>NC_051187.1:35641124-36891124 GCF_015220075.1 Falco rusticolus | reverse complement strand
GTTCGAGTTCAGTTTCATGCTCATTGTCCTTTTGAACAGTGTGTGCACAGCTTTTCCTGTTCCTGAAGAAACCACACCCAGAGCTGCAGTGGTGGGAACTAAGAATAAAATGTGTTTGTAAACTGATTGCAGTGAAGGAGGGAGGGACTGCTCACCGTGGCACTCAGGGAAGAGATAAAAATGCACTCGGAAATGGAACTTTGGTTTCCTTTGGGTGTTAATAAAAAAAATAATAAATCTTGAAAGACTCAGGTGTTTCACTTGATCTTTCAGGACTGACTTCTCTTCTGGTTCCTATTTGAGAGGAGGATTGTTTTCAGCTGACATATTAGTTAACTTACTCAGACATAAAAATGATGAGATTGGTTGCATATGTGTTACGCCTGACCAGCTAGAAATGGCAACATTGAACCTGATGTGTGCGCTGCCCCTTTCCTCTGCACTTCTATATGGATATTACTGGATTACTTCTGTTGTTTCTTAAGTGTTTAGCTTGAAAAGACTCTTGTTGCCTCTTGCAGGGTTTCTGTGTGTGACAGCACTTCTTGTTTCAGTGCTGCAGGCAGCTTCAGGCAGGAAGTGGTGGTGGGGGCAGCAATGCAGTGCTGCGGCTCGCATCAGCTGTGCGCACAGGCTCATCACAGAGTGCCCAATTAGTGCTGAGTCAGCACATGACCTTCCTGTTTTCAGATTCCCTGACATGACTTGGAGCTGCGTTAATGAGCATTGGTTCGTGGGGCTGATGCCAGCTAGTTTAGAAAGCCATGGTATCCGGCACGGAACAGGGAATACCAGGAAAGGAGGTTTCCTTTTGTGAACAGGAGTAGCTGCAGATTGGACTTTGCGTAGTGTTTTATGTAAATTTTTTTTCTTTGATCACATTTATAATAGATAAGGTGAAATGGTTTGAGGGCGTTTGTGCCATGACCTGTTTGAACTCTGCTACTAATTTCTTTTGCCTAGCTTTTTACCAAAGTGAGGTGTATTTTACTCTTTGGGAAGTGAAGGCCCCCGTTTTCCTGCCTTAACTCTGGTAAAGTAGTTACAGAATATTCTGTGGTCAGGGAAAAAAGATTTGAATTTTGTGCAGCTTTAAGCAAGCAAGTTCCTGTTGCCAGGTGCATTTGAGGTGTTGAGGAAAATGCTTTGGGAGTGCTGCTTATGTTGTCATGAGGGCTCCTTTTGCTGTTAAGTTGGCTAGCTGTGACTGTCTAGCGCTCACTGATATTTTTCAAGAGGCACTCTGGACCTAATGTAACACCTTTAAAAACGGGAATTACAAGATTTGGATTTTAGAAATGGTTTCTTTCTTTTTCTTTTTTTTTTTTTTAATTGGCAAAGTAATACTGTAACTGATTTGCTTATCCCAAACTGAGTGACAAATCAAGTTACCATGCTAGTACTTATGAAAGAGCTTGGCTACCAAATCATGGGTGGAGTGCGAGTGCACTGTCAACAGACTGTAGTAGTCTTTGACTGCACTGAGGTTAAGGGTATAAAAAGGTGTTCCTCCAGTGTTACTGTAGGCCAGGAAGTCCCTTTGCAGTTGGAGCTCAGACTGATGTTAAGCCAAGCCTGGCAAGCAAGCCTGAAATTAGAGCCCATCTGGTAAATAATAGTAATTGGTTGGAAGTACTGCTGTGTAGACCTAGAATTGCAAAATGGTAGAGGTAGTAGGAAGTTAATAGTGGAAAATTAGGAAACATTGAAAGGTTGTTCTATTTTTATTTTACTTGATTACCGGCTACAGAATCTGAAAAACAGAATGAAACTGTTAAGGAACAGAAGTGAGGTTGATCTGGAGCATTCTACAGAAACTCAAGAAAACTAAACTAGATCAGAATTTCAGACGGGGAAGTATAAAAGACAGCAGCTGTTTTTACTCTCTATTAAATGTGGAAATACTGGGATAGCTAGTGCCTAGAGGGAGGGGAGGCCAAGTTTTGTGAATTTGGTTTGCATGGAATGTCTTCCAAGCTAAATTTGATTTAAATTCACCAGAGATGTAGCATGCCAGGGCTTGGCTATATTAGCAGGAATGCTTAAGATGCTCGACCAACCAGTTCCTGTATTTGACTTGGTCTTGTAGATAGGACTACTTTGTCCTAATTCAGGTCTGTGGTTTTAGGATTTAGGCTTTACATAATCCTTGTCAGATGCTTGTTCAGTATAAATAGTGATAGCACAGGATCTTCTGCCATCCATTTGTGTGGAATGGCATGTTCAAGAGAGGGATAAGCTTTTTGAAATGATAGAATTGCTGTGTCTTGTAAACCAGATGTGATGGTCAGAAGACTAGTTAACTGACCTGTTACAATAGATACACTTCCTGGAACCTGAAAAAAAGATGAGTATGAAAACAAAATTATTAGATGTCTCTGGAATTGGTTAGAATTCTTGATGAATGAAAAACAAGGAAACATGTATACTACAAACTAGTGAAATATTAACAAAGGTGCTGGATTAAGCCAGTAACCTGTCTTTCACGTTGGCCAGTTACCTTTCTTTTTTTTCTAGAAAAATGAACATATGGGCTCTAGTGCTGCACTCAGTAATACTCTGTCTCTTCTGACTTAGCGACCGTCATGCTTCATGAAACTAGTTGTTGTAACTCCAGATGCTAATCCTGGGAAGCATTTACTAGAGGTTATCTGAGAGCTTTCTCGCTGGTATTTTGTAGTAGGGAGTACTACAATGAATGGCAAAATGTTCCTTTCTGCTTAGAAAGGTGGTCTTCAGGATGTGAGGGGAGAATGCAGATGGCTGGAAAACATGGTGAGTTCAGTTAACCAGTTCCTAAGATTTTCTGTATCGAGCCTGCAGTATTAGTAGGTAATGTTTCAAAGGCAGTAAGCTTATGTCTTTAGGCTTCTTTAAATATAATTCTATAGGTAGAACAAGCAATTTAGGTGTTTGTTTCAGGTTAAATGTTCATATTCTTAAGCCTTTTCCACACCAGAGCTAAATGTAAAGCCTTTAGATCTAGGTGACTTTTCCAACCATATGGAAGATGGTTGGCTACTATCAAGCATCCGAGGGCATATACAGGGCAGGTTTGGTTGTCTTTCACCTCAGTGGGGTACTTTCACGGACACTCTAAACATGAATAACTGTTGTCTAATTTTTTTATTTTTTTCTGTATTTCACAAATGTATTTATCACTAGGAGTAGTAGCAGTTACTGGTTTCTGAGGTTTGTAGGGTACATGGCAGAGTACACCTACCATATAGAGGACAGCTAGCATCAGTCCTTTAGTCCTTGAGTGGCAGGCTGAGATTAAGAGCTTCATTTCTCTTCTGCTCTCATTTCTGTGGTCTCCATCTTCCCTAAAATGTGGATGGGAAGAAGATAAGGCATTCTTTCCCTAGTGTCAAAGCCTAAACTACCTCTTGGTTGCCAAAAGCACAAAATTTACACCTACTCCTCCCTGAATGCCAAAAGCCCCATCTGTTCTCTACTTGCCAAAGCCTACAACTTGTTATAAAAGCAATTCTGCACTGCATCATTCTGAAATTTGAAGTATGGGGTAGGATAAATCAGATTTTGTTTTCTGCTACTGTCCTGCACTTGGGGTTGGACAATCTTTGCTGTCTCTGTTAAGCCTAAAACGTTATGTAGGACACAAAGCTGTATCTTAACAAATGATAGAAAATAGCATGACTAGCTTTTTGAGAAAAATGTTTATTATGGGGCCTAAGAGTTGGAGAATAAAAGGTAGTCATGGTCTTATCTCTCCGGCTGCTAAAAGGTAATGTCAGCCAATGGAGAAAATGACATTTTAGTGTAGATGATGGGTTGGCAACCTTTCTAGAATGACGTGCCAGACAATTTTCCCTTCTAAAAATAGAAGCAATGTCTGCTGGTAGGAACTCAGCAGGAGTCAGGGGTTGCTGTCTTGCACAAAGGAAGATATTTCTGATGAGGTGGTTGGCAATATTAGTGCTCTGTGACAGGGGAGTGACAGGGGGTCGCAGCTCCTGTGGTGCAGTTTTGAATGCCATAGCGGTCTGTGCTGCTTGTTCTGGCCCCCAGTCCTCATCCCTAGGAGCAAACGGCTGTGCTGATGACATGTCAGGAATGGGATCTATACGTGCAGGGTGCATGTTATTCTACTCCCTGGCATGATATGCTTTGCCTAGAAAATCTAGGTGCGTGGGCAAGGTAGGAGCAGCAGGATGCTCCGTTGGGTCCTCTGGTTCGGATGGCTGGGATACCAGGCATGGTTTTATGGTGTGCACAGCAGAACGAAGCAGCTTGTGTAGGTGTAGCTGAACCACTGCGTTTCTCTGAAAACTGAGCGTTGTCTTTGCAAATGTAATGCTCAGTGTTAGGGAGGAAGTGGTAGGTCAGCCCAAGGGTTGCTGGATTAAAAGACTGTTAGGTGATAAGGGAGAATTTGAAGATAATGAGTTTATTGTTCAGATGTAGAGAAATCTCCTGTATTGGTAGGATCGGAGATCTTTCCCTTTCTGATGCTATCACACAAACAGCATTCATCCAAAACAATGTGCAGTACGTGTTAATGTCAGGAGAGGATGGATGGATTATTTTTTAAATGTGTGGTTTCAGGCCATGGAATATTTTTTCCTCTAAGTGATCTAAGTTATGAAATAAAGTTGAGCTCGTAACAAAGCAAAGCACAAATGCAGTCTGTAGCAAGTTTGAAGGCTATTAATGGAACTGATTACGAAAGGACTAGAATATTTGAAAGTGCAGGATCTCTTAAGGGGTGGGAATAAGTAATTCTTGCCCGAGTTAGTCCTTGCCAAGGAAAGTGAATGTAAAGCATAAATTACTGGTGAAACGCAGTGTGGAAGAAGTATTTGACTGTCTTCTGAAAGTGCCCAGATGAGCAATAAGAATGGGTTCTCCTACTTCTGTAGAGTATGTATCTTGTCATAGAGGAGTATTATACCCAGTGACAGTATTATACCCATGTCACTACAAAGTGATCATGAGAGGAAAAGGGTCGAGGGGGGGAGATGTGTGCACTCTGTATGTGATATATGCCTATCTGTGGAAGTCTGTCTTGGTGATTTATAAAGGTAGGTGGCTTCTGTTCTAGAAGGGATGATGAGGCTGATCATAAGAAAGAAGAGGAAATGAAAGGGAAAGAGCAAATCTACACAAAATATAAAAACTAGGTGCTGATGAAGACCTTGCTGTCAACTGTTTTAATTATTTTTTTTTTTGTCAAAGCTGCCTAATTTGCAGTAGGAAAAATACCTGGTAGTCCTGTGAATGTGGCTGAAAAACGAGAAGGTGGAGCTTGCTTTTTTTTATATAGCATTGGCATGGTGCACATACTGTCTGCTCTTAGTGGGTTTATGCAGGTGATAATGTCGGAACTTGAATTGAGATACTTTTCTTGCATATCAGAATTGCTTATCATCTTGTAAAGGTGGTGGTTGCCCAAGACTAATGGGAATAAACTGAAAGAAAGTTTATTTTTAATGGCTAAAGGTAGCAGAGCGCATTGAATGCACATACGGAGTCGATCTGTTGAGTAGGAAGGTGTGATCAGAACACAGTCGCTCAACAAGACAAATTTTTGAGAGCTCAAGAGAACTGTGACTGAGGGTTGAGTATATCAGAAGATTGCTGAAATTTTAGTCTGTAAGTGATCTTTCAAAGATAACAAAAATACTGCAAAAACTGAGTGTGGCTTGTACAACACGAAGGTTAACATCACGGCCGGTTTTGAGGACATACTGGGGGCACCACTACCTTTTGCTTACGTAGCTGAAAGACAATATTAATCTTTGAAGGTCCTGACAACCTGAACAAGGAAGAGAACAGTAGTATTTGGACTTTGAAACCTACTTGTATAGACTAAATGAGCAGGGGACTGTAGGTTTAGAGTAGCATGTGATCTAGCTGCTGTAAAAGAATTAAATGACTCCCAGTGGAACAAAAATGGGGGCACTTGATTACCGTAACTTGAGGATTTGTTATGAATCTTGTAAAAGTTAAGTGAAAGAGAAAGAGCTGAGAAGGTGATACATGGCTGGAGTTAACATTTTTTGTCTTTTCCTGCTCCATAGGTATTACAGAGGAACACACGGGGTCATTGTTGTCTATGATGTAACTAGCGCAGAATCTTTTGTGAATGTAAAAAGGTGGTTGCATGAAATTAATCAAAATTGTGATGATGTCTGCCGGATACTAGGTAAGTTTGTAACGGAATAGTTGCAACATTTTATTTATTTAGTAGGCTGAGCTGCTGAAGTACCAAAATGACTTTTTTTTCTTTCTTTCCTTTTTCAGTGGGGAATAAGAATGATGACCCAGAGCGAAAAGTGGTAGAAACAGAAGATGCCTATAAATTTGCTGGGCAGATGGAGATCCAGTTGTTTGAGACCAGCGCCAAAGAAAATATTAATGTGGAAGAGGTAATGTAATACACAGAAGAGTATAGCTAAACTATTTGGGGATAATGGTCTGGGAAAAAATATCAATTACATTCTTCCCATTGAGGAAGAAAGATAAAATGCTTTGTACAAGTTGCAAGTAAGTAGATAAAATGTCAAAAGGAGACATTCAACTGTGTGTGGAAGAGTTGGCGAAGCGAAATGAAGGAGCTCATGTTGCATTTTCACTTGCTTTACAGTGCGTACATACTGGGCATGGTCTCAGGAAAGACTCACTAAATTGCTTCTAGGAGGTGGGACTGCCCAGTCTTCACTCCCGGCTTCAGTTGCCAGACTGACCTGGTTTTATTTACAGGTTTGGGAAAGAGGAAGGAGGTGGGAGTGGGTTGGGAAGGTACTGGATTTCCACTTGGCCTGTAGTGGGTTGGGGAAGATCTCTGAACCATTGTTGAAATACCTAGAAAAGTGGCGTTGCTCCAGAAGAACAGCATCCCACAAAAGCTAGCCTGAGTTCATGGGTGGTCTGAACTTGCTTGTTTCTCTTGCAGATGTTTAATTGCATTACAGAGCTAGTCCTGCGAGCAAAGAAAGAAAACTTAGCAAAGCAGCAACAGCAGCAACAGAACGATGTGGTGAAGCTAACGAAGAACAGTAAAAGGAAGAAGCGGTGCTGCTAATGCCCTTTCCCTGCTGCAGTGACTCTGCTCTCAGGCAGATCAGCCCCTCCAGCTAGACTCTGGCAATTCCACTGGGGCAGGCTTTGGGAGGACTTTCTCAGTTTTGTGCCGTTATTTAAAGATTATTTTTTTCTCCATGTTTTCTATCAAGAGGCGCTGGCACCTTACCACTTCAGTGCCAAGAAGGTATCGGATGGAATCTTGCCCCCTTCTCCTCCCCTGCTCATTCCAGTGCGCCTTGTAGACAAGAAGGACGTTGCCTACCAAGTGGACTAATTAACCCAAGAGTTTGTATATAATGTATATTGCTTTAACCAGCCTCGCCTCCCTGTTGTTGCTTTGGCTTATGCCTTCTTAATGTCAACCAATCATGGACTGCAGAGTTCATCTTTTTAAAGAAATAGTACAAAGTTCTTAAATCAAATTGGCCCCAGGCTGGCAGCAACTGCTTCCTGGGGCTTCCGGCTTCATTTCTGTTGGGCTCCAGGCTGGCAACTGGCGCCCCTGGGGCCTATGGCTTCACCCGCAGCTCCAAGCTTTTACTGGGGCTCAGGCTTTGTTTTTCTAGGTACCAGGATTGCAGGTGTTGCTGCTGGAGCCTGGGGTTTCACTTCACCAGCCCCTGGGCTGGCAGCTGGTGCTGCTGCTGGGGCCTTGAATTTCAGTTTGCCGTGATCCAGATTTGTGGCTGGGTCCTTGGGTTTCACCACCTTGTGCTGCAGCCCAGCTGTACCTGTGCTCTCCTTCAGTTTGTATCAAGATACCGAAAAACAAACCAACCTGCAGAAGTGGGATTTATGTGGATAAAACTTTTTTTTTTTAAAAAAAGCAAAGTTTTAACTCCTTTGGCCTCTGCTTCTGGTTCTGCCAGGGTCCTAAGTGAGGGTCCGTTTCTTTTGAGAACAACAAAAACCATGTGATTCTGCCAAAACCCCCACACTTCTCCTCGTTGCCCTGTCCACAAATAGGCGATCTGAACTTGAATGTGAATTTTGGTGGCAAAGCTTTTGGTTTTGAGAGAGAAAAGGCATAAAAATAAATCCAGCTGTTCTGGATTGATGTCTGAACATGAAAGCTGCTGCAGGATCATTCCCAGGATTCTTCCGTTAGGAAGGAGGACTGCTGTTGAATGTTAAAGAAATGGAAAGCTTGCTTGCTTGGGTTATGTAGTGGTGGAGGATCACACCTGGAAACAAACTGGTCTCACCGTGCTCAGCAACAATTTCCTGGCCCTTGTTGGCCTTTCTGGGAAAACAAGGGCTTGGTTCATCAGCCTGGATAGATGTAGCTAAAGGTGGAGAGTGTATGTGCGTGTAACTAAAATATCGAATGGGCTGAAAGTACATGCTCAGCACCTGAATAATTGCCTGAATAATAAGAAAAAAAAGAATTTTTCCTTCAAACGACTAAAAGGCACGGAGGGTATGACTTCCTTTAAGACCCTGAAGGTGGATGTTTGTCAGTCAGTGGCCCTGTGGCATTGCTGGCCTTAGTTTGGTAGGATGATTCACCAATGTCCATGAGCTTTTCAGCCCACTTCTCTCCCTTCCTTTCCCCTCCCCCAGGAGAGGCTAAGTTTTAGTCACTTACTTTGCCTGCATTTTTTTAGATTTTATGGGTTGTGGTAAGACCCCTAATCATACAATCACATCACAATCAATCACTTTAAAGACTTTCTAAAAAATGCAAACAATGAATGTGTAACACATTATTTTTTAATCGGTTCAGGTGCTGGGAGTATGTATCCAGCTGCCTTCACCCATCTCTTTTCTTCACATATCTTTCATTGGTAACCCAAGAATAAGAATGAGCTGGGATGATATTGCTAGTGTGAGCTCTGATAATTGTAAGACTTGAGCAGCTATGGAAAGTGGCGGCTTACGTTACACTGGTCCATCCTGTCTGCTTTCTGATGTCGAATGTGGTGCGTGCCCAAGGAAGGAACTGGGTCAGCCCTCAAAGCCTTCCTGTTGAAATGAAGCTGTCCTGTGATGGCTACCACTTTCAGATTTGAGGGCCCAGCTGCGTCGGTTTGGGACCCTTATGGTAGCGTGTGTGCAGATCTAGGAGGGAGTAACTTCATAGAGGCAGAAGTAAAGAAAATGTCTGAATTTACTGGAAATGATGCAATAAAATGAGGAAATGGTGCACCCAAGCCTGGAGTGTTCTCTTCTATGGAAAGATTGATCCTCTTTGAGTCCAGGTCTTTGTGGCCACGGTTTGAACTCTGCCAATCCAGGTGTCCAGCTTCCTGGCTTAAAGCGGGATTTTTTTGGTTATTTTTTCTTAGAGCTGGCTGTAGAGGAGCAGTTACCTCTCTGCTTTTGCCACTGACTATTCAATTGGAAGGGGTGGGGACTGTGTCTCTAGTGGTGCTGATGTGAAGTTTCCTAAATGTTGAGCAATGGAATGTCTAACTGGTTTGCTAGGATTATTTCTGTAATGAAAGTTTCTAATTATGCTTTTTAAATAATTTTAAAAAACTAAAAATAAAGGTTACAAGCTGCCAAATCTTTTTCAAGGCTCTGTTTCCTCTGCTGTCCAGCATTTGGAGGTGGAGGGTGGCAAGCCAGGGGTGAACTCTTCTGCTATATGTAGATGTTGGTTGTTTTTTTTTTTCCTGAGAGGGGGTATTGGCAAAACCATAATCAGTGCTTTCAAATGTTTAGTTATTGTTCTAGTTTTAAATGTGAATGAGTGAGTAAGCTGTAACTGGTAACCTTGTTCCTGTGTGAAAGTGAGATGCTCATGATTTTGCTATAAACTTTTGTCTCTTCTGTTCAACAAAAAGTGGTGAGTGAGCTTTGAAAGCTTCTCCTCCAGGGCAGCAGGGGTCAGACCCTGAGTTGATTAAAAGCCATCTGGAGTCTCTCCTTGCTTTCCCAGGAAATTAATGTATGTGTTTCTGTATAGGAACTATGCAGCCATCGCTGTTCTTGTTGCCCTTAGCATTCACTTACCCCTGCCTGCCCTTGATGCGTAAGCAGGTTATGGAAGGCAGGTCCTCGCTTCTGCAGGAGCGTGGTGAAAACTGGCTGGGGGAAGGTGCCTTGTCGTCTGTCTGCGCTGTTCTGCTGTTACTGTAGAGGGGAATCCTGAGGATGTGTAGATGCTCTGAACTGCAGCTGGCACAAGCTGGAGATATTTCGTTGTCCATCTGTGTTTTGTGTCTAATCTTGTTAAAGATTGAATATCCCTCTGTATAAAAGCCGGTAAATGATAGAAATGGCTGGAAGGTGGAGATGATTTACAAGCTCGCCTTTCTATTTTCCTGTGCAGCAGGAGATAACAAATGCTTCAAATGTTCTTTCTCCAGGACCGTTCTCTTCTGGACATGTGCAAGTGCTTTATGTAGCTGAATTTCTGGGGGTAATAAAGTCCCAAAGGTGATGTTGGGTGTTAAAGATGACAGTGAACTTGTTTTGCAGCTAGGCAAGATAAGCAGTGACTTGACACCTGAGACTGTATTGTATAAATGATCTGTTTTATTCTGAAGAGAACTATTTACAAAAGAAGTAGAGCATTGTTTTTACTAAAAATATGCCTTTATAGATTTTTATAATATGTATCTTATAAAAACCATACATTTATTTACATTACTGCTACATACAAAAATTACAGCACTGTGGCATATGTACATATCTATAGATACATTCTTTCTGCTTGTCCCTGCTGTGTGCTTTTCCCCTCTTCAAACTAAGGAAATCATTGCTGCAGCACCCAGACGCTTCCTTTCTTGGCTTTTTGGTTAAAATGATCTTGCTTTATATAGCCAAGTGGGGAGTAGAGAGTTTGCCTGATATAGAGGCGTATCTGGAATTTACCATTCTAAGTAGGACAAGTGCACGCACCTATCAAGTCGTTGTGCATGCAGCACTGCCTATAACCTCGCTCCTTGCTTCTCTGTGCAAAATTTGTCTGTTGTCATTAATCGATCTATCGTTCATCTCAATGGCAAATTGCTGATCTAAATTTGTATTAAGATAAAGTGCTAGTGATTGACCTTTTGTTTACACTTACTTGTTTCTTGTTTACAGTTGCTTCCCTTGCAGGAGATTGAGCCCTTCTCCCTTAGGCTAGCATAAGAAACGTTTGCCCAGTCAGTCACCTGTTGCCTAACTGTGGGAAAGTTCTTTGTAACCTTAATCTCAGCAGGCATCTCTTCTCTGTGCAATATTTGAACAGTGGCTGTGCAGCACTACTGTTTTATTTACCAGTATCTCAAAAGCAAGGCTGAGTGTTGTATTCAGAGCTGCTGATCCCACTCCTTAAATCTACTCGGGGATCCTGGATCAATGTGCTTCCTCCATCTCGTTCACTGGGGCTGATGTTTTCCTTTGCGCCACATGTGTCCTAGACCTAGAAGTATCAAGTATCACAAATGGAGTGTCTTCTAACCCAGCACTGCAAGGATGGTTCCAGGCTCCTGGCTGTGGCAGGATGGAGATGAATGTTTTAATGACAGCTCAAGGTGAAGTAGTCAGGACCTTGTTTAAAACACAACATGACAAATGACGACATGAAGGACTGCATTGATAAGGTTTTTCAAGACAGAAAACAAAACCTAGCTGCTATGTTAAGGCAGTTTCTGTTCTTGTTAAGTAGCAGCTCAGCAGAAAGAGGTCTCCTTTGGTGTGTCGTCCAGTTCATTAAACCCAATTCTCTTGTATTTCTGGGTTTAGTAGTGCAACTACATCTTTAGGATTAAGGGGCTAGTTTTAAGAAAGCATACCCAACTGGCACCTTACAACATGCTGACTTTCCTCTTGCAATCTCTTACATCACTTACTAAATAAAAAAAACTGCAATGGGCTTAAGGTAGGTTCCTCATTAAATGAAGAGATACGCTGTGCATTTCAATTGCCTACCCCTGCAACTGGATGAGTCACTTTCCTCTCAGCAAACGCATAGCAGAAGGCACCTTTCTTCATCTCATTACTGCATCTTCATTGGATAGCTTAAGGTCCTTGCCTTAGGATTGCATACATACATACATACATACATCCTCAGGGGGTTAGAGTCCCACACAGCTGCTGGGCATGTGGTTTGAAGAGAGCTGTTGGGGCCTGGGAATGACAACTGACAGCAGAAAAAAAGTCCATGAGGACCAAGATGTTCACATGGCTCGCCCACAAGAAGCAGAGCATCGTTTTCAGATAGTGTGTAAGACAACTGTTCACAGGCGTTGCTGGCATTCATGAACCCACACCTAATTTTGCAGCTACCAAAGTTTATGTTAATGCATATGGGTGTAACTGAGTCCTGACAGCAGGAGATGCTGGGCGTGTGTCTCGTGTCTCTGCCCTATTGAGAATCATGACACAGGGGAGACAGGAGGATGAGAACTTGCCATCCTGAGAGCACGCTTGGCACTGCACTAGGTCCCCTCACCTCACTTGCACAAGTGGACACAAGCAGATACTCAACAGTCGAGCATTGCCTAGAAAGGAGAAGTCAAGATTCATTTTCCTTCCCTGCCTGCGGGACTCCCGATTCCTTTCCCTGTAAGCATCAAGCTGTATTAGTGGTGCTTTACCCAAGTCTTCCCTGGAGCAGGATCTGCAATCCAGGTTCCATTGCTTTCAAGTAAGTGGGTTTTACTACTTAACTTTTTACCATCATTTTCAGTCCCAAAGAGTACTCTGCTCCTTGCAACATGGAGCTACCTTAGTGCAAGATGATTTCATACCAGTGTGGTAGTTTCATGCTAACAAGGAAATATGTCAAATCTTTGTAGGCAGAAAGGGTATCTGTACTGAGGTATTATGGATGTTCTATCCCATAGATAAGTTGAATAATAATAAACCCACAAGCCACCAACCTCTTACCTGCTTCTTAGAAGAAGGTGTTTGATACCTAACTAGCAGAAAGCTTGTTACTGTAAATAGTGAGCAGAGATAGCAGCTCCCTGTAGGATGGTGTTTTAGCACCTAAGTTGCTGAGCAGGGCAGAGCTGAATGTGTACTTGGCTCCACCTGCTGTGGGCCGGTGTAGGTGGTAGCCTCTTTAAAGCAAGAGGGAAACAACCGAGGGCCTGTGGGTATCGTGAGCTAGGAGAATGTATGAAAACTGCATGGCAGCAGCAGGACATCTCTGAACTTAGGCTGGCGTTCCTTGCTGGTTTATGATGGCAGGCTGTGGTAAAGAGGAGAGCTGTAAGGTGCCCATTCAGTGTGTAGGGAAGGTCCCTACTGAAGTATTGCAGGAGTTCCAGCACCGCTGTGTGCATACAACAAATAAGCCACGTTCCTTCTCATTGACAAGTCATGCTTACAGCAAAGCAGGCTCTGATCACCTTCCATTGAAAGGACATTTGGCTACCTGCTTGCCGAAGGGCTGAGGAGTAAATGACCTGCAGGCAGGGACAAATACTCATCTTTTTTGTCAGGCCGTAGCTAATGTTACTGCATGGGGCAGAGCAAGCTGCGGGCTTTCCAGAGCTTTGTAGACACCCTAATCACCTGTGGCTTTAGTGAAGGTAGATGCCCGCCTGCTTTCTGAGGGTCAAGTCTGCCAACCCAGTGTCAGAGACCTACAAACATTATTACAGGTAGGCTTTCAGTGAATTATGAGTTAGGCTTCTTGCGGGCCTGTCCAGTTAAAATGACAAGTTTCTTACTCTGTTTGGGAGGTGTACATGCCTTTGTGGAAAGGTGTGTGACTTGCTGAAGCTCCACAACTACCTTTGGCCATTGGAGGGTAAGTAGGTGCCCCAGGACTGAACATCCACAACTTTCATCCAGTTTGTAATCCCTTGTAGATGGTCAGTCTCTTGGGGAGAAATCCTTAACATTCTGTGTAACTACAGACTCTACAACTCTTACCACTGTAACAGGAGGGAGCTAGAGAAGACAGCAACATCAGCAATCTTACAACTGCTCTGATCTGTGAGGAGCCTGGATTCCCAGCAAGAGGCAAGCAGCTACGCAGAGCTGCAGGGGACATGGCGTCCAGGCAGGATGTGCAGTGAGGGCTCAACTTCCACCACAGAGAAAGCGACACTTGTCAAAACATGGCAGTGCTGGGGCCAGAGCGACTCCAGTCTCAGTGAGATGGATGAAGGATATCACAGCTGCTGCCAGAACTGGAGGGAGGTGTAAGTGACTCCCCTTTCTTCTCTTCCATTCAGCTTTCTTCTTCTCCCTGTGCTCACTGTGATGGCAGTTCTCAATCCCCTGTGCTGCTTTGTCTTGGGGCTGCTTATGTCCTTCTCCAGCATGAGAATGCTTTTAAGACAATCAGATTATTCTTCACAGCAGAAACTAGGCTGTGTCAAAGCGCCTAAAATATACCCTGAAGTTTATCACTTCATTTATAGAATAGGAAAAGTTTCTTTCTATTAGTATCACATTGCTAATTTGCAAATCTCCAATTCATGTAAACATTTGGTTCAGACCAGGTGCGGTGTAAATAGTGCAGAGTCTCAAGGGTTAACTCCTTTGCCCCCTTCTTTTTACTTAATTGGGTCCATCAGCAAGCTGGGCAGCTGCCCCTCTCCCCATCTTGAAGCAGGAATTGTTGGAGAGGTTTCTCTTTTTCAAATTAATTTTTCTTGAAAAAGGAAAAGAGACGGTTCCCTTCTGCCCCAACGGGCTCATCCCCCTGCTGCTCCGGCCTGAACACGGGGGAGGGTCTGGCACTCCGTTTGGCGCCGGAGCCACTGGAGAAGGAATAAGCAAGCTGGCTCCATTCCTTCGGGTGTTTGTCCATCAGCTGCTGGTCAATGACCCTGTGCATGTCATCCTACGGCAAAGGGAGAAGAGAGGTTGTCAGTGGCAGCTGATGCTCAAAGAGAGCTCATGCAGGGACACGACTGGAATGGGTGCGAAACGTGCTGTGATGAGATGGAGGAGGGATGATGACAAGAGTGGGGACAGGCCTAGCTCCCCACCTGGCGGTAGGCTCAGCCTTGCTTGCTGCCCTGAGGCTTTTTAGTGAACAAGGAAGGTAAATAACACAATTCTGAGGGATGAATTGCTCAGGTGGTCTCGCAGAGGAGCATTGTGCCTGCTTGGGACTCTGTGACACCCCTAAACTATGTTTTCCTGCTGTCTGCAGCTTGCAGATGTCCCCTTTAGGGGGAGAAATAAATAAGAAAGAACAAATGCGGCTGAAAGGAAATGCCAGGAAAAGTAAGGCTGTCTGTCCTGAGCAGATCTGTGTGCTTGCCGTGTGGAGCAGGCAGGTAGGCATGACAGAGCTGTCTGCACAGCCACTGTTAGTGGGGCTTCTTTGGGGAAGGTGCCGCTGGGAGCCGAGGGGCTGGGGCCAGGTGTGGGCCCACCAGACCCCATGTGGGTTTTGCATCAGGCTTACTAAAGAGAACTGACTGCCCTCATCCCTTAGACCTGCTCCTTCCCCTAGAGCCAACAGAGCAGTGCGGACTCTCTGACCGCCAGCTTGGCATGAACAACTGCACTGTGGTTTTCCAGAGGCACCAGAAACACTTTGGTTTCATCCACGTTTGCAGCACAGTGAAATTGCTCTACCCAAAATAATGTCAGTTCTGTTGCCGCTAATGATATGCTAACGTGTTCCTTGAAAACCTGGCTATCAATTATACAAATTTTAAACCTTCAGATCCATTATTTCTGCTATAATTGCATATTAAACTTTATCTCAGTGAAAACGTGTGTACACAAAGTAGCCGCACAGGAGAAATCAACAGTTCTCCAGAGATTTACTCCCTGATTAGGGCTTAGGGCACTATCTGGTGAGAACAAAGGTATGTTTTTATATATGTATATATATATATATATTTGGATGGGCTGTAGGGGTGGAAGTGCTGTTTGTTTGGAACTCGGGGAGCACTGAGATGGAAGGGAAGGTGCTGCCATTGCCCAGTGGGTGCCCCAGCTGCTCTGTAGCTCGATGTGGAATAAAACCAGCCAGCCTGGACTGGAAACTTGAATGAAGGCTAATCTTTTGTTGCAGCATTTTTTGCAGGAAAAAGGATTGATAGCCATGGCCTGGACCTGAATTTAGTATGGGGACATTCCTTGGGGGAGCAAGAGGGTGCAGAGCTACATGGACTGGGGAAGCTTTGGATCTTTTTAGAGCAGGGCTGGAAAAGGAAAAGGCAGAGGGAGAGTTGAAGAGGTTAAGGTAAACATCAGCATTAAGGTGAAACAGATTTCCAGAGGTGAAGCTGCCATGTGAAAATGTGTAGCACTTGGATTTTGAAGGCACCTCTTCTAGTAAATGAGGTAGGCACCCAGGCTCCAGCATGGCAGATCTGTGTCCTTGGTTAACCACATAACAACAGATGAATATGATTTTGAGATATATATATATGTAAAAATACTATATATATACACACATAAAAATACAGTATGCACTATTGAGCTATTGAGACTGCACTGTGTTTGGGTCACTGTCTGATGCGGGAATCAGAGAACACAGCACTTGGCTGTGGAGATTTGGGGTAGGTGTACAGAGAAGGCTGGGGCAGAGCTGTGGTCCCTGCCTTGGCACTGGGCAGGGGCACAGGAGTGTCCGGGGATGTGGAGGGACGACAAACACCAGCGGTATGAGTCCTGCCCAAAAAAGCAGTCCCATAAAGCTGGATAACATGGTACTGGTGTGCTCTGGGCATTCTAGGTAGGAGTTTCTGCTCTTTGCAGAAGAGATGAGGCTGAAGGAGGTGCAAATAGCATGTATTCTCTTTGTGAGCTGGAGCTGGGCTCCCTTGCATGAGATGAAGGTTGGAGCTGCCCAAGGCGACCTTGGAGGCTGGTGGCTATGGCCGTGCAGGCTGCAGCGCTCTGCTGGCACTGCTGCAGCATCTCCTAACCTAACGGTGCCACTGTCATTGCACGGAAGCCACTGAGCTCTCATTTCAGAGAAGCAGCCTCTTTACTTCCGTATTCCTTTCCTACTCCCAGTAACACTCCTCCTGCCCCCAGTCAGATAATGATGAATATCACTGGGGGTCAGCTAAGACATGGAGGGGAGGTGCACATCTGCTCCTGTGCTAGGCTCAGATGTGCAGGATTTTGCTTGTGGCATATTTTATAGACTGTATGATTATGTGCTTACAGAAAACTGTAATCTTGTTGATGGCCCTTGGTAAAGTGCAGACTAGAAGTGTGCAAGAGCAAAACCTTATTAGATTAAAGCCTCCATTTATGCCCAGCTAAAGCACAGAATCTCATCCCCTTTTATCAGAAACATTCAGCTTTGCAAAGGAGTCCCCAAAATACATAAATTGCCTGACTTGTTTTGTGCCTCTGTGGTTGAGCTTCTGTTCTGAGGACATTAGGTGCTTGGAAACTATTTTGCTGCCGTGTAATAACACTTTAGGACTTTCATGTTGGAGTCAACTTTCTGTAGTGTTAGTGAGCCTGATCCTCATCTCACAGAGCTGATAGGAGCAGGGTTGGGGTTGCTGTATTGCTGCAAGTGGACAACAGAGTGTAAAGTGAGAAAGCAAACACCTGTTATTAAAACCCTAAGCTGGGGATACTCCAGCACTAAATACTGAGTGTACTAGTAAGTAGGTCTCAATTTATACCACCCACCCAAACTGAACGAAAACTTGGATATAGGCAGTTCCTATGCAGAGCACTGAATGTCACTTACTAGGTAACAAGGCTGAGAAGTAAAATCCCAGTCTGTATTTCAAGTTTTCCACATATAGATATGCTGAATACTGAAGATTAATGTTGTGTGCCTCAGCCTGGCTTTCTTTGTGGTGACCTGGGGGTAAAACCTCACCACAGGGTGTAGGATGCTGCCTCTTGTGCCCTGGCCTGGCGCTGGGATGGTGTGTGTGTATACAGAATATGGGTGGGTGATGGAGACCCCCCACTAGCCCTTCTTGCCAGATGACAGTGAGGACGGACACAGATGCGGGTGATGGTGGCAGCAAATGGAGCAGGCAAGGGGATGGAGGGTGCATGGCAAGGGTGCAGGGAGCTCACCTCAAAGGCAGGAGGGGTGTACGACTAAAGCTGTTGGTACAGGAACTGAGAAAGGCCACTAGATCAGAAACCAAAGGAGCCAGATAGTAAAAAGCCCTGAGGAAGCAAACTGTAAGCAGGAGAAAGAAAAGAAAAGAAAAAAAAAGAAAAGAAAAAAAAGAAAAGAGAAAAAAAGAAAAGAGAAACGAAAACACAGTGGAGTTGAAACAGGAGCGAGGTTGTACGGGACAGGTTTCTACCGGTCAGGCTGGTTGTTAGTAGAGTTGGGGTCTTGCATGGTCTGCAACAAATTACTATAACTGGCCTGGACCTTTTTTCTTGTATTTTCCTGTTTTCTATTAAAGCAGCCCTCCCTTGGTGCTAGCTTCCGAGAGGAGACAGCTTTGCTCTCGAGGGCTCTCTGCCTTTACATGGGCTTCCCCTGTGTCCCCAAGTAGAGTTTCTCCAGGGCAGCTGCTGAACTGGTGCAGGTTTGGGTTTTTTTACCTTGGTGGAGAGCTGGGATTTTAGCTTCTCCGTCTCGCTGGATCTTCTGAGTTGATGAAAACAGTGCAGCTATACCACAAAACAATTGCCACAAGCTCTCTGCCTCCCACCTTTCTGCTCTGTTATGGAAATGCAAGGACGGTGCGGTGCCCACACATCTCCAAGGTTGTGCCTGCCCAGGGACACCTCCTCCACAGACACCTTCCCTCCCCAGGCCACAGCAAGTTACTCTGTAAAGCGTATGTCAGTTGTGCTGCATGCAACCATGAGATACGGTTTGTTTCTCCATTTTAAATGGATATTCCTGTATAATTAATTAACAGCTCACAGCTGAAAAGCTTTGAGCAGGGGAGAGTTATGTTTCAGCCCCCTGAGCACCACTGCATCACTGGCTCCTGCAGAGGCAAAGGCAAACACTCTTATCTATGGATGCTCAGGCTGGTAACACAGCAAACCTACAGGGAAGGGGGAAAAGTCCCCCAAAGGTGCCTCCTGGGCTGCGTGCCACCCTGCCCTGCAGTGACTGGGAGCTGCTCACCTGCCAGGCCTCCAGCTGCTGCGAGAGGTTCACCTTCTGCTGGATGGCATCCAGCAGCTGGCTGTTGAGGGACATCATGTCAATCTTGCACTTGGCCAGCTCCACCTCCACTGCGTTCTTCCTGGGGGAAAAGGGAGAAACTGGGGCATGTTACTTTTTCTTTTTTTTTTTTTTTTAAAGGAAGTGGTAAACACATCCTTGAGGAGAAGTCAACAATTTCTTTCATTGGGAAGTCCCCAAATCCTAAGCAAACAAATTTCTTTTGTTTTCTGGACAATCTACTCATCTGAAGAACGAGACAGAACTATGGACATCATTACTATAAAAATGGCAGATTTCTGGTAAGAACACTACGAAGAATACAAAAAGATATTCAGATACACTGCTGTGTAAGATAATATAGTGTGCCTAGCTAACGCGCAGCATCTGCCATTAAAAATGGAGATCTAAAATGAGGTAGAATTTACATATAAATGTTTTTTCCTTTTCTTCTGTTTACTAATGCATGGGAAAGGAAATGGTATGTGCTAAAAAACAAATGATCTATGTCTGATCACTTGATCAATAAATTGCAATATAAAACAAAAGAAAAAACCAAAGAGTACAATTTTGCTTTCAGCTGGGACTTGGACTGAAGGAAGGAAGAAATGAAGAAAGTTTATCACAGCACATGCTTTTTGAGAATGACAAACTGTTAACATACTTTGAATTAAATATTATGCTTTAAGGAAAGCTCCCAGTTTCAATGGGGTTGTGCTGGCCCTGGGAACACTGCTGCTGTGTTTCTTTCCAGGCATTTGGTGGCCGCTGGGCATGTGATGCTATGGCCATAGTTGCCCAAAAGGCCCTGAGGGTTCAGTGGCTGAGATTTTCCAGCTGTTACTGGCTAGTGGAAAGGAATTATCCTCTAGGAAGGAGCAATTTCCTAATCTGCCAAAGCTGGGAAATGCTGCTCACCATGCTGGGAGCACACAGGTGAGCACAAACCTTAAGTTTTCAATTAACTGCTGTGTGATGGGAAACTGTAACTTGACTTGCTGGGAACCATCTCTCCTTGCAAACATTTTCAGGAGAAATAATTGCATCTTATTAACTGTAGCTAATTCATTGCCTTCTAATAGCTCCGTTGTGCTCTCCTGCAGAAGAGCGATTTGGGAATTTGTGTTTATATTCCAGGTAGTGGTTGCTTAACACCTCCTATTATAGGATCCTATTTTCCTATTGCTTCCTGTGTTGCCAAACTTCAGCTTCAAGCTAAAAATTTTCCATGCCAGATGTCTGCCTCAGGCAGTGATTTTTTTTTCTGTTCAGAGTTAGGGCTTTTTTGAGGGAGGGCTTCAACAAAAATGACGTAACCCTTGAGATGCGATGTGGGAAGCATATCGTGAGCCTCCCAGACAGCTCTTTGCCTGGGAGCAGCCCGCTCAGTCTGTGGAGGGATGCTTTCATTTCTAGCAACAAGACACTCTTGTCTGCTTTCACTTGCAGCCACTTTCTGCTCATTAATCACCCGCCACTCACCCGTGCACACTTGTCACATCCCCCTTTCTCTGGGTTCCTGCCACTGTAGGACTGTCAGCCATAAATATTAGTGCTTTGTCCCAGCGGGGTCATTAACCATCATGGAGAAGCTGTACCCTTCCACTCCCGGCTGCGGGTTTGAGCACCTTAAATAGCCTTTTGTGTGAAGCTCCCCGTTGCTGCTTGGATATTACTGGGGGATTTATTGCAGCGGCAGTGTGTTGCCATAGCCACAGCAGAACCATAGCCACAGCAGAACCAGCAACCCACGCGCACTGGAAATGTCAGAACCACCTCTCTGCACCCGGCAGTGCAGCCAGGATGCTCCTGATTTTTGCCAACAGATGGAGGTGTTACAGAGGACAACGATGGGAATTTGGTAGCCAGCTATATGGGCAAGAACAGCATGGATGATCAGGTCACTTAAAAAAAGATGAAGGGATTGTTCATGCTGATTGATGCCCCACAGCCTCAGAGGTGCAATGTTCTCGTGCTCCTCCTCTCGCCGAGGGCATGAGTGTTAGGCATTTCCGTAAGGAGGTGGACTGGTGGTGTTCCGGCCCGTCTGCTTATTGGAGAGATTATCAAATGTATCCTCAACAGGGAGGTGAAAGTTTCTGCCTCTCTCCTCGAGGGAGAGACTGTTTGGGCAGTGTGGCAAGCCCAAGCACAGAGCTGGGCAGGGGCGGTGTGGGGTACAGGGTAGCAAAACTGCACAGGACTTCAAGGAGGATGGGGAAAATAAAGTCACAACAGTGGGAGAATCCTGAAAGAATAAATAATTACAGGAGTGGAGGAGATACAAAAAAGACCCTGGAATGGGAAAGGGGAGTGAGTGACCAGACAAATGGTTGAGGGAAGACGCCCAAGCAGGGCCGTAATGGGGATAGGCAGGAAAGCAGGGTTGTGTGTCTGGAAGAGCAAAAGAAAAAATATGACAAACAGGACAGACCTAGTGTTTCCATTTGGTTCCCCTCCTTGCTGCGACTCATACCAGCACTAGAGATGGCAAAAACATTGTTCACAGCATTCTCTTAAATGCCCCCAGTCTTGCCATGGGGTAGCTCTGGAAATCAGCATCTCCTGCCTTGCTCCCCAGCTCCTGGCAGCATTTCCCAATGCCAGCAAAACCAAGACTCACTTCATAGCTTTTTAGCAGCTACTGAAATTTATGGAGAGTAGGAGAAAGCCACCCTGGAGGCATTTCCTGCTAAGGCACTCTATAACTGTTAACCCAGCCTGGCTTTGGCTGTTCATACCACTTACTTGGCAATGGCCTCATCTCGGTCCCTGATGGCCTGCAGGAGCCGTTCACTTGTCTCCTTGTCTTCAGCAGCACCTCGCAGCCGGTCCCGTTCCTCCTTCAATGTTGTCATTTCCACACTCAGCAGTGTGACCTATGGGCAGAGTAAGGGTGTGAAAATCCAGGGTTGCTCAGATAAATTCACCACAATTGTGGGGGAGAAAAAAAGCCACATGGGCCAACCTGGAAGCTGAGCTCACCTGCTTGTAGGAGAAGCTGTGTCTGCTGGGAGTGGGCTGTTAGTGCTAGTGCAACCCCCCATGAAATGTGCCAGCTCTCCCTGGGGTGCCACCAGTGCTGGGCTGAGTAAGATAGGTCACCAGGATGGCCCCATTAACATGCAGCAACAGCACTGAAAGCTGTGCAGCTGTGCAGGGCAGGACCCACCTGCAACTTTGCTGTCACTACGGTATTGGTGCTGAAATATTGCCCCGCTCCAAGTGGTTTGTATTGTGCATGCATCCCGTCAGTCTGCCTATGGTGTTCTGATCTTTCCAGGGTTAAATTATTGCAAACTTCATTTAGCAGCAAGTAAGATTTTTGGAGAGGGCTGTTAGGTCTCTTGAAGTAGTATAAAGCTAAAGACAAAGGATGTGAAAATTCCCTTTCATGCCATGCAAGGTGTTACTGGCACATCTCAATTTTAATTAGACTTTAAAATATGTGCGGAGTCTTAAATAGTCTCAGAAATGATCTATCGTTTTGGTCCTGTGCAGAGTGAGTTAATAGGGTGTGAAATCATGCAAGGATTGCATTAGCACAGCTTTGCAATATTTCATACACATTTAATTTCTTTGTCTAGGGTATACACATGCTCTGTTACGCTACTCTACCACCTGGAAACCCTTCCAGCTTTTGAACCACCTCCTTTCCCTAAATGCAGCTCAGTAGTGCTTGAATCCTCAAAGAAATCTTTAAATAGAGGGCAGACAGTCAAAAAGGGCTCATCCCATCAACAGCTTGGGAGGATCTGCTGTTAGCATGGCATGGCTGGGTTGGGGGTGGCGGGGGAGGAGGGTGTGAATGCACCCTGTCTGTGCACAGGCTCTCCACTGTGTGCTGGGGCTGCCAGGGAACTGGGGAGCTCTGCCTGAGCTGTGCCCTCCTGCAGCCCAGCTTGGGGTGCACCTCAGATCATGGATGTGATGGAGAGCAGTGGTGGGAGCTCTGTGAAAGCTGCTGAGAGGTTCTGCTGGAATCCCAGGGGACAGTGGATCAAGAAGCCCAAATAACTGTGTTTGGGGATAGGTTTGGGGGGTTAACTGTTTTTATCTGTGTTTCAGGTAAGAATGGGATACCACAAAGGGAGGAAACAGGCTGGGCTGAAGGTGTGAAACTGTTTTGCAGTTAAGACAGAGGCAGGGGCGATTCCTGTCTCTACCAGCTCACCTTGCTCTCAGGCAGGAGCAATGAGTGTTTGTGGTGCTATGAGGTCCCAAAAGCCATTGAGGAGGAGTTCCCCTTTTATTGTATTGATACAAATGTCAGCACAGGGGGATGCAGAGGCAGCAAAGCAGTGCTGCCCTCGGTGGACCAGGTTTCCACATGCATTGATTTTCTTTAGTATTGAACTGAAGACGATGTTGCCTCTTCGATGGGAGGTGAGAATAATTATTAACCTTGAGCAAGCGTAAGGCTGGGTTATGGGCAAAAGCTGCGGGAGACATGTACTTGCTGCGTGAGGCTGGAGTGCTTCTCCGAGAGCAATGTCTGCTGCATTTGTAGTTATGCCCCATCTTTCTCCATATAACATAGAGGTGTGAGAAGAAAGTAGAATTGCAATCTTCCCTTTGCTCCCTAAGTATTCAGAGCTTTGGTAGTCAGGGACTCCTACAAGCAGAGACGGAGGTCCAGACTTGCAATCCAGGGTGGATCTTCTTGTCCTTTCTGGTTGGGGAGTTTGGGGAGACCAGCCACAGCAAAGAACAACCAAATGCTGCTCCCTCCTGGTGTCCTGTCAAGGCTTTGTGTGTAAGGAGGTGCTGCATCCAGACAAGCAGGCTGGTGTATGGATGGTCACTTAAAGTCTGTGAATAAGCCTCTAACAGTCTCTGTCAGCATAGCCAAGTCGCACTGACCAAGCCCTTGTCTCCTCCACCTCATGTGTGTTTAAGGGCAAGGGGGACCAGCGGGAGGTGCACAGGACTATGGCAGCAAAGCCAGAGAAGTGTCTGGACTCACTGGGGGCAGGAGTTTGGACCTTCAAAGGTGTCTCTTGTGGTGGCTGCAACGCTGAAAGGTGCAGCCCTCAGGGAAGGACGGGTGCCAGGGCTGCTCCCTTGCTGCAGTCTGCCTCTAATCAGCTGCTTTGTCAGCAAGACATTTTCCCATCCTCATACATATGCAGCCATCACTGCTGGGTGTTTAATGATGCTCTCACTTTTTTTTCTTTGACCCCATGGTGGGAGGTCCCATAGCTCTATACAAGGCTGTCAGACCCCAGGCTGTGCTGACTTTCTGAACAGGGATGTGTTTTCTTCTTTCTTCTCCAGAAGGGTACAGCAAAAGGGCGATACAGCATGAATGGCAAAACCAGCCAAAGGTGTTAATTCCATTCTCTCCCCCAATGCAGCTGGTGCTGCACAAGCAGCTGCACTAAAAGCTGTTTCTGCTGCAGCCTCCGGATCCCCTCTGGCATTTGGAGGCTTGTCCCACAGAGATTGCAGAGCATCTCCTTTTGGTGCCTGTTCTCCATTTGCTGCTTTTGGCATAGGACTTCAGACACAGACAATGCTACGTTCAGCATGGATGCAGTGTGATTCTGTGCTTCGGCTGTGGTGTTGGTTTTGGGGTTGGATCATTCATTGCTGTTGAGATTGTCTTATTGTCTTAGCCTTAGCCAATGCCTACTGGCTCTGGGGTGCTGCCTGGTTGGCCACGATTAAGATTCTTTGTGTGTACATTTATGAGGGTTTTGGGATGCTGCTGTGGAAGGAGGTGAACCTTGCCCCATGCACAGCAGAGCAGCACATGGAAGGCATGTCTTGGAGGATGAACACAGGTGTTACAACACCACATGTAAAGTGTGGGAATTGCTAACCTGGCTGTGCAGTCGCTGCAGCTCCTCCAAACTCTGCCTCAGTTTCCCCCGTTCTCCCTCCATTAATTCCCTCAGGGCTCGCGAATCCTCACTTGTTCGCCTGATCTGTTCCTCTAAGGTGTCATCGTCACTTCGTCGAGAGCTCTGAGAGCAGGAAAGAAATCTTTTGCTCAGATTTCACTTTAAGAAAGGCAATTGCATTAATTTGATACTGGTTTGGGATACAGGGTACTAAACAAGGAAGACAAAAGTGTCAATGTGACTTTAGTGGAGTTTGAGTTGTGTTCACATGTACCTCCACAGTGGAAACATGCTCAGCCAAGGCTAGCACTTCTACACATAATAAAAAAAAGCATGCAGACATGTTCTCACCTTAGCATAAACCAAATTTACAGAGACCTGCTGACCACTTGGAAAAATGTAACTAAAGTCTCTGTGTTTGTGGACTTTTCTCGGGACTCTTTATTTCTCATTTAACAAATACAACTTCATGTCTATGCTCAGCCACCTTACCAGCTGCTACAGGTACTGAAATGAGGAGGGTAAGTACTCCCATGCATGTCTGCAGTTGCAGGGTCTGCACTGTCTTCCTCACCATGGCATCTCATGTAAGTCACACTGGCAATGCAACCAGCTTGTGGGTGATGGCAATAGGCCTGATTTCAGCCATAGTGAAAAGTGAGGTGTTTTCTTGAAATTCTGCACTCCTGTGGATGCTGAGTGGTCCTCCATGCTTATCCCTTCCTCCCCAGCAGCCCTGGGACCATACCCCACAAGTGCCATCTTGTGCCAGCAAAACCCTTCACCTGTCAATGTATTTGAGTCTGGCAGCTCTTGGCCAGTGTCAGTTCTCAGGAGCAGAACCTACTCACATAGGGGTTATGATGGTTTTGTGATCCCATTGCGAATAAAGCAAGGTTAGGAAAATCCCAAGAGAAATAACTGGTCTGTGATGTATGAGACAATCTGCAACATTTCCATGTTGAAACTCTTAGTTACTGCAAATCTCAAAGAAAGCCCACTTTCCTTAATTTTCCAGAATGACTCCCAGACCAATGACAGTTGCATGAGCTTGAAACTTACGGCGGTCTGACGACTGCAGGCTGAACGCCCATGTGCTAGCTTGGCTCTTGACTGACCATTTGAGACACATGGAGCAGGCTGTGCACTGTGACAGCCCATCTCTGTGGGCCACAGAGGTTTTCTGAGAGACTGGAGTCTTCAGGATCCAGTGGAAACCTGCAGCAAGCTCTGTCACCTGGGCAAGGGGACATGCACAAGCCAAGGTCTCTCTGTGCCACCAACTTACCGTGGAGTCTGCCCCATCCAGCACATTTTGTATCAGTCTTTTCAGCTCGCTAAGTGCTGCCCGTAGGCTGCCAGATGGGACGTCTTTGGCTGATGAGGTTTCTGAAGACTCATCCATGGAGGAGTCTGTAGAGACTGCTGAGTCTGCGCTGTCATTTCCTCTGAGATGGGAGCAGAGATACCGCACTTGGCAATATGCTTCCCAGAGCTGCAGCCTCAGCTGGAACAAGACAGCCTGACATTAGCCTGGGACATCAAGGCCATGGAGATCCTCCTTCCACGGTGAAGTGAGGCATGTGATTGCCAAACCTCACAAATATTTGTTCTAGTTTGCTATGTTGGTTTTGAAATGGATGCAGAGATTTACTTTCATATGGTCAAAAGGGTGTTGATACCAGAGCTGAGACCCACAGCCCCAGTTTTCTGGTGCTTGGTTCAGCTTCAAATCCAGATCAAATGCATTAAAATCCCTCTCCCTTTGTGGCTGGTCACAGAGGTCCATGGGCTTTCCCAGGGGCCAGAGGGCAAATACCTGTTCTCGTTCTTGTTCCAGCTCCTCTGCCTCCATGCTCTGCTCTATCTCAGATAGCAGGGATGTGCTGGTTGTGTTGAAATTTTGGAGGCTTCTCTCCTCACTGAGCTCTTCTACCTTCCCCTGCAGCTGCCGGTAGGACAGCCGCACCTCCTGGAGTTCCAGCTGGCTTTGGTGCAGCTTGCAAAGAAAATCAAGGAATTTGTCAAGGAAGGAGGAAAATAAAAAGTGGAGGGAAAAAAAATATGGACTGGATGAATCTCTTGGTTTGTGAAAGAGCTGAGAGGGAGGAATGGGTGTCACAAAAGAGGGTTTCCAGCCAGGATGAAAGTACTCTTGGCTGGTATTGCTATTTATTGGAGCTTAATAATCTCCAAATGTCATTAGGGACTGTTTAGACTCCAGAATATCCTGAAAGATAAAAATAGCAGGTTAATCAGCACTAAAATGAGGAACATTGTGAAGAAGTTGGGTGCAAAAATTTGCTGAAAACAACACAGCAGGAAGTGAATCCAAAAAGAAAAGTAATATAGACAAGTTTTTTAAAAAAATTATACACATATATAAATACAAAGATATATTAAAACAAGCGGAAAAAAGATTCAGACCTGTTTTGAAGAGCTGGGGATCACAGAAGAGAAACAGAAAAAGCTTGCTCTCTACTAAGATGCCTGACCCCACAGAGGGGCCAGCTTGTTCTCTGGGGAATGACGTTTGGTGACACACAGCTGTGAACACCATTGGGGGTTGCTGGAAACCATCTGAGCAGTGACAGCTATGAGGCCAGTTACTGCCCTCTGGAACTGCAGGGTCTAAAGAATCCCCTTCTGAAGCCAATTCTACTGTTAAACAAGTAAGTAAAATGAACTGCAACCAGAGTTCTCAGCTTCTTTTTATATTTACCTCATTTCCCCAGCACCCTGTCCCACTGCCTTGCTCTGATCTTCTTCCCAAGCTGCTCTTGGCTGTCAAGATGCCCCACTGCAGCTCCTGTTATCTGTCCCCAGGACCTTGCTTGCTGCCACGCTTACATAAGCCATTTTAGTCTTTCAGTTGTTTTGTCTCCCAGTTCCTGGTTATTTTCCTGGTCAATTTTACCCCAAATCACGTCTTTTACTGCATTTCCCTCCTTTTCCCTGTCCTGTCACTGCCTCCTCACCTGCAGGTCCTTGTCATGGCTTTGTCTTTCCAGGATGAGGACTCGGTCCTGCAGCTCCTCCACAGTTCCCTGGAGCAGGTCATTCTCCTCCATCATGGCACTAAGGCGATGCTCCAGCTCCCGCTTTCTGTCTGTCAGCATTTTGATCTGCAGAGGAAGGAGAGGCAGTGTCAGATCCTGCACTTTCCAGGGAGCAGAGAGGAGGGAAATCACCTTCCCAAGCAAGAAATGAAATAGCAAAAAGCAAAAGTATGCACGTATGTATTCTGTACCTGTATGAAAGAAATTGTATCTGTGTGTGGTTTAAAGCTTAGGAAAGCTCTAAAAGGAAACTCCTCCTTCACTAGGCTGCAGGGGCAGCTCCAAAGGTGCTGGGTGTGCATTGTAGGAGGCCAGGGAACAAGCAGAAATGTCCAAATGGACTAAACAGAGACCAGCCCTGCCCACCCCTTGTACCTTACAATTTGCAAGGCTGGGTAAAGCAACTTATTTTTTCTGGCTGGTCTCCAACTTAGCATGGTAGCGTTTTCTTCTATATGGGTGCTGGAGACAACAGGGTGAGCCTGTGGGATCCTGCTCCCCATGGGGCTGTGCCTTAGCACTGCCCATATGCTTTTAATTGCTGCATGTTCACCAGGTCCTCACCAGGGATTTTTCTGTCTTTATTTATGAAGACTCCTTTCTGTGCCATGCTTATTTTTAGCCTCCCAGTGATCAGTTGCCTTTAAAATTGGTTCATTTCTTTTAATTGTCAAGGGCAGTGATTTCAGGTGAAGAGGGACAGTGTGCCAAGTAAAACCTCTGTGATTCAGTTAGCTGGGAACAGTACACAGGATGAATCAGCACTACCCAAGGTCACTTCTTGTTTAACCAAGAAAAAGGAGCCTTTTCCCAGATTAATACACTCAAGGACCTCTGGGAACTGGGTATGCCATTTACTAGTCCAGCATAACCCTAAATATTCCCTATGGCCTCCTTTCAATTCATGGACCATAGACAAGTTCAGCAACTACCCACTGCTTTCTTGGCCTCTTTGGGACCGTGTCTCTTTGCTGCTTTCCAGGTTGCTGGAAAGATTTGGCCACATGAAAGAATATTAGCAAAGTGCGTGGACTTGCTATTCCTGCAGGGTAAAGGCTGCTGTAGGTATTAGAAAGCTGTTCTTAGGTGACTAATGGTTTCTGAGATGTCTCTTCCCACCACCATCGTGATTTGCATGGGCTGGAGAAAAGGGGTGCAAGAAAAATAAGAGGTATAATACAGAGATTGTATTGAGAGTTCATATTTGGTATCCAAACACTCTGCAAATGACCATATAACAGAGAAAAACATCACTCTGCCATGGGCCCCTGCCCATGGGAAGGGCACAAGGGGAAAGGGATTTGGAAAGCATGAGACAAGAAGGACACAAGGAGGCAAGGTGAGGCATGCACAGTGACAGGCATGCATGATAACAGTGATGCACACACGGGCAAACCCTTTCCGAGGCTCCATACTTACTTCAAGGACCTGCTGCTCCACACCAAGGGGAGGGGAAGAAAAGGCGAGGGGCCAGCAGGGAGCAGGTGGGAGCGGGAGGAAACAAGAAATTGAGAGATTTTAGGAGAAGCTCTTCCAGACATCTTATAAATAAAAAAAGTGGTTGGGTAATAGAGTTGGACATCTTCTACCTGTCTAGTTCCTGTCTACGTGGTCCCCAGTGACCCCTGTCAGGGAAGGTAAGAGTAAGGACAGTAATATCATTCCTGCTAATGTACCAGAGCTAAAACAGGTAGGGGCTACTTGCTTTCCTATATGTGTGGCTCAGAGGCAAGGGAGTATTGCTGCTTTCTTTGCAAGCGTGAGGAACAGAAAAAAACCCTTGCAGACCTTCCTACCGTGCTCCAGATTTTAATCTGTACTGGGCAGCAGCCCTGCAGGAGCACAGCCGTGGTTTAGTTCCTGGAAGATCCTTCTCAGCCATTCATTTTGCAGGTATGTGTGTGGCTGAGGAAGCAGTGGAAGCTGGCCCGTGCCACCCCAGCCAGCCCTGGGTTGCAGCAAAAACTCTCACTGGGGGTGTCCTTTGCCCCATAGCTACCATCCTCTTTGTTTGCTCCAAGCAGCAGGGTTTGTTTACTCAGTTCAGAGGGGTTCATTATAGAAGTTAAAACAGCCCTGGCCACCTTTTGGAAGAGTGAGGCTGAGCGTGGGTGACTCACCTCAGCCTGGAGGCTCTCGAGCCGCACGATGTGTTGGCTGCTGGAAGAGTTCTTCTCCCGAAAGTCCTCCCGGAGGGTGTGGACCTGAAGGGAGAGCTGCCGCTCCACCTCTGATGCCTGCAAGGAGACACCAGCTGTTGTTATCCCAGGGGGTCATCCCATAGACAGAAAGCAGATATCTCCTCCTGCCCACAGGAAGATCTACCCTGATATGACTTCTGCACAAGGCCTAGTTTTGGCAGAAACTCTGAAACCTGCACAGTTTAGGTGAGGGAGAGCAGCCATTCAGACCATGTTGTTTTTCCCTTGGGGCAGCCAAGGGGACACAGCCCATAACTTACTCCCACTGCAAAATAGCATGATGACTCCTTTGTCCTACAGGAAATTCAGTTTTCCTCAAAAATAGTAGTCTAGTTGGGGTTGAGAAGGAGACCAGGCCACTTGCAAAAGCGAGGGGAGCCAATCTCCATAGCCCCTACGAAACACTGCTGTTAGATTTATACTTTCTAAACCTCTGAACATCTTTGGCACAGCTCCAAAATAACAAGTGCTCTTTGCCTCTGATTTCTGGCTCCCATCAGGGCCAGACAGAGAAGCACCCGCTCCAGATGACTGTCAGTGCAGGATCGCTGGGCTTGGCCCTCTTTCCCATTTAGGAGGAGGGATGCCCCATTTATGCGGGGTGGTTTGAGGATAGTAGAAAGGCCATTCCTACCTGCAGGATCCAGGCTGCAGACAGCCCACATAAATGACAGCTTAGACATGTTAACTACTCTCCAGACAGATTTATGGCTGATTTTTACATGGTGAACACACTTGTTTAGGCTTGTAAGAGAACATAAGGTTTTTATGACAAATCCCTAATGAGACAGCACAAATGGATAGTTTTCTATTTAATTAGCCTCCATCAGGTTCCATTACACTTAGGCGCAAACCTCCTCCTCCAGCAGATTAGCTGGAAGTGAATTGATCCCCTTCAAGAGGCAGCATTGCTGTCCTGCTCAGGGCACAGGGTGAGCTGTATGTCCAACAGCAAATGCCATCAGTGGCCACAATGCCTTAGACAGGGAGGTGGAATGGGCAGAAGGGGTGGGGGCAGGCAGAGAAAACTCGCCTTGGGGTCAGCAGCTGTGAGCAGGTTTGGGAGTGCATCATTATATCTAGCAAACATGGGTCAGCATTTGACTCAGGGTGCTGTGGCTGACAGGGAGTCCAAGGGAGCAGCTCCACCAAAGGATGCAACGACTTTGCACTAGCAGTTTGTAACCTGAGGAATAAGCACACAGACCCAACCTTAGCTGCCCACAAAGGCAACACTACCCCCTCTTAAAAATGGTTCTTTATTTTGCACAATCTGCAGCAAAATAATCCAAATCAGAAGCAAGAGGTACAAGGCTGTTCCAGCTCCATTTTGTGGAGGAAACTGGCTGTTCCAACACTGCTTGCTTGCACGGGCAGCAGAAGACAGTAGTGTGGCCACCAAAATCAGCCAGGCTCTGACCACTGGTTTCTGGAATAAGAAATGGTTTCCAACAGTAAGAAATAATCTTGTCTACCAATTGGTTTTTAGTTCCCTTCTGATCCTGGATTAGCATAATTGGTCTTTTCCCCTTCTTTTAAGCCTCACATCAGAGGCCTTTGCATATCACCCTTACCTCATTTATTTAATAAAGCTTCCTTGCACCGACAGAGTACACAAAATATGATACCACAGCACTAATAGGAAACGGTTGGTTATTTTTCTTCCCTTAAGCAGCTATAGATTTCAAAGCATCCTGAACAGCTATTAATTGGTGACACTAAAGAAGATGGATGGATTGTGCTTTTTTGGAATGATTCACTTGCTTTTGTAAAGACTGGTGAAACATCTTCATGCTGAAATACTCTGCAGGAGCTATCAAGGATGAAAAAGCACCAGGTAAAAACCACCGAAGGATTTTGCCTGCAAGACACTGACCACACTCCCAAGGAGCTCAAGTGGTATCAGATGAGATAACACACCAGTATTTGATGGTTAACTGTATTATGTAATTTATATGCTAGAACAATTCTACCCACAGACAGTGTAAATGTACAATATAGCAGTAAGAAACACGGGAGTGTTAACAGCACTGTAAAAATCCCTGTTAAGACAATTTATATAGCTGCTGTTGTTAGTTCTGGTCCCCATCCTCAGATTGGAGCAGGTGCAGGGATGGGCTGCAAGGGTGATCCAGATCATGGGAAGTCTGTTACATGAAAAGAGACTAAAAAAGGATGGCTTGTTTTATCTCAAGCAATGAATGCTGAGAGAGCACTCCCTATAAATACATCACGGATAAGCACACAGAAGGGAGAAGTGCTATTTAAGCAGAAGCACAATTTTGGCAGAAAAAAATTATGTGAATAAACTGGATAAGGGTATAAAGGCTGGGAATAGGAAAATTTCTACATTTCAAAGGAGTTGCAGCAGGATTCCTCCTCCTGCACCATTACAACAGGAGAAATGGTGGCAAAAATTAATTTTGTGATGAAGCTGGATCACTTTATCACGCATTTTCTTTCAGAGGGCTGCCTATGACAGAAGGGAAATGAATTGACCTCAAAGGTCCTTTCCGGTACTAGATGGCTTGCAGGGCTGTTAAGATTTGTATTCATCAGCTTTAAATCGTCATCTGGAATTTACCTACTTGCTCCTCAGCTTACATGCTTACACATCTTATCCTGCAGTTACAGCCCACATGGAGGGAACAGAGGACTCACTTACTGATAGCATTCAGGGCCCGAAAGCAGACAGGATGTTATGGTGTCACCTCAGCATACACCATTCACATCTTATCTCATGCAGTAGAGAAAAGTAAAAATAATACTTTCTTTAGCCTCACACAGTGCAGAACACTCTCTGAGCAGCCATTTAACAGAAGTAAACAGAAATGACTGTATCATGTGTTTTCCTCCACAGGAAGAGGAGGAAAAGTCTTCATCCAGTTCTTCTAGATAGGGAAATGGCTGATACCTTTAGTTTCACCTTTGCAAAGATTTTTCATAGACACGAGACAAAGTCTTCTGAGCTGAGCGCTGGTCATGGAAACTCCGTTTTCATGCTACATTGGTTTCAGGGGTTATTCATACTGCTGCTGAACTACCCTTTCTCATTTATTACAAAGTCCAGATTTTAACATCAGTTTGCATTATTTTATGGAAAGCCATCTTGACAGTGTCCAGGATTTGTCAAGCTTTGTAGTGTATTTTCATATGGTGTCTTCATGTTTCCTCCACGCTGTTGTACATGTGCGCATGTGTACATGTGTGTTTTAAACCATGAGCTCTCTAATGATTAATTCTAACATGCTTTTTTACTTAGTGTCAACAGAAGATGGAACCTTCTCTCTGCATTTTCCCTTTATTGCTCAAATAATGTTTTTTGTTGAATTGAAGTGAGTTCCTTCTGTCTCAGCCCGTCTGGCTCTACTCTCATTATGCAAACTGTAGGGCTTTCTCTTCCCCATCCGTGTTTTCCTAAACATTAACAGCTAAAGCCTTTTGTGGTTACGTCAATCATTTAGTGATGCATTGATTTTGCTAGAGAAGTAATATTCTTTCCCGAAAGGCAGACATATATCGCACATCATAGCTTTGCTCTGTAGTTAAGAAAGAATTAATTTCCTGGGTACAGGCAAATTAGCCAACACAGCCACCAGGCAGAACTTGAAACATATCTGCAAAAGTGTAGACATCAATTCACAATTAGATATATTCAATCAGCTGTGAGATTTGTTTTCTGGACTTCAGGCAAGGTTTAGATGAGATTTGGGCAGTGCAAGAAGAGCAGGAGGACATTTTGGCCTCTGCTCTAATTAAGGGCTTTTTTCATTACAAACCTGATTAAGTTTCCCTAGTGATTAATTTTGAAGTGCTAAAATACAGAAAACTGTGCAGACATTTGGCAGAAAAATATGGCTTACGAGTTACAATAACTCTGTAGGGTTAAACATCTGGAATATATGAGCAATAAATAAATAAATATAAATACATTGGAGCACTGATGCTTCTGTGAAGAGGGGATCTTTGAAATGTTTGGGTTGGACTGTGAGAAATGAATGGCCTGTAGATTAGTCTCATTCAAAGAAACCCCTCTTTTGGGGGAAGACTTGCTAAATAAAACTAACTGCATCCAAAATATCCAGCTATAAGTCATGTCAGAAAGAAAAGGAGAATGGAAAAAGTTTAGTAGACTGTACCTGGGTGAAGAAGCCGATGTTTCCATATGATTTACTTCTACAAACAAGATGATTCAAATTTAAGAAAGGATCTCAAAGATTTTATTGCCTAAAATAGCTAAGAAAGAGAAGTCCTAATTAGTGCTAAATTTGTAACACTCGGGAGAGTGTGTTACCCCTTTTATTAATTTGCTAATGGCTGAGTTCAAGGGACTCCCTGCTCCCACTGTGGTACCATTAACACTTCAAACCACTAATCGCTGCCTCCCCTGGCTTCGGGTTCCTGGATTCAACAGCTCTTCTCTGGGAGGAAAATATATTTGGTGACTGAAACGCAAGTAAAGGAGGAAACAACAAACGTCTTGCTTTAGAATAATAATTAAGAAAAAATACATTAATCTCGCTGCTGAGGGAAGCCCCAAAGGATTGGGATTGCTGCCCTGTTGCCACAGCCAGGGTTCCTGCACCCTGTGCCCACCAGCAGCGGCGGCAAGCCTGGTTTGCTGGGCTAGCTGACCCATGCCAACAAAGCAGTGAGGCCATGGCTGTTTTCCAGCCCTCAGCACACCAGCACCATAAGCAACCATCTTTATTTTGCATACCTGGAGGTTTCCCAGTTTAGGAATCTTTGAGAGATTTTTTTTACCAAAGCTTTTTAATTCAGGTCAACTTTAAATTGTTATTCGAAGCATTGGTCTATCCAGGAAAGTACTTCTGAATAACAGAAGGTGATGCTTGCCGTTTGTCACCTTTTGAGGGCTTTGGTTTGAGTTGAAGATTTATATGCGCAGAGGAGCAAACCCCTGATGGAGGGCCCCTGCACCACCATGTAGAGAAAGGCCATAGCTCCGTGGTGGGCTGCCGGGTGCCCACCCAGCCGCTCCCTCACTGCCCCTCCCTAACAAGACTGGGGGGGAGAAAATAAGATGAAAAAGCTTGTGAGTTGGGATAAAGACAGGGAGATCGCTTACTGTTAGAGGAATTTGAAGTAAAAGCAGTGACTGGGAGATGCAATGGGCAAGGCTCAGATGGGGCATCGCCAGGGACTGAACAGCGGGGGATTTTTTTTGTTGTTGTAAAGTAGTGAAGGGTGAGGGGAGCTATACTCAGCGTGTAGATTGCTCATCTTTATCGTGTTGTAACAATACCGCTTCGATTTTGGCGTGAGGAGATTTTGTTTTTGTGGTTGATGGCATCAGTGAAGAGTGTGTGACGAATGCGTATTTAAATAATTCTTCAATCTGTGTTTCACTGAGGTGAGGGGTAGAATTTATTAGGTTTAGGTGTCCAGGCACTGGCAGCGGGGCTGCAGGGAGTTCTGTGAGGAGAGGGCAGGGCTACCTCAGGCTGTGAACAGCCGGTTCCAGCCGGTCCCGGCTGGTTCTGCACCAGCCTCGCTGCAGGGCGCAGGTGAGCTCGCCAGTGACACCTGCAGCGCCTCTGAAAATATGCACTAAAGAAAGGACAAAACACATTCTGGCAGAGATGTATGAGGTAAAAAGTGTGACAAACAGCCCTGTGAGTACCCAGGTTGGAGGAGGAGGAGGAGGAGGAGGAGGAGGAGGAGGGGGACCTGACTAAGCCTTCGCTGGAGGATCTCTTCCCACTGCTCCCCAGTGCGGTGCAGGACATTGGAGCTGGGGAGTGCTGTGCATCATGGCCAGGGCCAGCATTGTCCCCGTCTCTGCCAAATGATGTGGCAGGTCTGAATCCTCCTCTTTTTGCTGCATCCCTCGCTCTGCTACTGCCCAGGTAAGGGGAAATTTAACTACATAAAGTATATAGCAGCTTGGCCCTGGTGTGAACTGTTGTGTGAAAAAATAAGAATTCAGGAAACCTGCAACACTTCCAAAATATTTTGGTTGTAAACAACCACCAGAGACCATAAACATTGATGCCATGGGATATTTTTAGAAAAAATGGTTTTTTTAAGATTGTAAAAGTGCTAGGATAGCACTATCTAATATATGCCTATTATATATCCAGTAGCTACAAGCAGTCTGGCAGGTGGATTAAATACCACCAGCCAATGTGAGTGTATCTGCTAGCTTTTGCAGGTCAGATTGACTTCCTAACACAGGTTTCTTTCTGCTCAGAAATCATTTTTGCAACCTGCCATAGCACCCATCAGCCCGCTCCCTAGCATTCTTTGTTTTGACTCCCAGCTGACTGCTGCTTCATTTAGGTAAGATTTGTGAGGCGGCCACTGTAGGGGGGACATGCAGCATCCAGCCTGCGGTGTCCTCCCTGGGGCCTGGCACTGAAGTCATACACCTATATGAAACGGTGAGCTGGATGGGGCATGCTGTCTTCCTGTCTCTGTCACTTTTTTTCAGTGCAATTCAGGCAAATTAATCTGTATCTCACATTTGGTGCCTTTATACCACACACCTTCATGCTCAGCTACCTGCAATGTTTTTACACCCCTGCAGGTCTCTTATTCAGAAGGTCCTACAGTCCATCTCTGCTTGGACAGAAGGGATTGATTTTGCAGCACGCTGCCTGACCTCCTTTGTTACAGCCATACAGGCTGATGAGCCTTCCCTTCAGTGGGGAACAGGCTGACATTGTAGAGCACAGGCCATCTGGATTGGTTGGGGGGGTCCTATACTGACAACCAAGCAGGTGGGCAAGAGAAAGAAACAAATGAGCATTTTTTTAGCATAAGATGGACTTGTCAAAAAAAAAAGGGAATCAAAGATCTAAAGGATGAGGATCTGTAATTGCCAAAGCAAGGAGTCTGAGTAATTGAGAAGAGGCACTGGAGTTACTCTTTTATAAGCGTCAGACTCAGGACATGTTACTGAGAGGAATAGCCTCGTGGCTGTAGCATTAAACCTAGTCTGAGGGGATTCTGTGAGACAAAGGATAGCAGTGGCATATTATACTAAGATCTGCCCTACTTCCACAGTTGTGACATTTTGGAAACATGATTGCTTGTGTAAAAGTGAGAATTCCCTGCTGCAGATCTGTTCCCCTTTCTGTTCTGTAGGACAAGTAGGAAATGCTTAACCTGTTCTTCAACCTCACTCCTATTTACCTGAGTTTTAAAATAAAACAAAAAAAAAGAATATGAGTAGTTTCAACACACTGTAGTCATGCAGTGGGCTCTTCTGGATGGCAGTGAGTCTATGCCACATCAGCTCAAATGCTTCACACCTGAGAGGCAGAGGCTAGTGGGGGAGCTGGCTATAAGAGAGAACAAGGATCAGCTGGGTTTTTTTCTGTGTGGCTGTGCTTGCACCTGCCTATTAAGGTGCAGAAGTGGTGTTGGGGTGGAGCTGTTTAGCTCCTTCGTGGAAACCTCTGCAAAATCTGAACGTGCATTGCCTGTTTTGAGGGGTGAAGTGCTTGCATTAGCTGACTTTGGTTGGTTCCTGTGTTTCTGATGGCTGAAGTGCTGCAACTGCTGCTGGAGATAACCTGAAGGTACTGCAAGGTACTGCTACTTTTTAACTTCCAAGTGTCCTTAAAATATACTTTTAATAGTGATAGTGAACTTTTGCTGCATCACTAAGCAAAGCATGAAAGAGTAGTTAGGGTTTTCCTAGCAATATAATTGTTCTTTTTTCCCTCCTATAAGGCTAGCTGATGTATAAGAACCAGTTTTCAGGATAAAGCTCTGAACGCTTTGGCAAAGAGCTCAGGGAAACGAATGCAAAATGGTGGTCTTCATCTTGTATTTCAGTAAGTGCTTGGATAACTGGCCGAGGCCAAAAACCATTATCTTAGGCTAAATCATTTTATGGGATTAGGAACTTCTGTTTAGAGCAGAAACAAAGGCAGTTGTGTGCCATATGCAGGCAAGTCTAACTGGGTATAATATCTCTAGGTTCATTGTTTGAATGAAAGAAATAGCTTCACAAGTGGATGTGGGTTGTGCACATGTTTTAGGAGGTGCTTAAACACGAGCCTCCCTTTTTTGTGGTTTGTTCTTGACCTAAGCATTTGGCTCTTGTGGAGAGGAAAATACAGTGTGTGGAAAAATGAGTCAGTCTGCTTCCTGTGGGAGGGACTGCCGGAGGCCTGATGCTTTGAATGCTGCAATAAATTAGCACTGGAGATAGCACTTCGTGTCCTCCAGGCACACTTTGTCCTCTAAGTAGTGCACGAAGTGGCTCTTGCTCTCTGTATGCAAATTCTGCTTGCAGAAGAAGTGTGGGAGATGAGACAGCTTTGCACAGTGACTCCCAGGGCTGGTGTCTGTTGTAGGGCTCTGGATGGAGAGCTGAATATGGGTCTTGTTGGCAGCAACTGGGCTCCTGATTGTTGAGAAGGAATAGGGTAATAAAGTGTAAGACTAGCAGGCTCTTCTAGTTCTGTGTAGATGCTGCACATAACCTTGAAAGAAGTACTTGTTCCTCTGCACTTTAGTTACCTATTTGTAAATGGAAGCAGAAAGGCTTAATGGCTTAAATAATCCAGTCTGGTGATGCTAAAGTGGAGCTGAGAGGAACCCCCACATTAATTTCAGTGGAGCACAACTTGGGTCTAGTGTGTCACAAGGGGATCTGGGACTTTCAGGTTGGTCTGTTGTCTGTCCCCCACACCTGTGAGACTGCAGTTTCTCAAGTTTTGCCTTGGTCTAGCAGAGGAAACTGATACAGTGTGAAAGCTGGATGGTCTGTGTTTTGTGTAAGTTAGTTCAGTGGTCTGCTCTCCTAGTTAACTTCTAATGCATTTCTAACCTTAATTTCCATGAATACATTATTTTTCCCTGACAAAAGGCATATTTTTATCTTGATAGAACATTTTGGCCAAGTTACCTTTGATGTAGATTTTTAATCTAGATTTTTTGAACTCAGTTTGACTCTTCTACTTGAGCTAAAGGATGAAAAATATTTCTTCCAGTAAATTTCTAGTGAGCTATAAGTGCGGGTCAGATGATAGTCTAATGAAATACGAAATGCCTAACTAGTTTGGGTATAGCTGTACTGGGAATGTGAGGACTTAACTTGATCATTAAGACATTTTGAAAAAAGAAGCAGAAGCTTATGATGGTGGAGGCAAAGAGAAATGTAACATACCCTCCTGCTCTGAGGGTCTTCCCCTGGTAGCCGGAAGTCAGGACAGTCAATCTCCATTCTTGAATTTATTTTTTTATGAAATTGGTTTTAGTCTATGACTTTAAACCTGGAGGTGTTCAAACTCAAATGTCAGTGCCTGGAAGCAAGGGACAATAATTAATCTTCTTGCAGTCTCTTACTCTGGCTTTAAGTGCTCTATTTCCTTTATTTCAAAGAATATTAACTGAGTTCTGTTGGGGATATCTAATAGGTAATGGCAAGCTAGCAGCTCTGCCTGCTCTTGAAATCTTCATCTATACACCCTGTTAAGCTCCAAATATACTCTTTTAGGATTTAGTAGTAATATACAAACCAAAAGCTTTCCAATGTGTGTAGCCTTGATACTCAAACTTGGATGTACGTGTCTAAGTGCACAAAAATACTGGTGTCCGTTCCTATACATGTGAAATGAGTGGATGCCAAAAAAAGATGGGGCAAAATTCAAGGACCTGACTTGAAATATATTTATCTCAGGAAGCCTTCAAACAGGAAGAGAGAAAATGTTTTCTAAAATGTAGCTGTATTTAAACTTTGTGGTAGATTGACCCGGGAGATGTTTTTTTAGCTTTTAAATCTGTGTGAAGACTGACTCCCAACGACTTCTATCAGGCTGTTTCTTAATAACAGTGCTGATATGTTTGCTCATTTATTTCACAACTTGATGAATTTATTTGAAAACCTAGAGGAGGCAGACTTAAGAAAGCAAGACAGAAGGTGTTCTGTGCAGAAGGCTTACTCCTGATAGCTGATGCAGTAGAACTTCTGGCTGCTTTCTGTAGAAAATTAAGAAAACCTTAACCCCATAGTGAATATTGGCCAGGATGAGAGCTGCAGCTTCAAACTATTCCATTAAAGCTTTCTCTTCAGTGAATGTTTTTATCACTGATACGTGCAGTAGGGTCATAAAGGAAAACTGAGTACCATAAAAATGAGTAAGTCACCACAAAGTTTTGGGAAAAAAACCCAAAACCCACATGGCAGCATGTCACAATTGTAATGCTTAAATAAAAAGGTCCTAATCTACTTTCTTGAAGGATTGTTGTACAGCTGCTAGGTAACATTTTACTTAAAAATATTTCTTGGTCAGCTAGTATTAGATCTGTCACTCTAAACACAACAGAACTGTGCTGGATACCTGCAGACAAAGCTTCTAGAGATACTATTTAACTTATCAATACTTCTTCCTGTACTTCTGCAGCCTCCAGCTATTCCTGAATTGTTTTCCCTTGTTGGCAGCATGAAAAGATCTGTTTAGAGCATAAGGTCTTCCAAGCAGACTTCGAGCACAAGGCAGACCTTGCTCTTGAAGATTGCTGACAAAAGATAATTACAATGTGTTCGTAATAACATCTGAGCACTCAGATCTGCGGAAGTGGAATACAGATCTATACTTTATACATTACCATATGTAAAGTATATAAATGCTTGTCCTCCCTCAGTCCAGCTTCGCTCTGCTTCCACTAAGGTTCAGCATAAGACTCAGTGCAGCAGGTGCTTGAACACAGAAGTACTTGTTTACCTTTTTGTGCAGTGCCACAGGTGTAAGCACTAAGGGGATTAGGTCTTGAAGTCGTGGATCTTCAGGGCAGGGGCTTGGCCCTCAGGGCAGTCTGCACCTTGATAGCACTTGTAGTGGCGAATATGTAATAGTAACTTTTAGCATAAGCCAGAGCTGCTAAATTAAGCCACAGCAGGTGTATTCAAAGTCAAGGGTAAATTTTTTGAACACCTGTAACCCATTTTTTGGGAAGCTGCTGAGCTCTAGTGTAAGTGGCTAGATCTTCTTGTGTGTGTCAGCCTGGCAGGTGAGGTACTCGCCTGAAGAGACTGCATGGGTATTACTGCGGCCAGAGTCTCTGGATGATGGGAGAATCAAGAAACAAGAATGTGGATCTCTCCTTGGAGCCTTGTCCTCCTACAATCTAGCTTTTAAAAAGTTCTTGCATGAATTTAAATAACAGCTTTTGGCAAACTCACTGGCATTTTAGTACTTCAAGTCCTACAAAAAGCTGTGCTTGGAAATAAAAAATAAAGCTAGACCGCGGAGAGCAAACTTAGCTGGAAAACAAGGTGGGTACAGCACATACTGTAGGATGGTATATGAAATATACTAGGTTCTGCCAAATCATACACAGAGGAATAATCAAGGATTGGAAAGAGCCCTTCAGTGAGTCTCATGCTTTGGTGGATCTGTGAATATCACTTAAGGTAAAGCATGGATCCTGTATGGGTGAAACCATCTCAGTCACAAACCCTTCATGTGTTCAGTTATTTTTTTGATGGAGTGATGCAGTGCTGTCAAAAGAAGAAAAATCTGCTGTGGCAACATTCCAACAGCTGTTAAAATAACTGCATGTGAACTAGAGTCCTCTTGCAAGCATTGCAGACAAAGACTCTGTGCTTGGCTGTGGGCAAATTTGGCACACATATACTATACTTAGATTTGCACCTATGGCCAAGGTTTTGCAAATGTAAGTTGGGCAGCATTGCATCAAAAACCCTTCCCCGCAGTTGAAGATGCTGCTTAGATGGATAAGAACCATTCAAGTTGTGTTTTGTTTTGGCACTTGAGGCTGTTGCTTTCTGACAACAGACACAGAAAGCTTGCAGTGAGCCTAGGCTGGGGCAGGGAGCAGGTGCCAGGCAGACATAGGGACTGGGGGTGATCTGCGGCTCAGGTTTCTGTACAACCAAGTCATGCTACTGCCTGCAAACCAATGCTGGGGTATGGAGACCTGTAAGCACTGCAAGAGATATTAGATTGGGAAACATTGTACTGACAGATGCTGTGATCATTAGCAGCCTGTCCTGCGTATCTGATGGTGAGAAGGTGGCTGGAGCTTTGATGGCTTAAGCTTTGTCTGGAAAGAAGTAGCATCCTTCATAAAGCTGTCACGACCAGAGGAAGGGGAGCATGCTTCCCTCCACTAAAATTCCCTGATTTACCCTCAGTGATCTGGAGGGTCAGAGTATGTAAAGGCCTACTGGCCCCCTTTGGGAGAAGGGGGAGGGGGTGAGGAAAAGGTTGTTGATTTTGGCTCTAGTGCTTTTAAGCAAATGTCAGCACTGTTGTGTCATGTACCCTGTGTATGTGCTTTCTGGCCCTAACTAGGTAGTAGGAGACCCGCTGAAGTACACCAAGTAAAATAAAACAAAATTTGTGTGGCAGTGGCTGTTCTTCAGCTTCAAAGTCTCCCTGACAAGTTATTGGGTTGTTGGAGCGCACTTCATTTTGAAGGCCCAGTTTGAGCATGCTTATACTTTACCTGTGGCAATTTTCATTGCTTTCCAGTTACGTTCTCTTATTGCTTTATCTTCAGCAGAGAGGGCTGCCTCGCACAAGTGTGTGTGGATTATCCTGCACTTGAGTACGGGCTGATCTACTGCTCCAGTTCTTATGCTACTATAGTAGGATTTTAAACTGGGATCTTCCCTAGTGTTGCTGCGTATAAATGATTAACTTTCTCTTCCTCTTGCTGCCTGAAAGCAAGAATAATGTCATCAGTGACAGAGGAGATCATGATATTCAGCTCTCGGCAGATTTTATTCCTCTTGCTGCTGTTGGTGAGTCTTTCCATGTGCACAAGCCTGTGGTAGCAATACTAAATCTACTGACTGCTTGCTGTGTGCAGGAATGTCTAAAATGGTGTCGCTTCAAACTTCTGCCAGTACATAGGCACATGAGTTAGGAAGACTTTTATCCTATCTGTGCTAAAAGTCGCCTGCCTTAAGCCACTGATCCCTTTTCCCCCTCCTGTCTTGCATGTCATGAGGTGTGTGCTCGAGTTGGCAGATGGCTGGGGAGCAAATAGGTCCACAGAAGCATGCAAAGAAATTGGGTTGCATCATGGCTAACCAGCTTGTGCCAAGAGTTGGATTTTTTTCTGCCTGCCACTACCCTGCCTACGCTGGCTTCCTTGTTGCCTCTTGGGTTGGCTGTTTTGTGACCTACCTCCTGGAACAAGCTTGGAGACCTTTTTTTCCTCTTCTCTCTCAGCTCTCTCTAGTTGATTAGTCTAATAGATATCAGCCATGGCACACTGTTGAATTCACATACAGACATAATGCTGTGCCAGAGATTTGTTTGCTTAATTACAGAATACTTCTGCTGTAGTGGGTCTGCTTTTGGTTTTGGTGCTGAGGCTGGTGCTTCTTTCTTGGCTCTGCTCAGAGACATTTTTTTTGTTCTACTGAATTAGAGCAGATATCCCCAAGCTGGAACATTCTAAAGACTTAGATGGACTGAAGAAGGAACATGTAGTTTACCGTATTACTTGTGCACCACAGGTGGCTTGTTATCACTTACTCTCACTGTTAACACTTCTGTATAATGCAGTGCTGCTTGGCTCCCTGCACTGGCATACTCTGCATTTCCTACATGGAGACAGGTCTCATCTGTCTGATGTTAGTACCATGCTTGGCAAAAGCCTGCTCTGGGTGCCCAGGCAGGCAAAATGGGGTACCAAGAGACAAAAAACTTCTTCCTCACCAGGCTCAAGCATGGTATGGAGCAGAGAGCTTGTGGTGTTGGGGCTGTACCTCCTTGACTTGATGCTTTGGTCATGTCCACTTGAGTAGCTTAGAGGAGTGGGGCAGGAGGGTGCAGCCTATAGTTGCTTGCTCAGAGGCAGAAAGTCTCAGTACAACTGGTGTCAGAGCATGCACATGGATTTCAAGTGTTGTCCTGAATCGAGGCTAATTTTTAGAAATTAATAGGTTAAAGCATAACATAAGTTTGTTAAGCTCTTGTGGGGATTTGGAATTTCCCAGTGTGATCCCCACTGGCACTAAGAGACAAAGGAGATAAAGATATTAGAGCCCAAGTTTTCAGCACAAGCCTTCTCTTAAGTACTGATTCAGAATACAGCTTTACTTGTCAAGCTGTGAAATGCTAAGTATATTCACATCTCAAACTTATTTTGTTTGGAGGACAAGACAAATACTACCACTTAAAAAGCTCCATATTAGTTTTCATCCTTACTCAGGTTTACTGAAAGGTTCTTGGATTTAATATTGTTTATGGCATCATTTTAACATTACCAGGAAAGAGTGTTTGGCCAGGTCTCTTCACAGAGCAGGAATTTACACGAGGGTTATAAGACTCATTGGGGCTAATCCCTGATAGCATTATAGATCATCTGACAGTTGCCAAGGAGACAAGGATAATCTCAGTGAGACAAGATATGTGAGAAAGGTATTTATGGACATTTGCCTAACGATGCTGGTGGAATGCACCAAAAAGTGATTATTTGAGTGCCTTTGAAGTACTGTCTCTTCTATGGTGACTATAGGACACTGGTATACCAAAAATTTTCCCTGTTACATTAAAGCAGTAGCAAACTTGCCTTGATGTTTCCAATTTATCCTGCAGTGGCCTCACTACTGTTGCGCAAAGGGGCAGACAAGGCTTTTGTGGTGTTGCGAGATGGCTGCCCATCTGTCTGCACTCTGCGGCATCAGCAGACTGTAAGTATAAACAATCCATTTTAGTCTGCAGTGCTGACACAGGCTTAATGAAAACTGTCCACTTCACGTGCTTGAAATACTAGCAGGTGTCTCATGCAAATGTCCTGTATGCCAAGTGATGTGAGGGGAAGGAAGAGTAGAGGGGGGTGTATATCTGTATATATAGATATGTGCTTTGGCAATGGTTTTCCAGCATAAATAGCTGTTTCCTCCTTCCTTGACCCCAGGGTGAGCCCTGTTGCACCATGGCCAGCTGGCTGTGGATACTTGTCACATTCCCTGAGCTGTGGGAAGGGTTAACATCACTGGTTACTTGGTATGTGGTTCTGAACAGGCATTTTCCCTGACCTGGGGTGGCTTATAGCTATGTTTAGGGTGACTAAAAGAAGCAGGAGAGCTAGTATCTTCATCTGAACAAGTTCATGCCTGGAAAGACTTCTGCATCACCTGTTTCACATAAAAAAATATTTTCTTGGCAGTGTGCTCTTTGTCCATGAGCCAGGCAGAGATTGATGGAGGAGGCCTGTGTTTGGGATCAGGAGCACTAAAGCTGTGAGGTCTGGAACTGTCGCACACCGGGCAAATCTTCCCCTCTTGTGCTGAGATGAGGCAGTGACCTTAATGAAGGGAGAAAGGCTGCTTGTCTCCTTCTTTCTCCCCCAACTTGACCTTCTTAGTCTGTGGTACTATCTCTTGATGGAGGATTATGAAGGATAGGAAGACAGAAGGAATTTCTCAAGTTTTGAAAGCTTAATGCAAATGAGTCCTTTGAAAGGAAGGAGCTGCTGAGAGCCAGCCTGCAGCTGATGGGCTGTGTCTCGTGGTGCCAGAGTTAATCTTTCTAAGCAGCTCTGAGCTGCTGGGTTGGATAATACCTGGAATGGAGGAGGCCTCTTTAAATGAAGTAAATCAACCTATTAATCCTCTGTAGGTGGGTTTTGAGGAGTAGTTTTAGATTGTACAAACTGGTGGCTACAATCTCAGAGGTTTCTGCTGCAGTGGCACCTGCCTCCCCTTCAAGGGGTTCAAGGTAAAACTGTTTGGCTTGTCTATTGCAGCCAAGCAAGAAGATTGCTTGTGAGCAATGTTTCTGCCTGCTCTTAAATGGCACTATTATCTATTTACTTGTTTTGGGGTTTGTGTCCAGCATGGGCTCCATATGCAGGCAGGGTGCTGCCTGAGAGATCTTGAGATGCCTGTGTTTACTTAGCTTTAAATGCACCAGTGATATGCAACTGCATCTGGCAGAGAAAAAAAATGCTGTTCCCAAGTGTGTATTATCCTTTTCCACCTCTCCCTCTGGGCAGAGCTCATTCCTCTGTACCATGAAAACAAGCCAGATGAGCCCGAGCAGCCTTGGACAATTGTGCATTGACGGAGATGAATATGGGATAGCTCAGCAGATCTGGGTGTAGTGGTTTCTTGCAGCAGAGATTGATAAAGCAGACCAAGACTGGGACACCGCTCCTTGTCTGCAGCTCTGCAGGGTGAGGGCCTGTGCCCATGGCACCAGTGCTTCAGGCACCCCAAAAAGAGGCAGTATGAATGAAATCATCAATTTTGCAAACCATTTGCCTTGCTCTTAAAGCTTTGAATATTTATTAGTCAGCCTCCACCAAGATGTTTGGTCCCTTGTGCTAAGGTGAAGGAAAAAGTAAGAAGCACAACATGTAGGAAGAATTTGTGCACAAAGGGAAGTACAACATCCAGTAAAGCCTAGGGAAATAAATCTCTCTGGAATAGAGATAAAAACTACAGGAATAATTTGAGTTAGCAAATTCCTGTGCAGCTTCATAGCTGATCAATAAATGTTGTTTGAACAAATACCACACTGCTAAAGTCTACAGACAATCTCTTTTGAACAAATGCAGTAATTTCAGGCTTTCTCATTTGGCTTCATCTGAACATAAATCTGCTGGGAAGTTCAAGAGCTCATGTTCAAGCAAAGGTTGGAACCTACTTCTGAATAGTCCCCTGTTTACATTTGTTTTCACCCTTCAGTTACTTCATGTCAATGTAGAGTGAAAATGCAAGTCTGCTCCAAAGCCTTAGAGATCACTTACTTCTTGTGAGTGTTCCTTAGGTTTCTCTGCCTCTTTCCTTCAATGGTCATAAACAGAAAGAAGGCTTCATCTGATGTTACTGAAAGTCTTGCCTGCGCAAAAGACAGAGAAACCTCAGAAGGCCTCTTTCAGACTTAACTTTGCCTAGTTCTTCTCATGTCAAGGCAAAAATTGGCCAGCCCTGCCTAACTGTTGACTACTGTTTCCCAAAAGCTTCCTTTGATGAAGACCTTGTGGAATCTCTGGGCCATCTGTTCTCCTACTCAGCTAACCTTACAGCTAGGATGTTTTTCTTCATGTCCATTCTAAATCTCATCCTGCAACTTATACGCATTGTCCTTTATGTAAGAGATATGGCAAGTAAAGCTTAAACTCTGTAAAGGAGCAATGTCTGGACTCTTTCCTGGGGTAGTACGCTTCCAGTATGAGACATAGTTCACTAGAGTCCTAGTCCACACCTTAAAAAAAAAAAAAAAACCCAAACAACAAAAAATCCCAAAGCAAACAACCCTTGCCAATAAAATATTAATCCTTATTTTGTAAGATGAAGAGAAAAGCTCAAACTCTTGTGTGGTCTGTCAAAGTGGAGAGGAGATTTTACCTTTACTAGGGTCTTGTTTGTTGGCTTACATTGACGATCACTGCCTAGTCTCTTAGTGCTGCAGTTTTCTGGTGTTGCAATAAAATCTGTGCAAAACATTTGCTAACCATGTAAAGAAGCAAAGGAGAACTCTTTAAGTACTTCTCAGAAAGGTCCCCTTCTGTTAAAATTTGTGGGTGTTTACCTGGTCTTGAAACACTTCACCTGCAAAACTACTGGGACTATGGATCTCTTCTGTAAGTATAGACCCCTCTAGCAAAGCCTTAAGGTTTGTACCTGCCTCATGGCCCTGGTGTGAGCAACAAATATGCTGGTCTATACCTGACTTGCAGAAGACTTCAGTTTTCCTTCATCTGAGCTTGTAGGCAACCAAATACAATGGTGTTTTGTTCAAGAAACATGAACATTTTATGCTAAATAGCTGCCAAATGGAATAGCTTTCTAAGAGCACCCCTGTTACTACAGAACTCTGCCAAATCTGGAAGTGGATTCAGGAACAGACTTCCAAGGATGTAGAGAACAAGAAAATTGCAAAGCTGAATTCTTCTTTCTTGGTGTACTGAATGTGGAGGCCAAACTAACCCCAAAGGAACAGAGGGATAACATGGTCTCACATCAGCTTAAGGAACAAAGCTGCAGAGACAACTACCAGCCTGAGGCTGGTGATAACTTAAGCTTCAACTGATTTTTGTATCCAAGAGGGGAGGAAGACTGAGGGACAAAAGGTAAGGGGGAAGCAGTGAAGACAAACACAACAGACTTTTAGGTCAGATGAATTGCACAGTGGAACTGGTAAATGGTATTTAAAGGGCAAACTCAAGTGAGCTGGATGCCTTAGGTACCCGTATATTCCCAGATTGTTTAACTGTTCTATGATAGCTCTACATCTATTGCACATCTGCATTACTGTGCTAATCTTGGTAGAATGATAACCCAGCTGAAACTATCCAAGTAATTCTTCCTTTTAAAAATGTTCTTTACATGCTGCAAAACTAGAATCTATCAAGGACAAGTAGTTAGGAAATGGTGAGAACAGTTAATGGAAATGTTCCCAACGCTTCTGATCTAGGCAGTCCCCCTCTCAAACACTGACAGGGATCCTGTCCATGAAGGAAATCTGGTGTAAATCCCTGCAGGTACAGAACTGAGCCTCTACAGGAGGACACCTAATAACATTTTTAGGCCAACCTGTATTTCCTCCAAATTAAATGCTCTTTTGGCCTACTTCTGAGCAGCCTTTTACCCCAGTTGTTCTGTCATGCAGGTCACTTGATTTATTTCCTAATGTGTCAGTTGTTTCCTGTTGTACTCTCCTCTAGACAACTTCTTGTACCTATCTATGGTGGTATTTCCCATCCCCATGGGTGGTACTGCCAAGCATAAGCCAGCTCTGTGTTGCATTGCGGCATCCATCAAAGTCGGCAACAGAGTCTTGCTGATCCTGTATCTGTGCTCAATTGCTAAATGCCTTTCTAAACAAAATGTTGATTAAACTCTAGGCTGTTTTGCAAGGGGCCTCTATGATTTCATGGGTAATCAGAGCACCTAATACAGCTGGCAAAAAAACCCTCAGCGTAGAAGAGACCTCTCTCTTGAGCTATTGTCTACTAAATTTCATTTAGAAAGAGCAGTCCTACTTGGAAAAAAAAAAGAATTTAAAGACTTTCATTATAAGGTGTGCAAACTTTATAACCCAGAATGGTTCTTTAAAGATCAAATAAGGAAAAAAAAATCAACTAAACTTATGCAGATAGTTGCAAAGCCTTCAGTCATGTTTAGCTCTGGTTCTAGCTAGTAATGCAGTGGCTGGATGCAAACACCTTCTGTGTCCTACTTTCTAGAATCTTCTGGAGGAAGTGTTTACAGCAAGTGTGAATAGGCAAACTTTTTGAAAAAAATCTCTTCTGCCCACATGTTCCTACCTCTGAGCTACTGCATAATAAAACAGTTACTGTAAAGACCTGGACCCAAACAGAATAGCTACTTGAAATTTTTTGTGCTGTGCAAGAAGGGAGGAAGGGTCTCATTCAGATTATCTCCTCACCCCAGAACAAGCTTGGTTTCAGTTTAATGTTGGATTCCTGTTTTCAGATGTTTACATATTAGTCATGCTGCTAATGCCTCAAAGTAGAAGCCTTGCAGACACTTTTGAAATCTCTTCCAGAACCACTTGCTAGAGGTGAAAGGTGGGTTCTGCTTAGGTGCAGGGAAGAGCAGTGTGTGGCTGAGTACAAGGTGCTTAACACTTGTGTCTATTTTTCCTAGATAATGCTCTGGATGCTCATTCCCTGCTGACGTGCTACCCCGGGTGTGGGGGGCAGGAGGTCTGGGGGTGTCTCATGGGGCAGCCTTTGCTACTCCATCCAGGCACCACAAGCCTCTGAGGATGTGAGGTGAGCCATACACAGTGTGGAGGCTAAGTGGCTCTGGCAAACAATCATTTCTGTTGCGCTGTGCTCCCTGAGCTGGACTCAGAGGAGAAGATGCACTGTGCCAAGCCCTGATGGAGTCACCCTTGTCTGAGCTGATTGACCTGCTCACAAAGGGCTCTTTTTACCAAGTAAATAAAACATTTACCTTTCCCCTAGCAGGTTCAAAAGCTCACTGTGGGTGGTATGGGCAACAGGCTGCCTTGGGCTAGGAGATCTCCAGGGCGATTTTTGATGAAAAAAGTGACATGAACAGGGGAGGAAATGGGGGTGGGTGGGGTATGTGTGTGTGAAGTGGTGGATGCCAGGGACACATTCTGGCAGTGAGCCAAGCCCATGGGGGTGGCAGACAGGCCTCTGCCACCCGCAGGCTTGCCTTGGACGTCACAAGTGCGTCTCCTTGCGTGTCCGCTGACTGTCATGGCATTACAAGCAGAGAAATCACACCCGGTTGCCACAGCAACATCACCAGCTGGGACCGTGGAGTGCTGTCATCTAGCAACCAGGAAGGAGTCCCTGGAGATGGTGGGGTACCTGCTTCACTGCCCTGAGGGAGGATGACAGTCCCACCCAGCCCCGGGGACAGATTCATGCTATCCTTTTCCCCATGAGCAGGGATCTGTGTAGTTCCACTGCCTTAATAGTAACAAATCTTAAAATCTTTATAGTAATTTTTTAACCTTTTCTCTAGGGAGGGCTTTGCTACTATTCAGTAGCAGCATGTGCCCCTGTTTTATTCCATGTACAGCTTTCTGCCCATTTCCCTCAATGCTCACCAGAACTTAAACCAAAGGATACAAGGTTTAAAATCTTGCATGAAATGGGTAGGTACAAAATCTTTGGGCAAACGCTGTAGGGGTGGCTCCCCCCCACCTTTGCTGGAATTACTACTTTGGTGTTCGCTGCATTTATGCCTTGGTGTCTGGATGGCCCTGTTCCAGTTGGCTCCTGAAGCTCTGGGTGTTGTAAAATGGGGTTAATATGTGCTGCAGGCTTGGCCAGACTGTCAGCAGAGGGTTGAGCTTTTCTTCTTGCCTGTCTCCCTTCCCCTAGATGGGTGGTGGGTAACTGCCACTCAGCAGTGACCTCAAGATGTTTCTTCATTACCTTCTAGGGCACTGAATCATTTCATTGAAGGACTTTGCAGGCAAGAACATGCAGCTGCAGTCACGTCCTATATTTACAGCTTTAGTATAGAAAGCCTCAGCACTCCAGTCCTGATGTGGCATGAACCTGAATTATTAACAAGTGCTCTCTGCTAGGAGAGAAGTAGCTGGTGAGAAGGAACCTTTCCTGCGTGTGCACTAATCAGCATTCACTGGGTGATCAAAGATCTGGTTACGTAGTGCTGGGCTCTGCTGATGCTCCAGAGGGGCAGGGAGCTGGTGGGTGCTTGTTGTTGTTAATGGGAAGTTTGCCGGCTTCAACATCTGGCTCTGTCTTGTGCTGTTATCTGCTTTCCTCTCACATCATGTAACGTAAGCGTGCCTTACACCAGGCACAAAGCAATGCTGGAAGGGATGTCTGCCTACCCCCAAGCAATGAGCAGCCCTACCTAAGCTGCCACGAGAAGCAGGTACTTAGGACCCTTCAAAGAGGAAGGGATGCTGCCTTTTCTTGTGCCATTTCCCCCCTCCATTGAATTTAAACTGCTTGGAGGTGATGCGGATCAGGATTTGCTATGCAGGACTCCATGTGCTGCAGTATAGCATTCCTCGCAGGAAGCTACTCCTTACTGAATAGGTCCACTTTGAGCCACAGCAAAAACTAGAGGCTTTTTATGAAAAAGAATTCACTGCAGTGACTGATCTGCACCTTTAAATGTGGGTCTAGTCAAAGCAACTCCTCTTGAGCCTGGGTTCATTTAGGATCCTCTTCTGTTTCAAAAAATAAAAAGCCCGAAGCAGTACTTAAATTCAGCCTGACTTACTTGCCTATGTGCTAAGCATGGAATTTCCTAATATACCCTGCTGGGCTAGTGGAGACAATTTAATAAACAAGAAACATAAGGAGGCTTGTATTAAGCATCTGTACAGATAAAATAAGGAATTACACTATGAACTAGTTTGTCTTTAATGGCTACAGATCTCTGGCATGACAAAAGTAGTGAATCTTGCCCAGCACACTTGTTCCACTAACATTTTTCAATGACTAGTCTCAATTTTTTAAAACCAATATTGTTCCTATGTTGATGGAACCAACAAACAACCATTCAGAAAAATCTCTTCGAATCAATAATTGACAACAGAGCTGCCCCTGTTCTGTGGTGTTGACCACAAAAGGATGTATTTAAAGTTAAACTGATTTGGAAAGGAGAATCTAGTATGTTCAGCTCATTCTTGAATAAAACCATGTTTCTCTCAAATCAAAGCCAGGCAGTGCCTGCCAGTCCTCTGAAGCTCTGCCGCATGTTACAGTGTGAAGTTAGAAACAAAACTCCTTCAATTGAAATATTACCGAAAGGAAGGTTTTGTGGCTAGCAAATAAAACCTCCTTTGGAGATTTGTGGGCTGGCTGATCATTTTTTTGCTGCACCAGAGGGATTGACTGAAACACCTCATTCTTTGTAGCAGTATGTTGGCACTAGAAGCTGAGTGAATATAAGAACTTGGTGATTGAGGGCCCCTCTGAGGGATGTCGTGGCAGCTAAGCGCTCCTCTCTAAACACAAAAAGCTATTTCAGCGGTGCAAGATGACACACTTCTTCCTACCACTGAAAACAGATTTGCAAAAACTACCTGAGCCCAACATTGTGAAATTACTTCCTTATGCTCTACGTACCACAAAAGAAGCCCAGCTGAACTTGGAAGGATACATCCTTGCCCAAGATACATGCAGCAAACAGCTACAGAAGCCCAGAGCTTGGTAGCAGGAAATGTGTGGGAAAGCCATCTGGTGAAGCCACATAGAAACGGTGTGAAAGTCTTTTTTCATTCACTTCCTGACAAAGTAGTAATATGTTGCCTCATTATAGGAAGAGGGCTGCTTGTTGTTATTATTTGCATTAGTAGCTCCTAGAAGTCCAAAGGTGGGGACAGGACTCCTGCTGTGTTAGGTGCTGTGGGCACATGTAAGAGGAGACCTTTCCCTATACCAGCTTCCCCCCAAATTTTATAACATAAAAGGACAAAAAGCATAGGATATATTTATTTTCCAAATGGGGAACTGAAGCAGATGAGAGAGACTGAAGGTGTTGGAAACAGAACACGTAATAATTCCCAAGCCTTGACTTTCTCAGCAAAACTGTACTTTGACTCCTATACTTTATCTTTGAGCATTTATGGTGAGTGCTATGTACCTTGGCATACTGCTTGCAATGTGTTCTGCAGTTCTGCTAGGTAGAACTGGCATTTAGCTTGGTGTGGACACAGTGCTGAGAGTTACAACATGCTTTGCTTTGCTGTGCTGAAGCAGGGGGAGGGAAATCAATTCAACATGCAGAGGGAATTTTAATCATCACTTGGCAAATTAAAAAATAAGGTTACTGTGGAGAAATTAAACTTGATCTTTGGCATCTGAATTGTGTCTTTCACTGTGAGCTTCCAGTCCAGCCCACCCGATTTCCCCATGGTTTAATACTGCTATAACCCCCGGCAGTACCTCTGCTCTGCTAAAAGCAGAGAACCACACCAAAGGCTGTATTTCAAGAGGCAAAGTTCCTTATAGCCTACTTACGATTATTAGATATGTAAAGTTCTCCTATATCATCATCTCATCTGAAGACCTCAAATCATTTTATAGACCTTATTTTAGCCTCTTGGTGACTCTGAGGCAAGGCAGTTTTTGGACACTGAAACAGACTTAAAATCCCTATCCTTGAGTTTTCCTTATCAGTCTTTGCCAGAACTGAAGATAGATTATTTTTTTTCAGTCCCATGCTTTAATTGCAAGACAGAGCTTTCCAGGTCCCTTTGCTATCCTTGTGTGGGTGTGCAGGACTGTATGCGTGGATGGTTAGCATTTGTGCCAGGGTTAAACAAAAATGTATGCGCTTGGGTTGGTCTTTCATCTCTGGGGAAGGCAGAGATGTCCTAAAGCTTAATTACTTGGTGAAAGTATATTGTAGTAGCAGTAAGGAGGGAGGGGTAGGATGAATCAGATGGTGGATGTTGCCTTCCTTTGAGGGGAAAAAGCAGCTGAAGCCCAGGGACTCCGGAAGAAGCAAGCAGCACATTGTGGGTTGGTAGCTCATGATGCTGAGACTGTCATTTGACATATAGAGTCTAGTGCCAGGGGAGTACCTTTCCCAGGAGAGAGATGCTCAAGTATTGTGAAATTGGGCCATGAGGTGTTAATTGCTTAAAAACTGTAGAAATTCAAATTTAAAGACCTAGTACCTACTAGTGTAGAATGACTTGTACCAGACAGCAACCTGCCTTTCTGTCCTGTAAGTGAAGCCTCTAGTAGAGTATACGGTGTTGGATGGGTCAGAGTTCAGGCTTTGAATAAGGCTTTCATTGCCTTATCCCAGACTTCTCATAACTCTCTCCTCCCCAACCCACTGTGTTGTAAAATACAGGTGAAAATTGCAGAACCAGGAATGCAAGGAGGATACCAGTAACACCTCAAAGTCCACAGAGGCTGTAACAGCATTTTTTCGTAGGGTTTTTCAGTCCTCAGTTCCCAGTGCTCAGTTCATGATCCCTAGCAAGATTCCAGCCTGTGGCAATATGGCTGTAGCCAAACATGTCCATGCAACTGTATTTGTCCTTTTTATTTACTGAAAGCCCAAGTAATAATAGGACCCAGAACTATGTGGGTGCAGGGTTTAAGCACTACCACTGCCTCAAGGATTACACGCATAACCTCTTCAGAATAAGGGACCAGACAAATAGGACTCTGATTGCGCTGTGGAGCAGCTAATGTGGAACGTGAAGTGGTCAGTAATCAAGTGCTAATATAATGCTGAGATTTTAAAAAGCTTCAACTGGTTGAATGATGACAGACTGTTCCCAACTCTGTTTCAGTTTGCCTAGATTCTCATGACTCTAGGAAGTCTGTTTACACCCATGCTGTATTCATTGCTGTATTTGAGTTACTAGCAAGTTTTGGCTAGATGACAAACTCAATGAGCGCTGAACCGTGCCTCAGCAAGCATAAGCTGTCTCTATCAGTCTGCCTCATCTGCGTTGGAGATCAACAGTCCTCTAAGCTGGGAGCTGGGCTAGGCTGGAGCAGGGAGGGCAGCACCAGGACTCAACTTTTTCCCCAGATGTGGCAGTTTGAAGTGGGTGGATGAAGGCTATTTCTGGCAGTAAGGGAGCAAAAGCCATGCCTGGTCATTGCATGCCGGTAGACCTAACTTGGTGGTTCCTTTGCATGAGGCTTAGCTGAGTGGCGCTCTGAGCATCTGGGCTGAGAGAGGCTCCTGTAGCACAAGTGTCATGTGAGGATAATCCCATGCAGTTTAAAGCCCAAAGCAAGCTGTCTGGTTTTCCTCTCCTATTTTCTAGACTGATCTTTCAGTTTGTGCTTATGCTGGGACTGTAAAAAAATCTTTTATTTCCCAGCCAGTGATGGCAATCACGCATACACAGAAAACCACTGAGGGTCACCAAATCTGATGGGAGCCAAGTTCTTAGCCCTGGATAAGAAACCTGACACAACATATGAGCTCTGCAAGACCTTGGGTGGAGTCTCTCATCCATGTTGTATGTGAAATATGCTGTGTCCAGGGAGGAGGTGAAAGATCTTCACTGGCTCATCCGCTACACTTGGCAGGTATTGCTTTGAAAACATGGATAAAATTAGCAGTGTTCCTGAGTTAAGGAAGTTTTCTAGGTTTTTTGTGTGTTTTGTGTGTTTTTTGTTCTCTTTCTTGGTTTTTTTTTTTTTTTGTGGTGAGTTGTTTGTTTTTTTTTTTAAGGCCAGTTAAAAAACAAATCCACTCATTGGCTCTTTTAGTACTTGACAAGAAAATCTACAGCAGAATGAGGAATTATTCCCTCAAGTGCTAGTACGGTGTTATACCCAAGACAAGTTGTTCTCACCTCCAGAGGCACAGGAAAACTGCATACCCAGACTGAATAAAGACAAGTGAAGAGACCTGTACACTTGGCCCAGTTCAGAGCCTTCTCGTTCCAGTGTTGTGATCAAGGTTTTGACCCTCCCTTAGGCAATCCACACACAGAGACTCACCTCTGACAGAATCTAGTCTGAAATATGCTATTACAACATTAGATGGGCCCCTTCAGCATGAGCCTGTGGTGTGTGTTTTTGTTCTGTGCTATTTTGGGGATAAGCAACTGGCGAGAAGAAAACGCTTTCGTCTGCTGGAGTAACTGTGTTCTCAAGCATTAAAATTATGGTTAGTACTAACTGTCCAGTGGAGAGAAAAAACCAAGGTTCTTAATTCTAGAAGACAGGTTAACTTCTGGGAGAGAAGGCAGAAACTGTTAAGTCTTTTGCTGTCAGAAAGAAACCCATGCTGGAAGTATTCAGTCAATTAGGCTGATTTGTAGCAGCCTCACTATAAATCCTCTTTCATACAGAGGCAAGTTAAGCCCTTTGCTGAGATGTGCCATTCCAAGGAATTTTGGTAGGTTCTCACACATTTAGCTATGGCAAAGTTATCTATAGGGACACACCATCTTAGAATGACATGGTATGTTCAATTCTACAACATTCTAGCCAAAGAATGTCAAAAAAGGGAAGCCAGCAAAAAGCCTTTCACCTCGCTGTCACAGATTAGCCTTTTTCTTGTGTGCTACATTTGTTCAGCCTATGTGTAAATTGAACAGATTTTCTAAATTTGTTTTAGACACAAAAACAGTTGAGAAACATCTATGCAGTAGATGACCACTCAACCCAGAAGCATAACTGTTTTGCCAGTGAAATGCAGCACTCTATAAAGGTGTAAAATTCAGCTTAATGGCATCATGTTTTATAGGGACACCTGTGTAATCTGACCAGATGCAGAACCATTCTTTTTCCTCAAAAAGGAAGCTTTCCCTGCTCATTTGCCTGAAAGGTGGTATATTGCAGAGCTGTGAGCCTTTCCTGTGACCAAGGCAGGTGGGTGCCTGCCCTTGCCGTGCCGCAGTAACTCACCCTGCTGAGCTGGTCCAGGAGTCTTTGGTTCTGTTCGGAGAGTTCCTGAACGGCCCGTGTCTTCTCGCGGTCGGCTTCACGCAGGTGAACCTGCTGCCTCTCCAGCTCATCCTGCAGCTGCTTCACGTCACTTTCCAGTTCAGACACCCTTCCTTCCCATTCTCCTTCTCTGTTCTCAAATCGCCTCCTTAGCTCATGTTTCTCTTGTTCTAGATGCTAGACAACAGGGGAGAAGAGGTTAGGAAGGGAGGTGAAAAGTGAATGCTGTCTCCTTTTCTGCCTTTATACTTAGGGCTGAAACCTTCTGTGCAGGAAAGAGAATACTACTAGAGTGTGACAATGCTATGGAGGTGGCAATCCTGTGTCAAGGCAGGTCACTGGCACTAATATTGTTTTCAATTTCCAGCAGTTTGCCTGTCCTTGGCCTCTGGAGATCAGCACATTGAATTTTTACTGAAACAACTGCCAAAGGAGTAAAGCAGGCTGCATATCAATAGGTGGAACATATAGGTCAGGAAGGCCAATTGATTTAGCAGAGCCTAGCTTAACTCCAAAGCAACATTTCAGTGGGCCGTGGCATAATTATTTTAAGAATTGCCTTTATAGTCAAAACTACAAAAACTGTATCCTTACTGCTGACAAGGAATGTAGATGAGGCATCTCTCTTATCATATGGGTCTTACAAATAACAGTTGAATCATGTATGTATTTCCTCCTTCTACTCCTGACCCTAATTAGTTGTCTGAGAGTTTGATAGTGCACAGTAACTCTATTGTTCGATGCAGCCTGCTCTGGAATTGCAATGGATGCAGTGAAGTAGATGCTATAGACATTACATACGTGCACATTCTGGGTTGCAGGTTTCTTAGAAACCACTCTTAGTTCTTGAGACTCTGCTTTGCTTAGGACTGGCTGGAAAATGAGGGACGGCATGAATCTGAGGGAACTTTGCATGTTTTCCAGGCTCAGTTAAATGAGGCCTTGACTGAAACAGAGCTGCAAATCAGGTCAAAACAGATTTGTGTTGTGCCCATTTGAAAGAATCTCTGTTCCGAAACTCTGGGCTTGAATTTCCCCTGGTGACTGAAGCTATGTGCATACTTGCAGAGCAGTCACAGATTGGGGACGTGGGCATGTCCCAAGATTAGCAGGGAAACCTGAAGAGCAGGAGCCCTCTCTTTGTTGGTTGTCTTCTGTCCCCCAGAATAACCTTATGCTGTGCTCTATTGGATTCACCAGCCTTTTAGGAATGTGTCTTAGCAAAAAACAGAAACCCACGGGGCCCAGCACTGGCAGCACTTTCCCATTTTTCCTAGGGTATCATCCCCCTGTGAGCAATCCCCATGGCACTTAGCATAGGAGGGGAAAATAAACCTGCTAGGAGGAAAAGAAAATTGCACTGCGTTTATGTGAAGTGGTTTTTTGTTGCTTGTTAGAAACACAGGCTGTGAGGGGGCTGTTTCCCCTGGGTGCCTACTGCTGATGACACACAGCCTCCCTTGCAGCATCTCTGCCACCTTCCCCAGCAGGTCTGAATGTCAAAGCCCTCCAATTCTCCAGTAGCCCTCTGGCCTGCATTATCACTAATCTTCCACCTCTTCTGCTCTGCAGAACATGCAGTGTTTTCTCTTTTTTGACCTTATCTCCAAATCTTTTCCTATGCTTCTTCCAGCACAGTGTAGCAGCACCCTGCTTGTGTCCTTCCAAATCCTTCTGCAAATTCAGAGTTTTCTGGAAAACCCTCAAATGTAAGGGAAAGCTGATTAAAAACAGTGGCCCAAAGCAAAAGAATTTCTCTGTGTTTCAGACACTAAAAGGGTGAGCACCCCTTGCAAATGAGAGAGCTAAGTATTATTATAATTATTTTTAATGCAGTAGGTAGGCATGAGATCCTAGCACCAGGCCTCTGACAACCATTGCAAAGAAATCTTGTTTGTAGCCTCAGTGTAGCTGGAGCAGCCACAATTTCACTTTCAGAGGCACACTGAAAATGCTGTCTTTTATGGCTCTGTCTCCTTCACTGCTAGGCAACGTGTGGAAAGATCCAGGGCCTTCTCTAAATCGAAGAAATGAAACTTCAGCCTGCTGAGGAAAAGCACTGCGCTGAAGTTCCCCAGACATACTCAAATGTGATTTAGAAGCCACCGATAAGCCTTGTCAATCATTAAAAAACCACTTTAGTCCCTTACTGCAAAAAAAAAATATCCACGTATAGCTCCAATAAACGGCATTCACAAAGGGTGGCGTTAGAAGAGGGTGAAGAATACCAAATTTATTCTGTTGTGATGGAGAAACCAGAACAGTGTAGTGGGCACAGAGAGGCTGTTGCAAAGAGGGACGATAAACCAAATGAGACACGCTGACCAACTCCTCCTGCCTCTTCCTCTCCCTCTCCTAGAACCTGCACAGCTGCAGATCTGAATAGTGTTCTTTTGCATGTAGTGATGACAGGGAAAACTGCTGTCCTCAGTAGGGGAGTTTCTTGTTTTCTGAGTGTCTCTCCATCCACCAGCTGTTCATTGAATTTTACACAGAACTGCTTCTTCTGAAAACATCTTCTCTTCAACTTAACTGAGCTGGGCTGGTCCTCATTTAAAGAGATCAGAGCAAGGGGAGTATTCCAGCTGATAAAGATGGTTCATACTGTAAAATGCTTGGACACAGCAAGCTTCTCTGTGTCAGAGGAACAGAGGCATTAGCGGTTTTAATCCCTTACAGAGGATAAAACTGACTAGGATCACATATCAGAATTTATTACAGGGCTTCAATTCCATGATTAGAAATGAATTTGAATTGAGGCAGTGAAGTGAAAGAGTTGCCAGAGTAAGTGTATGGCAGGAATGCTGTACTTCAGTAATGAACCCACAAAACTAGAACAGATTTAGTCTTGAGGCAAAGCACCAGAGGAGCAGGCCAGCATGTCAGCTGTTGGGAAACGGAGAGGCCTCACCAATCTGCTGTAACCAACTTTGAATTGCTAACTGGCAGAAAATCTGTCCTCCTAAATACTACTTAATCATCACCTTATTAGATGCAATTGTCACCAAGGTTCTGATCTGAGACTTCACTTCTGGTCATCATCAGAATGTTTCAGCATAGGGAAGGAGGTAACAGATGTGGGTCCTTCCTCCCTGCTCCTCCAAAACTGAAAAGCTTATTGTGAAATTTTGTTCACTTCAGTGGCAACAGGAGGCGGCCAACATTTAATCTGCAGAGGCTAGGATTACCAGGCTTGTGTTGTAGAATATTAATGTTCAAGTTTCATTTTTTGTGTGAAGTAGCACTGCCTTAGATCTGCCAAGCCTAGTGGAAAAAATCTGACCCTTAAGTAGATAACACTAATTCCTATCAGATGGTTAGTCTGAAAAATAGTGATCTGTTACTCAACTGGAAAGTTAGAATGATAGTAATGGCATGAAAACGTAAACAATTGGTTGTGTTTACCATCCCTTCATTTACCTTCTGAAAGGGTCTGTAAGAGCAGAGGTAAACATTTGTTACTTAAAGTACTATAAAGTCATAGTTATTCCCCTCTGCTTTTCATTGTTATGTTTTGCAAACAAGTGGTATTTGAGACTCCCAAACTCCCTAACAGGCAGCTCAGTGAGTACCTAAACTTGTGCCTTTTTCCTTTAATGGTAGGAAAGGTTCTACTCCAACTCATCAGGAAAACCACGTCAGCACGCCACATACATCTGTTCTTGCTTAAAGATCAACATGAACACATTCACTCTGGCAAATTTTAATACTTTAGGAAATTTTCATCTGGTAAATAGTGCCACTAAACAACAATTGGAGCAAATGTCACCTTCACTGTTTTTCTATCAGAATAGTAAATGGAGAGAGATTTCCCTGCAAAGAGGAAGGGATCAGCCAGGGTGAAGTGCTAAGTTTAATAATAGAGAGGAATTTTGTCAAGTCAACAAAGGCCATACAGTAATTTCACAAATCCTCTTGAACTTCAGAGATGTAAGTCCGTGGGGAAGGAACACTGGGGTATGCAGGACCATGCAGAAAGAACTGGTGTAAGGCAGTGACTTAAAATTTGAATGTTAATCCACCCCTGTTCAAACTCTCTTCAGAAAGGTGAGAGGCTTTTTCTCAGCCTTATAAGCAGTATTACTTGCTGGGAGAATTAAAATTTGAAGAAGTATCTCTGAGAAAAAGAGTGGGGTAACAGTGGGTCTCTGATATAGTTGTGCAAGAAAATTGTTCCAAAAGAAGCTGCCTGCACAAGTATTTTTCTCTGTAATAGCTCTCTCTCATCCTTAAAAATCAATAAATAGCTCAATCCACTGAGTCTCTGGCAAACAGCTCTCTCCAGATACCTGTAGGTATTTTTTCAGAGCAACCAGCTAACAGAGACGTATCATTAGGGCTTATCTCCTGCCATGCCTAATGCCTTAGCTGCAACAGCTTAAGCTTAAGGGTTACATATGCTCTGTCGCTCAGTACCTGCCGTATAAATTTAACTTCTGAGGCATTTCCGTGATGAGATGAGCCGAGCACAGTGCACATCTCTTCACCCAGGTGGTACCTGGGTCCTGGGGCAAAACAGCACCCACAGGAACACCAGGCCGATACACCAGCTCGCAGCCCGGGAGGGGGAAGAACGGCAGATTTGCCTCCCCCAGGCCTAAGAGGGTTTTCTCAGACCCTTTCTTCCCCATCGCGGCCACAGGGAGTTCCGTGGGCTGCCCGGCAGGGCCCGTGCCTGCCTGACGCCCCCGGGATTTGTCGGGAAAGGGGCCGCTTTCCACGGGGAGAGCCCGCGGGGCTGCCGGGGGCCGCGGCCCTGAAGCGGGGGCCCTTGCGGAGCGCTGCGGGCCGGGGGAGGGCGGGGGGGGGGCGGTAGGGCCTCACCTCCAGCTTGTCGGTAAGCTCCTTGTGCATCCTCTCGTACTGGCGGCTCATGTCCTGGTTGCGCTCCAGCAGCGCCTTGCCGAGCCGCGCCGCCAGCACCAGGTCCTTCTCCTTCTGCCGAATCAACGAGAGCAGCTCGGGGTCGCGGGCGGCGGCGGCAGGCGGCGGCTCCGGTGGCTCCCCGGCGGCGGCCAGCAGCGCCAGCTCCTCCTCCAGGGCCAGCTCCAGGGCGGCGGCCGCGGCGGCCCCGGCGGCGGCGGCGGGCGGCTCCATGCCGCCGGCGCTGTCCGCCTCCGCCGGTGCTGACCCGGCGGCGGGCAGGCGCAGGCACGGCGCCGACATGGCCCTGCGCGCCGCCGCCGCCGCTCCGCTGCGCCCCCCGCGCCCGGCCCGCGGCTGCGGCTGCTGGGCGGGGAGCGCCGCCGCCCCCGGCCCCCGCCCCCCGGCGCCGGGCCCCGCCGGCGGCAGCGCCCGCGCACCGCGCTCATGGGCGCAGGGACGGGGCAGCTCGGGGCGCACGGCGGGGGGACGCTGTGTATTTGTGTGTGTGTGTGGGGGGGGGGGGGTTGCGCTTCTCAGCTGTGCACGGATCCTGCCGTGCCTACTGGAGCCGCCTGCTGCGAGCAGGTCGCGCTGTTTCTGCTGCAGGCCTAGGCAAAAAATCCCCCCAAATCACCCGTGTGTCCTGAAAAGCCCAAGGAGGGAGCCTGGCACACCCGAAGGGGCACAATTCGATCTTCCCACTTGTTACCTGCTCCTCCAGATCTCTAACTGGGCTTTTTTGTTTACAAGAGCAGCTTTCAAGATGTTTCTACTGAATCGTTCACCCCTGGAGAGCCGACTACAGCTTCCAACAACCACCGGGGCTTGCTTTCCATTTTAGGTTGCTTAGGATGTTCCCGGATAAAATTTGTCTTAAAAGCAGCCTTAGTGAACATTGGGAGTTGTAGTCGGTTCTGCTTATAGCACTTCTTTCTCTGGGGGAAGACTCTATTGGGGGAAGGACTACTTGGTTTTTCAGTTTTGGTTTTGTTGACTTTCTTCCCCCTTAGGTCCAGGCATCACTTTCCTTCTTGCCACAGGAGGGAGGCCGAGGCAGAGTAAGGCAGGGTAAAGCTATATTGTCACATTTGCTAAGACTGCTTAATTTCAAGCAAGGCTTTAATAGTAACTGAACAAAAGCATTTGGGAGGAAACCTGTGCTTTTCGCTCCCAGATTCTGCAGAAAGAAATGATGAATTTCACAGCTTTTCATTTTAGACCCTGCTTCCTTGAGGCTTGCTTTCCTTCTTCCTACCGAAGATTCACTTAGATTATGTTTATCTATATGCAACTGCCCCAACGCATCAGTCCAAGGATGTTTCTGGCTGGGTTGATGACTGATGCAGTTTTCTAGCAGGGCTGGCTCCTGCCTTGTGTCAGACCCAGGGCCCTGGAGAGGTGCTGATTATTCATAACGGTTAGAGCATGAATTGTGGGAATGCAAACTTCCCTCTGGCCATCTGCCACTGAAACAGCCTTTTGCGGGGATGTGTCCCAACAGCCCAGCTAGCAGGACTTATTGATACTTGGCCCTTTTCCTAGCAGTGACAGTTAATGCTAGTGGGCTTTTTGTAATGTGAGCACCTGCTCCCCAAAGACCATGCAGAGACCTGGTACCTCATGCCATGCTGCCCACCAGCACCTGTCCCACAATGGTAATTGCTGGCTATTATGACCATGGTTTCTTTTGTGCTGGTGACCCAGAGGTAACACCTTCTTTATCTCATAGCAATTTCCCCATGCACCAATTTGGCTAGACCTTTTGTCTTTGCAATCAACTGATGCTTACATTGCTGGAAAGTGGGACTCACCATAAGGTGAGGTGTTTTGAACAGTATTGGCCCTTTTAAAAGAATCCCTCTGCCCTGACACAGGAACCATGCTTTCACAGATTTGATCGTTGCTATTTAAACACAGGAGGGTGTTTAATATTAAAACTGATTGTGAGCACCTTCTGCTGGAAGTGCCTACTATAGCAAACCAAGCCTTCTGGTATGATCAATGAAATCCGTTGTGGCATTAATTTTCATCTCTAATGCTTCTTTCAGTGTATAAAACAAAAAGAGATTATACTGAGATGGTTTTAATCCCTCAAACAAAGCCTGAAACAAAACCCATAGCTGCAGCTGTTGGGATAGGGATGGGAAAAAAAAAAAAAGCTATTGCCTGGATGGGGAGAAAAAGCACATATAAATCAGTGCTGTGTATTGTAAATATGCCACCATCTCAGCCAGGCATCTATACAAGCTTAATGCTCATTTGGGGCCTATTGGCTGCAAAACATAACATTGTTATCCTGAGTAACCTTGGATTAGAGCTTTGTCCACAGCACAACCTGTTATTAACTTCCATTTCAAAAAAAATAATCCATTGTCCTGTGAATTTAATTATTGATTTGACTTTCTTTGAAATATATTAGGTTACTCGTGTTTAAAACTCCTTTGTATAGTATTTTACCGGTATTTTATCTTGTGTGTTATCCCAATTAAACATTCATGAAAAACTGTTAAGAATACAATAGTACAGTTTCTTTACAGTTATATGGTGGCATTATCTATTAGGATTCTAAAATGTATTTCAGCTGAGAGCTGGGACAGTTGTTGTCCATCGGTAGACACCTGACTCCCATTTCTGCTATTCTTCCCCTGCTTAGATTTGGTTATGTCCTTTAGAGAACCTCAGCCTAGAAAAAAGAAGAATGACTTAAGTGAAACAAGTCAAACACGAGTTCCTTTTTTAATTGCACTGCTCAAGCCTGGTGTGAGACTTCACTACTCGGGTACTAAGAACTGCAGATAGTGGGCAGTTCTTGTGGAGATTTAGATCAAGTGTTTCAGGAGCCAATGCTCTCACAGCACGGAAGGTTCCTGTGCATACAGCGCAAATTATCTTTCAGCATGGACATCACCACAGGAATGACCCTTTCTGAAAATACAAAAAGGCCTGCATGATTCAAGCACACAGAGAACTGAGAGCAAGTGACTGTTGCAAGTGATATCATCACATAACACAAAAATATCACTTTGTCCAGGATATATGAAGGCCTTCTCTGTGATTTTAGGAAAGAAGGGTGAAAATAAAGCATTGGTATAAAAGAGTGGTGTAAGATTGCCTATAAGAGGAGCAATCATTCTTTTCTTGCTCAGGTGAAAAACTTACAGGGCTGTAAAAGAAAAGCAAGTAGCAAAAATTTCTATTTTGTACAGGGAAAAAGGACAGCACTGACTTTGTTGCTGAGTAATTTCCCTTTCTTGCTTTTCCCCATCCCACAATTACCCAATTCAGTAAAGTAAGCCATGGGGGATGGTGGGAGAACTTAACTCAAGGAACCATTCAGGGCAATCTGCCAGTGCAATTCACTCTGCTACAGGCTCCTAAATGAGTAAGATACTGAAACAGGCAATCCAGCTTAAGCTATGGATATGGCAATGTGTATTGTCCTTCCTAGAGGGTCAAGGAAAGGTGAACTCTAAGCTGTGCAGGCTCTTCAAGCATGGTGTCAAGTATATTGTTCAACCCGATGCTTTGAAATTAGTATTCTGCTTTTCAGGGATTTCACTGGTTGGTCTCTTCACAAAGGAAGTGTGGCAGAGGGTCTGGACCTTTGGCGGTTACACCAGCAAACACTGGAGTATGTAAGACTGTACAAATTAAGCTGGACAAAACATTTTTCACGTATTAGAAAAGTTGCAAATCCAATAAATATCCAAGTGTTTCAATCAATACTTCCACCTCAGCTGTGACGACAGCATTAAGAAAACAAGCACTGCAAGGACTCATCCTTTTTTACTTAAAGGAAGAAAAAGACGTGTTGCGCAGAAGCCACAGCCAGACCTGTAAAAGTAGATTATTGTCCTGTGCTTTTAAAGCTGACTGTGGTGAGAGAGGAATTCCCATCAGCATCCTTAATCTTCCTGTCAGTGGGCTGACAGTCTTGCAGGGGAGGTAGCACAAACTATCAGGTTTCTTTTGCCATGCTCTCTCTCTCATCTTTTTGAATGATTAATTGCTTTACTTTTCTCCTTGCTTTACTGCACTTTATTTCTGATAAATGTTTTAATTATTCTGGTTGTTTGTGTACCTCCGTGCTGAAGTGTTTCAGCCTCCTGCTGCTGCAAGGTGGGCAGCAAGCGGTGCAGGCAGCCTACAAGAGTTTGCTCAGAGTTTGAAGTTACCCAAATGAATAATTAAAGGGCATACACGTCTTGCTTTTGAAGCAGGCCAGAACTGCAAAGCCAGAGATAAGACATGTGCGACCTTTTTTTCCTCTTTGCTATCCAGTAGGTGTGTGCTCAGGTTTTCCCTGGTGCTGGGTAGAGGAAATACAAAGTGGGGAAGTGTATTTGCAGAGGTTGATAAAGGCAAACAGAAATTTCTGCTTAAACAGGAGGGAAAAAGAGCTGTTATGAGTGTTAGCCAAGTAACAGGTAGTAAAATAAAAGACCATCCTGATTCTTCCCAAGGCTCAAGATCCCCACAGAGTTTCTGGCAAGTTTGTTGTTTCCCAGGGTTATCAATATTATGTCAGTTAGAGCAGGAAAAGTACTCATCCACCACAGTGACTCATACCATTGAAGTCAAGGGAAAAATCTGTTGACTGCTAAGGGTATAAAGCATGGCTCTGCGGGACTCAGGACTGCCTAAGGAAGAGATGACACCATACTGTGCTCACCCTGCTGCCGTGTGGTAAAGAACAAGGGGTGCAAAGAGAAAAGAATAGGGTAATAGTTTTGACTTGCTATATGGCACTAGAAGTATGATGTCAAAACATCTGTGAATTAGTGATGTAAATACTTTGTACTATAGCTTTTAGTCACTTTGAGGTGTGAAGTTTGGAAGCATGCAGTAATGGTCTTTCTAGAACAAAGCTGACAGTGCTGGAAACAAGCAGAACTACTCTGCAGCTAGTGAAGCTGCATGGCCAATATTTCAGGCCAGCTTGACTTGTTTGGGGTACCATCCACCAGTTTAACTTTGGTTTCACACCTGGCCCTGATGAGCCATATGACATACATGCTACTTTGCACCTAGGCTCCTTTTTGACTACCATGCTCCAGGTAGACTCCAGACACATACAGGTCCAAGCTGGCTCCCTCTTACTTGGGACAATCTTCCAAGACATCCCAGGAGGGCTCCCATCCTCACATACTCTTGTAGCAGCTGCAGGATTGCCACCACGTGCTTTTAGCATGTGTTACAGGACATGCTGCTCAGAGCGTCTGCAGCACCGCTTCTGCATTGCTTCAAGCTTTTTCAGCTGGAAGCTGCAAAAGAACAAAAAATGTCTCAGGGAACATGGTGAGCACAAAGGGTCCAGAGGCAGGCCTGGGATGGGGCCATGCAGGGTGGGCACTGCACGCCACTTGAGAGGTGCGAGGTTCTAAGCACTTCCACACACCTGCCTTGGGCTTGCTGCTTCTGCAGTCCACCGAAGGCGTAAAGATAAATGGCTCTGTGGGTAGATGTAGATCTACATCTAGACTAGGCTGTTTATTTAATGAAGTAGGTGTTTTCAGCAGTGGGTGTGAATTACTCCCTCCTCTTGAATCTTACAACATGACAATGTTGACAAGTCTTTGTGGAACAACATTCCTATTAAAAAGTAGCCTGTGCCTCTCCTCACATGAGACAAACTGAGTGAGATGTTCGCACTTGTATTTCTTCATAGGAAACCATTAAGTCCTAAAATTACCTGTCCATGGTGTGGGCCATGGAGTTCTGCAACGCTAACTGATTGGGCGTGACTTTGGCTTTGTTGTGGGGGAAAAATTTTGTTCACTATTATCTTGCTCTACTCTCATGGATAGGCTGCTATTTGCAATGACTTACGTTAGAATGATGGCCTTTGATCTAGTGTATGGGATTGTAATTGACCATGTTGACATGAAGCAATCTTGGTTTTAACGCAACCTTCACTCACTGTTGTGGTCAATTCATGTCATGATAATTGCAACTCTGCCAGGTATTTTTTCCTTCATTGAGCAATTATGTTGTTATGGAAACTGGTATTCTATAAATTATCTAAAGAGAGGCCTGATTCACTTCTTGGAACAAGAAGTTGAAAGTAAAAAGTACAGGGTAATGGTTTTTATTTAGCTATATATTTATTTGTGTAATTACTAATTCTTAGGGCCCATTAACTATTTGGTACAAATCCCAGCACCTTTGCATCTGCGCAGGATCTAGTCAGTTGTCCCTCATTAGAGAATGTGTGACCAGCGGATATGCACAATCAAAGATGAGTTTGTTCCTGCTCATGTTTAGGTGACCCCCCCTTGCCAACCTTGCTGGGTTTAGAGAACATATCTGTGTTTCATCTGCAGGGCTCACGAGCTCCAAAACATCGCCCTGGCTGTGCATGTGGTCAGTGTATGCATGTGGCTGTGGCAGGAAGACACTGTCCTTTTTGTCTCTGAGACAAAGATTTATTGGGGACTGGACACTGCAAGAGATTGATAATCTGAAACAAGAACCTCTTGCTCCTGTTCAATCATTTAAACATTTCAAAGAGGCTCTGTGTGTAAGTTTGTTTCCCATCTACTGCAGGAGGGGGCCTGGAAATCAGGACCATAAAGTGGCAATCAGTTAGCTGATAGGAATGTGCTCGAGCTTGTAGGCCACAAACCCTGGGAGGACAAGGAATGTGAGTAGGTAACAATCAACAGGGTGAGTCATGCTGGGAGTGAGGAACGGATGGCGTCTAGGAGAGGTAACACCTTGCTGTTAATTGATGTTTGTTTGTAGTTAACCACCAATCAGGGATTGCCTAGTATGTAATGCTTAGCTTAAAGAACCAATCTGTTTAAAGCGCGCAGCTTCTGAAAACATATATAAACTCGTGATTGTGTACAATAAATCGACATCTTGCTTGCATCAAGCTACGTCCCGTCTCTTCATTCGCCGCAAATTGGTGACCCCGACGTGATCCGGTTAAGGATCTGACGTGAAGGGCTCTCGAATCGCCTAACTGAGCGACTTGCAGCGAATCCCACAGAACTTTGAATGAACCACTGAAAGGAAGCGGGAGCCGGCCGGCCTGAAATCCCTCTGGATTTGAGAGGTAAGCTGTGGGAAATCCGTAATGGGGAATCAGGCTTCGTCCCCAGAAAGACGTATATGGACTCATAAAGGGTCTTCTAGTCAGATTCGGGAGTCCGTGCCTCAATTTCCTCAAATGGTGACCCCTATGGTGGTGTTCCGAAGCCTTGGAAGAATAAGGATGGAACTGGTCGATAAAAAAGACAGCTCGTGGAAGAGGGCTGCGTTCCGGAGGAGACATCTTGGCTGAACGATCATCTTGCTGGCTGGACCAGGCAGACAACCTAAACCCCAAGGATAACACCTGTATTCATCGAGACAGGTGAGCAGCCAAGAAACTTTAGAGATTTTAAATATTTGAAGAAGTTTTAAGAAGCTTTAGAAACCTGTACTCATTGAGACAGGTGAGCAGTCAAGAAACTTTAGAGACTTCGAAAGAAATGAAAGTGGTCAGTAGAAAATTGTATGATGCTGCCGCGGAGGGGAACTCCGTGTCGGGAATACACTTAACATCTTGGTGGCAAATTCTGACTACTCTTTGCCAAGTGTGGACTAATTCTACTGACGGTGCTAAACCAGAGGAAGCTGTAAATTCCACCAACAGTGTAAGCACTGAAATAGAGGAAGCTGTAAATTCAACACACTGTCAACGATGGCGATTCTGTCCACACCTCCTCTGCCCCCAAAGCTTCTGTCACTGATTGCAGCGACCCTCACAACACAGGACCAAGCACGGGAACAGGACAACTCGAACAATGATTCCATTGACACAGATAAACCTTTCGATCCAGGTCCTATAGATCTGGAAAAGGAGCTAGACCTTGCCCCCCCCGCCACCCGCCTCTCTCGATGCATTGACTGTATTTCGGGGAGGGTGAAAGGGGGTCTGAGGGATTGGTGGCAGGAATGCAAGTGGGAAACGCTTAAGTGAGGGGTTTGGGGAGTCGCTATGGCATGTTCAGTATTTTGTCAGACAAATCACCTCGAGTGCAGCCTGTGCATACGAGGCTGTTAAAGAGTTAAGCAAAGCAGTGCAGGAAGGGGGGATTCATATTACATTTGCTATGTCCCTTCTGAAGTGATGCAGAGCCTTATACACTCACACTGCATGATTGGGAAAGTTATTGCTTTGTATGGTACTGATACAGTATATGATGTGGTTATCTGATTTTTGTGAGCTATGTATGTGAGCCTTGATTGAAAACCTTAATCGGGGAATTGCTGTTAACTATGAGCAGTTGGCTGGAGAAAATAATTGTGCCGATTCTGTGACTCAGGCAAGGTATCCCAGGGACAACTATTTGCAAATGAAGGAGATTGCTATTAAAGCAGTCCAGATGCTGGGAGTCTTGCCACAGTCTTGCAGGGTCCTAGAGAGTCCTAACTTTAATACTAACTTTATTGATTGGCTTCAGAATATTTTGCAACAAGTTTGAACATAAGGAAGCTCAAGGGTTGCTTTTTAAAACAACTAGCTATGATAATGCCAATGAAAATTGTAAATGGGCAACTTTCACAATCGCAACCCCAACATGTGTCAAATGATTGTAATGCAGAACTCACAGCAGACTGTAATTCTCAGGCTGAGTTCTGGAATGCAGCATAACACATTTTTGCTTCTCTAATCTCTTCTGTAAGAATAGTACACGCTCTTAACTTGCTTAGTAAATTAGGCTGCTAGCTTGCTAAACAAGTAATACTACAAATACTATTCTTTTTTTTCCTCTGGCTTATTAACAGATGTGTGAGTCTGTCCGTCATATGTTGCTACAGAACCGATGTTGCTATTGATTTTATTATTAGCACAGGGACATGCATGTGAAAACTTGATAGGATGTGTTATGCGAATCTGAGTGACCACTCTGAATTAATTTACAAAAGTATACAAAACTTAAAAGCCTTAAACCAAAGATCTGCAGCAGAGCCATGGGCGGGATTGCCTTTGGTCTCTTCTCACGGCTGGGAAACCTTGGCCATGACTCAAAGTATTACAGGATTTATTATAATTCTTTAACCACCTTATTGATGTTTGCCTTATGTCTTCCCATACCTTTTTTTCCTGTATTCAGTGTTTTGTTGATTGTAACATAAATCAGGTCATGGTCACCCAGCACACACAACCTTTGCCTGTCACAATTAACAAGCAAAAAAGAGGAGGATAGAGAATGTCTGAAGAGAGATATAGACAGGAAGCTGGAGAATATTTGACCTAACAAGAGATGTAGAACAGCTGGGTATTGTGGAAGGAGACTAGGAAAGATACAACATGGTTATCTAGTGTTAATAGGTGTCCTGCATGCTTGTAGCGATATATAGCTATGTAACTGCATGAATGATTTCTGCCCTGAGCCTGGTGGTGCATACAGCTGCAGTTTGTGTCGGGGCTCAGAGATGTAAATATGGGCTTCTCTGTTATGGTAAAGTGTCTCTGGTTGCATAAAAAAAGAGGGAATGAAGGGAATGACCCAGAGGCACGTTCAGAGAAAGCATGCTACGTTTTGCACTTTTTGACTGAACCAGTTCTTGTTTGGCATGCCCTTCCTTGAAACTGACTTGCAGACATTGTTGCAAAAAAGTGAATGTATGCGGGGAGGAAGAATCTTACTAAAAAGCCTTGGATATTTGGGATAATTGATTACCCTCTGTATAATGTTAATCCAAAAGAAGTTGATATTCTTTACACTTCGAATGTTGATAATTGTCTTTCTGTAGATGCTAATGTAGTAGGAGGCTATGATGGGAACGTATTGCAGCGGTTCTTCTCTTATCTGGTTTCTTCTCTTGTCCGGGAGTAACAGCAGGGAAAGCATAAAGAGTTAAATCACCTTGTTTGTTTAGGCAGTTAAGAATGTGAGTCAAAATTTTTACTGCTTTTTGTTGGTTTCAAGGACATGGCTGTGAGGATTTTGATGGTATGTGCTGCGTGGTTTTTAGGCACCCCATTGCACCAACATGTTATCAAAATCTGAGAAAACATCAGCCTTTTGACATCCATCACTCAATTGGCAGTATTGTTTGTTTGCTATTACCTTGGTTGCTGTCATGTTTGCAAGAGCCCTGCAGAACATGGCAAACCTGGTACTAGCTGTTCAAAAACAAAAAGGGGAAATTGTAAAATTGTACAGAACAGAGACAGTGGGTTGTTTTTGACATTGATGATGTGCGGTTTTGGCCTTGTTTTGACGAAGTGCAGCTGAGATCCTGCAGCAAAGAGGTAAATAATTTTGAGGGAGTATGAGAAGAAACTAGGATGAGACAGAAAAAAGGAGGAATGTGATCTCGCCTCTAGAAGATAAGGAAAACAGCATGAACAGTAGAGATAGCCTATAGTGAACAGCACTAAAGAAAGTGTTGCATGAATTTGACTGATCACTCGAACTCCATTCATAAGCAGCTCACTGAGTTAGAGAAAAAATGTACAGACCGGTAAAGATTGAGAACGGGTACAACTGGCTTCAAGCCTTGGTTAGGGGCTGGGTTACAAAGTATAATCAAAGGAGCACTGATGGTAGTGACAGTAATTGTGTGGTTTGAGTATGATGTGTTCCTTGTTTGTTTCAATGCTTACAACGAGAACGCATGTGGGATTGCTCAAAAACAAGAAGGGGGAGATTGCAGGGGAGGGGGCCTGCAAATCAGGACCATAAAGTGGCAATCAGTTAGCTGATAGGAATGTGCTCGAGCTTGTAGGCCACAAACCCTGGGAGGACAAGGAATGTGAGTAGATAACAATCAACAGCGTGAGTCATGCCGGGAAGTGAGGAACAGATGGCTCTAGGAGAGGTAACACCTTGCTGTTAATTGATGAAGTGTCCTTTGTAGTAACCACCATCAGGGATTGCCTAGTATGTAATTCTTAGCTTAAAGAACCAATCTGTTTAAAGCGCGCAGCTTCTGAAAACATATATAAACTCGTGATTGTGTACAATAAATCGACATCTTGCTTGCATCAAGCTATGTCCTGTCTCTTCATTTGCCACAATCTACTGCTAGTTTCTTGCCCTAAGATAAAAGGAATGGGCAACCTTGAGGGTTTTTGGGTTGGGGGTATTTTGTCCAAACAAAACCTACTCTTTCAACTGGTACAAAGGAATCCCCTTATTTACTAATTCCAAGCACTGGAAAAAAATCACAGAGCCTGAACTGTCACATCATTAGGAGCCAGAAAATCCTGCCTGGATGGAGGCATCCTGGATATATGCAGCAGGGTAGCTTTCAGAAAGAGTTTTTGCATTGCCTATTACCTAGCCTTTCGTACCCAGAGCTATTTCTTCAGTGCTTCTCAAGAGCATGAACTAAGGTAAACATGCAGGTGGAAAAACATTGAACAGCAGTATTTAAGTTGCTCCTGGTTGATTCTACATGGTTGAGGGGCCCTGCGTTGGCATGAGTTAGTCAGTGCTATTCCCCAGCATCCTTCTCCTTTTGAATGCTTTCAAACCGTGGTTTCGTTACTTCTGTTTCTTTTAAACAATTCAGTTACTGAAAGGATCATTGTTACCTTATACATGTTCATCTTAAGCCTGAAGTTAATGCCTGATCTTAGCATCCAGATGCAGAGGCCAGGCAGGGTGAGATGCCTATCACTGCGTTCTGGCAACAGGATTGTACTTGGAAACTTTCTTGTTTTTCACCTTGCCTGTAGCAGTTCAAGCTGGAAAAGCCAGGTATTGCTACTTAACATTAACTAAATACTAAATTCTTTGTAGTATTTACTAAATGCTAGCTAATGAGAAACAGTTAAAACAGGTGTTCAGAAAAAACCTCCAAAACTAAAAGAGGAATAAAAGAAGTAACAAAACTTCTTAATATTTAAGTTGGAGAATCCAAGTGGCTTCTATTCAGAATGCCCATTCCTCCTGAAATAGCTTTTGGTAAGCAAAGTAGTGTCTGGGAATACTACAGGACGGGCCACACAGGGACATCAGCCTCCCTGGGCCCCAGGAAAAGGGGCACCGCAGGGTGGTCTGGAGCAGGGACCTCTCCTCCTCTTGGCTCTGGAGGGCAACTGGAAATCTGATTTTCCTTTGCCAGCCTGGCCACGGGGAACAGTGCAAGTACTAGGAAAAGAGCTTCCAGATGACAGTTTATTTCCCTGTCTGAGTAGTGGGGTTTAATTCGGGGGTTGTAACCAACCTTGCTATAAAAAGACCTGGGTCTTAATCTCTCCAGAAAAATGAAAATCCTGTGTCTTCTCATTCTATTTGCTGTTTTCTAAATCCCCTTCAGTTTGTCAGCATCTTTCCGCTTCACAGAACAGAGAGTTGCCAGACTGGTGTATCATCTCTCTGGGGTCTGCTGCCCACGTAACAGGTAGCACATTGAAATTCAAAATAGCAGACTTCATAAGAGTGCAGGTCAGCTTTGGCTGGCAGTAAGAGATTTGGGTTTTTTACAAATGTGGTTGTATATTGCTGTATGAGAACAATTCACAATGAAATAGAACTTGCTGTAATTTCCATTTTAAGCTTAAATTTATGTATAAGAGTTTTCAAGGGAAAAAAAATTGCCCCGTAATAGACAAGACATGCTGTTGAATTATGGGTGTTGGTTTCTGTTGTTTAATTACGTGCAGACTGCACTATCCTGCTGGAAAGGCAACTGCAGAACTTCCTATACTCCAGTTCAGCTCTCTTTCATCTGGCAAACATCTTTAGAATTAAAAAGTAAATTATTTTCCATTATTTAGACTGCTCAAAAAAAACCCCAACCCAAAACAAAACCCACATCTTTTCTCCCCATTTGGGGACTTGTATCACTAACAGAAGCACAGATCTGAAAGCTTTTTAATTTCTCTGCTTTACTGCTGGCATAAGAACTCCTCCGTACAGCACTATGCAAAGATCCCCGAGCATCTGCTTTTGGAGAGGCAGCAAAACCACACTTTTCAAAAAACTACCTATTACCTCTTCCTACACCGTCTGCTTTCCAAGGAGTCCAAAGTGCTTCATAGAAACTATAATGAAGTAAGTCTTGGGGTAACACTGTCCTGTAATCAGTGTTCCCCTTTCACAGAGGGATGAAGAGAAGCCAAGGCAGTAACTAGCCAGCAGTCCCCAATGCCAGGTCATGCACAAATCTCATGTTGAAGTTGTGACCTAGAGTCTTTAACCATTAGTTCACAATTTCTTTTCAAGAGACAAGTCCCAAGAGGAAAAAAAAAGTAATTCTGTTAGTATTTTCCTGTGGTGACTATACTACTTTGGTTTTTGAGGCAGACTCCCAAGGATCAAGGAAGGGAGTGTGTAATGGTGATGGTACTAAAAGAGCTGAATAGAACATAAGCAAGAGAGAAGGTTGCAGCTCCAAAGAACTTGAGATGAAAACATAACACAGATGGAAAACATGAAAGTGATTAGTCTTAAATACCAGAAAGGAGAAGGGGATAGAATGAATCCATATTAGAGTAATTTCACTGGTCAGTTTTTAAATTGTGAGATAAATTGTGCTTGTAATTTAAAAGAGAAAAAGTATTTCTTTATTCCTGCTGGGAGGACCTAATTCACACTAGCTGTAAATGTGTTAGGACAAAAAAATCAAAGTGTTTAACTGCTGCGAGGCACTCTCATCATATCATAATGCCTTTTGAAGCAGTAATTCAATGACTGATCAGAGAAGATCTAATTAACTAACTGCATTATATGAAAAAAACAACCACGGAGAAAGTTGTGATACTCTGGGTATTACATTCATCAAAATCTTTGCTCTGCTGCATGGGTGTGGGCGTTCTATGGAAAAGCCAAACCTTCATTCAATATATGAGCTAAAAATAAACCTTAAGATTAAAAGTTTCCTTTGTCTTTCTGTCTTGCCTTTCCCATGTTATTGCTTTGCATACTTCTAGACATTTTAGGAAGTGCATAGACCATATTTGTTGCTAACATATTCAGCATTAATTTAACTGCTTAAATCTAATATTCACCCACACATGATCTATATGGGGGTGAAATTCAGATATGAACATTACCTTAATAAAGTATCTTCTATTCTTGTTTCCCATTTTGAAATTGTGTTTTACAGCATTCCATGCCTGCTGAGGCTACGCAAGCTCAGTCTCATCAGAAATGACATTTATGAACATTTAGTGCACCCTCGGTCTGAGATCACAGTCAACTTCTCACATGGGGTGTGTGAAAGCAGTGTGACCCGCAATGTGACAAACGAGAGATGTGACAAACATGAAGCCAGTTATTATTTATTGAGATTGATGAATACTTTGGCATGCTGTTGTAAAAGGATATAGAGATTGTGTGCATATTTTGCTCACTCGACGGCCTTTCATCTCAGATGGAGAGACTGATAAAACCCTACAGCAGTTCAGGCTCTCCAGCAGAGCTCAGTTTGGCTGATTGCCCTTTCATACCTGTCATGCTTTGGACTGTGATTCTCCTCTTTCTTGGAGATCAGGTTGTTTTATAAAGCTTCCAGACCTTTGCCTGACAAAATCTTTTAAGCCACATGAAATCAGCCTTGATGGGCAGGAAGAGTCACCAAAAGTCTTCTTACATGCATTATTTCAGTGCTGTGGGCTAGCTTGCATTATCTCCCCACATATTTGGGTATCTGGTTTCTTTCAGAAACACCTTCCTGTTAAAAGAACATCTTAGTTTAAATGGATATAATTTTTGCCGGGTTTAATCATCCTTTTTTAGATTAGTGTCAGATGCAGCCTTACGTGAAGCATTTAATTAATTTTCCCTATTTTGAGTCAAAGACATTGCATAGATAGATGAATATAGCTTCTCAAAATTTATGTTTCATTGAAGAAATTTCAGCAAAGGCCAAAAAGGAGGGAAGAAACTACCTTCCAAAGAATTATTAAATATTCTCCTGAAAGAGGCTATATGGCTTGCCTGTGCCACACAGTCTGGCCCAGAGCTAGTAGTCCTTGCTACTCGCTGGGTCAGTTTTATGCTATTCAGTGTCAGTGACACGTAAGATACATGCTGTGTCAGTTTTACTCAGATTTTTAACTCCAAAAGAGTAACCTATATACAAATATCTGAAATATTTATGGGTTTGCCCTTCAAATGTTTTTGTTTGTCTAGTGTTTCAGAAGTTACTCTGTGGGAAAAAGATGGTGCTTCCACATAAAATGATACATCTGCAGAGTTCATGAAATATTGACTTACTCTTTGCAGCACACCAACATCCGTCTCCTGTGCAGAAGCCTCCCTGGGAACTTGCTGTGGGCATGAACGGTAAGAGGAGGCTACTGTGAATTTTATTGCATCTATACATAGGTCACCCTTGGTTGCTTTCCTTTTTCTCCTGATGACTTACTAGCTCAATAAGGTGTAGCACAACTAACCTGAAGTGCTATAGTCATCGGAAATTGGAAAATCATTCAGCAGCACAGTTGGTAGTTAGCCTAAGAGCCTACCCCCAGCTGATGGGGGTAAAGGCTTGCGGGTAAAGGAGGTTATTTATGGAATCATTTGCTCAACTGCTATAGAATTAGGTCTTACTGTTGGAAAGAGAATCTGTAATAAAGGAATCTACACCTTTGGAAAAGTGCCTCACTCTGAGCTTCAAATAATGCTCTGTTTAAAAAGCTGGAGTTTTATTTGTATTTATAGAAAATTAAACCAGGGGCTCCCCTGTGCTAGCATATGCTCTGGAAATTATCTTTCAGCCTTTGGTGTCTAGTATTTTAGCATGCTTCTGTTTAACTTTGTGTGGCTTTTTGATGCCATTTATTGCATCTATTAGTGTTTAGTCTGTTGAACTCTTCCTGTATCTCAGTTCTTTGGAAAATAAGAGTAATTTGAAATAGTTGGAGAATGCTAGCTAGGCAAGTTATCATGTTTAGAAAACAGAAACATTATGTTCCTCTTTATTTACAATAATTGTAAATGGAAAATGCATCTATTGTTTGTGTTTCTCTGAAATTACATATCACTCTTTCAGACACCTGAAGACCCATTATCACCTCCATAATTTTTGTGTTGCTTTGTCTATGAGAGAAAATGTCCTTTATTTGCCTATCTCAGAAATAGTGTCTCATCAATTGGGAACCGATTTAGAATTCTTTTAATTCAGCAGATCATTAGAATATATATGGTACTTCCAGGGAAAATCAAACCATGTGGAAACAATAAAGACTGGCAGTTACGTCTGATCAACAGTAATAGTCCAGCATCTAGAGGAAAAAAAGATGATGCATATTTATTCTGAAGCCTATCAACATTTAAAAAACTGGGTTTTATGTTTTTAGCCCATTACAAACATACCAATAGTTGGGATTTTGGGGGGGGGGGGGGGGGGGCAGCAGGGGGGTGTTGGCGGGAGGGTGAAAAGACAGACAGCTGCAAGGATTTGAAGCAGATTCTGATTCTTTATTTTCTTTGACCTGATTTAACAAGCTTCCTCTGTTGAAATATCATAGTCTATGTTGGGAATTATGTCAGGAAGTACAATATGTGCGGTGTGGGTGAGTGAGCTTGCATAAACTGTCAATGAAGATCAATTATAGGAATTATTGAATTGCACATTAGATAAGAAGCAGATGACTTCTCTTTGCATGGAAGTGCAGTGTTAACTATTTTTGTCTAAATTAAAATATAACCATATAGGCAGTGAAAATCTGTCACTAAGCGTCACAAGCTGCCCAGGCTTATTGATTATTTTTTTCTTTATGGTTGAACTCCTGCAATCTCATGGTTTTGGCATGAAACGCTATGCAGATGAAGTAAGAGAGCATCGATCTACTAACAATGTACTATTTATATGCAGCTTGGGCAGAAATGGCCCCTTACAAAAGACTTGGTAAGGATGAAAAGAAAAATGTTATTTAGCAGTTGCCATTTTCTGATGTGTTGGTAGTCCTGATTCATGCTGTTGGAGTTGTATGTCTTCCTGCTCATACCACAACTGGGCAGTTGACAGGGTGATCAGGTAGTCTTGTTCCTGCACCTTCATAATTTACAAATACCTTGTATTAGCCTGTTTATTGGATCTTTTTGAATGTCAAGATGCCATTTTTGCCCCAAGAGGTTACATATGAGGGAAGAGTGGTTCTAGAATAACCATCTATTAGCAGACACCACACAGCTGTTGAACACTACTGCCAGCATTGCCTGTCTGTGCCTCTGTCTCAGTTTGGTGCTGAAGAATCCCAGTTTGGCAAACCAGAAAACCAGTAGGATTTAAAGAGCCCTTTTCAAGAGAGAAATAGCTGTTCTTATTCACAGGAACTAGATGATATATCATCTTTTGATGCTGGGGTACTCAATGGCATCAGAATGAAACCCAGGAGAATATAGAGAGGACAGAGGTGCAACAAACTGTGCATTCTGTGTGCAAATACTCTTTTATTCCAGCATCCTGTATTCAAAAATGTAAAAACTTTATTTCCTAATATCTGTTCATGGTGGATTAAGTTGATGCAGAACACAGCCACCTCCAATTTTTTTTACTGCTGTCTTCTGGCAGATTTTAAGTGGTAGGTGGTGTTCTGCTTTAGAAAAGTTGTTAGCAAATAACAATCACTTAGCATAGATTTTGTTTATTTGTTTGTTTTTGACATTTTGAAGTTGGCTATTGGGCTTTTTCTGATAACTGTTTGATGTGAAAAGCTGACTACTTTCTGCATCATGTTTAAAAGGTTTAAGAATTGTAATATGTATGCCCCAACAAGTCTGCATTTCTCTTTCTGTTTCCAAGAAAGTAATTGCTACTAGCTGTTTTCATCCATGGGTACAATTCATAAATGCTGCACGTGATCCATTTCAAAATTTTAGAGAATCAATGCACAAGACTCCTTGCTCTGAGGAAAACTGGATTAGGTGAGTGATGAGAAGAGCAGAAAGTCGAAAATATTCTACCTTAGTACTTACGTAATTCATTCAATTATAGAGGCATTTGATCAGTAGCATAAACCAAATTTTATTAAAAAGCAATTTTTAAAACTTGAAGTCCATCTGCAGTACTTTAAAAACACAGGAAAGAAGAAAAGTAGCTTTAACACTTTTTTTTTGCAGGAAAAGTTTATTCCATAAAACCTCTTCTGTATGGAGTTTCCTTTCCTCTTTCAAGTCTTGTACTCTAGTATGAAGCCTTTGGCTAAAAATGGTTAAATGCAGTTCCTTGGCAGACCATGAACACTGCATCATTGCAACAACCTCCCACTGTGCTTTTTTTTTTTAGTTTCTTTAGGGAAAATGTACTGGGTTTGTAGCCTTTTCCATTCAGGTAGCAAAGGAAATTTAAAAGTGTAAGAAAACAATGTGAGCCAAGCCAATCACCATCAGGAATGATGAACAGCGCTCCAAAAAGAGCGATTTGACCATGCAGGGACCTCCGGAGCAGCCAAAAATTGTCATTCAGTTCCTACATGAACATTAAGTTACTTCACTGTTTGTCAGTGTTATCTCTTAATCACTTACTCATCACAATTCGTAACATGGAAAAGCTGTTTAAAAATCAGAATCCCACAATAGTCATGTAAAATATTTCTTGCCCTCCAAGCAAACAGTATAGAACTAATTCTAGAAGAATTAAATAAAGTAACATGTAGGCTGTCATTGCTGAGCTCTTCAAGACAGGAATGAACACACCCACTCAGAGCAAGAACATCTTAAATCTGTAAAGTCCCAAAATCGTGATTCCAAATTAAAAAATAGACAGGCAATCGTATCTAAATTTCTTTTAGTCTTACCTGGAAGAGTCCTACATTAAAGCTGTCATTGCCTCATCTGATGCTTTTATTTATACTCTGAACAAAGTGCTACTATTGTTCTTTTCTACCCTATTCACTCTTGCTACCATGCCGATAAGGCCGCAGTGCACAGATTTTTGTTTACTGAATTTTTTTGAATAAATATTCAAAACAAAAAAGATGGAATTTCTTTCAAATTGAGTTATATGAAGAAGCCTTTTTAAAAAAGAGCTTACAGAATTTTAACAGACATATTTTGTTTAATCTATTGTAATACTTAATTTTGATGCTTCAGCCTGACAGTATTTGTTTTACTAAACTGTAGGTGAGAGCAAATGGTTTTCTTTTGCTTTCAGATAACAAATCTTGGAACTCTGTCTTGTGTTGTAGCTACATATGTCAGCCAACACTGGGCTGCAGGGAAGCACCTTACATTTCCCAGTGACTTCTACATCAGAGATGACTGAAGCCATTGCCTCAGTGTGTGGATTTGATCTGAGCAGGCTGTTCCCAACTGAACTGTAGTTTGTAACTGGCATTGAACTGACCTATTTAAAAAAAACCCCACCTACTATCAAACATCCCTGTTTCAAAAAGGGAGATGTTTTCCACTCCATTGGAAAACTGATTTAGTGATGCTTCCCTCCCCAGATGGCTGCCTGCCATTTTGTTGTATAGTGCAGTTTCAACATCATTCTAACCTTATTTATTCCAGAAAACTCCAAACAATAACGAGACCTGTTCTGCCCAAAATCAAAATGGTATAGTGACATACGAGTATCTTTCAATGCCATCTAGCTACTTCCTAAATTAATTCACATTCTTACACTTTTTGGAAGTCAGCCAAAGAGATTTATGGGTATGCATTGCTCTGCTACTCATCAATATTGGATAGGGAGATGTCTGTCTGGCACATCTCTGTTTCTGGCTGATCTCAGGGACAGAGATCAACTAAGAGCCTCCTACTTATATTAAGACAGAATTAATCTTTTGGGGCACTTTCCCTTGATGATGGTCAGATTTCCAGTTTCCAAATATAGTGCATGGACTAGACTGAGTCAGAAATTCTTTCACCACAATTCAGGATACACAGTGTTCTGCAGCCCACAGGAGGGTGAGGAATGCTAGGTCTCTAAATGGAATTCTAACACATGGCAATGAAGCACTGATGACCATCCCACAAGCAAGCAAATTGTTGTAGTAAAGTAAAGGGTGTCTTTCCTGTGGATTTGTTGATTTAAGGCAAGGAAAAAAGTCCTCCTGTGAACATCTAGAGTTCATTCATCCTAGGACTAATATAAGAACAAATTCTAATAATGTTTTAATTGTGCTCTCAAAAGAGTTTTGTATCTTCACTATAAAGGTATCTCACTTCATAGCTTCTTTTTCAAATCCAGGTAAAATAGAACTTGATGTGGCTGTCTTTTACATGATTACTGTATCTAAATTCCAGAGTGAGTGTTCTATATGCAGTTTCCAGATGATAAACTTTACTTGTCCCATTCTAGGTTTTATCTTTTAGAACGGAGTTCAACATTGCCTTCCTTTCCACATCAATGAAAACATGCTAGTTCTTTAGCTGCATTTAAAACAAAACAGTATGTTTATTATAGTTTCTCAGATACTTTGCCAGTTTGCTTTAATTAAGCCCTTGTCACTTGTTGCTCTGCAACATGTAATTCCCATTAAGTCATGACAAATTTAGTTTTCAGCTGCTCCAGGTGATGTTAATATGAACACATCAATATTCATGTGTCTTGACAGATCATGAGGTTTAATAAATTGCTTTCTGTAAAACAATTCTTGTGGAATCAGGGGTGTTCCTGTGATAGCATGAAGCCTGAAGCTGAGATATATAAAAGATCATTTGCTTTTCACTGTATCTAAAAGTTAATAATTTCTTTCTCTAGAAAGTAATGAGGTATTTGTTTTAGGATAAAAAAAAAATAATGTGGAAGACAATTAGGATTAAAAAAAAGCTTCACTTCCATGTGGTTAAATGCTCAGCTCACACATAAAAAAGATTGTTAGTGACCCAATTCAGTTATCATTTCATTTTGGTCACACCAGAAATTTAGCATGATTATGTTTTGGCTTACAAGGATATTCAATATATGGCTGTATGTTAGAAGAGTTTGGTAAGAAAACATGGGTAGTCACTCAAAAGTGTATGCTGGGATGAGGTATCCTTAGAACTGGGATTAGGTGTGAAGAGCATCACATGTGCATTCTTATAAATAAATAAATAATGGCTATGTATCTGATAGGAAGGCTACCATGTATATTTGAAATAGTTCTATTTAAATGTATTTTACTTCTATAAATATACAGATTTATTTTTTTAAAAAAAGTATAACAAAGCCCCCCCAGTGAACATTAGCACTTACATAATATTATCATTAGCATATTGCTAATACAAACAAAAAAGTTCTTTAATATTTCAGTCAAAAGAACCTTGAAGTGTATTGTCAGATGTAGCTATGTACCTAACTTCTAGTGGAAGTCTATGGAAGAAACACCTAACAGCCAGTTAGGTCTTTTAATGTTCCATTTCCTTTCTGCTTATCCTAGGAGAATGCAGAGTGGTCGTCTTCCAAAAATTCTAAGGAGGAAATTAAAAATACTGCAGAAGGAAAGACAATATATTTGTTTTCCTGGTGATTATTTCTCTTTGCCTTCATATCTTTCTCTGAAAAGGAATCTACTTACCTCTTCCGTAACTGTTATTCCTGAAGATGTATTGTACAAATATTTCTGTCCCCTGTAGTGTGTGTGACTATTACATCCAAGCTGCATATTTTGTGGTCGTTTAGGAAAAGAAAGTAGTAAAAAATGTGCCTACGATCTAAGGATTGTTTAGGTTCCATTAAGCAATGGTGAGAGTAAGGGTTTATGATGGTTTTTGAGTCAGCCAAGTCTAACCCTTTATTTTGATACAGAAAGGGGTAACCTGGCTATGATCAGGGTTAGGGCTAGGAAAAAAAAACGGAAGAGCTTGGTTTATTACAAGGTCTTTTAAAGACTGGTAAGTTAAGAGAAAGGGATAGAGGTGAGAATGGATAATTAATTCTGTGTTTTCATAGGCATATAGATCAGCTATGGTAAAGGCCAGCCATAACACTTGACAAATGAATCACTGAAGAACATGATTTCTGAGGTCCACGTACTCTGGAAGTTGGTTGCAAACTGCTACCAGTCTCCATGAATAGATAAGCATTAAAGTTTGGAAAAACCAGACTTGAAGAAATTTCCCAGGTAGGACAAAAAAGTTTTTTAGTCATGCTTAGCTCTTAGAATTGTGATAGTACAAGCCTTTTTTATTACATTCTAGCCATATGTAAATCTCAGGAAGTTAGCATCCTGGGAGCAGTCACGACGGTCTTGCTGCTCTAAAGATAAAGATATTTAAGAGAGATGCTGCTGTAAATACAGAAGTTCACAGCCAGATGGTGTTAGGGGGGATTTGGCATCTCTCTGCCCATTAAAATATGGCAGTTTGGATGAGAATCTGAGTGCCAGGTTCTTGGCAAAAAGTTGGCATACCTGCATGCCCAGTCTTTTACATTTACTTAGTGTCTTAGACCCCGAGCAAGCCTGAAGGGTGTTACAGTGACAAGCAATCTTTGGAACACAGTCACCTTGGCACAGTATACAACAGCAGGAAGGTGGAGAATTTTGGCCAAGGAAATAAAGGGAAACCCCTACTCTTATAATAAAAATGCCAAACAGATGGTAACCAATTCAGTGCATGGTGAGATGTCAAAACATGTTCAGCACCATATTGGGACCTGTTTAGGGAAAATCATAGAGCTATTTATTCTGTTACACTTTTGAATGACCTATTAATTTAATAGTGGAGAATAAGCCCTTGTTTTATACAACCGCAGGTCTGCTGATGATCCTTCAAGTGAGGTTATCCACAGGAGTAGCTGTCAAGATTAAGAAGTGATCTCTAATTTGACCATTATAAAGACAAAGAACTAGCGTACTACAATTGCTCTTGATAAAAGTATCAGAAGTATGAAGAAATCATCACCTTTACTTGGAAGACTTCAGATCGCCAATTTAAAGAAAAACAAAGTATGTGTTCTTCTGAAAAGGTATTTATTTATTTTTATTTGAGACATCAGAAACGGGTACTGAGGTTTTATCACTGAAACTGCACAGCTTTTCTCTCTTTCCCCTAGTTCCCTCAACCGCCACTTCAGCTTCTTTTCTTAATGTTTGCTAATTGTTCTGGTGCAGCTGTATTTTTATGCTACTATTTCATTTTTCTGCTAGACATTCTTGCTTATGTGAGTCTTTTACACACCGACAAAGAAGAAAAACCAGTAAGTAATCTTCTACCACTTGGCTTCTTTCAGCAAAATATGTTTAAGGACTTCCTTAAAGGGAACTCATTAACTTGAGCCCACACCTAAATTACACGGAAAACTGTGTGTTCCAAACAATGATTTTAACAACCAGCTTCCTTGCTTGCAAGCAGTCAGCCGTATGAAAAAAAGAAATCTTTATTTGGAAGAATTAAGTTATAAACATGAAAATCATAGCAGCTAAACTCATACAATTGTTGAACTTGCTGGGCATTTGAGAGGTCAGTTACTCAACTGAGGCAGATTTGTTACCCAAACAGTTCACCTGGCTGGTGAAATTTGGGATACTGTGTAGGAGACCCGGAGCTAGTGTTAATGTTGGAGAAGGGAAAGTGTAGCCTAACGTGGGTGAGATTAAACCCTTAATGACTGACCCATCTCCTCACCTGGTTTGTGGATCAGCTGTTTTACACTATCTTGCAGAGAAGGTGGAAAGAGAATCAGCAACACCTTGTTATTCAACACAATATGGAGATGAGCTGTCAGAAAGAGAACCCAGCTCTTCTGCTTCCCCCCTTTTCTAAATCTAATCTACAGAAACTGTAATTTTCCCTAGGTGGCATTAGAAACAGTGTGGATATTTAACAGTAATTGTAACAGAAGAGAGGGGGGCCAACAGCAGTTGTGCAGCAGAAGGTAATCTGGAGAAAGTGAAAGGCAGAGGAGCTTGAAGTTCTCCTCTTAGTTTGAATGGCAGACAGTTAAGACTTGTCCAAAATCTAGGACAGAGCACCCTTAGACATAACAGGGTTCCAAGTATCAAGGTAGGATGTGCCACTTTACTAAAATGCATTAGCATGAAAATTCACAAGTTTATGAAAAGGAAGGAAGCTCTTTACTGCACCTCTTAAAAGCTGATCTTTCCTGTGCAATGCAGTTGTGGATGAGACATACACAATGACAGTGTCCTGAGTAGAATCCAAAAAGCAAATTGGCAGTGCAGCTGGTGGGCAATAAATCAGATTTTAAAAACTCTTTCAGGTTTAATAACTTGAAATGAACCCAGATATGTAAGTTTGAGATAAGGAATACACTAAAAATATGTCAGTGTTCCAGGAGTGGTCTGGAAGAGGTGGAAGGAAGCGTAGATCTGTAAAATAATTTGTATAAAGTCATAATATAATAAATCCATCAGTGTATTACTTCATCAGCTAGATGCCAACCTACTATTAGCATAATTAAAATAATTGCTGGAGAGCAAAATATCATTTTATACCTCTACACAGCAATATGATTATATTCAAGGAACCCCCATCACCTAGATTTGTTACCAGCTTAAATCCTGCCAACAAACTGTACTTTGAAACAGCATCCTGGTTTTTGCATAACTGTGATGTTTCCAGATACCATCAATGCTTCACGCTGATGTTCTCCACTGACATCACTGCACTGATCCACTGTTAAACAAGGTCATGCTGCATTCCACTTAGCATTTTGATGGGTGGCACGTAGGCACATTGGAGGGGATGCCAGAGCTGGAACATTTTCACTGATGCTTCACTTGAAAGCTAATTACCCCATATATGAATAAAATGGCCACACATATCAATTAAAAAACCCATAAATTGGGACATGAAGGTCAAACGATCATTTTACAGAGGAAAATTTAAAGCTTTGGAGAACATTTTTATTTCCCCTCTGGCTGTCCTACCTGGCGGTTAGCTGCTGCCAGCTATGACGCCTAGTCTACAGTTGAACCAGCTCCAGTCAGAGCTATTAGGAGCGAGTCATTTTGGCCTTTTAAGATTTGGCAAAGGCAGGGAAAAAAAAAAAAAAAAAAAAAGAAGAGAAAAAAAAAAAGGCAGAGGTAACATACAGAACAAGCCGCACACACTTTACGGGAACACACCCGTGAGAGCAGAGCAGCGGCCGCACACGGCAGCGTCTCCCCGCCGCGCCCCGGCAGAGCCCCCGCCCTCCCGCCAGGTCTGGGTCAGCGGGCGGGCGGCTGCCAGCCCCAGCGCGGGGGAAGCCCCACGCTGCCCGGCGGCCCGGCCAGACCGCTACCGTGGCGGTTACAACCGTTAACGGCCCGCTCGGCGGAGTGACGCACAGCTGACGTCCCCAGGGGGCCTCGGCCGCTCCCCCGCGGCAGCCGCGGCAACTGACGACTGCGCGCCCGCCAGGCCGGCCTCGGGATTGGCTGAGCAGGGGGCGCCCGGTGCGCGTCATCGGAAGTGATGCTCGCCGCGGCACGCCCTTGCTCCGTTCAAACCGGGATGGCGGTAAAGCGGGGCGGCAGGTGGGCAGCGGCGCGGGGGGTTGTGGGATGGCTGGAGGTCGGGGCTCGTGCCGGTGGCGTGAGGAGAAGCGCGGGCCGGGGCGGCGGCTGATGGCAGCGCGGGTTCTGCGCCCTCAGGGTTGGTGTTCCCTCCGCAGCCTGTCCTTCCCCTCGCCGCTCCCCACACCGCCTTAACTGCTGTGGCACATCGGACGCGTTCAGGCTCGGTAGTTTTAATAAATTTTTACCTCTAAGGAAATACAAGTTACTTAAGTTATAACCCACACCCCCCATCCCCCTTTTCTTAAAGTAAGCCATTCGCGTGCCTCTGCTTGAAAGTCCCTGTTCTTTTTTTCAGGTGATCTTTGACACACGATAATCTCTAAAGATGCTGAAGTTTAAATGCGGTGCCCGAAACCCGGCAGAAGCAGGACCGATGGAGCCCATCACCAGCCGAGTTTCTCGGCTCAATCTGCTCTTTCAGGTAAAGAGCATCTGGCCTGGGATTAGCTGATCTCAGTTTCATCTGCGTCCATACCCGGCGTATGAAAATACAGTTTTGCTTGTTAGCGTGGACACTCAAAGCATGCCTGTGTGGTCCTTTGGAGTGTAATAAGTAACTAAGGGTAATTTGCTGATCAAATGGGGTTTCAATAAAAGGAACAATCTTGCTGCAACAGATTTGAGAATGTTCTGTCTGGTGAGAAAAGACTTAACCATGAGGTTGCAAGATATACTTTCTAAAGGCAAATGTTAAACCATAATCTCATGTTACTATGACAACTTTTGTCTTTGTTTAGACCTTAGTGTAAAAATAGATTAGTTTTTGCAATATACAGCTTCTTGCTACGTGATTGAAAGCATAACTGTTTGCTTAAACCAGCCAACCAGCCTTGAAGTTGAGGATAAAAGGGCTGTGATACTTGTTGGAATTTGCGAGCCTGGATGGAGCTGTGACTCCCCGGCCGCCCAGTGCTGTTTTTGCTTTCCTGCCTTAATAAATACTTAGTGAATTTAATTCAGGCTCTAGTTATTTCAATTCAACTATAACAGGAGGAAGGAGTAAGAGAAAGGGATAATTAGTTGAAGTTCAAAGTGTGTACCGAGTTTGCACAAAGTTCAGCAGATAGTGGCTTGTCATAGATTTATGTGTATCTGTTGATGTTTTAGCCTGAGTGGATTTTCCCACATAAAGATGCAATGTTGCATTGTGTCCTGTAATCCCCATTTTTTTCCTGGGTGATGTAGCTGAGGGTTTGTCATGAGGTGGATTTATGTAACCAGGTGCTATTTGATCATCTGAAATTCAGCAGCTTTTCCATCTAGAGCTAATATTGATGCTGATTGCTTAAACTACTTGTATCATGAAAAAAACCCACATGGTACAATGTCAAGAAAAAAGCCAATGAGATCAGAGTCATCAGTGGGATGTACATCGTTCCAAGAAAGCTGTCATTTGAACTTTAACAATCTTTAGAGGATTGTTTTGTCTAAAAATAAAATACCTCTAGCTATTGCCATTAAGACAGTAAGTTGATATATTTACCTTACACTTCTGTATAATTTGTCTAATTTCTGAAGTAGTGATTTTTAAATGGATAATATATAATCTGCTCTATACATATGTTATTGATTTGAGGCTTTTCATTGTTGTCTGAGACTCCATCTGCTGTTGCTTCTTTTTCTTAACAGGGGAAGCCACTCTTTGTGACTCAACAGCAGATGTCTCCTCTCTCCCGGGAAGGCATCCTTGATTCTTTATTCGTTCTCTTTGAAGAATGCAGAAACCCCACGTTAATGAAAATTAAACATGTTGGCAACTTTGTCAGAAAGTGTAAGTTTGTTTAGACTAATTTTCAGGTGTCATTTTTTCTTCAGAATCTGAATGCTTGAATAATGCTTTATTTGCTTTGATTCATTAATGATTGTAACCCAGGACTTTGAGCATCTGATGTTTTGTGGGCAGACCCAACATTGCAAAGGGGATCTTGGCAATCTTAGTAAAGGCTTTGTTCAGGTTCAAAAATGTCAAGTGCAAGTGTCTTTTGAAGTGCTGTGACTCGAACGTGCATCCTTTTTAGTCTGTACTATACTTATAGTTAAGGAGGCACTTTAAAAGTTTCTGAGTAGTACATACAGCAAAGCTCCAAGTATGCACCACAGAAGGATGTCAGATGTCAAGAGCAGGATGGTGACTAGAGGTATGAGGAAAAAAAAATTCTAGAAAGGAACTTGGTAATCGTTGGCTTTTTCAGCTTGAAGTAAGCTTTTGGATTCCATGTGTCACCTGAATTTTGTATGCATAACTTGTGAATGTTAATTGTGTGCTTCAGAAACATAATTTCTGATGGAGTAAATAGTTTACTGATATTGTGCTTAGATTTTCATCAATTTTCATCAATTTTTTTCATTAAGATATACTAGAAAGCCATTTGGATGAAAGTAACTTACCATGCACTCTGTAATAGTTCTGTCTAACAGTTTCTAGATATTATTAGTGGAGAGTAATTTTCTGCTAGTCTGAAGAATTTTTAGAACATCTACCACAAGCAATTGATTATCACAGTGCGTGATGGTTGAAACTAGTTAATGGAAAACTTGAACTGAGTATCTGAAATAAATGTCTACAATTATTTGTTAGACAATGGACTAGTGCCTCCCACAGGCAGAGAAGAAAACCCTGCCACTTGACTGGTAGAACTTGGCTGGGTAAAGCCCTCGTATTTAGAAAATATACTTTGTATTGGTAAAGGATGGTTGGAAAGAATTTAGAAACAGAAGAGGCTATCAGCCTATGATGTTATGAATGGGACAGAATTATGGTTGCTATGGGAACTATCTTAACATTTCCTGATTTTTTTTTGTATGTACTGTATTTCAGTCTTAACTGTGCATTAATACAGTCTTTTTCTAGTTCTTATGCATACTGGGTTTTTTTGAGAAGCATATTCTGTAATGATTTAACATTTCCTGAGAGTTTGGAACAAAATGTTTTGGGTTTTTTGTTGTTTTAGTCCCCATTTTTGATGATGTGTCTGTTACGAAATGCCAGTTGGCTAACATAAAAATAAATTTTTTGGTTTTATAGATGCAGAGACTATAGCTGAATTAAAGGAATTGCAACCCAGCATGAAGGATTTTGAAGTAAAGAGTGTGGTTGGCTGTGGTCACTTTGCAGATGTAAAAGTAGTAAGAGAGAAAGTTACTGGTGATGTATATGCTATGAAGGTGATGAGCAAGGAGTCCTTGTTGGCACAGGAGAATGTATGTATATTTTTCCGTTATGACAGTAGATGGATGAATTACAATTTGTTGAATACTTCCTTTTTGTCACTACTATTAGAACTAAGTTAAAAGTTTACCTTGAGAAGGATTGTCCTACATTGCAGTGAAGTAGTATATTTGTGTGTAGTTCTGCTGTGTTTAAAAACTGTTGTCGTAGACTATGAATCTATTGGTTGAAGTGCCATCCAAAAAAATAATGGCCCTTGTCTTAAAGAGCTTACCATCTAATTGTAAGACAGGAAAAGACAGATGAAGAAAATAGTGGATCAGTATTGATCAGTTTGATGATGGCTTGAATTTTTAGGCAATCTATTCATTAAGGTTTTTTTTTTTTTTATTTTAAAGAGCAATGTAGAATGTCAAGAGTGGGTGTGAAGGCAAACTGTGGTGACTGGATTTTTATGGAGAGCCTCTCACTAGCTTGAGAAATGTGTTACTTGAAAACTTAAAAAAGGGATAATGGAGGTTGTTATCGTAGTTTGGTGAGAAACGGAAGTTAATCTTTCACTGACATGAGATGACAAGTAGGACAGAGATACTCCATGAAGACCTCGTGAATTTATACAGCAATATCAGCATCAGTTGTTCCCAATATATGGTGCAGTTAGCCTGCATCTGACATCCCTTAGCATTGTTTATGGCTATCAGAAATGAAGATAAACTAAAATTACTCTTGCGATGTCATAGGTTGATAAGAAAGCAAAGTATGATGCTGCCCTCAATATGACACTTGCTTGGTCTCGTTGAGCGTGGGTCAGTGAAAGTAGGGGATGTTGATCTAAATGAACTTGCAGTATCTCTGTAAGAAAATTAATTTCTTGTCTGGCTATACTATACATCTGAATAATTAAACGGTTGCTAGAGTATGATTTCAAGAGTGCCTTGTGTTTCAATACCTTCCAATTAATTTATGACTGAATTAGCTGTAAGGTGCTACCCCGTAATTGCTCTAGCTTCTCTTCTTATCTGGTTCTTTTGAGAGTAGTTTTATTTTATTAGGGCTAGTCCAGATGGAGTCAACCAAAATTGCACTCTGGACTTGTGGATGCTTCACCAGCTTGGAAGGGAAGCTGGCCTTTGCTGCAGGCACAGTTCACTTGAAAGCAAGCTAGACAACAGAAGGTGGGAGGGTAACAGGGAACACGGAGGAGTAAAATTACTTTTTTAAAGGTGCACATCACAAGGAAATAACATTTAATATTTTCTGTGTCATTTAATTTTTTTCTGATGTGTGCCTTTGGCACAGACTCAAATCTTTCTGAAACTAGGGGATTCTAATATATTCTAACTCAGTTGCATCATGATATAGCTGAAGACTTTCTTTTTTTTTGTAGGTGTCATTTTTTGAGGAAGAACGCAGTGTATTATCTCAGAGCACCAGCCCATGGATTCCACAGTTACAATATGCATTTCAAGACAAGAAAAATCTCTACTTGGTAATGCCTAGCCTTCGTTTCTTTTCTCCTCTGTTGAGCACTATTGCCATTGTTATGTTGAAGAGCATGATGGTTGAAATGTGCTTATCTTCTGTAAATTTTCCTGCATTATGTGTCACTGTTTGATATGTGTCCAGTGTAATATGGGGTTGAATGGAGTATCTTTTCTATATATGAGCTATATCTGTTCCTTTAAAATTTTATGTAGGTTATGGAGTATCATCCTGGAGGGGACTTACTGTCACTCTTAAACCGATATGGAGACCAGCTAGATGAGAGTATGGTGCAGTTTTATCTTGCAGAGTTGATTTTGGCTATTCACAGTGTCCATCAGATGGGTTATGTCCACCGGTAGGTAAAGGTTGCTTTGCAGTGCACATATTTGATCAGTATCATTCCAGAAAAGTGTTCTGGAATGATGCATTCTTGTTGTGATTTTTTATGTTCCATCCTCTTTCAGGACAGTATTTCACATGCTGTATCAGATGAGAAAATTAGAAAATTAAATCAGAGTCCAACTATAATTGTAGCTAAAGGCATTGACTTTGATGTAAAGTTCAAACTAATATCAAGAAAGGATTGTTACATATTTTTTCTGGAGGCTTAGTAAAAAGAAGCCCTAATGTTGCTGTATAAAAAATAAAAATCTTTTCCAGAGATGGTTGCTTTTAGCACCAAGTAGTACAGGAAATCAGTGTAATTGTTAAAACTTGTTGTGGGCTGATTGGTGAACAGGGCAGTATAGGATGTTGGAGTAGTTAAATATCACAGTTTTCTAAAGATCATATCGAAGTTTGAAGGCTGTTACTGTATGCATTTTCAAATCATATTGGAGTTCAATAAATCTATATCTTGTTATCTAGATGTAACAGTGGGGAATGGCATGGAAAGGTACTGACTGCTTTCTTGCTTACAGAGATATCAAACCAGAGAATGTTCTTATTGACCGAACAGGACACATTAAACTGGTGGACTTTGGGTCAGCTGCCAAAATGACAGTGAACAAAACGGTAATAATCTGGATTTGAACTTTGTCTACGGCTTGTTTGGGTGGTCCAATCAAAAAAGGAAAACTAACATTACATCTTTCCTTGATTACACCTTGTTCTTCTGCCTTTCTTGTCCAGTATGGAATCTATCACAACATATTTTTCCATTTATGAATGGCTTTTCAAATGTGAGCTTGAGATTTTTTGTAGCTCTCAATAGATACATAATTGCTTATTAAAATTTTAATACACAAGGTAGAGGCAGGTTTACTTTCTCATGGTGCTGCATTACAATATAAAAATCATACAATAAAAAACCATACTGTTCAATGCTGTGTTTAAAGAAGGACGTGGATTTATAATTGTTCATAATTGGACTGAAAATCATTTGTTGTTATAAGTTACTGGTAAATTTAGGTAACTGCATACAACTTCAAATGATAATTTGAAATTAAAATGTAGTTAGCAAGAATATGAAGTTCTATGCCAGATTCCTGTCTTGTGTTATAATTTTTACTTTTTTGTAGCTTTTTCTTATTACTGTGACTCAGTATTTTGTTTTCCCTGTTCTACCCTTTCCAGTCTTCTCTGCATTGCATTTTTCTTTTAATTTTTTTCTTACTACCTTTTTAGTTGTCTTCAGGTTTTTGTGTTAGTCTGCCTGCTGTTTTGTTCCATTCTTTATGCCACTTGGTGCAAAAATTATTGCATTTTTGACTCCTGAATTACCTTTTCTAAGCATTCCAAAAATTCAGATACTTTGCTGATCATGAACACAAGGTAGAAAGGCAGGGTTGACACTGAATGGAATGAAGGCAAGGTCATGTTTATGTCTAAATTTGACTATTTTTGAAATTTCAGCTATGATGTCCCTGTTAACAGTAGTAGAAAGAGTACTGCTAGAGTATGTACACTGCTTAAAACTTAGTGTTTAGTAATCCTGTGCTTTTTAGAAGGCTGCTTTTCTACTTCAGCTGTTTGTACTTTCTAGTAACAGATATCTCTGATAATTTGACTTTTTATACTAAATAGTTTGCTTTCTGTTTCTTTATCAGCAGTTTCCTTAACCTTGCACTTTCTTGCTTAATAGCCTTGCTTAAAATCACTTAGTTTAAAATTTACTTGGAGGGCTCAAAATTGTGTCTCATTAAAAAAAGAAAAAGAAAAAAAAAGGGGGAGAGGGGCAGAAGAGAAAAGATTTGGTTTATTACCAAAATCAAAATGAACAGAAAGTGCTGTAATTTCACTTGATATATCTTTGCTTCTAGGCAAATGCCAAGCTACCTGTTGGCACACCTGACTACATTGCACCAGAAATGCTATTGGGATTGAATGGAGATGGCAAAGCTTCTTATGGTCCAGAATGTGACTGGTGGTCCCTAGGAGTCATTGCGTATGAAATGATCTATGGACGATCTCCGTTTGCTGAAGGAACTACAGCAAAAACTTTCAATAACATCATGAACTTCCAGGTAAAGAGGATTCCTCCCATGTTCTTGTCTAAAAAAGCTGTAACTAAAGGCTATGTTTTGACGGTTGAGAAGGGAAGCTTACAAATCTCTCTTACTTTGCCATGTTCATAAAATAATTAGAATATATGCTTTATATTTCTATATGTCTATGTATTGTAGATATCAAGTTATTTTTTGTAACAGGTGTCTAAAAATAACCATCTGCAGTGCATGAATTAAAAGAGATGTAGCTGGCAACTATAATTGCAGCATTTCCAAAATAATCTAGAAGAGAAATTGAAAGGAACAATTGTGAATTGATAAAGTTTCTGCATCTTACTAAGTGTTTGTGGATAGTAAAGGCAAGGGCTAGCTATGAAGAGCTGCAGGAAGACTTGAGGATATTGAGTGTCTGCATGATTAAAACATCACATGAAATTTAGTGTAAATAAGTTTAAACCAATGTATATGAAGGGAAAAGTACCCCAACTTTACCCAGTGGTGGGCTCAAGAACAGTATCTTGATGTTATGATCTATGCAAATGTCAGTTTTGTTCTTCATAACAGCCTGAAAAACATAGAATGGTGGGAGTTAGTAGGAAAGAAAAAAAGAAAGAAAATAATCATGTGTAGCTGAGTGGAAGTGAGCAAATAATGTGTACCTGTTATCTCTTCTAATATGGGAATTAGGGGCATCAAATGAAAGGAGCCAGCAGTAACTACGTTACAACAGAAAAGGATACTTCTTGTAGCACGTTCTCATGCTGGGGAGTAAGTTTGCACCTACTGACTGTTTATGTGTGCTTAAGGAGCAACTAGAAAAATTCATAGGAGAAGAATCCATTGAGATTTGGTAAACACAAAGACATCCCTGGTTCAAAAAATTAAAAAAAATTTCTGGGGAAGCGTTTTGTGGTACTCTTCGTTTGTGTTTGCCATTGGCCATTGTTAACATGAGAGAGTGATCCGGGACTACCATTTGTCTGATAGGGAATGGTTGTTTTTCTTATCTTTACTGCAGTAAATGCATATAAAATCCTGTTTGGAAAAAAGCACAATACTTTTATTTGTATGCTATAAATAATTATCCTTTGTGCTTGGCATATCTCAGAAAAATGAAACTTAATCTTACCATTTTCCTACTAAGCAGAAATTCTTTTCTTTCTAATGCAGAGATTTCTGAAGTTCCCAGAGGATGTGAAAGTTAGTAGTGAATTTCTTGATCTGATCCAGAGTCTGCTTTGTGGGCAGAAGGAAAGATTAGGTTATGAGGGACTGTGCTGCCATCCATTTTTTTCTAAAATTGACTGGGATAATATCCGTAACTGTAAGTAGAATAATACTGTGTTTGTAACAATTCCTGTTTCCTTGGGGGACATGAAAATTTGTACAATGTGTGTATTTAAGTGTGTTTGATCTGAATAGTTATTCATAATAATATTCATAATAAGAATAATAAGAAAGGACTGTGTCCTGGAGCAGGTATTTTTAACAAAACAATTCGTTTTTGCTTTTGGATAGGATATGTTAACATCTCTCAGGTGAAAATTGTAAGGCAAGATGAAGTTTAATACACTTCTATATGAATTTCTGATGCAATTGCCATATTACTGTAGGCACTAGACTGGAAAATCAAAACGGTCCTTTCCATGTCCTTCCTCAGATTAAAATGCATCAGTGTGTTCTTTCAGGCCTTATCCACCTCAGTTTGCTTAATTATGGCTTCATCTCATTACTTTTTGTTGTATTTTCAGCATTCTCTCTTTTCATCTTGTGATCCAACTTCACTTGAGGTTGGTTGGTTGGTGTGGTGATTTTTTTTTAGCTCCTGTAGATGATAAAATGTCAGCGGTCATAAGGGCATTGGTGTTTTTCCTCAGAGTTAATGTGTCTAATATAAGACTGATTTTTTTTTTTTTGTCAAAAATCTGTTCATTCCACTAGAAATAGAATAAAGAAAATGAAGTAGTAATTTTCTCTGCAGAAAATTGTTTATGAAACTAGGGAAGCAATGGAATTTAGTATCTGGAAGTACTGAGGCACCAGCTCCATCGCAAAAGCAAATATTTCACGGATCTTTGATGATCTATGTATGAGTGCCTGACTTGTGTTTGATAGTATTTTAAATTATTTGGACTGTAAGATTATCTGTGCAAGGAACATGTCTGCCTTATATTCTTTATCAAATACGCTGTAAGAGCAATGATTGTGCTCCATTTTCCATGACAAATTGCTAAGCCAGTGCTTCTACTTTTGATGACTATCTCTGCACTTCAGCTGGAAGCTCCACAGAATGTTTACTCACTTTTCTGTTGATTCATTAATTTTGAACTTGTGGAGCTGCTGTTGTGTTAAATTCCATTGTTTCTGCCCTTTGAGAGCCATTGCGCCTTGAGTCATTTTCATCATTTTAGCATAGATTTCCCACACTTCAACTCACTCTGCCTTTTTCCCCCAGAGGCCTTTGCCTAAGTCACCAGTTTCTGTTTCTAAAATTTTTCTATTGCATTTGTATCATATTATCTCAGATCTGGAAAAAAATGGCATGTGAGCATATGTTCTCGTGTTTCCTTGGCAATTGTCTGTCTAATATTCACACAACTGCACAAGTTAATTGAGTGTTTTGCCATTTGATGTGACAACAGTGATACTGATGGACAAGCTGGTAGGCAGCCCTGATGTCATTATAATGTTGAAATAATCATTTGGGATTTTAAAAATCGCATTTCTGTCTGCAGCTGGCCTGTGGATTGCATCATTCCGTATAATATCTGGACCTAACTTCTGTGAAGATTCATGCAGTTTTGACCCCTGACTTCGTTGTTATGTCTCAGACTTCATAAAACCCCACTGTAACTAGCACAAAACACAGCAGTCTTCTTGCTTTTAGTAACAAATTCAATGGATCACCTATGGCTTTGCTCTCTGCAGTGCTTCTCCATTTGCTGGCTTATTCAGGGCGATGTCACTGTCATTCTATTGAAAACCCTTGTCAGCTTTGACCTGGGCTATCTAAAAGCTAAAGGTTTCTTTCTTATCATGACCTCTGCAGATAGTGGTGTTTAACTGGAGCAATGGCAGCCTGAGAAAATTAGTAAACCAGTGAGTGCTGGAAGAGGTCACAGGATTTAGGTGTAGATTAAAGAATCTCACTACCTCAAGTTAATCTGGTCAAAGATTTTGGATATGTGGAATGTTGGACTCGGTGATCTTAAGGGTCTTTTCCAACCTAAATGATTCTGTGACTGTTAAATAATTTCTGTGTCAGCACAATTAGACTTTCCTCTAGTCTATAAAAGCAATGATATTATTTATATTTGAGACTGGAAAAGGTAGGGGAAAAATTGGTACACTTGCCTTGCAGGTATTTAAGTCAGTGTGCTGGGAGTTCCAGGATAACCTTTTTTAACAAACCATTTTAACAGATTTTGGTTAAGAATGTGTTATTAAGGGGTTTTTCAGTGTTACATTTTGTTGTTATGTTAGCTTAGGAAACACCTGACTTTTCAGTAAACACCTTCCCAAAAGATAGTTGCCTCTAAAAAAGCTCCCAGCTTCCCTTGTTTCAAGTAGCATGTGTCTCAGAAGCAGCTCTTAAGTTACAGATACAGAATCAAATCATTAAACCTAAAGTCAGATTTAATTGAATCTGTCTCAACAGGTAATTTTCCCCTTCTTTGGAGTATTGTACTGAAACATTTTTATGGATTCTGCCCTCTGTATTTGTTGATTTCTGCTATTGATTGACTTAAAAAGCTTCGAACAGCTCCTCCCCGTCCCCTAAAACAGACACCACCCCAACCAAACAGAAAACCCCAAAACTTTCAAAAGATTATGATGATTTACTTGACAATTTTCTGAAAATATTTTGAAATTTATTTACATAGAATAAACATATTTCTATCTGTGTTTCAGCTAAATGATCGGGATTTTAACTGGAAAGTTGGTAACGGAACTGTTTGCTTGATAAGTATCTCAAATCAGAAGTAGAGAATGGGGAAATGAAATACTTGTGTTATTGGCAACATGGTTGCATTGTATATAGTTTGGGGATTTTGTTAATCATCTTTCACTGTTTGAAATCCATAAATTACATCAGCTGTTTATATTTGAACCAAAAATATGCCTGCTGAGGTTAGCTGAGAGATGGTCAGAAGACTTACATTGTCATCTAAGCCATATATATGTATAGCATAAACAATCTTCTGTTTTAAGAGTTGTTTTGTAACTGCAGTCCAAGAGGTCTTGAAAATGGAATGGTGTATTTGGACTTGCATGAAGAAACAATATATATGAGAAGAAAATAATTAGTGTCTTGTGCAAACAGAAGAACTTGGAAGTGTTGCAGACTGATTTTTAGGCTGTCTTTTGCTATTAAACAGGCAGAAACCTAAATCTCATTGTTCTTAAGTCCAAGGCTCTTCCTTATCCTTATGAACCCAAAATTGTCATTCAGTAACATTTAAACATCGTGATGTTTCATTTAAATGCTTGCCTTCAGAAAAATGTGTTGACTTGTTTCTCTGAGTGGAGATCACTTTCGTGTCAGCTTCAAGATGACTTTTATTAACAGAAATATATGTGTTGGATCATTGTCTTGACAGAACAGTAAAGATGTTAAGATCATATCGTGGAGATTGGCTAGAACTAGTATAATGCCTTTTTTTTTTAAAGTGGTCTTAGAGAAAACATCCTTAAATTACATCAGTTGGATTTTCTATTTTCTATTTTTCTTCCATAACGCTTTATTCAAATAGGCCTCTTAAAGCCTGAGGAAGAATAATGCCTAACCTACTTAGGCTGTGTGGATGCTTTTCCTCAGAAAGCATATATAGATCACCTTGTAGATCAAGAAAAGACACATTTTCATTCTTAAGAAATGTTCTGTATCTCCTTTAGATTTCCTATTTCAGTTAAGTTTTTCACTGTCCCAGGGGAAACGCAGTATCTCTTTTCTGAATTTGCATGAAAATATTTTGAAAGAATGGAAAGACCTGATTAAGGCAATGTTCCTTGAACTAATCATAAATACATACACTAGTGCAGAGTTAAAAAAAAAGGAAAAAAAGGCAAGCTTTTTTCCATAAGACACATTATATCTAATCTTAATGATAAACTGGTTAAAGTACTGCAGTGTATGTGTGGTAGTTTGGGGTTTTTGGTTTTTTTTTTTCCTTAACTTAGCAACCTACAACACCCCCTTTTCCTCTGAAAGTCATTCTTTGGAACAGATGGAAGAGGGTTACATCCTTCCACAAGTGGGGAGGTATCTAGGCAAGCAATTGGCTTTTTTAAAACATACAGTTCTTTGCAAGATACTTTAAATGGTAAACAGAATATGTACGTTCGTTTGTAACGTAACGGAGACAGAAAGAGGTCTTAATACCCAACCAGTTTGTTCGAGTAGAAGCATTGGTGTTACTGTCTTTTTGAGTAATGATTTTGCCTCCCTTTTGAGTGAGCCTGAAAAAAATGAAAATCTTTCACCTTGCCAGATGCAATGGAATGGTTTTAACATTCAGTTCTCAGAGTCTTATCTTGACCTCCACTAAAGGATTCTTCCCTTTAAAGAAGCAACTGATAAGCACATCCGTGTATTTGCATTCACCAATCTTCATCTTGTTCTGAAAATGCTGTATTTTTGTGCAACAGTCCTCTGATTTTAAGCAAGAAATAATAATGTAACTGGAGATTATGTCACTGTGTGACCCACATTTGAGAACAAAACTGCTCATCAGTTTTAGCTTTTTTTTTTTTATTACAAGACTACTCTCTTTATTCTGCAGATGCTTTGGGCAAAGGACTCCTTAGTGTTAGGAATAAAGGACTATGAAGAAGCAACCAAATAATTAACAAAATCAGAGTGGATCTAGCTTGCTTTTAAAGATATTCCTTCTTTTTCCTCAGTGAGATTTTGTCCAGTGTCCTGAAACTTCTGAAGAAGTTCTGCTTCTCATTTTCAGTTGATGTTGACAGTTCAGAAGTACTTCACATCTAGAGCTGTTTTTGTGGAATGACTGTTTTAAGTTTTCTTCTTAGTCACTACTGTTTCTTGATACAAATACTGTAACAAGCTTATACTACAAAGTTGCAGAGTTTTTGGACTGTCACTCAGATTTTTTAGTGAATGCAAAATAGAGGGCAAATGATTTTTTTCATTGTTTTGTAATTTTTCTTCATTCACATCTTTTATCAAACATTAGAGGAAACTGTAGTCTAAAACATTGTGCTCTTTAGTTTCCCACCAGCCCCAAAGGTTTGCTCTGTCTTGCCTTCAGTTTTATCTTCTCGTATCCATTGTTCCCCTATTGAGTGCTTTTAATCTTTTTATGTGCATGCTGATTTTAGGCATATTTAAATTATATTTTCTGTTATGCGTGTGGTTTGACTAGGAATTCTTATTGTTGGTAGAGGAAAGACTTTGGTTTTAATTGCAAGGGCTTGAAGATGACTCCTTAAGAGCTTCTTAGCTAATCTCTGGTGAGAAGTAAGGCACTAGGTAACTCTTTCAAAGATGAAGTTATCTGTCAAACTCTGAGGAGCATGTAACAGCGTTTTTATACCATTATAAAAAGGCAGCTATGTTGGTTTTTGCTACCTATTTAAGAAAGATTCTAGGCTTCCCCAGAGTAGTGAATAGTTTGTTTCTTTGTCTATTGCTTTACCTGCTAGACAGTATCTGTTTTCAAAGACAATGTTAAAAACCCCACAGAAACCCCTTCCTGTAATAGGATATGCAAAGTTCTTTCATCAGAGGTCCTAAACTAAAAAATACCAATTCCTGACCTTACCCTTCTCTGCTATGAATTAACTGTAACTTGAGCTTATTTTTGCATTAAAGAGGATATACTTACAAACTGTTTTCTCTTGCTTCCCTGTTTTTAATCATTAAGAGCACATGAAAGAGTAGCTGGACATTATCCTGATATTAAATAAATAATAATAAATTAAAGAACCTAATCACCAATCTGTTTTCCAGGATTATGTTTACAGTATATAAACATCAGCATTATATTGGATCTAAATTTTTATTAAACCCAATAAATAGCAGAAATTAATAAATTCATTATATTGACAGAGTATTTCAGTGTTCTGGAACGAATAAGTAAAACTGCTTACTATACAATCTATTTAATTTGTATATTTTCCCCATTTATCTCATTCTAATGTACTTGGAACTACTGTACGTGAGCAGCATCCTATCTGCTTCATGGAATTTCTTCTCACTTCCCTGCTTGTGAACAGCGTCAGAATGGCTCCTTGGGGAGCTGCTAACAAAGCCTGCATGTGTAGTTGTGATTTGGCAGTTTATACAGACAGATTTATTTTTTTTTTTTGGCTGTTAATGCTGGTCTGCTGGGTAGTTTAAACGTACATTTGTCTAGAGAATAAAGAGTTAAAAAGCGGGCTGTGAAAGGTTTTGGCAACCTAGAGGGAGCTAGCAAGCTCCAGCCGTGACTCATTCTGCCTGTGTCAGTCAGATAAGCATCAGCATCTGTCACGAATGCAGGCAGGTAGGGTTAAACTCCGAGCATGCAGAGAGTGAGGAGCAGGGAGCCTGCACTGCAGGGGTTGTAATGTTTGTTCCCGGTTCTTCAATTCTCATCAGCCCTTCAGCTACAGGAGATCTATACTGGATCCATGGTAACGGTTTTAGCACACTACACTTCCATCCGCTTGTGACAATGGGCTGTGTTCTAGTTGCTAACTGAAGAGCTGTGTCCTTTATAAAGCAAAAAATAGATTAGTAGATTTGCAATGAGCAAGGACCTGAGTGATGAAATAAATAAATAAATCTTCGAAAACGTGATTTAATGAGGTAGGAATTGCACAGCAGGCTTTTGCATTCATTCCTTTCACACACGTAGCCAAGCCAGCAGGTAGCTCGGGTGCTGCACATCATTGAGAAGAACTTGTTCTTTTGTTCTGTTGGTTAATTAAACTGAAGCAAACACGAGAAAATCAGCTGAAATTAAACAACTGCTTAACAAGTTAAGTGGTACCAATTTAGAAATTATAGTAAGAAATACATTGTAATTCCTGCTATTTATACCTCTCTTCAGAGCTGATTGTATCAGAGCCAGACTGCAGTGGTGTCCCGACAAGAGTTCCAGATCTTTACCAAGCTCTTCTAGAGAAATAAAATTTTACTGATATTTCTTCCCTTCCTAAAGACCAATTACCTTCTAGTAGCTATAATTCATTAGACTATTCCAGGAGAAAAACCAGTTTGCTGTTGATTAGAAGCCCGTGCTGTGAGGGTTCTTGGTAGTATTAAAGGGTAGATATATCCCTTAGCTGACTAGCAAAGGATCAGGGTACATTCTCATGTAGTGTCACTAATTGGATAGGTTGGAGACATTTTATTTTTCTAGATGAATCAGACTGTTATTACTTTTAGCTATATTACAGTAATGAGTTTCTTACCCTGGTGCTTTGATTTGATTCAAAATATGTGTTTAAAAAAACCCCCAAACCCAACAATCTGAAGTCCCCAACCTAAACCCCAGTTTAATCAACGTGGGAGACATTCTGCCTGCAGAGTGGTAGCCATGTTGGTAGCTTAAGGGTTAATCTCTTGTTGCTGTAATACGATTTGAGAGCAGCAGCTCAGTCTGCTTGTGTTAGCAAGATTAAAAGCAGGAGCTGCAGTGCCATTGCAAGCACTGAATGAGTGGGACTGTTGCAGAGTGAACTGTAGCTGAATTTTGTCTTTTCTTCTTGCTTTTTTTCACCAGCTCCTCCCCCCTTCGTTCCTACACTCAAGTCTGATGATGACACCTCAAATTTTGATGAACCAGAGAAGAATTCGCGGGTTTTATCCTCTACGTGCCAGTTGAACCCAGCAGGCTTCTCGGGTGAAGATTTGCCGTTTGTGGGGTTTTCATTCATCAAAACATTAGGGATCAGATCAGAGTAAGTAGGAATTATTGCTTAGGTGGATAGGACCATTGGAAAAATGCGAAGGTTTGTTACAGTGAGGATGGTGTGTGTGGGGAAAAGCTGTTTTAACTGGCCTGTACTCTGCTTTAGGGAAACTGCCAGTTTCTGGCTTTATCTGTTGCTGCTGTGGCTTGTACATGTCCTACCATTCTGTAATTATTTCTGGGATGAGAGGGAGGGAAAGGAATGGAATGATTGAGTCTAAACCAGTTATTGCTAAAATGGTTGTTCAAATACTTTGAATTAGTTGTTGCTGTTAACCAGGGAGCAGTAGGTGATTGCATTTCTGGTATTGCAGGTTCCTGAAAGAAGGAGAATACTGAGGAGTTCAGAGATGGAAAAAGGAGGGGGGTGGGTGTTATTTTATTGGGTCAGAGAGTGGGCACCAAGTGCTGGGGATGTGTAAGGCTTGAATCAGTGATCCACAGAAATGGAGCTCCGTAATCTGGAATGTGCAGTAATGGGTCAGTGAACAAGAGAAGGAGCTTCATGGCAGCTGACTGTGTGCCGTTCGGTCAAGTTAAATATGAAGACTGGACATTGCTGTATTGTGTGTTAAGAGACTGGAGACTCAGATGAAGTATGCAGGGTAAGTGTTTGTGGAAGGAGCTAAAGATCTGGAAAAAATAGTTTTCAATTGAAAGAAAACGTGCTTTCTGAGAGAATAGAGTTGGGGAAAAAGAATAATATAAATAGTATGGTATAAAGCATTTGGTGTGGTGAGTGATTAGTTTCTGATGACAGGGCTATTGAAAAAGTACTGGTACAGTACCTTAAGTTGAGAAGTCCTTACCTCATATCATGAGGCCTCTCAGGAATGCAATGGCTTTAGCTGGGTTAGTGACTCAATGCACTAAGGTGCTGTGTTTTTGTCTCAACCATCATTTGTTGCTGCTAGTTAGTTCCAGTAATGGACTTCATTGTCCATCTGTCTTAATGAAGTTTTCATTTTTTTGTCGTATTGGTTGTGATAGTTGCTCTGCAGTAAGTGTGTAGCCAAACCTGGTGATAATGTTGACATCTTTGATCTTGCCCACACTGTGAATCAAGGTTATATGATGGTTATGCCAGTAATAAAAAGGGAATCTTCGGCTGTCCCTCCTCAGCAGAGTTGCTTTTATGACAAAAGAGGAAGGAAGGGAGAGGACATAAAAACCAAAACAAGTGTTCTTTTGGTGAAATGATCTAATATTGTTAGCAGAATTATAAAACACCTGGGGATAAAATCTACCTTGATTTAGAAGTGAAATAACTTAGTGTTGTCTTTTCTGCATGGGGAACTGCACTCCATCTCTCAAGGCTACATGACCGTTCATATATCAGAAGAGGCTCGACAGTGACCATATATATATAGTAAAAATGTATATGTAATCGGGGCCCAGGACTAGAATTGAAGACAAGCGTGAGGTAAAGTCTCAGGAACAATCGTGTAACTGTGCTGGAGGTGGAAGGCTGAAAAGTAATATCGATACAGCTGATTGATTGATATGCTTTCTTTGTGGAGCTAGTACCACAAATGCGTATTGAAATTATATTTGAATTCTGGTAATAGCTGGGAGGGGGTATAATGTGCTCTGGATAAATTCTGACTGAAGTAAAATTTCTGCTTAATGTGGCCTGTTTCTTTCCTGAGCCTGGAACAGAAAGACATCATGTACTTAATTCCCCCAAAATAATTTTAATATAAGAAGATCTTAGTGGTTTCTTTTTTTGAATGAGATCTCGATAAATGCACTTCGATATTTTTAGCAGTAAATACTTGCATGTTGTTCTGCAAAGGTGATTTAAATATGGCAAAGAGTGTATGGAGACTTGAAGATATCTATTTTAAATAATGCGGTGACTAGTTTATTCTTAGTATCACTGCAACATTTTGTCATAAAGGTAGCTTCTTACTTATAAAATATTGTGTGGTGTATGTTTTACTTGAGGAAATAAAGTACTGTTTCTGTCCACACAAGCTTGAAAATCAAATTCTAGATGGGAAAGAGAACAGTAAATGGGGAGTAAGCTTATCTGTTGTGAACCCTGGGATGCCTTGTCTGGAAGGTTTTAAGTCATCAAGTTTATCAGTCCAGATTTTTTCTTCTTAAAATCTTTTCTCTGAAAGTCTCACCCATATGGTTGCTAAGTGATGCAGATCTGTTTTCCTGTGTCTGCAGCATGATAGCTCTAATGCCTCTAGTGCTGCTCATAGTTAGGCCAGCAACTGCGGAGTGCCATTAATAAGGTCCTTGAAACTTTCATTGCTTTTAATTTCAGCACTGTCAAGCTACGAAGTTTAGGGTTATTCTGTTGCCCATGTTCACTGGACAGTAAGAATCCATAGCTGAGATAGGAATTTCAAATACTTAAGAAAAAAGGCAATTAGGAAAAAATAGGACAGAAGAAGGATAAAAGAGTTATCTTTTTCCATTCTCCTCTTTCTCCCAACCACTTAGGGTTAGAAGGGTTCACCTAAGTCACTTAGACCTGTTGCCAGAAATTATATAGTCAGTGTATAGTTTAGAAGGGTCCATTGAGTTCAAATGTTCTGTGTGTTGCCCCATACCATGAGTTTTGGAAAGAATTTTTGAGCCTATAACAAGTGTAAGATTTAACAAAAGAGCAAAAGGCATGACAATGTGTTGTAGGAAGCAATTAGGAGAAATCAAGGGCATTGCTTATGTCATATGTTCCTGTACTAGCAAAGTGTTTGTTAAATAAATCTCCTGTGTAATTCTAAGAACTGGGATCAGGCTGCAGAGAAGGACTAGCTAACTCCTTCTCCTGTCATGGCCTCTGAATTCTTGATATGGGGAGAAATGCCTGTCTGACTGCAAATCTGGCTGCTTGTTTGGCTGTGAGTGTGTGACTGTGACAAGGTAACAGGCAACTGAGAGTTTAATTCCATTAAAAGCCAGCTCCACCTTACTTCCTGTCCCTAACTGGCTGATCTCCAGTGCTTAGAACAAGGGAGAAAAAACCATAGATGCCAGAAATATGCATCAAGTGGCGAAAGAAAATTGTTCTTGTCATTTGCAGGTGACTAGCAGAAGCCTAGTCTAGGCATGAGATAAATGCATTGTGAATCCTGGGCTAATCAAATACACCAAAATACCTAATAAAAATGAATACCTAATAAAAAAATACCTAATTAAAAAATAGTTTATGATGTAAATTTTTGCCTGCTTCTGTCCTCTCTGAGATGGGAGTAAGATGCTAAAGGGGCCTGACTACTTATGATACAAAACTTAGGTTAATATAAAATACTTGCTAAACCAGAACCTAGAGGTATGATTCACAGGCAAGGCTGACAGTGGGACTAGTACCTAATCTCAGTTGCTGATGTGGGTTTGGTTTTTTTTTTTAATTATCTATCAGAATATGTTAATGGTAATGCTAATTCTTGAACTGTGGTCTGTGAGGCTTTGGTAGATGGTCCAAATATTTCTGTAAGTTCCTACGAATTGGTATTTTTCAAGATTTCTTTTTATTTATTTATTTGGTTTTGAATTTGATATGAATTAATGATTGTCATTATAGAATACTGAGAATTAAAATGGGCCATTCTTCCAAAATGAAGGATTACTGATTTCTTCCAACAGTGTATTGGGTTCTGGTAAACTCTTTCACCAAAGATAGATTAAAGAGGAAGCACAGGATGAGCATACCAAAAATATGCTTTGCTTCAGCTAGCTCTATTCACAGATTGATGGTATCACTGTTTGTTTTTGGTTGGGTTTTTTTTAGGCCTGAGCAAGCATTTACGAGGGGGTGGAAGGTACAGATGAGTATAATGCTAAAAAGAATAGAGCATGATGGATGGGGGATGAGATTATAGGCATGTTGTGTGGGGGCCAGGATTAGGACAGATGGTGTCAATTGTTGTGAGAAGGAAGAAGCACAGGTGAGTTGGGGGTTTATGAGAGCAGCATAAAAGGACAAAGGAGGGTATGAGGTATGATGCACGAGAGAGGTCAAGACAGGAGTTTGATACCCCAGAATCACCTTACAGCTCTTCCTGTACTAATACATTTTCCTTCTTCATCTCAGCCACATTAAGACTGTAGGATCTTTTACACAACTAGCACCATTGCTGGTAGTTCTGCTGGTTGAGGCTATTGCTGATCTAGCTGTGAAATCACTAGATAGCTGTAAGTTAACTTGTTTTTTAGTCATGCAGGCAGTGCTGCTTTTGAAAATAAATTGGCACAGCTAGTGCTGCCAGCGCTTGGTACTGTAGAATTGACTTTGGGTTTTTTTAATCTTTTATTGCAATATTCTTGTGGATGTATGCTTTTACCTTTTGTTAGTCTTTTTTTTCACACTTCAGAGGGAACAGCAGAAACTGCTCTTTGTGCTAGGAGACTTGATCCAGATGTAGCAGTTAATTAAATGAAATATTCTGAGTTGGTATCAATCTGAATGATGGCTTTGCATCATGACTTTTGATGTTGGATTGTATGTGTTTAATTACTGAGAGGATGCTGACTGAGGAAGAATGTAAGTGCCCCAGCAATGTGGGTATTTTCCACCTTGTCATGCTGTGTTGAGAGCTTATATCACCATGACAAGGCTTATTAGATTAGTCAGTATTCCATTTCTCTTGATTTCCTCTGTTTGCCCCCTTTCTGATACTTTGAAGGTTGTATGGATATTCATGACGTTGTTCTAATATAATTTGTACACAGGAAAGAATTGCTGGGAAAAGGGTATCTCCTAAAAACTGTGTGTCCAGTGCTAACTGTTATCAGCTTCACTTGGGGATAAGATGTCCTGTTTCCATGGCAGGAAAATTGTTGTCACCAGGACATATATTTTTAAGGAATTTCTTCCTCCCTTTGGACAGGGATGAGGAAGAAAGATTGTAGTTCTAGTTTGTAGCCTTCTCTTTCCTTACAAAACTGACACCAACCCTGAGGAGCAGCTCCCTCTACAGTCACCTAATGAAATTCAAACTTTTGTCAGTGCAAGTCTCCTGTGCTCTGTCCCATTCCGTCACTCCTGGCTGAACAACGCGTCTTTGCAGAGCGCTGTGTCTTCTTGCTTGAATCTGTCCTGTTACTTCCTGTGTTGCAATGCATATGGATGCTTTAAGCTGGCTTGCTAGGAGAGGCTTTTGAAATGCAAAATGGTGCCTGTAATATTAGGCTCTGATTCTTTTAGTAGCAAATAATATAAATGAGCAAAAATAACACATAAAATTAAACCCCTTTAGGGAGGGGAAATAGAAGCAGCCAATAAAACCAGGTCTCTGAGAACTGGCTAGAATTTTCTTAGGTAATCCCTCAAATTCAAAAAGAATAAAAGTGAAAAGGTGATGGCTTATGTTGAAACTATAATTAAAAAGAAATATTGTTTTAGCAAGTACAGTTCAGACCTGTAAAGCTGAATTTTTATTATAAAAAGATTTTCAGACTTGTCTCAGTACACATTTGCAGCTATTTACATATATTTGATTAACATTTTAAAGCAGATTCCTTAGTTCTTTTTTAGTTAATGTGAGCTTTAATTTGTATTTTTAGACTGCTTTTCTCAACTATTCATTTTTAGCCTTGTTTGTACACCCAGCTGTTACAGGATTTAATATGCATCTTCCTCGGATGGTTTCCTTTTCTCTGTAGGAGTATAGACACGCTTTATAAATTGATTTTTAAATATGATAATTTGATGGATTGGATTGATTGGACCAGGACTAAAGGAATGCTTTAAAAAGCATTCAGTTTTAGCATTTTTTTTTTATTAAGTGCTAATCATATCTGCATTGTTGACATGCAGGATTCTTTGTTCTAAGTTTTTCCATATCAGGTTTCTGAAGAAATATTAATATTTGACCTTTCAAGGCAGAATTGGTGGATTTTGCTGTTTGTTTGCTAATATCAAAACAGTGTTTGTAATGACTGCTTGAGGTGATGGTAATGAAGGTCTGTTTTGATACAGATATGTTGCTGCAGCATTTTCATAAAAATCCATGTGTCTTTTTCTTTGTGACTATCCTGCATATCTGTTTGGATTAAGGAGTAGATTTTTCTCAGAAAATGGTGGTGATGGAATCAAACTTTCCTTGGTGTTAAGAAGAGACTGTGCTGCTGTGTGTGGGTGTATGGCTATATGCAGAGAGCTGCTCAAAGCTCATTTCTCTCCATGGGGATAACTGGCTGTATACCAAACTGTGGCCAGGAGAAGCAGAAAGCAATGTGTGGGCAGACTGTATGATCTTTTATTAGCACCTTCATTGTACTTCTGCTTTTTCATCTATCAGTTAACACTCGTTCTATCATTAACTGCTTAAATATCTAGTTTGAATCATTTTTTGTGAGGGAGAATGTGATTTTTAAAATTATGGTTTGATGTGTGTGCCTAATTTTTTGGTTGCAAATTATATATTTAAGACTGCAAAACACTAAAAATACGCTCCAAAATATTGAGTGGCTTCCTATACTTTTCTAGAATGAATTTAGACTTAACAGAAACAGCAAACTTAAATGTTGAGTCCCAATTAGACAGAAAGCTTAAGAACATGTAAATATTTTCCCCAGGTTTCTGGAGTCGCATTGTTTTGAATAGTACAGTTAAGTTGTGTCTGATGAAAAAAATTACTTATAAGTGGAACTCTGAAGTTCTGCAGTGTGACTAATCATATTGATATTGATTGAGTTTGTAGGTATCATATGAATTGGTATAAGAAAGTTTCAATTTTGATTCACAGAAGGTAACTAAGGATATGAAACCCTTCTTCCTGTGATGCAAATTATGACATGTTAAAGTTTTTAGAGCTTTTATGCTTTGATGAGAACTTAAAAGCCCGTTTAAAGAACAAAATATAAAGCAATTCTCTGAAAATTTGTTATCTTTCTGAATGGTTACGTTGACTTTGTTTTGTTTTTGTTACACTTATAAATCCATACAAGTTATGCAAAAAAGTTGCTGTGATTTATTGTTTTGCACTCTGACATAAGCCACTGATGGAAAATATTAATATTGTAACCAGGAGTACACATGGATTATTTGATAATGATATGCTGTCATCAGGTTTTATGGTATGTTTGATCTGAAATGATGGCTGTTAGACTGTGATCGCTGCACCTGTCTTTTATCCCGGTATGTGTAAGTACCCAGTGACTTTACCAAGGCTGCATAAATGCAGATTTCTGTACCTTTTGCCTATATTCATGTGCTGTTTGGCTTTGCTCTTTTAGATCTGCTTTTTCAAGTGTGGATTCTCCAGCCAAGGTCAGCTCCATGGAAAAGAAACTTCTTCTCAAGAGCAAAGAACTCCAAGAGGTCCAGGACAAGTGTCACAAGGTATTTATTTATGCGATTGGCCATCTCCATTGCTCCAGGAATCTGCAACCACTGTATGTCCAGGGATCTGTCAGATGCTGCTGATCATCCAGACTCGTGGTGGGCAAAGTGCTTTTCCTTCAGTGAGGTGGCTTCCTGTCCAATACAAAGGGAGATGAATTTAGGCCATGCTGTTGCTCTAGATACTTTTATCTTAACAAGAAGCGGCTCTGGATTTTAAACAGTCCTTTTCTCAGCGTGACACAGACAACTGCTTCTTCCTGCAGGCCGTGCCTCTTCATGATATGCACAATTACAGCAGTACTGTTCTGAGGTTCTCTTCCTAACTCATCAGCTTCTACTTACATAACTGTTGTCATATCACTGGTTATGGTGAACATCTTGTAACAGTGGCTGTGCTCCAATAAAGGGAACCTGGTGGAGTCTTTTAAAACTTACTGCTTGTTTGAGACTTTTATGAGAGTTCGATTACTTTTCTCCCTGCTCTGTTCTGGATTTGACCATTTGCTCCTGACAAGGAGATGGGGGGAAACCATCTTCTGGTCCAGCATGGATTTGGGATAAGGTTAAAGTGACCCATCTCTGCAAGTCAGGTGAAAAATGATTGTGTCTTCTTTGCTAACTGGGGTTCGAAGAATGACTGAATATGAACAAGCAGCTTGAATGAATGGGGTGACTTAGACTTACTACTTGTCCTTAAGAAGAACTGTGCATTCCTGGAGCAGAGACAATGGTATTGGAATTTAAACACCATTTGGAGAAACATAGCTAGAAGTCTCTTGGAGACAAATTCCTTACAAACAGAGCTCTGAAAGTAGCAGTTAACAAAGCTTTTGAAGCCCCTTTTATAACTTCTTGATATTTATTGCAGATGGAGCAGGAAATGACGCGCTTGCACCGGAGAGTGTCAGAGGTGGAGGCTGTACTTAGCCAAAAGGAGGTGGAACTGAAAGCCTCTGAGACCCAGCGATCCCTCCTGGAGCAGGACCTGGCCACCTATATCACAGAATGCAGTGTGAGCCCTTACACCAGCTCTTTCAGCTCTGAAGGCCTGAAATCTGGTGGCCTTTGCCTTTCTCTTCCATCATGGCTTCAGTGGGGTATTGATGGAGAGAAAATAATATGTGAGATGATGTTTGTTGAACACGGAGCCCTGAATTGTTTGCAGAGGCTTGTTTGCTAGTTTTATTCAAACTTTGTTTCATGGTCATGTCCTTAGAACATACAGGAGTACCTACTGTCCTGGTCCTGCTGAAGCTGTTTGTGCTGTTTGTCTTACTGGCTGTGCTAGAACGTGCTTGGGTTTGATTTGCAGATTTCTTAGCCAGAAGAGGATGAGGCCTAGTCAGTACCTAGACAGAAGTCTTCAAGGACAAGTATGAGTATTAGGAAACAATGGTGTTGCCTCTGTCTGTAGTATCGTGAGTTCAGACTGATGCAGTTCCCCAGCATAGTGTCAGGGATGATGCTAGGATAGGTGCTGTTTTTCAGGTAGAATATAAAAATAAGGCTGTAAACCCATGCCTTCAAAGATCATTTGGCATTTTTCATGGGAGCTGGAATGTCTGCCCAGTTGTCCTGGCAAGATTCCACTGAGGATATTTTCATTCTAGTGAATAGTCTCTGTATTTTCAGTTGGATGTAGTATTCTGTTTCCTGTCTTGTACCAAGAACCAAAATCCAGATAGTACTCTGTTTCAAGAGGGCTGAAAAGCATTTCTGATGGGTGGATTTGTTGGGAAGTAGATCTTAAAATGGGGCTGAGTGATTTTCCTATACCAAATGCTACTAGGTAAATAAAATTCAGTTTCTATCTTTCTGTTGAAGTATAATACACAGTTGATAGGAGGACCGCTGGTTTGTTAAAATTTGCAGGTAAGGTGTGTGGTGAGATACAGAGGCAGCTCTTCTGTTCTTTATAGAAGTTTAATGATGATTAAGGGATTTAACACACTGAACAGCAAGCAGAAAAATGAACAGAATTGTTAGTAACATGAAGTTGAAGGATTGTATCTAGGTTGTGTATTAATAGTGCTAGATAAAATACAGATAAATGCTGTCAATAATGGATGCCTTTTGTGATCTCTGTTTGGTTTTTGTCTGTAAACCTGATGTGAAGAAGTAAGAGTTTCAAACTAAGATTTAAGTGTAGTAAACAGTGTTTGTAGAATGGGCTGCTTCTGTCCAGATGGAAGCAGCACTGGTTGTGAATTTCTTTAGGGTTCCATCATTGGTGTCTCGTGGGTTGTTTTTTTTTGTGTGATGCCTCACTGCAGTCAAGGCATTTGTAGAGCTAAAGATCTTTATTGTACAGCCATCTGAAAACCCAAAGACTATGTATTGAACGTTTTGCTTTCTGCAGAGCTTAAAGCGAAGCCTGGAGCAGGCAAGGATGGAGGTGTCTCAGGAAGATGATAAGGCACTACAGCTACTTCATGATATCAGAGAGCAAAGCCGAAAACTGCAAGAGATCAAAGAACAGGTATACCTGCTTCTTTGGGGAGCAGAGTGGCTGTCTACAAATAGGCACTCTTGGCGTGTTCCAGCTCTGTTGCCAAGATTATGTTTTCTGTTGGTAGGCTGTGATGACTCCCAATCTGTGAGTTTCCACATGTTTTTTTAAACAAAATGGGAAGCAACAAAATTACACTTCTGTGTATATTGCAAGTCAGCACAAACTCCAAACTTCAAGTTTTTCTAGTCCTGGAAGTACTTTATCTATAAAACCAGCTTGGGAGGAAGTTGCAATACTTTCATAATATGTTGCATTAGAAATGAACTGTCCATTTTAAATGGTCAAGTTATACAAATTTCACAACGTTAATGAATCTTCACCTGGGAGAGAACAGAGCTAACCTTAATTTTGTGTTGGTTGCCCCCCCCCCTTTTCTTATCTGACTATTTAAAATGCTTAATGCTCTTTCAAAGTAGAATCTGTGTTGCCTAACTGTTCTTTTCCAAATTTAATCTGTTTGCAAAGTAAATAATTTTTTTCCACCAGAAGAGCGTTGAAAATTCATTAATCCATATGGTTGTTCATAAGGAAAAAAAATGTCAAATTAGATTAAAAAGTGGTGACAAATGTAGACATTTTTAGGATTTAAAATGATCTACAAGACAGAATCCATTCAGTTTTATGAATTAATAGCAACATTTGTATTGAGAAAAAGAAATTTTCAAACGATTCTTTGCAATTATCTTTTGGTTTTCATCCTCAAAGCACTTTACAAACATTAACTGCCTAATTTCATAGTGTTTGAGACAAGAAAGCCCAGAAATCTAGGTAATAATTCTCCAGACACAAACAGCTCTTATGTAAAAAGTAATGAAATGCAAAAACAACCCTCTGGATGTAGCAGGCCTCCATAGACCTCTACAACACTCTTCTGGATGGTGGTTTTATGTAATACAAGGGATCTAAAACTCATTCCTCTGTGTTCTGGTGCTTTTTTAGCAAAGTTGCTTTAAATATTGCAATGTATTTTTGGTGATGCTAAATATCAATAGATTCTTAGGCAGTACAGATGCATGTAACAGAGGAAAGATAATGCAAGTAATTTTTAATCAAATGTTTTGTCCCAGAATCTCTTAATTTCACTTGTGAAGATTCATGATGACATGAAAATGCTGCTTAGGTCAACAAGTGAATCTGGAATATCCTGTAGACTTTCATATCTGGGGTGGTCTTCTGAAACCTGTGTGCAAGAACACCACAACAAGATATGCAGAGATGTTTTTGCTGACTCATACCAGCAGGTGGATCTCGGCCATTAAATACTTGGATCATTATTTTTATGTTAGAGGGAACTGGGAGGCGAGATGAAAGAGTTCCTTTGAGTTGTGCTGTTAAAAACCTGAAGCTTGAGAGAGAATGAGTAAAATTAACAGCAAATCAGAATCTTCAAAACCCAATAATTAGATATTTGGTATTTTCAGGGCAAGACTGTAGGTTCAACCTACGGGTACTTGAATGGAAGAGAATGGTGGGTTAGTGGTTTGGGTTTATTCTTTGTTTGGAGTGTTTGTTTTTTCTTTTGTGTTTTTTTGGTTTTTTTTTTTTTTTTTAACTAAGCCTGTGTTCTGGTTGTTACTTGATGAAGACCCATATGAATGGACACCACTTGAAACAAATCAGGATCTATATTTTTTTGAAAGGCCCACTCATTTGTGTGTGGCTACCTTGATGTGATTTGCTTCAGGTATATGCTCTGAGCTTCGCCTATCTGTTAATAGGCACTTACGTACATCTTGATAGTTTTAAAATGATGACCAGTGCATATGCAAGAGGTATTGTTCTGTGTCACCTTGAATGATGTGGTCTGTTTCTTCAGACCTGATCATGAGATATAGTCAAAGATAGTCTTGCAAACATGAAGAAACAAGAAAAACTGAAATATTACTAATGATCTCTTCTTCTTTCTTTTCTCCCTCCCTGTTCTCCTCCCTTCCCAAACACTCATTTTCACAATGGCAACTGTAGTCATACCTGTAATTCCATGGTCAAGTGTTTGCTGATATAAAAGCTGAGTATTTTAGGAAGTCTTAACAAATCATGATTTCTGAGCAGAACATGTATTCCTTCAAACCATTCTGCCTTTTTAATTCACAAATGTATCTGTATGAAACAAATATTTGAGTTCATGTATGCTGACTTGTTATAAGGCTCTCATTCTTTCCAGCAAGAAAATAAGGTCATCTGCAGAGAGACTAACTGGAAAGAGTAGGTCCCCTGTCAGCCTTACAAGCTGGAGAATCAATTTGGGGATTAAACACCAAAGAGCCATTCTGCCATGCTCTCTGTAACAGATAGTAAAGCAATCTGTTAAAGGCCCAGCTGCTTTAAATATCTGCATAAGCTCTCCACGTTGCTAGAGAATCATGGGCTGACATTAGGGTCAGTGTTCATGCAATCACTTGTCTAACTAAAGACAGCTGGTTGTCTGGAAGAAGTGATGACAAACCCAATTTTGTCATGAGACAGTTACTCTTTTGAATATGGGGGTAGTCAGGCATATTGCAAGATATTAAAATGGAAAGAAGGATAGACTCCTCCACTGTCAGCCCTTCATAATCTTTCCTAGCTCTGGATGTGCATGTTTTCTACTTGTTCTCAGCTTCATAAAAAATACTTTGGTTTTTTGTTTTGTGGGGTTTTTTTTTGTTTGGAGTAATTTTATAACATGTATTCTTGCAGGACTTAGTAAATGCTAAATAAACACAATTAAATTCTTTATTTCCAGAGAAGATACAAGAAGCAATCTCACAAGCTAGTCTCAGTTTGAATACCCCATCGCATTGAGATAGTCAATTCAAATGTTCTTTTCTTCTCCCACCTTCCCCATCCAGATGCCCTATCTTGTAGCGTCCTGCATGGGGAATCATTATTTCTGACCATATAGGCAAATATCTTCTATGGGCAATGGATTTTTAGACAATTTTTTAAAGTTAATATTTGATTTTAGGCTGTCTCCCATACAGAGCAATATGATCCTTCTTAACTCTGTCAAGAGAAATGACTGATGGCTAGAAACCACAGTATGCTACCCCTCTGCTTCTCCTTCTTTCCTTTTACCCAAGCTGTGCAGATCTGTGGTAATTGTCATGTTATCAGCCTGAGAATTTGTGTCTTGAGGGAGCATCTGGGCATTTAGTAGAGACATCAACTCAAAGGCACATTTCTGTTTCAGAAATTAGAAATGTAAGTAATTTTTTTCATTTGTATGTAGATGTATGTGCGTGTTTCTGCAGTAAAGCCACTTTCAAAAAGTCAATATTTTGACTTTATCAGGTATTGACTTGAGAATGGCAAGACTCAAACCAGAACACCATGGATATGTTATTTTATTTAGCTCTTACTGTTTTGTTTTGTACTTTATTTTTCTTCCACATATTTTTAAATGCAGCTCTTGCCTACAATCAGTATTCTGGGATCTGCTGCTCCAGGTATTTCCCCTGCTGACTTTAAAGCGTAATCCCTTTTCATTCCGTTCCACCACAACTACAGGAATATCAAGCTCAAGTAGAAGAAATGAGGTTGATGATGAATCAATTAGAAGAGGATCTTATTTCAGCTCGCAGGCGTAGTGATCTTTATGAATCGGAGTTGAGAGAGTCCCGACTGGCAGCTGAAGAATTCAAACGTAAAGCTACTGAATGTCACAACAAATTGCAAAAGGTAGTTTAGGCTTCATGGGAGAGGAGGCTGATGCTTGCTTGAATTTCTAGTGCTGTTTCACATGCACACACACGCACATTGTGTGTGTCTCCTCTAAAGACTAGCATGGTTTGTCCAACTAAAAACATCTTTCAATTGTACACTCAATGTAATTTATACTTTGTGTAACTGCTTGTGTTTAAATTGCATAAGGTGATGACTGGATAGAAGACCAGTGTACTACAACTTTTCCTGAGACTTTTATATATTTTATATTTAAGTTACAGGTTAAAGATCAAGGAAAAAATGAAGCAGGAGAGCTGTATTCCAAATTGGAGAAGGTATGCTACTTCAGCATCCTGGAGTTTGCTTCCTGGGTCTTTCATGTTATGCACAGAAACCAAGAGTGTCTTTGGCTAGTCAGTGGCATTCACAGCCTCACATCCTTCTCTATTTTATTTTATTTTTCTTTTCATCTTTTCTTGATGTGATTCACTGTTCTTCCTGATTTGATATAAAGCTATGTCTGGATATCCTGCTCTTAACGGCTTGTGTTCAGAAGCTAGGCAAGGATAGGCCGTTATGTGTGAGTTTGGAGTTAGGTTAGGAAGTGATACATAAGGGTTTTCTTTATGGATAAAGAACAGCAAATGAAAAGTAAAAAGAATTTTGAGTATTCTCACACTGAACAATCTACCCAGTGACCAAAATGTGAAATCAACCAGAAATTAGTAAAATGGGAGTAGATTTGCCAAGGAGCATTTTGGTGTGTGGCATTTATAGGGAGATTTCTGTGAAGTGAATTAAAATGAATACGGTATCATAAGTAGAGAGCATTTTTTTTTCTTTTTGGTTTTACACCATTTTTTCCCCCCATCTTTTTATTTAACTGTAGATCAATACAGAGCAACAGGCAAAAATCCAGGAGCTGCAGGAAAAGCTGACAAAGGTAATGTCTGGGTGGTGAAAGTGAATTTTCCACACGGTTTTCCAATGAAACCTTAATGCAGAGGAGGGGTGTGCTTTGTTTTGTCCTCAAAAATAGAATTAGTCATAGCATGGGGGATGATAAGGAAAAGGGGGTGGGAACTGGTATCTGAAATCATTGGTGTTCTCAATATGCTTTCAGCTCTTGAGACATGTCAACAGTGTTTATTTTTACAAATGAAGCTGAGTCAGATCTGGAGTAGTGTAGAGAAATTCTGATTTAAAAGGCCAGTTTGGGTGTGCCGTATATAATGCACTAGGCCCTTGCTTCTGAAGACAGGGTTCAGATGTTTTAACTTACTAGTAAAACACATGTTGGCCTTGCTTTAGTTTCCTGGTATGTAAGCTGGAGGAAGTACTAATATCTCATGTTTGCAGTTGTGGTCAGTCTGTCACTTAAGAAGGCACTGTACGAAGAGTAAGGGAACTTCTCTTGCTGGGATCTTTCAGCAGAAAAGAAAGGGGTTGTCGTAATAGTCCACTGAGAGAGCTTTTCAAGCTTGGCATCTCCTGAGAGAGAGCTTTTTCAAGGGTTAGTGATCTAAAATATGAATAGGAGGCCAAAAGTGTGTAGAAATAGTACTTCTCATATCTGAAACCAGTCATGTTTTAATGCCCCCTCCCCTTTTCTCCTTTCATTAATTACAAGGAATTACCTATAGGCCAATGAGTTATTCTTCCAGTGTTTTAGTAAGAGTGTTTTGTGAGTTCTTTCCAAGAACTTGAGCTGAATTTGCGGGTAGACGTTACTTCTAGTACATAGAGACAACTAGAAACTTGCAGTGCAGCAAGTAAAGCATGTAGATCTCCTGCATTTTCATTTTTTTATGAAACAAAAAGGAATTATGTAACAGAAGTTAGAATTTGGGTTCCTGTACGTGTTTGTAGGTTGTCTTAATTTTAGATGGCTAGGCCAAAGTTCTGTAACAATCAGAATGTTGACCATCTCGAGGTTATGAACTTTTCACATACCAAGTTTGTCTGTGTGTGTTTTTCCTATAATACCTTTTCTTTTTTTTTTTTTTTTCTTTTTCTTCGGACCTTTAGGCTGTGAAAGCTAGCTCAGAGGCAACTGAACTTCTTCAGAATATCCGTCAAGCAAAGGAGCGAGCTGAGAAGGAGTTAGAGAAGCTGCAGAATCGGGAAGATTCTAATGAAAGCATAAAAAAGAAATTGCTTGAAGCGGAGGTGAGTGGAGAATGTCTATCCAGAGGAAATTAGTTACTGGCATGTGTCTCAGTTTAGGCACCCTCATGTGGATGACTGTGCACAGCCTGTATTCCTGTAGTAACTATTTACAGGAAAGTGATGTGGACACTAATCCATTAAATAGCATGTATTTCTTTGAAGAAAACTGAGAGGCTTCTTATTTTCAGTGAGGACTCAATAAGGACGTATGGTTACCATAAGGGATTTGAGGCATGATGGTGATTTCAAATATAAAAGACTACCATATATTGACTGCTTCAGATGATTTTTTTCCAAAAGCTACTCATTGCTTTGTGATAATGCAGAGTTGGTTAGCCTAAATGGCAGTTAATAATTGCTCTACAGGAACGGCGCCATTCTCTGGAGAATCAAGTAAAGAGATTAGAGACTGTGGAACGAAGAGAAAACCGTCTAAAGGAAGATATTCAAACTAAATCTCAACAGATTCAACAGATGGCAGAAAAAATTCTGGTGAGTAGAGGTGAAAATGAAAGATAAAGGGTAGGAGTTTGTTAGAAAAGCCAGGAAAGGAACGGAAGACATAGAATTGCATTGAGTAAGGTGGAAATTGTTGAATAAAGGGCATTGTTTCTTGTACCAGTCATACTAGAGAATGCCTAAGTGCTCAAATTCTATTTGAAGCTTTAGTTACAAAGTCACTCCTATACCTTTAGTCTTAATACTGCTTTGAAATTCTAGTTGTCTCGGTGGGAGCACTTTTAAGTCAAGTTAGTAATATTTAAATGAATTACCTAATGATTGTTTCAGAAGCGAAACATTCTCAGGACAGGATACTGCAACAATAGAAACATTGATATCTAGTTTTTAAACTAAATTGCAAAGGAATTTAGAGGTCAGATCTACTTGAAATGCTTACATTTTGAAGCAGAGAGAAATTAGTTATCTAAACTGTCTGTCTGGGGGAAAAAAAAAGGTGATATTTGTCAGGAATCCATTTTTACCCACATATCTTCTCTGATGGCAATTTCTTGTTTCTCTCCTTGTTAAACCTATTAAATCTTTATAGCAAGTTGGTATGTCAGTCTACAGTGAACCAAGCAGAGGGTGTTTCTAATACTTTTACTTCCCTGGGACACAAGCATGGTTTCATAGCGAAATAATTATATTAATTTTGTGTTTCTCATGAGTTCTCTTTCTATGTTGCCAATATGAAAAGGAAAGACTACATTTAATTGGTAGCAATCTTGAGCATAGACACACCTGAGGAAGGCCAAAGGCCAAATGAAAATGTATAAATAATGGTATTTCGAGTCAACAGATAACCCATACTTGTTCTGGGTAATAGCTGCATAAGTGGACTTCAGCATTAGAATGTCAGAGCACTCTCAAGAAAAGTAGAATCAGCTCTTTAGCAGTGCTGATTTTTTCAAATTGTTTTGATAACATGAGTGCATGGTAAGTGGGAAGCTATGGTTTTGCTGTGCAGAAAGCCAACTTTCTGTTTAGAAATAGTGTAAAACTTTGAATTGTTTCATAAGCCCTTGTGTATATTTGGGGATTGTTCCTTGGTTTTGATTACATTCTCTGTGGAAGAAAAACTGGAAGAGAATGCAGAAATATCAACTAATTGTTTTACATCATGGGATGTGTTTAGCTCTTCTTATAGATAGTTTCCATGGAGTTCTGACAGAAATTTGGAGACACACAATAGTATTTTTATAAAAAAGTCAGTTGTTGAAGAAATAATCCTACGAAGTCTTTCCTAGTGCTCCATCTGGGAGCACAAGGTAATAGTACTCTTTTTTTTTCTCCACTTCTACCCTGTTCATTCCCTCATGACTTTTGACTTTTCCTGGTTTAGAAAGGTAGGAAGGGAGCTGAAGGTATAGAATTGCATAGAATAAGGTGGAAATTGTTGAATAAAGGCATTGGTTTCATGTATACTCAATTAGCAGTTCCTGAGAAATACCTGTTGATCTGCCTGTAGAGACTTGATTAAGAAGTAAGAAAACAAGTTAGAGAAGTTATTACTGCTTGAAAGTGTAGATCATTGTTAATAGCATCATAGCAAAGTTAGCACTACACAGAGAATAGTGAGTGAGAACTGGAATGGTAAGAGGTTACCTTGAGTTAGCACTACACAGAGAATAGTGAGTGAGAACTGGAATGGTAAGAGGTTACCTTTTTAAGCCCACACTGGCTGTTAAGTGCCACTGCAGAAACTGATGAAGCTTCTGCTACAGTATGAGCAGTCTGCTGGTAGCTTTGAAACTGCTGCTGCTCCGGTTGTCTGATTCTTTGCCAGGACCTGAAACGTGTGGGCTTCTGGGGGAGGTTAGTTGTCCCTCTTGTTGCTGGGAGACATATTTCAATTGCAAAAAGCAGCAATCTCCATTCCTTGCAGAAGTGTTGGGTACTAGGCACTGCAGATGACCTACTTTTGGTGAACCTCCTCTTTGATTCTCACTTCTGGAAAGAGAGGTCTGTTGCAATTACTGGAGCAAAAAAGTCTTTGTATGTTTTCAAGATGAGGAAGATCAGCAAAGAGAATATGAAAAGAGCTAAAGTAGAAATATCAGGAAATTTTCAGTGATGAAGGCAGACAGAAGACCTGGATGCATCCCAGAACCTGAACTTGTCTCTGCAAGAGTCAATCCAGTGGTAGTGCATGACAGACCTGGTTCTGCCTTTTGTTCTAAGGAAATTGTTGGAATGGCAAATATGACAATGAATGAGCATAAAGTTCTAAGTTAAACTCTTGCGAGTTGCCTTGTTGAAAGGGGATTATAGATATAGTCAGACAGCAGAATGGTTCAAACTATCTGATGTGAAGTACAGAGATTAAAAATATTCTGCTATGTTCTACCACGTATATTGCATCCTGCACTTTTCAATTTCCAACCAATTTCTAAATATTTATTCTGACAACATCCGTCTGCAGAATATAGCCAAGTAAATACTATTCCCACTCTTTGAATGTAGTATGAAAAGCAGAGACAGCAGTGCCCCATTATTGAGGCTTTCTGTGAGAAAACAAGTGAAAGACCTTGTTAAAAATAGATCTGAACTTCCTGTGATGCCACTGCAGCTATGAAGTGTTTGTAACTGCTTGTTTTCACAAAACCTCCTTGGCCCATCTTTGGGAATACGGTACTGGGAAATGGAGATTCATACTGTGGAAGTAGAAATCTTTGTCTTTAGCAGTATATCTGCTTTACGGTAGATGCATCACCAGCGATATGCAAAGCTTAAGACTGATAATGTGCAGCTCTTATAATTCTTTTCACTATGACAGCCCTGGTCTTGGGATTTTTATAATGTGAAGCCTTAAAAAAGAGAATGAATGAATGTTTGATACCTGTGTAACACATACACACAGCACTTACTACTTTGTGTCTGAATATGAATCTCTGCTGCTTTTAGGAGCTGGAAGAAAAGCACCGTGAGGCTCAGATTGCAGCACAACATCTGGAGTTGCAGCTGAAGCAGAAGGAACAATTCTATGAGGAAAAACTCAAAGTAAAAATATCTTCTTATCATCTTCCTACAAGCTTTTGTGGGTAGAATGAGTTCAGGGTAAAACAGTTGCCTTTAGGCTGTGATTGCTTTGTCTTACGAGTTGCCTTTTTGCTTACCACTACTGAAATATTCAGAGAGCTTGTGGAATCTGAATAAGTTTTTCTTCTAGTCCATGCCATTGTACTTTATCTGTCTTTAGCACTGCATTTAAACAGGTGGCATTTGAAGTCAGACCTTAGGGAGGCAGTTGTTTATTGTAATTTGACTATTGCTGACTAAATAATACTTCATGCTATTGGATCTCACATCCTGAGAAAGCTCTCGGCTCCTACTGATGATTTTCTATGACTATTCACACAGCCTACCTGCAAGTTTTAAATTCAGCAAATACTGGAGCGTTTCTGAAATTCCATCTTTTTGGAGCTGTAACATCTGCCAAGAAGCCACAGAAACCGCCCACTTTGTTTTTGTCTTTTCCAGGGTAGCATAAGACTAACAAATGGTTAGAAATAGAATCAGACACCATCTAAAATTAGGAAAAATAAATTGGGAAATAAGAGTATGTGCACTGCCTAAGGATTTTTCTAAAGAACCTGCAGTATGTCAGTCAGTAAATGCATTTTGTCAGAATCTTTGTTTCCACTAAGCATAATCTGTTTTCGGCAATTTTAATCTAGTACATTTACCTAGGACTTTAATTCTACATTTCAGCTTAAATGTGAGAGGATGTAGTATTTAAGAGGAGAAAAGAAATTTCTGTGGGAGAAATATGAAGGGAAAAAAAAGAGAAGAAAGAAGGTTTCCCAGCAGACCAAAGCATGTGGTAATCAGTAATGAAAGGAAAGTGATAGAAAGCAGGAAGATCAGAGGTAGATGTTGGGAAAGGAGAAGTGATGACATAAAAACTGGAAAAGAGGATAGCGATTAGAAAAAGAGAGCCAGTGTATTACAGGGACATATGATATAGGGTTTAGTAGGAGGAATCAGGAAGCTGGGTGAAAGAGGACATGGGATTTTTGTAACTGGAACTATAAAACATATCCTGTGGTGTCCGGGCTTTGTGCTTCTGAAATCTTGTCTTGAAGGAAATGACCTTCAGTTTAACAACTGATTTAAATCTCTGAACATACATACATACGTAGCATGTGTTTTTACAAAAAGGTAACAGTTAGTTACTTCAGTCCTGTTCCTAATGAAAGGTGTTCGTGCCACAAAAAGAAGTCTTTTACTTAGCCGTTTTATTTGATGTCTCCAATGTGAAGAATTTATGGAGTCTCAGTTGCCTTCACATGCATACTTATGGAACTTACGAAATACTTCTGAGCCATATTGGTAGGGCAGCCAAAGGATGTGCACTTCCTTACTTCCTCTACTATGCTATTGGGGTATAGAGTTTTTCTGTTGTCTGTTGCATTAGTATGGAATATTTCCTGAACACAGTTTATATGAATTAAAATAATAATTAAAATGATCTACAGTATCTTCACGTCTTCATAAAATTCCATCATTAAATTCAGTTTCAGAGATAACTGAGGGAGTGCTCTTTTTTGGAATTTGCTCTTCCGTGGATGTCATGCAATTGCATCTTGGCTTTAATTTTGCTTGAGATATGATCAGTTGCTTGAAAAAAAATTTCTATCTTGATAATTTTCTTTCTGCTTGCCCTTTGCCCAGTGAAACAGATATAATTTAGACAAAAGAAATGTCTTCATTTAGGTGTTGGAAAATCAGATGAAGAAAGATCTTGCAGATAAGGAAGCACTTGAGAATATGCTTAGAAGACATGAAGAAGAAGCACGTGAGAAATGTAAAGTCCTGGCAGAACAGAAGGCGGTATGTATAGTTGAACTGGAAATTGAAGCATTTTAAAAGTAGCTTTCTGAGACTGATTTCAAGCATGATAATCTTGGTTTTGAGGTTTTGTAATGCTGCTGAGCTGTTTTGAAGGAAATCCACTGATTAATACTAATTTTAAAAGACCCTTTTATTTAGTTCAAGGTACCTTTGAGAATATTTCCTTAAAAGTAGCTACGTACCTTGCTGTGTACCCATCATTTTGTGCATTGATAATATAATGCTTGCTTTCCCTAATAGTAAAGCAGTAAAAAGCCGTTCTAATAGTTCCAGTAATTGCATCTGCAATGTTCTTTTGGCCATTTGATCAGTTTCTTTTTACTTTTTTTGTTTCTGGAAAAAGTTCAGACTTTTTTAAACATTGTTTTTATAATCATTTCTATTGTGTGGTCTCAAAGGCACTTTTCTCTGTTTCAGATGATCAATGCAATGGATTCTAAGATTAGATCACTGGAGCAGAGAATAGTGGAATTGTCTGAGGCCAATAAACTGGCAGCAAATAGCAGCCTTTTTACCCAGAGGAACATGTAAGTATAGCAACTGCTATCATACTGGTCACTACTGAACAGTTCTCAGTAAGATCTGTTCTCTTAATGTAAAAGTGGTTCTTTTTTGAATGCCTGCTGTGCTCCCTGCTTGTTTTTCAGTGATACAGAAATAGGCTTGTTCTTCAAATAGTTGTGGTTCACTGCCTGATTTGTACTTCCTCAAACATGACTAGGAAAATTGGTTTGTGTTACAGTGTTTACTTCAGAGTTTTTCTTGAGGCTGGTGCTTTTGTGCAGGTTAAATGAATAGTAATAATTTTAATTTCTAAATTATCTCTGGAGAAGCCTGTATTCCTTTTTTGAACATACATATTGGTAATAGATTCGTATTTTCCTTGGTTCCTGTGACAGTTACATAACGTTGAAACTGAAAACATTAAACACCTTTCTTTCACAAACATTCCATCCTGTTCTGATGGGTAAGAAGGCAAGTAAGAAAACTAGATTATTTTTTTTTTTAAGTCAAGAGTTTTTCTGCATGTTTTTTGTTTTTGAACTGCTGATTGCAAGAATGAGGTATTTTGTTACTGAAATGGGCAGAAGTAATGTAAACTAGGAGATACCCCAGCTTCAGCATGCCGCTTCAATTAATTTTGTTTTCTTCCTAACCCAGATAGCAAGAAGGCAGTAGAGATATATGCTAACCCAGCATATATCTCTGTTGCCTTCTTGTCCTCAGCCTTTCTTTATTTCTCATCAATGACTGGTGTAATAGGCAGTTCAGTGTTTTTGGGATATACTACTGGTCAAGATCTAATGTCATCTTGAATCACTATGTAATCAGCAGTTGTTCTTGTGGTGAATCCTTATTTATTAAACACAGAGGAAATATTCTGTGTCAGATCTTTTTGTCTGCCCAAACTTTATTTTGCTTTGGATTTTAGCTGAGATTCCTTTGTCCTTATAATGATGTTTTTCCTTCATAAATTACTTAAAGGCATTCTACTTGAAGTATAGGAAAGAGCACAGGTTGTTTGATATATCCTTCAAGGTAGTGCTAAAGTAGTATATGCTCTTACTGATTTAAGAGATGCGTCAACTTTGGCTGCCTGCAAAAAGGTTTTCAGTATCCGTCAACTGTTGTAAGAATGTCATGTTTGTGGGAAGCGCTTGGATAGATTCACCTATAATATTAAACAGAATCAAGCAAGGATGAATTTTGGCAAAGAGTTGCTTTGGTTTTATTCCTTTTCAGTGGTGATTATGCTTCCAGATATGTAATGGCTCCAGTTTTTGCTGGATTTCAAATATCTGGCAAGTTATTTTAGCCTAAGCAGCCAAAAATATTCACAAAAATAAGTGAGAAATTTAATTGTGTTGCTTTATGCTCCAGATGACCTCCAGTTAATCACCCAGGAGGTTTGTTGAGGCAGCAAAAATCATAACTTACCTTCAGTCTGAAATAAAACAGAAGTATTGCCTCAGCGTGTACCTGGGAAGCATATGCAAGGTCTAGCGTCACAGTCATTGGTTCTGAACTGAGTGTAAGAACTTAGCTGAGCTAAATGCGTCCTCTGAGAGCAGGGTGCTTGACTGGACATCCATAGGAAACAAGGAAAAAAAAATCTTAGAGTAGATTATTGAGAGTTATATTGTCAAGTAATGTAATTTTGCAGGATTGGTAGAAGGTAGTACAGAATTAACAAAATTTTAAGAGAAACTTGCTTCATTATGCATGTAGCTAGTTAATTTGTGCTTATTTTGTGAATTGTGGTGATGAAAATGTACAAATCTGTTGTTGGACTGTATTTTGAATCCACAAAAGCTACAGCTAATCTGAGCATATTTGAAGACGAGAACTAGTGATTAAAGCCTTGGGAGGAGAGAACAACTCTGCTAGCTTTTGTTCCATCAGTATCTCAGGAAACCAGTGAATATCGGGTTCCTGAGAAGATAGCCCAGTAAACAGTAGGAAGTGAAATAAGACCATTTGACAGTTCTGGCTGGCAATAATCTGTAGAGGTTTTTTTTAAAAAAAAAAAAAAAAAAAAAAGAAAAGGAAAGGTGAAAAGGGTGCAATGTAGAGAAATGTGACTCAGAAGACTTAAGTTCTATTTTTAGTTTTGTTAAGTCTTCCTATTTCATCTTGAGCAACCCACATAATTTCTTTGGGATAGGATTAATAACAGCTTATCTCACAGAGAACTTCTTAAAATATTAATTCATTATTATATGTAGAGCTTTGTGAGACTTCTAAGTAGAAAGCACACTATAAGGCAGAAGTTTCCAATGCATGATAAAATGTTTCCAGGAATTGTAAATAATGTAAAAAGACCATTTTTTTCTTTTTCTTCTTATTTTCTTTTTTTTTTTTTTTTTAATAAAGCTATTCATTTCAAATTATTATGGTAATAATTAATTGTTGCCAGCTCTCAAAATTCTTATGAGCACAAGTTATTATTTTTGTTCACTTTGTAGATTAGGACTTTGATCAGAGACAACAAAGCTTCACTTCAATGTAGGTCAAGTTCTAAGTCCATTACAATTTAAAAAACCAAACCCAACAAAACAACCCACAATACACTACCCCCTCAAACGCTAAATCATAGGGTTTCTCTTTTCTCATTGAAATACATTGTGTGAAGGCAACTATTCTTAGCATTTATTTTTACTGTATAGAAAAACATGTATCAAGGAACTGGTGAAATGAGAAGAATGAACTGCAGCTTAAATATTGTTATAGATTACTGTGTTCAAGGTTAATTTTTCTGTACAACTTGCAAACATGGAGTTTTAGTGTTCTGGGCATTTGTTGATGATTACACTAGTACATGGATCTTTTGCAGACAGAAATAAAGAGCTGACTTTTTTTTCTGGGTGTAGAATTTGAGCTATGAACTTAACTATTCTACTTAACAGGAAACTTGCATGCCTTTTCACTGGGGTGAATAAGGAAGATGTGTGTTAAGGACATTTTGGATTTGTCAGTTGTGCTTTTCTCCTATCAGGAAAGCCCAAGAGGAGATGATTTCAGAGCTCAGGCAACAGAAGTTCTACTTGGAAACACAAGCTGGAAAGTTAGAGGCCCAGAATCGAAAATTAGAAGAACAATTGGAAAAGATGAGTCACCAAGATCACACCGACAAGAACCGCCTGCTGGAGTTAGAGACTAGGCTGCGAGAGGTGAAAACTTGGGTTTAATCCCTCCAAACAAACTTACTGGGATGTAGCTTATTTTGAGTATTATAGCGAGAGGGAGAACCAAGTTGTTTTAGTGCTGTGTGTTATAAAAAATGGAATTATAAGGTGTATTAATTTAGTTTGGTCTAGTAGTACTTTTTTCCTTAGGAATAAAACCCAAAAAGTTTAAAATTGCCTATAAGAAGGAGATGAAAGTAAGTATTAAGGATTTGTCATTCTTAGACCTAACCGAATGTGAGCTTTTAGATCATCTTGCTTTCTCAGATTATTTGGGTTTTTGTACAATATCCTTATAATATTGTCCAGCTAGAGTGGTTATGGGATAGAGAATAAAAGCTTAGCTATGTACAATGGCCAGCTTAACCATAGCCTTACAGTCTACAGAATAGAAAGCAAAGGACACAAACGAATTGCTGTAAGAAAGCAGGAGACCTGTTGCTTCATGCACATTTTTCAGAAGTTTTCTGGAAAGGAAACCTAACAGTAATATGAAAATATGCATTTTTAAAGGTTTGTGAGCTGTGCTTCATTTTTAGTTTTGTGTGAACTAGTTTGGATCCACTTCAAATCTTCTTTTACCTTCTCCAGTCTCACTCCACTAATTTTCAGCTAAGACTGAAATCTTGCCTTTAGCTAAGAGGGTTGGACGACCAACACATGTCCTTGTTTGACCGGAAGTTGGTTGGGACCAGTGTAAGATTTCTGGCAGGCTTGTCGCGCATCTACAGCACAACAGACAGATTCACTTGGGATAGCAGACAGCCTGAAGAAGGTGCTAAGGTTTGGAATTGATTTTGAGCACTGAGATCTGTTCTGCTGCTTGTTCATTTCTTATCCATTTCTGGAAATGACATGTTTATCCCTGAGTATGCCTCAAGAAAACCTTCAACAGAAGCCATTCAAATAAACCCAGAGCCAGATGATCTGGCTGGTTTCTTTAAAAAGATTCTGAAGGGAAAATCACAAGTCAGTTGCGAAATGTGTGTAATGTTTACATATACTTAAAGATTAGTATTGATGTTTATGCCTAAATATTCTCAATTTCAGTGACGAAAGTTCATCACAAACTACTTCAACTTTCATGCTTTTTATATCAATGTTTGGGGTGTGCTATTTGACTCACAGCTGGAACTGTTCTTGTGCCCTTGTTTCACAATTGCCAGGTTGCTTTTAACCTTTATCAAAGCAAACCAGTAGTTTTTAGGTAGTAGGCAAAGCTGTGTCCTTGAATTCTCAGTGACTTAAGCAATCTGTCAAGACGTGATTTTTGGGATAGACATGGCAATGGCATCTTAAAGTGAGGTCTGAAATGAGATTACGTTGCCTATATATTCTTTGTTAGTAACTCATATTCAGGTGGTGCTTTTCCTTTCTTCAGGTTAGTCTAGAGCATGAAGAACAAAAGCTGGAACTCAAAAGGCAGTTGACAGAATTGCAGCTGACGCTCCAGGAGCGGGAATCTCAAATTACCGGGCTGCAGGCTGCACGGACAGCCCTGGAAAATCAGCTCCGCGAAGCCAAAACTGAATTAGAGGAAACAACAGCTGAGGCAGAGGAAGAGATTCAAGCTCTCACGGTGAGCCCTAAAATTTGTACTATGAGCTATATAGCTGCATGTTTCATAAAGAGGTTAAAATGAATTTATACTATTTAATTTTTAATTTTCAGAACAGGATATGAATTTTGCCTTGGGCTGATACAGGCAGGAATGGCTACAATGTTGAATTTTGTCTGTCTTATTATCTTTAACCATACAAATGCTTCCTGCTCGTGGTTCAGTGCTGCTAAAACTGATTGATTGTAAGGGCATTATTGCTTTTGTGATGAGGTGAAAGTTGCATATGAAATTGTTAGGAGTTTTGCTCTGTGATTGATTGATTTATTTAATTAATGTCTCATGAGTTTGAATACAGTTGATGATCATAAATGTTTTGATGATTTTTTTTTTTTTTCTATCAGTTACTTTGCTTTGAGGATACTTATTCAGGAAAAAACCCACCAAATTCCTAGGAAAATACTGTTCATTCCAGCGTCTCTTCCACATAGCTTTATTCCAGTGCTTATTTAATTAAAAATTTTCACTTGTCTCTCAGTCTCTGGTGAGGTGTGTGAATGATATAAAGGAAAAGAAAAATTTAATTACCTTCCCCCCACTCCCAGTAAATGAATTCTGAAATACATGCTGCTGGTTGCTGTCTCTTGAGTACAAAAAGGTGCTTTCAAACTGCTTAATTCTGAGAAATATTTCCTTCATAAAAGATTCCCAGGGCTGCGGGGGGAGAGTATATGTATATGACCTGCTGCCAGGTAACCCCCACTGAGCAGCAGTCTTTAATGACCTTCAGATCCAGTTATTTTGAAGTGTTGAAAATGTTCATTCTCTTGCTCCAGTGACATTTGATCAAAGAACAGTTGTGAATATTTCTGCCATTGCTATTTTTCGGAAAGGATGGTGGGCCCAGCTGAGATAGATGCTTGTATTATGTTGATGCTTTGGGTAGATGAATGGGAGAACGGTTCACTCGGGAGTTGTTCTAAAGTGGGTGCACACTGAGAAAGTACAGCAGCAACATCAAGGCTTAAGAATAACTGAATAAGAACACGGCATCGGTTTCTTTTTTGCTCAAGACTGACATGGTCCCTTCCCAGCCGAAAGCTTTGCGTAAGCAACTAATATCACTGCCAATGGGATGGTGACGTGCACAATATCTTTACCATACACTGCCAGTGAAACGGATGCATATTTATGACCTGTGTTCACTCAGTTATCGCTTCAGTTGATTTGGCAAAATGGGAGTGGTTTTGGGCCAGCTGTTGTAAGATAGTCCAGTTCGGTGGGCTTGGGAGTGTTTCTGTTATGGTTTTTTTTTTTTTTTCATATTGTTTTTTTTATTTTTCACGTTGCCTGTTGTGGTAATATAGCTTTTTAGCTCTCATATTTGACTTCTGCTGAACAGTTTTTTTTCCTGTTTAGTCTCTTGGCTCTAAGGAAAATATTCTGAATCAAGAAAGGTGGCTGGATGTGCTAGTGCGCCAACCTTTCATTTGTTACGTTTTCAGATAGCATATGGCATTAGACACGTGTTAAATCAGTTTGAATTTTGAGAGAGGCCATGAGGCTGAAACAAGAACTCTTGCTTTGTCATGCTTTGCTTGTAAATTAGGAGGTAAAATGGTGCATGCAATACTGCATTCTTTAAAATACGCGTTTGCACTTTTCCATACTTTGGATGCTGTCTTCCAAAGAATTGATTATTATGTTTCATTGCTGCTGCTTAGAGAGGCTCAGGATTAAATGGTACTTCATGGTAGGATTCAAGTAGATTGGCAGAGCTGTTTGGGATAGCTTGCATAATACTTCATTATAGTTTTTCTTTGCAAGCATTAAATTGTATGCAGTATTTATTTTATGTGAAATACCAATCTGGATATGGAAGTAAAAGCAACTCAAATTTAAATTTATCAAGAATGTACAAACTTAACATAGAGTTGATGTGTTTTCTGGTGATGGAAACTGTTATGGAATTCAGTTCTTGAGTTTGTACATTTTTCTAAAGTGGTTTAGAATTGGGAGCATAAGTGTATTTCGATTAAGTAGGAACGTGACATTTGCTAATCAGTTCTTTGCCACTACAGAGTGCTTTCATAGCCTGCAGCATCTGCCTTCCGAACTTTGCTTGCTGGTAGATTGTTCTGCAGTTTGTTTAGCAACAGCTGTTGGATTCGAATTCTAATGTATGAAAAATTGATGATTAACTTCTTACCTCCTTTAGGCACATAGAGATGAAATCCAGCGTAAATTTGAAGCCCTTCGTAATAGCTGCACAGTGAGTATTAAATACAGATCATTGAATTATTTTGAAATTAATTCTAAGAAAACAAACAATTTGCTTGTTTAATCCTTGATGACATTAGTTCCTAATGTGGACTTCTGGCTTCAAGGTGTTAGTAGGAGTTAGACGGATTGGATTTGATTTCTTTTAGGTTTCAGGTAAACCTCAATTTTGAGGTTTTAGTCTGATTGTGAAATTGATACTATTCTTCTTTTTGGAGAAGAAAGTAAATTAAAATATCTCATTGCAGTGCAGCTAATAAGAATGGTGTAGCAGCTGCAAAAAATAATTGTAGGTGAAGATCTTTTCTGCTCACAAGAAGAGGAGATCTACCTGTCCAAGTCCTGAGCTGCATTGTAGATCTAGGCCAGAGTGGAAGAGCCTACATGCTACTCTGGATTTTAAGGAGGACTTTAACACTGAAGAGGCAAGAAATATTATGGTTCCAAATAATACATTGACATGTAGTCATCTGCTCAAAAAGCAGAGAGGACTCTAGGATCTTGATTGGCACCTTCCATTGCTTTGATATCTTTTGACATGTTTTCAGATCCATTTCATCAATCCAGGACAGATGTCTAAGGGTTTGTCTATCAACAGATTCTTGCAGATCAACACTAATTTCAAACTTGTTTGTGATGATTGAGGAAAGCATCTGTCTTTCAACAACATGAGTTACAAAAGTGTTGAATAAGGACCACAGTCCTCTGGATCAGCATTGATTGCTGATCTCTCTAGGCTTTTTTCTCTTTAGCCCACTCTGTAAGTAGGGCTTAATTGCTGGGTTTATCTTGATTGTTTCCCTTCTTCCAGTGATTTCCTCAAACTTAATTTTTTATGCTGTAGGACTACGTATCTAATGTACAAGTTTTCATCTTTTGAAAATATCTTGGCAGGATGAGAGTTAATCTGTTTTCCTCGGTTGCTCTTTAGCGCTAAGCAAGGGGATTCTTCTATTCTGTTCATAGAATATACTGATATGAAGAAATGAGGAAGTAGAGCTTACCAAAGCGTGTTAACCTCTGTCTAAAAGAAATGCTGCACAAGAACCTTTACGTTTTATGCCCTTCTTTGTTTAGATTGATCCTGTAGCTCCATATGTGCTATCATGTATCTTACATCCATAGCTATCTTATTTTGTTCTATCTTGTCCTTCATACATAATGACAGTTTTCTATGAAAATGCTTATGTGATCTCCATGCAGGCAGAGACCAGTTGTGGAAAATCTTTAGTTTCTTTTCACGGCATGGTAAGCTGCCTTTCAGAGGTTGTGACTTACTATCTAGTAACATTTTGGCTCTGTGAGGTGAGCAGTCTCCAGCAGTGAGGAGTGACCCATAACGTCTCAGGAATGTTGAGAGCTTCAAAGGTTCTGCATAAAAGGATTTCTAATTGCACACAACAATGCATTGTAAAGACCTTCAGTGGGATAAGTGGGATCAAACATCCTCATCAATAAGAAATTAATTGAATAGTTCCTAAATGAATAATACATGCTCATCATACATTCTTTTTCCAGCTCAGGAGAATGCATGTATAATTAATTTAATTGACCATGGATAGCAACTTTCTTGTTTTGTGTTACGAGTAGTTCTAGCTGTCTATCCTGTCTACAGAGGAACACTAAGAGAAAATATAGGGCAAACTCTTACTGACAGTGAGGGATCAGGGAACGTTTATTATGGTGCCTTCACCAGATGTTTCAACCTTATTTTTCTCATTGTGACCTGACCGGTATGATGCAGGCTTTGCCTTTTGGTGACCATGTGATTCAACTTGAAGGTGATTAGAATTTATACTCCTTTTAAAATAAGATAACACTTCAAGGGAACAATTATAATATGCTGCTACTTATGCAGCATGATAATGAGTGGGTTTATTCTTATAGCAAGTTTTCAAAATATATCCTTTGTAAGCTGAAACAAACTCCTTGAACTAGTCTGGAAAACTTCGTGGCATGGAGTTAATTTTTTATTTAGTCTTACTGAGAAGCCCAAAACAGCATAAGAATTATGAATATAAGATTAGACAAGGGAAAAAATTGAAAGATTCAAATACTTCAGTACTTTTGTAGTATTCAAAGGATAAATAAAAAACAACCTTAATCTACTTTCTTTGGTATTTCTTCTGTTTCTCTAGCTTCACAAAGGTCACAGCTTCCCACTGTAGAGAAGGTTTACACCTCAAATGTGTGTCTGCTTCACTTGTACACTCATTGCACTCTTGTTCTTCCTTTTGCTGGAGTCTTTGAGCAAGGAGACATTTTTTAGGCTCTCCTATTTGTTCATTTTAATTTTGCTGTGTTTTGGGGTGCATACACAGAGACTGTTGCTATGTTGTTGGTTGTAATTTCTACCTTGCTTGTGAATTTATATTCAGTTGCTCTGATAGCTCTGCATTGTTTCATATTTTGACATCTCGCTTTTTGGGGTCAAAAAGAAAACACTAGCATTTGCTTTCTCTGTGTCTCAGTTGTGCAAGAAATAATAGGATGCATAATTACAATAAAAATTGTAAATTGTGGTACCTGCTGTACCCACACACAGATGCATGTGGGCACATATGAAGAGCAGTATTTTATCATCATCTTCTCACAATGATAGCTCATCCAAAAAATCTGTTGAGGGATAAGGACTAGTTTCCTACATTTAAAAAATTATTCTGTAAAAAATATGATCCATTTGAGTGTTATAAGTGATTTACAGACAATCAGAAAAAGATCTAGAAATAAAAGGCATTTTTTTATATAGGAAAGTTTACGTATTTGTCAGTTGGTTCCAACTGCTTCTTAATTATGGCCTGTTGGATCATCATTTGAAGTTAAAAATACAACCAAGTCATCTAAATAGCAGTGGAATTGTTTCAAAAAGAAAACATTTAGTAAAGCCTATAAATATTTAGAAGAAAAGAATCCTATAAAGTATTTACACTCAGTAAAGTACTACTGCTATTCCAGGATACCACCATCTGAATCTTTTAGTCTTCTTCAGGTACAGGCTGTTGCTTTTACTCTAGCAAGGAGAATGGCATTTCTTAGTACTAATTGGATATTGCATTTCCATTTATTCAAGATTTCTCCAATAAAATAAGGTTTATCTTCCCTCTTTGAGGTTTTGTCATCATCTTGTGTTCCCGTCGTAAACATTAATGGGCTTTATTCTGCACTTGTCTATGAGATTGGATATTGAGGCATTAAATCTGCCAGTGTGTTAGGAACATGTATATTTTAGTCATGCATAAATTCTTGCTGGCTTTGGTCTAAGGTCCTGATTTCCCATTGGCTCAGTGAGTTGACAAACAAGAGTAATGTGTGTTCTTGAAAACTTCCAAAATTATGTCTAGGATGTTATATACTTTGCCAAATTATGTTTCGGAGTAAAGGGGTTTGCTCACTGTAACAAGGCTAATACCCAGGCAAAATTTTTTATATGGGTTTGTTAAATTTGTACACACACAAAAAAAAAAAGATTGGCTGTTGGGTGGATGGGAGGGGTTATCCCTGATTCTCATTTCACAGCAAATGTGATGGCGGTTGCCAGTTATAGGCAAAAATGGAGCTTTGTAGTTTTTGTAGCCTAATAAGAAGTCAGAGGCTTCTAGGATATGAGGTGTTGCTGTAAAAGAGGCTAATGGGGCCTTCACCGTGGATGACGACGTTGTCGCCATTTGAGGGTGAGGCTTGTGGTTGGTAGAGGCAGCTCATCTTCTGGGAACCAGGTCAGAGAACAGGAGGCTGTATGTTTTAATAATGGGTTGGTTGGGAAGAAGAGGAATGCAGACTGCAATGTCCTACTACTCTGCAGCTACTAACAAGAGCAGCGTCCCTCAAGCTAAGCCATGATGAACTTTTGGAGACTGTGTAAGGTATGTGTCGAGTCACAGATGATGTCTGACTATGGAAAGGGAAAGAGAGTGAGTTCATTGTTACATGCTGATCAAACAGGTAGAGATACAAGACTGGCATCTATCTGCAGCTGTGTTCAGTAAAAGGCATGGTGTGCTGCTCCGTTACAATGCAAAGAAAAGCTTTGGCTCTCGGATCCGCATGTGAGTAGGTTAAGACAAAGTGAGTCGGATGCCTGCTTTTGCTTCCTCCTCACAATAATCTTATTGTGAGATTATTTTATGAGAGATACTTACTTCTGGCAGGTAGCTTTCTAGTAAAGATTAGTGAGAGTGAGGAGGAGTAGAAATGGATAGAGGAAAACTGTGCATTAGTCCGGAAGTTCTGAATTAAGATTCTGTGTAAAATTGCATTAAACTCCAAATAACACGCTGCTGATAGCATCCTGAAACAGCTTACCTTGCTTTTTTCTTTCTGCATGTCTGGTGGTGGCATCTGAGAACCAAGACATCTTCAGGAAGGAATAAGGTTATGGAGAAGTTTGCCAGCTGCAGTCAGCAGTAAAACTAAAACTGCTTCCTTTTCTCCTTTCCCTCATTATTTTGCCTGTGGTTTTGATATGTGGAGCATGTGGATTAAATTTTGTAGGTTGTCTCTCACATGTAAAACTAATCATTATGGCCCTGAACCGCTTGTTGCTGTGATATTTAATTTGTGATCTCTGCCTGGAGAGGTTTGTAGGAGCAGGTATAGTGGCTGTGAATCTGTGCAATCTCACAAGAAACACTTTGCTTTTCTGAAACTATACAATGGGGAGGGAATTGTGCTGAATATGGTCACTTTTGCTGAACAGCTATTGCTTGGGTTGCTCTGTAATATTTAAAAATGAGATACAGTCTTCTGTATCAGTATGAAGATAAGTTGTGCGCTTAGATGTGGCGTGTAGTGAACAATCTGCCAAGATTAGGATGGTGTAGTTAGATCATATCTTTATTTTATGGATTAGTTGTGGTGAAGATATGCATAATTGAAGAGAAAATTTCAGTTGCTCTGTGAGTGATGATACAGTGGCACAGATAGAGTGGCTGCCTAGATTATCTAGAGTTGGTTTTCCAAGCTTTCAAGTGTTTGGTTGCTTTATAAACTTTAAATTCGAAGATTTTTGTAATTATATTACAAGTTTCTAAAAGATAAAATAGTGTTTTCTTACAGACTTTCCTCTAATAATACTCCAGCTTTAACTCCAGAATAGCTCAGGGTGGGTTGGTTGGTTTATTTGGATCATTTTTGCCTGGGGATTTCCTTAACTGAACAGAAGAATACCTAAAGCTATTGACTTTTTTCAGGTACGGGATTCTGGCGTAGGTTGTATGTAAGTATGTATGTAGCTCTAAGACATCATTTCCTATCAAATGTGATTTTTTGATCTGTGTTTTGTTTCTTCTTTGTTCCCAGGACAGGCATTTCTATCAAACCGTGTCCCATTTTCCTGTGTCAGTATTACCCATTACTATTTAGGTTTTTTAAGTTACAAACTCTGTAACCCTGTTGGTTTACACATAGCTGCAGAGAGCTTTTAAATATTGGATTTGTTAACAAATTGCCCCTTTCTCCATGGAAAAAAGGAAAATGGTACTGAGAAGAATAATCTTTTTCTTTTAATAAAATCTATCAATCTATATAGATTACGTTACATAGGTTATAATATATTTGGAATTTAAGCCAAGTCATTTTGTAATTGTCAGTAAATATACTGTTAGGAAAACATGCAAGAAAGGCGATTACATCACTTCTTCTGGAACGCTTCTTTCTTATCTGCTTTGTTACTTACGTTTTCCAGAAATATCCTACTAGGTAAAATGTAACAGTGAAATATAAAATGATCTGGTTTCATTTTAGTTATGTTGGGGAAAGAAGTCAAAATCTCAGAACCTAGAATAAAAGCAAATGAAAGCTTGTCTTCCAGCCCTTAAGGGATAAACCCAACTTGAAATACACCCAGGTTTTAAAAAAAATTTAGTCGTTTGGCACAATAACTCTGCATGTCACCTTATCCATTTTGTGTTTACCCCATCTCTGCTTTCTTGTATTTCAAAAGCAGTTTAATAATTTTTATTACAAGTACTTGTATTAATATATAAAATATATGTGGAAGAAGCCATGGGTGTATAAAATATATCTTCAAACTGCCTAGATAGGTGTCGTGGTTAAACTTAAATATAAAAACAAGTGGGAGAAAAAGAGAGATTATCCTATCTGGCAGTAGAAATCTCAGCTGCTAATTGTAAGAATGGTAGGTAAAACACTGTAAAAACAAATGCTCTTTTGTTCCTTTTTGTTTGTATAAATACATTCCAAAGTTCTTACCCCTACAGCAATATAGACAGTAACACTTCCTTATGACGCAGTCTGCGTTCTTTGAAAACTTGATGCATACAATACAGAATAAAATGTCTATTTTGAATAGGGCAATAAGAATGCTCAACAAGCAACCACACAGTTGAATTTTTGTTAAAAATGTTGTGGCTTAAAGTATGAATAATTTTGGTTTGACTCTGAACCATATGGGTAGCAGGAACTCCCCTTCACCCAGCAGGGAGTAATGTCAGTTGGACTTTTTCTGCTTACAGTTTAAAAATCAAATACTGTTAATTTAGATCTAGGAGAGGCATGGTAAAAGGCTGCCAAAATACCCGTTACAGATTCTTCCAAAAGAAATGGTTGTCATCTTTCCAGATAGCTGAGAAGAGCTGTGTGCTCTACTGCTTTAGATATTTAAGTCTTTGGCTTGTGTAGGAAATTGGAACATTTAAACTTGAATGTGTGGCCAGCCGTGCTCTGGGATTTAATTTTTCCCATTTAATGAAGTATCTTTGACATCTAGACATAAATTCTTCTAGAACATATTTGTAAGAGTTGAATAAGAATTGTATAGAGTTTACCAGTTTCTGAAATTATTTTTTATTAAGCTGATTTCAGGATTATACTGAGGTTTCTTTCTCTTCTGTTGTGATGATGTTTTTGGGTCAGGAGGAGGTACAGGTATTCATCCATCCAGTGTTCATGGCCTTTCATTCATAAAAATCAAATGGGACTGTGAAAATGGCCCACCGTTGTTCATGTTTTCCTTTAAATTGAAGGGGAATGTGGTTTAAAGCGTATGGTGTAATGCCAGTCCGATTAAACAAATGGACTCTTCTACTTCATTAAAGGCAAGGTCATTGTCTTTGAGTTTTTGCTTTTCACTGATTTTCTGATAGTCTGTTGTGTTGTCACACTTTTTTCTTTCTTCATATATCCCGTGCTGTCATCCATAATGCTCTTGTTCAGTTTTCTTAAATATCACACTCTGAAAGCCTCTCGGAGAGGTATTAGCCTCATTTCACTTAATGGGAAATTGAGGCAAAAAAAGGCAAAGTGCTTTGGCAAAGGTACGCTAGGTCAGCAGCAGATCTGAGGATACAACCAGAACTCCTCATTCCCAATCCAGTGCTTCAGGTGTGGCATTCTCTCTAAAATAATAAAGTGTATTGCAGCATATTTGTACTCTAAACCAAGTTAGAAAAAGAAATCAAGCTATTTTCTGTAAGAAACAAAACTCTCTTCCTGATCAAGTACACTCCTGTGCGTAAAACCTACCATTACGATATTGCTTTTGATTAAATTAGAAAAACTTTAAAAGCCAGGTTGTCTCCTTGCTTGGCAATAAATGGTTCTGTGAGAGAAAAACACTTTTTTGAAAAACTTTACTTACTGGCATTATTTAATTTGTTTTTCTTTCTAGGTGATTACAGATTTGGAAGAGCAGCTGAACCAGCTCAGTGAAGACAATGCAGAACTGAACAATCAGAATTTCTTCCTGTCCAAGCAACTTGATGAGGCCTCAGGGGCCAACGATGAGGTCGTCCAGTTGCGAAGTGAAGTTGACCATCTCCGTCGAGAAATCACTGAGAGAGAGATGCAGCTTACCAGTCAGAAACAAGTAAGACTTACAAAGTCTGGATCAAAATCTCTTCGGGATAGCTAGTTAATTACCTGTAAGGCAAAAAATTCTTTTTGATCTGGAAACTGGTAAGGAATTAATATACTTCCAGGGCCAATGGCATTTAAGGCTTCCTTCCCAGAGCAGTTGAGTGAATGGAAATGTTTGGTATTTCCCATTGTATTTTTATGCAGTTTTATTTAGAAATTTTGTGCTCTGAAGATACTGTAATTTAGAATTATTCGTTTTACTGTTGTGACCCTGGAAATTTCAAAATTTTTATAATGATACAGAACTGACATTAACGGCAATCACAAGTGAATGTATGGAAGCCTCGAAATAAATGGGTTGTGATTTACCAGCTTATGTTTGCTGCCAATTTGCATGTACTGTAATTTAAATGGTAAGGCTGAAGCTTAAAGTGCACGCTTGATGTGGGATGTGAGAATTGATAGGAGGATTTATTTTTAGACTATGGAGGCCTTGAAGACAACATGTACGATGCTGGAAGAGCAAGTAATGGACTTGGAGGCCCTGAATGATGAACTCTTGGAGAAAGAGCGTCAGTGGGAAGCATGGAGAAGTGTTCTAGGGGATGAGAAATCCCAGTTTGAATGTCGAGTTAGAGAGTTGCAGAGGATGCTGGATACTGAGAAACAGAGCAGGTCTCTCTCTCCCCTCCTCCCCCTTTTATTAACTTTTGTGAAAATGCTCTATAGAAGCTAGTACAAAAAATACATTTAGAATAGGATATGGGAGTTGGAACTAAATATAAAATCTTGGGAGGTAGTTCTAAAAATGGTTTATTAGTTAATAGTCATTCACCAGTGATATTGTTTCTTTGCAAGCGAGCGATTTGTGGGGTGTGGTATTTATCATTGTAATTTATAAAATGTCTTGATTTATTATCTTCTACTTTAATATAGGGAAAAACAGTCTTAGCTCCTAACTGTTCCTATGGGATCTTGAAATTTTCAGGCTGTAGTTCTAGCAGGGGCAGGAACAGGGTTATATAATATAAAAGCATTGCAGCAAACAGTCTGGCTTTATAAAGTAACATCTTGAATTTGAGGCAACCCCCTGAAAAAGTTATTGATGCCACTGCATGCTAGGAAGAGGTCAAGCCCAGAAAGGAGTTAGGTAACATTATTTTCCATTTTAATACAGAGTGAGAGCAGATCAGCGTATTACTGAATCTCGCCAGGTGGTAGAACTAGCTGTCAAAGAACACAAGGCAGAGATTCTAGCCCTCCAGCAAGCACTAAAGGAACAAAAACTCAAAGCTGAGAGCCTTTCTGATAAGGTAAGTAACTTTCAAACCTAGACTTTCATAATTAGGTGAGATACTTTTCTAGAGAGATTACTTGTAGAAATGCAGTTTTCAGCAGCTTTTTCAAGATGTTAGAGCAAATTAGAAAGACTGGAGGTCATAGAATAGAATTCCATCTTCAAGCCAAAGACCTCAGATTTCCTTTTGAAAAAGGACTATAGCAGAAAGCAGCCTGTGATGCCTGGAGCATACAGTGAAGTCCTTCAGTAACTTGGTGTCTGCATTTGAGCAACGGTACGCCAAAATGTTGTTTGGCTGGTTTTCCCCCTTGTAGTAAGTAAAGGATAATTGTATCGTTTTTCTTTAGTGTGTGCTTGGTGAAGTTGGATTTTAAGATTGTGGAACGCTGTATTTATTAGTGTTCAATGTTACTCTGACCATCTATCCCACCCGCCCAGCTCAATGACCTGGAGAAGAAGCATGCTATGTTGGAGATGAACGCACGCAGTTTACAACAGAAGCTTGAGACAGAAAGAGAGCTCAAGCAGAGACTTCTGGAGGAGGTAACCTTGGAAATTGATGTTATAACTTCAGAAGCAGGGTCCACATCTTGGTGAGGGATGGAAGTTGTGTGAATAGCAGTGTTACACATCCATCCTTCTTCTATATAATGAAGTTGGGGGGGTTGTTTTTACTTAAAACTGCAAAGTGTGTAGCCACGTTGGGGAGCGGTAGAAGTTAATTGCTCAAGGGAAGGTGAGCTGGGAGCCAAGGGTGACAGCAAGTCAGACAAGTTTAGGGACCTTGCAGCCAGTGGGCACAGTGCCTGAACAACAAGGGCAGAGCAGGTTTGGGGAATGGGGCTCAGCCATTGTTGCAGAAGCCTGTAGTGATGGAGGCACATCCCAGCTCAGGTCTACAAGGCAAGGTCGGTACCCAGGCACAGCGCTCTTACAACATAGCCCTGACCAGACCAAATGCAAGGACCGTAGCTTAAAACCTGCTCTGGAGCCAAGGTGCTGAGGGTGCGTGGGCAGAGGCCACAGGTGAGGCGTCTCACAGCTCTTTTGTGGTAATTTAGCTCGGTTCACAGAAGTCTGATCCGAGGTTACACACCTGCGCCATACCAGCAAGATTTTGAGTGCAGGCAGCCAGACCTGGTTAGTGGCGGAAGGGGTGGCAGAGGAGGATTTCAGGGGAAAGGTGGTTACAGGCAATCTGAGAGGGCAGTCAGAGCCTTCTGGGGGTACTGCCAAGTTATCCCAGAGGTGAGAACTTGCTTATGCATCGCAGTGCAAGTTTTCTGGCTCTTGCTTTGTAACATATGAGCATTAATGGTTTTCATACTTGGGGACTTTCTCATGAAGAAAGTACAAAACCTGAAAGAATTGGGAGTAGTTTGTCATGTGCCCTTTTCTGTTGTTAGCTGGAGACAAAGATGTAAACAATTGGACATCCTTTTCCTTATCTTGTGTGATGATAGGAGGAGGAGTTTATCCTGATTTATAGGAAAGATATTTTTTTTTCTTTTATTGCAAAGTACTGAGATGGCTTCTGGTGATTGTGTAGAGCTTGAGAAAGTAGCATCGAGAAATTCTTTGTGTAGTACAGTCTTATTAACAATTACAAGATTTTAAACGCTTAAAAAAGCAAGTAACTTGAACATGTGGTTGAAAGAAAAGGTGTTGCTGCAGATTAGTAAAAATACACTACACAGAAATGCTTGTTTAGTCATAATGCATTCTGAAAGAAAGGAAACTTCTAGAATCTTGTAATTTTCCAGCTTTTAAAGAACCATCTGTTTACTTTTAAGTTCCACAATGTGCTTACTTTACAAGGAGAGGTAACATTTAATAGCTTTTATTTAAAAACAAGCAAACAACAAAGCCAAGACACTGGCCTTTGTTTTCCTGTTAACAGCAGGCAAAGCTGCAGCAGCAAATGGATCTGCAAAAGAATCACATCTTCCGCCTAACTCAAGGTCTGCAAGAAGCTCTAGATCGAGCTGATCTTCTGAAGACTGAAAGAAGTGACCTGGAATATCAGCTGGAAAACATTCAGGTGAGGCTGAGGAAACGGCGGCAGGCCTCTGTGCTCCCCACTCCCTCTGAGGTTTTAGGATGTGACCTACTGTTCCCATGTGATGCTTCCCTTATACTATTTTTTAGCTCTATTCCGCTGTGAGTTACCTGTTTCTTCTACTGAGATGCAATTTCCTACGTGTGTGTGTGGTTCACAGGTTCTCTATTCCCATGAAAAAGTGAAAATGGAGGGCACTATTTCTCAGCAAACCAAACTCATTGATTTCCTGCAGGCAAAGATGGACCAACCAGCGAAAAAGAAAAAGGTGGGTGAAAAAGGTTTGAGAGGCATGCAGTTAAATGACGGTTTTGTGATTGGTTATGTGCTGTGTATTCATAATACCCTGTTTTATCTTTCTGCATGTAACACAACTGTGTCCTCATTTAAGAACATTCTGATTTGCTGAATAACGACTTTACCAGGCAGGATGTGTTCTTTGTGGCTTTTCCAGTATTTTGTAATTCCTACAACACTTAAGTTACAACACAGTAGCTACACGTCAGTGAGGCTGTAGGAATACAGAATGTTAACCGTGCTTTTTTTTTTTTTTTTTTTTTTAATGGTAAATATAGGATCTATGTGTGTAGGAACATATTGTGTATCTAGAGTGGTTGTCTTGTAGTTACAGCATAGGATTGATTAGTCAGGCGATGTGACTTGTGTCACATCTTTGTCATAAGCCGTTCTGTCATTTTGAATCAAGTGATTTAATTTTAACCACATATTTTGAGATCCTCTGTTTAGATGCTTTCGGAAACTCAAGGTGTGAGTACTAACAGGTAACGTACGTCCCTCCTTTAAATTAATCCATATCTCAACATTTTCTCTCCAGTGCCAGTATGAACTAAAAATCCATCCTTACGCATATCAGAATTGCCATTAGGCCCTCTGGCCGGACTGCCACTAGCTAGTTTCACTTTGCCTAGTTTAAGCCATCTCTTACTAGGAGTTAGGAGTTGTCTGTGTGTTTCTGTTGCTAGGGCCTGTTTAGTCGGCGGAAAGAGGACCCTTCTTTACCCACACAGGTTCCCCTGCAATACAATGAGCTGAAAGTGGCACTGGAGAAGGAGAAGGCTCGCTCTGCTGAGCTGGAGGAGGCTCTACAGAAAACACGCATTGAACTCAGATCTGCTCGTGAAGAAGGTAGGGGTTAACAGAAAAGGTGAAACTGGAAGGAGACGCACGGTTTTGGTCTGAAAACGTGCTTTTAAGTGTGTGCCGCTATAGCAGTAGCATGTTGTTTAATTCTTACCTACTGCTATGAAGATGCAATAAGGCTACACTTTTCTGCGGGTTGTAACCACTGAATGGTTACACAGAACCACTGCTATGAACTAGTGTTCCGTGTTGGTTATGTTAATGAGTGGCATTTATCTCATCTATAGCTGCTCATCGGAAAATATCAGACCACCCTCATCCATCTACTCCAGCCACAGCCAGGCAGCAGATCATCATGTCTGCCATAGTCCGCTCACCAGAGCATCAGCCTACTCCAATCAGTTTGCTAGCTCCTCCCTCCAGTCGCAGGAAGGAATCCTCCACACCAGAGGGTAGGTTCTTAGTGAACTTTTCTGTGACTATTTTTTTACTATTTCAACGCTATCTCTTTTTTTTTTTTTTTTTTTTAATATCAAAACAAGAGTTTTTTCATGATAGAAATATTGCATGCTAAGTTTTGCTTTTGTTTTTGGTTTACAATTCTCTATTTGGATTATATAACTTATTTCTGAAAACAGTTACTAGCATGAATTGTTTTAAAAGCATGTCTTTTTCAAAGGAGTATGTTTTCTGTACTACTCTCTGCATTGACCAAAAGGATTTATGGCTGTTTCCTTAGCAGTTAAAATTTTTACTTGTCCAAACTGCAGATTTGTTCTGCTGAGCAGGAAGTTTCTGTCAAGACTAAAAGACTTCAGTTAGGCATAAAAGGAAGATACCAGGTCAAAGATAACATTAATATCTTATTAGCTAGAAAAAGAGGATACCCTTCTATATCCTTGAGAATGGAGGGGAGAGGATCATCAGGAAAAAAAAAATCAAAGGATTGAGGGCTCTGCTGATTTATTCTTAGCTAACCAGTATTCCAGAGTGAGTGTTGAACCCCGAGGCTCTGAACTAAAACCTCCAGCCTTTAGCTGGAAAATTCCAGAACCCACAAACTGGTCCCGCCATCACAGACAGCTGGGGAGGCGCAGGGTGCTGCAAGGATGGGTAACACTGGCATGGGAAGATGTCCTCCGGGGCACGTCACGGGCAGGGAAGAGAACAGTGTTCATCAGCAAAAGACCATGCCTTGAAGGATAAGCTTTGCTCAGTATAGATCTGCTAACAGGGATTTTAGGTGTGCTTTGAGAGATGCTGGCACTGACGGCTAGCGTGAAGGCTGTATGAAGCAGGCCTGCTGTGTATTGGTTACAACAGCATAGGTGTTGAAGGGTTTGCTGGCTATAGGCAAAATCGAGCTATTAGCACGTTGTACGAATTGGAGCTGAGTGCGGCCTTGAAATTTCGATGGTTTGATTGACATAATCTTGCTAAACCAAACATTAGCCAATTCAGTTCTACAGTCTGTTCTCAAGCGGCACATTCTGTGCATCTGTATAAGGTAATTACCGAGGTGGTGATACAGCTTAAGATTTGCAGATTGCAAAGGAACGTAGTGCCTATGTGCAGCAGGGCTTTGATAGAGATACGTTGTCACTTTTTATTACCTTGGCCTTAAAATGCCCAAAGCTACTATAATTTTCATCCCTATCACAGTTTTCGTCCTGATAATAAATTTTGTCCCTTCCAGAGTACAGCCGACGCCTGAAAGAAAGAATGCATCATAATATCCCACATCGTTTTAACGTGGGGCTAAATATGAGAGCAACAAAATGTGCAGTGTGCCTGGATACTGTGCACTTTGGGCGGCAAGCGTCTAAATGTCTCGGTAAGAGCAGAGCGTGTGCATAAACAGTGTAACTGGACGGTAGAATGAAAAAGCATCAGCCGTCTAGAACAGATTTTCAGTGAAAGCTGAAGAAAAGACTGAGTATGAAGACTTTGAAACTAGTTGGTGCAAACATTCTGCATTAGAAAACATCTGATGGCTTAGAGATTCTTGGAAAAGCTGGGATTTGTGCGTTAGAAGTGGAGGCAGCTGTGTCATGATTTTTTTTGTCATTTAGCAGAAGTTTTTCTCTGTCCTTTTGTCAGAATGCCAGGTGATGTGTCACCCAAAATGCTCAGCTTGCTTGCCAGCTACTTGTGGACTGCCAGCAGAATATGCCATACACTTCTCTGAAGCGTTCTGCCGGGATAAAATGAATTCTCCCGGTCTGCAGCTGAAGGAGCCGAGCAGCAGTCTGCGTCTTGAAGGATGGATGAAAGTGCCAAGGTATAAACATCAATGTCGGTGCCATATCAGGAGCTGAAGTATTTGGAACAGTTCCTTATATTGTCCTGGCTCTTACAATGTGATAATCGGTGCATGCCCATTACGATTGCACAGTACCACTGAAATTTGTCTTTCCAGGAGTTGCGTGCTTGGTTTGGTCAGAATCCAAGCAGAAAATCCAACATGGTTTTGTGCTTATTTTCTTCAGGAATAACAAACGTGGGCAACAGGGCTGGGACAGGAAGTATATTGTCCTGGAAGGAACGAAAGTGCTCATTTATGACGCAGAAGCAAGAGAAGGTAACTCAGCATTTCTAGAAGGAACTTTTTGGTTGTGGGTTTGGGTTTTTTTAAGCTTCAGATATTGTTTAGTGAGTTGAGAGGCTTAGAGATTGTTACTGTTTGCTGTGGCCATACCTAATTTCGCCAAGTCTTGTGTAATAGGGCAGCACCGTTGCTTTTCTAGATTCTCAACAGTTTTATTAGCTGTTATGTCATAATAATCCAGCTGTGAAACATTCAGAGTGTATCCACTTCATTTTGCTATCACAATTATTTTCTTGCTACTTACTTGTTCATTCTTTCTTACTCTGTCGCCCCGTTCTCGCTGCAGCCGGACAGAGGCCTCTAGAGGAATTTGAGCTCTGCCTTCCTGATGGCGATGTAACTGTTCACGGAGCTGTAGGAGCTACTGAACTTACCAATACAGCAAAGACAGGTGAGAACCTTATGTAGATGAGGTCAAATGGATTTCATCTTCCTTGCCATCAGTGGGCATTCTGTTTGGCTGAACAGAATTTTCTCCTTTAACTTTCATTCTGTATCTATGTAATTCTGAAGTTACCTCTACTGAAGTTAGGTGAACAGGTCAGTCATCCAGATTTAGCTACACATACGCTGTTGCTTCTGTCGTGGTAGTTGAACTGCGAATAGTATAATCTTCAAGCCAAATGGAAGTAGATTTTAAGAGTTTTGTGATATACTTAAAAGCACTCGGTTTATTTAAATTTCTTCTCTCAATGCTCTCTATCTAAAGTGTGAAGTGTCATAATTCATGCCACCATTGTGATCAAACCAAAAGGTCATTAACTTAGAAACGCTGTGGGCTGTATACAGTCTCCTATTATGAAAAAATGTTGATGTTTTGATTTGTATGTATTGAATAGAACCGATGAAAAGATTATGTATGTCTTGACTTTAACATTAAAGGATATGGATTGTTAAAAACAAAGGTTTCCATAACCAATTTTTACAGATTTTTCTTGAACAGTACAGGGAAAACTTTAGCCAGGTGGCTGGTTTTGTACTTTTTTCACAATGGAATTTCTTTCTCTTTTGAATAAAAGACAAGAGATTATTTTTATTTAGTAAAGACAGCATTTGTACGTACGGATTGCATGCATCCAGATAATATTTAGCTTTAAAGTAGCTAGCCTGGGCAAGACCTGTAAAGGAGAAGCCTATGTATAAATTGCCATGGTAACACGTCATGATAAATACAACTTCTCTCCAATGAGGCTGAAAGGTGTTGATTTTAAGTCTACTGACAATATTCCAAAAACTAATCTAAGTCTTATTCTATCTATATAACATCTCAGATGTGCCATATATCCTAAAATTGGAGTCTCATCCACACACCACTTGCTGGCCTGGTAGAACACTCTACCTGTTAGCACCCAGCTTCCCTGACAAACAGCGCTGGGTCACAGCACTGGAATCAATAGTGGCAGGTGGGAGAGTTTCCAGAGAAAAAGCTGAGGCTGATGCTGTGAGTATAAAAGTTTCATTTAATAATAAAATATTCTGGGAGGGAGCAGAGTTTTGAAAAATATTTTTTCAGTATTTGGCATACTGAGGTTTAACTGAAGGTAAGTTATCACTTCTGCCTTATGATGTACAAGTACCAGGAGCTGGTTCACTGTGAGACTGATGCTTTATATTACAACGCCCATCTTTAGTCTCAGGGAGTGTAGTAAGAGGATCTCAAGACTCTGTCTCTAATTCCAGCAAACAGAAAAGGAAGAAAAAGCAGTTAGGACGTGGCTTAAATCCAGTCTCGTAACGTACCACGTGGCATGAACGAACCTTAGAATAAAGAAAGAAAGAACAAGCAAAACGCTCCCTCCTCTCCCATTCTTACAGAGTCAGGGGGGGTTTGTTTCTTTGGGAGGGAAGTGACTGTGTGTTTCTTAGTTTTAAGTTTTATTCCTGATAAGAATAAGAGGTTAAATGAATTTGTTTTTGTTTTGGATAGCCTTTTTCATCATTGTTGCACTGATAACCCTTTTCTGACAAAGGGAGATGTGATTCTATGGCATTGTGTATTAGAATGTTAGCCCTGGAGGTAGGGAATATCTGACTAGCAGGAAATCATCTCTTTTCTCATGCTAGTCTTCCTTTTGTGTCTGAGAAAAATACATGCTCCCACCAACATCTGGAATTTTTTTTTTTTTTTTTAATCCTTCCCCTAGGAAAATTTCACTGCTCTGTTGCAGGAGACTGGGGGAAATGGAAAAGATAGGGAGGACAGGAGGTTTTGTCTGATTTTAGTTAATTCTGATCAGTTTGCCTAACTGCGTTTCTGGTAGAAGTTTACCAATTCTTTTGTGGGAGGTATTCCAGCAACTTTTAGCTTTCTGAGAAAAAGAAATCTGTGCCAAGCTTTTTGCCTGTCTGAAATGATGACATTGCATTGTTAAAATACTAATAGAGAAAGAGAGAAAGATAACTCAACAACAACAAAAAATATCTTTTTGTCATTTGCAGAAATTGCTTGGAAACTCCCTGCTGAAGCTAGAGGGTGAAGACCGTTTGGATATAAATTGCACAATGCCCTTCAGTGACCAGGTAATAATGATGTTCAGTTGGGCCTTTGAGTATTGGGTATTTCATTCGTGGAAGTGGTATTTTAATGGCAGTGTGTGTAATTTTATACCTCTTCGTTGGTTGGTTTGTCCTCTTCACTGTATCCTAATACGTACTACGATATGCAATACTGTAAGCAGTATTGCCCGTTTGCTCTTGGAGCATTCTTTGTTCTCCTCATGTGGCACTGCTTTCCCCCCCCGCCCTGTTGTCGCTGCAGGTAGTACTCGTGGGCGCAGAAGAAGGTCTCTATGCCCTGAATGTACTGAAGAATTCCCTAACGCACATCCCAGGAATGGGTGCCGTCTTCCAAATTCACCTCATCAAGGATCTGGAGAAGCTACTGATGATAGCAGGTAGGGGGCTGGATGCTCCCATTTGTCCTGCAGTAATTGAGCTGTAATGCTAGGAGTGCTGCCTGCCAAGGGACTGGGCTCTCCTTTAGATTCATTACAGGCTTTTTAAATTATTTCCCCCCCCCTCCCCCCATTACATTGTTAAGAATCACTTACTGTGGTTAACACAGTGTTATCTGAGGTTTTCTTGTAAATGAATATGTGAATGAAGGTGCCGCTAAACCTTCACAAGCAAGTGATTTCTGCTTCCAAAGCTGAAGGAGGAAGGAACCAGAGACAAAAGATTTCCAGCTTAGGGGTTAGTCATCATTTTAAGTTCAATTTAACAAGCGTTGAGCTGCTCAGTGGGCATCTCTCTTCCTAATCACGGCATAACCTTCCCTTTTAATGTAGTTAACCATTTGAGGATGGTGATGGGATTCTTGAGGCCTAGGGCTAACAACTCAACCTCTCTTGCTCTAAACACTAATCGACATAAAATTAGGACTTATTTCATGGTTTGTTTAAGATTCCCTTATGAAAAGAACACCAGCTTTAATCTCTCCATCTGTGGTTTTCCAGAGATAACCCTTCCTACACTGATGTAGGCATGCTGAATGTTAGGGCGTTATCTTCATCTGAAAGCCCAAATTATCAAATGCCTATATGACATTTGTAGGGAACGAAAAACAAATTCTTTCTCTTGTTCTGTTTGTTCTGCATTTCACCCCTTGTAAAGATTTAAGCTGTCCATGCTTTATTTGTTTCAGGGTAGTAGATAAAAAAGCAACTGGAAAAAAGAAAATCTCACATAAAATTAGGAGAAGGCCGCGTTACTCTGTCACTAGGCTTCTGAGAGGAATTGGGCTTGGCCTATAATGCGGTTTATTAGGGCACTTCTTGGAAATCCATTGCTGGCTCTGTTGGCACAGAGCAGCTAAAGCACCTTTTACTTTAAGAAGTTCTCAAGGTAAAATAAAACTTCCTGGCTAATTTTGAATGAATAGTGTCCTAATAAGGCCACTGCTGTTGTGATCTACTAGACCTTAGCAACTCTAATAATCCACTGAGAGAATGGTTGTTCTCCCAGTGGGTTTACTGCCCATTGTCTGGTTGGGTTTTTGTAAGTTTTCTGGTTCACTTTTAATAGCAATAATATGGAATGATTCTACACGGTACCTTGTGACTGTTACCACAGTAACAGCCTATAAGGATAAGCTGCTGCTTAGGTAACAGAGCAGACTTTTGTAGAGAATAGGGAGTTTTCCCTTGGTATAAAATGTAACTGGTTTTGTTTCCAGGAGAAGAAAGGGCTCTGTGTCTTGTTGACGTGAAGAAAGTGAAGCAATCCCTAGCCCAGTCTCACCTCCCAGCCCAACCTGATATCTCACCAAATGTCTTTGAGGCTGTCAAAGGATGTCACCTTTTTGCTGCTGGCAAGGTAGGATACGGCTCCCTCGTGCCCTCGGACCACCCTTTAGATTGTGCTGAGTTTGACACGAATCAGATCAGCATCTTTATTTCGCTGGTAACAATTCCAAGGCCTATATTCTAGTTTTAAATCTTTTTCTTCAACTAAGAAGAGTATAGGGGCTGAAGAGGGGCTGAACTGGAGAGAGTATGGAGAATCTACCACTAATATGAATAAATTCAGACACGATGCTATAGCCTAAACTGCTACATTATAAGAAATACAGCAGAGCGTAGTTTAACTACCTCCTCACAGCTGACTTCAATTTTGAGATTTATAATTAGTGAATTCCATCCACTTGTTCCTGACTGTTGTGTAACTGTTTCCAGGCTAGCAAATGGACTTAGCTGTTTGCGTCACTCTTAACTCTTGATATTTACATCAATTCCCAGTTTTTAGTATGGAACATCTAGGCACAGCAAAAATTCTCATCAATGATTACTTCTATGGACTACTTTGATGATAAACTGAAAAACCTTCATTTCAAAGTGATTTTTAAGATAACAGTTTCAGGGGTTAAAACTTAGACCTAATCTATTTGAAATTATCCCTTTTAACGAAACGTTTTTCTGTGGAAAACCTAATTTTTTATTAACTACTTTCAAGTACAAAAGAAATCACAGAAGCAGTTCACATTCTCAAAGAAGAACATGAATTTGAAGAGACTTTTCATTATTTCACTAATTCACAGTAACTACCCTATTAAAAATGTACTTGCTTATCTTGGCAAAGTTCTTTTTGTGGCAAGAGGTCCTCCGATCCGTTTCACACTCAGCACCCAAATTTACTCTGTGTTACACCATCCTGAGCTTGGTTGTAATCTTTGCAGGTTGAGAATGGTCTTTGTATCTGTGCGGCCATGCCCAATAAAGTGATAGTTTTGCGATACAATGAGAGCTTGAGCAAGTTCTGCATCAGAAAGGTAAGCTTCGTAATGCCCTCTGGTAGCTGAAGTAATTCCCATACTGCACTAAGACTTTGCTTTGGAGCAAACATCTTAAACCTTTTTGCATGCATAAGAACATTTGTTTGCCAGCTAAAATGACAACAAAGTGCAACGTGCACTGACTAAAATCAGAGTAGGAAGCAATTTTCTTTAATAAGAGTCGGCATATTTGGAGGGATGCGGAACAGAACTGGGATTATTTTTGATTTTTTACTGGACTCAGCTGTGTTAGTTATTTAGCCCAAAATTATTTACCGATAATACTCTCGCTTATTTACCCCAAAAAGGCTTTCTTCTTAATTATCCAGCAGTGTTCCCTCACTTCTGTCGTCTTTGGAGAAATCTGTAACAAATGACTACTCCCTTCTTTGCAATTAAGGAAGCGATGGGTATCTGAATTTGTTTACTGTACCAGCAAAGTCCAAGGGTATTCGGTACTATTCCACCACCGGATAGGCAGCTGTTTCCCATTCGTACCCTAATACAAGTGTACTTTCTCCTGCCCAGCGCACAAGGCACTGAGATATGGGTCTGACGCGGCAGTGTGTACACCTCCTCCGGGTGTGACCCTGCCTGCCTGCAGCGCCGGTGCCGGCCGGTGCTGGTACCCGTTCTGCTCCGCTCTGTCAGGCGTGGGTGGGAGAAGCGGAGCTGCTGCAGCTCTTCTGCAGCCCGCCAGCTGCAGGCAGAAAATACTCTCAGCATCTAACCCGCCATTCCCTCGAAGACCAGTCGCATGAATTGTCATCAATAAATTTTATATGCTCATACACATCCAGGAAAATCCCCAAATAAAAAGGGATCTCTCCTCAGAACAAAGAGTTTAAATGCTGCCTGCCTTAAAATGGACTGGTACCCAGAAACTCAAGTCCTCTCCAATTCACAAATTCCGGGATGTTCAGGTCAAACTACCAACCCCTGTGAGCCTCTGCAGTTAACTTTGAAGGCACCAGTCCAATTTACAGCTTGACTGTGGCTTTCATCCCCGCCGAGTGCTACACCGGCACTGCTGTTGGGAAGCAGAGCTGGCACAGTAATTCAGATGCTGGCCTCCTTGGAAGTACGGCAATGATCTTGGCACAAGCAATGTGGATGCCAGCAAACCTGGAATATCTGCAAGCACCGTAGCTGGTATCGACTCCTGCTCGCGATGGAGCAGCAGCCGACAGAGAACACTGAAGATGTACAGTCACCGTCCTCTGTTCGTGCTACCGTTCACCTCCATAGTGCCAAGCGCCTCGACAAGGGCTTACATGCACAACATGCAAAGGCGTGATTTAGAAGGCAGGTTCTCCTTACCTTCACTAATCCAGACAACTGAATTTAGATCCTAACAAGATGGCAGCAAGCCCAGAATATGCTTTTCTGTTCTGCCAACTAAATTTCCAGATAAATTAGGAATTACATAAGGAATCTCATCCTCAGGAGATCTGGGGATCTGTGTGTTGTGTCAGGTTAATCTGCAGAGCTACCCTAGCTGTTCAATCGCAATGCAAATCTTGGAGGGCGACAGATCTGTGTTACGTTGTACAAAGAAGGAAGGAAGATTCTCTGTGTTTGTCGTCCTTTTGCTTAAGGAGCCATCAAGCTAATTTCTTAAGTTTTAATAGGAGAGGTACTTTAGCAGGCAGATTCTTCCCGTGCTCGGACATGCAGTCGTTGGCATGGCTGTGACCTGCTGCAAGTGGGGAGCTGCTCCCTACTGCTCCAGAAAACTGCGCTACAGAATGTCTTTCAGAATAGCATATTCTTCCAAAAGGAAGAGGTTCTTATACTTGGGTTAGCACCCCGAGTTGAGTTGGTATACAAATCTATACCCGAGCAAGTATCACTCCCAACAAAACTTTCTTCTAGCACAAGTACTTTTTCATATGCTTTTGCCAGCCTGCTAATGACTTTGAGGTTGCCACCTCTCCCTTTTATAAAGATAAATGTGGCAATATACAATCTTCCAGAATAAGCCAAATCTGCAAACTGTTATAGGGAACTAATACCGGTCCGTACTTTTCTCTTTTCCAGGAGATTGAAACCTCAGAGCCCTGCAGCTGCATCCATTTGACCACTTACAGCATCATCATTGGAACCAACAAGTTCTATGAAATCGAGATGAAGCAGTATACGCTGGAGGGTAGGAGACGTTCCCTGAGGAATGCACCAAGTGGCTCCACAGATTCTTTTGGCGGGGCTTTTCTAAAGCACTTTAGGAAAAAAAGTTGGTGCTGCTCAAGGTGTTTTTCTCCATTCTCTTTGCAGAGTTTCTGGATAAAAATGACCACACTTTAGCTTCTGCTGTGTTTGCTGCTTCCACCAACAGTTTTCCAGTCAGTATCATCCAAGTGAACCCAGCAGGGCAAAGGGAGGAGTATCTGCTGTGTTTCCATGGTAAGCGGTACTGCCAGAAGGAGTCAGAGTCCTGTTGTAAAGGAAAGCCCAGTAGAGTTGACCTTCTAGGGCCTGGTAACGAATGTTTGTTGAGGACTGCGAGTCTAGAAGCCTGGCAAGAGCTGTGGCTGGCGGGTTAGACAGTGAGATGCACAGGGCACTGGCACTAAAATAGCACTTGCTGAGGTGCTTTTGGTGAGCTTGCTTGGCTTCAGAGTTCTCTGTGCCTGTGGATCAGTTGCCACATGTAGGCATCTGTGCCCGAAGGGAAGGGATCGTAGTCGGCATCAAGTGCAAACAGGCATCCGATTATCCCAGTAAAATGTTAAGGGGTTTTCAGCCTTTGGCTTTCTTGTCTGGTTTCCATACAGACAGGTGAGATGTTTTAATCTTCTGGTGACAAAATAAGAGAGTGTTAGAGTGTTTTGTATAGCTGCTTTTGTTGGCCCTCTAGGATAGTGTCATGGAAATGCACAGGAAGCCTTCTAAAGCCCATTAGCAGTAATTTTGGGTGAGTAACGGTAGAGTGTCATAGTCTTCCTAACTCTAGATTAAACAATAACTGTAATTGGTACAGGGAGACCTAGAATGGCAGTACCTTCTGGCACTGGGCGTACTCCTAAATCTAGCCAATTCAGTGTCAGAGTAATTCACGGCACTCCAGGATCTGCAAGGCAGTAAGTTCCCTGTCCCTGCTAAAAAGCCCAGGGCCAGTTGCTTTTGTCCCTTTAGAAAGAAATGAACAAAATTCAGGTGCAGGCTTACGACATGACATGACTTCTCTTGGCAGAGTTCGGTGTCTTTGTGGATTCCTATGGAAGACGCAGTAGGACAGATGACCTGAAATGGAATCGCTTGCCCTTAGCTTTTGGTAGGTGTTGAGGAACATTCACTTGGGTTATGGAAATTACTGAAACAGGGAAGCATCCTCATGGAACAGGTATTCTTTGCTCAGCGCTCCCGTTTCCTCTTCCCTCTCCCATTCCTCTCAGAAACTATGGAGATTTCCCCATGATTTAAGATCATTATAAAGTCAAATAGCAAACCTGCTGAAGTCTAAACAATTTGAAGAAAACTAAGGAAATGTAACTTTGGTTTAACGTTCCTTGTCTGACAGCGATTGAAGTGGCTAGTGGAAATTTTAAGGATGATTGGAAGTTTCTGAAATAGTCAAAAATATATAATGTCACTGTGGATCCCCCAAGCCTTTCACACTACCCAATGGGAATTTAATCCAGTTAATAGCCTGGTTTTAATGCCATTTTCATGACGCTTTGGTTAGTGAAATTCTTGAGATACAGATAGTTTCAAAGCAACAATTCTTTAAGCTTGCATCTCCCTACCTAGTAATAGTGTCTGTGTCTCATTACAGAAGATATATTCCTTTATTTTTCCCAAGGGGCTGGGAGGCTCTGTTGTGCTCACTGATGCTTTTTAGAAGTTTTTAACAGAGAATTTTATTTTGTGTTTTTCCTGTCTTTGCGATGCTCCTTCAGCCTACAGGGAGCCCTATCTATTTGTGACCCACTTCAATTCCCTTGAAGTGATTGAGATTCAGGCACGAGCTTCTCTAGGGTAAGTTGTTCCCTTTTCTTTACTTGGAACAGCATGTGCTCCAAGAATACGTGTGCTGGCCAGGAGAAGGTACGGTGTTGCCGTTGTAAAGACTTTTTCCTGCACTTTTACTCAGAACTCCTGCACGAGCCCACCTGGAAATACCGAATCCGCGTTATCTAGGGCCTGCAATTTCATCGGGAGCTATCTACCTGGCCTCCTCCTACCAGGACAAATTAAGGGTGATTTGCTGTAAGGGCAATCTAGTGAAGGAGACCAACAACGAGCAGCACCACAGAGGATCTTCTGCTACACGCAGGTATGGTGAAGTCAGTGTGTTATGGTCCCTGTGCACCTTGTAAGCAAACTCTGCTCCCGGTGGCTTTCACCCCTGATGTTGCAGCTGCCCTTAACCCATTCTTAGAGAGAGAGAGGCTGGCATTAGCCAGTTATTGTGATGCTGGAGTGGAACACAGAGTAGAGTCACTGATGTTTTAAAATCCAGAAAGCAAAGAAACATCAGCTCTGTAGGAATAGGTGGATAATCTCCTCCCCGAATGCTTTGTGCCCTTTAGCTGGTTTACTTTGATGCTGTGATATAGCTGTGCCTTCAAAGCTTGGTGAGCTTCGATGGTATTGGTATGACACTAAACATTGATTGACTGCAAGGATCCCTGAAGCAAGCTTAAACAATGAGTGTGCCTTAGGGAGACGCCTTGGGACGCTGCGATATGATCTCGTTCTGTTGAGCGGAACAGTGGCACTTCAGGCAGCTGAGCAAATGCTGGGGTTGGCAGCGCCACTGTGTGCTGGAAACTGCGAAACTGATGCTCGCACTCATCCTAACCTGGCATGAACAGCCTGGAGCCTCTGCCAGTTTTGCATGCGAAAAAGCATATATCAAATTTTAGCGGCCTTTTGTGTGGAAAAGCGTACTGCTGAAGTACACGGACATGTGTAGTTTTCTGGCCTGTTGCACAGACAGGACATCCCTTAGCAATTCATTAAGGCACGTTACTGGTGTGGCTAATGTTATGGAGACTCAGCTATCAAAGTATGGTCTGCTGGGTGTTTGGGGAAAGTTACATTTTTGCTAAAAGAAAATGTAACGTGAAGTTTTTGTCGCTCAGCTGTTCGCGTCCATTATTTTTGAATGACAGCAGCCCTAACAAGAGAGGTCCGCCCACATACAACGAGCACATAACCAAGCGGGTTGCATCAAGCCCAGGACCACCGGAAGGTCCAAGCCACCCTCGAGAACCAAGCACACCACATCGGTACCGCGAGGGGAGGACAGAGCTGCGGAGGGACAAGTCACCTGGGCGACCGCTGGAGAGGGAGAAATCTCCAGGCCGGCTTCTGAGCACCCGCAGAGAAAGGTCCCCTGGGAGACTGTTTGAAGAGAGCAGCCGAGGACGAATGCCCGTGAGCGGTGCCAGAACTCCTCTTGCTCAAGTCAATAAGGTAAGTCAGGAGCCTGGAGCCCGTTTCTCTTCTCGGGAAAAGGGATGTCCGGCAGCAGGGCGGGTGGTGCTGTAAAGTATGAGAGCAAATGAAATCTCACTCCCCCACCTTCTATTAAACTAGAGCACACGCGGTGTGACTCACTGGCCCTTCGAACACCCTCCCTTGTGCTAGTTCTGTAACTGTGAAAAGCAGCTTGGCTCTGGAACAGGCTACACTCCTCCAGATCTGAAAGCAGAGCTGCCCTGACCAACAGAAACCAAGTTACTCGGGATGTGAAGGGGGGACAGTGTCTGGAGAGAGGCATGTGGGAGCCTGCTGTGTTCAGTGATGCTGATGGTACTTGCCTTTGTCAGTGGTTTCAGAATGGTGCCGCCAAGGAGCGAGCACATACAGCACTGGCTCAGCAGCGGCAGCAGTAGTTAGGTGATGTACTGCTGCTGGCACCTGTGCATGTGTGAGGAAAATATGTGTGAGCTGTAACTGTCATCTTATTTCCCTGCCAGGTCTGGGACCAGTCCTCAGTGTAAGTCTCAGCTAGACAAAGTTACTCATCTTGACCTGCAGGAAAAAAAAGGAAATACACTGAGTATATGCACGGCATATGGCTGCTGCCCAGTTACCAAAACAGCATTCCTGGGCAAAAGCTCACTCCGCATCGGGAGACGTGATGCTTTTGAAGATTGTTTGCAGCTCAGTTTAGTTTCTCTGCACTTTCCTGCACTCCTGTTTTTGCACTTTGTACTACTGTTACTCTTTCAAGCAGTTCATGAACTTTTTGTATTCACTTTAGTCCCCAAGTAGTACGCTGAGGAAATTAAAGGGGACTAGAGTCCCACCCCCGTCTCTATAATGTGGTTAGCACCCCATACCAGATAATTGATCTTAGTTCTGAGACAGGCTGGGAATTCCTGATGGCCTGGAAAGAGAAGGGCCAAGGTGAGTGAGTCTTTCAATAGAAGGTGTGATTGGATATTCTCTACAGAACACAAGGAAATTTACTTCTGATTAGTCTGTTCACCTGCCACTTCTGAAAGTTATTTTGTTCTCACTAAAATCACTCTAGAGCAGCTCAGAGGGGGAGGGAAGAACCCTGCTTTAAATGAGCCCATGTGCCCAGCCCTGAGACAAAGTGCATTACCTACAAGCTACTGGGTTGTAAGACTTTATCCAGGTCTTCTGCATGACAGTTCACTGCATGCTGCTGCACCATCACTGGCTGCTCTCTCCTTTTAGGTTGCTTTGCTGAGTAGTGTATTGTACCTCACCTGTAAATTAACTGAAACCTTTAGATTACGCTGCAAAATAACCGTTAATTACTCTGGAAATTTGGCAATGAAGAGTTAACGAGCCTTATTCTATGACAGGAATTACAGTCACACTGAACGTGGTCCCTTTGGAAATAACCCCGTAGCCCTGACAGTGTCACGTTCCCCAGAAGGAGCAGCGGCCCAGGGCTGGCTCCTCCCGTGACATGTAATTTGTCGTACAATAAGAACCAAGTGTCACGGCACAAGAGGATACTCACAATGAACAGCTTTAGCGGTTACTGAACACGCTTCGCCTTTGCTCCCACGTATCTAACCTCGAGCCATTTATTGCTTGCTATTCTCTTTTGCTGTGAACATGAAGCAGAGAGCAAATGATTTTCAAAGCAGGTTTTGACCATTCAATCTGCACTAGCAACATCCTAAGTGAACAACCACGTTCTTTACAACTGGAAAGAGCAAAAACTGCATCCAATCTTCCCTTGGCGCCACACTTAAACTTCTGCTAGTCCCTCACAAGCCTGTGCTAACCTGTTCTAGAAACCCATAAAAATTCAAATGCCTTGTCAGTGTCCTTTGGCGAGTTTCATGAATATTGTATCCCGTTCTCGTCTGTTGGGTTGTTTTAGGTCAGATGATTTGGCAGGAAACTTGCTGAAAGTTTTTGTCTCCTGGTCTGAATATTTGGAAAGGTCACTGAGATCAGTCTTTAAATCTTTGCATCTCATGGAAGATCTTCAAGACCTCAGAAATGGGCTTGTTGAGTCCTGGAAGTGTATATCTTGTGTCTTGTTTGTGAAATGCTTCCTGCTATAGAAATAGCTCAAAGGACTGTACATATTTACAAGAAACTTTATATTCGTAACAAAAAGGAATTGAATTGGTTTCTACTTTTTTATTGTAAACTGTGCGTTTTTCAACACTAGCTTTTTGTTTTAATGGTGGTTGTGGACAGCCATCTTCAGACACTGGAGGGGCCTCAGCTTAGTCCTCCTTGCTCTCCCATGAAGAAATATTGTAACGTTTATTTGCAATTGAAGCTTGTTAGCATAAATGAGGTTTTAGGTCTCTAAAAGTACAGGATTTTTCTTCATTACCTTTTTATTATCGACAAGGGAGGGAACCAGAGGGACAGTTCCAAGCTCCACCTGGAAAGTATTGAACTTTGTTGTTGAAAAATAACCAAATAAAAAAAATAACTATCTTGACTGGCATGGTGAAATGAACGCTTCCTTCTATAGAGAGTAACACGGAGCCATCCTGCCATTGCACCCAGCGTTAGAGGCTGTGTAATCTATAGGCGTCAGAGCTTACCAAAGAGCTAACCTTGGCAGTATTTAGCATTAATAGTGGTTTTTCCCTGAACAAGTAGCGTAAGTGGCTTCACAAAAACAAAGCATGTTCATATGAACTGAAACAGGTGGATTTGTCCAAGTATTTTACTAGAGCAGCAGCTGGCTGCCAACACCTACAGCTAAATTCTGCCCCGACGTACTTAACTAGAGGTACGGGTAGAGGTAAGACACATGTGAGTATCTGGGAAAACAATCTTGCCCTGGTAAACGACCCACACATCTTGAGCTGGAAAGAACCATCTTAATTAACAACAGTGTGATCTAACAACAGGTTTGGGATTTATCCCAGCAGTGTACTGGTAGCAGAATGGACTGAGACAGTTACTCATCCCACCGCTGTAATATGCTGGTGCTTTAAGGCCTAATAGCTGCAACTTTAAAAAAAAGAAAAAAAAAAAACCACAACAAAAAACCAAACCAACATTCACGAATTGAGTCAGAATGAGTACAACCTGCAGTTACTGTACATCTTAACTTATACCTGCTGGGAAAACTTGCTAGATCAGACTTAAATGTAAATACATCTATTTTTAACTGAACCAGTTTTTACAGGGTCTGAAGTATTCTTTCACAGGAAGAGGTTTTTAATATTCACACTGCTGCCTACAGTAACTTAATTTGTCCTCCTACTGTTCAGTGTTTTCAGTTCTGTGCACATAACCGCCCCCTTACCCCCAATAAAGGGCCTGTTGGAGGGTGTGGGGGTGGGTTACTAATAGCTCCTCTTACATTTTGGTCTACATGACATTCTTCATGAAAATGCTCTACATAAACCCCAAGCTGCTTGATTTTATCTATTGTGCCTACTATCTGATGTATATGATGAAATGCTAACTTGTTCAATGTTCCTTTATTTTACTGTGCACAAAGAATACTTATTTAAAGCTCATTGTTGCAGTCCTATGATGCATGATCAGAATTGTAACAAAACTAAAATAATCCAGAAACTGGTGGAGTAAAAAAAAAATTATTTATTGAGCCTTTTGATTACCAAGAAACATGCACAAATGCCCTGTCAGCTTGCCCACTGCGCTCTGTGCTGAAATTTAGGGGGTCGGGGGGGGGGGGGGGGGAGGACGGTGGCGGGGGGTTGTGGCAGAGAGCTCTTTTTACTTCTGCCGTAGACACAGACCATAGCGGCTTACTCAAGGGCCAAAAAAAATGACTGTAACAAAAGCCTCTGCATCTACCTTAAATCATGTGCTCTCCTAGCAACAGCCAAGAACAAACATAACAGCACAGACTGCGAGATGTGGGTGGGGAATGTAAGTGAGCTAATAAATCCATCTCTTGATCCAGCTTTTGCCTTTGGAGGGATTTGATTCATCCCCTTACAATAAGGGAACACTGTGATTAATCTAATTCGTTCACCTATCAAGCAGAAAACAAGCTGGGGGTGGGGGATAAAGAGTGAGAGCCCCCCACCCCAAAATGAAAACTGAACCAAGCAGCCTACCTCTTCCTTCAGCAGCGCCCTGCCAGAAAGCAGCCCTCCTGCAGATGCTCCCTGCTGGAGAGAAAGGGGGGGGGGGCGGGGCGAGGCTTACCTGGAGGAAGGTTGTGGCTCCGGGGAGGTGTCAGCTGAGGCCACCGGTGCCAAGGAACACCCCACCTCCGTCACCTGCCCGGCCTGGGAGAGGCCCTTGGGCCTGCGGGCAGCTGCGCTGGCTCACCAAGCAGGGGAGGGTGGAGGTGACCACAGAGTAATTCCCCTGGCCAGCCCAGGCGATGAGCTGCGCTGCTCGCTCCTCACACAGCCTGGGCCCCTCACCCTGCCGTCCGAGGTGCACACATGAAGCTTTTTTGGGGGCTGCAAAACCTAATGGTGCAGTGCCAGCTGCAGACCATGTAACCAAGTGCTCTACCCTCTGAGCCATGGCCATAAACTGCAAATTAAAAAAGAAAAAAAAAATTCTATAAAATAATTGGTTCTGTCCTGTGGTTCCACCACACCAGCACTGATGAAAAGCCTAGAGTGAGTCATGCACACATGTAACTGGGAAAAAATCCACAAATCTTAGCAATAACTAATGAGACCAAGTCCATGAACGCTGCTGTTTTGCATACCTGCATACCTTCACTTTCCTTTCTGTTTTCCATTTCTGTTTCAGCTTCTTTAGCCTCTGACATGTGAAAAACTTGTTTTTCAACTGAAAAACAAAACCGCACAACCAAACTTATTAAGTTACCTTTAAGCTGCTCTGCTCTTCTAGCAAAAAAAAAATGAATCCTGGGTCATTCAAATAAGAAACCTGTGGTTTCCTTTCCCTGCTGTCACTAAAAGCCTTTAAGAGGCTGCACTGCATGATTTCTGGCTGCCCATACACCCTCGCATCTACTTTTCTTTGAACACAGCTGAAAAAATACCTTCCAGCACCTGCCTCTCCTCTGCTGACACATGTCCCACCAAACCCACTTGGTTCTGCACAACCACACCCAGGCTGCTGCCACAGCACTTGCCCAGTGCCTGGCCCACCACACATGTGCCGCAGCTGTGGCACAGGCACCAGGCAAAGCCATGGGCACAGCCAGGCACCGGGGCTCACTTGCCCACAGCGCCACAGGGCTGCCGGCCGCTGGCCCTCACTCAGGTCACCGAACAGCTCTGGTGGCACCAGAGTGGGACCGCTGTTGTGCTGACAGCAGAGCACGTCACCAGAGAGGACCACCGCACCACACCGCTTCCCGCCGACAGCTCCACTGTGCTACCCAACACAGGGTCCAGCACACCTTCGTCGGTGCCGCTGTGGAAGGAGGGGCCACCCAGTTACCAACAGCACCATCAGGCAGGGAACTGGCAAAGGGGCTGTGGGCACACAGTTGGTCACACACCTGCCTGCACTTCTGCATTTGAACATGCAGGTGGTTTTGACTGGGTGAGTTGACCTTTCAACAAAAGCTCAAACCTGTGACATCAGCTACTGGAGCTGTGTCAGCCTGCTCTCCCGTCTCTGCTACTGACACACCTTCATTCGCTGCCCTGACACAACCAGCCCAGGCTAAAAGGACCCCCGATGTTCCCCGGCAAAGCGCACAGGCCTCCCTGCGCCATGTGCTGCCCTGCAGGTTCTGGCCCTGACCACACATCTCACAGCCTCTTCCCTGACCTCATAAGGCAGCATTTTCTAGTGCTAATAAATATCACACAGCCTAATCCAACGCCACACATGTGCCTGTGACACCACAAACCGTACCCAACCGGCCATCACAGGCTGGGCTGTCCAGGAGAAAGGCTTGGGGAAAAAAGCTTTGCTCGAAGGGTGGCTGGCTGGAACAAAGAGAAGTGACAAGACTGTTAAAGGCAATAGCAAGCTTTCCAGTCCTACGGAAATTATCACCAGAGCTTTTAGGTAACTGGACTCTTATTCTGCCTGTAAACTTTGCATCACAAATCCATACCGACACCTTTCTCAGCCTCTTTACCGATTAACTGCAAGCAGACACAGTTTCAAGCTGCATCTATGAATGAAAAACTTTAACAATCCACCAAGGCATAAAACTGCAATCAGGCAATCACAGGTTATAAAGAAAGAACAACTCCAGGAAGCCAAGGTTACCAGAGATGGGAAGGATAATAACAAAGCCAGTCACCCACTTTTCTTGAAAATGTTTTATTTCTTTCTGAAGAGGCTGAAAACAAAAGCAATTCCGTATTTCAGAATACCAAATGCTATCCATAGCACAGAATGAAGAAGAGTTTTCAGAGAAAATCATTGCACTAGACCCAGATCTACTCAAGACTTTGCCGCACGGCTCCCAGCAAGGCAAACCACCCTTCCGCGGGGGCTGGTTACACCAAACTGGCCGCTGCAGCTTTTGCCCCCACTCAGACTCCGCACTGATCTGTGCAGCGTGCTCTTCCCCCAGTCGCATGGGGGCTGGTTATCATTGGCACAGTCACTGGCACTCTCAGGCACCAAAAAAAAAAAAAAAAAAAAAGAGAGGGAAGGACCCAGCGGGTCACCTCCTGAGCTGGTTCCTCCAGGGCAGGCCCGAGGCATGCTGGCAGGCAGATTTGCATTAATGTTGCATTTGCTTTGGGATAAAACAGGCTGCGAGTACCAAGTCCAGGCAACCTGGCATACCTTAATCACCGAGAAAATATGAACAGAATAAGAAGTTGCAGAGATCCCCACAACCCGGGCTGGGGAAGCACAGGGACTGCACACCCGCAGTCAGCGCTGCACCCTGGCCCTGGGCCCAGAAGGGTGCAGTGCGGCTGCATCCAGCTGGCTGCAGGGCTTACACCGAGGGGCAAGTTTGGCCACTGCGATGCAGGGGACTTACTGTCACCTTCAGGCTGTTACTGAAGAACTAATCCCTAAACTGAACACATCGATTTCCTTACAGCTACTTGTGCCAGCTTAAGGAAGTCCTTACTGGTGACAGCAGGAGAAATTAGTTTCAAAAAGCAGATTACTGCAAGACACATGTACGACTTATAGAAAAATCCAGCCATTAAAAACAATTGTCTTTACCAGCAATTCCACAGGGGAAAAGTTGTATTTCAGTTCTCATGAAGAGAAAAACTACAGAGCTATTCACAGTAGAAAGAGTGCACCCCAGCCTACCGTAAAATAAAAACGAGCTTGTAGGTGATTGTGTCGCTGATTTTGCCTAGAAAAGGCAGTTACAAAAAGATCATCGATACTCACACTTACTTCAGCCACGCAAGTGTGGAACTTGCTGCTGAAATAACTGTGTGCTTGATGAGTTATGAAAGCAGTAATGGGCTCGCTTTTGCTGAGTGTTGAGCTCAAATAAGATTCCACAAGAATCCTGAATTTTCTAGACTTTGGGCTGGCTTGTTTATTACTTACAGTCTGCCTCACTGCTAAAGGTCTTTTACCTGTTGCTGCCCTCACATTTTTCAGCCTAATTAAATGGGTGTTTTTTAACTGAGCTGACAACGGGCACTGACACCTCTGCCATCTGTCTAGTTGCCATGAAGCTGCCATCTCTAAGAACTTCCAAGGTGGGACTGGGAAAATAAGGCAGATACAGGAGAACTTGGAAGTCTCAGAAACAATATGAAATCAGAGTTCGTTTGCTACAGCACAGAGCAGGAGTACATTTGGTTAAGAGAAGAATTTTTTTTTCTGAGACTGCACTGGCCCAGAACAAATGGTTGCAAACTACTGTGATGCTCATATTGGCTTGTACAGCAAAGTAGTCACGTATTTCTTCTTGTAACGATGTGTAGCACTAAGCACCATCACTCCATCCTACAGGAGATGGGAAACAAGTGAGCATATTACATGGTTATCTAAAAGCTGCACATGTGAGGAACATGCCGTGGCCTCTCACCTTGATGGAAAGCGCGTAGAGGTGGTTCAACATGACATGGTTGGGTTCAGGAAGTAGTGCAGGATCACACTGGAAAAAACAGAAAGCGAGACAGTGTGAAAACAACAGAACTCACAGTTTACTCATCACAGCGGATGGGAGATAAACACCGTCTGTAACCAGCCATACCCAAATACATCACACTGCTTCTTACGCAGAGTCCATCAACAGAAACAAAGATTCGGAACAATCAAAGATCAAACCCCCCCACAGCCTCACTGCGCTCATGAAACTCACTCAGTTATTTATGTGCTTCTGACATTTAACGGTGTTGCAATGGAAAGACTAAGGTTTCAAAGAGTAAAATAACAATCTAGTTTTCTTTTCGATTTTGAAGAGTCAACTAAAGGGGGCCTACAGGAAAGCTGGAGAGGAACTTTTGACAGGGGCATGTTGTGATAGGACAAGGAAGAATGGCTTTAAGCTAAAAAGGGGTAGATTTAGATTAGATACTAGACAGAAATTCTTCCCTGTGAGGGCGGTGAGGCGCTGGCCCAGGTTGCCCAGGGCGGCTGTGGGTGCCCCATCCCTGGGGGTGCTCAGGGCCAGGCTGGACGGGGCTTGGAGCAACCTGGTCTGGTGGAAGGCGTCCCTGTCCAGGGCAGGGGGGTGGGACTAGGTGATCTTTAAAGGTCCCTTCCAACCCAAACTGTTCTAAGATAAGTAGAAAAATAATTTTACTTCAGATTAATCAATCTGGACACACATAATAAGGAATTTAATCAACACAGCAACTATTCTAAGGTTTTTCCTGAACTGTCCCCTGTCTGCACACAGACTGTTTCCCCATCTGCTCACAACCTCAATGCCTTTATTCAGCAAAACAAACTAGTGTACTCACAGAAATGCCGGTGTCCTTATTCAGGATGACCTGCAACAGGTGGGGGGGAAGAATAGGTGGTGATTTAAAGCGCTCTTCTGCCTTACAAACATAGGGCTCCTGGTGATACGGTCCTGGGGGTGAACTTGACAATTCTGCCAGAGAGATGTTAAATATTTATTCTTAAATAGTCTGTAAGAATGTCTGCTCTTCATAGGTACATTTTACTGGTACTCCAAGTTAATTTTCATATCCAGGAACTTGCAGCCAAAAGAAATCAATGGCACGTAAGTACAAGAACTGCAGCAGCTGATGCAGTGCCAGAGGATCAGTCACTGCCCAAGAAGTCATTGAGGATGTCCAAAGTCTGTCTGACTTGAAACTAGCTGTGAAGATCTGGGCAGCAGAGTTCCGAGGGGCCTGCTGCTCTCCAGAATGTCACTGTCATCTCTGCCCAGCGCTCCTCCAGCAAACGCTTCATAGGAAACGCTGCTCTACAAGGTTACCTCCAAGGCAAGTACTATAAACATGGTACATACCTGTAAAAGGAAGTATTACTGCCACACCAGGACAGAGCAATAGGAAGAGCTCTTCAGAGTCTAAACCAGTACAAGGGAAGGCCATTACAGCACGTGGGGGGAAGGCACCTACTAGAATCTCCTCCTAGCTTCTGGAAGTGTCCAAGTCTCACAAATCACACTTTTCCTCCAAAAAGTCTTTGCCCAGGGCAAAGTTGCAAAGAGCAAAAACCAGCCAAACACACCTTCCACCTCAAAGGACAGTTCTGAAGGAGGATTTAAGGTACTACTTAAATCATGGTCTTCATCCCTACAAAGGTCTATAAAGAAAGGTGGCAAGACTGATCTCAGAAATGACTCAATCTTACCTCTGTTACACTAGAATATGAAACCTAAGACAAAAATAGCACTTTTATATTATTCTAAGATACAGATAACTTATACTAAACAGTGAGGATACAATATACGGCTGAGCCTGTGTTAGCAATGCTAGGATACACCTAATTTCTACCTCTTTAGTGTGCAACTTTTGACATCCTCAGCCCACATTCTTAGCAAAGAATTATGAACGACGTAGGCTGTCAACGTTGGTTTGATGTTATATGGTAGAGACTGACCCACCAATGAGTGTGCTACAAACAGCCATTTCACACGGCACAGCCAAACAAACAGCTGTTAAGCACCCATGACCTCCCCCTAATCAGATCTACAGTGACCTGTGTGGCACTATCAGACGCTTCCTCGTTTCTGCATTTGTCATTCCTGTACCTGTCCACAGAGCCTGACAAAAGTGGAGATTAATCTATACTGGAGTTTTAACTCCAGTTAAAAAGGAAGATAGCTTTAACTCCAGATAGAAAGGAAGATGAAATTTTTAACAGCTCTAAAAAGTGTGATATAGAACTACCAGTAAGCTCATACCAGACATGTCTGAACATTTTTGAGAGTCCACCATCAAAGCATCGAATACTTCAAAGTCAGTTTTCTTCACCTGTATGATGTTGTTGACGGTGCCTAGCTGGCTGGTTACTACAGGCTGGGAAAAGACAAGGTACAAAAGTCAGAATAAGAAAAGCTTACGGGACTACACAATCAGCATTACTAATAATGAAATATATTGCTTTTAAAATATGCTAGTGCCAGATACGAAAAGAGCTCACCATTGCTCAGTCAGTGTTAGGTTAAGACTGGGGGGATGCATGTCAGTTGAACCTGCTAGGCCCACAGCACTCAATAAATTCTTGGGCTATAGACAAGGCTAGCACCAGGTCTGGGCTGAAGACAACACTGATGACACAAGGAGCCAAGCTTTGCTTCTAGCTTCTATAGGGCTTTCTGATCCAGGCTAAGATCTACATCGCCTGATGCAGGACAGAGTTTGGTTGGTATTGCTGGTTTACTATTAAAGCTAAGACTAGAGTCCCAGGCAGAGGGTTCAAAGAGCTAATTTTACTGCAAGTTAAATCCTGTGAGGTTCTGCAAGGTTTGCCAAGGCAGCAAGACAACTGGAACCAATAGCTGTGAATGATAAGTTCTGAAGCCGGTAGGGACTGCTAGACAGGCTAGCGTTAAAGCTCATTTTACAGCAGAGGAGGAAGAAAAGGCCTGGTAGATTTTGGCACAATTACTGGATTATGAAAATATCTAGAGCAGCAATAGCAACATTCTGGCACAGACAGCAAGTACGGCACGGAGTGATTTGGGCTGTCAGCAATGCTAGAGTGCTTTAAAAGACAGTTTGGCACTAGACAAGAAAAGCTCGCCATCTCTTACAAAGCAATACCCAAGAGAACTTGTCACCCATTTGTTATGAAACCTTCTGTCCTTTGAGGCGGTCAGTCTGATCCTGCCACCTAGGTCAGCTGGGACCAGAAATCTCACCAGCTTAAAACAGTTTCTGTTGTTAACAGATACCTTCTCTCTGAAAAGGCCAGCCACCGGTACAGAAACTAGCCAGGTTCTCATCCTCAGATGCTTCAACTGAACAAATACAGTGAATCAAAGCAGACATTACCTCTGAAGGATCATGCGTCCACTGCCCATCCACAAAGAACTTGTACTGGTGCTCTCCTTCTGGCAGGTCCAGGATTGCCACAAAGTTATTGTGACTGGAATTTAAGACAAACAATCAGCCCTGAAACAGTCTGAAAAGCACATTGACCCATAAACTGTGACAAACACTGTAACAGCATACAAGCCACCTTAACAATGCAAAAAATTAAAAAGGCAGTGCTGCATTTAAGAGAATCTCTGATGTAATCTAAAGGTAAAGAACCAAATTACGGTTAATATTAATGATAGCTTCCTCTGCAACAGTAAGTCCCCACGCATTCAAAATCAGTACCTGCATTCCTGGCATCAAGTAATTGGCACTGAGCTTTTACAAAGTCATCCTCAAATCTTCACGTTACTTGTCAGTACGTGAGACCTCATTTTATCTGTGAGACTCCTATTGATGTAACAGGATCAGCTTACTCGTATTTCCCTGCCTTTCAGTATTTGCCATTACATTTCAGAGATGCCTATGGAATAAGTGAACAACGACTAGAAGATGAAAGCAGCAACTCAATACTTCTGAGTTACTTTGGGTCTGAATAGCTGCTGCTTGGTAATTTTGATACTCCTGTGCTGTGAACTTCCTGATTCTTCAGAAGTCTTTACCAGCATGTCAGGAGAAGCTGAGAAACAGTTGAAGCTATATGAACAATTCAAACAGGCCACAAAATGCCAATGTCTCTCTTTACTTCCTCTCAGGTAAGGAGGGCAAGCATACAACCACCGTGCTAGCTTTGAAATTTCAGTTTAGAATATTGAAGTCTCCTACTCAAGCATGTTTGATTCAGTAACATGATTTTATCCAGCCTCTAAGGAGGTCCAAATATTTCCTTTCCCAGAATACCTAATCTGGTGAGAGACAAACTTTTTTTTTTTTTTGGGTAAAGAGACATTTTTATCCAGACTTCCAGACGCCATTTCCTGTCTCCCAGGCTTTCTACTTAGGAGTATGATAGTAACACTGATGTTCCATTGGCCTCTTTTCCATCTCCTATCTTGATAATTTATTTCACATTCTTTATGCACAGAAAAATCCTCCCATACTGTTTCATCAGGCCACTCTACCGCTCCCTCAAGTTTCCTAATAAATTAAAGATGCCTCTGCAGCAATGACAATGCAGGTAGCCACTCAATGAGATAAGAAACACCAGAAACTGGCAGAAGACCAATCCTTCACAGACATGTCATTGTTGACAGACAACAGGGCTCAGCCCAACAGTTAGATACAGACTCTCTGCCATTCATTACGTTTTACATTTTTGAAAAAAAAAACCACCATTGGTTAAATGAAGTACTTACGCAGGTACAGATTAAGCAGAGCTCTAGAGCTCTCTAGCAGGAAAAAGCAGTTGGTACCTTAAGACAGATTCATTCTCTCATTTGTGTAGTTTACCAGCAGGTGTCCCAGGCCCAGAGTTTCCCTAGCAGAATTTGGACCCTTTGAGCTGGGCAAAAGGTATGGCAAGAAGGTACGTGTGCCATCAGAGACATTATGTTCAAAACCCAACTTCACCTGACATAGCCCAGCTCTACCCCAGGTAGCAGACTGCACACCACAATTTTTTTCGGGTCATTCGGGCACGGTGCCTAGTGAACACCCCACTCCTTCAAAACTAACACACAGCTCAACTTTTATCCTGTGCCATCCAAGGATAAAAAGTCAGATTCTCATCAAGGGCTTGAGGAGAGAAGCAGGACAGTGGTAAATCCAAGATCGATCTGTCAACTGACCACCTTTCTCACTGCTCTAAGTGTTCCAAGTCCATGGGGAATATCACTGACACAGCAGCAGCAGTTTATTACCTCCTTGTCAGAGGAATTTTACTCCAATTGTTAAAGGATCCAGATAGATAGACTTCTTTCCCTCCTCCAGTCCAACGAAAGACTGTTGGTCGAGCTTGAGTGGGAGTTTTATCATTCACTTCCAGATCTTGTTGCCAAGCTAGAAATTCTTCTTTCTCCAATGGAGCCTACAAGCACAATATCTTAATCAAAAGAAATTCTTTCCTTGCAGACTCAGACAACCTATGTTTTTACTGAAGGCGTTTTTGCGCTCAGGCATGATTCTCCAAGGTACAAGACTACAAGTAGTTTTTGTCAGAGGAAGATTAGAAACTACATTTCTAGATGCTGTTCGCAAGTTCATTTGCACAAATTGCAGAAAGATGTTAAAGACTTTCAAATCTGCAGAAAGAGCGGAAAGCAGAGTAATCTCCCTCCCTCCTGCCTAAATTAGATTAAAAAGAAATGGCTTAAGCTCACAAAAGTCTTCAAATACACAAATATAAGAAAAGGGAGAAAAATAATTAAGAAGAAATATGCTTAGGAAGGATTTAGATTATACAGATATCATAGGCACAAAATTTGTAGTTAGCGGAAAGATTACGAATTGTCTATAGGAAACAGCTCTGTCCAATAGTCAAAATCTAAGTACACCTTCCTGTTATCCCTATGAAACAATACACAGCAAGACGTTTCTAATGATCCATCTAATACAGAGCAGTCAACAAATCTTTTAATATGAAAAATAGTAAGACAGGTAAAATATCAGCGGTAACTACAAGAGCATTAAGTATCCAAAGGCAGTTAGGGCATTGTATTTACAGCTTTTGGTCAGTTATATTTTAGTTTTTCTACAAATAATTCTTGCTGGAAACCATGACATTATACTCATCATACCTGCTTGAACATCAGCACGCTCTCTCTCCTTTGTGTGGGAAGCAAGGCATATGAGGCAGTTTTGTGTATAAATTCAATGACAGAATTACTGAAGGCTGCTAACAGCACCTGCATTGGATAGCATTCCCAAGCTGGTAATGTTAGAAGGCAAGAAAAAACCAGAAATACCTTCATTTCCTCTGAATGGAACAAGTCTGTATCTTCAGGACTATCCATTAAGATTTTTGGCCTATCACCCTCTTTCGTACTGATGGCTCCTCCCGAGTTGTCACCTCGGGATGCCTTATGCCCATGACGCTCCAGTCCAGCTCGCTCGCTGCTTGTGTTCCCCATTTTTAAGGACCTAAAAGACCAGGAAAAGCCAGATTAGCACATGTACTTTTGAAGCTAGAATGCCAATAGGCAGGAAAGCAGCTCATCAGTAGACCTGGGCTCTGTTTCTGAGTTGTAAAGTCTAAGAAACTTCGTTAATACAAAATGCTAGCATCTTAAAATTATATCACACTCAGAACAAATACATTAAATGACAATTTTTAGCTACTCTTGACAATGTGCTAGATATCCTAGCATCTCTGCAAGACTCAAGCCACTCTAAAAGTTGCCCAAGCAGGTATCTGTCACTGCAGCACACTGCTACTCTGCTGTCCCAAGGTAAATACCTGCTGTTTTGTCTTCTGAATACCCATGTATATAACGTTTCACTGCACTAGCTGTAACATCAGTAGAACTTTCTGTCAGAATGCTGCAAAAGCAGCCTACTAGAAATATAACTTCACTAGAACATAAAGTTATCTCAGGCAGCAACCTGCTAAGGTTCCTTACAGTGGCTGGCTGCGGCTCTGAAGCACAAAGACCACACAGTCCTGCTGTACTCTGCTGGAGGCTGCCTCCAGTCTCTGCCTTTCTCTGAGAGAAGCAGGCGCGTGCTGCGCAAGAAACACAATGCTTCTTTCTCTCCACAGCCCTGTGGCCACTTCCACAGGCAGAAGGGACAAGACTGGATGTGTGCGCCACATCTTATCTGGAGGACTACTTACATGTGAAGAGTGGCAACCTAGAAGTGGCCAAGGGGGGTGTGTGGAACCACACAAACAAGGCCTTGGAAAGCACCCAGTGGGGTACAAGTACATGTCCAGGATATTGCCCTGTTTCCTGTAAACTTGAATTACAGATATTGCCCAACTTCTAACTGTACAGACCTAAGCTCAGCCACATCCTAAACCTAAAACCAGTGTTAGAGCATGTGTTTTAAGTAACTAAACAACCAACCAAACAATTTAACTGGCATGATAGAAAATAAGCACAAATACAAGTATTAATTAGCTATATGAAATTGCAACAGCTTTAAGCATTCTGTAAGCTTTAAGCACTTAAATAGCGACTTGCTGGTTCTGTAAGATAGACTTTAGGGAAGGCCCGAATGAAACCGAACCTCCACTGAAGTTCTCACCAGCAGACACACCTGTAGGCTCTACCTGCCGAGCCGACCCACGCCCCGCCGCGGGCAGCCAGGCAGCCGGTGCCTCCGCCGCCCGCCTCTCCCCGGACCCGCCGAGCACCCCGGCAGCCGGCACGGCTCCCCCGCAAGTACCCAGGAGCATATTACACAGCCCACCGGAGCTGCACCCGCACAGCGCCAACCGGGGCAGCAAGACCCAGGCCTTGCAGCCGAGGGGCACCGCACCCGCCGCCGTCCCCACAGCAACCCCCGCCAGCCTCACCGTCCCCAGCCGCTGCCCCGGAGCCCCCCGGACGCATACACTCACCTCCCGCCGGCAGAGCCCGCCGCTGCCGCTCCTCCGCGGCGGCGCTTCCGTTTCCGTCCGGCGCGTCCCGGCCGCCGCTCCGGGGGGAACCCGAGCCGGGCGCGCAGGTTCCGGCGCCGGCCCCCGCAGCAGCCAGGCCCCCTCGCGGGGGGGCAGCCCCCACACCAGCTTAACGGCACTGCTGAGCGGGTGCCTCGGGTAGGAGGGCAGCAGGGCAGCTCGGCAGCTCAAGGGCTCCGCATGAGCCTGTGGGAGCCGCTTTCTCCCAATCACCGGTGCAGGGTTTGGGGCTGCGGGTGAGCGAGCACGGGCTGCGGGCACCGGGCGAGGAACGCATTTCCCCTCTTCAAACGGGAGCCAGGGCCAGCCGAGGGGACGCCGACCATCAGGGCGGCAGAGGCGGTCTGCGAAACCACCAGGCCACAGCTCTCCTCTAGGGGAAATTTAAGCCCTTAACTGAGAAATGTTTCTCAAATTAAATTACATCTTCTGTTTCTCTAACAACTTTCTCTAAGCATTTCCAATTACACTAGCTCATTTTACCCTTTGCTCTTCATCAGCTGTCGCTGTCTTTCCTTTACTTTTCTAACAGGCACAAAGCTGCAAGGACTGGCGGATCCTGGGTTGGCACTGCTCTTTACAAGGAAATTGTTGGGTTTTTCTCAACCAGGCGAAGCAACCTGCAGACAGAAGGGATTCCTACCAAATCGAAGTGTATCCTTGGTGGCATGCTGTTATGTGGTGGGAAGAATTCTGCTGAGATGGACAGAGTCACTGTGCCTAATGGCAAGTGCATGGCTGGCTCCTGCAGCATGTTTTGAGGAACAGCTGCTCCCAGTTTGTCTTCCGTGGGTGGAATACCTCGGCACAGAACAGGCTGCCGGAGGGGTGTAGAGGAATGTCTGTGGGCAGCTCTTCCTCAGCCCCTGCAGAAGCTACCCTGCTAGAAGGTGCAGCTGTTGGTATTTTGGTATTTCACACAGCTTAACACCCCTAAATTCTTTCTCCAAACCTAATTGTTTTGTTCTTCTCCGTTCTTTTTTTGGCCAGCAACAATGCACAGTGGGCTGGTTGTGTCTGCAGAATAGGCTGGAGGCACACGGTACCGTGTCTTGTCCATCACTTGTCCAGTAGGACCACTGTGCCCATCTGCACAACAGCCAGCCTGACTCACTGCAAGCAGCAGTACCTTCTCACTGTGGGGCCCATCCTCGCTTCTTTGCAATGGTTTTTGTTACATCCAGGAACCACAGATAGGTAAAAACTGCAGGATGAGGACTACTAATAGCTCACAAGGCTGTGGTAAGCAGTCTACAGTAGGTCCAAGAATTATTCACAATTCTGGTATTAAAATGTGATAGTTCCTCTCTACTTGGTGATGAACCATCCACCTGTGGCATGCTGCATGCGAAACCCTTGGGGAGTTACCGGCCTGTGGACAGGACAGAGACAATGGGTACAGGCATCTCAGCCTCCTGGGTGCTGGGCTTCACTGTTGCTACCTTCTCCCTCTTTTCCCCATCACTACTTACTCTTCAACCCTGACTCTGTCTTCCCTCGCTGTCAGTTGTGACAGGCGGGTGTAGCAGAGTCCAATAGCAATCAGCCTGTAACTCATTTTGTGAGGTGCCTGGTCCCCACAAATTATGAGGGCTGGATAACATTACACCATAAACAAGAGTCTTGGGGGGGCGGGGGGGCGCTTACCACTGCTGCCCTGCCTCCTCAGGGGCATGTCTGTACGCATGATCCTCACATGCACGGGAATATTGTTTTCTTCGCTCAGCCTGAGTGGGAGCCCAACCCCCCTTACAGCTGTTAAAGCAGGAGATGTAGGAAGCAAGAGATTAGCTAGACATGCCACAAGGGCCTGGCACAGCTCATCCATCCACTGATTTTCTGGAACCCCAGAGTTTCGCTCCTTCCTTTAACAGCATCTGGGAGTTCTTGCCTCCTTCCATACTCTGCAACCTGAAGGGAATAAAAACTCCCCCTCTTTCACTCCATCCAGGACCAGCCTCCACATTCCAAAGGAAGACTACGAAGTACCTTTTCTACTCCTGCCTCTTTACATACCTGTGTTAACTTTCTTCTTCTTACTGCCAGATGAGTATGCAACGGATGGTGAACTGGTTCACATTCTTCCATCAAGACTTCCATGTGTCCCAAATGAGGTTCCTGGTTAACTTCCCTAGTGAGAATGTCAGAGGTGTCACTTGCCATGGAAATAACTTATCATGACAACTCAAAATTTCTAGTTTTCTGAACTGCCACGTTATCTCAGACGGGGGACACAGTAACAGACCACTCACTAAGCACTCCTGACATTGGTACCAGAATAATTTGTTCCTTAGCTGTTCAGCTGCGTACATTACATTGCATTACAGTTTTGGGGGATGCCCAAGCATAGTGACTGTAAGCATTTTCACTGAGAAGAAGAAAAAGAAGTTGGTAAAAATCTCCTTCTTGCCTCTGACACTAACTGCCAGTCTTCAAGAACACTCTTAATCACCTTTGCTTTTAGCTTTCCATCAGCCAAAGGAAGGATACTAGGTTGGGTGAATATTACAAAATCTTTTAAAAATTCAGAACTGCAGATTGTTTTATTCTGGTGTATTCAGGACCCTGCTTGTGTTTACTACCCACATTTCCATGGAACAAATACTGACCTTAAGTAAACATTAAATTTAGACATCACAAACCCAAATACTAAGTTCTGGTATTAGCAATCACACCAACAATGTCAATGCCCTAGGATTTACAGTTGTCTGCTCAGGAAAAAGACCTCATATCGTGGAAAACAGTGAATCACAACAATAGTTTGAATTGCAATTAACAGGCTGGAGGGTAAAAAGGTTCAGGGGAAAATGTAACTGAATAATTCTGAGTATGAAATTCCCTTGGAAAAAAAGCACAGTCCACTTTCAGACTGTCCACAACCCATAAACCAAGGTAAAAGTAATTGATTAAATGCTACCACCTCATAGGGCAATGTGAGGTTTTAGAAGTAGATGCTTGTAAAAAAACCTGCAGGATGTTAAGAGTCACATGGTCTCTATGTTATTTACCATGTTTTATTTACCAAGCAAAGGTCAGCTGCTTTTTCCCTTGCTCACATCTACCTTCTCTAATAAACTTGAACTAGGCCTAGCCTGACTAGACTCACACAGAGCATCTTATTCAGAAATTAATTTGAAGGCATTTTGGTTCTTGGCTCATAAGATCATGAGACTCAGCAGACTTCATCAAAGCTCTAACAATCATGACAGAGCACTTCAGTGCTGTACAAGCTGAGGGGTCAAGCAAAGTGACATCTTTACTACTGAGTCATTCTACCCCCTTGGAGATATCACTTTCTTCAGCAGCTGACTCATTTTAAAGAAAGCAAGAACCAAACAGGAGACACCTGTGTTAGGGGAATTAGTCTTTGATTAAACGAGGTGAAGAATGGCCTTACAAACGTCTCAGGCACAAAAAGTCAGAGCTAAACTTGTGCTAGCCCCAAGGAGGGGATGGCACTCACAACCACTTGTGCTCTAGGCATAACCTCACTTTCATTGTTTGGATTATCTCCTGGAGTTAGTTAAAATCAAAAGGCAATTAAGTCCCCACCGAACACTGGCTGAGATATGTGTACGTGAGGCTGTGATGGCTCACCCTTACCACACAGCCTGCTCCAGTGCGCAACCCTTAACTTCAGTGGAGTTTCCCCCTTCTGTTACCCCAAAGTATGTGTTGAAAAATAAACACAGTGGCCTAAATTCTCGGACTGTGCAGACTGATGTTCTGATGAATACATTGACTTCTGGCAAAGTTCTTTTTCCTTGACATGATGCAAGCTTATTTAGCTAAAGAGAAGTCATAGCAAGCAAAGTGGAAGCTGACTCAGCCCTGCAGCCAGATATGACAAAACCAGAAAAGCCATCCTCAGTCATGAGCTGGTAGATCAAATTCAGACATGCCATAAATCACATTATAAAGGACACATGAGCAAGTGCTTCTTGTAGCTTCTGTGCTGTGGAGAGTAAGCTCTGTGGTAGTGGCAACAGAACTTATCCTAGAGTTCAAGTCAGGATAAATTTCACTGCAGAAACCTTCCTTTCTACCTTGGGCTCCTAAGTATGTTCCTCCATCTTTACATTGGCGGAGTGATCTGTTTCCAAACCCCCTCCCCTCCTTTTAGGTCACTTGAATTTAGCCCATTTTGCAGGCTGCCAGGGAGTGATGCAGAGGAAGTTGGGCAGCCTCCTTAAGGACTCACTCACATTTCAGGGACACATGCCGTTGCTGTGCATGCAGAACATGCCGTTGTGCTTGGGAAACGGAAAATTGTAAGCACATGTAAAAATCACTCATAGATCACTGCATCCCTTCTCAACTACTCTACTCCAACATAACACCAAACACTTTCAGAGACTTACTAATTAAAAAATTAGGTTGGAAACAGGAGGATAATAAAAGGAAGCCAAGATTCAAGCAGTGATTCAGCCTGAAGGCCCTGCCTGTGAAAGACGGAGGGCTCAGTCTCAGAAGAGCTGCCTGCTAGGCAGCAGACATGCAAACTATGCTGCACAGGCCTTCTGACATCTCTGACTTTGCCTGGAGGCATCTCCTCCAAAGTCAGGGTAGGTTCCACATCTAGTCAACTCTGAGTGTACCCTGTTAACAGGGGTGAAGGTTTGGTGATAGGGACTCTTCCCTCCAAGAAGCAACATGTTCTATAAAGGCTCCTAAACAGCTGCCAGGTAACCAGAATGTGGCTTACCAGGCTGGCTGTGAATCAATCCAGTGACTTTATTACTTGCCTTGGGGAATCCAGTCCTTCAAATGCACCCTCTTGTGCACATGTGCACACAACAATCACAAAGTAGGAAGTAATTGGGAAGATGACCCAGTCTCTCCCCTACTGATGCAAATCAGTAACAAAATCCATCTTAAATAACCAGCAGACAAAGTTAGGGTCCAGGTGAGGAAATGCATCTAAAAAGAGATGCTTACACACCGTTCCAGCAGATGCATCTGGACTGATTCTGAGTGATGGACATTGTGGTACCAAACAGATACAACCTATCTCCAGGCTGAGAGGCAGAACACAGTTCACAGTGTGAGCACATACCCAAAGATACAGGTACAAAAGCAACAGCTTCTGGAGCTTTGAGACACACTGTTCATGGATCATGGCTGCAACCACATAAATCGAAGAGCCAGTGCTGATCTTTGAGTCACAAGTTGTAAACTCCTGGGTGTTCCTGCAGGGAGGCACCCTAAGAATTTAATTTCATATCGTCCCCTTGAATTTTTTTTTTGCTGTGCAATCTGATGAAGCATATACCACATGTTTAAGTGTCTGGCTGACCCCCTTCATACGGCAGCAAAGAAACTCCTCTTATATTTAGAAGCCCTCTTCTAGGGTTACATATCAAGATACATGCACATTGCTGTTTTGCAGAATGCAGCTGCCCCGCAAGAAACGAAAGATGCTGACATGATCCAGGAGCTGAGGCCAGCAATTTCAAGTTTCCATCTGTCTCTGCCTGTAATACACGCAGGAAGGAAAAGAAAGCTCGACTTCAGGCATTAGTTGGTGTGCCTTCAGCATGCAGGAAGACTGCATCAAAAAATGGAAGCCTGGAGAGGTTTTGTTGAAGACACTGTTCACCTGCCCAAAACACAGATGTTGAGTTGAAATATGTTTTACTGCTTTCCCCCACCTTATGTCATGAAAGAACATCATTCAGCACATATATGACAGCTCCTTTTTCCTTCCCCCACCAAAAAATGATAGATGCAATGCAGAATGATAATAGGCCAAACCTAAATCTAGATGCATAACGATTAAGACCAGCTAATTTCCAGAGACTGTTATAGATAATGAAATTTGTTTATGTGCCCCTCAAAATATAAAGCAGGCACTAATTCCTCAGTCAGACAACTGCATTCTGCTTTCCACACTCACTGCTGTCACCAGGGGTCTTGCTGATTTGGGCAGTAAAATGTCATTTAGCTTCCCTGTATGATACCTCACTTTGTATGGGTATGTCGTATTTACACCAGAATGATTTGGTTGTACAAGGGCCATATTAATTTCCAGCACAAGCTGTGTTTGACTGCATTTCTCAAACATGACTGAAAATTTATGTAAACATAAATAAATTAAGAGACCTGCTACCAGTATATTACTAAAGCAAAAATAAGATTACCTATGACATAGAAACACTAAGACAGAGGAATTGCTGCATTTTCCCCTCTCTGTCACATTAAGTGGTTTAATATAAAGCCTTTATTTTTATACCAATCAATAGCACTGTAAGGTAGCAACATTTATCTTCAGAAGCACTGAAGATACGATGGCTCAATTCTCAATTATATTAAGAGCGAGACTTCAAAGATATTTATGAGCATCAAGATACATGTTAGATTTCCAGTATGGCTTTCAAAAGCATCTGAACAAGTCAGGTGTCTAGCTCCTATTGATCTAAACCCTTGTTAGGCACTTTCAAAAAATACTTTCAGTTGCCTATCCCTATTCTCTAGTGCCCAAATAACCTTAGAATCTTCCTCCCCTCTTACATCACTAGCTCTGGTTTAGTTTATAGTACTGGAATTTAATGTTTCGCAGAAGGATGGATCTTTTTGAACACGCTTTGATTTTTTAGTACACTGACATAGAAAACTGTAATGCAGCAATGCAGTGGTGTTTACTTTGATGACAGCAATTCAAGTTGGTGGAAATGTGACCTTGTTACTTGCTGAGAGACCTCCTTTGGTGACCTCGTTTGACCACTTTCCCCTGACGGTAGTGAAGAGACCACTAAGGGACCATTTTGAAAAGGCCTCAGCACTCTGGATATTATCCTGAAAAGGAAGCAAAGAGCCTACCTTGCTGGTATTTTGACCATTAACTGATCTCTACCAACTTCTGAATGTACTAGCTACAGTACAGACTAGTTGTATAGTATCATGCAGACCAGAAATCCTGCTTTTACTTTGATTCACTTTATTCTGAAACTGTCCAAGGGGTTAGAAAAAGGGATATTACGCTTTAGAATAGAAGAGGCAACAAAATTTAGGAAAGACACTTCCCACATACCAGAATGAACATGAATTAAAGGTAATTTTATTCCACTTCTCAATGACAGTTCTATCATATCTGATAAGGCAAGCTACTAGAAGTCCCACAAGACATATCAGGCCATTGAAATAGTATTCAAAAACCAAATAAGAGTTCAGAGAAAGCCAGTTCTTGAGATCATGAAAATCAGTAGCAAGATTCCCATGTGAAGAAATCCTATCAGTGTAAATGCTGAAGAAATCAACTGACTTCACCAGTATTGGTGAAGTTTTATACTGGAGTAATTAAGGATAGGCAATGCATCACTGACTTCAATGAAATATAGAATTTGGCAGAACAAAAAGCAAGAAAGCACACTAAAAGTATAATATCAAGGCACAGAAAATACATGCTGCTTCCAGGCATATGCTTTAACAGGTAAGGGTTTCTGGAAGATTATCATTATTATTATTAATAGGTAGTTGTACTCCTGCCAGGCATGATTCTTTTGTCACTTGCACCTGCAAAACTCCCATGCATTTCTGAGTAGTGTCGGTCCAGATTTATGTTGGTGCAAGGAGACTAAGTTTAAGTTGGCATAGCTTGCTTGAAGATGTAATAACAATTAAAGCAAATGGAGCAACAACTGCTGAAGATGTAGCCATCTGTCTTAATGCTCACCAGAGCTTTCTTCTTTTAACATGGAATATTTGTGCAACAAAATAAATATATTTGAAAGTTTTCAGCTAATAAAAAAGCTGCTGTCCCATACTAAATTTTCATGAAGTATCAAGAAACTGCAGTAATTTATAAGCCATCAATTCTGCAACCTAAAGCTGTTCACTGAGCAATCTCTTAGGATCAGCAAGAGTGTAGGTAACTATGTAAGGGTAAAAAAGTCTGTCCATCTAACTGCATTGATATATAGACTATTCATAGCAAGATGAGAGGATGGACTAAACAAAAAAAGACATGAACAAAGCAGAACACAATGAAACTATGCGACTTGCTGGAGGAACAGTAACAAAAGGATGAAGAAGAACATCTATTTAAAAAGATCTTTGTCAGATAAAAAAAATAGGAACTTTTTACATACGTGAAGTTTAAAGAGGAACATATGACCAGTGCAGCTTGAATGCAGGACTGGAGCTAAATCAAGGGAGTTCAACAACAAAAGACAACAAAACAAAAAAAATCATTAAGAAAAATATGGATGGTATGGAAGAGTGTCTCTTAATAATCAAGTGATTGAAATCGGTCCCAGGTGGTTAAAAATCAAGGTAAAGACCTAAAAGCCGAGGATGACAGAAGAAAGCAGCCGCTGAGTCAGAGTATGCCCACAGCATTATAAAATCACATAGCAGGATAAAATAAAAAAAAACCCCATGGTTATGATTGTGTTATGTTGAGGCTATTTTAAAGTGATAAAAAAAATCCTTAATGGCCTGATCCAAAACCCACTGGAGGCAACAGGAGTTCTTCTACTAGCTTCAGCAGGCGGTGCATCAGGTCTTACATTGTGTACTATACAGTCTAGATACATTAGCTTTGTCTGGCTAGGGTCAGCCAGGGGAGCATCACAGATCCAGCATACATTCCATGTAAATGAGAAAGAAAATTGAGTTCTTAGGGCAAGATCACATTAGGGTAAAAGAGAAAATGCTGCTTTATACTGAGATTTCTTATAAATAAATAATTTTGAAAACCTGGTCACGCCATGCTGAGTAACTAACTGGACTATCAGTTCATCCACCAGCAAGCAACATGCCTCTGCAGACTTGTAGGGTCAAATCTAACAGTCTGGAATGAAGGGTTTCCTTCTCTTCTTCTTTTTTCCCCTCCTGAGATTTACATGATGATATCCTCCAAATGCAGTCCTGGTCTTCAGATGGCATGCTGCAAGGACACAGAAATACATATTTTTTTTAAAGGAGGAAAAGTTTGTCTTGTGAGTTTAAATTATTAATTCTACAGGTCTAATGGATACATTATGCCACATTAGTGGCACTTGTTCTCTTAACAAACATCCCTCTAGATTAGTGGTTCAATACAGTTTTGAATCAGAGCTAAGTTTCTAATGGCACTGGTCATCTGTCAATCTGAACTGAATTTTTAAACTGGGTTACCTGAATCAATGCAAGTTAGGATCTTTCAGTGCCAGGAAATGAGTTCTTATTTTGACAAAGTTTCATGAGGTCGTCAGCATCTCTGCTTCCTTGAAGTAGCACATAAAACAGTTGGGCAAGAACAATACTTTCAGCAGTAAACAACTTGGTAAATAAAACAGCAATGCATAACACGTCTTAAAAGGACTAGATAACCTCTCTTGTGCATCTGCATTAGGGGATGAAAGGTCTGAGAAGTTCCCTCAAATTCTTGTGTTGATTGTCTCTTGGATGCTACTCAGGACTCCAATGGGCAGAATCTATTGTGGGGATATTTCCTACATGTAGAGATGAAATAAATGGACCAGAATTTTTCATGTGGTTTGCTAAGGAAAAGAGACTGATGTAATCGCACTGCCTCTGTGCAGCTACATGTGTTTGCCCACTCCTCAGCCTCTGAGCTGACTGAACACATCTGGCAGACAGGTAGAGGACTTTAAGCTCTTTGTTTTTTACAAATCTGGTAAAAAGATGTAGGGTATCAAGATATGAGTTAGCACTCTTACTAATAGAAAAGCAGCAGTATGAGCTCACTGGCTAAGGGGACACCAAGAACTAATGTGGGTAAAAGACAACAGGAATGCCCCAACTTCAGAATTTCTGCTCCATCAGCTACCGGCACATCAGTTCCTGCAGTGAAAGGCAGATAGTCTTCCTTGACCCTTTTTTTTTTTTTTTCCTCCTACGGTAAGGTACAGGAGAACAGGACTGGCAATGTAAAGATCTGGAGGCTGGCTGGGTAATTCCTGTCATCTCACCAGCCCTCAGTTTATTCTGTCTCGGAGACAGTCACTCAGTGAAATGGCTGCAAAGGCTTTTGAGAGTCTCAAGAAGGGGACAGCAGAGATATTAAAAATAATTTTGCATGCCTTTTCCCGCTGAAGAATTATTTCTAAGTTAGTAAGAAAAATGTATGTATACATCTGTCCCTGGTACACAGTCTAATTGCTTACTCCTTTTCCTTCTACCAGTAACTACCAATGTTGCACTACTGCACATATGCTTGATTTAAGACCCTACTGATTATGAAACAGTGTAGGCTAGTACTTTCTGCACAGCCTGGCTGTCTTTCTGTCTTCCTTTGAAGCCATGCTGACAGGTGGTATTTCTGTGACTTCCTTGGGGTGAAGTTCTAGATCAAGTGAGATTACAGAAGGGGTCAGAAGTTCGCATGCCTCTGCGAAAGCATTAAAGTATCATAATAATTTTGCCTGAAATTCCAAAGTCACCGAACATGACTACCCTCCTCACATAACTTACTACCAGAAGATAATTCTACCCTGCCTGTGGTCCCAGTTTTGAAGATAAGCAAAGACAATGAACCTCTGATATGAATTAAAATATCTTTGACACTGGTCCATTGGCAGGAGTTTTTTGCATTCCTTTCCTTCAGTACTTTGGCTACTCTTCCTCGTACCAAAACTGTTGCTATCTCAGTCCGAGCTCTACAGAAAAAGCTTTTATCTTTACTTCACTCTTAACACCTTTTACTAGTTCTCCACATTTCTGACTCGCTCCTACTTGCTTAGACTGCAGAGAACCACTATAGAGGTGCACAAAATACACAGGCTTTATATGACATGCTTTGTGGCTCAACTGGGGAGCAAAACTCATGTGGGCTCTAGTTCTGCCCTCAGCAGCATTGTCAAGCATCACTCAAACTAGACACAGTCTAAAAGTATGTGGCGTAAGAAGATGCATGTTTTCAAACTACTAACAGGTTATGCAGCAAACCCAGCAATGGAATAAGAATACATGATTTCTATAGCAGCACAAAAGAGAACATGACATGTTAAGATCTACTTAAGTAAAGTGTTTGGGATACCTGGGGCGTCCTTCACTTAAGTAGGCAGGTTTCAGCCCAGGATTATATTTCCCTAAATCCTGCCAGTGGGACTCAAATGAAATCCAAAGATACCAAACATCTTGCTTTATCAAAAAGCAAAACTAAACAGAATTTGGAATCTGCTCAGAAAAAGCAGAGGCTGCTCTGAAAACACAGATTACGAACTACTGGAGAGCCCTCATTCTCTGACAAAATAATTAGGTTTTGTTGATCAAAATACTTAGGAAGAGACAGGAAGGCTGACTCCAGATCCGTTCAAGTCAGTGGAATGGCTACTAACAGGCTTCACGAAAGAGCATAAGATTAGTGGTACTGGGTCAGAGCAAACAGGTATCTTTGCAGCATCCCATCTCTGACAGTGACATATTACAAATGCCTAAAGGAATTGTATAAGGAAAGGCTATGTCCAGGGTGATATTTCTCCCTTTATGGCCTTCCAGCTCTGGCAATCTGCAGCTCAGAAATGTTCTGAGCCAGAGATTCTATCTGCATCTTTACATTTAAGCATTTTTTGTAATTTCACTCACTGCTGTTTCAAATTATTTGTACTTTTGTATCCACAGCAACCACAGAAGGAATAAGTCCCACAGCTGTATTGCATAGCACATGGAAAAGTACCTTCTCCTTGTTTAAAGCTGCTTTCCTCCGATTCCCCTTCATCTCATTCGTAACAGATAAATAATCACTCTTTATTTCACTGTCTTTAAATACCAATTCCTAAGTACTTCCTTCCCAAGCCAAAAACATTGTGTCTATTTTGTCTGTCCACATATAAAGTTTTTTTTCATACCCTGCAGCCCTTCTGTCTTTTTGTGTGTGTGTGTGTGTACTACTTCTTTCTTAAGGACATCAGAACTACAGGCATGATTCAGGATGTGGTTCACAGCCAAGCGTTGCCCGTCATTAGGTATCTTGCCATTCACTCTCTAACTGGACATATTACAGCAGATTAAGGGCACACGCAGGCTACAGCACACAGCTCTGCACTGTTTCAGTTTGTAGTGATGTCTCCTTATGGAAAAAGGATATGTCCCTTTTCTCACTGCAGTTCTTGATGGACAACATGCCTATGGGCACATATGCAGGGCTAGACTCAATAGTGACACAGACACCAGTTTAAGTTACATCTGAGCAAGCAGTGGAAGCATAATTCAGCATTCAGGACTGGCAAGGTATGAGTGCAGGAAAAGCTGGCAGAAGGTGGTAAAAGTTACAGAATGGAGTAAGAATACATTTGGCCTAGTGTGGAATGAGGGACAGCCCTGATACAGCACACACTGCAGCTTAACACTCAGTGATTCCTCAGCATAACAAGGAACACACCAGTTTACACTGATCAATACAGACAAGTTTTATTGTGGGGCTGCTACTCCAGTGATGCAAGTGACAGCTTCCCCTTGTCTACATGCAGGGTCATGACTGCAGAAGATAGATGGTTCCCAAGTGTTGGGTGGGCCCTGTTACAGGCTATACATACATATATAGATATATATGTATCACTATATATCTTAATAGATATTTGCTAAAGGTAACATGCCGGTGTTAAAGACAAATGAGGCTCTCCAAGGCAGCAGTAGAAGCCCCAAGCTAGTTTAGCACTGAGTAAATCTTCAAAATGAAAAGTCAAGGCTGCTTTTTCCATGCAGACGTAGGTGTCGCGGGCTGTTATTCCTGTGCTACTGTTGCTCTGCAAGTGAATAAACCAAAGGCGGCATGCAAGGAGCTCGGGGCTCAGCAGTAGAAATACTCTTAAAAGTGAAAGGGTCTTCCTCTTCCCAAGTCTACCAGTATTACTGGGGGTATAACGTCACTGTTTGCTCAAAGCAGGAATTTCTTGTACTTCCTCTCTGCAGCTTCTACCATTTCTACCCTCAGCATCCCTGACTAGATATTTTTCTCCTGGCTGAGGCATGTGGAGTACCATGGGAGCCCTCCTCAGCTCTGCTTAAAGCACAAGACTTAACCCCTTTCCTAAGCAAGATGCCACACATACTAGGTTTGGGTAATGAAAAGCCAGATGAGAAGATGTAGGAACAAATGGATAAATTTGGTTGGAAGTTTCAATAGGGCATGGGTTTTGATATTCAGAGGCTACTGAAATTCAGCAAGTTAGGCACTGACCTCATGGAACTGGTCTTCTAGAGATATAGAGGAAATCACTTTCCAGTGAATGCTGAAGGAACCTGCATCCAGAGATCAAGTATTTCAGTGTTCAATTCACAGTGATTTCTGAGAGATGCTCAAGAGTGGCAAAGAGGGTTTTTAACAATTAAGTTGTGAGTTTGCACAGAAGATGACCCAGAAACTCTGTTGAAGACAGCAAGGGACTTCCTGGGACCATGCAACAGTGGTGATAGTAAGCCACAGGGCAGCATTCCCAAAACTGCTGAAGCAACTGCCTGACATATTGGATGCCTTAACCCAGATGGAGCTTTAGAATGTAGCTGTCCAGGATGCAGCTGTCGGGAGGGACCTGTCTTCAGGGCTGGGATGTTGGTGGCCTCACTGGTGTGAGCTGTACTCTGACTGAAGCCCTGAGTCTCCAGGGAAAAGGGCTTCAGGAGGTAGTGAACAGACTGCAGACCATTGGGGTGTAAATAAAGGAGACCAACAGGGTCTTCACAGAGGCTCTGCAGAGGAGAGTGCCTGAGCTCCACAAAGCAAAGTATAAGGAACTAAAGACTAACTTGAACAAGAGCTGGAGACTTCCCTGATGGGGAAGGCCTGAAGTTTGTGACTTCTGGCTGGAGAAGGAAGGTTCCTTCTTGCCCTGCGGATCCTACAAGACATATGTAGCCAGCCTCCTGGAAGAAGGTGAGGAATTGTTTTGAAGGAGACTTCAAAGCCAGCTGAGCCTGAACCAAGTTTCTGTACCAAGAGATCAAGCTGTGTAGAACCAAGAGATCAAGTTGTGTAACAACTGACAGAGATTCCCTCCTGCCAATCTGATTTGAATGTCTCAGATTTGTTCCTTTCTAGAAGCTCAGACTTGGGACATTGTGGAAGAACTCGCAAGGCTCATCCACCCCTCAAATTCATTACACCTTACATGGTTCTGCTGATGGTATCAAAGATGGATAAATCAGAATGAGCTAGTGAAGTTTATCAAAGGGTTTATGAATACTCAAGCAACACCCTCTGTGAGAAGCTGTTACAGTCATGGCAGAACAGATAAAGTATTAAGATTAGAAATCGGATGGTAGGATGGTAAACAACAAACTCTAGGGAGAGATATATATCTGAATGTGGAAGGAGAATACAAGGAGGCACTCCCAATGGTACTTTGCAATGAGACTTGTTACCCTTTGAAGATCAAAAGAAGCCACAAGGAATGTCAGCAGGAGCAGCTGGGTAATACAGTAGCTGATGAATTTCATGGGATAAAACTCACAGTAATGAATGGTGGAAAGGTCAAGCTTTTCATACATATTGCTGAAGTCTAAATTTCAGGAAAAATGAATGTGTAGGTTATGGAAACATCAAATCTGTGCCCAGCGGTTATCAAATAAATCAGTTACAGAGCTGACTGACATATTATTCTAATAAAGCTATTTTACACTGTCTTACTAATAGCGAAGCATTTATATTAGAGTTAGCATAGAGGAGATTTAAAATTACTTCGCATTAGCAGACTGCAAAATGGCTGTTAGTAAATAAACATGACCAAGGTACAAATGGATGTGAGATAACTGCATGGAGCATGCAATGCCATCCACAACAGCTGCCATGTCAAACTCAATTTAGTGTAAAATATAGATGTACAAGGATAAGGCAACAAAGGGGACTCAGGTAAACATGGAGGGTGAAAAGGCCAATTGGGTGCTCCTGTTCACTCATTTTCACAACAGAATAATAGATTGTTGCTCCCGTCTAACACTTTCTTAGAAGCAAGGGCTCTTAGAGGGTGACAAGCGAGAGGAAGAAGGAGCAAAGTAAAAAGACCAGAAAGCCAGAGAGCCCGGTGAATCCAGTAAACCCCGAGTCCTCACAAAGCTCAAGGTACCACTTGGCCAAGAGACCTCTATGGAAACTAATCACTGAATACAGTAACTAATACCCTAGCAGTGTGCTGAGGGTTCCCAGGCACCTGGCAATGCTTCCATCTAACAAAGATTTTTCTATTAAAAAACCCAAAACCCAAACCAATTAAAAAAAAAAATCCTCAAAGACAAAGCCTAAGTAAAAACCACTAAGTCGTATTATCCTATTTCTGCTGCTTAACTCCTTGAGGTTAGGAGAGAGAGAGAGGTGTTTACAAACACTAGCTAGATGTAAAGTGTAACTACCACTAATGTCTGGCAGCAGGCACAAAGAAGCATTCACACATTCAGCACGCAGGGTCCTACTGTAGCGGAAGAACTAAATGTAGGTAGTGTGTCCTGGTTAGTGTGAATGCTTCAGGTCAGTGTTGTCTGCTACTCCTCATGCTGCCCTTCTCCCCTCCTACTTAAAAAAAAATTATTGAGCTGCTATCGTTATCTGAGAAACAACGAGTAAGGTAGTAGAAGTGAACAGAGGAATTTACTGCTGCTGTCAATTACAAAACTTGGCACACCCCTCAAAGTAACTTGGTTTTAAATCTATGAGAGCTGAACAAACTCAACACAAGCTGAACTAAAAGACAGATTCATGCTTGCAAAATCCATGGGAAATCAATGAATACACACTAAGCTTCTGATTCTGCAGCGCAACCCACTAACATCCTACAGAAATGGACCCTGTCTCCACCTCCCTGCAGTTCAGGACGGCATTCTTCCAAGTTTTTGTCTGAAAACGTCGTACATGTTTAACCAGCTACTCCATTCCACTCCCCAGAGATGTCTGCATTTCAGTGGCGGATGAGGTGATCTCTGTTTATAGTTTATACATAAGATTGTACAGTGCACTGAAAGGCTCTTCAACCAAAACAACCAATAAAAAATTGATTTAAATTGGTTATTTTAATGGGAACTGCAAATTTCTATGCAGAAAAGAACATATTGTTGCACAATCTCGAGAAAGGATATCAATACTCTAATTAGTTTTATCCTCTTTTACAAATAAGCTTATAATCTCATCTGGGTAACCTCTCTGTATACAGAGATTCATTTGTTGACATTCACTATTGTTCCAGGTGTATGAAGGCAGGTCAATTACACAGCATTCAGAGTGCATGATTTGCCCTACAGCAAGCCAAATCAAAATGACATTTGCATCCATTTTTGATACAGTTAAGGTCACCTTAGTATCAAACAGTAAAATAGTAGCTGACTGTTGTCTTCTCTTTGCGAAGTGAAAAGATATGTTGGACAAATTATGAGACTGAAAATTAACACCTGGGGACTCTTTATTACCTGAAATATAAGGATCTCTATGCACTTGGTCAGCAGATGGTAAAACTGAGGGGCAGAAAACCCAAAAAGTAACTTGAATTGGAAAAACTTACAGTAGAGCTGCAAGAATTTCTAGACAATCCACTGCTGCTAAAACACAGTAGTTTGCGTTTAACCACAGACAACAGAATTTTCTAAATTACAAAATAAGTAAAAATTGCTTTATTGGAAAACATGCATGCATCCTTAAATTTTAAATTAGTAGATAGTTCTGACAATCTTTAGTTTCTTATTCTGTAGCCCATGCACAGAGAAGAACTGCTTGCATTGGAACGAGCAACATTTTGCTTACCGTTGTGAAATGAACTACGCAATAGATTCCAATGATGACAAGGCCAATGATAATTGATGCAACAGCAACCCAGAGTGCATTGCGACCCAGTCTTTTTGACCCTTCTATATCTCCTTGATTATAACTGTTTAAAGCCTGTAGAAGAGAGAGTTTGTGACTTTTTTAAAAACAGAAATCTGTACACAAACTAATGTGACTGCTTTGAACTAACATTAGGTTCTGTGCACAGTGGTACTGTAGAAAGGACTTCAGAAAATTGTGACTTGCTTTGTAAAAAGAAACATCCACTGCCAACAGTTCAAGGTAAGCAAGGAGTCCAGTTTTGTGTTCCACTCATTTTCAGCACATTTCATTGCAACTTCAGCTCTTCTACTTTCAGTGGTGAGGTTATATTCATGTTATGAGTTTTCTTGTACACACAAGCATAAAAGCTGTCAAATCTACTCTAATCCACCTACCTGCATAAATTGGTGGCTTTTACCTCTAGAAGTATTTTTGTAGTAAATGTGAACTGTTAAGTTGTCCATTTCACTAGCAGTGAAATAAACTCTTAAGCTTTATAGGACCACAAGCAAGAAAAGGAGCATAAATAGGCAGCATTTTTACAGAAAGCCTCAGGAAAATTTAAAAAAAGCGCACTGATTTCCCATTTTGCCAATGTTTTACTTTTCAAAACAAAGTTTGAAGAAAAAATAAGTAGTTTGCCAGTGGTGGGAAAAAACCCAAAACTACGAAATATAGATCATCAGAACAAAATATCTGAGTACCACCTTCATGGACTAGAAATTCTGTCCCTTTGCATTTTTGAAACACACTGGTAATTATTCAGACATATGGATATTATCTCAGCAAACATGAGTTTATCTCTATCTACCCATGATTTAGCAGATACTTTATATTCATTACATGCAAAGATTGCAAGGTATGATAGGACCAGCCCAATCTTACAGTCTTTTGTAAAACAGACCACAGGATTTTCTGAATTCATTTTTGTTTTAAGCAGATCGTATTTTTAAAGAAAAGATTCAGTGAAGGACACTGAAGTATTCTAGTACACAAGTCTAACACAGTTTGTAGAAACCTTTTCCCGAGAATAAGATGATATGAAGGGATTTTTAAAGAGAGTATTATTACTAAGAATTATTTCATAAGATCAGGAGAGTTTGAGTTCATAAACCATGACATTGAGTCCAGACTTCTTTATCAGATTGCATTATTGTGCTATTTCAGGGAATTACATTAGTCATAACCTCTTCTTTAGTATCCCGTAAGTATTCCAGTGCAAGGGGAGAAATATGGGGACCTGATCAAATGAACTGTGCTGTGGATCAAATAATTCAGATCATCTCTGGAAAATGACTGCATGAGGTATCTCCAAGTGCTATCACAAAAGTGCTTTAGTCATGAATCACTTTTTGTAACAAAAGACAGAACAACAGCTAATTCAGAGTAAAGATCTGAGACTGCGGAAAGCAGGAAAGGAATGAACTTCAGAGGATACCAAGCATTGTTGTAGAGCCTTTTTTCCTAGGCAGAAAAATAATTAGGGGCATTATCTGTGTGTGTTCTGTCGATTAGTGAGCACACAGAAGTTAATGGACTAGATGCATCCTTAGTGTTAGCACTGCAGTAAGATCACTCGTGCCAAGACAGTCCCAAAGCAACGAAGCCTATATTCCTAGAATTGCATCTCAAGGATAAGTGCAGGTACTAATTCTCTGGTGTCTAAGAAAGGCCGAGCTGCTGATGCAATCTTGCCCTTAAAGAGAGCACTGATACATTTCTTCTCTTCCTTGAAGCCTACATGCCTAAAAACATTTCTCTATTTTATTTCCTTAAAGAATATCACTAATACCTCTGCTCAAATTTTGTTGAGGTTTGCTAGCGGACTTAAAGAACATAGTGGGGAAAGAGGGAAGAGATGGAAATGAGACAGACACACAACAGCCAAATACAATGATGTCACCTCTGATTCTCCACTAGTGCAGCCTCCTGTTACAAAGGGTGGCTGGCACAGCTCCTCTCACTAAGTTATTCGACTGTTTTCAGCATTCCTGTCTACAGGAGAAGAGATTTCTTAAGTTTTCTCAAAATACATTTTGGGAGGTCAACAAAAGGAGTATCAGGAGAAAAATAGCTTGGCTTGGTCTTGAGCAGGTTGACTTCTCCTGCCCCTGTCAGCAGCTACAAGGAGAACCATGGAGAAGCATCACTGATATCCCTGTAACTCTGTTCTTCCCACCCATCACAGGACCCACTTCACATGACATCTAAAAGTGGTCCTGTGAACACTCTAAAACTCAGCTCCCCATTCATATGGTCTCAAGACTGAGACAGAGTCGTAAGCAAGACATGGCAGCACCAGCTTGCAGTTCTGTGCAATTTTACTAATGTGTTTAGGTACGCTGGAGAATGTCCTGTGATTTCTGCAGGTACTGCATAAATAATTCACCCTGTGCACTTTAATAAATAATGTAATTTTAATATAAATCCACAATGAAGAGGAGGAAAACAGCATTAATGATAAAGAAGAGGATTTGGGAGAGACAGGAAAGAGACAAAAGTTTCTTTATTAAGAGGTTTAAATTAAATAGCATAACTTGGACAGCATTCAAGAAAAAAAGAGTTTTGTGGGAGTGGTTGGGGTCTGATGCAAAGCTTTGAAACTCATTTACTTCTATCTGCTTCAAAGGGCCCTTGGATCAAGCTTCCAGTTTTCAACGTTGGACACAGACAACATTAGCTGTTAAAGCCTTAAGTGTTACATCTGTTTGTTTCCAAGGGCTAGACAATATATACAGAATGCAGCATCTGTGTGCAACATTTGCTCTGTCCAAATTTTAAAACAAGTTTCAGCCATTTTCAACCTAATACCATATGATATCTCAGGTTTCTGCTACCTCGCTCGCTATGAAGTCATAAACTAAATTAAAGCCACAGTTCTGCAGCTGCTTATTTACTTGAGCAACCTCAGTGACTTCACCAGGTTCACACACATCTATTTATAAAAGATATTCTCAGTTCAACAATGAAGCAACTTAACCTCATATGAACAGAATTTTGCTGAATTAGCTACAAACTGTTAATCCCTTTTAATGTGTATTTTCTGCTTCACATTCCCAGAGCACTGTTTATAGCAAAAGCAGAATGAATACTGAATTGCTTCAGAAATCCTCATCTACATCTCTTACAAATCTGGGCAGATCAGCCTGAGGTTCTCTGATCAACATTTTCTAGGCTTTCCCTGAGCCAGGCTGTAACAAACGTTATTTGGCTGTGCCTGGAAATGAGACACTCTCTCTAGTCCAGACCAAAGGAAGAATGAGACATGCTAACTCAGTATGACTCCTCACTGTAAGAACGGCTTAAGAGGGAAAGAGAAAGAAGGGGAACTCAAGAGAGCAATTCAGAACCAGACTTGATCTCTGCTTTTTTGGCAAATGAAACAGGCAGGTGATGAGCAGGACACAATCAAAGGGGAATTTGCTCTACAGGCTGTATAGTGGCATGCAAACAAGCACTGGACTTCTGTGCCTCTGGGGGCTGATTGAAAGTGGTGTTGCAGAGGAAAAGCTTACCAGTTTGCAAAGATAAAGGCCCTGCAAAAAATGCTTAAGAGCAGCTCCCGAGCATTGTTGTTTTATCCTCCTGAAATCGGTACAGGCTGTCCCATATGGTGTTAAATGTCCAGGTACCTATGAGCTACTTAAGCTATATAAATAATAAACTTCCCAAATAAACTTTCTAACTAAAGAGAAGTACAGCTGTACAGGAACACTGCTCACTATGCTAGTCACTGACCTGACCAAAGCCAAACACACTATACGTGGCTTGTCAGCATCCCAGTTAGAAGAGGTGACCCCCTCAGAAAGCAAGTTCCATCCTTTACTGTTCCACGACTTCTACCACTCTCTTGTCTGCTGTCTGTTTAGGGAAACTAATATATAGACGTGGAATCTGAGTTCAAGGGTGGCAAATGCAGTCAAAGAACTTGTTACTATCAGAGGCAAATGAGCAAAAATTGTCACAGCTTGACCACTTAAATTGTCCAAAACATGCAAATGATTAAACAGAAATATGTTAACATAAAGAGGGAGTCAGGAGCAAAAAGTTAAAGAGAAATACATTTTGAGAGACTGTTGTTAAGTTGTTACAAACCTAAGGCCCTGTGGAATTGATGACTAGTCTGACATACAGGTCTTTGAAATCAAGACAATTGACTACCATGTCCTGAGAAAGGCCAACGGTTTGTTCCACTATCAGACCTTAGTGCTGGTATTAGAAACACCTGATTGATTTTTCAGAGTTGTCCCACAGCCTCCCTCCTCTGGCTCTGATTCTATGAGTCAGATACAGCCAGTGCACCTGAGCCAGGTTTCAGGTACAACTGCTGGTTCACTGCCAGCTCAGCGCTCTTTGGGTTCAGAACAAGAGGAAATTACACTGCTGCAGGTAAGGAGCCAAAGAGCTCAGTAACACACTGCCTAGCCACAGCCTCATACCAGAGAAGTCTCTTCTGTCACATAAGTGTCCTGACTTGGTACCTGCCCCTGATGCCTGTGGGGAATAGGGTAAGTCTGAGCATGGCACCTCTGGGGTAGAGGGAGCCAACCAATTGTATAGCAATACAATATAGCTGTACAGCAACGCAATATAGCTGCTGGAAGCAACAGGAAGCAGGAGAATTGATGGCACCTGGCTGAAACTGCGGAAGGGTACTGAGATCAGTAATCCTACAGCCAAGAGCCCTGGCCAGGACTCTGGGGAAAACAGATCTCCATTTGCTAAAAATGCCAAGCAATCCTCAACACCTCCAAGTGACCAACGACTAGTTTGAGGGGCTGCTCTTGTAATGCCAATATATCAACACACTGATGCTATTAAGTGGCTATTCTACTAGCTATCCTCTTACCCCTATCATGAGAAATAGATTTTTTTCACAAAGGAGGTATGGAACAAACAAAGGTTATCATCACAACAGGGAGAACTTTAGAGAGGTTGATTCCAAAAATATAGTCAAAGAGGTAAGATCTAAAATGGTAAGGTTTGTGCCCCTAAAGGTGAGAAATAAGCGAGGAAACCAGTGCTGGAGTTGTAAATGGAGCAGGAGAAGAGACAGAAGAGACTGAAGACAAACCTGTCATTTAATTTGGGGGGTGTGAGAACCCAGACTACTTTTAGAGTGGAAAAAATAGTCTGAACTGAGAGCACTTAATGAGGATGTCACACAAGCAAACAGGGTGCTGAACCATGCCCCTCTAGAAGCCAACAGGACTCTTCCTTCCAGGCCCATTCTAGGAAGTGGAAATTTATAGAGAACTCTACTTTTATGGGTCTTTATCTCTTCTGACAAAAGATCTCAGGCAAGCTCTGCAGACTATTAAAGGTATCTTCTGCAAGAAAAGAAAATAACCCACTTTTGTATCTCAGTGTTAACCCTTAGCAACTCTAGGAAATGAGCTAAGAAAGAGAAGGAGGATGTTGATCCCAACAGAAATGGAAATAAAACCAGCATAGGTTAAAATGCAGAACCTGGAGCTGAGGTTAACAAAGCAGTTACAGGTTGCAGCTCTACAAAGTAGGGGAACCAGGCTGTGAAAAAGAAGTTGGACAGGTTATTTTCACAGAAAAGGAAAGGGTTTAGGTAAGAATGATGGTGAAACAGAAGAGATTCACAGACTGTGGAAGTTATTGGTTTGGGTTTTGTTTCCCCCCTTTTAACAGAGTGGGCAGCTGAGACCTGCACAGACTGTTTAGCATTCAGGAAGTGCTCTTCCCACCCTGGTTTCTACATATCCCCTGGTGACAGCTACTTAAGCCTGACTCCAAAAGCCTGCATGAACTTCAACTAGGGCGTGGGTGGAAATTTCTCCATATGGGGTGCAAAAATCTTTAGAGGCCAAATTCTGTCCTTGACAGTTAACTTCTGTGCAGCCCCAGTGCTTTGGTGAAAGTACTGTCAAGAGTGAACAGATGCTCACAGGCCCAGATCATCAGCTCTCATTACTTTATATAGCACCTAAAGTGTCCACAGACAGAAAGGATGCTGGGTACCAGCAGAACTAAATCTCTCAAATCAAGGAAAAGAACATGCTGTATAGTTAAGTTAACGACAAAGAAAATAAACACAGAAAAAATTAAAATGACAGCTAATACTTACCTGGACAAAAAAGGTTGTGAAGATGCCTTCAGAACAGCTCGTTTAAGTAACTTTCAAACTTAAGCAATATGGCTTCTGATCAATCTTAGTAGTTTTAAAAGAGTATGCTTTAGTATATTTTAGATATAGGTTCTTGTATAGATATATATTAGATATAATTATACGTAATTGCAAAAAGTAACAACTGTGTTTTTACTTACCTTTTCAGCCTGGCTGTCAGAGAAAAGGATGAAAATACACAACATGTTTTAAAACCCTTTTCAGCTCCTAAACAACAGAAATACATTGCAGTATTACTGGTAACATTGATCATGTATACTATTAGAAAAGTCTGGATCTGACTCTGCAACTTTTAACTCAAGGAAGAAGACTCTGTTCTAACAACCTTTTTGAATTTAACAGGATTGCTGGATTATTAAGGACTATGCAGCAAATCAATCACCGGTTGCAGGAGTAAAGCTGCTCTCTCAGTGTACTCAACACTCGATTTTATGAGGGTTTTTGCCAACCACCTACAATCATTAGTGTTATGTGTATTTTTCCAGCAAATAGTTAATACCACATTAAAGAACCTGTTTACTGGGAAAAAGGCCTTTCTATTATATTTGTTTAGCTGAAGTAGAAACCACATCTGTTTCTTTGCAAATCTGATTTCTGTTCCCCAGTTGCCACTTCCACACACAGATACTATGTCCAATTCAGTGTGCAAGCCAGTTGATGTAACAAATCCCGTTAACTGGGATAAACCTTGCTCTCTTAGGCAGCCTGATGTTGAAAACCTGGAACTGCCTTTCACTCCACATTTTGCACCTGCTGCTGGAACAGCTACGTGGACACCCTGAACTGAGCCTGCCGATGCTCTCAGGCTTGCTGCCTCGCCTAACTTAGTCCACATGCATCAGCGACAAGTGGTTAAAAAGGCATCTGGATACCCGTTACCCTGACGGCTCCTCCAGCCCCACTTTGTTCCTGCAAGTCCCTGGCGGGACCGGCCTGCGGCGCCGCGGCTGGGGCCGGGCCGGCGCGGAGAGGCGGAGGTCGCCCTACCGAACACCCAAGCCGAAGGTCGCCTGGGCACCCCGTAGAGTGCTACTCACCATAACGGCGAAGACGAAGGCGACGATATTGACGGGATAGGCGGGACAGAAGCAGGCGAGGATGCTGAGGAGCAGGTAGTTCTTGGGCCGCGGCTGCGGCGGCCCGTCCGGCAGCTCATCTTCGATGTTGGTCTCGGGGCTGTTATCCAGAGCCCTCTTGATGTCGGCACCGGCGGGGAGCGCAGACATGGGGCTGCGGTGCGGCGGGCGGGCGGCTGGAAAAGCCCAGCGCCGCGCACCGGGCAGGCGTGACCCCACCGCGGCGCCGAGCCAAGGGAGCCGCCCGGCGCGGCGCGGCGCCTCCCCGGGACCGGCAGCCGGCAGCGCTGCAGCGCGGGGGTGGGGGGCTGCCCGCCCGCAGCTCCTCTTATGCCAAGTCGTTCGTCCCGGGAGCAAGTTCACGGGAGGAATCGGAGAAAAAGAAAACCAAACAAAAGCCGTCGAGGGTTTCCAGCACCCTGTGGCGGGGGCGGCTGGCCAGAGCCGGGCAGGGGTTCCCTGGGCTGTCCCTGTCCTGCCCCCCGGAGCCTCCCCCGCCACACCGCCGCTGGCACCGCGGGGTCTGGAGCCACATGGCCTTCGGTGTTCCGGTCGTTCCTGTAACTTTTTAACTGTTTGCAGTTAAACGACTTAACTGAGTTTCCATTGCCCCCGGGGAGAACAACTTCGCTGTTTAGACTCTGTTCTAGTGTCGGTGAGTTCCGTCAGCAAGTGGCATAAAGTCTGCAAAAGCACTGCCTTCGATCTGGGCTGGATTTATCTCCTAACCCCAGTGACTTGCGGAATTTAGCAAAAACACTTAAGACTGGCAGAAAATAACCGACTTAAAGCATTTTGGTAGCTCAGGCCCAGAGTATTTTGGCCAAATTTTAACGAGTCAGTCCTTACCAAACACGTGTAAGGTGAAATCCACTTTAGGGGATGCACGAGGGGGAGCAAAGAAACAAATCATTATTTCCAAATCCTAACGCATGGAAAAAACCCCAAAACAGCACCACCGAAAAACAAGTAAATAAAGATCAGCTTCCACCATGGTTTTGAAACTGGTGAGGAAAAGTATGACAGCCTGCCCCCAGGAAGTAATAAGCTCTTTTTCTGCCACGTGATACTAGAAAAAAATCAGTTTATACCTGCATGGAGATTCAGCAAAATAGAGAGACTTCTGAGCAGATGAAGGCTGGAGTTGAGATTTTCCTCTGCCTGGCTCCTAAGAACACTTCGTTAATTGAAGTTACAGAAAACAGTAATGTGTGCTTAGAGCTTTATGAATGGGCTGCTTTTGTCACTGAGTTTTGCAGTTGTCTTGAATGGAGCCATGGTTTCCTGTTACTGGATGTCATTCTACAAGATACAAAGCAGACAACAAAGTAAGGAGATAAGAAATATAAGTGCTGTATTTTTACTTTCATAGACATTAATCATATCTCAGCTGCATGTCTGGAATATAACACGGAATGAAAATCTGCTGATTTATCAAAACATCTATGTATGTTTAGGAAAGAGTAAGAAATACCGAGTTACATCTGCTTGCCAACGTATCCATTAGCATTCAGGCACAAGCTCTTTGTAGCTGTAACATTTCTGATATGTTTGTTCTCAGAGGGCTTTAAACACAGTCACTAGACAAGCTCAGAAAACACAGTCCACATCACATCACACCACACAATTACTTTCAGTACTGATTTCAGTAGGGATTGAGACCATGGAGGTACCCTCTGCAAGGGATCAGCATCTTCCAGGGCTGCTCAAGCCTTTAATCCATGAGAACACTTTCAGGGAAACATTGTAATGGCTTAATGAGTTTGAGTTTGTCTGCTGTAGTTCAGACACTCACAGGTAAATAAGAACCTATTACCAGGCATGTGAATGACAACAACCAGCTCACATAGGGAGCCATTAATGGTGAACACAAACAAGCACAACAAAAAGCTGCTGGCAAACCAACTCTACAGAGAAGGCAAAGCTACACAGCTTTGATTAGAGATTAGCCAGGGAGACTTGAAACTGCAGTATGAGGAAAGAATGTAGATTCTTACTGTTTAACATCAAACATTTGATTTAAGTGCCTTTATGGGGGATCTCCAAGAGAGTGATCCAGAGGCTGGTGGAGTTATCAGTCACATTAGGCCAACAACCTGCACTAAATCCTTCTGAGGACCATGGACTGTAGGAAGAATCTGGGATCTGTTAAGCTGGACCATGTGAATCCCTTCCCATGTCTCAAAGACACAGACCTAATAGTAGAATTTGGGGTTCCTTGCCAATTTCTAGGAACAGTAAAAACTTGAATTGTTCCAGTGAGGCTGCTAAGGGATGCTAATGGATTGTAAAGAAAGCAAAAGACAGGAAGTGGTGAGATGTGTGGAGCTACAAAAGATACTATAGATATTCAGTGGCAATTTGTGATAATGAGAGCTCTCATTAAGAGGCTCTGTCATAAGGCAGTTATTGTAGCTGAATTCAGTGGTTTGTTTTTTTGTAGAAGGTGGGTTAAAATCCAAGAAGTAGATCCTGTTAGGACAAGATTAAATTTTAAATGGCACCGACTTGTAGCCACTTAGTGAGGTAAAGAAAAAGAAGGAGGTATTCAGCCAACAGTTTGGTGTCACAGACTGCAGTGATGAAGGGTAGTTATATTCCTGAGAATCTGGGAAAGGTTCTTACCTCAGAGGGAAGAACCACTGTGCTGAGATGGCTCAGTAAAAAGCTATGAAAATTATTTAAGAACATTAACTGAGAGTTTTAAGATATACTTCCATGCAGAACAATCATAAAAATAGACCTCCAAAAGAATGACTCAGAGTACCCAATATTCTTGCTTACAGCCTTGCACTTCAAGCTGAGTCTTGAAAAAGAAACTGATCACTGCAGAAAGCAGAGATTTTCCCAGTGATATGAGTAAGGCAAGATGCTGGCTAAATTGCTTATCAAAAGCAGATGGTCTAGAGACATGACAGTTTCAACAAATTTTTTTTAAAGGTCTCCTTCCCCTGATTTCAGAGGGTGCTATAGCTTGACAGCACGATTTGTTGTAAGGTAAAATGTGGTCTCTCCACCACACTTCGCTGTATTGCTGGACGGTCCTCATAGGCATGTCCATGGTTTGCAGTGGTTCTGGAAAGAAGTCCCAGTGCCTGCACACACAAGTCAACATCCACATAAAGATCAAAAATGGTAGTTTAATGCTCAGAGGTTGTTTGGGACTAACATATATGTCCAGACAACATGTTACAAGAAGCTTCCTTGTGGGTTCTCCACAGCACTAAGACAGCAGAGTCTCTGCAAATCCTAACCACTATGAACTCTTCTCAAGTGGAGTCACACCAGAAGGAGCTGGTGGGACCCTGTACTGGCCTGAGAGACTGGTCAGATGGGTTAGGCTTCCCCAGCTTGGTGTGAGGTATGGGAGGCATTTACAGATCACAGTTCTTGCTGGAACAGTGCGTCACCAAATGCCTTATATGGGACTGTTTGACTAGCACAGTCAATCCCTACGGAGCAGGGCTGGTGACATTCAACAAACCTAATTTCAGATCATGCTCTCTGCTTTCCTACGGCAGAAATGAACACATTGCTCTTTCCCAACTACTCTTAGAAAAAGAAAAAAAAGAGCAACTGAAAATTTTTAAGTGCAGTGTGCCCAGTGGAGAAATAGTAGCCTGACAGTAATGCAGGCAGTGCCTTTCTAAAACAAACTGTTATTTCTCAGTATGGTTACACAGCTGCCTAACATTGCCTCTGTTTCCAACATTTCTGGGTTATTCAGCAGAAAAAAGGACTGCAGAAATAATAAAGGAGACCTTTGAACAACACTATTAAACTTTTCCAAAAGAACTGTTGTTTTCTGGCTAGATCATGGACTCAGCCTTTCCAACCAGCAGACTAAATGTTCACAGCAACCTTTTTCCACCCAGACTTAAACATCACTTTCAGGGAAGGAGATCACAGTTAACAGTCAATGGCCAGATAAGGCTCCAAGCTCAGTTCTACTTAACTGAAGAAAAAATCCTCCCAAGCATCTTCCAACATTTAGCCATACTTCATCCTTCCTGAGGAAACAGTAAACCTGAATCCCAAGGGAAAACTATAAAGTGGAAGTAGTTCAATGTCCAAAATTTTCATCCTGTATCCATTGCACAGTAATTTGAAGTTTTTTATATACATCAACAAAATATCTCATGACAGTAAAAAACATCCCTGTTTTACAAATGGAACAATGCCAAATGAACCAGGGTCTCCAGCTTTTCCTCTTTACAGTCTTACTGCTAAATCAGTCCTTCTGTACATTTTATATATTTCAGTGTTCAAATATACTGATAGGTCTTTGCTTAGAAGCCTCTATCATAGTATACTGAGGTGAACTGTCTTTTTTACCAAATTCCAGCTGCAGAAAACATTGGGGTTTGGGTGGGGTTTGGTTTTTTTTGTTTTTGTTGTTGGGGTTTTTTTTGAGGCCTTAAACCCAAATACCTCCATAGTTTCAGGTTTTCAAGTTCTGGACCAGAACTCTGCACCTGGTGCTTATCATTAAGAAAGATGCCGTATTTTTTGATTCTATGTTGCAGTTAGAATTGAACAGAAGGTACAAAGAATCCTAAATGGGGTGAGATGTAAGAGAAGAGCCACCTTGGTTGTTACTGATCTTCAGATAATCCTTTCTAATCTTATTTGGTTGGCTCCTAGGAAGCCTCTTATTAAAAATAGAGAATGTTTATGCGAGTATGACATTTTGTCCTGGACTCAGAACAAGGAATAAAGTAACTCAGAATAAGGAATAAAGAAATAGTGTGATGGCAGTGAATAAACTACTATTAACCAACAGAAAATTTGAATTAAAATGCAGATTAAGTTAATGACTAAAACAGGTACTGCAGATGGCTAAGCAGTACTAAGGAATGCAGGACTACTACAGTTTCAAGGACTGGAAAAAGAAAGAACCCCAACACAGCTGTACCATGAAGGTTTACTGGCAGGTTTTAGGAAGTAGCAATTATACTTCGGGTTTTAGATTTTTTGGTATCTCCTAGCTGCTGTTTGGGTGATTATGTTCTTTATCTAGTGGAGCTTGTAGATAGAAGGAATTTGTATGGGCATGTATAAGCATTAAACTTACTTAAGCATGAAAAGAAATGAAAAATATTTAGGAGGCTGCTTAAGGCTGCTTACTGATACCTGCCATTTAGCGATTCAAAAATGAGTATTTGGATCAAATTCTTTGTCAACATTATGCAAAGGAAATTGTTGTAATAAGCCATCATAAAGACAGTTGTTCTTAGCTCTGAAGTAAGTTCCTCTATTGACAGCATTACAAGAATGTTCATAAATTCCATTAAAGGCAGTGCTGGGTAATGACAAACTAAAACCCCTTCACCCAGGAGACAGAAACTAAGCTTACTTGAGGGCCCTTAAGTTCCAGTTGATTCAGTAGGAGCCTAGCATAGGTATTATTAATTTATGAGTTTGAATTAGGTAAGTGCAGTTTACTAGTTTTCACACATATTAAATATTCACACAGTTATACTAAGTCAGGGAGCTAATATATTATTTAACTGAATACTGTAGTCAAGGAGTTGCAAGATTAATTTTGATGGTGGTTTCTCATGGAAGGCACAGTAGTGGGTGGACTTACAAAGAACTAGTCTGAAAATTATTTCTTTTCCATGAGAAAAAGGTAAGAGTAAATATCTGCGCATGGCACAAATGTTTAATCAGGAAGTCTATTGGTTCTTTAACTCTCTGCCATAAATAAGTGAGAAGATTCAGAAATCAAAGGTTAAATTCTTATTGGCTTGATTTTTTTCTGACTTGCATATATTTGCATTACATTGCACTTCAATAATTAATTTAGACCTTTCCCTAAGTCTGTTCATATCACTGTCATTATTTATTCTAGCATATAACCAGTTAGGGCACAACAGGGGCATGTCTCATTTTCCCTGCTTTTTAAGTGGACAAAGTTTAATATGTGGCATATTAAATAGCAGAATGTGTAATGGCTAGAAGGATGCATGTTCCTCCCTTCCTTAAACATGGTGGATCAGGACTCTTTTTGCTGTCATTTCTGTGGGTATTACTGAGTCAGCAGTGTCTGTGGGGCTGATGCATTATTCTTCCACTGGGATTAGTGTACACTGATGCTGTAGTAAGTATTGTGAGAGAAAGGCCTTTCTTAGTTGAAACATAACTTGCAATTTTACCCCTGCAGCTGTACACTCTTACTTTTCACTGTGGACTATAACTGTGGGCTGTGGCTTTGCAAACATCAAAGGTCTGTGATGAGCTGTTAACTTTGGTAAATAATTCATGGTAAATAAATACGTAAACAGGGAAATGTTCAGATAAAAATGAAAGTTTCCTTCACAGTGAGATTTTTTTTTTTCATTCACTGATAACCTCCTGAAGTACTATCATAACTTGAAGCCAATAAATAAGTTAACTGGGCAAATCTGCTAGCATTTAAACACATGAAGATGACTGTTTGTTTTTCGTGATCTATCCTTTTTCATTCTATCTCCTGGCTTCTGACCTGTCCGATTTAGTCACATACCAACCTTAAAGGATCTGTTATGCCAGCTTAGACAGCAATGGGCATCAGCTCAGTGCTGTGGGTGACCTGTGTTGTGCCGTGAGGAGCCCTTGTTTTATCTCCGTGTTCCATTTCCTTGCAAATGAGTACATGTTCTTGGAAGTTCTGCTTCTGACTGACAAGACAGTCTGTTATAGCAGTCCCTCTGTAGCACTGAAATGGCATGATTTATCGTGCCTCACTTTAGCCACCTGAAAACAGTATCACAGCTCAGGCAAGTCAAATTTCTTTTAGAATCCACATGGAGAAGAACGTACCCAAAGTGAGCTTGCATGCCTTAGGATTAAAAGTTAGGAGAGATGAATCCCAGGCAGAAATTTTGCTTAAGTAATTTCTACAGCACATTTTTGAGTCAGTTACCATGCTAAAAAGTGTTCTTAGCAGCTGCCTTCTGCAGCATGCCTGAAAAGCTAGAAAATTTAGGCTGAATAGAAGCAGTTGCAGAGGCTAAAAGCCCTTGGAAAAAGAACGTTCAAGCCTCTCCTCTAACAAAGGAGTCTAGCATGCACGTCCTACATGTCACCACTACCTTTCTTCTTGGGCCAGGTAGCTATTCCTCAGGTAGACTTGTCCCTGGTTGCTATGGGCCTGGCTGAGATATAGGATGACTGGGTGCGGCCAGTACACTTGTGTGTTGGTTGACACCTGCTATTTGACATAGCAAAGGCCAAAAAGAATCACTGTAATAATCAGGGACTGGGACATGCTTTTTGACCAAAGAGAGATGCTATTCAGGGACATACCCAGCGATGCACATACTCTGCTGGGCTTAACTTAATTGCTGGTATTGACTTAATTGCTTTGACTCTGGTTCTCACCCTGCCCTCTTCCTTACACATTGGCAATAGTGAGACTTTTTTTTAAAAAAAGTCCCATGGACCTTAGTGTGTACTTATTGCCTGCCTGAACTCACACTTGGATTTGCTGCTCACAGTTAACAGTTATTAAAACTCTTAGATATACTTATGTAAGTTTGATTATGCTCTGCTCATGTTTTGCAAGGGATTGAAGTATTAGCATTTAGTTGAATGTATTTGGAATATGTTAAAATAGACTGATTATGTTTTGAAACTTTTCTACAGCTAAGTGTACTGTTTTTCAAATGTAAACCTTTATCTGCCAAGAATGTTACCTCACACTGAGGTCCCAGTGCTAGTTTCTGGTGGACAATATCATTTATATAATCCAATTAAAAACAACATTGATATAGCATTTATTTAAAATAATCATAAAGAAAACACATTTCTTTCTCTGTCACCGTGTGTGTAAAGCCTATACTACACTGAATCTAATTTTACCTGTTTTCTTCTATACATAGTTACTACTAGGAGGTTTAATGGCAGACACCTTCTATCTTTTTTTAAAAAAAACACCTGGGCACCTAATTTTTCAGATTTCCTGCTATGAGAATTTATTTCAGACATGGCTGTGCAATGCAGTGCTGTAAATTCAGCCTTTTAGAAATATTAATGAACATTTACTTTCTAGGAGCTCCTGAAAACATTTATAACAGACCATTCAGCCAACTTGAGTGGTATTTGTGTTACTGAAGAAATTGCAAACTAATATGTACTAGCAAATAACTGAAAACTGCTGTTTTAAATAATTTTCATAAAATTCAAATGTTTATGAAAGCATTTCAGAATTATTTGAAATTATTGTGTGGTCTATTAAGGCATTTAATTCAGACAGTGAATTTCATTAGATGTCACTCACCCCACAGGCAGTCTGGAATCTCTTCATAGACTTCTCTGGATCAGCTCCAGCTTCACACAACACAAACAAGAGCAAAACACAGGCATGAGTATGTGTATTGCTCTGTGGCTAGACTAGATCGGTTATGTTACTTACAAGTAGGGTAGGGCTTGAACCAAAAGGCTAAATGCACCCATTCTGACTCAGATCTGAACTTGTGGGATAAGCTGAATACTAATTGTTCCATACATAATTAATATACTTAGCAGTTTGCCACTGTGTAGCATCCCATAGGAACCATCTCTCCTTCTCTCACATGTATACACATGTACTTTTCTTTCATTAAGGATTCCCAACTGCAGTATTTACAACAGTCATCAAATCTGGATCTGACTGATCAACGTCACTCCAGCTTTATTTCAATGTAATCACAGTGGCCTAGAGTGCACTGGTGACCATGGCCCAGAACTCATTAAACTACTACGTCAGGAGATCACTTAATGGAAAAAAGCAACTGAGACACTATTTCTGAGATATGAAACCCATCAGGAAATGTCCTGTTATGTCTACATCCAGGTTATGATTCTTTTTCCTAATTTATACATTACATTTATCACAATTCAAATAAACCTTCAAATATATAAACTCAGTGTTTACTCTTGTCCTGTGATGTCAAGTTGTGGTACAGACAAAACTACTGATTGGGTAGACACCAGCACATCAAACCAATAAGTATGCAAATATTCTATTTTGGGACAGAATTGCCATGCTATGCTCTATGGTTGTCAAAAATCCAGATGCAATACTATCACAGAAAAAAATGCTCCTTGGAGGGCTACTCAGAAAACTGAGCTTTCGCCATATACCGCTAGCCAGATGACTTCTCTTAGTCCCCTCTACAGCTAACAGTGAGAGAACTGTTTCTCCATAAACAGCCAGAATCCAGAGTAGCTACACTAACTTGTATGAGCATTGGTACTTCTGAATAAGGTGGAGGGCTTCTCATCCCCTTTAGCTGTAAAGAGGGCTGTAACTAGAGAAAGACTAGCTAGCAAATGTTTCTTGCCTATGACTGAGGAGTGTGATTGCCCATTGCTCATCCACACACAGTTTCCATACTAAATTATTGTTTTGTTTAATAATTCCAGTATTTTCTTTTTACATTTCATGAATGAGAAAATCTGATAATTCTCTTGTGGAACTTGGAGTGCTTTTAAAAAAACTCCTTGTTCACATCCTGGATTCTTCTAACAAGCCTGTAGTAATCAAGTCTATTTTTTTTCAAGAGCAAAAGCTTGCTCTTTCTTTGTCATTTTTGTCTCAGTCACTTAGATTATATGGGTCACAGTTCTTCATCTTTTCCTACAACAAATGAGAACACAGTTGGACATTGTAATCTTCCCTCCATACTTATGCATTTCCCTTAGCTGCAACCTGCCCTACTTTGTAAACATGGTTTGAATAACCATAGATAGGAAACAGCCTCTTAAAGGCAAGTATTTGTTAGAATATTCTGAGAAATGTTCTAATAAACTCTCTGTGCAAGACAATTTTTATGACTGTTATAGTAATCTGGCAGTAGAAATAAATTAAGATGCCCCAGTTGTCAATCATGATGGGTTCTTTTAAAAATCCACTACAATTTATAGCACAATGACTAAATCCATCATATATAGCTGGGTATAATTTACAATGTAGCATACTAAAAATACAGCCACTTTAATAAAAAGCTATATAAATCACATTGAAAAGAAACAACCATTTGCCAGGGGAAAAAAAACCCCACCACCCAGACAGACATGTCAACAAAGAGAAAAGGCTCTTTTTTCAGCTTTTCCCTACTTTAGGGTCTCATCCTGCCCCTGTAAAGTGCACTGCAAAAGTCTAATCCAACAATGGAAAAATCAGAATCTTGAAAACTGACAGTGTTAATCAGGACTGATGCCATTGAAAAAACTGTAATTGTGTGGGGCTGATGCAGTAATCAGTCTAAAGCCTGCAAGTGATTTGTGTAGCTATAGCATGCCAGCTCCTTTGGAAGGCATATTCTGATGGGAAAGAGTTAGCTTTGAGGTTGCTGTGCTTTCTGCAAAAGCAAATTCTTTCCATTCTGGTAGAATACACCTTTTATTTCCCTTCTCAACTGCAGAATAATCTAGGATCTGCCTTTTATTCCTTAAGAGTGCCTGTCAGTATGGTAATAGCTACTTACCACAAACGGGAAGAAAAAGTCAACTATGGTGGCATCCTGAAAACATGGAACTCAGTGGCTGGTTCAATGGGACAAATGCTGCTGTTTCTCCAACTCTTCTGGTGCAGCAGAAAAAAAGCATTTCTTGCTTCTCACTGCTGAAAGGGCTCCTGAAAGAATATCCTTTCTGCTTCCTGAATAGATAAATACAACTTGAAACATGTTACAGTAACACTGATACGTTAGGCAGTTATCCAAGAGTCAGCTTTTCCATCTCTCTAATTTTGTCATGAAACACAAGCATTAGGTAGACCAAAATGCATCTACATCCCATCTTTGACATCGGCCAATAGCACATGATTAAGTACAAGAAACAGGGCAATTTCACAGTTTTTCAGGTCCCAGTACGTCCTCCCCAGCTTCTTGTGACCAGCCGTTTATGACCTTTTCAGGGGGAGCTTAGACATTCATTTCTTCCATTCAGTAGTCAGTGAAATCAAGGAAGCCAAGGTTTTGCTCAAGAAAAACAAACACCCAATTACAGGGCTGCAAATCAGGAGAAGGGAAGATGTCTGTTCCAAAAATTGTTCTTTCAGCTTTGCTAGGTGATAAGCCTGGTAGGCTTGCTAATCTTCCCTGATACAGAGCCTGCTATTACTTTCAAAGGCGTGATTCAGTTCCAGCCGAAGTGGGAAAAATTAAGGTTCACTTCCGCTCATTGCACTCCAGGCACCAGATGAAGAACAGTCCTTTCTACATGCATTTGGGGTCATTATTTCTGCTCTGATAATTCACAGCAGCTCTGATACTATTTTCCGTAAACCAGCCCTTAACAGTACTAAATCATTAAACCATTACTCAGGCATGCTTCCCAGTAAAATGCCCTTTGAAGGGGCCTCTGAACCTTTTAGCAGCCAGAAAGAGGAAATCAAGTCTTTGGAAGTCTATAGATAGAGAAGTAGGATGGGGACTTCAGCAAGAAGAATGGGTCTCTACAGAAACCACCCTGCCACTGAACAGCTCAAGGATTTGTCCAGATCAATGACCTCATGCCCTTGGTACAAGTCTAGTACTCGTCCTTCCTTGGAAGTTTCTTTTAAGAACATGAGAAGAAAACTCACAGGACGTGGGAAATTAAGGTTAGGGTAGCTGAGAATTCTTCCCAGCTGCATTCCTTCTGTCACATCTTTTTTTATCTTTGATCATTTCCTTTTGGTGGCTGGTCAGCTTTCCTACTGAAAAGTGTATTTTTATTTTGCATTGTGTAGGCTCACTGCATAGCGAAAAGTATTGCTACAAACTCTCAGTGCCTTGAATAAAAGGTCGATCTGCTGGTTACAAGATCAGCCACTGCACTTGTCATAACCTATTCTGATTTTACAGTAATCAATACTCAACAGGGTCAATAAGAACCTTTCCACTGACCTTAACAGGAGCTGGAGTCAGTCCCAAATATCCTGAGGTTTGTTAGCCTGAGCTTTTATCTTCTGCATTGCTACAACAGTGATATTTATTAAAACTTAGCAAAAAGAATTGCTGTTATTATTATATAAGGCCGAATATAATTGCTTCTCTCTAACATGCTGGCATGGTGCCATTAGTTTACAAGATAGCAGAACAGAGTGGTGATATATAAAGCTGAAATTCCAATTAGAAAGACATTCTGATTTCTGAATACCCCTACGATTGTAACATTTATTTACAATAAAAGAGTCTATCTCCAAGACAGACAGAGATGTTTATTTTATAAACCTTATTTATAAGATGCTACTTTTTATGGCCAATATAAAACACAGTGGGAGTACTGTTGTTGATATAATAAGATGACTGGCTTTTTTTCTACCACAGTAAAATCTTTCTTATGAAAAGAAAGTAGAGATGACAATTTCAGAACCGTTGTGAAGCAGAAGGGAAGAGTGAATGGTGAAAGAGACATTGTTTACTATTCATTACTGAGTTTTCCTGTAACCCTTGTCAGCCTTATACCCTAGCAATTCTCATGCAACAATAAGTTTCTGCCCTGCTGAAGACTAGTGATACCCAGGAAAATGTTCCTATTTTGGTTTCACAGAGGTGTAATCCACGGGAACACATCAGGCAGCAGGAAACAGGATCTAGATTCTCTCTAAGTTCAGTGTCTGAATCCCCCCAAACATCACTTCACTGCATGAAGCAAGTGACCAATCCAAGCCTGCACAGTTTGTTTTGGCTAATGGATTTTGTGAATGACAGGCCCATTAGTTGAAATTGTAAAGGACCAGAACAGAATGGGAAGGATGGGTGGACAGAACGCTAATCCAAGCAGCTCTAACACATGTTCTGTTGAAATTGAGCAAATTGCTTAGACTCTTGGTGCATCCATTTCCAATGTGTTCAACTGATTACTTTGAACCTACCTCACAAGGTTCTACTGAAGCAGTGAGTCGAAGACTGTGAGACTTTTCACAGAGTTATTTAGGAGAATCCAAGGTACCTGCAAGAAAAAAACCTAGAAGTTTAAAAAGTCCAAGTCGTCCTTTGAGTATGGACCTCTAACCTCTTTGTATTGTTTTAGTCCTTTAAATTGCTAGACAAAGACTTGAGTAGGGCTGAGGATCTTGCCGGAGTAAACAAAGTTTGTCAGGAAGCAGGAAAAGAGAAGCTGCTCTTTTGCTCCAGAGGAGCTTTTCTCCATCTCAATGTAAAAGAAGCAAAAAATTTTTCATTTGGCTGGTGGCGGAGGAGGAGAAAAGACTATCCATTTTCTTTTTAGAGGAGGAATCCTTTTTGTTGCTTGGTAGCAATAGAAGCAAGACAAACTACTGTCAAATGAAAACATAGGTAAGGTATTTCATAATCCCACAAAAACATTAGACATTCCTAAGATTCAGCACTGGAATCCTGCTTTGGGAGCTCAAAAAGCTGCTCAGACATCAGCTAATTATGTTTGGCACAATCATCTCATCTTACATGCAGACAGACACATTAGGTCGCATGCTTGGCTGGTCTAAAGTTTTGATTTCAGCAGCACGGCTCACGTACTCCAGCTTGGGAGAAGCCCCTTTGTAACCATTTCTTATATGTAAGGAAAACTCACAAACTTACATCTGCAGTTCCATGTAGTGAGGAATGACCAAGATTAAGGTTTCACCTTGTGTAACCACAGTTCAACCAGGAGCTCCCAAGCTCTAAATTAAGACTTCTTTTTACTTGCTACAGGGTAAACACAAAAGCATTGATGATAAAATTTGACTCAGATCATGGTGAAATGATCTCAAAAGAACAGCAGAATTGCTGTTCCTCAAAATCCATGGTTGACTGCAAGGAAGTTAAAATAAATGGAAGAAGACAGTGAACAGTAGAGTTGAGGTCTCACAGGTCAGAATGAGACCTCATCCTGCTCATCTGACAGAAGCCCTGCCACTGATTTCACGAGGCATTAGATCAGTCCTACAGAGTTTTGGGTGGATGTTTGCTACCAGATTTTGAGATGGAGGGAAAGAAAAGCATGAAAAGGGGAAAATATGGCTTCACCACCTGAACAAATGCTAACTTATCACCACCACATACAGAGTGAGAAAAATGGGAGCACAACAGAAATTTAAGAGCTTACTTTTCTCTAATGGCTGCAAGTCAAAGAAATCTGTTATTGGCTCTTCTCCTCAAAAATCATTTATCCCTTGATAATGAGGAGGGGACAATTTGGTCATTAATAATAACATATGACACGTCAGTGGTCACTGTACTCACATGGACCCTAAGCTGGCACTGTTTCCCCTCATTGCAGCTGAAGGATCAACAACATTTCTCCCTTGTGGGTCCTCTGGAAGCTTTGACAGGCAAGTAAGAAGCTCATTAAGATCATCAGCTTAGAAGGTCACTGTCACTGATTCCATTATCCAGCAATTGTGACCCACCATACACAGTTAAGCCCAGACAGGTTCACATAGGTCACGCATTTATCACTGTGAGTTCAGGGGTGTCATTAAGGTCTGTCAGCCAGTAGAGTAATGGCAAACATATACTAAGGTAATCAGGGGAAAAACACCTTCAGGTGAAAAGCTGGGACATGCATCTAAGGATGTTTGTTTATTCAATACTAATTTTAATAAGGCAAGAATTAATCCACAATCACAGAATAAACTCAATGCAAAAACAGAACATCTAAATTACAAAAAAAAATAAAGAAAAAAAAGATTGTCTTAAAGCTTACAACTACCCTGTGCTTGGGATATTTTTTTATAAGGAAGAGGTAAAATGAAGAGCAAATAGAGACCATGCTATTTAGTTATGGAAATCAGTATATCCATACTGATCAGATGCTTGTTACTCTACAGTTATTGCTTGAGGAATGTCTGAAGAAATTACCTGTCCTGTGATTAGAAACTCAGCCTTCATCCTACACAGATGAGATTGAAATTTGACAGTGGTTTCAGGACATCATGCAGGAAGGAGCAGTAGTATTTAGCTTTTATTTTCTATGGCTGACTGCAGTGGAGCCACTGCAGAGAGGCAAATTTGAGTTGTGCAAGAGTGGTCAGTGGGACTTCCTAAAGCAGACTCCTCCTTCCCTAGTCTTCCTTGAGGCAAATCTCAACAGGCAGTAGTTTTCTGCTTGAAGACAGTTGTAGCTGGAAAACCATCTCATCTGGCCATTTGATTAAAAGGTGGAAGACTGTCCACTGACAGGGGCTACTCTTGTCTGAAACCACTTGCTGAAATCCTCTTCCGGCATCTGCACAATACTTTCACGTACAAACTGAAACAGAAAAAGGTTATTTCCTGAGCTTTTGATTTATGTATATGAGAGGTAATGTGGGACAATGTGACCATTGTAACAACAGGAACAAATGTAATGGCTCCTGCAGACAGTTAGCAAAGTGCTTTATATCACCAAAACATTTTAAATGCAACTTTCAAAACACCTGGATATGCTCTAAAATGAAGTGAAAGGAAGACTCTACAACTGTCATTGCAATTTAAATCCTGAATCCTTTCAGGTCAGGTATTTGTGTTTTAAACTTGCAGCTGTCTCCTACCTATCACTGCCATACATACATTAAAGCAACTCAAGTTAAATAAGAACTTCATCTGGAATCTCTGTCAGTACCAACAAGGTCATATTCCATGATGCCCTTCTTGCTCTTAAAATGCAACAGATTTCTTTATCTATTCCACTCAGAAGAAGCACCAAGGTCCTCCTCCCTCTGTGACTATTTTTGAAAGACATATAAACAAACAGGAGATTCAGCTATGCTCATGTTTTTCTCAGTTACTACTGCAGTAATATGAGGTTTGATCCCTGTCTTTCAAAAATGCAAAGGGAACAGAATAGAAACAGCAAAGAAATAGGTCTAAAACCAGCAACTAACAGAGACTTATATTGAACATTAAAGTAAGGCTGCTTCTGGTTAGTGACTATGCAAATTAGGGCACAAGACAAAAAGGTTATTTTTATAAGACTTCAAATAAATACAGGCAATCTGAACTTGACCTGTTGGGTGCTAAACTTTTGCCTTTGTAAGGCATGATAACACTCGAAGTCAGATGCACAGTAACCTGCTGCCTCTCAAGAGATTTCTATTGGTCTTGTAGATTAGGGAAAATAACTGTGATGAGAACAAAAAACACAAGGTGGCATTATTGCCATTTTCTACAAGTCAGTTACCTGGTTAGACTACATAGCACTATATGTTCTAAATATATTCTCTTCCCTTTCTTGTGTCCTTCCTCTTCTGCCAACTGTTTCTAGAAGTACAAGAGTTAAGCCCAACTTCAGATCCTGAGAAGCCTTTTTTTTTTTAACGTTGCTGAAGCAAAACAAAGGTATCTGCAGAGTTCTTGGATTGGTGACGAAGTATATTACTTGAATAGCTCATGGATGTGACTACCAGGAATGACAGGCCTTTTCAGACCACAACAAGTTAATGTTTCTGTTCAAGTGTCCTAACAATTTATGACAGATGTTGCTTTCACTGTGGCAGTAAATAAATCAACAATGCAATAATGATAAAATGATACTAATTCATAATCCAATGCTTGTCATAATGCCTTTCTTCCAAGGAGTTCAAAGTGCCTTGTAAAAAGTGAATAGTAGCATCTTCATTTAGTGTGATCCTAAATTTTTTCATCCGGTAACTTTCCACTGCATGAATTTCACTCATAGGTGCCTGCTCTCCCCAGCCTCATCACACAGAGAATCAAGAACAACTCATCTCACCTCCACAGCTGCAGCAATTTCTGGATAACACAGCTTCCCCACCTGTAGATCAGCCAGGGCCTTAAGAAAGGTGTCTGGATGAATTTTCAGGTCAGGAATCTTGCCATATTTTTCCAGTTTCTTTAAGATTTTCTGTACATAATGGCCACTCTTCACAGACTCTGGGAGTCTGGCAAGCAACACAGTAAACCTTTAGCAGAAAGAACAGCAGCAATAAAAAAGAAGCCATGGGAACAAATGCATATCTGATTAATAACTGGGTTTGTCTGGCATTTCTGCCACTTCACCACCTCCATAACGTCCACAGAAAAAATGGCTCTTTGGGGAATGCAACACTCAGTGTAATTCCAAATGAATAATGTGAAAGAGCTTTACTTTATTGGACTTGTGCACCAATTCCCCTTGCAGGGCATTGAAATAGATGCTTCTTCATTGTTCATTTAAATTTTGGATGACAAACTTGGGCATGAAAGGAAATAATAAAATCCTAACTAATGTTTCCATTTTACTACAGATCTGTCCTCTTCATCATTTCTCTATTTATCTTGTTTAGCCTCTACAGATTTTCCAGTGCAATCAGTGCCTGATCTGACACACTTTCTGATTCTCTTTACTATCCCTTTTCCCTGTGCTACCATCATTCTGCTATCTCTATGTGCTGACATAAATCTCACTGATGTAAGTGCACTGTAACATGCAGTCTTTACCATTTCACTCTGAATATAGAGATTCAGAAGCAGAATTACACATTACAATGAAAATAAAACTCTTGTGAAAAGACTGCCTTTTTTTTTAATATTCTGTGTAAATTCTGCAGTGCTGCTTCGACAGTCCTGGAGACTGATGTTCCAAACCTTTCTAGACTGTGCATGACTGGGGTGTGCTGTGGCTTTCATTGCAAAGGGCTGAAGATTTTTCAGCACACCAGCAGAAAGTGCTGCCTCCCTCCAGTTTAGGATACATGTTACTGGTACAGCAGGAGAGGGGTGAGGAGTTTCCCCCTTTTCAGTGAAAAACGAAACACAAAGGTTCTTGTCTTCAACAGGGCCAGTTCTACACTCAGTAGTGCACTGCTGGTATGGCTGTATAGCCAATTTATTATCCCTGGGTACATTAAAAGGCCTGTATATGACACGATTATGGTAACCTGGGTATAATCCACCCATGCATTAAGATACTTTATCTGAGAAAGGAAGCTATGTTCAGTGTACTCTTTATTGCACTGTTTGTATTTTACATTATTTTCGGTTTTTCTCAGTTCATGAGAGATAAGACAACTAGGACTGACACCATATACCAGTAAAGTGTTCCTACTGTGATTCAGCTTTCTTGGCTAAGCAGTGTTTGCAAGAGCATGGGGAAAAAACAGCCCTGTTGTAAATGTAACAAGTGCTATGGGGAAAGTAATTTCTCTGTCATGACTTTGTGTCTCCACAAGGGGGTTGACCAGCCTTGGCAGAGATTTCACATCTCACGCCCTCATGGATAGATAGCACTTTGCAGAACAGGCCTGGCATAGAAGCATATACTCGTATAACTGTGCTGGCACAGTTCAAAGCAAGACAGCCTCCTCTCTATGGAAGCACAATTTTCATATAAAGGAACAGCAGACTTGTAGTACTGTTCTTGCATAGGGGGAAAAGTAAAAAGCCATACTGGTATAGTCTCCTTTACACTCATGGAGCGTTGTCCAAATTAAGGCTTCTTCTAGCAGAACTAGAAGTATAAAAGCAAAGCCACATCCACTCCCGTTTCGGGGCTTATTTACATGCCAGATCTAAAATTTAGGGAACAGCTGGAGCATATATGCTTGACAATTAAAACCAGAGTTCTGCTAGATAGGCCAAGATTAGGTTTATTCATTAATGCATGACTGATGTGTTCCTGATGTGTCTTGGGGCCAGCTGCATTTTGGACCTGAGATTAGAAATGGACTTTTGTTAACTCAGATTCTGAAGGACAGAAGGCTTACTAGCCAGGAGAGCAAAACAGAGCAGGCTAAAAAAAAACCAAACCCAAACCAAACACCATTCCATGCCATTTGCATACTCTGTAATCCCAGGTCCAAGGATTTCTCATGGACAGGGCAGCAGGGAACATGCTGTGAGCTTGCTGGGGTATTCTGGTAGGCTATTTCTAGCGTGTATCTGGAAGCTGCTGGCTGGATACAGCTAATACCCTTCCAAACATAAAATGCTTGTAATCTGCAGAATTATTGTACTGGAAAGCATTTAGGTTATTACTCTACTTGCCCTTGTAAGTGTTGCAATATTATCTATCTGCAGTTCATGGATGGACAGCTAGAGCCAAAGAATCCTTTGCCATCGGTTTTCAAACTGTGAATGTTCAGTTCAGTAAGAAGTTGTCAATCTAACCCACGGACATTTATACAGTACCTCTTATCTTCAAGGTACAGTGTGTTTTACATACTTCTTAGTGAAAGAAGTCTCCTATAAAGTTGCACGCTGGGGAGAGTGTGCAAATTCAAGGACTGAGTGCTTTTTGCCCATTATCACTGGAAAAGAACTCTTCGTTATCCCCTTTCACACCATTTCCAATTAAACCATCTGCTGAGCAGGCTGAGACCTGGCTCCTGGAGATCATGTCTGTATTTTTGTTGCTACCAGTTTGAAAAGCCTGTGTTTCCAGCAACTGATTCAGTGGTTTCTAGTGATACTTTGCTTTGGGGAGGGAAAAAAAAAAAAAAAGAAAAGAAAGAAATCTTTTTTTTTTTTTACTACTGATAGAACTCTGGGACCCTGACCATCTCATTTGAACTGAGGGGTTTGGGACCTTCTTACCAGTTTAGTCTACCTTCATCATGTTTTCTTTCAGCTGTCATTCCCAGCTGTCTTATTCTGTCCATGTCTCTTCTGAAATACTTCAATTGTTTCAAAGCCTAGCATTTCTGACAACATCGCTCTTCCTGTCTTCTAAAAAACACAACAAGCAACAACAAAAAGTAAAAGTTAAAGCTGTATTTTAACTGTGTAGAAGTATGGTAATGTTTAACTGGGAAGACACTAAGGAAGGCAGAAAACAATGAATGTGAAGACCACATTGTATGTTTAAGTCTGTGGACGCTAATGCGATTTTTGCTTTTGTGTTCTGTCTACATTGATATTTCTACAAACATATTAAGAAGCGTTTACATTTTATACTAACTCTAGGCTGTAGGTAAGAAACAAACTTCAGAATCAAAACATTTAAACTGAAATTCAACATCCACTCTTTATCAGATATCCACTGCTTAAAAAACCCCGACTGTATAGTGATTTAGGGTACAATATTATTTAAAATACAACATGTATTTTAAACGCTGATCAAACACAACACACTTGTGTGGCTGTATGGAGAATGGTAAAATAGCTGCAAGTAGAAAGTTTCCCTCTGATTTACCCTTCCATACTACAAGATGCTGGAATGGTTAGTTCCTTATGCAGTCACAACAGCTACTCAGGGAAGAAAACAAGGACCCAGCTCCAGATAAGAAAAATTCCGGGGACAAAATAATTTAAGTACAGAATGGAACTGAAGACTGGAAAGAAGGAGGAAGTGAGAGGAGCAAAAAACCCACCTGTGCCTGTAACACCCTTCAAAGCAATATTTAGAAGGATCTCAGGTCTGGTGCTTAATGAGACAAAAGAATATGTACAAACATCACAGATACATGTTTCTGGGTGAAAGGAAAAGGATGCCAGGCTTTGGCTGGTCAACAAGGTGGAAATGTCACTGATCTGGGAAAAAGTCTTGGGAGAGGACTGTGAGAAGAGTCAAAATAATGTTGAAGAACAAATACAGTGTTTTCAGTTCTGAGATCACAAGACAGCCATACCAATTGTATATGGACTAAATTTACTATTATGTCTTTGGGTGAAAAGGACTGTGATGCCCAAAGTAAATATATCCAATGTTTTTAGCAAAACTACTTCCAGAAAAGTAATTCAGAAATATCCCAAAATACTGCTGTAAATATTTAACCTGTAACATATTTTCTGTATACAGTCATAAAACTTTTTATCATCCCCTCTCCCATATTCTTATTTTAATGTCAGTCCATATAAGTGCATCTTTAAAAGGTCTGAAGACAAGTCCTAAATCCGGTCAGAAGCAAGGTGTGTAGTGTTTTAAAAGTATACTCTTCCTACCTCTCAGGGGTCACTAGGGTATCATGTAAACAACAAGCTGCTTCTTCACATACTGCTCTGAACTTCTGCCTCATATCAGCACACAAGCTAAACTTATTTTTAATGAAAGAGCTGATATGGCAACTGCAACTAAAACAACACAGAAAACTAGAATTAACATCTTGCAGTAACCATTTTGTGGTAAGCAGCTGTGTTGCTCAGAACATACAGCAACGTGAGCTGTTGTAAATTTTGAGATCTCCTTATTCTCAGTAAAAATCCAAATTTAATAGCATTTACAGGTTTTGTTAATTAATCAGATTCATGAAAGAATTTTATGAATAAACCCCCCCTGTAAATTATAATCAATTTGGATTTTTACCATACTACATTCCAGTCACATCCTTCCAGGAAAGTGCCTTCGCATTGCACTGAAACGTACTAGATGTGCTGCAAGGTTTTGCTGTCCTGCTCTGGTGTCATGTAATAAAATGCTCTCTGACTTTTGCATACCAAATGCTTTCCAAACAGAGTGCTCAGTTTATACAGCATATAATGTGCTTCAAAACCAGAACTGGACCCTTACCCCTGCCTTCTGGGCCTCTGCTTCCTTGATATTGTACTTTCTTGGTCCTTAATGAATGGCATGTTTACTCTGTAGTTCTCAGCCACCGGCAACAAACTTTAAGACACAACAAGGTTTAAAATAGTGTACAGTATGCCTTCTCCAGAATGTGAAAAATTCTACAGGTGCTGATAAAGCATGCTTAATATTACAGACTTGCTGGAGTTATCCAGGTACAAAAAAAATTATTTCTCTTGACCTCAACTCAAGGGAAAAAATGCTTCAGCAAAGTCTAATTGTAGGAATAGTTTTTCATGTTGATCTTAAACTGTGGAAACCACCACAGAACTGAGTAATGGGGGAACACATCTAATGTAAGCTTAGTTGGAAACATTAGAGAGAGAATGCTGAAAAGTGAAGTGGTAGAAATGGAAACAATTCTACTGGAATAAAATAGAACACTGCTTTTTCTACAAAGCTGCTGAGCATAAGAGCTCTTCTCTTTGCAGCAGCAAGATTCACGGGGTATTTTACAGAAAATACATAACTGCTTGCACAGCAGTAAAATGGGCTATTCTGCCACCCATGCCAAAAAAATGAATGTCATCTGAATTCACTGAATGCTGGATTCAGTTGTTCAGGGGAGGGGAAAAAAAAAGAAATTAAAAAACCCCTTAGGTTTTGTCCTGATTAGTTGCTTCTCCTAGTTATTCGGTAACATACCATTGCAGTCCTATCTTCTTAACCATATCTTTTCGTTTATGGACATCTTTTGACACATCTTCATTTGTTACCTTGATGACTTTCTGTAGGGCTGATAAAAAAAAAAAATCTGTAAAAACATGCCAACTCAGTAGTGCATTCCTCTCTTCCTTGCAGAAAGGATGCCATATATGCTGGCTTGAATGAGACATCCTAAAGAAACTTGCTATTTAGTATTTCTAAAAATTAAAGTTTCTTCAAGAAAGAAGCAGATTTTTAAGGAGGTTTCAAGATAGGTACCCAAATATAAGTGCCCCAAACTCAATCATATCTGAAAACATAAGCTTTGTTCTTTCAACTGTGAAAAAGACCCTCAAACCATCAAGTAGAAGATACCAAATATTTTTTACATTAGATGCTTATCAGAATAGTGTATTAGAAAAATAGGTAGGTTTGAAGAAATTATGCAGAAAGTCTGTTTTCAGTTATTGTACTGTGCTGTTAGCATTCTACTGGCATAAATGTCAAGTCTTCTGAATTTCTAAGTCTACTGTATCACTTTGCCATTCTTCTTTTAAATGTCATAAGGAATTTAAAACATTTAACATCAACAGGTATCTAATTACCCCTCTGTGTCTCCTTATCAGCATCCACTAAAACTAAAGACATATCCTCAAGTAGCACTTCACTGGCTATAGTTTCCAGATTATCCACCTTCGAGCAAATCTCTCTCACTAATAACACTTCACTTCCTTTCTGCCTTCCACTATAACGTGAATGCTTATATTCTCTTCTCCTTTGAATACCTGGAAGCCAATTTAACTCACTGTTTTCCTTCAAACTGACATCTTTGTTTCCCTCCTCACTGCTTTTCATTACTGCTTTGATGCCAAACCTCTGGAGAGACACCAAGACGGCCATCTTCTCTGTATTATTCCCTCCAATCACTCGTGCAGTAAAAACAACTGTCACACTTGTTATTAAAAATCCTAGTGTTAGCTTTCAAATTCTAAGTCATCCTCTGAGGTGCTCAATATATCCTACATGGTAATAAGAGACATTTTACTGAGCACTCACCTTGAAGTTGTAATTCACAAATTCAAAAGGTCCTTTTCCTACATTTTTGTGAAACACCACATATAGTATAAGAGAAAATCACCGCTAAATGTTGACTGTGTTAAATAGCAGCACAAACTATTTATACTTGTTAAAAGTACAGATCTGAATATTACACTGTGAATTTATAAATGTAAGACATGGATGGAAGAAGTTGCTAGGCACCAGCTAATGGGTTAACATTTTAAAGAACCATGCTTATAATTAAGATATTCTATTAGCTGTGGCCAGGTGAGTTTCAGTAGTGCCAAAGTCCCAGTCAGAAACTCCTAAATTCTAGCACTGACTAGTTCTAATGATGGCTCCGCTGCCACCCTTACTAGTCTCAAAGTGTAAGCCTGTAAGATGTTGGCTAAGCCACTGGATCTTCTAGAACTCTAGAGCTGAGGAGCAGTTTGAATACAAAAGCTGACCCACACGGGGTCTAGAACCTGACATTGATACGGGCAGGGAGCCTCTCCTCAAACTGAGATAAGGCTGCATACAAATCTCATCTGTTCTTGGCATGCAGTGTCAGAACCCATGTTAGAAGAACCTAGTCCTTTCTATTTATGGTTACCATTTGGGCAGATTGAGTAGCTGGATACCTGAAACCCATCTACTCTGCAGATAATGGTGCTTCAGGGGAAGAGGGCTATACTAAGCAGCAGCTGCATTTGATTTTTTCTTCAAGATCAGCTGAGTTGTCTAAAACCAGTCCTGAAAGCAGTCCTTCTGGCAGATTGTGGGCAGGGATGACAGGAAGCAAACCAGGGCTAATACCACAAAATTACAGCTCCTCTCATTGGCTGATCAACAGAAACAGAGGGCACAATACCTCTCTGCTCTCCATTTTGTAGCATTAGAATCTGTTCCAGTTCTCCATCTGGAGAAACTGGGAAAACAAATACTCAAGCTTGCCCATATTCATAATATTTTTGAAACATTAACCTCCATAGCTGTAAGCTACTAAGAAATTAATTAGAAAAGAGAAAAAAAAAAAAAAGAATGTAGTAATTTCACCTGACCTCTATTTCTACGCCTTAGTTAATCATCTGTGAAATGAGGTACTAATATTTACCTGTTTGGCAGGGATCTAACAATGATAAATCAACTGAAAAGACAGTGTTCAATTCCAAGGAAAAGCCTCGAATTCAGGTATGCGTTTTATAATGAAGATCCCTTGCACAAATATTTATACCTCCTCCTTTAAAAGTATGTTTTTGACTGAGAATTCAAAGCTAAACTGCTGCCCCAAAAGCTTTGGGGATAAAATCCAGTTAGTGTTTAATCTCTCAGATACAGGTCTCACATTTTACTTCTCAGTGTGAAGAAAATGTATGCCATCTGAACTGATCTGCATACACACACACTTCATTATGCAGTAACCATGAAAAATTAGGCTTACATTTAGTACATTTACATCATATAGTCTATCTGCACAAAAAGAGACCCTTTTTAAAATGTGGTTAAGGAAGCAAGCTTAGAACACTCATCTGCTTTGTAAAACCTTTGACTGATTAGGTGGGGACTGGATGATAAATGAAACTACTTCAGCAGCGACCTGTCGTTATACTGCAGCTGCAAGGACTTCAACTTCCATATTTACCTTTGTAAACATGACGTAACATTAGACTAGTATAGGTCTTCACTCAACCAACAGCACTAAAAAAGTCAAATCTGTATAAGCAGACATTCTACAGCAGCAGTCTCCAAACAACAGCATCTAAATTATAGTTGGGACAAAAGGCTTTATATTGAGTTATGAATTCTTTCCTTAAAATAAATCTTTCTGTAAGAGTCACACTCTGCTGTGTCTACTGATTAGCTGCCTACTACAGAATCTCTTTTCCACTTTTTAAATAAATATATGCATACGTGTGGGGTAGGGTTGTGTGTGCTCTCAAAATTATGTCTTACGAGTTACATGAAGCTTTGTGAATTTGGGATTTAAGGCTATAGGGCAGTTTTAATCCATTTCTGATTTGTTCATGAAGCATCCTATAATCAGAATCCTGGATTAAACATGATTCTAGCAGCTTCAGAATTCATTACACAATTCAACCTTTGCTACAGAGCTGCCCTGCAGAAACTACCTTCTCATATTTTTTAAAGCTAAGAAGATAATGCTTGAGAGGACCAGACTGGTAACTCAGGCCAGTCTCCTGAAATCACAGGCAATCACATGATAAATGCTGTTCCAAAGGGGACACTGAACATCCTTCCCATACATCACAAATACCACAAGATACCTCTTTATGTCCCATAGCAAACAGAGGTTCCCAGCTGCTACAGCTCTCAAGATTTTTTTCAAATCGCATGTCACACTCAAACCAATTGTTCACCTATGTAAAGAATTTGCTTGAAATTATAGCTTTGAATTCTCTGCTCCCCCGATTCATGTCATAGGAAGGCCATTCATCTATGCTTAGTGCCATGGACAGCAGCAGCTGTGCAGGTAACATACGATGTTATTGCAAGTTTCCTGATATATCCACCCAGCTTCTGGGAGTCTGAACCTAAAGGTCTTTCAGACCCAGAGAATGTATCCATTCCTTTACATTTAAGAGCAATTTTTTCTTCTGTTCATTTAAATAGTTTTTGGACTTGAATACACTTCCACAAATATATTGTAGCAATGAATTCCTAAGTTTGATCATTTGTTGCATGAAAATACTTCCCATTGCTTTAAATTTTCTGCCAGGAAATATAATTTGGTGCGCCATAAAGCTGGTACCAAGGGTACTTGTGAATAACTACTCTAATTGCTTTTTCCCATGCACTTTGTGGTGTTACAGAGATCTGTCATAACCCTGTATTCAGCTGTTTTTCAGCACTGAAGAGCCCTAGTCCATTTAATTGGTTCTCATATGGAAGCTATTCTGTATCTTTACCATACATCACACTTTTTTTTTCCCCCTCAATCAAACTCTACTGCTTCTGATACCAGCCTGTCTGCATTGGCAGGACTGAAACTGAAGAAGCATATAGAAAACATCTGTATTTTTTCATAACATGTTTTCTGCTTTGTCTTCCACTTCATTCTTAGTATCCTTCTTGCCTTTTTGATAGCTACTGAACATTCACATAACTATCCCAGATGACTCCAAAAGCTCCTTCCGGAGTGGCAATTTAGAGTCTAACATAGCATGATGTCAGCTTAATAATGATAATATAATATCAATTAAAAGCTAATTAGCAGTACTACATGCCAACATGCTGTTCTGGTTCAGCTTTACTTAGAAGGAAGAGAAAAAAAAATTTAAGATTACCTAGCTTTGTACTGGAACACACTGCAGAGCTAACAGATAAAACTATTCTGTCAGGTCTATCAAGTGCAGATAATCACTGATGGATGAGTAGGAGGAATACAGAGTAAGAAACCCCTAAGTTAAATAGAACCCCCTAAATTAGACAGATACATATTCAGTGGATCAGTTGCTTATGACAGAGGAAAGTTTCACTGCCTTCACTGCCTGCTGGACCTTATAGATGTGGATGACAGTCTGATTATACAACTGGTGTAACTCAATTTAAAATCTTTACTTAATACTCACATGGAATTACATTGTCTTTAAACCAATTTGCTAATGGGGAAGGCACAGAAAGACTTGTAAAGTTCCATATGCCTGAAGAGAAATATACTAGTACATCTAGTATTGTCTTTGACACATGTTCTCCCTAATAACACCAAAAGCAAATCCATTTGATATTTATTGGCAGTCAAGAAAAGTAACTTACAGGTGAGAAGAGGTGGTTGTTCTTCAGGTCATGCTGACTCACTCATAAGATCAGATGAAGCTTCATTAATCTTGATGTCTTCAGAGCAAAGTACAGTGGAAGTTTTGCTGCCACAAGGGATTTGACCACAAGGAGATGACTGACTGTTAAGCTGAGATACACCAGAGCTGATGTCCTGCTAAGTGGATCATATCATGCTTTCCAGGTAAATTTCTGTACACAGAAGAAAAAATAAATAGAAAGGAGGTGTTTTCTATAGCAGTTTAACAACAAAGAATCACATTTCTGTAACTAATACCAATCTTAGATCCTTATGGTTCTTCTGTAACCTCGTAGATTTTTCTCCAGTGACTTCAAACAGGCTAGTGATTTCTTGGGTAGGACCTCCTTCATTTTGTTATCTTTCTTCAATATGCCTTTACTGTAACATTAATGCCAACAGATTAAGCTAACTTGTAAACACATAACTGCAACTGTAGAGAGGGTTGGTAATCGAGCAACCTTCTCATGTACAGGGAAAAATAGGTCAGAGTGGTTTGATAAATATTCGGGTCTCCTCCCAACACCCAATGACCTAGCAAATTAATTTTCTGTGTCAGGAATGTAAACCTGAAGTCTGAAAGCAGACAGTTCTGCAGGCTTGATGTCATGGTTTAACCAACACTTGATAATCAGAACAACGTGTATTACAAAGCAAGCGTCTCTGAAGGAACCCAATACTACCACTAGAAGTTTCTTATCAAATATGTAAAGCAGTTTCCAAGTAATATTAGTGTAAGTGACAAGAAGGAAATTGTCATTAATTCAAGGAGGAAAACGATAAAAGTCTCAGCAATGTAAGTTTTAAAAGACACATCAAGACTGACATTTCTGCTCACATTCATTTGGACCCAATTCTAGAAAACTGCTAAGACTGCTTGGAAAAATCAGAAAGCCTCATATTTAGAAACAACTCTTATTTGTGTGACCTGCTAACTCTCCCTCTGTTTGCTAATAGCAGGAAGAATATTTACATGAAAACAGAATCTTTGTCTTCTAAATTTCACAACTTTTCCTGCTGTTTTGCAGGAAAAAGAAAGCTGTTTTGCCCCAACAGAAATTGCAATCTTCTACTGAATCATTTTAATTACTATGTCATGAGGGTACAAGTTGCAAGTCTCAACCAATAGCAAGAGCAAACAGCCTGCATGTAACAACAGCTCATATTTCTAGGAGTACCTCACCTAGGGTCCTAAAACCACTTCACAAAGCTTGTTTATTTTAGCCTTATAGGGGGCAAAGCAAGGAACTAAAAGCTGCTGAAGATCAAAATGTAAGATGTGCTACACAGTGAGAAACCCACTGGTTCTTTATTGAGTTCTCCTAGTTATACTCGTAAGCATCACTCATTCCCCTTCAATTTTCCTTCAGTCACTTCAGCAGTTCCAAAAAGCCTGTCTGTGGTTTCACAAGTAAAACAGCATTACAGATAGTTTTATAGTGTTTCATTTCCTCTCAGGTATTAACTTTTTCTTTTAAAAGGCTTTCATCTGAATTGCTCGTTTTCTCCTTTCCTTGGCTTTGCTTTCAATGTGGCAAGTGAATCCTGCTTTCTTTAAAGCTCTCAACACTTGGCATTTATTTCCAAATTTAGCTTTAAATTCTGTGTAAAAAGGCAACCAAACAAATCATGACTTGAACATAGCAGAGTAAGGCCTCCAGGATACCAGTCTGACATCTCCATTGGACTGGAAAAGGCCTATTTGTGTGAACAAGTACTGCTACATGACTCTAGGTCACAAAAAAGGGGCCAAAGGCAAACAAGAGGCTAGTTATGTTTTAGCTGAATATTTAATTCTTCCCACATCAGTACTTAATACTAGGACCAAGCCACAGTTTCAATTAGGTACATACTGCTCTTCCTGTTACCTGGTATCAAATCATTATTCTTCAAATATTACAGACACTGGTAGTCTTGCAGTCACAAGATCCAGAGTATAAAATGTGTATCATGGAGTTCATTAAAGCAACAAAACAAATGCTTGAAAAGTTGGATTAAGTCTCAAGGGAGAAATTAACAATGAAGTTACCTTTGTGTTTGTAATAAAGAGGTCCCACATGTATGTTGCTAACTTTTCCTCTTCTGTTTCTTTTGCTGTTTTTTTACAACTACCAGGGTCCCTAAGTGAAAACAATTTAGTTTTCCATTTCGAGATTCTTGCTTTTCTTTTAAGTTCTTTCAAGAAATGTAATAAATGGAGACTAAATGGTGGCTGACCGCTACTCTGATGTAGATCTTTGCTCATAAAAAATGGAAAGACAATGCAAGGTGTATAAGCCATGAGTGAGTTACAGTCACAAGTGAAGAACCACCTAAAGAAAGCACAGTCATTTGACAAACTATCATGCATATACTGGGTCAGATTATGCTCTCAACTTCCTCTGCGCAAGTACTGAAGAATTTTGTACAGTATATCAAGATTTCATAGACAGAAGTGACAGCAGGTTCATACAAGTTTGACCTTTCCATGCTATTAGCTGGGTGAAGATCTATACTGGTCCAAAAATTTAAATGTTACATCATGTTGACAAAGGTAAATGTGGAAGCTGCAGTATAACAGGTCACTGCTGAGGTAGCTTCATTTATCATTCAGTCCCCATCTAATCAAAGGTTTTACAAAGCAGATGAGTGTTCTAAGCTTGCTTCCTTAATCACATTTAAAAAAATATATCGTTTTTTACAGACAAGAGACTATATGATCTAAATGTAAGCCTAATTTTTCATGATTACTGTGTAATGAAGCGTGTGTGCATGCAGATCAGATGACATCAAAGGAGAGGAGCGGTGGTTAGAGACAGCAACAGAGAGCAGAAGCAAGTATGCAACAAGAGATTGCACTACTTCAGAACCTGGAAATTAATCCAGGGCTTTACGCATTTATACTCTGCTCTCAGCCTGTATTCTGTGAGACTTGCTGACAAACTGTTTCTTTTATCCCAGTCTATTGATTGGTCCTCATATGTAAAGAGGTGAAAAAACCATCCACAATATATACTGGACTGATTCCCTCCTCCAGTGTATCATGCTAACTCTATATAACGCTACTCTGCCACCTCTGTTATACATGGGCACAGTTTGTCTTGACTGAGAATATACAGAGATAACAGCTTTGAAGAGCTCTGCCCTGCAAATAAAGCATAAACTGCTGTTTTACCAAACATGAATAATTTAAATACATGTTATGTCAAAATGATTTTATTTATTTGTTGGGAACTTTAATATTTACTTTTAACAGTATAAAAGTTCAGAAGCAATGCATCTTTTACAAGTACCCATCACTGTCATACATAATTGAGCGAATAAATCCAGCTACTACATACCACTTAATAGCTGGCTTTGTTCCGTAATTACAATGTGTATGGAACTCTTGTTGAGTTCACTGGGATAATCCTCCAAGGGAAGGCTATGGGAATATACACACATGTATTACTACATGTATTTAAGTTGCATAATTATTAACCAAAAGAGAAAAAGAAAATACAGCTAAATTTGGCTGGGATAGCTCAGTGTTTTCTCCTAGTTCTGCAACCTGCAATAACAGAGGACCATGCTGCACCACTGATTTGACTGTATAACTCCCTGCTGACTTCATGGGGGCAAAATTTGTTTGTTGCATGGCACAGAAGTAACAACGTATCACTCAAACAGTTATTACTTGAAAGAAGAGAAACAACAACATATAAAGGACAGAAGGTCCCAAACTCCTCATTCCATCTACTATGACGCATTGCACACGTACCTTTCATTCTAACAGCTTAATATTGAATGCATCAAACCGTTGGATTCAAAAGTGAAAGCTTCCAAAAGCCAGTGTATGGCACACAGTTGTTGGAAAATACATTTACTTCAAAGAGGAGAAACAAATATGTTATACTACACTGTCATAGAAACAGTCAAACTGGCATCATGCTGGCTGAAATACACACATCTAAGCACTTCTGTAGCAGATGATCTTTTTCATTGTCCCAGTGAATTCTAGATACTTCTCAAGGTTTTTGTAATGTTAATACGTAACTCTGAATCCTGAAAGCATATTTTTGGATGTGAAGTTTTCAATGGCCCTATCTTGATAATGCGCTCAGTGCTGTAACACCTATGAGGACTCTAGCATTTATCCCTTTAAGGTATGGACTCTTATGGGTTTGGAATTCTACAGTAACTTCTAAGCTCTGTATTTAAGAAAAAGCAGCATGTAAGTATTAGTGACTAATATAAAATATAGAATAAAATATAGAAGCATACACCGTACCAGTACTGTATTCTCCCTCTCTCTTTCATAGGCCTATGAAAAAAAAGGCCTACTTTTTTTAACTAGGATTAAAATTTAATTTTGACAGCCTTTCCTTAAAATGAGCCTAATAATCTTGAGACCTATATCACTTAAGAAAACTTTATGCTACTTAGAAGTTGCTGAGTGAAGATCAGCAAAGCGAATGATGTGTGTTTGTGTACACGTGCACATAAAAGGTTATCAGTATCTCATTAGGATTCAATCATTTAATGTTAGAATTTAACAGTTGTTATTAGTAAAGACAGACTATTTCACCATAAACTCCTGAAATTCTCAGGACACATTCCCAGCTGAACAGCAGCTCTAGTTGTATCTATTATGGGTCTGCATTGCTGTGAATTTCACTCATGTCCTCCTACCAAGGAGGGCAGGACATATATTTGCCTTCAAATATACCTTTTTGCTCCAGGGAGGACTGAAATCAAGACACTGGAATAAACAGGAGTGAAAGACCACAAGGTCGTCTTTTTCTTCTTCCCCGACTTCCTCAGGTGGTTGCTTTCTGTTAGAGAGCAACTGTGGGAAAGGACAAAGACTGAAGTTAAAATAGGAGTATATGATATGAAGACAGAACCGTAAAACTGTTTATTATGTTCATATCACCACACTCCCTCCTCTCCTTACCTTTAAAAAAATACTGTGGTGTATTTCTAAACTGTTAATTACTGCACTTATTAGCATTTATTAATATTACAAATCTGATATTTATGTTTACCAGCATATATAATTATATTTCTAATGTTGATGGTACTTTATGAATTATAAATATGGTATCATTTGCATTTACATATTTATACTAATACTTATTATTAGCAATTAAGCATTTATGTGTAATCAATTTTTGGGGCAGACAAAATAATGTGACTGATTTGTTTGAGAAAAGATGCCAAGATTGTGCCTACTTTCCATTACACTTTTTTTCTGTTGGTATCATGCTGATGGAGTCAGTAGGATTATATACAAGGCCAAAGTTTCAAGATTTGCCTCAAATTCTGTTCAGTTTTTCCTGGGTTAACATATTGTGTGCGCAGAAGACAATAAAGTCAAAAAGATTCACCCCAATGACAGGGAGTCCTTGAGGGCTGGCCAAACCAATGTAACAGAAAACTGAGTTCTCTATAGGCTGTAGGCACTGTTCCTTCACTGACACAAGCCTGTTTGGCCATTTATACCTGTGCAAAGTACTTATAAAATGCTACCGAGCAAGAAAACAGAACGTTTACAGCTGGTTTTCCCAAGTATAAAAAGAACGACCTGCACCTTGTGTTAGACAATGGAGATTCAAACTTAATAAGCACAGTGAGATTTTGTAGCCTTCGTATACGGCTAGTATACAGAAGATAGAGGTCTACACAGAAAATATAACATGAACTATTATATGCTGGATCATAAATTCGTAAAAAACTGAAGTGATACTGGCCATAACAATATAGCAGAGAATTTAACTGATGTAGGTGAGTCAAAGCTTTATGCAGATTTCTTTAGCAAAGACTTCCTAGATTAATGAAATAATGATTCTGGATTAACATTTCCTTTCTAGATCTGAAGTAGTTTGGGGGGTGTCAGCTTACTATGGCCTACTACATACTAGCAACTAGTTGGAACAAGGGTTGATGAGTGCATGCCTCAAGCGTTCTATTGATACAAATTTCCTAAAGCGAAGCAGCAACTGTAAATAGTACATACAAGACTGGCACGGGCATCTCAGCACTATATTTAAACAGAAATCAACATCTATTTTCTTCAGCTAATTAAGAAATTAATAAACTTACATTTTTTTTGTCTATCAAATAAGATATCTAACAAACATTATAAGCTGGCAGGTGTTCCTGCCGTCCAAAAAGTTCTTACACAAAATCTCAAGAAGTGGTTTTCTTCATTCAGATAATCTTAGATAAATTGTAACTATAATTTTGTACTTAATAAAGATAACAGAGCACATGAATTCCACATACTTTTACTGTTCAAAACAACATGCCTGTCTTGTGCTTTCTCTAATAACATTTCCAGTTTTCTCCCCTCTGTAGTCCTAATGAACAACAGAATGCCAGAATAGACAGTGAGACCATTGTATAGACAGTGAAGTGTCTGACAGAGTCCATATTCCTACTAATGAGGGATAATTAAATTTCTGCTTTGTCTGTTATGATAAGAAACTGTTAACAAGTTTAGAGTGTCAATACATTTAAAAAAGTTGATAACAAAATTAAATGCTACAAGTTATTTAACAGCAGTAAGAAAGTCCCACTAGAGGCTTAATATTTGCTGTTGTCTTACAGGATAAGAGAGGGAAGCGGAGTGGAAAAGGCCTACATCCATCACTGAAATCTGTCCATATAAAAGCATGCCAACACTTTCAGCCACTCTGAAAGACTGAAGCCAGACATCATTTGTTAAAAAGAGACATCATGCCCCAGCAGTTTAACATTGCTTCAGAGCTTTTCTTAATCCATGAAGTTCCTAATTTTTAAAAGTCAGCACTATGAAAGCTAGAAGTGAAGTAAGTCTCCACAAAAGATAATGGTTTCTATTTTGTATTTAGGCTTCCCCCCACCTCCTTTTAAACTGCTTACCACTGCAGGCAAGCATATGTATAACCGCACAACTGGAACTAACACGTGCTAGCAGGGCTCCTGCAGGTGTGCAAGCCACATGGGACAGACTGAATGAGTAAAGGCACACCTGCCAAAGCCATGCGTTTCTTGTTTCATGTGTGTTTCATTCTGTACTCCTGTCCCCCTCAACACATCCTGGAGCTGAGAAAGTTATCCATAAGACTCCTTAATTTTGACATCTGATCCTAAGTCTAATGAAGTCCCTCTTCAAAACACTGGCAGATGTTAGAGTTCTTTTCTCTAAGAATGAAGTTAAACTCTCAATTAATATTAGTTTTAAGCAACACACAGAAAATATTAAAGGATATCATGTTCACACTAGGAACTTTTGCTACTGTAGATTTTTAGGATAGTTCTAAGATTTAGTAATAAATTTTTACAATTGGCAATACCCCTGGTGCAGAGGTAGGATTAAAGTGGCTTTGTCAGTATTCACCCACAAGCCTGGTATACTCTGCTCCAATAGAAGGTTTTTTTACTGCTAGGAGAAGCAGTGTCTAAATGAAGATAATTTTGCTTATGCAGGTATCCTCCTTCATAAAGGAAAAAGGAACATTAAATCTTTATAGGTCAGCCTTGCTGAAGAAAGAAGCCTTTCCTTACAGAAGAAAATTACTTCAGTAATCAGAATGGTCACAAAAAAGGCAATAGTATTTTTCATATGTGTAATAAATTACTTGTCTGCAATAAACATGGATTAGCTGAGTTATGGGTAGATAGAAGTTACATATCAAAAAGAATAATAAGCATATAGTTTTAAAAAGTTTTCAGGGAGGTTCTTATGCGTTCAATTTATTATTTTTTTAAATGAATAATCTTGTTTACCTAAAATGTTCACATAGCCTTCATTAACGTAGGATCAAAGTGCTTCATAGTGCTATTTAAATAATACAGCTATAGGTGACTTCTTTAAGGTGAATGAGAGGAAGCTGGTACCTGGGAGTGAAAAAAAGCCACAGCAAACTGATGAGAAAAGACTGCTGGAGATGGATGAGCTTTCGATGCAATAAGGTTCCAAAGATGTGTAACTTCTAGAAGAGCTACTCTGTCCTGCTGAACAAGTACTTAATCATCACCTAGCAAGGGCTGACAAATGGAAGACAGCATTACAACAGGCATTAGAGGTGCACTGGTAAGACCAGCGTGAGCCAAAGGATTGAAGACTATCTAATGATCAAATGGAGAGAAACCCACTCCGCAAGCTAAGCCACTTATCCTGCTGAATGCAATTCTTTTTTATTCTTAATGCTGTGGTCCCATCGCGGGAACAAAAGCATGGTATAAACTCATCAGGCCTCCTTCTTTTCTCCTGAGAGACTCATTTCTGAGTTGGCTACAAAACCTCTCCCAGGTTCATAACCTGCCTTCTAAACGTCTTCCTTTTTAAACAGGATCTTTTTTCCATGCTTGTTAAGTTTACAGCTGCTCATTTACCCAGATCTTAAGCATTTTCTCTTTCTAGTTCACACAAGTAGTAATATTCTGCTTCAAGAACAAGTAACATCAGAAACTGGAAACGGTCACTTTTTAAAACCACTGCTCTCAGACCACCCAAAGCCCACTGAGTTGACTTACATGTTTATCTCTTCATCTGACTCCTCCACATCAGAGGAGCATCTGGGTGGCTGGAACTCAGTTCTCCATCTTGTGACCTGAGCCTGCTGGGCTGCTTTCAGTGCATTCTTCCTCTCTGGTGATTCTTGGTGAAGTATATGAAAGTATTCTCCACCTTGCTTCACAGAATTTATATGATGCCTGCCAAAAATCACAAGTTGGTCACTGCACTAAAGACATGCTATCAAATTAATTACTCTGTTGCCCACCAACTTTGACAGTTCTATATTCAAGAGTTCAATGTTACCATTTCCTTCTACAATATAACAAAGGACAAGAATTCCCCAGTAAGAACTTGAAGATCTTTCCCTTATCTCTTTCAGCACCGCACAGGTTAACTATTGGATGTCTTGAACTTAGCATCACTTTGTCCAGTACTTGATTTAAAAACTCCCTGGCTAATTCTAATTTATAGCAACCAATTGACCACTGGGTCCCTCACGGTCTTAACTCAGTTGTCACAGCCTGACAGGCACTGCCCTGAAGCTACCTGTTAGCTGCTAATTTGCACTTGCTGTCAAAAGGCTGCATTGTTAGTAATAAGGAAGGCACCAGTGAAGCCTGTGAGCTGAAGGCAACAGGCCGGGTATTGCTGTAACACAGAAGAAAATAAAGAAGACTACATAATGCACTCCATGTAGGATGACAACAGGTTAAAAAAAAAAAAAAACAAAACCAACAACAAAAAAAACCCAACCAAGAAAGGTGAGCTAGGGCAGTGAAAGGGATATGGCACACAATTACTCTGATTACTCTGCAGCCTTTGGTTACAATGTTAGCCAGAAACTAGCAGCTGATTCAAGTCACACCAGCATACTACGCAGGCACAGGACACATCCCCTTAAGTTAATGTGTGGCTGACACTTGAAGCAAGTGTCATCAAGCCGTATTGATTCTTTCAAACCCAATCTAGGCTTAAAAGCTGGGCCTCATTTGTTTTACTGACAAGCAATAACTCCCTTTTCTTACCAGACATGTGTTAAAGCACCTGAAGGTCACGTAGGGTGCAAATTTCAGGCATCAAATCCACTAGTTCAAGGAGAGCAGTTTACTCCCTCCTTACTTCCCTTGGTGAAAACACTTGTACAATTTAATTGAGTTTGGATTGGGGTTTTGGTCTTGCTGACATTATTTTTTAAGTCCAGCAACTCTAAAGACAAGCCTGAAAACATTTCCAGTTCAGGTAGATAACCTGTCTGCTAGATATTTCTATATTAACCTTGGGGATAGAAAAAAAAGAAAATAAGGTGTCCCTAATAAGAAAAGCTGTATGCTTTGGCAAAACATAAGGATTTCACAGTCACATCAGACCAGCTTAATGTTTTTCATAAGGACCTAGTATTTTACATAACAGACTGCTGTCTGAATAGTAGGAAATGTTTAACGGCCTCAAATTCTTGCGTTATGTCTTTTCCCAGTAGTTGTCTCTCTCCTTTCTGTCAACTATCAAGATATTTGTATGTAAGAGTATTTTTTTCCCCTTCGTAGTGCTTTTTCTACATTTCTGCACACACTAAGTATTCCTTCTTAAAAATCAAAATCCCTGTTGCAGCTGTGTATTATAATGCCACGAACAGCAAACGATAAGGTTATTACATGAATCAAATGCAAGTGGTAGGAAAAGATAATTATAAGCCAGAAAGGTCTTTTACACTAACAGCCATAACCAGTATTATTGGAAAAAGACGCATAAAGGGCAAGTACAATCAGTCCTTTTTAAAGGTTTAACTAATATAGAAGGCTTTAATAGTGTATACCAAAATCAATGATCACTCTCATACACCGATAGGAATAGGAAACGTTATGCACGCTTGTGAATGAATGTTTTTAGTCTATGACTCCCCTGAAGTCCCAAGTATTACAAAAAGAAATAAAAGAATTAACAAAAATGCAGCATATAAAGCTATAATAACTAACTGATTTTTAAAAAAAATCCTCTCATAATCCCATAGAATTATTTCTAGGATATTTATGAATGACCCTAAAGGTCAGGAAAACAGTAAAATAAATCCAAATTTAAAATACAGAGGTGACCAATGTACTTTTCTATACTGTAGACTTACAGTAGATTTCTGGAATAGGACATCAAATATTTCTCCATTTAAATTCTGGCATCACAATATTCTGTTTATATGATAACTTAATAAATTTAGCTGAGCTACCTACTCGACAAGTAGGTGAAAATTGTTCATTAAAATGTAAATTAATCAAAGTGAAATTTGGAGTAAGTTTATTGAAGTAATTGAGCTTCAGTCAACTGTAGTCACAACTGCATTTCAGACAGAAGGATTTGGCTTATTTTTCTAATTTAATATCTTTATCGGTATGAAAACTAAGAGTTTCCTGAACAGTAATAACATACCATGGAATACTTCCTTTTCTCTGCTGGAATATATTATTATAGATAAGGGTCAATGACATGCACAAAGGAGTGATCCAGTAGTATACTACATACACAGAAAATTGGTTGCAAGCGTATTCTCAGTGCTTGGTGCAACTCTGTACTTAAATTACTCTAAATCCTTCAGGGACTCAAGGTCATCAGTTAATTGTAATATGAGGCCATTAAAGTACTAGGGAACTGAACTTTTACTGCTAAGATTTGGGATTCTTGGTGCCTTTCTTAGAGTAAAAAATGACTCACAAAAACAAAAGGAAATCATAAATTTGTCTCAATTATAATTTAGGTTCTAGAAAAACAAGATGCTATAATATACCTTAAAATATACCTTTAAGTACACTGGGTCATCTTTGCTAAATTCAAAAGATTGATACTAAGGATTATTTTTTCCCAGAAGATCAGATTTTACAGTTAACAACCTCATATCTACTGTATAAAAAAAAATAATCAGTGGGAGATGGTTTACTAAAGGAATTGTGTGCCCTCCTGAACATGTGATGCCAAATCCTTGTTTACCCTAAGCTGGTACACCTCCAGCCTCAACAGAATTGCTAGAAAGATAGGGAGAAGGCTGCACACCCTTGCGACTGACTGTGCTCTAAGCAACTGTGTTCAGTGCGGTGGGCAGAGTTACCTGGGTGCTGCAGTCTCATTAACTCTTCCAGCTAATCTCCCTCTGTCCCATTCCCTGAGGCACAAAGAAGTTGCGGTCTATTTCTACCGGCCTGACACTCTTCTCTCTCTAAGACCAAACATTATATTATGATCACAAGTAAAACAACTATGTATCTATCAAACAATCTAACTACATACATATTTCTCTGATCATGGCAATTGTTAGCCACCTTTTCGTAAAAATGGCTTATTCAATTTTCTTATCTTAATGGATACAGCCTTTATAGCAATAAAGCTAATGACAGAACATGTCCTGCTCCAGCTGCTACACAGAAAGAACTCAGCCTTTTCCAGAGGCTTATAACCAATTGTAAATATAAATGAAACCCATGTGGCATTTCTCTGAAAGCCGCTGAGAGCATAGGCTTTCTAAATGCCATTTCCTGTATTTTCATAAAAGCATTTCAATCTGCATCAACTTATTACTAGACCAATAAAAGCTCCTCTTCGGGCACAAGGCCAGACCCTACTAAGGGTGTTGCAAGGTTAGTATCAGCTGGGCACTGCCTAACTTACTCAGGTTTGTCAGTAGTGCAATGTAAGTTAAGGCTTCCCAGGTGAAAAGCAAGTGCAATTTTATGCACACTGCCACTTAAAAACATTCCGAGCAAATATTTTTTATAGCACAAAAAAATACAACAATCAGTTTCTGTATAAAACAGAAAGCACAGGAGACAATAACTTTGAAACTACAGTAAATACAGCTAAATTGTATTATAAACATTACAAAGTAAACCCATGGATTAGAAAAAACAGTAAAATTCTTCTAAATGAACACCTAGTATTATTTGCACCTGTGCCACCATAAGCTGTGATCCCATCACAAATTTCACATGAGGCTGATGAGTATTTGGACACTAAAGAATTCAAAGAAATAGCCACTGAAAGAAGCACCAAGAGCAGGAAGCTTGCTTCATTAGGATTAAACTTGATATCTACAACCTTACCTAGTTTTAGGGGGCACTATGGTACTGGAGGATCTGTCTTTTTAAGCACATAATAAAATGGAAGTTCTGACAATCTGAAGTTATTAAAGATCCTATGGTAACCTCTGCAGGAACACAAGCGTTAACACCTGCATCCTCATCAGACTTCAATTGATTAAATGTTACTGTCCTCACTTCTCTTTCAGTTTGAATATAACACTTCTTTATCATTCCAGTCCTTCAAAGTACTATCTTGCGTGAATGTGCATTAACACACCTCAGACTCCATTTGAGCCGTTGCTGTATTGAATAGCTGAAGTAATTAGTGTAATTTGTCCCTTAACTTTCTGACAAGGTACTGTAACACCTAAATAGCTAGTAATTGTGAAACAGCAGGAAATGCCAAGATAAAAGAAAATTCATATGCACGCAGTGCTTTTCTTATTTACAAAGCACACAAGAAGGAGTGCAAACTTTGCATGTCTTTTAAGTTGTCAACAGTGATACTGACGTACACCATTGGAGAATCTCTTCCACTCTCTTACCAGTAAATGCTGGAGCTGTTGACCATTTCATTCAGTTCTTTAGTACTTTACAGTCAGTGTTTTAATCTATGCCAGTATGTTCCAAATTTGTTTACATTAAGGCTGCTTCACACCATTCCTGAGTGATGCAAGGCAGTCATACTATAATTGAGAATTAGTGCATTGTTCACTTTGATTACTCAGTGAGTTATTACAGGGCGCATACACTCTCCACCTTCTGAAATTACCAAAACTCATGGAGTTAAGTTTACATGGTAGTGAGCCTGATCTAGCAAGTCCTACTATTGAGCTTCACATTCGGGTCATACCCTGAAAGCTTAGCATGTGGACAGGAAAATCTTCCAACTATTCACAATTAATATGTAGATACTAATATAAATAAATAATGAATTCTGACTGGGTAGTGTTTACAGCCAAGTTGAGATGCAAATGTATACACAGAAGGCAATGGAGAATCAGGAACATGCTGGTTACTGCTCTGATTTTAAAGTTGAGTAATCATACAGTAAGAACCAAATGGGTAAATATTCATACATCTAGTCTTCTTAAATTCAGTGAAGACTAGATGATAATGACATTAAAAATCTACTAAATACAGTTACTAACTCACAGAACTCAGACACATGTGATCATTACCTACCATACTGAATCATTAACCATTCTGGCAAGGAACTAAAGTAGTACCATATCAACATCCGTTTGAGGAGTTTAAGACATACAATCTAGAGTACCCACATTATTTCAGATGTAGATTCCCATTTTATTCTCCTGCAGGCAAGTACAACATTCTATACCCAAACGCCTGTTTAAAAACAAAACCCAGGATCTGCATAATGGGAAAGATGCATATTATCACATGAAAATCTGACCACGAAGTCAGTCATGAAACAAAATATGAGTAAATCTGTGGTATGTTCACAGAAGATTGTGCAGTAAGAAATAAGGATCTTCGATTGTCAAAACTATATACCCCACACTATTATAAAAGATGTCACCATGTGAATGTATTCATGTATTACTGCATATTTAAAGATGTCTCAGAGTGGTATTCAATTAACTACAACAACATTAAAACACAGAGGATGCTGCTTCCATTGTGAAAAGAGGCAGAACCTTTCCTTTGAAAATGAGGAAAGATTCTCTAACATTGAGAGGCACAAACATTTGGCTACCTGGAGATACAAAAAACAACATCCAAAAAAAGTAGCTTATTCTTAGCTGGAAATATGTTCTTCTCCACCTAGAAAAAAATGGCAGCAGCAATTTCTCTTTTAAGAAGTCTCAGAACACAAGAACATGCACACACACACATCCCTCCATTTGTGCCATGCTGTAACTCCCATTCCTGTCAATATTCAATATAAAAGTTTTCTTTGCAGGTAGGCACATCTAGGTTTCCAGCCCTTGGTGTCTCTGGAGAAGTACATAAACAAAGGTGAGTGGGGGAAGTACTTCCAGAGCAGCACTGAGAAGATAGCTTCACACAGATAAAGGGCTGGGGGGAAAATATTTATCTGTGAGATTTCAAGGTTTCACTTTATATTCTTCTCCAAAAACTTCTGGGAAACTATTACTAAAACTTCAAAAGAAAAAAAAGCAAACATCTGGAGATTTCTGGGCCTTCCATTTTCTTGCTGAATAATGTACAATAGTAACTTTATGTTCATATTACCAACAAAAACTCACTGCTTGTTAAGTGGAACTTCACTAAGGTCCCTGATCCTCTACCAGGAAATACTGCTGGCCCAAGATTTTCACACAAATGAAAAAAATCTCATGATCTAGTGCCTTGCCTTACCACATAAAGGTATGTACAGAGCAGTGACATTTAACTAAGGAATGGAAAAGCCATTTTAAAGTGGTAGCTTTGTTCAAGCATCCAGTGACAACGTGTCATTTTGTATCAGAACACATGGGATTAGACTGTTGTGTTTAGATAGACAGTAAAATCTAATATCTGAACTATTTCCCCTTATGAAACTTCAAACATAAACAACCGTATTTTTGCACAAAAGGAAAGAAGATTGAGACTCAAATGAACAGCCTGGAAAAGCAGAAATGTTGATAGGAATAGCAGTCTTTCCCCTGACTGATGGTAGAGATAATGATTCATACATCCATACACTTAAATGGTTGTCTTTACCCATGACTGCTATCTAATTAATGTGAGCCATCATTCATGTAAAAGAAAATTTTTGCTTCTGGAAAAAAAAAAAATGCTGCAAACTGCCAGCAGTGACAGTGCTAGAAACATGCCAATTAGAGTGAATTCTGCCAAACAGAAAAAGGGCACAAAACACTGGTTTCCAAGCAACTGACATTATGAAGTATTAAATACATTGAAAACTAAAATTGGCAGATAAATGTTTCACCTTCTCAGTTAGTACTGTTTCTCTCCTCTTCTTAACTCTACGCTGCCTCTCGTTCCTGCTCTTACTGACTACACTGCATCTTTCAGTAAACTCTATGAATTAAGGAATGCCAACTTATAACTCTAAGCACCAACATCTTTTTTGCCTGCATACATTAGAATAGGATTGGTATATATTCACAGGTAAGGATGGACAAGGTCATAACTAGAACTCCAGAAATAACATATTTCTTGCCATTTAAATCACAGAATTGAAATGGGTTTGTATTAAAGTAAACTACAAAGCCACTAGCAGGAAAAAGAAGTAGGAGAAACTGCTCTTCAGGTAACAGTCTAACTGTTGTTGCAGGCATAAAGAATGCATTAGTAGAGGTTAGGCTTCCTGCATGCAGAGCGACTTACAGAGATTTGCCTTCAGGAAATGAACCATTTTAAAGAGCTGTCCAGTTCCTAATTTAAAACATAAAAAGCATCCAGTTGAATACTGTTAAACTGCCAGCAGCTTGACATTTATTTAACTAGCACAGCACAGTGAAACAGATGCACAGGAGCTGTTTTCTTCAAACTATGGGAAATACAACACAGAGGTTTAGCATGCCCTTTTTGCAAGTAAAGGCTTGACCAGCTCATGGAATAGCATGGACACTTCTCCTTTGACCTTGCAGCTCAAAGCTGTCAATTCCTAGACATCGCTGGCCGAGGAGGACCACAACTTGTTATTTTTACATGGGCACCTACACTTAGATGACTGTCACTACATACAAAGTTTCCATCAACTTTCCTACCTCCTTTTTACACATTTTCAACTAGTTTCATTTGAGGCAATATGCTAATTTTTACTAATTTTTGTGGCAATGTTTAACAACAAGGGTATTTCCAGTACACTTAAATGGTCTTGGTGGGCTGAATTAGAGCACAGAAGTGATTTATGGCAACCTGCTTTTATTATGGATTAACAACTACAAGCTTCCAATGCTTTGGTAAACTCTTGCTGTGTAACTGTTCTTACATCTTTCTACAATTTCCTACTTATAAAGACTTCTACTTTCTCAGTTCTCATATAATACATCCTCACACAAGTGTGGATTACTGAATATAATTTCTGGATCCCATTTACAGATATCATTGGAAGAAAGCAATAAGAAAGGATCTCCTTCAGAGTGGAATGTCATTTCAAAGGGGCTGTGCTTCTTGAGTTTGCTTAGTTTTGCTAAGAATAGTAATAGAAATGAAACAATAATCCTTAGCTCAAAGCTGAAGATATCTGAATGCTCAAGGACAAAGCTGTTGTCTTTTCTGCCATACTGTATTACACCCACTGAATCTGACATCAGGAAGTACTTAGTCAAGTAAATCAGAGCTACTTTGTGTCTACATGGGCAGTTTCTACTGGAAGTAAGATGTATTGATCTACAAAGGAACAGGAATGATCATTATCTGTAGATTTTCCAAATTTTTTTTCATTTTAGACTACACAAAGATAAGAAAATTCCTTCCTACATTTTAATGCTGTGTCTAGGTGGTAAAATGGTATCTGACAGCTGGCAGGTGTCTCCCTGAAGTGACTGGCTACAACTCATCGGTAGGAAAGTGCTGGTACCTCTTTCTACTTGGGATTAGTGACTGATAAGTTTTGAAAGATGAGCAGTCCAAGCAACCTCTGCATCCTGTCATCATCAAGACTCAAGAAAGTATAAGAGAATATTACTGACAGGAGGTATGAGGTCATCATTATAAAGGTTTATCTTCACTTTAATTATGCTTTTAATGTGTAAGGTAGAATATTAAAGCTTCATGAATGCAGCTAAGTCTGTTCCAGTAATGACTCTTCAAACATTTTTGAGATAATTTTAAAATTGATACGACTGTGCTATGTCACTGTAATCATTAAAAAAATTCCTCACAGTTTGTTCCATTATACTCTTTCATACAAACAAGCTGCAAGATCACAGACACTACTTCCTGTGAATATGTATCAATTAACGTCCAATTATGACAACTGCTGGGTGTTCCTTTTCAATCAAAAGGAGGAAATGGAGCAAAAAACAAATCCACAAAGGTCATTTGTATTCACCGACTCCCTGTAGCATATATTAGCATGCTGCTCTGCTAGCCTGACTGCTTTAATTGAAACTAAAAGTTGCTGCTCTTTCTTTAAAAAGCAGAGTGGAAAATAGAAAATAGCTCCTTTTCTATAGTCTAAAATTGTTACTAAGAAGCATTGCTAACATGCCGTCTGGTCCAAACCAGCAGTGCAGTCATTCTCCTAACATGCCCTCTGGTCCAAACCAGCAGTGCAGTCATTCTCACTTGAAATTATCTTTTCCTGCAACCTCATATTTCAATATTTGGTTAAAGAGTCTGGGTTTGACTGCTCTGTTTTTCTAACTGATCTTTTTTCTACATGCAGATTTAGTCGAAGTAACATTGTGCAAACACTCAAGATGAATGGCTAACACATTGTCATTCTTAAAAGGTCATAAAATGGCACTCAGGGAATTTCCAGGGCTTACACAACACAAAGATTAAAAAACAAAACCAAAACGGTTAATGTTTACCTTTTATTTCCAGATATTAAGTCTGTTGGATATTTTTCCATATACTAGGTCATTTGGCTACCATACATTTCAGAGGGCATTAAGGGAAAGTGAGTTCATATTTTAAAATCTGTTTCCCTGACTTCTCGAGCAAATTTCTCCATGGCCATTATAGTTCATATCGTACTTCACTTCTTAAATAATATAAAACATGTAGGATTCATCATTTAATTGCCACAAAAAATAGAATTAATTATATTAGATGTGTTAAAGGATCACTAAGATTACAGGGTAAAGAATGTGTGGTACTGCACCATATGACAGGCAAACTTCATTTGAGCATTTATTTAGATAACAGTGCTTTCCAGAAACTAGTGTGACCATTGCCTACACAAGAATAAAGAGGCACATTTCTCCTGAGGTACTAAGCAGCTTTGACTAGGCCCTGACCATGCTACACTTCTGATGTTCAAAAAACAAAACGTGTGTAAATATATCATTCACTGTTTATCAAGTGTAAAAGTAAACATACATTTATTAACGACAAGACAAGGTTAAGTCTTCCTCTTTCTTCATCTACCATCCATTTCAATTGCCATGGAAAACTTGTGGTCAGGAATATTTCCACCAAGGTATCTGAAATCCCATTAAACTAGTTTTGGATGCAACTGAATTAGATTTATGGGACTAGAAGGAGATGGCACAGTTGGAGATGCTTTAACAGGTAGGTATTTTCTTACTTGATAAGTACTTCAGACTCTACTTGGGATATTAAAGTGGACTTAAATTCTTTCCATAGTCTGCAGCAGCACTAAAAAGGACTCTGCAAGCTAAATTAGATATTTAAGAACAATTGCACAATATCACTATTCTCTGTGATTGTGGTGCAGGTCTGATCAGGACTTAAACAATTCTGCTGATAATGTACTTAAAGGAATATAATCTTGTTTCTCCCTTCAGCTATATTGGCTTCTGGAGGTAAGGAGGAATGAAAAGACTAAAATCTAGGAGTTTAATCACTCACAGAAAAAGACATGACATCAAACCACTTTAGGATCAAATCTATTTACGTCATAAAATTATTTACATTTAACATAATTTTTCAGATTGCATTACCATTAAAAATTCAGTGGAAAGCAAATATGCATTTATCGTAATGTGGTACAGGAAACAAGAAGCATCTTCAGTTAAAAGTAGACTAGACTAAACACTTCATCTGTTACAGGAAACAACTGCACTCACTCAGAGTAATGGGCTGGATCTCATAAGACAACCTTCCCTGGAGCTTCTAATTTAGTAGGCCAATTTTGGAAATAAAAATAAAAATGAGAGAAATAAAGACATCACTGAAGCCTAGAAGAATAGCTAAGGCATTTACTTACCTGAGACACCTGAAGTTCCAGCTCTAGCTGTTCCAGTGATAATTAATCTTTCATCCCAAGTTTGACTTCTCTACTATACCTATGACAGTAGTAATATTTATCCACCTAACACCTAGCAGTGCTGCAGAGATGAATAAGACAATGCCTGCATGTAACGAGTGCTAGGCATTGCAAGATTTATTGAATTAACATCCCTAAAAGCATAAGATAGTGGTAATAAGATTTAAAAAATTAAAAATAAAACTGTAGGGAAAAAATATGCCCTATATGCAAAAAAAAATAAATTTGCCTTCCGTAATGAAAGCAATCCTCATTCACATTCTGCATTCATGTTAATTTAAAAGCCATATCTTTATGCAGCGAGTTTAGTTCAGATACATTGCCTAGTTTCCAATCCCAATTTACTTGATAGAGCTGCAGAGGGGTCAAGTGATTTGCATGAAGGTACATAAAGTTAGCTGCTCAGCCAAGAGTTAGGATCCATATCTTGGCAGCCCCACACTCCCACAGCATTTCTGACCTCCCCATATAGCGCTCAACAATGCTGTAAGAGTCAGAAACAGACTGCACAAGGAGGCAAATTACTTTTTTTCCCTTCTTTGGCACTGACAAATCACACCAGCTTCAGTTTGTACCACTCTTACCCTACATGGAGCTTCTTTAGCACATGAAAAGGCTAACTTTGAAAAGCACAGCCTTTCACACCATTGAATTCTTCAGATTTAGTCCCTCCAAGGCCCCAAACACCATTTTCTGTGAAAGTAGTCCTGTATCACGTTACTTGCTATAATCTTGAAGATGATCTAGGTTTTTATAAAATCTTATTTAATTTCACAGGTCTCTACAATTATAAGCTTGGAAACTCAATCTACTGAACTGGAGAAAATTTCAATGCTGTGGAAAAGCTCAGCTGATCCTAAACAACTCTAGGCTGGCCAAGATACACAAAAATGCCATGTAGATCCTAATGGCATTTCAAAAGCACATTCGCCAACAAGTATCAAATCAAGACCCCTCATGTTAACTTACTAACAAAATGACACTTCATTTGTTCAAATTGTGCACTGCATTGAAATGAATGGTCCAGCTTGCTTAAAAAGTATTAACAAATTCCTTTGTAGATATTAGACTAAAACAATCAAGATCTTCAGTACCAAAGTTGATGGGAATTTTCATCCTGCAGAACACTTGCAAGTATTTTTTATCCTACTAATCTGAAAATAATGTAAAAGCAAGCAAAAGCAAACTCCAAGCACCTGCAACTCTTATCAAGCAGCAAATTGATCTTTGGCAGGTTATTATCAAAAGAATTTTAACTTGACCTCATGGAGACAATCCCACTGAAACTTAGTAATGAACAATGAATGCAGACAAACATAACTAAAAGTGCATTTATGGCAAAACGAAGTCATACTTTACTGAAATGGCTTATCCAACCTCCAAAGTACATAGCATTTATTATTTTGTTTACGGTTTACTACTATTTTCAGCCAAGTTTATCAAGTGAAAATTCACTACAACTGAATGAACAGAGTAAGTGAATAATAAAAATAACTGGGGGTAGAGAAGGATAAAAGGGGAAAATGTGAAATTTAATGTTATCACTAGTAACTACTATAAAATTTAGAAATTGCTCTGATGTAAAAACTCAGGAATTATTTAAACACACTACATAATTGTGAAATGTAAATTTCCGATTCCTCTACAGTAGCACATGCAAAGCAGCTACTTCTCTAACTTCCTTGACTTTTATACAGTTAATCTCAGTCAAACAATGCAAGAGACTAATTTGTCTTCAACATATTACACTGATACAGTATCATGTGTTGTCTTGACTGCCATATTTGCTTAGATTTAACCTAATTATTAGGGTTTCATATACATCCCATCTTATTGCTGCTTGCTTTAATTCAACTATTTTTATCTAGTGAACAAACTCCAAAGACTCAAAGTCTAGGAGCCTCATAAACACTTGTGTAATTTGTACACTTCTGGGGCTGGCAGTGGTCATTTGTCAGTTTTATTTGCATCAGGCTGTAACTAAACCTTGCCAGATATAAATCATCTTTTTGTACTACTGCTTGCTGTATCAGTTGCAAATGAATCACATTTCTTAGCTTAACACATCAATAACTCTAGAAGGTTCCAGGAAAGTTTAGAAAACCCTAGTCACCTACTGCAAGTCTTATGCAGTTTGTTTAGCAACTGTTTAAGCTAATAGTGAGAAAACAGAGTGAATGGTCTCCATAGGCAAGTTTAGAGTGCAATCAGAATGCATGATGGCATATTGAGCATCACTTGCAGTGAAAATGGTGAAACATGGGTGACAATAAGCCTAAGTACATTTAAGAGTATGAGTACCTAAATGGGAAAGTGCTGTTTGCTAAAGCTAGTTCCCAACAGGCCTCCCTGGGTTTTGGGTTGTTTGGGTTTTTCTTCTTTACATGAGCCCATAAGAAATGCCCTGCTAGGACAGAAGTTTACTGTATCTAGTGGCAACAGAAGATACTTTCTAGGAAAAGCATGCACACCCTGCTACCTTCTGTGGTCAGTCCCATAGAATACTAGCTGCTGTCCAAACTTGGCTAACTAAAAGGCATACAGGATCCCAAACCTGTGTCCTATTAGAACAGCTCACTACCCCTCAGATAAGGGGCACAAAAATCTGTCCCTTCCATATCTGTATCTTCCTGAGGCTTAAGCTGGTATATTCCAAGTGAGTCCATGCAGGTGTTTAACAGCAGTAGATATTTTCACCATTATTTTCTATCACATAATAGACATTATACATCCTAACATCACTCTTTTTTACGACTGTTACCAAATCTTGGCACAGCACTGTCTCGTGCAAAAGACTGCAAAGTAACAAGCACCTTTATAAAAAGAAAAACAAAACAATATAGTATTGATACAGACAGAACTACCAATCAATCATTCCTCATACAGCATTGACAACATTTTAAGTATACATAAAGCCTATAAAGGAGTAACTGTAAACTATCTTTTCTAAGCTGTTACAGTTAGTTATTTCACCTATCATTCAATTGCTGTCACTGCAGAACCAAAGATTCCTTTAGCCCTGACTGGCCCATTTCTGCGTGCTCTGCATTCCCTTACCTTGAGCAAGCTAGAGCTTCACTAAGAGTCATCAGCTCCTTTCCTGTTTCTCTAAATGGAGGGAGCCTCCTCACTGGTTCCAGTGGATCAGACTGAAAGTAAATATTGCAGTATTAGGAAGAGCTTAGCATAGAGAAGGTATGTGCAGTCTCAGGGTTCAGTTTTAATCACCAAATATTTTCTGAGATAGTCATCATCTGGGACAGCATTGTGTCATTTTACAAGCATGTAAGTCAGTCTTACATGATACCACTGTGCATGCCTCTGTGTACATGTATTACAACAGCTTTTAATTCATTGGCTGACTTCAAGTTTGACAGAGATCTTACAGGCAGTTAAGCACCCATGAGCTTCATTAAACTACGAGGCAAGAAGAAGAGATTGTTCAATGCCCTAGACGTAAGGAATGGCTGCTGCAAGTGCTTATGCATTAACTACAAGAAATATGCATGGAAGAGAAATATTTTAATAAGTACCAACCCAGAAAAATTTTCAGTTAAGACTCAAAATAAGGAGATCGTATTTCTAAAAACAAAAACATTAAGAAAAGCTCCACAGTCAAAGCTGGTTTTGGAGCACAGAACATAATGTTTATTTGGTGGTATGCAGACTGTGGTGTGGCCCAAGGTATTCAATGAGGTAGTTCTGTGCATTCATGTGTCTTAAGGTGCCCCAAAAAATTAATTACTAGTAAAGGAAATAAAGATGATCCTTTATTACGCACCTGAGAAAGCATGCAATAGGATATCCAACCAAGATCTGCAATCTGTAGAGAAAATGCTCACCTACTTAAGAGAGGCTGAGATGCTATTTCAAATCTTTATGCACATCTAAGCAGGCTGGTTTTGATTGCTGAAACAATTAGTGCTCTGTATGGAAAACAGCTTGTATATGATTGGGCTGCATACTTCACCCTTTCACAGTATGTTTTTAACTTTAAGAGAAAATTCCAGAAAGTCCAAACAGAAGAAAAGACGTTTCTTTAATGAGATGTATAGATAATAATTGTAAGTGAAAACTGAAAAATGAATGCGTCGGTGGAATGTTTCTAGTGTTCAAGCCAGAGGGCTTCTGCCAGCAAAACACCTAGTGCAGCTGCACCTTTCACAGGACTTCCATAGCACATCTCACTTTTCAACTTTGTTAGCTTCCAACAACTGGCTGATTTATGTTAGATAAAAAAGGAAATTAAGTATTGTATTGTGATAGATGAGATATTACTGGATGCTGAAGTCAGGCTAACACTTGTGCTTTCCTTCAAAGAAAACTTAAAAGAAGAATTGAAAGAAAATGTTATTTGTCAGTTTTCAGATAATTGCAAATGTACCATCCTTTCTCTTTTGTTTACATTTTATTCTTCTCTTTTATAAAAAACAGTATGATTAAATCAGCTGCCTGGCATTCAGTTTTGTTCTAAAAAAAGAGGAGATAGATCAAATTTTAAATAAGCTAACAAAGACAACATTACAACGAAAAATTAAACCTTTTTGCTGGATTGTCGAATAAAATTCAGATAAATTGTTGAATGCATACAGAGAAATTAAAATTTGCTTCAATTCCAACATTTTATTTATATTTACAAGGCCTGAATTGCTTTTGGATAGATAGCCACAGACTGCACTAACTCTGTATGGCAGGCCTAAGTACATTATCAAATCGAAAATACCTTGGGTGGTCTTGGATGAGTTTGAACAGATTCTCCACAGTAACTACTCTGTGATGACCAAAAAATTGCCTTTAAGTGAAATTATCTCCCAGCCTTTCAATATTTAAAATCGCAGGTTAGGCTCACACCAGACAAAGGTTGAAAACCCAAGTATAGGCTAGATCTTCAACAACTGTTAATTTGTGCAGCTCTACATAACACTGCAAAGTAACAGCACTTTCAGCTTCAGGTTTTTGAGGTCTAAGGATGTGCAATATTGGCCTATGTACTCTAATAAAAATACACATTTTTGAAATAAAAAGTAATTTTAAATGTATTAGTCATTTCTATGCTAAACTGTGATAAAAGGTCAATCTTCTAGAACTGGCACATGGAACAACTAACAGTTCAAATGAATTTTCAAGACACTATTTTCACCAAATTACAATAGAATCCTACATCAGCGATTTTTTTCTGGTACCTTCAGAAGGAGTTTTACTGCATAATACCTATGAAAACATGATGTTTGTCTGTTGCCTTAAGTCCATCTTGAATAAAAGCTTCAGCAGTAGTCTCACCTCTGGACTGAAAGAGTACTTGTTAGTAGTAACCTCAGCCACTTCTTTGGGTGGTCTTTCCAGCACATCTTTCTTCACTGGTTCCTAAGAAATCAACAAAAACATGTAACCATTTTTTAAATACTGCTAGTTACCCATACTGTAGCAAGTAATCATTTTCAAAATTAAATGGTGCAAATAAATTTTTCTACAGAGATGCAAACTAAACCAAAAATAATGGCTAGTCTATTGTAGAAAAGCTTAAAATGTCACTAAGTAACTTTAATGCACAAATAGATTCTCATATGAAGTACTTGCTGACAAGCTACTGTGCAAAATGCATACATGCTTTCTAAATTACTGTGCTTAAATGCTTAGAAAATGTAACTTCTCTCTTGGAAGACTGTTATATAGACTACTGTGTCTAACATAAAAAGAAAATCCAATTTCCAAAACCAGGAATAGAAAATTACTCACCTGCAATTGCTCTTCCCTGAAGATACACACTGTGATAGACCACTATTCTTTAGTCTGTGCTTTCACCCACAAGGCAGGCACAGACTCATAAAAAGCCACGAAGTCAAACACAAGTACACTTTTAGAACTCCTTCAACCATCAGTTTATTCAAGTGGAAGGAAGAAATATTCCCTCCTATTTAAAAATTATATAGGTAGATTAATAAAAGACTTCAGATCACTCAGCAGCGTATGGTGCTTAGGCTAAAAAGGATATGAAAACAGTAATTTCTTCCTGCACTAGTTTTAGATCAAAGAGCTCATTTATTGATTCCAAGCAAAGCAAAGCTGCAGGCCCTACCAAGTTGCATCCATATAGCCAGGGTGGGCTTGATGTACAAAAAAGGCTGCACAGCAGACTCAGAGCTGCAGATTAAATACTTGCTATGCTGTATAGCTTCTGCACAGCACAGCAAAGTCTGGAAACATTCAAGTATTTAAAAAAAACAAAACAAAAGACAAATCGAGAGCAGAGCATTTTGCTTGCTGGAATCTTGACTTGAGAAGGCACAAAATTCTTTCCAATTTTACGTTCCTATGTAACATTTCAGCAGAACAAAGGTTCAAAGTGTAAGGAACAGTATCTTCACCCATTGCCGAACTGCAGACACCAGTGAGGCAGCCCACAAACAAGTAGAAAACTACTGGGGAAGGAGGGCAGATGGGAGAGCAAACCCAAACTCAGGAATGGTACTAAGAGCAAAGTAACTGGAATGGAAAAATGTTTTTCTGCAGCCAGAGTAGAAGGACAGACTAATGAAATGTCAGAGAGAAGTCTGAAGGCTCCACTATTTCATGCAATTGAGGTGCACTTGACCAAGATTTATCAGCAGCAGAGAGAGATAGCAAATTGACACTACTCAGGAGCACAAATCTTAAAGGACTACCAATACACCTGAGAGTCTGCCTCCGTGAATAAGAAAACCTCATTCACACACTGAACAAGAAAGGAATCCTTTCATAGCCTGAGTGGGCACCCATACTTCATCTGTTGGAAAAGCTAATCAAAGATTACTGGGGATGAGTATGCATTCAGTATGGAGAGCCTGTTACACTGAACTTCAGGGAAAATAAAAATTAAGTATTTGTCATTACATAAATCTTATCATCAATATGTGGTATATTTTTCCAAAGATCAAAGTTATATATTTTAACCATTTGTAATAAAAGCAGATTCTGAATACTAAATGTCTTCATCTGCAAAAATAGGGTTTCAAAAGTAGGCTGGATTTTAGAAACTAGTTGCCAAACAAAACTCTTTAAAAAAAATTGCGAGCATAACAAGTCTGAAATATTTTTAACTACTTTCCTCTATATTCATGAACACAAATGGTCTATGCAAAACATAAATAATGCCAAAAGACAATTATTAATTTTGTTTTCAGAAGCAGCAAAATGTTTACAACAGCCTGGTACCATTGCTTTTACAGCTGGCGATACCTTGAATGGCATGGCTAAAACAAACAGTCTTTCAGAATAGCTTACTACTCAAGGGCAGGAAGAGTGATAGAATGTAGCCCTAAGGTTTCAATAGCTTGAAAGCACCAGCACACTGCCGACTGGTACAGGGCCTGGAGCCACGTATCTATATTCATTTCAAGCATCTAATGCCACAGAGCACTGAAAAAAAGTTCTCTCAGGTGCAACATTTCCCTGCATCCTACTTCTGGCCAGCCAGCTCTGCCAGTTGGCGAGAAAAGGAAAAAAAGAGCCGTGAACCTACCTAACCTTTACACCACTGCTCAGGGATGGAGGTATCACATACACCACCCCCTCTACTCAAGCACTGATAATGTGATTCAATCAGCCTTATCACAGGAAACAGAAGGGAATAGCTTCCTTTTCTACAACATTATCTTTTGTTACAACGTTATGTATTGAAAAGGTGCAATCTGAGCTTAAATTATAGAACAGTAGAACTCTCTTTAATTTTCAGTGCAGATACAAAAAAATGGAGAAAACACCAATACTGGTACGTCTAATTTGTTAAACTCAACAATATATTATCATGACATTATCTGAACAATCTTTGGAGTCTGGGTGTTGAGGTTTTTTTTAGTGTTTCCAACTTATCAAGACTTTCATCATAGTTAGTCTAATTTGCTTTTAAGCCATCAAAAGGCCTGTTTCGGTGATCATTTCCTGCTTTCATTATAGTGAAATAACAAAATCTCATACAACTCCATATGTAAGAAACAATTTTAAAAACAAAAAAAAATCATAAGGCAATATACGAAACATCATCTTAAAGTGATATTACACGAGGAAATGACCAAGTTTCCCATGAAAATGCTTACGGCCATTTTTCTTGAGATGGCATCCAGCAGCTCTAGGTAAGAGGAACTACAACAATATTGCAGCAGGTGGAGCTCGACGCCATCTGTCTGTAGCTCGGCTCCTCCGGCAGACGGGAAGCCCTGGCGTTCCTGCTCACTGCCTCGGACAGCTCTACGTGTGTCCTCTCCATCTTTACAAAGAACATCGAAGGCTCTTAATATATATTTGGATGAACAAGTTCTTTTTAATAGCTTGTTTCAGTCAAAACCCACCACCTGTAGTCTCGAGATTTTACCCTAACAACTCAGGAATACTTCCACTTTCTCCTCTAAATAATTCTGAGATTAAAAATTGTGCAGCTCTGACAAATCCTTCCTTTTATTAAACATTCTCTCAATTTCACATACCTCCAAATCTTGTTGTTGAAATGTCCCAAATTGGTAGCGTATATGCCAGCTATATAGCTGGAGAATTAAGGTACAATAAACATTCTTTTAGGTTGTACTTTTTTTTTTCCCCTCCTTTAAGCTGGCAAAAGAACCTGTTTCCTTTGCAACTCCTGAAGTTTTTTCATTCTGGGCAACTCATTAAGTTTATATGTTATTGTCAAAAATAGCAGATTGACACACCTATTGCACTCTTCTTCCTTCTAATACATCACTTGAATAGCAGCATTATGATTACATTTGCAAACTGTGAATGTGTTTTGATGAAAATAAATCAGCACAGCCTCATCACAAGCCAACATTTAGTCATCCAAATGCAGGATCAACCTGGTGAAATACATATTTTAATTTTACAAAATTGTTCAGAAAGCTTTTGTGAAGCACTGCATATAGAGATGATTACTGCTGTTCTGCAGGTGGGATTCTAAATATTGAATTTTTAAGGCAGTATTCTAGCCAAGTACTCCGGATTTTTTTTTTCCCTTCCCCTGGCTTCTTTTACTGCTGCTTAGTGCTGACCCTTTCTGCCCTTTCACTAGAAAGTGGGAACATGGAACAGACATCAGGACCAAAAGAGAATTTTCAATTAAACACAAGAGGCTCTGAGGCAAAGGACTTCACTAAGAATATACTGCAGAAAATTAAGATTTCTTTAAAAGTAATACTATTTTAGTGCTTCAGCTTAAAAAATATCACAACTAAACCTGCAGATACAAATACACATCAGCAAGGACAAGATGCCCAATTTGTTAAGGTTGTGCTGTACCATATCAATAATGCAAAGCACTTTGCAGTTGAGAATCTCTGTTGCCAAGGGAAGCACTTAAAATCTATTGCAGCAGCTTCCATTCCTTGGTCTCTGGTCAGAAATGACCCTGATATCGACAGAAAGGGGTACTCATCCCACTGTTTTGCCATGAGTAGTTTTAATGAGTGAAGGAGTTCCAGTCATGTTCGGCCTCCTGCACTCCAGTGAACACATCACTGTCAACGCAGACATATCAGGAAAATGGAAGGAGACAGCTGAGAAGTGAGAGAAGGCTTGTCTACTAGTGAAGGCATGAGAATGAAATTTGGAACAAGTAGATTCAGTTTCACCTCTGTCAGAAAACTCCTGACATGCTAAATAAAATATTTAACACCTTATCCCAGCTAGCAGAAGCCTTTTTCTTTTCACCATAACAAATTTTTGTACAAACTCTACAGCTCATTGTGCCTCTACTCCTCACATCTCAAATGGAAAAAACCCTTCTCTTTCATTAACATCTATGAAGTATTCTCATATTATAGTGATGGAAAGCCTACGTACAGAAAAGCAGCTATTTTCATAACAAAACCTGCTCAAATAGCTTGGTATTGCTTATACCATCAATTTCCCTCTATTTCTCGTATTCCTTGGGGAAATACTTCTTATTTTCTTGTCTCCAAAGACTATTTAGCTAATTCTGATAAGTTTGGTAAGTTTTGTAAAATAATTGGATCAAATTAATCTCAGTTGTAATACCACTGTTGTTAGTGCATTTACCCTACAGTTACTTTTAACCCCTTAAGCAACTACATTATTTCATCTGACATCTTTATAGTCTCCATAACCTCTTTTCATTAAGATGATTTGAGAATTTTGAAATGTATCCCTGGAAGTCAATGCAAATAAGCAAGCAAAAAAATTATCACTTCTGTATGACATCTCTCTTACACTGCTTATAATTCTGTCTTCCATTTGTCATTTACATGGTCTCTGGGCAACATGCCAGTAATTTAGGTATATGCAACACTTTCAAAGTCTCTTATTCATATTTTTCGTTGCATGCTGGCAATAATAATATTACTCAGCATTAGCTAATGTTTTCTAGATACTTTCCCCTACTGAAGTCAGAATTACAAGTATTCTCACCAGATCTTCCAGAAGACCAAATGTCCCAAAGACATTTTGGATGACCAAAAAACCATTCTACTAGAAACGAATGTAATCTGTCCTACACTGAAAAAAGAAAATCCTTTTGTGCCACAGTAGTGCTCACTTCCTTATTGCATTTAGTAAAGTTTAAAACAGATTACAAAAGTGCTGAAAAGAACCCTTTGGGCACAAAGGACACTCAAAAACCAGAAACATCTACAAACATCTCTAAAAAATCAGTTTCTTACTTCTTCTAGTCTAACACAGGATTTCTTATTAGAATGCTATGCTAAGAACATGAAAGTTCATGAACTAAGGCAGGAGTACCTAATAAAATTATCAGATCAATATCTGCTACAGAACAGAGTCTCTATTCAATCCCAAAGCAACAAACAGAAAAAGAACATGCTATTCTGCTTTATTTCATAGTCAGAACAAAGTTAATTTGAGAAAGAGTTGGGGGAAGACACAGCTGGAGATCAGAGTTATCAGCCTCAGGAAATTCACAGAAATGTAACTGAGAACAAATTATCTCTTTAATTACTTTTGACCAAATCAATAAAAACCATGGGGGAAAAAAGCATGACGACTGCCACCTGGTAGAGGACAAAGAACACTGAAGTTGAAAACTACCACAAAACTAAAATACAGCCATGTTAAGAACAATCAAAGCACTTCTCTTACAGAAGAAAAAAAAAGAAAAAGAGAGTGAAGGATATTAGTTCGATAGACAAGCTGTGAAGATTGTTAACACTTTACTATGTTGTTTGCATTTCAGATTGTCCCATCATTACTCAGGGATCAGAAAATAAATCCCAAGAAACCCCAAGATCTCCTGTTTCCTTCTGAACTTCCACGGTTTCTCCCACGCTGGCTTTTATTCACTAAACTCCAGTGTAGGAATTATTTATTATTTAAGGTGCAGCACTTGTTCTACTCAGTACATTAATAAACCAGAGCAAGATCTTACCTCTTCTCTGGCCTCATGCCCAGATATGAGCAGTAATACTCACACCTGGAGGTCACAAATATGTAGCTAAGCACAGCTGGCTCCGAGTGTGATGGATGGGACAGTCTTCTGGCTAAGCAGAGACGGACTGGTTACTGGGGCTGCAATGGCATCCAGTGGCAGTGAAGACCCCAAGACCTATCTATCTATAATACTTACAGAGTCCCCATTACTATAGTAGGTTAGCAGTTTACTGCTTTTAAGACAAAAATCCTCACAATACTCTTGTCAAGTAGAAGTGTGGTATTATCCTCTTTGCATACATGAAGAATGAAGGTAGAACAAGATATGTGACTTTTCCCTGGTCACATACAACATATACAGTAAGAGTGAGTTATCAAAAGCAGGTCTGTCAAGCCAGAAGCTTTCATCTCAGTCTGGAAGTCCCAGATCCCCTCTCCCAGCCTGGCTGAATCTTAAAGCATTTGCCACTGTTACTGAAGAACATGAAAGGAGGCAAATTACTGAACCTCCTCTCCTTTTTCCTCAACCACGTTTTAGTTTAACAGTACACAATTGTTCTTCATGTGGATGCTGAGCACTGAACTTAAAGTGAATTTCAAATGTGCTGTTGACACCTTGCCCTCTGCTGTTTTCTCTGTCTCATCACAACTCCTCGTGGACCTTAAGATTCTTCAGAGTTTCAAACAATTCCTTTAAAAGTCTTGGCATTTATATGTGAGGAGGACAATCTGTTTACTTTATGGGCTGAGTAAAAGATACTTCACTGTGATGTGACTTTACTTGGATTTGTTCTTGGAGAGAAGCAGGGTGGCCATTTTCCATCCCCAGAATTCTGCATCTAGATTCATAGCAAATATGCTGAGATGACTGGCTCAACTGACCAGTTAGTGAACTCTTCACAAGGTGTCTGACAGCAGTCATCTGCTTTATCCTGCTCCACAGTAGAGTCAGTTTAGCTTGAAAAGAAATTCTGTTGTCTAGTAGAAACTAAGGAAGTAGCATCAAGGCGGACTGTATCTAAGCCATTATTTTTTCTGATATCATCTTCTGCTTCTTTCTTACAGGCCCCTACAATCAGGAGTTACTTCAGCTGGCAACAGCAAAGGACTGCAAAATGCTAAACTGGCTCAGGAGCCTGAGACAAAGTACCCTACTGTGTAATAATCTTCACAGTACCCTGCGTTGTCTGAATAGCTTAAATGTTTCACAGAAGAACAATCAGAATTAGCAAACACAGAGGCCTTCAAAACAATAAAAAAGGTAAAGAAATTAGGTGGTTTAGGAAGATGGTGGTATCTCACAGGTTTTTAAATAGTAAGCTGTCTTTGAGATATATTCTTTCCCTAGCAGTAACTAATGCCTTCTTCCTCTCCTGCCCAGCTTATACCTTAAACTCATGCATAGACTAAGACCTTCACACAGCACCGATTATGTATAACCTCTACAGACCAGACAGGATGGCAATGAAGGATCAATCAATACAGCAAATTGAATGCCTGTGTTATCTAGAACAGTCATGTTGGCTATAATTTCAAAATTCTTGAAAACTCAATACTACAACACTTTTTCCCCCCCAGGAATATATGTCTTATAGTTTTTTAATAGATCTTATTAAAATGCAGACATGCCTTAAAAGTTATTTACTTTTTCAGTGAAACAGAGCTGACTTCTACTAAAAGTACCATCATTGGCCCAGAAGAAAAAAATCACAACTCAGAAAGATGAGCTACTTATTTCACTGTCAGACCTACAATGGAGAAAAATTTCAAGTGACAACATAATGCAGACAATGCAGTGAGATATGCTATATAGCCTGAGGTAAGAGGAACTGGGGCTTTGGAGACTTTTTTTCTTGTAAATTGCTGTAGCTCACTTAAATAAATGGATTTGGGGCCAAAACCATTATCATCACTGCATCCGTTCACACAGAAATGCATTCTCCGAGAGGTCCTGGAAGTAAACATGCACCACTCTTACTGGTTTTGTCGATAAATAGAAAATCTCATTCTGCAAAGACTGCTAGGCGAGCATATTTCATAAGATTTAAAATCATTTTAAACCCCAGCAACAAAGAAAAACACATTAAAAAATACAATATGACAGGCTTCCTGGCACAATTTTCTCAAACAACAGCTGGCCAAGTACACCAGACTCACAGGAAAGAGCTAGCTGCGCTTTCTAAAGGACATTTTTTCAAACAAACTAGATCCCAGAACTCCCTTGATCTTAAGAAAGAAAAAGTCTTTTTTGTTGGCATAGGGACCGGAAAACTATTGGTAGAATGAACAATGAATTATGGTTAAATTCACCTCTAGAAGAAACTGGGCATGTATAAGCAAGACCAGCTTTACCTTATAAATAGAACACACAGTGGATCAGTCCCAAGAATGTCTATGTCAAGCTCTGAGACAGTTACTTTCATAACTTCTTTTACACAATGTCTTTCATGCAAGAAAGGAGTTCAAAGTTATCAGCTTTATGTGGCTGATTTTGCTTTCCTGATGTCTCAGAACACCCAAGAGCTTATGTTAATAAGGTTTATTAGAATCCATTTCATTTACCTGTATTTGGGTTTAAAAAGAAAGGAGAAAGGGCTTAGAGAATTTTCCTGGTACTTAAGAGTCAAATTACTGGATGTTAAGTTTCTAATTGCGTGAGCTAGCTTTGTGTCTACCCAGCACTTATTTCTAGAATGTCTCAACCTGACAAGCTATACTTATTTTTTTCCCACACAGACAAAGCCAGCTGAAGTCTGAAAGCCATTTGACATGAACAATGACTTGTTAGAAGCCTCGTAGTGAACTAATCTGATCTCTGGGCAGCCAGACCCAGAAGCGGTTCACACCCTGCATGTAAGGACAAGGTGACTTTGAGAAACAGTTCTTAAAGAAGATGGGCAGCACCAATAGAGGCTAGGAGCAGCAATACCACAGAACACCACAAGTTTATTAGATTAAATGTCTTAGCTTCCAGAGCTCTACAACACTGGTTGCTCACTGACAGCAACACTCCAAACTTTATATCAAAATAAATATTTGTTTGACTGTAAGGTACTAAAGTGGTACAAAATGTATTCAACATTTCCATGATTAAAATTGGTTACTCTCAGGTGACAGTAGAATAAGTTTCGGTCCTTCTGTGTAGGCAACTGAAGAGCTAGAACTGTGATAATCGGAAGTCTAAAACACTGTAACTGATCATAATTTCAGATTGCATGACCCTATTTGCTTGCAAGGAATATGCAAGGAATAACGTGTTTTACCATGATTCTTCCCTAGGGAAAACCTGAATAACTGGAATAGCCATGGTGATTTTTGCTTGTATTTTTATATGCACAGGATGCAAAAATAAGCCAATAAACTTCATCTCTGTCCTAGGCTTTACCTTGGCACAGCAAAAAGAATGGACATTACTAAACCGCTTCCACAGTAAAATTTTAGAAAGTCTCTCAGTTATTAACTCTTCCCATGTTGAAGACTGAGGGTTTCCTATTCAGGATTGGGTAGGAGAGATTCATCTTGGACTTCTCCAATTATATTCTAAGCTAAGCAGGATTCAGTCACATCAAGACATACTTACCAAAGCCCTATTGCAGTAGACAATTTATTTGTTCCACATACCCAGTTTGGTAAGAAGCTATAGAGTCTAGCACAGCCTTAATCAGTGTGAAAGACTACTCACTTTATTTAAAGGCCTTATAAGTCTTCGGGATATGTCAAGAAACTAATTTCTGGTCAATCCATATGGATAGTCTAGAATTAGCTGTGGGACTATGACATTCTAGTGGAGCAGCAGAGTCTTAGACTTAGGATAAATGCTTAAACTAATGTGTTGTTTGATAGCTGTTTTTTGCCGAGTACTACCTAAACCTCATATAACAGCAGCCTGAAGGCGTTGGAAAGGCTGGACAGCAATATTGTGGTTCGAGAAGAAAATATCAAATGTATAGGGAAAGATTAAGCCTGAACTTGTTAGAGCAATTGTTTCACTTATCTTCCCAGTTCACTAGTGGCACTCTTAAGTGTTGTTATTCTGGGAACACACTGACTCATGTTTCTGTGGAAGTAAATAATAGAAAGCCAACAACATTAACAGAAAGTTCAGCTGATTAAATATCACTTTCTCCCATCTATGGCTTTCCTAAGAAAACTTGTGTGAAGGAGAGCTGTGCTAACAGATTGCTTTCCAAGTAAGAAATCTAAGTCAATTATTACTCAGGCCAAATAGTTATCAAAACTAACCACTACAGAAAAAAAACATAGCTGTTACCTGCAGACCTTGAGCTTTTGGCAAACAAACATGACATGCAGTTCAGGGACAGGGGAGGAAAGACAGCTAAGACTCAGCGATTAGGAAAAACAAATTTCTGCAGAGAAATGTTAGAGAAGTTTAGTAACAGCAATTCTCTTCCATCGTCACAGTACTTTAAAACATTTTTGAAAGGATGTAGTTTTCTAGCCACATCAAGATAGATAATATCCTAATGCACAAATTACTGCTACATATTGCCTCCTCTAAGAATGCAGACAGGTTAATCGGAACCTCTAAGAAGACTGGCAAATTCAAGATTTTTGTTTGGAGTTACTCTGCATGCAGAGATACACCTAAGGTCAGAATGTAACCTTCCATATGGAGTAGCTAGACAATAATATAGTAGGATCATTATGGAATTTATCCATCATTTTTTCAAGTTATGTTTTGTCTTTCAAAATTTAAACTTCTACATTTATCTTGCACATTGTCTAATCTTTTAGATATTCTAAATCATATTTTAAAAACTCAGAAGATTGACTTTGTATAATGAGAAATTTAACGACCTGTAAAATGAATAGAGTGCATCTGCCAGCCCTAAAAAAAAAAAAGGTCATCTTTTCACCACATGCACATCACATTGTCTGACAGTTCCATTGTTATTTTTCTAGGCAGCTGCTCCTGTTGCTTCCCTAACACAAACACACATTTTTGGATGCAAGTTGAAGATTAAGATTATTAAAATGCTTAAGTATTTCATAAAATATTTTTCCAGTAACACTTCACATAGAATAAACAGAGAGTATATAATGGTTGCTATATAAATGCACATTCTCCCCAGGTAAACTGTAAAAACAAGCGTTTTACAAACAAAGAGAACCAAATTCTGAACCACTGTTTAATTTCACTCAAGCGTATTTTTGTCAAAGGGTCAAACTCCCTGCTGGAATAAAGATTCTAACTGAATTTGTATTTTGACAGAGATTAATACGGTGCATACAGCAACAGCAGAATGAATGTGTATCCACAGACTGGCTGGCACCAACTTTATCCATGGCAAACATGAGACAGATCAACATGTCAAGAAAAGGATCTTAGTGACTATGTTTTATGCAATATTACAGAGTATCCTTTAATCCTGATACAAAGTCCAAAATACCCTTTTATCTCTACCAAGGTCCTAGCAAACAGCTCTGCATGGGTTTTAGATGTAACATACTGAACTAAAAATGCCCACTCTATTAACAGTCTCTAATCTCTACTAAAACTTAAGCATGCATGCACACACACATCCCCCTTGTTTGTACCTAGCATAGCCTGGATCATCAGATTAAGTTAGTTAGCATTCTGGCATAGATTTGACTAGGTTATCTGCAGATAATGCCCTATATAATTTCATCTGTAACTTACAAATATTAATATTTAGGAACTACTCTACAACTCTTTCCAAACTGCTAACATCTGACACACATAAATAAGGGAATAAGCCACAGCTAAACCACCAAAATTTGACTTTCCAAAGGACAGCTATTTTCAGAAGCATTTTGTGATAGCCGTGCCAGCTGCACACACAGACTGCGTTACATCTGTGGCCCATTCTCCTTAAGCATTGTCTTTGTTTTGATTTCCTATTTTGTATTCCATTAGTTTTAAGGCTGTATGTCATACTGCCATTAAATCACTGTTTTCAAGCAATAGTGTCTTCCAGCCGACCTCAGAGCAAAAACAGCACAAAGACTTACATTCATACAATTCACTGTTACAACCAATAGTTGCTGGAAAGCCTCACTCCAAAGCCTCTTACATAGCTAACTTGCTCTGACTCATCAACTATTGTCACACACCAATTCGGATCTCACAGATACAAGCTAACATTAATTTAGGAGAACAGCTGAAAGAGAAATACCTAAAGGGCAAAAAATTAACGTATATAATATTTTACCAGAAGTAGCTGTCTTAAAAGGGAAGGATTCAAACATTTCTGATGAGCTAATGGAAATAGCAAAGTGACTGCTTGGAAAAGGTTTGATGTTTGGGGTTTTTGGGTGGGGTTTTTTTGTTTGTTTGTTTTTAATGGTTTTATCTGCTTCTACTAAAAGATGAAGCGAGCTCACTGTCAACAAGAGCAATTTCTAACTGTCAGAATTGTTGACAGTCAGAATGTTGTCTGTTGACAACAGACAGCAAAGTTGAATGGATTGCATGCTGCTGAGCTTCTAGAAAGATTCAGAAAAAAAAAATTAAAAATACAGCTTTCATCCAATGGACCTGGATAGGGATCACTAGGATCCTGCCAAGGTTTAGTTTCTCATTTTTGATGAATTAACATCATTGTTTATAGTTCAGGCTGTTGCATGGTGACACAAGCTTTAAACAGTGTGACAAGAAACAAACCCAACCAAACAAATAACAATTTCAAGATACAACAATGCCTCTGATGCGAGTTTAAAATAAGCTTATTTTACAGAAATTCACCTATGAGCTTCACCAACAATGGCAGCATTTGTAGAGGCAGAGCTTGCAGCTGAAGTGCCTGAGAACCCTCCAGTGACAGTACAGCTGTCTGCACAGAGGATTCAGCTCCCTGAACTGTAATGAGCAATTTGTCTCACAGTTTTGATCCACTGTCAGTTTAGCTGACACTGACTCCATAAATTAATTTTTAACATTGCAGGGTAACCTAATAAAAAAAAAATAAATACTGAAGCACTGTTCTAGATACCTGTAGATAACCTATCACCTGCTGCAGGTGTTAACAGAAAAGTTAAATGTGTTTCTATTATAGTACAAAGGTTCCCAGTTTCTTGAATGCATAAATACATAACCCTGAGACAAATTATCAACAAAGTAAAGCAGCATAAAGAACAGAATATTTTAGCCATATGCTCCTAGCTAATACTGTGTTGGTCCTATGTATTTGGGAAGCTTCTTAGAGAAAAGGCTTCCTTTGCTCAAATAAAGGATCTGTTCAGTTCAAACAATCTGCCCAATTAGGAAAACAGGTTCAGAACTAGAGAGAAATCAGCTTCAAGTTTATAAAACCATCACAGTGGAACTGGAGTAGAATATGTTTGGGTTTTGATTACAAGACAATTGCTATAGACTTTCAATTATTTTGTCAACATAAAAAATGCATTGTATGAAAGTCATAAAGTACTTCTAGCTTTGGCATAACTGATCAACACTAAATAGAGCAGTAAATAGTAGCTTTAGAAAACATCTAGGAAGGGAACATAAAACTCTTTAAATTCAGTCCTAGTGTTATGCTGTCATTATGGTGCAGATGGACCACAATCCATCTCCTTCAGTCCATTCTGGGCAAAAATCTTTGTCATTAGCAAACTGCCACTACGTCGTGGCTTAAGATTGTCACACTCAACCATTATGAACCGAAGGCAGTCACACCATTCTTCACCAGCCAGCCAACAAACCGGCCAACATCACTATACCTGCAAGAAAGTACTAGTCCTATGAGTTACCGCTGACCAGACTTACCAACCTTTGCTTAGTATTTCCTATTGCCCTGTATTCAAGCATGTGTCTGTCAGCAGGTTATGTGACAGGAGGGGAACATTGCTGCTGGGGTCTCATGTGTCATTTTTAAAGGGGAATGTTTTGCACACAGGCTCCACCAGATAATGTTCACTACCTGCAGTACTTGCATCACAGTCGCTTTGACATAACCAACCCAGCCAGCTGGCAGACCACAGAGCAAGATGACCAGCAGAACCTGACAGTTGGGGTCAGAGTACCACAAATACACAAGTTATCAGCCTAGTTCTAGGGGAATTCAGCCATGTGTAAGTCCTAGTCTTAAACTGTCAGACATGACAGGTTTGACTTTATGCCATTAATTCTCCACTGAAAAAGATAATATTTGTCCTTTATTTTTAGGCCATAGTTCTAACTTCATTTATTCTTAAAATAACCAGCTCCCCAAACAGTAGGGCAAACAATTAGCTATGAGGATCATTTTTTATACAATAAAGCCCTAAGTCTTCCTCTATCTGAACTCAGAGGTAACAGATTCAAGGGGTACAAGCAGTTAAACAATGAGGGGAGAGGGAGGAACCAACTGAGACAGAGTTAAAAAACACAGGGTTCCTGAAGCACCAAGAGGGAAACGTTGACACACATTGGGACCAAATGACGCCGCCTAGATAGATCAGGATCCTCAGTATGGAAGACAAGTAAGGCTACCTGACCACTGGGAACCACTGGTTGTACCTGCAGGAGAGAAATGAAGCACTGAGGCCAAAACAATTGAAGTAAATACATTTCAGACTGAAATACTGCAGTCCAAGGACTGCTCTAACAGATGAGGAATGACATGATTTCACCCTCCCTGAAGTGCCACAGGCATTAGCTCAAGGCCAAAGACACAGCAGAGAACTCACAATATCTAGGATTGGCCAGAGGCTTCACTGGGTTCTGTAATTTAATGCAACCTAACTTTAATTGCAGCAGAGAAAATATTACAAATAACCCCAACAGCTCTGCAGTCTCTTCATTTCAAACTTGCAGATTATTACCTGGAGCCTGATGTAGTATAGCTAGAGTTCGCCTTTTATCAGTAAGGAAACTTACTAAGAAGTCAAGGTAATTCTTGAAAAGGGAAGATTTGTAATGGATGCAGTGTATGAATGAGCAATTACAAATTTAAATGTGTCACAACAGCTTTATAAAGCATCTTTTGACCCTTAAATGGAATTGTCTAGGTATGTATAAAGTTAGATGCTTGCAGACCTAAACCTAGCAGTGTTTCACTTGAAGAACTGTGCCTTAACTGCACTGTGACTCCACTGAGATTGACAGACAGGCATATAAAATATTTAATCTGTCTCTTCTACCCATTAGATTAACAGAGAGAACACGCAAACCTTTGCACAGTGTCATTGAGGAATTAAGTTAAAATCTCTCATCTTAATACACCAGAAAAACAGGTTCCAGGCTACAATACCCCAAACAACGTCACAGCCTAGTTTTCATAAATAACAAACACTCCTTTTTCAAAATGAACAGAATCCAAAGTAACATTATACCTCTGTTCCTCATACCCTGCTTTTGAGCTATTAATGCAAAGAGCGATAGTTACATAGCTGCCTAATTAACTTGACTATTGTCCCCTAAAAATACTATCTTAGCTCTCCTTCTGTGCAAATAGCATAATGTTAATTTAATGGAAAGGTCACATTATACTACAAGGAATGTAGTGCTATTCCATTTTATCTTCTCCTTGCTTATAGTCCTCCCCCACATTGCTGTTGTGCATTCAACACTTTTTCTATAGGCATTTTATGAATAACGAGAAGCTACTCTAGCCATGGAAAGTGCTGCCTTTCACTGCTTGCAATTTAAGACACATCATTTTACAGTCTCAAGGAAAGCAAAACACCACCAATCTGATTTCATACAAATAGTTTTTCCTCTGCAAGCCAAACTCAAGCTTTAATTACCACCACTCCCCACCACCACCACCCCGCTGCTGAATGCCTTCATTCACTTTGCCTGCACAGGGAAATATTTCAATTTAAGAACAGGTTTCAAAGTTCTTGCATTCAGATAGACTTACCCTGAAACTGTTATTTTCTTCACAAGAAGGATGATTCCTCCTCTGCCATGCAGTGTTCGGGGGGGAATTAGCAAGGTGTCCTGGCTAAATTTCAACTTGCTTAAATTGCTGTTTGCTCAGTTAAGTTCACCTCTCTTTTTTCAGCTGGATACATTATTCTTCATTACTTTCTATCCTGAACTCTCAGGTAGTATTGCTCTGCTCTGTTGACCACAGCTAACCAGGGATGGCTGATACAACCTCCACATTCAGCCTGCAAAGTGCTTTTGGCATCATTTTGAGTAAAACTGATCTATAAATATATTATCCTTCCTAGAAACAAGCACAACCCAGCCTATCTACAAATCTAGTCCTGCATGTCTACATTAGTTCAGATTACATTTTTTCTTCATGTAGATATAAAAATGTCCACATTGTTCATGTTCCTCTATCCCTAATTAAATACTTAGCACTTCCTACTTAGTGATCACATACACAGAGCTTTTTTTAAGTTCCATGTACGCAAAGGAGCTCAGCTTTTCCACCTGAAACATTTTCTTACATTTCTGGTAGGCATACATTCATTCCTGACATAACTCCACTGAACATGACACTAAACAAATCCACCAGTCTAGATTTCTTTACCAATCTTGTCTGGTAAGATCAGCATTAACATTCCTTTGTGCTATCAGTGTGACACAAAGGAACCAGAAACTCATTCATGAATTAGGAACAGTGTTAATCTTACTGCCCAGTGCAAGTTCTAAACCCATCATACCCATAAACGGTAACGACCATTTATTTCTTACATAGCACTTCTAGTCAAATAAACTGTTTTTTCCCATTCTCTCCCAAAAGTAGCCATTTGACAAAATTTTTCCATTATCAAAAAGTCATTTTTACCTGCCACACTGCAGCCAGGGCCACACCAGGTTCTTCAAATACAAGGAATAGCCTATTTCTTTCATTACATAACCTACAGAGTATTTGTATGCACTATTTAAGAGAAGAGGACATTAAACCTGTTAAAAATCTAACATTTTGAATATTTTCTGTAAAGGGTAACCTATGTAATGCACTTCTCTCCTGCCCCAGGCATACTGCAGATCAATTCCCAAACCTAGGTGAGAAATGCAATTCGCTGTAATGACAACTCAAGTTGTAATCACAGAAGTGTAATGCACCATGACTGTACCAGCAGCCTGACATTTGGCAAGTTTACTAAAACCTTAATAACAATGCATTATTACATTTGATATGCTTCCCTTAATTCATTATGGAAGCAGCCTTTAGGAACAGAAATTGAACTTTTGAAATTGATTAGACTGTTTTGAACTTAATAGCATGGAGATTGTGTGGACCTTACCGGTTAGCTGCTGTTCCAGAGATATGCCAAACTAATTTAGTGATCATAAAACCTTTATTTTTACAGAACATAACATTTTCATGTAGTCAGGCTCAGGTTAGGAATACCACCTAACATTGAATACTCATGTTAGACAGTAAAACTACCACTCAACCAAATAAAAGAAGAGCCTGATCTTAAAAACATAGTTCCATAAGCATATGCCCTATCTCTAGTCTCATATCACCATTTTTGTTTCACACTCTAAAACACAAAGCAAGAAAACCTGCAGGAAAAAACAAGAGCTCAGAATCTGGAAGTTCTTCACTATAACACCAGGTCTGTACTCTTCATACGCAATTTGCTAAGACAATTCACTTTTCTAATGCGCTTTTTCCAAAGGTATGAGAAAGGTTATGACTGTCAGTCTCACAAAGCCATGAAGAAAAACATTTCAACAAAACTCTCAGTACATGAGTGCTTAAGTGTTACGGTTAACAGTAATAAAACCAACTACTTCAGCATTGAAGGACTGCTGCTCTTCTAAAATAGACAAGAATTTCTAACAGACACATGACTACAGTGGCAGAGCAGATCACCGATAAGAATAAAAAATTAAATTTAGAAATTCTGCAACAACAGCTTCACTATGCCTGCTAAATAATCTCAAATACTTGGCTGGTAATGTTGTTATCCCCTTGTTAGAATTACTGCAATATGATGTAATATTTCCCCATTGTGTCCACGGATATGTGCAAATAAGGTTTTTAGTTCCTCAAAAATGGCGTGACTGATATTTTTCAACTTTTTAGTATGGGTTCTTAAAAATTAAACCAAATTAAAAGAAATATATTTACGATTCAGGCTAACAAAGGGGAAGGAGCTTAATTAATAAAACCAACAGTAGCCAGTATACAGCCTAACAGTCTAATCTGATGTAACAGTTGTTGAAGGAAGCAGAAAACTATCCACTATTGCAATTTAGGCATATATCCAAATTTGATAAAACGTGTAAAATTGACCTTTCCTTCTTAATATCATTTGCTCTGTTCTGGTTCTGTCAATGACAGCACCATTATCTATCACCTTGCTGCACAGCTTCTGTTTATCTTTCATTCTACTCCCCCATTTAGTGCCACTCTCACATAACCAAACTGCTCCAGATCACTAGTTCAGTCACCTAAAGCTATACCCTTTTCCATTGCTCCATAGCCAAATTATCCACAATCTGCTTATTCACCTTTTTCTAATATGTCCTCAAACCTTATGCATTCATACTTACTAACATTTAATAATGTGTATGTAAAAGCAGTATTATCATGATACATTATCATTACATCAGAAATGTCTGCTGGGTTGATGCCTCCTTGGATGGGTGAGAAGAAAGTCATATGAGAGAGACACATGCATGCCATTAGGCTGTTCATTTTCAAACATACTCTAAGTTTGTCTTCTGCAACAAGAAATGCATTTGCTACTATTTTTGAGCAACTCATTTATCTACTGGAAATCAACATTATCCATAAAACATGTTCGACCAGAGTTTTGCTTGCTTGGTGCTAACGAAGACCCTTGTGAAAGCTGGAAGCATACATCACTTTTTACCATGAGAAGCAAAGCAAAGATGTCACCTCAGATGGGTAACATGCACGAATTCTGTCCTGCCTGATGATTACCATGCTGAGAGCTTGCACACATAAGTTATCAACAGAGGTTACAGAGCTTGTAGGAAAAGTCATTGTTAAAGAAAACATATTTTGAATTAAGAAATTTAAATTGCTGAAGCTGCTAACTGGCAGAGGTTGCATAACCAGGCTTCATCCCTCTTACAGCCATAATCCAAGGCTGGTTTAAAACCCAGTCAAGCTAATCTGCATGGGAACAGGAAAAAAACAATAGATGATCAATCTATATACACAGGTGCTCTCAGAAACACAGGTATTCTTAGAAAATTAGTATACATAATTAGGAATTGCTTATTTGAAGAATGGGTGTGCTTGAGGTTATTTTTTTGAATTGTGCAAGTTAAAGCAATCGGAAAGAAGATAGTGGATTCCAAGACGACCTTGAAACTGAGGCAGAAACTGGAACCAGAATAGAAGAAATCAACTGAGGAAGGATCAGATGATGAATTCACAGAACTGAAAAGACCAAAAGAAACTTCTAAAAACTTTGGATGTTGACTAATAATTTAATAAATGCATAAGCTGTACTACATCCCTTTTGTCCTCTGCCAATCACTGAGGTGTTGGCCCAGCTCTGAGTTGTGATTAAAGCAAGCCTAGTGGTACCCACGTCTGCATAAATTTTAACAGTCATTGGTATAACACTCACAGTTAGGTCACCACACACAAAGCAGAACAGCTACTTACCTGTACATTCACTCCAGAAAGAAGAGAAGACTCAAACACCTCAACTTGTATCTGGTTAGCACCAAAGAAAAAAAAAAAAAAAAAAAACAAACCACCCACAAAACCCTTTTACCTATTAAAAACAAGAAAAGGAAACTAGAGAATGTTAACCAAAGAAAAACTATCTGCAAAACCCACCTATGTTAATTACGTACAAGAAATCTCCATGGAAACCTGTCAGGCATACCTGTATAGCCACTGCATGGTAGGATTTCAAAGGGAAGCATCATACACTGATGACAAAGTCTTTCCGACATTCCTTACGGTACATTCAGCCTGGTCTGAGGCATAAAACAATGCACCCTTTCATTTCCGTAACAAGCAGCAGAACCTTTCTTACAATGTGATACTATGAACTCTGAAATTGTAATCACACTGTCCCTGTGCTTGCACCTGCTTCTTTTGTTTTACATGCTCTGTACTTAACATCACTAACATGTTTTGGCAATAACAAGGTGATAAACTGCAGTCAATTGATAAAGTTTTCCAGCTACTGACTCTTCTTGCACACCCCATTTATCTTATGTCTGGGAGAATTTCTAGCATATAGGCTTATGGCCAGCTGTAAACTGTCATGACTTCAGAAAGAAAGAAAAAGAAAGAAAAAAAGTAGTAATTTCTTGAAAATTAAAAGTTTCCCATATTACCTGTGGTGCACTCAATAAATTTGTTTTGTTTATGATCTGCAACAGATAACCAAGATTATGCAAGCCGTGACACAATCTATGCAGCTATTGCAATTGAAGGGTAAAGAAAAAACTGGTTTTGCAGATACTTTTTTTTTTAATTTTCACACTGATTTTTGTATGGGGGGGGGGTATACACTGTGGTCATAGCTTAAAAAAAAAAGAAAAAAGAACTCCAGCATAATTTTGTCTTTCTCATCTTCATTCCCAATTTTTCATCAGAAGTGCACAAGGACAACCAAGATAAATTTGGATCACTGGAGAAGCTGAAAGCATGACTCACTGCCACAGTCTCTTCTGTACCCTCCCTGGCTCCGGCTTGTTCCCTTCATTCTGTCCATAACACGAGCCCATACCAACATGGTAATTCCTGAGCTGACATATTGTCACATGATGAGCTTGACAAAATAGTACAAGCAGGAAAAAAATCCAAACAACATAAAACCAAGTTTGAGTTAAGCCTTGCAAACAAAGCACGTCTCAAAATTCTCACTTTCATGCTGCCGATATACGTTGTTAATTGTTAAAGAGATACGTGCTTACCAACAAAGACTTGGAGACTACCTCTAGCAAGCAGTGGGAAGCTGTGGAAGGGTCCAATTTCACCAGCAATCTACCAAACTACCCCAAGAAATACTTGACTCTGAAAATCTCTACCCTGCTTTGGCACTTCTGAATAACAGCCAGCCCAGCAATAACTCACCCTTATATTCTACCTTGTACAGCTAATACAGAAAAAACACAAACAAACCTCAAGAAAGTATTAGTATGTCGTAGCTTTTCACTTTCAAAGCCAGCTGAGTAGTTAACGGAAAGAAATATTGTGCTATCATCTTTCTCACTAACATTTTGTTGAAGTTTCACATTCTTCAAATAGGAAGTTTCAAGGTATTTCTGAAGCTTCTTCTAAATCTATAATGAAGTTATTTTTTTAAAAATGACTCAGACGTAGCATTTCTTGGATGCAGGTTGAGACCAGGCTTGGTCAATGACCAGCAATCAATGGTTACTCAATTTAGGATGTGTTAGGAATGTCACCACACCAGTGTAGTCTGGCCTGAACAGCCTATCCATTTTGGAGATCATAGGAAGACAACCCACCACTAACACATTCCTGCTCTTCCCATCAGGAATTATGGCTGACCTTCGCATCAGAGAGCTGGCAGGAAAAAGTTCTTTGCATTGTTAAGTTCTCCCTTGAAATACATGCTTTCAGTCTTCTGGAAAGCAAGGTTTTAAATTGGAAACCCTGACAGATCTCTAACTGCAGCAATAACAAATATCATCAGTGTAATTTCTCTAGAAATAAACTGCTCTGTTTTCTTCTCTAGTTTCCAGCTTAAGAGCTCTCATTGCTGATGCTTTTGTCAGTCTTATCTAGTGACCTATTTACCCAAAGCACAGAATTACAGAACAGAATTTTATGACAAGTACAGAGCAGGCTTTGACACTAATAATACTCAAGGTTTTGTGGACCTGGAGTGTTTTTAGGGCTTGGTCAGAAAAGCCACCTTTCTTTCATGTAAAAAGTCAACAAGCCACCTCAGAGGTATTGCAAATGAATTTGTCCGAGCAATTAAGGGAAAGAAGCTATATAAACATGATAGAAGGTGACTAACATCACCATGCACCATTACATTAAGGAATAAGAAAGCGAGCTTTAACACACTGCTCTGAACACTTAGGAAATCAAAAATACTGTCTGGATAGCTATATTCTTTGACTTTCAATTAATCAGGGCTGTCTGCAGTGCGCACCTGACCTTTGGGGGGGGGGGGGAACCTCAAACCAAAGTTAACTTCCCATTCTCTGTAATGGAAGCTTGAAGGGCTCTACCTCGCAGTACGTGTGTGGACTGACATGACCACCACTCAGAACCAGGCTGCCCCATGGTGAGTCTCCTCCCCCACCCCCACCAAGTGGTTTTGAAAAGGTAAGAACCTGAAATGCATTGGGAAGATACTTGGTATAGCTGCTCTGGTTAAAATACATAGCCCATTCAACTTATCAGGATTATTCTAGTAAAGATAGTGTCAGGGAGCAGACAGCACACGTAGAAAGCTACCACATAGAAGGCACATCTGAAAACAGAGACACTACTGGGAATAAATGTTGGGATAACCAGCAATCCAAAGCCATTAAGGGTCACAAAACGCACACCATTGTGAAAGCTTGCCACCCAGTTATCCTTGGATAATGCTGTACAGGATGGGTAAAAGAAGCCACCTTGTTGAGGGGGTGGGGGTTTATTGTTTGGCTGGGTTTTTTTAAAGACAAATGCTACACTTCCTGACCTTCCCCCATCCCTTGCTGTTATTGCTAGTAGTTTGGATGGGGTGTATTTTGTTCCAGTGGACTGCAGTAGAATGCAATCCTTCAAGTGGGTTGGGCCAGCTTTACTTGGTGTTTTCATGGTAAGACAGATAGCACATTCTCTGGGGGACTACAGACCACCAGTTTCCAATGCAACAGTGAGAACATTCAAGTATCAGCTCTATGTTTTCAGATACCAAATTTACTTAATAAAGATACAAAAAGCATCCATGAACACACAGCTTTTCCAAACACATCTGTTGCCACCAAGTATATAAAAAAAAATTCTAAACATGCAATTATTACATATAATATCCTATGTCCCTAGCACTTTGTATAACCACCCCAGCATACTTGTCAAATGTTTTTAGCTCTTAAAAATGTATTTTTTTAAAAATAACATCAGTTAAGAAAGTAGCATTCGCCAGCAGATATTAGCATACTCAAGTCCTGTTGAATTCACAGGCCTTTTATCATCTTGTTGTTTACAAATGTTACTGTCATTCATCATCACAAATCATCAGCTGTACTTGTGGCTGAAGAAAATACTAAGTCAGAAGGCAGAGATGAGTGCAAAGGCATTAATCAGAGATCATGATTTTTACTACCAGGAATGTTATCCTCTCAGATGCCTATAATTAGACACACCCAATACCTACAGTCTTCTCAGTTATCCAAAATATTATGGGGACTGCTAGGTGTGGGTGAGAATGGGGTAAATAAGCCATATAAAGCAAAAATACAGGTAATACAAAGTATTTTTAGGTTTTGACTATAGAAATACATTTCTGTTCCACTATCTTTGAAGAATGCATAGTTTTCTGCAGAAAGCACACCAGCAGCTTAAATAGTGAGAGGGAAGCAGAGAACAGGCCAGGTCCATTGCTAGGACTTTTTTTCATTTTTTAGGGTTTGGGATTTTTTTTTTAGTTTTTCAGTGTAGTAATCATTGCCTTTTAGGGAAAGGAGAAAAAAAAAAATCGTTACTCTAAGATTTTCAAGACACTGTAATGCTTTTAGCCTTGCTCCCCACACAGAAAAACAGGTGTGACTACATCCCCTCCAACAGCTTCATTAATCTAAAGCATAAGTCAAACCCACACATTCAGTGACCTACATATAGGGTTTTTTCTGTATAAATTAGCTACTTAACCAAATCAAAAGTATATGAGTTCCAGCTGGGTTTCAGAGCACCTTTAACGATCAAATCCTGACATCATTTTTCAATACCAAAACAGCCACCAGCACAAATTCACCAACATTTTCAAGATTATTGAAATTTAAAGAGTGTATCTGCAGTTGAAAAATATCTTTCAAGCAACTTCTAATTCAGAAGGAAGGTTGTTTTAGAAATCAAGGGTTAAAACAAGAACACTGGCAACATTTGCCTAACTTAGAGAAACATGCCTCTGAAGACCGCCAGCAAGGTGCTGTGTTAGGTAGTATGTAAAAATAAAGTGAATGCCACCCATTGTCTATTTAGAGCTTGAAACACTTGATCTAAAACTTTAAGTTCTGAATGCAACACACACAATCAGAGCAGAAAATTAAGTAGTGGGTGGACAGAATATTTTTCTGCCTACCCTGAATAATAACCACACTGCTGCAACTGTCAGAGACCATCCCTTGTGCACTCCATTAGAAAGCACATAGCAAAGCGTAGGCTCAAATCACATAGCCTGATGTTACAGATAGGCTGGAGAAACTTCCCTCTGTTTCCACACGGAAAACTGCTCTCAGAACAAAACAGCAGAGAAAATTCAGCTTCAGATTTCCTTATGTGAGCCAACAGCATTGAGGAAAAGAAAACAAATGGCACAACACTGCAAGCTCACCTCAAGCAGCATCAGTGACAGAGTTCTTGTCCCTGTGGTTTAATGATTCAAGCTCGACTTAAAAGCAACTTGAGACAGTTTAAGATCCATGAGGTTCGTGGGTGTGCAACACTAAGGAAACCATGAAATAACCACCACACAACCAAGGCCATCACAGACGCTCCTGGCTAATCCCCTTACACTTTCCTGAAACCCAAATACAGATGCAAAGAAAAATACAAAATAATTAATCCACTACCTCCAAAGCCATGCCTACTGATGTATTATGAACACTTTTTATTTTTTATACCCTTCTTGTGCCCAGCTGTTCGACCACCCCTCAACTGCCATCATTTATCATTCCTCCTTGTTAACCCATCCTTTACCCTCATGCCCTCATCATTCCATTTTCAAGGCTTGCTACCTTACCCCTTAAGTACATTCTATTATCTCATTTTTCCTTTTCATTCATTAGCCTGCTACTGTCTCTGCTCCCTTTAAGCACTCTCATCAAGAACTCTAAAGACCAGTTTCAAAAGCCAGTTCAAAAATCACAATACACACATCAAAGCAGTCCCGCTTTATTTACAAATGCTCTATACCATCATGAAATACTGTATCAAATTTTGATTATTCACAGGAAGGCATGGAATACCATTTCAAACATTTCTTTAAACAGAAATAATGATTCCTTTCCCTGGAAACAGGGGCTTGCAATTTACTGAGAAGAATAGCCTCCCTGCTTTTCTATTTAAAGTAGAACCAGGAATGTCAGGCCTACCTGTGCAAGCTGCCCCAAAGCATAGAGGCTGAGTTTCTTCAGGTCTGTGTAAAGAACCTCTCCAAGCTCCTGATAAGGCTTCCCAACGGGGGTGAAATGTCCCTGAGTGAAATGCTTTTGCCTCCTATGGTAGTTTTCCCAGAACACTTGTTCTCTTAGAGGCTCAATGCTTCTGTAAACTGTTCTGCTTCTGGCCAAGACCTTTCCATACTTCTGAGCAAAGCCAGGCAAAGCCTGAATGCACACAAAATCTCAAGGATCCAACACTTCAGCAGCTACCGGCACCCTGAGTCTGCTAGTTTTAGGTGGGTCTGGTACCACAGGTGCCTTGAGTCTGCTGGTTTTAGGTGGGTCTGGTACCACAGGTGCTTCAACTCTCAGTTTTTAGATACATCTGGTACTGGCATCCTTCCAGAATGGAAACACCTTGGTGTTTTTACTCCTTAAGTTATTAAGCTCTAGTTTCCCTGTCATGAAGACACACACTTGCTGCCCAATGAAGCAAGTCTTTTTCTAATGGGTAGCCCAGCAGAAGAACCAACTGCTAGCTAACACTACATGAGGTCTCATTCCCCTCAGCAGACCCTCAAACAACAGACACCAATCCTTAAGGGCCAGGACCCCTAAAACCTACTCAGTCACCTGGGGAACAACCAGAGCCAGCTCACCTCCCTCCGAAGGGTCTCGTTAAAAGTACAGCTTCCTTTTAAACCTGTTTTTAACAACGGCACAAACCTCCCCTGCCCGCAGTGCTCACGCCGAGGGCCTCCCGCCTCCCAGACGCTGGGGAGCAGCTTAAGGCGCCCCCACCTCCTTCCTCAGGGCGCCGACGGGGAGCGAGGGGCGGCCCCTCTCCTCAGCCGCCTCAGAGACCTGGCGCCAACCGCCGGCGCGGCGGGACAGCTAACGGCCGCGGGTGCCCGGGGAAACGCCGCGCGGGGCCGCGCGCCAGGGTGCTGAGCGCCCACCCGGCCGTGCGCGGGACCGTGCACAAGCACATGAACACCGGGCCGTGCACAAGCACGTCGGCACCCAGCCGTGCACGGGGCCGTGCACCAGACCGCCAGCACCCGGCCTTGCGCGGGGCCGTGCACCAGCAGCCCAGCACCCGGTCTTGCACAGGGCCGTGCACCAGCGCACCACCGCGCCAGCACCCGGCCTTGCACGGGGCCGTGCACCACCGCACCAGCACCCGGCCTTGCACGGGGCCGTGCACCAGCAGCTCAGCACCCAGCGTTGCGCGTGGCCGTGCACCAGCCCATCAGTACTCAGCCATGTGCAGGGCCATGCACCAAGGTGCTGAGCACCCAGCCTTGCTCAACCCTTGTGAAACATGCCATCAACCCTTCCTCCTAGGGCCGTTCCCAGTAAAAGCCTTTCAAATTTCACTCAAACCTTGTCAAACAACAGTAACTGGCGGCAAATGAGAATTCAAGATGGGTTTAATACTATATCTATTCAGCCCGAAAATACACAGACGATCGGCAGCAGCGGCGCATTATCCGAGGTGTGTGATTTCCAGCAGATTGGGGTTTTAGCCTGTCACGATGGCTCCAAGCATTTGAATTCCATGAGTTCTCCAAAGGGATGGGGTAACTGGAAACACCTCCTCCCTCCCTCCTTCTGTCCCTCCCCATCTTTCCTCTCAACCCTGAAAAAACATCACCCTTGCTATTATTTCACTGCATTTTATCTGTCCAACACTTTGCTATTATAACTTTGCATTTAGAGTGATGTGACCAGACATGAGAGGGCAGAGCGGGGCTCCACAGCCTCGGGGCTGCGGGGGACGTTTGCAGCTGGGAAGGCTCCCCCCTCCTCATTTTCCTTCTTGGCTTTATCTTTTCTGCAGGCTGCAGTATTCCCCAAAAACATCCCACCCTTGTGGTGGGCCAGGCCTGAGGTGCTCACCCACCAACCTGCCAAATTGTGGAGCTGGAAATGCAATTTCTGCTACTTTTCTCGTTGGCTGCAGCTTAATCATAGATGTTTCCAGCTGAAAAGAAATATTCCAAGACCTTGTCTTTGAGACAGCCAGGAGAAATAGCACAATTTTGTAATGATGACCCTGCTTTTGCTGTACCTGGGTGTATGAGTGTGTTTTCAAGTAGAACGTTTGAGAAAGAACTAGTTTCAATGACTTCCCTAATACAAGCAGTGACATCTCATCTAGCACCGGGATTTCAGCTCCGGGGACTTGAGGGGAAATATCTGCTGGACAATCACCGTGTGAAAAATATGAAAGTGGCATTTTGAAGCAGCCTTCATGCTTAGGTGCTGCTACATCCATACAGCGATGCTTTTGCATTGGAAAATGGTGCTTGATTGGTTTTGCCGGTCGGTTTGCATTTGGAAAAGCCTCTGCTCAGCCTTTGCCTGCAGCAGGTTGGGGCCTGCTAGGGCCTTCGGGTCCCAGCTGAGACACGTCGTCCGTCCCGTCCCCCCCCCACTCCACTTATTTAATTTGAGTCAATCCAGATGCTGCAAGCGCTGCTGAGGACTGAGGTGGGCACAGTGGGAGCAATCCCACACCCAGCCCTGCAGGCTTTAATGCTGTAATGCTTTGGAGTTGTGCCCAAAACGCACTCCGCTTCCCCGGCAGATCCTTGTTTTAATGGACTTAAAATAACCAAAGTGCGTTTGGCTCTGTCAGGATGCTCAGGGGCTGGGAAGGGCTCACAGGGGACCTGTGCAGGGCCATATCCTGCTGGTGCTGGAGGTACCCCATCTCTTCTGGTCTCCCTACCCTGCCGTTTGTGCCCAGATGCCTCATCCCAGTGGCACAGCGTGCAAGTGCAAGCCTTGGGGCAAGGCTTTTGCAGAGGTCATCAGGCCTTTCTCCAAACCGTTTGCAATCCCTTTCCCCCAAAGTTTGCCAGTGGGGAGCCCGTCCTGGCATTAAGTTCCTGCTGGAGCCCTGAGCTCCGAGAGGAGCAAGTTGGCCAGGCCTGGCTCCTCGGTGCCGTTTTTGTATAAATAAGCTCTCTCCAAGGCAGGGAGGATGATCTATTATTCAGAAACAAACAAAAAAAGATGGATCTATGGGTTTGTGTTTTTAGAGACATGCAAAACCATTGCCCTCCCACAGCCCGCAGCAGCTCCCGGGTAAAGCTCTTGCGGTGACCAGCTCCCATCTCCAGCCGAACCGGGTGGGTTCTCCCAGCTCTTCCCTTCCTCAGCTCCATTTCTCCTCCACCCTGTCCATCATCTAGTCCCATTTTCAAGCAATGCTCCAGGAACAACAGGTATGCATTTGTTTCTCTTTTTCTTCCGTGTCATTTCTCCATCCAGCTTACAATTTTTGGTGGCAATTTAACAGCTTTTACAAATTACATTCCTATCTTTTTCTCAGTTATTGTTAGGGAGGAGAAAGTCCCATTTTTCACTGTGATCCTTCAGGTTTTTGCTGTCACTGTATTTAAGACTTTTTTTTTTTTTTTTTCTTTTTTGTCCTTAGCTTTTATTTTCTTATCCCTCAAGGACAGCCTTGGAAATTCAAAGCTGTTCCCTGACTATCAGCAGATCTGGTATTCTCTTTGGCAGCTTTGCAGTGACTGTCTCTCTTCCTTCCATCCTTCCACCTAAATGACACCCTTTTCTCAATAAATTACCCTTTGTCTTTCAAAGTAGCGTTTTCATTTGTGACAGTTTGGATGTATAATAGTTGCATCCCAGCGGATACCTTCAGGAGCATCAACTAACAGGCCAATACAGACTCAGTGGTGCAGAAAATAAAGAGATTTATGTATTTTGGACTTTATTTCCCCCCCAACAATTGGGCTGTGCTCTGAATTTTCAAAGTTTGAGTTTAAAGGTATGGCTTCTCATCACCAAAAATAATTTTCCTGCAATGGAGGGATGGCTGAACCCATGGCAGAATTACCGTTTTTTCAACATAACATCCTTTGGGGTCCCTGGAACATGCCCTGGGGCAGCCAAGCCCACCCAGCCATGCTCCGTGGCCCCAGCGTGCTGACCTCAAGGCACAAAACACCAAAACCTGCTGAAAGCACAAATCCCACACTGCCAGCAGCACATGCCAAATTCCTTGCCCTGTTTCTGGTATTTAGAAATGCTCACGCATCCGTGGCCAGCATGGAGCAGCGGGGAGGTGAGCAGCACCCTGAGCGGTAGGTGCAACAGAAAGGCTAATGGGAATATCACCTGCAGGAACGTCCCCAGGCATCTTGCACACTCCCTAAACAGACAAAAATGGCCCAGGAAGGTTTCCCCGCTGTATGGCAGCGCACACCAAGGTGTGCCAGCTTGCTTCAAGTGCTTCCAGAACCTTGCGTGGAGAGAAGGCAGCTGCACTGCCAGGAGTAAGGGAATCTGTTGCATTGTACTTTGCAGTTAGCTAGCATTTCACAGTCTTTATGGTAGAAACGTGCCTGAAAAACAGCTGACCAGCAAAACCCCTGATTGTTTATGCTAGAGAGGAAACATTGAATTTGCAAACATTTCATAGCAATAACGATGGCGATCGATTAGTGCTGCTGTTGCTCGTGATCTTGCTAATGGAGGGTAAACGTACAGCATGGCTGAAGCAGGCTTAGCTGGAACAGCAACTTTGGGGTGTCCCCAGGCTCCCCATGGGCAGGGGGGACTCCTGGGGACCCCCTGCTGTGCTGGCCCGTGCAGCAGGGGTGTCCCCAAGAGCCCTCCCTGCCTGCAGGGACACATGCGTGCCCAGCACTGCTGGAGGGGGGATGCAGCTGATAAAACTCAAGTAGGTTGGATGCTCACACTCTGCTCCCATCGGATGAAGATGGAGATGTCCAATCCCATGGCCGCTGACAAAAGCATCCTCCCCAGCTCCTGCAAGCTGCCCAAAAGCAACAGATTGGACATTTTTGTTGAAATTGTCAAGATCCAGACCTTGGCTCTCGCAGCCTGGGACTTTCTTCTCACAGCCCTGCACCTTCTGTCTCCTTTCCAAACACCAGACAAGCCAAACATTATTTTACAATCCTGGCATCTGGCACGCAGCTCTGGGGCAAGCCTCTCAGCTTGTCACTGGCGAGATAAATGAGCCCGTTTCAGTGGCCGACTTCATAAAAGTATATGAAAAGTAGTTAACAAAAGGGTATTTCACAAAGCCGGGAATGCAAATGCAACCTCTGAGATAACTGAAACAGCCATAAAATGAGGAAGCAGCTTTCCATCTGTGGAAATAGATGTCATTTTATAGAGGCTCTAATTAGTTATGCCCAGTCCTGCAGCCGTTTCGTCGGCGGGGCGCACAGGCTGCCTCTTGCTCTGCAGCTCCCAGGGCTTTCAGGGTAAGGAGGGGGAAGGCAAAGCTGGAGGAAGAGCTGCTTAATCTTGTGAAAGTCCCCTCTGAGGGCTGTGTTTTCAGCTGGTACCCAACAGCAAACAAAGCCAGGGTTGTTTTGCAAAGGTGGCGACGGCAGCGCTCGGCCCCAGCTGCATGGCAAGGTCAGCCCTAGCAACAGTGCCATGCTGGCCCCAGGAGATCTGTGCTCCTCCATCTCCTCTGAGCCCAGAGGGACTCACGGGGAAGGTTTATTGGGGTCATGGTTCAGCAGTGGGGTCCCAGGGGGCTTACTGGTTCTCCCCAGCATCGCTGCTGCAGCCTGGGGGTTTTCATGTGGTTTGGGTATAGGGTATTCACAGTGTGCCAGGGAAGGTGTGCTTGGGAGGGTTACTTCTTCAGCAGAGCACTGGGATTGCCAGTTTTAATTTGGTTGGAGGCAATATGCTTACAAATACAGATTTGTATTTTGCCTTTTTTTTTTTACAAATGCATTTTTGTAAATGCAGATTTGTAAAAGTTGCCTTGAGTCCTCCGAGGTGCCACCTCCTTGAGAGGGAACATCCCTGCTGGGGCAAAATCCTCTCCCGGCTCTTCCACGGACATGGATTTCCTCCCCTCAAACCTCTTCTGCAACTTTTGGGCAGAAGCTGTCGGTTTTGATACACCCCATGCTTTGGGCCTTACCCTGCTTTGGGCTGAGAGCACAGCTCCCACCCAAGTGCTCCATGGGGAACGCCGGCACCCAGCAGGAGGATGCTGGGGTTTATCCCCACCGTGGCACCGCTGCAGCCCACGCTTGCCCCTTTCGAGCTCTTCTGGTGCAACGTTCGGCTTTTCCTTTGTTCCTCCGCCTGCAAGAATCCCTGCAAACCTGCCAGCCTGCAGCGAGCTCGGCAGGATTAACGCTGGAGCGGGACGTACCACGGGAATTAGTCACCGCCGGGACCTCAGTCAAGTGTTTTATTTAATGCCCTTTTCCAAAGACATTTGTACTTGAAAAACTGAAGAATTACGAGCTCTCTGCTAACAAGTGTGACTCAGAGGAGCTGTGGGCACACACCATTTAAGTGAGAAGTGTCTTCACGGTGCTGACGCAGCGTGGGTGAAGAGGGGCGAGAGGCTGCTGCCCCTCACCGAAACAGCCGAAACCCACCTGTCACCCGCTTCCCTCCCCCCGCAGCAGGGCTTCACCCTCTGCCACGGGAGAAGGTGCTGCTGAGAAAGTGGGGTTTGTAAAAAAAATACCAAAACACCAAACAAAAAACAAACCCAACCCAAATGACTTAAATTTGTGCTGCCAAGAGCTTTGCTACAGAGGGAACGGCTCAGAGTGCCGAGCGGCTGAGCCAAACTGCTGACGTGCCCTGCTAACAGCAACCGGAGCTGTGCTGGCATTCAGTGCACCGAGCAAACCTGTGCCCAAAACACAGGGCAGGGCAATGCTCTGCTACCAAAGGCCACCCTGCCCTTTACCATGGTCTCCTGCCTCTGTGGCTGCCAGGAACTTGCTCAGCAAGAAGTTTGTGGGACACTGCCAGCCTCCCCAGAGATGGCTTTAAAAACAACGTGCCTTTGCCAAGCATTACCTGTAAACTGCTCCGGTGCGCAGGTCCGTGCACGGAGCACTGAAGGCTCAAATATTTGCAGAAGGCATTTGGGGGTTGCCCGAGTCCCCGTGCCAGCCATGGCAGGTCACAGCATGGGTGTCACAGGAGCCAGGGAGGTTACAGGTAAAAAATAATGATAATTTATTCAGCTTTTCTCAACACAACATCCACCATCGGCCTTGCGGGGGATTAACAGATCAGACATTGTCAGCAGCCGGAAGATGCTGTACAGAGGGAGGGCAACCAGCGATGCGATTTATAGGGACGCAAGCCTTGAACTTTCTTCAGATCGACTTCCAGCGCATTACCAGGATGGTGGGGATTAGCTGCTAAGCGGCGGCATTTGGAAATCCTCCCAGCTCTTTCCCAAAGTGGAGGAGGCTTTGCGTGTGCTGAGCCTGGTTACTCCAACCCCCACAAGGCCCTCGAGGAAGGGGAGACCTGCATTCCTCACGGGACCTGGCCTCCAGTGGCCAGAACAGGGGTGGTGGCTTTGCACAGCGCTGCATCTCGGCAACTTGTGATGCTGCTCCACCCCAGCTGGCCAGCAGCAGCTGGCAGAGGCTCACCATGGAGCAGGGTGCAGCCCAGGTATTATTAGATATGATGCTTTTATTTCTGCTTCGGCCAAAGTTCAGCTGGTGCAGCTTGAGCTCTGATGCCGCGATGGGCGCTGGATGCGTCCCATCCTGCCAGGAAAGCTCTGGCCATTTGGTGCTGAGGGTCAGAGGGGCCCAGCCTGGAGAAACGTCACTGCGTCCCATGCATGCTACCATCCAGCCACGTGGCTTCCCACTACAAATTATTTCATAATCCTCCTTTTGTTATCATTAAGAAAAACAGAAGCAATGACAAGAAATGATCCTAAGCCAGGACACGCAGGGCTCTGGGTTGTGCAGCACCAGCTTTGCCAGATCGCATAACCCTCCCCGTTTTGCATCCCCTAGGGAAATTTCTTCCTCCCCTTTGCAGAGCTCAGGCTCTAAGAAAACTCTCCTTGCTGCTGTCCTACTTAGAGGGGGAGAAAAAAAATGAAGTAAGAGTCTATACAACATCTGTATCAAGCTGCAGCACGTTCCTCTTCGCCAGCATCCCACAGCATCTCCCCCTGCAACTTGCCTGACCTGGGCTTGCAGGGGAGGGGGTCTGGGATTTGTGTAGGGAAGCAGATGGGCTCTGTGGCCGGGCAAGGTAAAGTGGGTGCTGCCACCAGCCTGGAGAGGTGGGCCATCCCTCCGTGCCATCCTGGCATCCGCGGGATGGGAGTCGTTCCTCCGAGCCCCTGAGCTGCAATTCCCAGCACACACGCAGCTGGCTCCTCGGAGCTTGTCGAGACCTCCTCAAGTGCAACACTGAGCCTGCACTCCTGGCTGCGGCTTGTTAAAATAAATTGAAATGTAGAGGGAAAGTCATTAAGATCTCTTTCATCAACACCATTCCTCACAGGCCCGGAGAAGCTGAGGTTTTGTCAGATCACGTTATCACCACGGCTTCGCTGCTTCCGAACCTTGAAGAGATTCTTCCAAAAGTGCAACCGCCCCCTCGCCTGCTCCTCTTTCAATCTCCAGCTATTTTTATTTCACTCCTTGAGATAAAAGTATGTGTGTGGGAGAGGTATTTACACACACATAAGAAAATATAGATGCACATAAAAATAACCTGATGATTTGAGAGAGAGACGCTTCACTTGGGCAGAGCTTTCTGGTCCCCATTCCATTATATAAAGAAAATGCTGAAGTTGTGGAGGCTTGACAGGGGGGTTGCCGTGGCTCTCGTGGATGCTGTGAGCATCCTCCTGCCCACAGCAGGCTCTGCTTATGCACAGGATCTGAAGCCCCCAGTGGACAGGATGGCAGCTGGGTGAGGCGTGCCCTGAGTTAGTGCTGAAATTCCCCAAAAGGAAAAATAAAGAGACTTTCATGACCTTGGAAAGTTTATGGCCTGCTGTGGAGCAAATGCAGGGGAGGTTAATTCTGACAGAAACCTTCTCATACTCTTATATTCATGGTGCATTTCCAGATGTTAACTGCCTGTCTTCACATTGCTTTTATGTTTAAATACCTTATTTAAAGGAAAGTGGGAAGGGAAAGGTGAGTGCCTGGTACCACCAGCCCCCAGCCGGTACTGCCCAGTCTCGGCAGTGCCTGGGCATTGGTGTGGTGCACCATCTGCCCATCCCATGGGGTGAAGAGCCAAGGGCCTCACATGCCCACCACTCCTCCTGCGTCCTGCACATCCCATGGGATGGATTTAACATCCGCTGACCCCGACAGAAATCTGGGATCCATTGGGCAAGACCAGCCTCTAAGCAGCACTGGATCTGGGAGGGAGCGTGCTCACGCAGCGAGGCGGGCAGGCGGCGAGAGCAGGCTCAGCCTAGCTCAGGGTCAACATCTCTGCCAAAAACAAGACAACTCACAAACATGAGACCTGGGGCAGCACTCTCAGTGTCCCTACAAGCCGCAGCACGCCAGGACGTCGCTGCTACCCTGCCGGCGAGCGTGTCACAGGCTGCACCAGCCAAGCCAGCATAGCTCTGCAGTACAGAACATCCTCGCTGGCTCTGGCGCGGGGGAAACACGATCGCACTCACAGAGCCCGGGCAGCAACGGTGATGCGCTGGGGCTGGCTGCTGCCAGCCTTGTTTTGCCTTTCTTTTTTAACAGGCTGCCACACACAGCATTCTTGGTGACAAGTGACAGCCTTGTTGTATTAACAGCACTCCGCCAAATGGTATTACTATTATTATCTGTTTTTGTGAGTATAATAGATAATATGACTAGCCCCCTCCAAAATAACCCAGAGTTTGAAGGAAGGATTTGGATTATTTGCTGAACATCTCAAGCTGTGATAACACAAGACAGCACCGTATCGTACCAGAAAGCGCTGCCGTGTGTTCCACACACCTCACCTGCAGGAAACTTCTTGCATTAAACCACAGGATAGCTGTCACTGAATCATTCCGTAATTGCAGGAGGAGATAACAAGAACAGAGAGTGCTCTGGCAAAGCTTGCCCGGCCAAGGTTGTTTAAAAATACCTAGCCTCAGCCCTCCTGGCTTTCTGCAGCTCTGCTGGGTGTCGGAAAGCCCACGCTGCTGGCGAGCAGGTGCTCCCCGCGGGCTCAGTCCATTGAAATAACTGCTGGGATCTCGCCCAGGATCTCTTATCCCAAAACTTAAGCCAGATCCCAGCCAAGAAGTGCTGCGCTACACTGGAAAAAAACACGGCAACATGCCCTGCCAGTGACGTCCATTTCGTGTTAAGAACAAAAGATGTCTCACCACCCATCAGGAGCATCACCCTGCCTGCCGGATGGACCCATCTGCTGTAACGAATCTGAAAACACTGGAAATAATTTTTAAAAGCATATGTTAAAAAAAGCTTACCCGGAGGTGGGCTGAAGGGGCAGCTGCCAGGCTTGGCTGGGGCTCGAAGCAGCAGTTTCTGACCCAGCAGATGGTCAGAGGACGCTGAGCGCAGACGCTGCCCGGGCACCGTGGCTGCTCGCCCCATTAGTGTTTGCCAGCACAAGCCAGGAGGGAGGATGGACAGGGGAAAGGCTTCCCAGGGGCCCAGGCACTGCTCTCCTGTCATCCCTGGCACGTTCTCCTGAGAGGCAATGCAACCAAGGCTTGCATATTTGCTGCTATTGCTCACTGTCTCCCCTGAGCACCCCAGCCTGCGAGACCCGTCAGAGGAGACAAACCAGCTTGCACGTGGGTTTTTGCCATGACTAACAGCTTAAGTAAACAACCAGGTAAACACACTAATTTTACTTTCAAAACAACAACAAAAAGCCACAAAGCCCAATTCTTCCTGGAGTAAAGACGGGTGCGTAATTATCGGCATTTGTCCTCTCAGTGCTTTCGCAAGTTGCCAGCATTTTAAAACCTGGCAGCCGCTACAAGACAAAGTGACATATTTAGCTCAGGAGCAAAATGCTGCTCGCTTGTAGATGCCAGGGAGCGGGGGAAAGGAAAAACACCTGCGAGGGAAGTGCCTGCTGCCCCGCAGAGCCATGCTGGGGAGGATCCACAGCGTCATCTCGAAACCAGGGGAATAGAGCCTGCCCCTGAGTCAGCTCAGCTTGGGGGATGGCTGGCATTGGAGTCATTTATAGCCAGATGCTCTGATCTTGCATTTAGGGGTCTATGCATCCTTTGGCACGTGACTTTCCAAGGAGTACAGCTCCAGCCATTGCATTCTTCAGGGCTCCGTACTGGGCGCGGTGCTGCTCAGCACCCTTGTTGGTGACATGGGCGCTGGGACTGAGCGCCCCCTCAGCAGGTTTGCTGGTGACACCAGCCTGCGCGGTGCGTCAGCGCGCTGGAGGGAAGGGACCGTGACAGGCTTGAGAGGTGGGCCCGTGTGAACCTCGTGATGTTCAACAAGGCCAAGTGCAAGGTCCTGCACGTGGGTCAGGGCAATCCCAAGCACAAATACAGGCTGGCTAGAAGACAGACTGAGAGCAGCCCTGAGGAGGACTTGGGGATGCTGGTGGACGAGAAGCTCACCACGACCCGGCAATGTGCACTCGCAGCCCAGAAAGCCAACCATACCCTGGGCTGCATCACCAGCAGCGTGGCCAGCAGGGCGAGGGAGGGGGCTCTGCCCCTCTGCTCCGCTCCGGTGAGACCCCCCCTGCAGCCCTGCGTCCAGCTCTGGGGCCCAGCGTAAGAAGGACATGGACCTGCTGGAGCGAGTCCAGAGGAGGGACACGGAGATGATCGAGGGCTGGAGCACCTCTCCTGTGAGGGCAGGCTGAGAGCTGGGGTTGTTCAGCCTGGAGAAGCGAAGGCTCCAGGAGAACTTCCAGTGCCTAAAGGGGCCAACCAAAAAGCTGGAGAGGGCCTTCTTGCAAGGGTCTGTATCGACAGGACAAGGTGGAATGGTTTTAAACTGAAAGAGGGGAGATTTAGATTAGATACTAGACAGAAATTCTTCCCTGTGAGGGTGGTGAGGCGCTGGCCCAGGTTGCCCAGGGCGGCTGTGGGTGCCCCATCCCTGGGGGTGCTCAGGGCCAGGCTGGACAGGGCTTGGAGCAACCTGGTCTGGTGGAAGGTGTCCCTGCCCAGGGCAGGGGGGTGGGACTAGGTGATCTTTAAGGTCCCTTCCAACCCAAACCGTTCTACGATTGCATGGTCTCACTCACACTGCAAACCCCAAGGCTGAGCCCTGACACTTTGGGTTTGCCTACAGCTCCTTCTCTTTGCTTAGAAATGGGTTTGAGCAACCCCCCTGAAAAATCCCAGTCCTGAGAGCTGCCTTCTGGGGAGCAGGTGGGGAGGTCTGTTGGCACAAAGGCTGCCTGGCTTGACCTGGGCTCTGATTTTATGGTAAGGCTTACCCTGGGGCTGGCTGAGCAGCACCTCCCTCACACCCCCAGAGCTGGTGCTCCAGCGGGTCCAACAGCCTGTCCCCATCGCTCCAGACTCACACCATGGTCACACAAAGGCCCTGAGAAGCCCACATCCCGCAAGCCCCTACAACCTCTGTGGAGGAGTGAGGAGCCCAGACCTGACCCTGCTGGGTTCGGGATCGGTCAGTGTTAATTGCCATCAGATGCAGGATTGAGATGAAGCCATTTCCTAAGCAGTGTGCCATAAGGATCCAACTTGCTCCGTTTGATGATTCCTCATTTTAGTAGCAGGTGGTATAAGGGCAGGGAAAAAAACCTATAAAATGTTTAACATCCCTTTAGCCTCAATTTATCTGAAGAGAATTCAAACAGCACAATTTCCCCCCACCATCTGGGTGCCACTTTAAAAGACATTTTCTCATATCATTGCAATTTCAGAAAATCTTGTTGTATAGCTATGGAAATGCAAGATGCTTCCCCTAAATTGTGCATCAGTGTGAAGCTTTTTAAACCTCAACTGCGGCTTATGATATATTGTGACAGCTCACAGACAGCTCCCAAAAGACTTTCCCAGTTCCAACACCACCCATGCAGGGGACCCCAGCTTCAGGTGCTGCAGTCCCACAGTGCGAAGCCCTCTGCTTGGTTTTGCCTCGTTTTGCTTCAGTAATGGGAAGAAGATTCCCTTGCAGAGCTGTGAACCTGCTTGCCTGGCTGCAGGCTATCGCATGTGGGTGCACACAGGTACATACGTCCATGACTTATATTTCCCACTCATGTGCCCCAAAATAGCTTAGAAACACATTGAGCTACTCCAAAACCTTAGAGAAATCTCACAGGTCTGTATAAATATCCTGCAAGCAGGCAGCCTGGAAGAGGAGAATGGCTCTAGTGATGTCCCTGCTGCCCTCAGCCCTCCTTAGACAGAACAAACCGCTGCAGGGAAAGCTGCCCTTTGCAGACAGCCGACCCCAAAACATGGCTCCATAGGAGAGGGGCTTCGGTACCAGAAAGAGCAGTCTCCTCCAGCACCCCAGCCCCAGGGCAGACTCCCAGCCCGAGAGGGACCTGCAGAGGGTCAGGTCTTTGCTGAGCTCCGGGCCAGAGCCTCAACCCCTGCCTGCACAAGCAGACCCCCTAATCACAGAGCAAACTCCTATGACCAGCGATACACAGCTCAGCTAATTCCTCCATCCTGGTGAAAGCTGTTTGTCCCTGTCCCTCCTCAGCAGCTCCTCAGAGCCCCGTGCCGCCCGGCACACCGCTCCCCCCCAGTCCCGCTGACCACCCCCGAGAGCACCCGCGCTCAGACATTGATGCGCAGCCAGAGGAGGCAACCGAAGAATGAATGGAAGGGTCAGCGCAGGTCAGTGGGTGCTCAGTGTTGTTTGCCTTCCAGCTCAACGATCACTTAAATAGAGCAGGAGCAACTCCAGAGCAGCCAGCTCATCGAGGGGATGATCTGTGTGCCCAGGGAGAGAAGGGATACGTGGCCACCGGCCAGTGCCCCCCGTGCAGGGCAGGGCTGCCCCCGTTTCACCAGCGAGGGGTGAAGGACGGGGCAGGGAGCCAGGGTTAAAGCCAGCAGAGAGCTGCTCCTTCCCTGGGGAGTCCAAAGAGTCACCCCCATGGACTGTCACCAGCTACACAGCTCTGCTCACCCCGCCACATCCCCGTTGCTGCCTGCGTTTGGGCATCCCCGGGCTCAGCAGTGGGGTGCACAATCACCCTCATCGCTCATGCTGCTGGGGTGCCGGAGGGGCTGAGGGCAGGACCCCGGGGCAGCCCCGGGCTGGGCATGGAGAAGGAGTTGCTCCTTCCCAGGCAACACGCTGGAAAGGGGGGCATTTGGGAACTTTGGTTTTAAATCCAGTGGGTTTGCTTGTTTTTGAAGCAATTAGTGACTTTTCCCACACGGCTCCTGCATGGCAGAAGGTGGCAGCTGCCTCGGCAACATGGGCAAAGCTGGAGGGACACTGAGCCAAGCTCCTGGCTCAGAAGGGCAAAGCTTTTGTCCTCAGACACCCTGGACTCCGGAGGGGCCTGGCAGCTCACCAAGGTCACAGGCTAAACTCAGGATCGGTAAATCCGAGACTGGGTCTACAGCTGGCAAATCAGGTCTGGATGAGGCCACACCATGGCCCCACCACCCTGTTTGACCTCAAAGCAAGAAGCCCAATCCTGAGAAATGCCTGCTCAGGGAAGCGCAGGACATTTCCAACAGAGAAATGGATGTTCTCAGGGACCAGAAAGCCCTCGAAGGGCTGAGGATCAGCCTTTCTACTCCACGCACGTCGCTTCATGAGTGCCTCGGTTTCCCTAAGGTACAAAGCAGGACATTTTCAGTCCTTGAAATGCAGGATGCATCTTCCAGGTTTGCACTGATCCCATCAGAAACCAGCCCTGGGAACTCAGGTGAATGCTGGCTCCGTGGTGTTCTTCCCAAAGCTGGCTCCTGCCTGACGGAGCCTCTCACAGCCCACCAGGGAGGATTGAAATGCTGAGCACGCCTTCCTGGCATTCACCCTGATTTTCAGAAATTGCAGTAAATCAGTATCGCTGCAAATTGGCCTCTTTTTTTGGCTCTGGCTTGATGTAAAAAAGAAAACAAATGGAGTTTTAAAATGCAGCTAATCAAGGAGTTAAAGAGAGGTTAATCTTAATGGATTAATCAGCTCGCAGGGGGATGGGAAGGAGGCACAGACAGGGAGGAGCAGAGCAGCAGCCAAGCCGCTTCTCCCAAGTTGCTTCTCCCAAGTTGCTTCTCCCAAGTTGCTTCTCCCAAGTTGCTTCTCCCAAGAGCAATGACAAGTTTTGGGGAGAGTTTGGAGATCTGCATCCAGCATGAGGCTGACCTGGCAGCAACAGGTAAGTCCCAGGCTAAGCTACACCTTCCCTGAGAAAATGGAGTCCTCGATGCATTCATTATCACCCCGTGGGAAAAACAGGGGGCAATGTTTGACTTCACCACCCTCACCTAGAGTCTATCATCTCCTTTCAAACACCAATAGGTGATAAAACGCAGGACAGGGGACACCCCTGGCTGGTGTTAACCCTCGCTGCAAAACTCAGGGGGTGACAGGGAAAGGGGCTCTGAACAGAGACTCAGAGCCGAGGCGGTCATGATGATCTCACTGTTAATTATGCAGAGAAGTCATTTAGCTGTGGCTGCATGTGATGAAGTGGTATGACAGAGTGGAACAAAACCCCACAGCCACTTTGAGCAAATTGAAGCAGCTTTCCACCCTCTCCTGCAGGAAGCAGCACCCACCATGGTTGTCCTGACCACCCCGTGAGGTCCCACCTGTGGCTCCTGCAGCCATATCCAAAGCATCCCCCTGCCCAGTATCCCAAAACCTCAGCACCTGCCTCCCAGCACAGCCAGGCGTTCTTCACGGGGTAAAGCCTCTTTATAGGCAGCTAATTGGGCTTAGGCATAGGAAGGGCTTGAATATAATTAGTGACAGTGAAAGCAAGGAGGTTTAAAGAAGGTTATTAATGATATACACTGCTGTATACAACAGCATAATAGCCAAAAAAATATTAGATCCATTAAGTATCATTATCAAGGCCTGGAGCTAATCATTTAAGCTTAATGAAACTAATACATTTCTCCAGCACTGGCAGTAGAGCTCATCCCTTGGAGGGAAACAGCAGCCAGGAAGGCTCAAGCCATGGTGTCTCAGCAGCATTGCTGCTGGCCCTGACTGGGGCACCAGTGCCCATGCTGGCTCTGGGATCCACGTTGCCAAGAGCTGAGCCCACTACCAAGTGCTTTCAGAAGCAATTCACTCATTTCAGCAGGAAACCTTTTGCTTTGGCAGCTCAAAGACCTTCTGGTCAATGATGTCCTACATAGACATTTAACACGTTGCAGAAGGTTTTCCCCAGTGCCCCTGTCCTTGGCACGGGTCAGACCGGTGCTGCTGGTCTTTGCTCCCTGGGACCTTGGGCTCGAGTGTTAACACCATTGGGGAGGGCAGGGAGATCTCCCAGACCTCCCTTAGCTGGTGCAGGAATCCAAGGCATCCCAGAGATGTCCCCCTCCAGCACCCATCTCCAGGGCAGGGCACCCATCCCACTGCGTCCCCCCACGCCCCCCTCCTCTCCCTTGTTTTGAGCAGCTCTTTGGAGACAGGAGGAGAAATGACTCGGAGCCGAGGCGGTCACGATGATCTCACTGCTAATTATGCAGAGAAGTCATTTAGCTGTGGCTGCGTGTGATGAAGTGGTATGACAGAGTGGAACAAAACCCCACAGCCACTTTGAGCAAATTGAAGAGGGAAAAAAAAAAACCCCAAGTGAGCAAACCCAAGTGCCTCAACCTGTGCCTGCCCTTCTGTGAGCCCCTGCAGATGCTGTGCTACCCCCAGACCCACTGCAGTTAGGGACGGGCAGCTCAGATTGGGAAACAATTAAAAAACCCATTAGTTCCACTTTCCCCTTGCCTTTGTCTGGGTCTGTTTTCTGCCCTGGCCACAGCAGAGGGCTCATTGCTGCAGCAACGAAGAGCCTGGGATTAGCACCGGCCTTATTAAAAACACTCACTCACACCTCATTTTACCTTCATGCTGGAGATGATTTAGCTTGATTTATTCTAATTAGTTGTGATTTATTGTTTTAATGAGCTCTTCTGCAGGCTTTTTGTGCTTCATAACCACCCTCCTCAGCTGCTAGAATACATTTTCAAGAGATCTTTTAATAAGGAGAAGTTTCCAAGGCTGCCTTGGATAGGAAGCTTTTTGTTGCAATCCGAAAGAAGAAAACGAAGATGAGCTTTGCCTCCCCTGCAGGATGGGTTTGCTGTGGAGCATCTGGCTGGGAGAAGGAGGCTGCACTTCAGCACTGTCACCTAAATGGCAAGACAGCCCTTAATTACCAGCAGCCTTTGCAACAGGGTTTCAAGACTGACAAAAGAAAACAAATAAGAGAAAATTCCCTGCCTCTCTGCTCCAGCTCACTATTCGAGGGTAGGAATTCGTGGCTGTGGCTCCATGAAGGGGTTGGTGATGCCCAGCACCACCGTCGCACACACAGTCCGCCCAGCAGGGTCCGTGCTGCTGGTGAGGGTCACCAGGCTTGAGCCTCAAAGCACGCCCAACCCTCTCCTGAGATGGGTGTGGGCAGAAGCATCCAAAACACGATGCCATGATGCCCCACCAGCACTGCTTTATCTACTGAGGTCTCTCCTCCCCTTCTCTCTGCTAAGATGGGCAAAGCTTCAGGATCTTCTTTGTTGGCTCCCCAGGAGCGGCCGTGCAGGTTCACGGCCAGGAACTCCTGCTGAACTTCTCTGCCTTCGATTTAAAAAGGACAGAAGGGGTGTCTTGGCAGCCAGGGCAGGTTATTCCTATGACATTGGCTTTTTTATTAGAGGAAAAGTTTTTTTCTTCTCTGGCCCCACAGCCATTGTGTGGCAAAGTATTTTCTTTGGAGACATCCAAACTAAAGCAGATGATACTTGCTTTGCAAGTAGGTACCAAAACCACAACAAAGTCTCCAACAGAAGGGAAACTCCCACAGAGAAACATGAAAAACCCCAAATGACCTTGACTTTAGCAGAGAGACACATGGATGGTTATGGGATATTCTCTAGGGGAAAAGGGACTGGCTTGTAACGAAGGGGCCTGTCTGTGTGAGAAAATGAGAAACCCTCGGGGAGCCAGGGATGCTCTGGGAAGGAAAAACATTCAGGAGTGTAATATCAGCCTCCCTGTGCAAAGCCAGCTAGGTGATCTGCAGGAATAAGAACCAGCTGCCAAGTGAGAGGCTGGAAAGCTGCACTTGGCCTGGAGGGGTGAGGAGAGCACTGCGGCAGGGGGAAACCGAGGAGGAGGATGCTGGAGGAGAACAGGCTGAGCTTCTGCACGCCCATGGCACACGCAGCTCAGAGCTGTGCAGAGGTTCCCAGGGTGGCTGTAAAGCGCCAACATCCCCATCAGCCAGCCACAGGGTCTCTGTGGCCACCTGAGGACCCCCGCAGAGTGACCTAACTGTGTGCCAGGAGCAAGCGAGAGACATCAAGTGCATCTCCACGGGGTGAGCCAGCAAGCACGTTCCGAGCCACGGGCGATGCTTGCCCAGAGCGGAGCTGGATGAAGCCTCAGGAGCTGCTGTGCTGACCGTTGGCCACAGCCCTGACCGGACATGAGCCAGCTCCTGCCACAGGACCTGGGCACTCAGAAGGTGAGACCAACCCAGTTCTTCTAGGAGAAGAAACCAGACCTCTGGAGATGCCTGGTGTATCTGGGCAGTTCTGATGCTCCTTGTGGATTATTTACCCTGCTCTACATGCTGCCAAACAAAATAAATCAATTCAGATTTTGCTTCCATTTTAGGAAAATAAATCCTCTGGGACAGGCCAGGAGCCAGTGCCCCGCGAGGAGCCACGTGCTCACCCAGCCTGGCCCCGGTGGGGTAGGGACCAGCACTCGAGCTGCTCGGCCCCGCGGGCCCCCGCCCCACTGGGGGCTGGCAAAGCCCCTGTGCCTCCTCGGCGGCTCAGGGCAGGTGGCCGGGCACAGCCAAGAGGTTTATTCAGCCTCCTGCCGCCGAGCCACCCAGCCAGCTCCCCCAAGGCTTGGGTGACCTTATGCTTATCTCTTCGTGTCCTTCACCCCGTCTGCAGCAGCTAGTTTGGGTGGCAGGTCCCCCCAGGCCGGTTTCCTACAACAACCTGTCCCCGCTCCACGGCTGCGGCACTGGGAACCACCAGCTTGTGCAGCAGGAGGGATCACCACTGCAAAGAAACGAGAAAAAAATCTTTTCCAAAACAACAAGTCCATGTGAACCACCTGCATTTCCCTCCAGCTGCCCAGGAGAGCTTTGCCAGGGCTTAGAGCTGAGCTTGCAAGCTCACGGTCCTGAGATGCATCACAAGCTGCTGGATTTCCAAGCTCAGCCCCACTCCCAGCATCTCCTCTCCCTGGAGCAGGCACACTCCTCATCCTCCTTGCTCCTGCTGCTGCCTGAACAGCAAGGCATGGGCTGGCACCAGTGGCAACAAAGAGCCTAATGCAAATTGCCCAGCGTCCGACTGCTTAATTACACCAGCCCCTTTCAGATGTGATTGTGTATTTTACCAGAACTGACTTCTTCAAAAGAAAAAAATACAATCTTTCCAACATCTGCTCCTCTCCCTTCCCTGGCCGGGGGCACAACCCCATGCCAGCACCATCAGCTGTGAGAGCAGGATTTGAAAGGCTTGATTAGGATGGCTCCTCTGCCTCCTTCATCCGTAAAAATCATTTGGCTTCAAACGAGGTGGATATTGGTAAATCTAATGCTGCTCCAGGAGAAATAAGGGAGCACCAGCCTCCCAGAATGATTCTGACAGGGCCGGCAGAGAGGTGGTGTTGTGACCAGGGTGCCCCATGCAAGGGGAATTGATGATAAACACAATCCTGATCTTCCTCCCATGTGCAGGAGGGGTCCCAAAATGCACAGCCCAGGGTCTCAGTCCCTCCCGAGCCCCCTCAGCCAGCCCCAGGGCTGGACCCATGGAAAGCCCACTCTCCCTGGGGGCATGCTCGCCCTGGCCACGTCCCGTGCACAGCATCTCCCTGTTAGAGCCAATATGAAGCTATAAATCGTAATGTGTTATGACACCACCTGATGCAGTGTAATTGCTACAAACCCATGAAATGTAATGTAATTGGCAGAGTGGCCATTACAGCATTGTGTTATGTCTTAAAAGCTGTTATCTCACATGCAGGCTGAGGACGAGCAAACAGCTCCCGCTCCCCACTGGCCCCAGTTCTGCAGCACCCTGCTACCCCAGAAACACACACCTCCCCCCCATCCTCCTCAGTCACAGGGGGAGATGCTGCTGCAGAAATTCTCCAACATTTCCAAACTTATTTTTGACCTTTGCAGTAGGGATTACTTTTTTACAAACCTCCTTTGCTTCAATAACTGGGTCATACTTCACAAAAAAAAAAAAAAAAAAAAAAAGCAGATCGCCACTTACAACACTTACAATTATTTCATTAGTAGATGATACTCCAGACAATCCAACAGCTTGAGAAGCTGCTGGCTGCACAGGTCCAAGCATGCTGCCTGTGTAAGAGGTCCTTAGTGCTAATTGCTGATGCCAACCTCAGCCATTAAGAAATTATTTCTAATGCATCTTACAACAGTCTCAATAAGACCTTATTAAGGAATTCATCAGAAAGCAGAACCAAATAAAACAGAGAGTGATTAAAGAAAAAAAAAATAATCCTCCCCCAGAATGCAGGATCAGCGGGAGAGAAAGCCAGAAACCATCACCCAAATGCAGCAGCCCTTACCTGTGCTGCAGTCCCAAAGGTGAGCAGGGGGCTCCCATCATCCCAGCACCAGTGCAGCTGCTGCCTGGGGGCCTCCCCATATAGCCTGGGGTGGGAGAGGGGCTCAGCTGCAGCTAATTCCCACCCCGCAGCTCCCTGCAGAGTCGCATCTGGTCCCCTGTGCCTGCAGACCTGCTCAGGGGAGCCGTCATCTCCTGCTCATGTGGTGCATGGTCCAGGATGCTGCGGGGCCACATCCAGCTGCTCGCTCCAGGTGCTGCAGCCTGGGGGTCGCCCCAAGGACCCTTGTGCTTCCCCTGGGGTCCTTCCCATGAAAAGTGCATTGGGGGGATGGGGCACTGGGGCCAGAACTGGGGTTGAGCCCAGTGAGCTTGGAAGACCGGGGATGCTTTCTCCAAAGACTGAAAAAAATAATCCTTTGAAGTAGCAAGGAAGAGGATGGACAGTTTGTGCTGAAGAGGTGTCACCCACAAGGCATGACATCTCCAAGTAGCACGGGGACACAGGGCTGGATCTGTGACTCATGACTTTTTTGCTTTCCATCCTGGTGTTGGTATTACATTTCGAGGACTATATTTTATTCATAAAAATTGCTGTGCTCACAGCCGTGCCTGGCGGAGCTGTGGTGGCTGAGCCCAGGGCTGGCTCCTGCTGACAGGCGTGGGTGGGGGTGCTGTGCACTGCCTGGGGCTCCAGGCTCCCTAACAACTCTTGAAAATAAAATACACCACATAAAACCAGGGCAAGAGCCAGGTTCCCCTCCATGACCTAGAGTGTGGATACCACGGTGGCCCCCGAGTGCCGGGGCCGGGTTTACAGCACGTGATGGGCTGTTGTTGGTAACCGCATCCCTGACAGAGCATGTGAGGTTGTATTTTTAACTTGGAGGTCCTGGTGAGATGGAAAACCGGGTGCCCTGTCCAGGTGCTGCACAGATCAATGGAAAAACTCCGGCTGCCCATCAGCACCTCTGCTTTACCAACCCCAGGCACTGCAGCAATTTGGCAAATCTTACCCGGTGCTTCGCCCCAGAGAATGGTTTTAAGACCGTCCAGAGCCCAGCAGAAACCGTTTGCTGGTGCCTCTGCTGGGGAATTAGCTGGGAATTGCTTCCCTGTGGAGCTGCCAGTGCGGAGCTGGCAGGGTGAGATGGATATGGGGATGGTACAAACCTGACTTGCCCAGCTCAGAGGCTGATTTAGCATCTCCAAACAGGAAAAACATTCCCAACCCCTCAAGAGGGTAAGGAAAGGATGAGCCCGTGGTCCTCAGGGGGCTCAGTGCCTCCTTAGCACTGTGTTCGCTGGGACTTGGCATTCACAGGCTGCGGAAAAGGCTCAAGCAAATGCTTCAGCAGCCCATTAGTGCAAACATCCCCTTCTTCCCCCCATGGGCAGGATCCTGTACCAGGCTAGGAGATGGCATGCAGCAGCATCCCCCCGTTCCTCCCCACCACCCTCCCGCAGCTCTGCGCCCACCCCACTGGGCTCAGCTGAGACAAGCAGAGGCTAAGAACATCAACTGGGTTTTATTCCTCAGGTCTGACAAATAAAAGCACAAATCCTCTTTGGAAAAAAAAAGATGAAAATAAAACCAAAACAACCCCAAAACCAATGTTCAAAACACACGGACGGTTTGCGTTTCTCAGGACGGAGGCCGTGCCGTCAAGCTCTGCTGCCAGACACATGTCCTTTGCAGAGATGTAGTTCAAAAAAACCCAACAACCCACGGAGGAGGAAAAGACACAGGGCTATGGGATTCCATGTCAATTTTAGGGAAAAAAGGGCCCTTTTTTGCTACTGGTATAAATACCCCATCCGAGCAACTCAGAGCAAAAAAATAACTGTAATGAGGACATCCGTTCTGCTCGGCCCCATGGGCACAGAATCTCTACCGGCACCTCAGACTGCTACAAGCCCTCGGGGACAGTGGCCCAGCACCCAGCATGGGTGCCCCAGCTCTCAGCTGGTCCCCCCGTGGGGTGGCGGGTGCTGCCGTCCCTGTGAGCAGCACCCATCACCCTCGCCGGAGGCTGTCCAGATGCCGCGCCGCAGGGGACCAGGGAGCAGGGGTCCGGGGGGAGAGGGGAGAGGGGAGGAGGGATGCCGGGGCACGGCAGGGACACAGGTGGCTGCTCAGGCGCAGGTGGCCTCCTGGCTCTCCACGGGGATCTCGCTGCCACAGCCACCCTCGCCGTACTGCTGGTAGGGGGGGATCTGGGGCGCCTCGATGATCAGCAGCCCCTCCGGTGACAAGGAGGCAAAGACAGTGATGGGGTCCACCTCGTAGGGCAGCCTGTAGGAGGGAAGGGAAGATGAGTTGGTTTAGGAGCTGGGGGGGGTCAGGGCGGCTGCAGCTCGCAACATGCCGCATCCCTGGTGGACATCGGCCCTTGGGAAGCCCAGGCAGGACCCCACCACATGGGGTACTACCGATGCCGAGCCAGCAGCCCCGGCGCGGGGCTCAGCAAAGGCAGTGTTATTACTGTAGCACCCGGGAATGTGCCAGGGATATTTAAAGCGGCCTCCTGGCCTGTCTGGCCCCTGTGGGTGCTCTGTTTAATCTCCCCGGCAGATGTGTTTGACGGGATGTCGCCTGCTGCTTGTGCCGCCCAGACTTCTGCAAAGCAGGAGTAAATCATCGCCGCGCCGCAGCCCGCGTCAGCCGCAAACCTTGCCCGTAAAAGGAGCCGCTGCAGCTGCGAGCGGGAGGGAGCATGGTGCTCGCCCCAGCTTTCCCACGGGACTTCGGGATGTGCAGGGCTCCTTCGGGATGGAAAAGCAAAGCTGAGCTGCCGCCAGCTGAGGAAACCCTTCCCATGCCCTGGCCTTTGCTGCTTCTCCCCGGTAACCCCACGAGCCCCCCAGCACGGGTGAAGCGCCATGGTTGGGGCTCGCCTCGCCTCCCTGCCCTTTGCCAGTTGTTGTTGCCAAAGCGAGCTGTCGCGGTGAGTCAACGCGATAGCAATCTCACTGACATCATTCAGATAGATACAGTCACACATAGGGGTGTATTTTGGGGCCAATGATGGTGTCAGCCCATCATGCCCTGCTGAACCCCTGGGGATGTGCTGGCACCGGGAGTGGAGCTCCTTGCACCCCTCCTGCTCCCTGCACCCCGGCCGGCTCCAAACACAGCCCCAGGCCTGGAGGAGGCTGGCAAAGCACCCAGAAGAAGACCTCCATCTCTTTTCCCTCCCTCGGGAAATCACCGTGTGGCCCGAACCAGCCGGGCACATGTTGCAAGAGGGCACATTTTGGGGTAAAAACCAGCTCTGGAGTCCCTGCATGCCTGAGCTGGGGCGCAGGGACTGGCAAAGCTCAGCGCATTGCTGCCAGTGGCATCCCTGCACTGCCCACGCCGCCGCGACAGGGTCCCACAGCAGGCTGATGACATTTGGGTGCTGGTTGAGGGGACGTGGCAGCCCCCCCCACCCCAGCTCCTTCAGCTGTGTTACCAGGTGGGTGCCCTAGGGCCGGCTGGTACCTACTGGATTTTCTTGGTGAAGTTCTTGGAGACGATCCCTCCTTCCACCTGCTGCTCCTCGTGTTTGCCTGCAGGGAAGGGCAACACCCCACGTCACCACCTCACCAGGAGATTATTTTTTCCCCAACAACAACAAAACCCAGCAGGAAAGTTTTCAGAGGAGTTGCTTTCCTTTCCCAGTGCCAACTCTTCCCTCTGGGGAGGGCTCTCCTATGTTGGGAAGGAGATGCTGGACATGGCACACCCATCTTTCCAGTGAGAGTCTGGGGTCTCACAGGCTGCCAAGAGCTGGGGCTTAAGAAAACAGCCCCCAGACATAATAAAACCTTTGGAGGTGGCAGCACCCCCCTTCTCCCTCTCCCCAGGATGGGCTTCCCTGCATCGTGCTGTCAGGCTGAGGGTCCTGTGCCTGGAGCATCTCTGAAGTTAAGACCACACTGGCAGCTGCCCAGCTCCCCTCCCCGACCTGCAGCTTTGCTGCTGCGATGCCGTTAAGCCCCAAATAAATACCGAGGGTGATGCTGCACGGCAGCCCCCAGCCCCTCCCTGGGGACCCTGGCCCGGGGCACTTGGGGGCCATGTGGGATGTTGGTGCTGGGCTAAAGGGATGCTCAGGGCTGGGGACCGGTGGCCCCCCCTGATGTGATGCCCCCCACACCCACTGTCCCCATCATTAATTGAATTTTTAGGGATGGCTTCTGGTTTCTTGTCCCCAGGCGGAGCCTCTTGGGGCTGGGTTGGGGGATGTGTGTGTGGGGGGACTGCAGTGTGGCTGCCCCTGCTTCCCAGCACAAGCTGCTTCTCTCTCGGCCCCTTTAAAGGGAATCTCCCTCCGCGCCTCACCCCGGCTATAATTAACCAAGCCAAGCTGGGGCCCCTCTTGGCAGCTCGCTGCAGGGTGCCACAGCCCACAGCGGTGCCTCCCTGGCCGGCCAGGGCAGAAAGTGGGGAGATTTACCCCAAAGGAGGCTCATCCTTTGCATTTTTGCAGCAAACCACCACAGCTTGTGAGCTGGGTCCCCCGTGGCACCCCCAAACCGCCTGTGGGGCTGCCCCAAAGCCCTGCCGCAGCCCTGGCCCTGCTCCCAAGCTTGGGGCTGCTGCTGCTGGCTTAAAGTAAAGGTGATTTTTGCATTTTATGGCAATTTATTGAGCCAGCATGGGCTGGGCAGGCCCAGTTGCTTTTCATGCCCCATCCTCCTCCTCCCCAGTGCCTTTGCTCTCACCTGATACCTCGACATAGCCATCCTTGGTTTTGACCGTCAGCTCCTCGGGTTTGAAGCTGTGCACGTTGACGCACACCTTCCAGGGCTCGCGGGGAAAGGGCGCGGGGCTGCGGCTCTCGGGGTACCCCCCGAAGCGGGTGCCGTAGCCGGGGGCCATGGTGGAGGCACGGGCCATGCCGGTGCGCAGGGGACCCGGCCAAGTGGTGGTGAGCCGGGGCCGAGCCCAGTCAGGCCAGTCCGCCGTCAGGTCCCCGGGGAAGGGTGACATGCCGAAATCATCGTCCAGCAGGCGCGAGGTCAAGCCGGGCTCCCTGAAAGGGTCACGGACACTGCGCCTGCCGGGGTAATGGCAGGAGAAGGGCATCTGGCTGTCGGCCATGGCTTCCTTCGCAGGGGTCCGAGCGCGTCCCTGGGGCTCTCCCGCGGAGCCTCAGCCTCTGTGCGGCTGCTCCTGGATGCAAACTTCCCCGGGGAGCCCGTCCCGGAGGAGACGCATCCACCCCAGGTGGGATGCAGGCGTGCGGCTGCGGGTGGGCGCCGCGGGGGTGGTCCCTTCCTTCTCCAGCACCAGGTGAAGGGCGACGGAGAAAATCAATTCAGGGCTGAATCACTGGGAGCCGGAGCAGCGCAGGAAGGACGGAGGGAGCTCTCTGGCCGCGAGAAAACGCTTCCTGTCTGGCTCTGATCCCAGGGAACGGGGAGAGGAAAATAAAACTTCTCGCAGAAGAGGGAAAAAAAAATAAAACCGAATATCCCAAGATTAAAAAGCTTGTCTCTCCCCTCTCGCTCCCAAGCACTTTATGTGCGACTTTCCCTGCCACTCCCGGGCGAGAGCTGCAATAAATGCCTGAGCTCCGAGCCGAGAAACTTCTGTAACCTTCCAGCCGTCGGGTGAGCGCTATTTATATGGATTTGGGAGGAGGGGGTGTGTGTTTTGCAATTCCTGCCCTGTCAGCCGAGTATTTTGGAGAGGATGAAACAGCCGTGGAGAATCTGGGCTGCACAGCTGACCTCTCCTGCCAGTCCGAGGACCCTGGCTGCTGCACTTTGGCAGCTGCCCCGGCCCCCACCGCCCCTTCCCACCACCCTGCACCCAGTCCACCCACCCAAAATAGCCCCCAAGCTCAGAGCTGGCTGCTTTCACCCCAGTGTCACCCGTTAAAAATAACCCCTCAGCAGGGCTGGGCCAAGCTGCTCCCCTCACTGTAAAGCCACGTGTCCCCATGCCACCAAGCAGCCCACTGTACCAGGAAATGGGTCACTGGTGGCACCCCTGGCACGGCGCTGGGAGGGCGGTGGCACCCCACGCGTGGATGCTGGGGGGATGCTGGGGCAGGGGATGGACCCCTTTGGTGGCCAGGAGCGTATGGCCGCCCAGGGCTGCCCACAGAGCCCGGGTGCGAGAGGGGCTGCGGGATGCACGAGGGAAGCCGTGCTCCAAGGGGTGTCCCGCTCCAGCTCTGCTTCCTCAGCCACCTTCACCGGTCAGACCCAGAGAAATGGCCCCCAAAGGTGGGAAGAAGAGGGACCCCAGGCAGCAGATGGGCAGGGTCCTTGCGGTGCTGCTTAGCACCCACCTCCTCCTCACCCTCCTCCTCCTCCTCGCCCCACCACATGCCCCGACCCTGCTGCAATCGCCGAGCGCAGGCAGGGTGAGGTGCTAATGACAGCCGCGTGGCAGCCGGGCTAATTACAGGGCAGCAGCAGGGAGCGGGCAGCGCGCCGTGGGAAGAGGCGCGGCGGCAGTGGCTGTGAGCTCCCAGCAAGCACCCACCCGGGCGATGCCGTCCCGACCACGCAAGCAGGGTGCCCTAACCCTAACCCTAACCTGGTGGCAACGAGGGGCTCCCTGTGGAGGTGGTCCAGGCACAGCTCGGGAAGGTGATGGGATGCACCAGAGGATGGGATGCGCTGGAGGACAGGATGTCATCAGCGAGGTTCATGCTGATGCAGGACCACTTCCTCATGCCGCGTCCTCCCTCCTGGCTCTGCCTCATGCTCCTTCTCTCCAGCATCTGCAATTTTTCTAATAGACTTGATGGAACTAATTACAGCAGGAAGACTTTAATGCAGCACAGGCCGCGCAGCAATTCAGCCGCTGGTCACTCCAACAGCATTAATCACGCTGCACCAACACGGCGTTGCTGGGGGAGGGAGCTGCCTCTCCTTGACACGGGGCAGGGCTGCTCCCCTGTGCTCAGATCCTTCGCCCCCCCTATGCATGGGGACAGCCAGGCATCGCAGGGGTCTCCCTGGGGACCGAGGGGGGTGCCTGGAGATGCCTGGGGAGGTCCCACGTGCTGACTGAGCACCCCTGGGTGCAGGGAGGCAGCTGCCAGGGGTGAGGCTGAGCCCCTCCATCCCCTTGTCCTGCCTGGCTGCCCCTGCCCGCTGGGGGCTCATGCTGCCTGGGGGTGACAGCAGGGTGTCCTGGAGAACATCACCACACACCGAGCCTGAGCTTAGCTGGGCACCTGTCCCCTCGGCTGGGGAGCGGGATCACCCCAGCACCCAGCTCTGCACCCACTCAGGCAAACACTGGCCCACAGGGAGAGGGGACAAGCCCCAAGGAGGTTTCAGGTAGCCCCACGATCCTGCTGTACTTCCAGGAGCCTCCTAACATCTCCAGTCCTGCGTTTCCCCATGTAGCTCCGGGCCATCCTCCCTCCCCAGTCAGGAATCCTCCCTGTCGCCTTGTTTATCCCGATTAGTCACATGTCCCCTCCCGCCGGCTCTTGCCCTCTCTGGGCCATCCCAATTTAGCTCCTGCTGTCACTCCAAATCTCCTGGATGTGTCCCGGCACCAAGCCGGCCCCATGACATCCGCTCTGGGGAGCTTGAGGCAGCCTTGCAGCCTCCCTTCTTCCCCGAGTGACACGGGGCCGCTGCCCCGTCTGTCTGCGGTGCAACCCGAGCCTTCCTGGGTGCCCACCTGGGCCCTGTGGGGATCAGCCTGCTGACCTGGTCCAGTCCTACTGCTCCCCCATGGCTCTTCCAGCCAGTCCAGGGGAGGACCCAGGGTGAGGGGCATCACCTGGGGTGCCCGAGTGTCCCCACCGTCCTGTTGCTGACCAAGAGGGGTGAGGTGACTGCAGCAGGACCCTGCGGGCAGGGAAGGGCACAGCCCCAGCGAGGGCACTGCCGAGCCCAGCGACCTCCATGGGGAGCCATCCGCATTTCTGGCTGGGGTTACTGGTGCCAGAACAGGGCGGGAGGATCCAAAACGCCTGGCAAAGGGCAGCGAAAGCCTGGCCCAGCAGGGAAGGGAGTGCTGCCTGAAATACTAGCCCACAACTTTTTTTGCTTCAGCCTGCGCCCCGAGGAGCCAGCCCTCGGCAGCTGGGAGCGGAGGCACATGCCTCTCCCTGCGGAGCAGCTGAAACAACCCAAAATATCCCACTGCACGCAGTCGGATCCAAAAGGAACATGACAAATGGGGCTGCAATGAGAAGGAAATACTGTCCGAACCTTTATTGGAACCCTTTTTCTAACCAGGCTAACAACTCAAACACCCCAGGAAGACTAAAGAGTACAGTATGCATTTCGATGGAGAGCAAAGGGAGTTTTACAACGAAGTCAAATGAACAGATGCGCCGGTGTCATTTGGTAAGGAATTAACCACCAGGTGAGAAAACTGAGACGCTGTTTCCCTCGTGGCTTTTCTCACGTCCTGGCTTTTGTTCTAAACCTTCTTCTCATCCCCTGGGTTTCGAAGGCGGAGAGCTGCCCCCGGGCTGGTGAGGTTCAGGGTGTTGATCTCTAGGCAACAGCCCCAAAGTCAGGATGCTTGACCATGAAGCTGTTGCTACAACAGCAGATTTACCAGTGCTTCGGAGACCCTCCCAATCATGTGCAAACTTCCAGGTAGCAGCAAAAGTCATGAGAATTGTTCTCTGGTAAAGAGGTAATAAACCCCCACTGGACACTAAAGGGCAGAGTCTTCACTTAGGCACCTGAATCCATCCCTTTCTCAAACAAATATCCTGATTGCCCCAAGGCTGAGCGCCCGGCAGGATGGGCACACACCGGTCGATGCCAGAGGCATGTCTACCCTCCGCCAGCCCGTGGAGCACCAACACCTCCCACTCGGGTGCAGAGGCCAACGGCTGCGGCGCTGGTGGAGTGGCACTGGGGCAGGTGGTGATTTTTAGCACATCCCGTGCTTTTTTCAAAGCTGAGGAAGGATGCCTGCAGCAAGGTCCGGATCATGTCGGAGATGACAGGAGAGACCTTCCCAGTTTTGCCCTGGCCACCTTTCCCAAGTTCACATCCAGGCAAAGCTACTGGTTCTGGCACAAAGCTTGGCGAAGGGGGCAAAGTAGGACATGACACAAGGATGAGGGCCTCAGGATGGAGCAGGGTGGACATCCTTGCTTCCTGGTAGAGACCATGGGCAAGTCACTTCAACCGCATCCCCTTCCTCGCATCGATGAAAGGGCTACAAGTCCCCCCTTCCCCCAACAACCATTGAGAGCCAAGAGTGGGTCAGCAGTGGGAGATCAGAGATCTCTGGGGATCTTTGGTGATCCAAGCAGCCCTGTGTGGTACCGAGGAGGAAAAGCAGGTTCTTTCCTCTGCCACAGCTGGCCTGTCACCTCCGAACACCAGCACCTTTCCAGGGGGTTGTGATTTGTCAATAGAAGCTGGTCCAAGATGAAGAATTTCCCCCTGCCTCGCTCATCTCCATCTAAACGAGGTTCCTCCCTAAATCACTGGCAGTTGAGTTCCAAATGAGCCTAATTTGTCTGCCAGATGTCTCCATGCTGGCAGGTGACAGCCTCAGTAATTCACCTCTCTGATAACCTCTCTCCAACACATACGGCAACACCTCAAAGGCTCCTACCTTCGTGGACTCAATGGCAAGACCCAAATAGCTTTTTTTAAAGTAACGCTCAATAAATAGAAGAAATAAATATTAAATAGAGGCTAAGTCCTCTCAGCCTGTTCAATATACGTACAATGCATAGCAAAATAACAGTGATTGGCTGTTGCAGACAAGTTTGGTACAAATTCAGTCCCCGAAAATAACAAAAACATTGAGAAAAAATACAGTGAACACAAAGCAAAGCACAGCTGAGTGCTATAACCCAGGAAGAAAAGAAAGAACGCAACAGTGCTTTGAGATATCCCTTATCTTTGCTTTCCAGCAAACCTGCAGAGATTGTGCTGGGTTTTCTGGAGCCTGGCCCCAGTGCTGGGGTTGGGGGGGTGGGACAACTTTGCTTCGTGTGACACCCAGAGCCAAGGCAGGTCCAGGGAGCAGGGAGAGCCGACAGCATGACTCTGGGGTCAGGGGGACATTTGGGAGTGGGTGCGGCGGCGTGCACTCTGCTGGGGAAAGGCAACTGGGGCGCTTGTGGGATGGAAACAAAATTGTGGGTGAGAAGGAGCCTCTGTGTTTGAGCAAAGCAAAGCCCTCTGAGACACGGCCTCCAAAAAATGGCCAAGTTATTTTCCTGAAGCCTTGAGGCTGTGACCACCCCGGGCATCCCTCAAGCGGCCAACTGCAGGCAAGCAGTGATTCACCAACACCGAAATGACAGAGTTGCTTTTCCACCAGGCAAACACTGCCCTTTGCAGAGAGCACCAGCAGCAATCTGAGATGCCCAACGCAGAGCAAAAATCCGTAACAGCAATGAATGAGCCAAACAACACAGAATTTAAAAAAAGCGCTGGCAAAAGGCACAGAGACAGAAAAGCTCACGGGCTTCACGCAAACCAACAGAAAACCCAGTTGTCCACTGATGGGAAGGGTGATGTTCCAAGTTGTACTAAAGATCTTAAATAAGTTAAAAAATAAATACCACCACTGAGGGAAACTCATATGTATATGCACATATACACGCACTTACACGTACGTACACATACACACACAGACTTGGTTAGGTCCTGTCACCAGAGGCTGGATTTTGCAAGCATCTTCAGTACGGATCACTCTCTCACGGTCTCATTTCCTTAGTTTTTCCATGGGTGGGTCATTGCGCAGGGACAAACATGGCAGGGGAGTCCTAGCGACGGCATCCTCCCAGGGAAACCAGCGGTGCCTGTGCAGAGCAGCTCGGTTTCGGGTTGTGTGCTGGCTGCGGAGCCAAGGGAAACAGCAACGGCAGCCAGCTGGCACCCAGCCAGCACGAGCACGGACCGGGGCGAAACTTCCCCTTGCAGCACTGCAAACACCCTGTCACTCGGCTGGCCAGCGAGCAGACCCTCGCCGTCACCTCCATAAGGTCCTAGACCCGCTTCTACGGTCACATCCATCACGTTCCTGCGCAAATCTAATGGGAAACCCTAGATTTTAAGATGAAAACAGACAAACAGCTCTGCCCTGCATCCCTCTGTCCATTGCAACTCTCTGCCCTGCTCCAGAGAGTGCAGAGGGACACACTGGCAGTAGGAGTGACCGTCACTCCTCCAGCCACCTCACCAAGAGGGACCGGCGCTGTAAACCTTTACATGAGAACAGTGGCATGGATACATTCAAACAAAGAGATCCAAAAATAACTTATTGGTTAAAAAAAAAAAAGAAAAAAAAAAAGAAAAAAAAAGAAAAGAATAAATACTAGTAACAGTGACCACCTGCATCCATTCTGACATACAATTAAAAATAGAATAATAATAATAAATAAATAAATAAATAAATAATTTAAGAGGTTTACTCCAACACAAATCTGCTCAGGAAACCCCAGGAGCGTTTAGCTGGCACGGACTGTACGAGCAGAGGCAGTCCTTGAAGCAAAGATCAGCTAGACGGGTACGAGAGCCGCCATCAGCCTCATGCAACACTCAGAGTCATCTCCTGTCCCACGGTCGGCAGGTGCTGCTGACCCTGATGCGGTCCTTCAATCATCCGTCCCCAGCCATGAGGAACTCAAGTCAGCGTTGTGTCTAATATTTACACCAGTTGCACAAAGCCACTCTTCTCTCATAGTTTTCGACCTCCTGGCTCACTGCTTCCTTGCTACAGACGCACGTGTGCGTTAGGGGGTGTTAAGGGGCATGAGGCTGCTCTTGAAACACTGGTAGATCTGGGGTTTGGGCTCCCACCATGGCCTTCGGGTCATCCCAGGGAGTAGGAGGATGGGGCGTTTCAATGTCAAATGGGGAGAGAGTCTTTGGGGAAGAAATGTGAAGTTGCCAGCCCTTTACAAGAAGGCAGCTCACTGCAGAAGATGGCTATGGGGCCACTGCCCGGGCCAGTGCAGGAGGGAAGGCAGTGGCACCCCACTGCAAGATCACCCCATCTTTGATCCCTCAGCCACAGCCCTACAGCGTCTGCTCAGCTTGACCAGGAATGCTTTTCTCTCTTGTACGAGGTGGCCTCCCTGTAGACAGGCACACGTCCCCACCGAGCCACTGACCACACCAGCGCCCAGCGCTCTGCCTCGACCACCGTTATCCTCAAATTACCTGCAGACAGCAAGGCAAGGGATGAGGGACTGGGAAAAGGGGGGGCTTTGGGGGCTGAAGGCACAGGACAAGGGAGACCAGCAGTAGGAAGAATATTGGGAAAAAGGGATCACTGGCATTAACCTTTCCCTCGTACCACCCAGATGGAAATACACCCCACACTGCTGTACCTTCCAGCAGATAACAGGTTTATATGCTTGCTAAGGCCATCATCCAGCTCCCCCAGAACACTGCACGGCACTCAGCCTTCTGCTTCTGGCTTTGCCCCTTCACCTGCTGCCAGCAGCATGAGGGGGGCTGCAGGTAACTCTTTAGCCAGGGAGGGTTGTACTTCCTTCTGTCCTCTCTCCTCCTCCAGCAGATGCTGGCTCCACTTAGCCTTTTTCTGTGACACTTAAACGACACACCTCCTTGACTCATTAAGCCCAAACTTGTTAATAATCATGCAGGATGGAAGGGGAGGGGATGGAAAAAGGGAGGGAGGGAAGTCTTAAACCCAAATTAGCGTCTCTTAGCACCCAGGTGTTGTAAGAGAAAGAAACTCCTCAGCACCAGCTCAGCCTGTGCCGGGAGAAGCCTTTGTTACCCTGCAAAACACAGTAATTGCGCAGGCAGCTGGGCTGGCAGGCCCGGCAGGGAGACAAAGCCCCAGGGCTGCCCAGGCAGGCAGGGCCCTCCGGCCGCTGCCTGCGGCTCCTTGGAAAAACAGGCAATTAGTGGGGGGCCCTTTCTGTCCCCCTGCACTGCTCTGTCCTCCCAGCAACAAACTGTGGTGCAAGTGTACCCTGCTGCAGCTTGGCACCGGCCAGGCGACGGGGCTGCTGCGCCTGCCAATGCTGCCTTCAGGGGAGCCTGAGGGTCTCAAGCAGAAATGATTTCCTGAAATCCTCCTGGAAAACTGCTGCCTGTTATGAGGAAGGGGGATTGGGGTCCCTCGTCTTGTGCAATGGCCTTTTAATGCTGCGTGCTCTCACTACACCGCAGAGCGTGGCTACCTCCGTATCTCCTCACAGTCCCACCAGCATTGCGCTCCAAGGGCAAGGCTCCCTTTAGAAAAACCTAAACACAAACTGCAAGAGGGCTCCTCCCAGAAGGGAACCCCACGGCCCCTGCCCCCATACTGTCACCTGGCCCTCGGAGCACAGCATGACGCCAGCTCCCCTCTCCCTTGTACGCCACCAGCCCCGAGTCTGCTTCAGACCGCAGCAGTTTGTTTGCAAACAAGCCACAGTGCTGGAGGGGGGGGGGGGGCGGATAAAACCACCCTGAGAAAGACGATTGGTACTTAGTAGAAAGGGTGGGAGAAAGAGAGGGAATGGCCGTTTTTCCCTCAGGAATTACGTCAGGAGGGATTTCTAGCCTTCTATTTATAGCAGGGACTGGCTGACCTGCAATAAATAAACATTCTCTCATGGAAGAGGCCTGCTGCAGAGTGGGCAGAAATTCTGGAGGAGAGACCCAAGGGACTTGATATTTGCCTTGGGGGGGACAGGTCACCCCCACTCATCACCAAAGCTTCCCAGCAAATTCCTACCTAACTGGGTGTCTCCCTCCAAAAGAAATTAATTTCTTGGTTCCTGGTTTGGCAGAACAGCAAGGAGCTGAATTCTTTCCTTTGGAGCAGCTGGTAGTGCTTTGGAGAGCAGCAGCGATGGGGAGATGGGAGGATGGCGCAGGTCTGTCATGGCAGGCCCTCTGTAAAGCACCAACCTTTCTTCCAAGCCCTGGCCTGGGGAGCTGGGACCGATCCACCCACTCTGACAGGTGGTAAAGGGACTGCACCAGGCACAGGAGGGCTCTTACTTTGAACCGGGGAAGGGGGACCCGGCACTGCCACATCAGTATCAGGGATGATTGCTAACGATGGCCAGGTAGGTGGGAAGGAAGCGGAGAATGCCAGGAATTTAGAAGTGACACCTGCATGGCACGTAAGCCGTCAGCGGCACTCCCTAGCGACGCAGGCTGTTGGAGCTGCCTCCTGAGTCATAGCTCCTGCTCCTGCTGCGGCTGCTCCTGGGGCCTGAACTCCGGCTGCGGCTCCTGCCCTCGGTGCTGCTGCTGCTCCAGCTTCGGCTTCGGCTTGTCCGGTAGCTGGAGTAGCTCCGGCTCCGGCTTGGGGAGCGGCTAAAGCTGCTGTACCAGGAGGAGTAGCTGCTGGCACTGCTGGAGGAGGGACTGGGACGGTAGTAGGGGATGGGGCGTTTGCGGGCACTGTGGGGACAGAGAGATGTGGGTTACCAGCAACACAAGGACAGATTTACTGTCAAAATATCCAAAAAGTGTTTACTCTGCACAGCGCTCCCCAAAAATGTGATTGTATTTGTTTAAAAGAAAAAAGGGAAGAGATCAGGCTGCTGACAGGCCTTGGGATTCAAGCCCCAGGGAATGTCCCAAGCACCAAGTCTCAGATTGGGAGCTGCTTGATGCTGTCCCAAAGAGCCCTCGGTGTGAAGGCTAGAGCCAGTATTTGACTCTCTCTACAGTGTGGGACATCTACCACAGGAGAGGGTGAAACAAAAAGCCTGTGGGGGAATGTCCCTGGCATCTGACAGGTGAGTGCCTGCTCTAACTTCATCTGCCTTTTTTCCTCAGCTGTTGTAAATGAGACCCTCCCCCTCCATCTGCCCCGTATCTCTAGCTGGAAATCCCCAAGCTCCAGGAGGGGCGGAAGGGCCTGCTGATCAGGCTCAGGGAAACGAGTCTCCTGGAGAAACCTCCGCTGGCAGCAGCTGGGACCCAAGGACAGCCCATGTCCCCCTGGGGAGTGCAGCTGAGCCTGTCTCCAAACGATGAAACTGCATCCTCTTACCTCGTAATACGCCGAGCTTCAAGGTGGCTGGGAGAGTCTCTCCTGCGTTTCCTCAGAGGTGAATAGGACCGTCGCCGCTGCTGCCGGTCACGCTCCCTGTGCGACTCCTTCTCGCTGGAGCTGTACTTGTGCTCTCGCTCACGGTCTCTGGGGAAGGCACAGACTGGAAACGGTCACTGCTGGGTTTTTGTGGGGTGGGTTTTGGATGTGGAGGCAATGACCCACGCATGAAGGCACAGATGAGTGGAGGATACTCAGCTCCCAAAGGGACCACCCTAAGCAAAGTGCTCTGGTGGCATCAGCCCTGCACACACTTGCTTAGCTGGACAAAGAAACACCCACCTGGCTGGACACACAAACACACACTAATTGAGTCTGGGGGTTTCAGCAGTGTCTCCTGGTGCCCTGTGCTGCCAAGCTATGATGGCTTCCACGTACCTGTGTCTGTGGATGCACTCTGTATTTAGCTCTAACTAAAATTGCTCTTGCTGGTCATGCTGCAGAAGCAGGCAAGAACAACCCTGCCAGCCAGCCCCACGTGAGCAGAGGGCCCTGGTATCCCTGCAAGGCTGTGCAGCTTTGCATGGCTTGCCAGAAGGAGTGCCGGTGTTGCTATGGTTTTCTCTTTTGTTAAATTCCCATGCATGTCAGCGCAGGCCCTTCCATGTAGTGTAGCTGACTTCATACACCCTGCTCAATGTCATCTACAAAGCAACGCGCTACAGGTCAATGGTCTGATCCTCAGATGCAGGAATATTCTACACCAGAGCAGGGATTGCCACAGCCTGCAAGAACCAGAGCCCGGTAATGTAATGTTTTAAGGCTGCAAAATTTTCACAGCAGCAGAAATGTTACCAGAAAAATCTGCCCAAAGCCATCTCTAGGCCTGAGCTGGGAGATGTGTGTTTTCAATGGGATGTGGAGGGAGTAGAGTTGCCTGGCCTGTGTTTCCCTCTGCAAGCCTGCGTGTGAGTGCCAGCATGAAGGTACCTGGCATGTGCCCACGCAGCAGGGGCACTTCCCAGGGCCTGACAACTCTTTGGCAGACCCACGACTCTGAAAAACAGAGTGTCTTTCCCTACAGCAATAAGGTCCCTCTCTGACAAGGGCTGCAGCCCTGCTGCTGGGGCTGCTGGCTGGCGTGGGCTCCTCGGGCGATGAAAGCCGTGGGCAGACACAACCAGAGCCTAACGCTCTTGCCCACCATTTACACCAGCGTGACAGAGAAGAGCATCTCCCACTCACGAGGCCCTGGCGAACATCACCCAGCAGCCATCTGTGCGCTTTTGGCTGCATAGCATGTCCCCCACAAGGGCTCGGAGTGGAGGAACAGCTACTTCACCTGCCACATTCTCCAACTGTGAGATACCACGATGCTTCAAAGCCAGGTCTCCCTCCCAGCAACCTACCCCCAAAAGTGTTTCCCTGAAATTTCCAAAAGGAAATTTCCCTGAATCAATACTGGCAGGGCAGTCCTTGGCTATAGGAAATCCACTTTTCTCACAGAAAGGGAAAGGCTCATCCCCTCTGCAGTCAGCATCAGCTGTAGGGCAATAAATGGTAATAAATTTCTACTTGACTGAAGGCCAATATAACACACTGCCATATGTCTTACCCTGTATCCCCCTGCTCTCTCTCAGCCCAGTGCTGAGAGCCAAAGCATCCAGTGAGGAAGCTGAAGGAGCAGTGTGGGCCTGGCAGGGGCCAGCAAGCATGCTAGAGTCCAAAAAAATGATGGAGGCAGTGAGAAAGTGTGAGACAGCAGATATCACATGAGGAGACAGCTGTACCTGCTACGGCTGTAGCGGGAGTAACTGGGGCTCCGACGAGGTCTTGAACTCCTGCTCCCAGGACTTTTTTTGCAGGATTTGGAGGAATAGCTGGGGGAACTTGAAGACGACCTGCTGATAGGCAAGAACCATAGAAGAGTTAAAGATACTGAAGGGTGAGGCTGTACCAGACACCTCTGAATGTCAGCTCATGGTGGGGAAGAGCTGCCCCATATTTCAGGGTCTTGGCTCAGTTCAGTGGCCAACTCACGCCAAGCCATGTGGATCCCCAGGCACCCCCCAAACTGTTTTACCTCCCCCTGCAAGCAGCCTGCAAGCCTGCAATAGTTAGACATTGCCCAGGGTCACAGAGACAGCTGTTTTAACTGGCCTTACCTCTTTTCTGAAGAGCAGGACCTACTTCGGGAGTACCTGGGAGAGGCCTTGCGGTGTGAGGAGCGGGAGCGACTGGAGCCAGGGGAGGATCTGCCTGTGCTGGTGTACGACTCACTGCGGGAGCACGGCCTCAGCAGGGAGCTGGGCGTTGGGGACGGGAGGAAGTTTTGCTTCTCCTCCGAGCAGCTGAGACACAAGGACAGGCACCCTCTGTGAACATATATTTGGATAGACATTCAAGCTCTGGCTGAACTATGCTCCCTGGCTAAGGGGAGCACCGTGCTCCAGCCAAGAAATACTCCCATCCTCCCATTCCCAACTGGGGATAAAAAAAAAACCCTCCCAGCTCCCCATGCTGCTCTTGCAAGAGACCCTGCATGTGTGGGTCAGAACCCTGGAGCTCACCCTCCAGTCTGTGCCAGGGAAGGGCTGTGGACGAAGTCTCAGGTGGCGTGAGGGGCAGCATTTCTGCCTCATGCCCAACACACCAGAGGTGTCTGGTTGGCAGAGCCTGGATCAGGCCAGCGAGCAGTGCAGGTCCTGGGCAGGAAGCGAGGTGAGAAGTGCTGGAGCAAGGGAAAGCCAGAGCATGGCAGGGCAGGAGCCTGTGCTCCAGCCCGGCTGTGGAGCAGCACAAGTGGGCATGTTGCCTTTGGACAGGGCTGCGTGAATTCATCCACTCCCAGAAGCACCCTGGGTACGAATGGGGTTACAGCCCAGCAGCAAGCAGCCTCCAGACTGCCAAGGCCAACTGCAATCCCAGCTCCACCCATATGAAGGCAGAGTTATCCCACTGGAGTCACAACGTGAGAACTATATACAACCCTAACGTTTTACCCTCTGACTGAAAATCGAGGGCTTGTTCTTTCTAACACCAATTCCCCTGGCTTCCCTCTCCTCTCTCATTCATTGCCCCCACCTCCAGACCACATCCTGGCTCTAACATTCAGCCTTTAAGACCTGAGATGGAAGAGGTCCCTAACACCACTGTCTGAGCATAGCCCTGGGTACCAGCCACTGCACTTCACTGTCTTCATCCCCAGCATCACCTGGCAAACCCCCAGGAATGGGAGGCAGTTATGGAGGCTGGCATCTCTTCCCCTCTCCTGATGATGACCTGCAACACTGGATTGCGGTTTGATTCCTGTCCCCAGCCTTGACGCTCTGTGGCCCCCACACACAGAGCTGCTGCTGTGTTACCCTGCAGCCAGCCAGGTACTTGCCTCTCTCTGTGCTCCCCACCTGCAGGACATGCTAGCTTGTCACCCAGGACCAGTCCTGAATGAGCTGAGATGGGGCAGGCTGCATTTGGCTCATCGGACAGGTGAAAGAACAGTCCATAAAGGATTTAGTGAAAATGAACCCAGCCTCCCTTCCCCACAGTAAGCAGAGGGGGAGAATTAGCACAGCAACCCCTGACGTACCTTTCAGATTTTGACCAGAAGGGCCAGTGACTCTTTTATTTGACACAGTCATGCCCAGCAGAGTAGGGATGTGCTCAGGACACAGCTCAGCTTGGGGCCAAACCCTGCAATCAGCCACATTAATGCCAGAAAAGCCAGCACAAGCCATGTCCAGGGGTATGATGGCTAGGTTTTCATCATCCTCCTCAGGCTACAGTATTGGTCATTGCTGAGTTCTGGGCTCCAGACTGGCAAGACCGTGGGTCTAATTCATATCTAACTGCCTCCAGACCACAAAAACCTCCCTGACTGCTCACCACAGCAACTGGCAAGCAGGCAGGAGATACAGAGCAACAATGTACCAGGTATTTGGCTGCCAGCAGCAGCTACTGGTAATCACTGACCTTCGGTCTTGTCCCTGGGCATCTGGAGACAGATTTTCCAAAGCTGTTCCCTTGGTCTGGGAAAAGCAACTGGTGAAGGAATTTCCTGAATCAGAGCTGTTATCGCTGTTGGCCAGTTTGGGCTTCCCGGACGAGAAGGCATGGCCAAAGCCATCATGGACTAGACTTCTTTTCTCCTGGCTGTCCTTTGACCTGGATGAGCTCGTTTGAGTGGAGGGAGGGGAGGAAGTATCGTTTCCTGAGTCATATTCATGATACTCTCCATTCTGGCTGGCTAGGTTGCCAGGCGAGCTGTCTGTTTTGGTAAAGAGGTCAGCAGAAGACCCTGACTGAGAGATCTGAAAGCAAAAAAGCCATTTGGCATTGTTTGAACTGTGGTGGTTTTTTTTTTGGGGGGGGGGTGTTTTTGTTTTTTCTTTGGTTTTTTTGTTTGTTTGGTTTTTTTTAAATAAACCCAGAAATTTTACCATCATGATGCACTGAAACAAAAGGAAAGAAACAAAGGAAGAAAGAAAGAAAGAGAGAGAGAGAAAGAAAAAGAAGAAAGAGGAGAAGAAAACAAAAGCACATATCCCTGAAAGAAATCCACAGTAAGAAGAAACTTCTTTTCCCCCTGCTATGATAACGGGAAGATTTAGAGATCATGCAAAGAGTATCAGCATGCGATTCATGTTAAACAAAAGAATTCAACAAAGTAAACGGGCAACTAAAAAATCAAAATAACTAATTAAATAAAAAAGTATAACAGAGGACAAAGCCCTTATTTAACCTTAAAGGGGTGTGGGGGGAAAGGGTATATACATAACCCCCCCCTGCATAATCATTGGAAAGAAAACGAAACAAAAAACGAAAGAAAATGAAACAAAATCTTAAATAAGTGGATTTTTAAAGCTTCTGTAATAAAGAGGCTGTATGAATGTCACTAAAATAAGCAAAGAAAAATAAAATAAAATGTAAGGGCTTCTGTACAAAGTAAAAACTGGCAAATAAACACTTTGAAACAAAACAAAAAAAAAAAGAAAAAAGAGGGAAGGGGAAAAAAGAAAATTCCCCTGGAAATAAAAAGGTATACAGATACTTCTTTGTGTGCTTTTTTACCCCCTAAAGAAGATACAGCTAATGCGCTCAAGTGACCTCAAATTCCCTGGTGTCTTGCGGATAGCATCCACTTACCCATCAAGAACTCCTCCTTTAGTAGGTAAGGTGTAAGAAAAAAGGAAGAGCGGGCAACATAAGTCCATCATTAGAGTCTCAAATTACATGAAAAAAACATAAACCCTCTCTTCAATCCACACTGCCAACTGTTCACTTGCCTCCTTTATGCAAATGTCATGACTGCTTTTTGTCTGCTTGCTTGTCTCACTTATTATTCATTTTTGTTTCCTTCTGCTTTAAATTAGGCTGTCCAGCCTGTTCCTGGAGGCTGGATCGCTTGTGCTGAAAAGTCGCAGCTTGCACTAAATCCCCTTGGGTTTCATGGAAGTGACAAAGGGAACTCAAGTGAAGGAAGAACTAAAAAAATAAAGTAGAGGAGGAAGAATATCCCTCCCCGTGCTGCATTGGAGACCTATGAGGAAGGGGACGACAGCCCTGCTCCTGCCAGCCTCTGCATGAGGGTTAAGCCTAGCTGGGTTGCAGTGGGTTGCTGAACCCCACAGGGTCAGCAAGGACCCCAAACCCACATAGGCTGCTCTGGGCAGGGCTGTTGTCTGGGTCCCTGAGCACCACCAAGGGGATTTATATCATTTGAGTATTTTATAGTTCAGTTTTAACTCCATAGGCATTTACACGAGCCGGTCCAGGAACATTTCGGTACTGGGAGTGAGGCTATGTTAGTACTAATGTCTGCCCTGGCAATGGGGTGAGAATTAGGGCTAAACGCAGACCTGGCACATCTGCACTCTTGTGTGGCCACCTCCTTTTTCACTCAGATGCTCTGCTCTCTTTGTTCCCGCCCATAAGGTTTGGTCCAGGGTCCTTAGAATGTGGACACAGAAGTTTAGTTCCCCCCTACTTGGGATAGTCCTCCAACATGCTCCCAGCAAGCCATGCCCCCTCAAACACCTGCACTCGTCTTTACACCACACTCTGGGGCACATAATGACCTCCCTCTGTGCCATGCTCTCCACAGTGGGGACCTGGGACATGCCCTCACAAATCTGAGGTATCCTGAGCTGAGAAAATCACATTGCAATGTTGGCAATACCTCACGGAGCCGAGGAGACCTACATCAGTTGTCACACAGCAGGAATAGGGACAGTCCGTTTGGAGAGCTTAGCTCTGTACTGGCTGGTATAGGGATAGGGCTCTTTCTCCTACACAGAGGGTCTACAGACCTCACCCGTGTCACTTTTTACATGGACCTCCTTCATCCCATCAGGTGGTGCCTTCACATCCACCCTCCTGCCTGTGGCATCTGATCTCTGTCCCCGTGGAGGTTGCTCTCGACCTAGTTCAAGAGGTGCTAACTGGGACAGGGACAGCTGACTCAGACAACAGCAGAGACTCAAAGCAGAGCAGAACTACCAACAAATGCAGTGGCTCTCAGCATACGGGCTGTGGAATGATGACTGCCCAAAACATCTTCACGCTCTGAAAATGCCTGGAGTTGGAGGATCTCCAAGTGCTTCCTATGTTGCCAGAGAGAGAGGCATTACTGCTTCTGGGATAAGGGACAGAGGGACAGGAATTAGTTCATTCCAACAAATCCATACTGGAGCTGGAGACTCCCCATCCTCACCCCATACTAACTTCTAACTCAGAGGCACCAGGAGCCCCAGCAGCAGATGTGGGAAATGAAGTGATCCTTCCTCACTAGCCAATTTGCACCTTCAATGCAGAAGCCTTGGACAGAGCAGAAACATCTCCCAAGTGTTCCCAAGTAGGAGTGAGTGAAGACACACATCACAAGTCCTCATTTGAGCATCTGGTACTGCTCCTTGCTACTTCTCAGCTTTAGCACTTCTTGACCAGACCTTGCTCACACGAGTAGAAATTGGAAGGTCAAAGGAGAATAAGACAGCCAGGTATCTGGGTCTGGTTTTCACCGGTTCTTTCTGAAACCCAGATGCCACGTCCAGAACTCTGAGAGAACTGGCCTCGCTACGAACCACTACACTCTCCCCAACCACATTGCTGAAGATACAGGATCGTGTTTTAAAATATGGCACCAGATTATTATTTTTTTTTAAGACAGGCTATGGCTTGCATTAGGTTTGAACCCTGACCAGAAGATAACCAGCTTTTGGCCACTTAATATGTACAAGCACAAAACTACCATGGGACATACTCCCTGGCTATAAAGGTAGGAAAAGTCTGGAGGGGGCACAGCGGTTGCTCTGCAGGACACTGACCCCAGCATCGCACACGCAAACACTGCTTCTGTTCCTTCCCAGTCTAAACCAAAAGGCCTTTGTTTCTGCCAAGAAATACAGCAGTTCCTTGGCATTTCTAAAACAGCTCTCAACGCTGCCACTGGGACCTCGGCTGCATGGGTTTACTCTGCCTTTGCTGACGTCTACCTTCAAAGTAGCAACTGTTGTCAGCACACCACAAAATCCGTCAAATGACCGGGGGATCAACAAGCTCCTCCACAGCTCAACATTTCTGGTAGCAGCACTCTGGGAAGAGGCAACATGTGGGTATCAGCGAAATATGGAAGCCACTTCTTGTGAGGGCTGGAGGGTCTGGCTGGGGCTAGGCAGGTGCCGGGGGGGGTGCACAGCAGCTTCCCAACCCCATCACCTTGGGGCACCAGGCTGCAGCCAGTAGCTTCCTAAGGGCTCAGGGGGAGATCTCTGTCCTGTGGCAAGAGCCAGGACAAGTCTCAAGGTACTCAACTTGCCTGTCTGCCTAGATAAATTCCCTATCTGATGACCTCGGCTTTGCTTCTGGTCCCATTTTACTGCTTCTGAAAGGCATGCCAGCCACATGAGATGGAAACAGAGCGTCACATCTGAAAACATTGTGCAGAGCTCAGTTGAATTCTAATGGCTTTTTATTTTTCTAGGGTGTCTTAAAAAAAGTCTGCTCTTTCATGAATCTAATTTTCTCTATGTGAACATTTGGATTTTTTCCCCCCTCTCTAAGAAGTAATTAAATAGTCTTGGTGAACTTTGCTTCCTTCAGCTTTCAGCAGGGGACCCACTGTTGCTCCCAAGGGAACTCAAGATATATATTTATTGGATTTTTTTTTCCAAATCATTATGTAATCGAGATGAAGGGGAAGTAGAAATGAGGCCCTCACTGATACTCCAGACTAATTTTTAGTGCAATCCTAGACCAAGAGACAGTGCAATCTAATAGGTTACAAAAATACAATCACTACTTGTCTTCCAATTAAACCAAACAAGTCCATTTACTGTGCTGCAAACAGCCCTGAGGCAAGAGACGACTATATATTTTCTCAGCCATAAGGGGACTGAGACCCATCAATGAGCAGCATGGCACAGCCTCACTTAGAGTTGGAGGATTTTTTTCTTGGGTCTTTTTTTCTCTTGTTCTGCAATTCACTTCAAAGTGGAGTTAATTTCCTTTTCAGAGGTGCATAATGTCTCCCCTTCTCTCTTTCTCTGTGCATTGTAATAATGAAAGGAATAAAGCACTTGCATCAATGACCCTGGCGAGCCTTGCTCTCGGCGAGGGCCTGGCAGACATCTGCTGAGGAGCTGCCGGCGTGGGGAGCAGCACCTGCCCAGAGGAGCTGCTCAGGGGAGCAAGGCTGTGTGCCTGGTCTGAGGTACCCCCTCTTCCAGAGCAGAGGGCTGGGCGTAGGCCTTCACCTGGGGGAAGTGGGCTCACCCATGCTGACGATTTGCCCCAGCTGAAAAGCCAACTTCTCTTACTAAGGGAGTACAAACAATACCCGTGCTGTAGGAATACAATATAACCCCTTTCTGCACAATTACGAATCCCTGACTCAAGGAATATTGAGTGAAAAATACTCTTTTTTTTTTTTTTTTTTTTTTTTTTTTTGCTACATGGAGAGTTCAGGGTAAGGCTTTCTTTATCACAAGGCCTAAGCTAAGTCCAGGAGCATGGAGGCAGTGACACAACTGTCCCTGCAATGTCAGAGCTTGTGTTATTTGGGGCTGGACGGCAACACTGCTGAGCAGCCTGGCTCACAGATCCATTGCTGGGGTTAAATTCCTGAGAATGCCAGGCAAAGGTTTGTTCCTTTGCAAAGAGCTTTTCAGCCTGCTGGGGTGCAGCCAGTATCGCACAACGCAGGCCAGTGTATCCCCACCTCAGCTCAGGCCAGGCTGGCACTACATTAGAGCAAACCACCTCCTTTGGTGCGTGACTGACGTACAGCACAGCCTTTCCATGACTGCAGGCATCCCTCCTTCACCCCAGGCTGCTGGCCTCCCTGCCGTCCCAGCACAGCACCGCAAATATGCCAGACAATAACCAGAGGTAACCTCAATCCCCTGGCTGGGAGGGGAGAAAAGGAAAAAGATAACAACTAACATATTTATGGAAGGCTTTGTCTCTTTGCTCTTCAGGGGCCCTGTTTGTTGTCAAAACCATGCTGCCTAACAGTCAAAAAAATACCTTTTCCTATGTAAACCAAAACCCAGGCTAGAAAACAAAGCAACAGCAAGCCAATATGCAGGTCTGCTATAAGATTTCCTGAGCCCTCCTACACACACTGTCCCAGCCTTTGCACTGGATTTCCCCACTTCTACCTTTCTGCAGACACATAAGCCCAAAGACAAACAGCATCATTTGGAACAAGCGTACCCCACTGAGCCTTGCTGAAAAGCTGGCTCAAGCCTGTGATAATTTGTGACATTGTAAATGGGTTTCAGTTGAAGTAAAGGAGCTGGCAAGGAAAGTGTATGCAGCATGCAGTTATCTTCATCAGGTACAACAAAGGCAACTAGATTCATACCCTGCAGGTATTTATATTGCACTGCTCAACTGAAAGCACAGTGGCATGTAATACATCTGTGTTGCTGTGGAATAAAGTGTCTGCAGCGGGTTAAGGGTTTTCTGTTCCAAAATAGATGCTGCATACTACCCACAGTTTCTCTGCATGCTGAGGCACAGACCCACAATCCTATTCTCAATAGGTGGCTATTGCGGCTGCACAGGATTAAAGGGAGAATGAGAGGGAAAAGCTTGGAAATTCACTGCCAAAAAGAAAAGTAGCAGGGAACTTTGCAGTGTTTCTGCGTGTTTGCATGCATGTGCATCAACTTATGCATAAAGGCAAGAGGGAAAGAAGCAGCGAGGTAGATGCATGGGCAAGGCATTATTTTATATGCTTTATCCCTCCTAAGATACAGGTAGACCTAGTTAGAAGTTGTGGCTGTTCCAGCACACAAGAGAGAAAACAAACCAAGGGGAGGGGGTTGGGGCAGGGAGGGAATGGCAGAATGTACCACAAAATGCTTCAGATTTTCAGAATAAAAAGAATATAGAATAAAAATTGGCTTAAAAAGCAAAATCTTTGATTTCAAAGTGCTATAGAATTACCTCATGGGAGTTTGTGTACTGTCTCTCTGGGTCTCTTCTGCAGGTTGTGATCTTCCCTGGACAATCCCTCTCCTTTGGGGATGTGACAATGGATTGATCTCCCTAGGTAAGGATGGTTTGGCTTGGAAGCCCAGGCCAGAGGGAAGGGTAGGGACTGTGACAGGCCAACTCCCACAGAGGACAAACATGGCATTTTTTAATCCCAATTCTGGAATTTTCCACAAAATCTTTCCCAGTAATTTATTTTTGATTTGTGACCAACATTTTCTGCAAAAGCACATTTTCACTTTATAGCACATCCAGGCTGCTCTAAAAGTTGAGTCTGACAGAACTAAGCTTATTTATAGAGCAACCATTTAACTCGCAAAAAGGAGAGGCATCAAAGAGTTGTTGATAGTCATTAATAAATGAGACTAAAAGTTCCCGTTCTATTTTTTCCCTTGCCAGTTTTGAGTACATGATATTTAATGACCTTACTCAGAAAAATTTCAGGGGCAGCACTTAACCAGAGGCTTCAATTTATACAAGTGCTTAAATGTACCCTTGAATGATGTCCCAAGAGCACATAACTTATTTTGGGGAACAAAAGGACATTAGTGGGTTAACATAGTAAAGGTACCGATGCCTTTTAGTCATTGAAATATTTGCCTCTGTTATTAACCCTTACTAGAAAGGATGCATCAGGGGCCTGTGACTTGTACTTTGCATTCACCCCCTGCATCTGTAACTACAAAGCTCTGATTTTCCCTGCCCTGCAGCTTGTGTGCTCATTTACCCTGAGTGAAACAAGTAGGAAGCGGAGTGCAGCATGCTCGAGTTTAGCTCACTTTAAAGCTTTTACAGTTTTAAATTAGAGTTTACTCTTGCTCAGGGAACAGAACAGCTGGCAGTCGGCCTCACAGGACTCAGGGAGCCTGGCTTCAGAGAGAGGAAGCCTAGTACTAATTAAAAACCAGGCTCAGACTTGAAAACATTTATGTGAAATATGCAGCTTGAACCAAAAAAGACCCCAGTGACATAATGCAGTCTTTGGCTAGTTGTTTTCTGGGAGGAGCTCTTAACTCATTCCTATCTTCCCAAGATGACAGAGGGCAACACCCCAGGCTCACAGCCATAAAAGCTTCATACCTTGTTATTCTCTCTTTGCATGCGCACATGCACACACACACATCTGAGTGTGGTGTGCAGCTTCAGCTATTCATTCTACCTTATATGGTTTTATAAGCAATGACTCACATGTGCACTACACACTCAGTAGATGTATATAGCAAGAGCAAATATGCATATCTATAATGCCGAGAGACAGCTTGTGCCTGTCTGTACTCACGTATAATCTCTGTGTATTTTGATCAGAATCCTGTCTACGCGTGTGAGTGGATAAAATCTCTCCTCTTGCTGGCACTATCTCTCTCATATCTGATGTAGCTACTGTGTATGGCTGAGCTATTTCCAATTCATGACTGGGCCTAAAGGAGAAAAATCATTTCCCCATTATATACCACTCTGGGGCTTGGAGGACTCTGCACTCAAGACACCTCTAATGTTACACATCCACATGCATGACTACCAGATTCTGCACTACCTTGAGTCCTATGTAGCGATTTATCTCTCCAGAATGCCTATCGGATACTAACACCACGATCAAAGAGCATCACACCTCTGCTTTGCAGCTACTGGGAACAAAGGGGAAACGTGCCATGGAAAAGGAAGACTTCATATCAATCTGTATCTAATATTTCTCTCCATCTCTTGCTCCCTCAATTCTAAGGCATGTATTATATCATCTGTTTCCGTATATATGAAAAAACATCCCAAGGCACTGAGCCTGATTTTACCCTCAGCTGCCCATGCAGTTCCCATTAGCATCAATGCGAGCTGCTCATAAATTCCGAATTTGACCCCTAGGCCTGTCAGTTCAGAGCAACAGTGATCCTAGAAGGATCCTGATAATCAGTCAGAAAACATCCCTGCCAATAATCACCAACTCATTAAGTGTAAATGTTTATTTTATATATGTTTGTTTCCCTTTCTTCCCCCGAAGGACTGAACTTTTGGACATGAAGACCAGTGAATTAAGTTCACATCCAGCTGAGCAAAGACTGAATAACGAAAAATTCCTTGTAAAATACCGTTGCTGGAGGCCACTTTTTTTTGTTGTTGTTGTTAAATGTCCTCTATTCATTATTCATAGGCTACAGCCTTTGCAAATTTTTCCCCTCTGCAGCCCCACCCTTGCTGTGAAAGTGCTGAGGGAAGGAATGACTTTAAATACACTGGAGAACAGCATCATTAATAAATAATACAGTTTTAACCAACTTTGTCTAACATTGCTATAATTGAGTTATAAAAATTTCATGTCAGATTTCTTGCCCAGATTCCCGTGGCTAGTTCAAGCAAAGAAGCACAATGTGTAATACTTACTACTTCCTTAGGAGACAGGAAGCTGTAGAGCGGAAGGGTTTGGCTGGCTTTTTGGCTGGCCTGAACCTCTGAAGAGGAGCTTCGCTTTGCCACGATCTTTGAACGGTACCGGGAGTGTCTTCGCTGTGCTTTATGCCCTTCCTCCCGAGACCTGGCTCTGTGCCTCCAGAAGACAAGAACAGCCAAACCATTATTCCTCAGTATTGCAGTAGTGCCCATTACCAGCTCCATCCAAACCCTTGGCAACTCTGTGTTAGGCCATTGTGTGTGGGAGAAGGTCTTCTACATGACTGCTCTATAGGGTCATGGTGGAGAGAAAAGGCGTGTTTTGCTTTTCTACTTCTAAAAAATACATATATATATATATATATTGCAGCCAGGCTTTGGCCCTTAATCTCAAATTTCAGCTCAAATTCATGATTTTATGGTGGCTCAAGGCAAGCCATACTTCCACGCAGCCTTGAATATCCCTATGGAAATACACCTCCAAGAGAAGACAGACTCTTGCATGAACACCCACCCCTCCAATTACTGATTGCATTCCTCCCTCCACTGATCATCAGCTTCTCACAAGAAAATGCCCGGTAGTTAGGAGGAGCGAAGTGGGAAAGTGGGGGTGGTTTGTCCAAGTGCTTTCAGAAAACGTGAAACATTAACTCATGATGTGTATAAACTATGCAACTTGCTATTGCAGCGATGCTGGCTCTAGCACCAGCATCCACTTAGCTGGCCCCAGGATGCATCTGTCATCCACAGGACAGAAATTTTAATCAGGTCAAAGGCAGTGGCTATAGATTGCCATGGGCAAATATATTTCCATTGCTAAGACCATGTTTAAGGGCTTCCTGGGACATCTGCAGTACAGAGCCCTTGGGCTGGGGAAGGGAGACTAGGCTGGAATCAGCTGTCATGGGCTGATCATCAGCCATGGGGATTAGAAGTGACTGCCAGACCAAAAAGCTGCAGCCACTGCTCCTTGAGGCAAAACCTTCTACGGCCGAGACCACAAGCAGCTCAACCCCCAGTACATGACAAAGCCGCTACCAGAATGGGACGTGGCTCCACACAGCGAGTTTGTGGGTCACAGAAACTATTGCAATCATGTCCTTGGAAGTGTTGCAGGACACTCAGCTCAGGGAGCAGTGATGTTACCTGCTTCGGCAGCTGGGGGAGTGGGAGTCTGAGCTCTCTGAGCGAGAGTGGCAGTGGCGACGGCGATGAGATTTCCGGGCACGCCCACGTGAGCTTTAAGAAGCAGAGAGGAAAACCACCGTTAGGCTAGCAGGCTGGGGGCATGCAAGAACCAGCAGCTGGAGGCTGAAGTCACTAACATTCAAATCAGAAAGGAGATCTGCATTTTAAACCAAAGAGATTGGTGTTTGAAACATTGTGCAGGACACCAAGGCATGAGAAATTCTCCATCCCTTCATAGCTACACCAACATTAAGGAAAGCCATCTTACAGAGATCTATGCCAGCATTTTAACTACAAGCTATTAGGTTGGCTCTGTAGCCTGCTTGGGGAAGATCTACGGACTAGCAGGCAGGAGTACAGCAGGCAGCACCAGTCCTTCCTGATTTAAAGACTTTAGAGTGCTACATGCTTGTCCGTTCATCTGCTTGCCCTTCATCCTGCAGGCTACCCTAAGACAACCAAGAAACAGCCTGGGACCTTCCCACTTCAGAACCCTGCTGGGGGGGCACCATCCATCCGGGCAACCCATCACAAAGCTCCAACTCTCTCAGTAGCACAGGCTCCTTGTTAAAGGACAGGCTCCAAATACTTCAGCACACTCAGGAACAGCCAGCTTGCCTCACCCTCTCTAGGCAGGAGGGTCTAGCCAGTTCTGTGGGCAGTTCTTAAGGTTGCTATACAAACAAAGTACACCTTCCCTAACCCAGCCTGCCCTATGCACAGCTCCTGCTTGAGGGGCAGGACCATTTTACCTGTCTTCTTATAGATGTCCAGTCACTGCTGCTTCCTTTTCTGGCAGGGCCATGGGACAGTTACCAGCAAACCGTGCACAGCGACCCAGGTTAAGTGCCCCGCTGTGCTTCCCTTTGCTCCATTCAGGATGTTACTGATGAATTATCTGGCCCTGTTACTTAAGGGCTGTTGTTACCCGCACCAACAGCTGAAGTCCTGCATGCAGAGAGCAGGGTGCTGTGGGTGGCAAGCTACCTGTCACCTTCTGTGCCCATTCCCTCTCATTGTTGCCCACCACAACAGTCATTTTGGATCTGGTTGGGTAACTCTCCACTCAGGCTGGCATCGCTGTGCCAGCAGTCAAAGCTAATGATGGGTTAGCTGGTGGGAACAGGCTGGTTTCATGGCCACGCTGTACCAGTCACTGACAGCACTAATACAACCTGCTTGGACAGCATTTAGCAATTTGCTGCTATAAAAACCTCAGCAAATCAATAGCTTGAGAACAGCATTTCCTTGAAGACAAAAGGGCAACCTCCAGGGTAATTGCCTAAACTCTGCCTGGCTGTTTTCTCTGATGCTTTTCACACCCAATGATTATATTTTTAAAAATTTCACATTTTAGGATACTCCTTCCCTATTTCCATACAGCTGAAATCAGCAACACTGAACATTTCTCCCTCACACGGTGGATTTGTGTGAAAACCCCCATGTTTGCTTTTCACCCTCTGCATCAGTCCCTCCAGTCTGAGTTTCCCTTTCTGCAGGAGGAAAAAACGGTCCTGTGAGATTTAGATAACCAGTTGCTCTACCCAAAGATAAGCCAAAGCAGCATCATTATACAAAAATCCTGATCTGAGATGGCTCATGGGATCTATCTGATCCATGCCCAGGAGCAATAAGGTTTGCAGAAACCGGGAGTGGTTCAGCTCTGATTTGTGAGCTGAAAGATGAGGGCTAAAGCACCTTGCCTGGTTTATCCCTGGAGAGCAATTCTAGCAGCTCTCATTCCCCTAGGTCAGTGCAGGCCAGAAGGGCATCTGATCTTTGTTTTAACCACACTGTTAGGCTACTGGCCAATGCTGTGTTGGGGTGGGGAGATGCCTGCTTTTACTGACAACCTAGGAAGCCCCAGTTTTACCACTGAGATTTCTAGGTGTGTAGCAGCACAGTTTGAGGGGAGGAGAAAAAAAAAAAAAAGTGGCTGTGCTACTGAACATGCAAAAACCATTCAGAAAAGGAGATGGGCTTTCTGCGTGCAATAGAGATGGCCTGTGCAGGCACCACAACATGCTCTGTGCCTCGTGGATTCCCAGTCTCTTCAGTCCCAGTACGTACTGGGGTGACACTGGCAGTGTCAGGGGCTACTGTTCCTCTGCCTCCTTTCTGCCTAAGAGCTAAAGGTTGCGTTGGGAAGAATTAAAGGCCGGGTCCTATTAACACCAAACACACCACCAGATTTCTCTCTGCTAGCTCAGTTTCTGTCTCCAGTAGGGTATCCCAAGTCCCAGCAAAGCCAACCAGGGGGTTGGTGCCCAGGGTTCAGCCCCAGAACTGTTTCCTTGCTCTGAAAGCAGGTGAGAAGCCACAAGTTGCAATTGCCAGGAGAAGGCAGAGAAGGAAGGGAAAACCAGAGAAGTCTGCCTTCCAGCCCCCAGGAACCACATTTTATACCATACCCCTTGACTGCCTGCCCCACAGGACAAGGATTGTGCTCTGCTAACACTCCAGGAAAGATGGGAACCTCAACACCAGATTTTTACAGCCTCCATTACCTCCAGACAATCCCTTCTCTTTCTTAGTCCCCACTGCCCTCTGCATGCTGGATGTATATCAAAGTAGCCCCTACTGTAACCTCCAAGAGCAGCAAACACAGAGGAGCTAAGGCCCTTCTCAGTAAGCGTGCCAGCCTGCCCTTTGGGCAGTGGAGGCTGTGGGGCGCTGCTCTCTGCAGATCTGAGTTCATCCTCTCATGCTTCCCTCATCCGAAAAGCTGGAGTCTCTGCCCAGGACCGGATGAACGAGACTGTCTTGTGTCAGAATACTGAATGAGGTGACACAAAAGAGAGGGAGGGGAAAGATCCCCAGCCTCTACAAACCCTCTTCCATTCCAGCAAAACCAGAATTGCTCATTTTAGCTGTGAAATAAGCCTGAGAATTGCTTAGGGCCGTGCAGCCGGTGTTAGCTCCAGGGAACCCACCATATCAAGCACTTCCTAGCCCCACAGCTCTGCACAGGCAGGGCAGGGAACTCAATGAATCACTACTTACTGTTTTTTGTGTTTTCTTTCTTCCTTTCTCTTACTTTTGGGGCTTGAAGAACTAAATAAGAAATGGCTAATTAATTCGGAGATTTCTGTTCTGATAAAAAGCTGCACAATCACATGTCAATGTTACAACTAGATTGCCCAAGATCGTGCAATAAAAATGAAAGGGATTAATGATTCTGCCGCAGCACAGGGGGTCTGAGTGCCTGCTGATAAATGTGGCTCATGGGCTCAGCCAAAAAGGATCCTCAAAGGGATCAGTCATCCTGGTGACTTTGCATTTTCTCACAGAGAAAATTAATACTTCTTGATACTGTACATGCACGTACTGGAATCAGGAGAGTTCTTCCAGTACACACCTGGAAAGCCATTGACTCTGAATGTTTCAAAAATGGGCACTGCTGGGGGATGCTGTACTGTTTGCAAATTAAATCATAAGAGAAATGAAGACACAAGATGCAGGATGGATACAACATGGATGAGGTTGCCAGGGACTAGGTTATACCACAAGGTCTTTTCCAGTTATGTGCCTGATCGCACAGGTTGGGCTGGAGACCTGATTCCTGTGGGGTCTGAGGAACACATCAGTCTGAATAGGGAGAGGGTAGCCCCAGAACCGCATGGAATGGGGGCAGCGAAGGGGATTGTACAAGGAGACACAGAAAAAAAAAAGTGTCTTCTGCCCCCACTCAGTGAACATCAGCCTTCTGAGATCTTGAAGAGACCATTAAACTCCTATTTCTAAGGGACCACCCACGCTTGCTCAACCCTTACCTGTGTCTTCTCTTCTTTGAGGATAACCTGTAAGACACAAATATGTAGATTGAATTCAGGGTCTCACAAAATTGGAAATTTTAATCAGAGACAGTGTGCTTAGGCCCAACATTAGACTGAGCACTGTGAGAAGACCTCACATACCAGTTGGGCAGAATGGCCCTGCCTCTCCTTTAGCCAGCTGGCAAGAGTGTACCTGAAAAACTGGTGTGGTAGAAGTGACTAGCACACTCTGTAAATAATTTTGAATATGATCCTCAGGATAACTGAGATCTCTATAGAGATCAGATATGCCCCCTGTCCCTGGTGGGTCCCTTTTCTCTGCTACAGCCTCCATAGTCTTGTACTGTACTTAGACTCACCTCTGCGTCCCCACGCTATTCCCCGGTTTTCTGTATGACCAAGTAGCAAAGGAAAAATCCTTTCTGTATAACTCCAGAGCAGCCTCCCAGCCAAACCAGCACCATGCCTCTGTCTTGCCTCCTGGAGAATTCCTGGGATGACACCAGAGCCACCGTGCTGGTGGCCCTCATAGAAAACCCTGGGAGCATGGGGGGGGGGGGGACGACGACGACGACACTTCTATGCAGCAAGGCCTGGCCCCAGTACACTGCACAGCCTGCTGTATTTCATCTTAGCTTGGAGCACAACATCCTGCAGAAGACATGGCCTCAAGTCCTGCCCAAAAGGGCCATGAAATGGCCTGTGGCAAGGTCAGTTGGGATCTGTAGCTGAAGTGCCATCAGGTGTCTGGAAACAGCCTCCATTGGTCACTAATGCTTAATGGTTTATCATGTTACTTTTCGGGATCAGCTGCAGCCTATGCTTGGCTTGCAGGGACATAAATGGGTACTGAGGTTCCAAAGCCAAAGAACATCTGACCCAGGACTTCCATCAGGAGATGGTATCCATAGAAAAGCATGAGAATCCCTCCATGGGAAGAAGTATTTTAAAGGAGTTCCTCTATCCTTCTCTCTCCTCCTTCCTTTTCTTTAAGATTCAAGCTCAACTTTCCTCTCTGCAACCCATTTTTGGTAGCTTCTCTCTTTGGTTCAATAGATTATAAATACATGAACTTTCCAAGGGAGATAGCATCCACTGTTCTCTTCAAATATTGGTTTAACGGTTGAGAGAAAACAATGGCATATTTGCAGCCTTAAAATTTAATTGTGCTCTTTAAAAATGGGCTTCAGAAGGGGAAGGTGGAGGTTGTCACATGGGGCAGGGAGCGAGGACTGAGGTGTGGATGTGGGGAGCTGGTCTGAGCCTTTTTCTGGTCCAAATGTTGACGCTTTCTGTGGGACGGGGGAGAAGGGCCTGGCACAAGCCCCGAGTGCTGATCCCACTGGTGTCCCAGAGCCTGGGAGCCACATGAACCAGGGCAGCAAGGACAGCAGGCCGAGGCCCTGCAGATCTTACGCTGATTTGGCTCGCCTGCCTCTCTCCCCCCACATGCTGACAGCTCGTATTTATCGGGTAGCGCTGGGGGCGCACCCCATTTTGTGCTCTCCTCACACGGAGGGACCCCGGCTCCGTTCCTCCTTGGCTGCCTGGCTTTCACCTCCCAGTGGGGCCCTGCCCTGGGTGGCCATGATTAAGGATCAGCAGTTTGAGGCCTCTCTCTGCCCCCTGGTGCTGGGCCGGACGGCAGCAATACCTCCCACCCCTCGTGCAACCCGCCTTCTCGACCGCTGCCAGCGGGAAATCACATTTTCAAGGAAAAAAAAAAAATACCTGTTTCTTTTTCGCTTCTTGGAGCTTTTCTTCTTCTTCTTCTTCACAGGCGAGGGGCTGTATGAGGGAGACCTGAGGAGGCGGAGGGCCGTTAGGGACCGCGGGGCTGCCCTCAGCCTCCCCCTGCCCGCACGCCCCCGGAGAGGGGCCATGGTGCGGGCGCGGCCCCTGCTGCCCCCTGAGGGAGGGTGACAAAATGGCTGCAGGGCCTGTGGGATGCCAGCCCCTCACACCTCCCTGCGGGGTGTCCGCCCTCCATTTCCCGCCTCCCTCACGGCTGAGGGCTTCGTGCTGCCTCCCACCCCACACGCCGCCATGGCTGCCCTCACCTCCTTCGCTTCTTGCGGCTGGATTTCTTCTTCTTCTTCTTCCCCCGGGCTGGCGGTGGTGCACGCTCCCCATCGCATGAGGGGCTGGAGGGGGAGATAAAATTTTAAAATAATAAAAATAAAAAATAATTTTTTTAAAAATAACAAAACTCCCTGAATCAGCTCACGTGGGACTCACATAAGCTCTATGCTGTCCCCACCTCAGGGAAGTCCAGGCCACAGAGATCAGCTTTCACCATGGACCCAGGGCACAGGCGAGTGCCTAATTACCCTCTAACGAATAATTTGGTCACAGTTTAAACGAAGTGTCTCCTCCACGGGTTTAATGGAGATATAATGAGACAGCTACTGTACGCCGGCTGATTATTTAAAACGTGTTTGCTGAGGTTAACGACTCCGTAACAGATTTATAGGTTTTGTTGCTCTTTGTAAATATGCTTTAAATAATTAATTGGCATTTAATTTGCATACAATAATTATTGCAACCAGATGCATCTAACTATAATAAAAGGCTTGACATATGTTAAATAGTAATTGATTAGAAATATATATATATATTGAGATGCTATGGTAATTTAATGAGATATGCATCTCTTACACAGTTGTTAAACCTTGAAAAAATAAAAACCTCCTGCAAATTAATTTCTTTTTTAAACATATGATGCTGAATCACATTATGTTTCAATGAAAAGCAAATACCATGGTTAAATTAATCCCGAGCACTGGGCTGAAAATATGACAGATACTCTGTGGCTACTCATTAACCAACGCGAACGCTCGTAAGGCCAGGCACAGCTGGCGACAGCCTGTGGATCCCTGGGTGGATCCCCAGATCTGTCTGTGGATCCCCAAATGGCCCCGGGACCTAGGTTTGTGGGGAGCACAGCCAGCTCCCCAGGGCTGCTGCCAGACGGCTGTTGGGAACGAGGACGCTGGGCTGGTGCTTCTGTCCCCTCACGCCATGCCCTGCTAGCAGGGAGTGTGTGAGGGCAGCCTCGTGTTTGGAAAACACTGTGGGATCTTCGCTGCAGAAACAGGTCAAAAATTGAGCAGTTTTCTGCAGAAAGAACAAACATCATTAGTAAAAGTCCTAATGCAGAGCAAACGTCACTTTCAGGGGGATTCTCAAGCTCCACTGACCCTCAATACTCGCTCACCCAGGGCTTGAATTACTACCAAAATTACACTATCATAAAAAGCCATTTGCTTAATGCTTTTAATGCACTTTTTTTTTTTTTAATTGCTCTGCTAAGTGAAGCACTTGTATGCTAATGCTTTGGTTGTGAACTGTGAATAGCCGAGTGCTTCTGGTGCAGTAAATCCAAGGTGCAACCATTCTGCAGCCCTGAAGAGCACCCAAATACTCCTTCTCACTCTTTTTCTTTTCCCAAGGGTTTCACCAACCAGCAGGAGCACTACTAGGGGGTATGGCACACCTGGGGCTTAATGCATCTTTTGTCTGCATTAAGGTAGAAGAAACGTGTTTTCCAAGATGACTCCTTATCACCAAGCTCAGACATCTGCCCAAAGGCACCCTAGAGGATCTGTGCTAGACCAGGGACCTGAACACTGGTCTTAGCCCCTCAGTTATCAAGATGCTGAACCCCAACTCCCATTTGCTTTCCCCTGGCACAGATCTGGGCTCCCCAGCAAATGGGTCTGGGTGTCCCTCAGCCCTGCCTGGCCCAGAGCTATGGCCAGGCACTGCTGCGGCCAAGGGAGAAACTTTGGACCATGTGGCCACAGGCAGTTTCTCTAGAGCCCTTCTCCCTCTCCCAAGAGAAAGCCTTTTGTCTTTGATGTGTAAACTTTCTCCCTGCACTGATCTCACTTTAATTGTTTCTCCACGATTGTAATCAAAGTCTAATTAAAAATACGCTTTAGATTATTGTTCTGGTTAGCCTGAAATCTGAAGATATGAAACACACTTTCTTGCTATTTCCAGCATCTTTAACCAAAGAGAGAGACTTTAATCCCAGAGGCAGTTTAGCAGGCAGGGATCAGAGACCCTAGCTGCTTCATTTACAACACTCATTCATTTTTCACCTCTCAAGTTGTCAGGGGCTAATGACAAACCGATAACAAAGCTGTATCCTAATGAAGCTGATGCTGCTGATTTGATCTAGGCACAGGGAGAAGGGAATTGCTGAGGGTGATGCCCAGCCAGAGGTACCCCACAGACCTAGTAGCCCACAGGGATGCTGCCAGCTCACCTGTCTTCCAGCCAGGGCTACTCGCAAGGAGACTGTAAGAGCAAGACATGGAGTGGAAGCAAACTGCAAGTTTGCAGGTTTCTCCCTGCAAACATGCATGGGGGTTTCATACAATTTCATACATTTGCTGTACCCTCACAAAGTCATTTAAGCCAGCCCCAGGTCTCACAGATCCCTGGAGGGGCTGAGTAAACAGTCACAGATGCCTCCCCTGCCATCCCTCTGCTCCAGGGTGACCGCACTCACAGCCCTGGCTCCTACCTGCGCGACCTGCAGTGAGCATGGTCTCGCCTCTCCTTCCCTTTCGCACAGCCGTTGGTGGTGGAGGCCTCCTTGACTGCACGGCCACTCAGCTTTTCAGCACATCTGTCCTCTGCAGGGTACGGCAGGCAGCTGAGCGTCCCGCTGAGGAAGGAAGAGGAGACAAAGAGAACAATAAAGAACTGTCCGTTTAGCTGGGCTTGTTGGCTGAAGGTTTCCATGTACTGGGGAATCCCCTTTCCTTTTCCCAGGTAGGACATGTGCTGCTGTGAAGGAGAGCTGCAGGTTGCTCTCAGGCCTCCTGAGCCCACAGTGCAAATTGCTTTTACAGGGTTCTGAAAAAATCCCATTTCCAAGCCAAGCTGTGCCTCAGCATGGGTGTGCTGTGCTCAGCTTTCAGGGAGAGATGCCGCAAGCATCATGCGGCCGGGGAGCAGCTGGACAGCCCCATACCGCAGGGACAGCACAGGGTCTGGCTCCAATGTGACAGCAAGGGACTGCTGTAGCTAATCAAGCCCAGTACCTGTAGACATCTTCCTCTGTATTGTGGGTTTTAGCTCACCAGCTTTACAGACACAGCACTGGTCTTGCACTCGGGTAGAAAAAAAAGCTTTTGCATTTCAAATGCCATTCTTGAAACCTGCTATTGCATTGCTAATACCTTGTCACTCATCCTCTCCCCCTTGCCAGTACTCAGATGGAAACAAACTTATGGCAGCCAAAGAACAGTCCTTCTCCCTGCTCCTACAAATAGGGTGCTGGGCTAGTAAACACACCTGGTCCTGCTGAAAGCCCAAACTGGAGAACCTGGGATGGTGTAGCAAAGCTAAGGGGAACTACCTGGGCTAGATAAGTGCCTGCAGGACCTCTAAGGAGATTGTGAAAGTTGGCGAGGAGCACAGCGAGGGCAGGGAAAGCCTGGAGCGAGAGGTCTCTAAGAAATGCTGGGGCTTGGGCAGGGCAAGCTGAAATGGAGAAAAGAAGCCAAATGGAGAAAACAAACCCAAACGAGCCTAAGTTCAGACACCTGGGAGCAAAGTAAGTAGGTTTCCAGGCCCTACAGATGTTTATTTCAAAGAACAGAAAGATCAATGGAAAGCCATAAACTGTACCCGGCAGGGGTGCTGAGAATGCTGTGGTTTTGGTGTCATCCGGAGGATGATTTGAATGAATAAGGCAAGCATCAACATGTCCAAGCCCAACCTGGCTGTGGGTTGGTACTGATGGCTTAGCTGACAGTGAAAGTGTCCCCATTTCTTCCCATTCTCATTTTGAAGCCAATCTCGGGAATGGGCTGTGGGGTTTAGCCATCCCCAGGTCAGCCCTGCAAGGTCCCACTGCTGTGTCTGCCACCCAAGCTACCTCCTGCCTTTGGAAAGCAGCATGCTGAAACCCCTGGGCCATGTGGACCCCACCGGAGCAGGGGGAGGCTGGGATGTCCCACTGCCAGCCCTGCAGCCACAGTGGCTCAGGGATGCCAGGAGGGTGCTTTGGCTGCAGAGATCATCGCAACCATCACACATTGTCTGCAGAGATAGGAGCAAGGGGTTGGGGCCAGGTGCATGTTACACGTCTGAGGGGTTAAATGGGACCAGGAGGGTGGTTAAAGAGCAATATGATGCTAAAACAGCAGGTTAGCCCTGGTTAGGCATGGCCAGAGTCCTGCATGCCCCAGGGAACATCCTGCTGCCTGCTACAGCCATGAGCACCACTTTTTGGGGCTGGAGTTGGCACAGAAGCACCTGCAGAAGAGGGGTCGTCCCTCTCTCTCTCTCAATGAACTCCCACTTTCTCTAACAACTGATTCCTTCCTGGAGCCCATTTTGTAATGCCTGAACATTTAAGGATGCGCATTAGCCAAATACAAGCAACAGGCGTCAGTGGGAGGAAGCTGGGTGAAATATTTCTGGCCCAGGACATGCAGTAGGTGATGGTCCCTCTGGCTTTAAAAATCTATTACTCTGCTTGTAATAAATCCCTCGGTCGCTTCCCAACGTCTATGTTATTTTTAACCATCCGGGAAGCTACATGGTTAATTGCTTTCTTTGTGTGAGCTAATTAGCTTGTGGCCTTTCCTGAACCCCTTTTAAGAACAGTCTTCTGAGGCTCAATCATTAGGATCCATTAAATATATCCCCAAATTAATGACCTGTGCAAAGTCTGGGCTGGACCAGCTCCAGCAGTGGAGGCAGGAGGGTTCCTCCCCGGGCTGGCAGCACGCTGGGACACTGTTGCCTTGCAGAAGGGACGCAGGCACGGCAGGTGATGTCCCTTTCATCCTGGCCCCTGCTCCCATTAATGGGATTTGCAGGTCCTGGGGTTAAAACATATTGGCCTTGAGGCAACCAAGGACTCCTGTCCTGCAACGCACTTGCTAGGAACCATTTCTTCTGGGCTTGGAAGTAATTATTGATGGAAATAATTATTCTCCAATTCCATCAAAGGCTGGCTTCAATTCAGCTGAATGCTCTCTTCTGATGAATGCTGAGAATCACTAACGCTCTAAACTGGCTGGTAATCCCCTTGTGGTAAGCTCCATAGACATTGATTGAATATATATATATATATAAACTTTTGTTGTTGTTGTTGTCTTTCTTGTCTTTCATGACTAATATAAAAGTGCTTGCAGTTTGGTGCGAACGATTACTGTGGCCTCAAAGGAGAGGATTATCACACCTTCCCTTGCCGGTCCCCACCTGCAGCGGAAAGGAAAAAGCCTCTGCGGGTGCTTTGCTTGAGCCGGCCCCCAGGAGGGCAGTGAGGATGCTCAGGATGATGCAGCTGGAAGCATGGGGCTCACTTTAGCACAGGGCATGTGCTGCCCGCAGAGACATGTGCCACAGCAGGCAGGAGGAAGAGGAGGCAGGAAGGGTGCCCAGGGTTTGCCCTGCTGGAGGGCAACACTGCTCCACCATCAGAGCAAGGACCACAGCCTCTCTTCCCAATGTACAAGTTGTATGTTTGTCCCTAAGGACATGCTCCTGGCCTTGGGCAGCTGTGCCAGGACAAGGCAGCTGCCCACCCGTCCTGCCTGCCCTCCAGGTTTCTCCAATTCCGTTAGACGACTTGATTGCTTGCACTCATTTCTCTTTTTTCTTTCTTTCTCCCATGCAGAAATCCAGCCTATCCATCAGACCTGTCTAAAAGCGGCATCCCTGCTGGTGACAGAGAGACCCCATACAGCAGGGCACCCGCCGGGCTGCCTGCAGCCAGCTCAGAGCAAAACATGCCCTGTGCAGCCTCCTGCCACGGACAGCTTGCCTTGTCCATTCCCTTTGCAGCAGTCTCCAGTCCAGGAGAGGGGTTTTTGGCTCACGGCAATTTTTGCCATCTTTTCAGTGGCTGGCAAAGAAGCAGCGGGCACATGGGGCTTTCACCTCTCCCACCAGCCCAAGCCTTTTGTTGGGGTCTGCAGCGGGTCTGCAGACAAGTTAGTTGACTTCAAACACTTAGTTGTGTACCTTTAAGACAGCCAGAAATTGTCAGGTATGTAAACAGGGTGTGAAGAATCGGAACTTAGAACCGCAGCATATGGGCACCTACAGCAACAGCAAATAGCAAACAAGAAGAAGGACACAAAAACCTATCAGGGTCTGCCACCTGTACTGTCTAAGATATATAAATAGTTTGTATAAACAATAAAGGCCATTTTATCCGAACCCAGCCACGCAGACATAGTGTTTAAGTCCACCTCGACTTGCGTCACCACAGCCTTTCACCGCTTTTCCCAACCCAGCCAGCCCACCTCTGCATTTTGGCTGTCCCAGGTTTTACTTCCCTAACAGAATGTACTGACAGCAGAGGGAAATAATCTATTGCTACCCTAATAAAAATGAGGCAGAAAAGGTCACTGGTGGGAAAGAACCCAAATATTCCTAATTTGAAGGAAGGTTAAAAACACCCTGAAACACTATAGCCATTTGGAAGAGAATGGGGTGGCTGATGGCAGCCCAGCTGCAAGGTGGGTGGTGTCCCTGTTTATTTTTGCAAACTGCCTGAACTGCTTCCCATCAGCTTTTCCCAAAGGCACAGTTGTGTTTCTGAATCCCACTGGGCTCCCGGCTGCTGGCAGTGCCTTGCAGAGCCCCACTGCCTGATGCCACCCCATCCTGCCTCCCTTCCCCGGGGGGGGCGGGGCTGGCATGTCACCACCAGTTTGTAGTGGCACCAAGGAGGCCAGTTAATTGTGCTGCACCCCCCATGCTCTGCAACAGCTTCCTTTGGGACTGGACATCACTGCTGGGGAAAGGCTTGGCAGGAGGCTTTGTACCTGGTGTCATACCACAGCCCGAGGTGGCCGTGCACGCAGGTGGCAGGATAAGGCTACTTCTCTACAGATGCCAAGGAAAATGCAAGACCAGAGAGGTCTCACAGAGCATTTCCAAGACCTGGGAGATGTGTGGGGCTCAGCAAAGACTCCTTGTGGAAGTTGTTAAAGATATGCTGTGGCCTCCAGAGCCATGGGTGAGATCCACGGGGGAGTCCTGGGGGCTTAAACCAGCCCATCCATGGGGGAATATTCCCCCCCACCCCACCCCACCTCCATCAACCCGCACAGGATTGCACTGCCCTTCCTGCCCAAGGATGGATCCTGGCACCCTTCACAGAAGATGGGGCAAAGGCACAAGGTATTTGCTGCCTCGGAGAGCAGAGCTAACTCACAAACCATCCCTATTCCTCCATTCTGGGCTGCCATGCTCAGTGCCATGGCCAAGTGCCATCTCATCAGGCCATGAAATGTGGCACTTGGTGATGCACGCTTCACTGGGAGCTGAGCCCAGCGACACCTGTCCCCCCTGGCCCTGCAGTGACATGCAGTCAGTGCGGGTTTGGTGTGCACTTGAAATCCCTTCGTGCTGGCACCTCAGCTGCTGCCCTCCCCTGCCCTCAGGCTCCTGTGTCCCAGCCAAGCTTCTCTGCCCCAGCCCCCCAGCAGTCTCCTGCCACAAAGCTTTCATCAATCATATTTTTCCCTTGCAGTAACTCATCTCAAGAGGAGAGGAAGGCAGGAAAATTGCCTTCCCAGTGACCTTCCATCTGCCGGATGCTGCCACCAGGCCATCCCCCCACCCGCAGCAGCTTTGTCCCTTGACTCTATAGGATGGGCTCCAGCAGTCCCAGCCCTTGGTGGCCTTGCCACAGCCCCTCTGCCCTTTCCAGCTGCTTTGCAAGCAGCAGCGTAAGCACAGCGTGGCTGGATCATGCTAACCAAGCCTTTTTTTTTTTTATCATTTATTTTACTTTGCACACACAGCTAGGTTGGGTGCTGGATACACCCAGCAGCCTACACAAGCAATTCGGAGGCCCCGAGCACTGACTGCGCCTGGCAGACCTGCACCGACAGCACTTCCAAGCTCAGGACAGAGTATCTGGGAAAAACAATACAGAAACTTTACTGCCTTGCCCTTTTCAGCCCTGACTGCCTGCACATTCCCATAATCTCTGCTGGCAGAAAAGGCAGGAGCGGCTCCAGCCACGAAAACAAAAGAGGTTAAAGCATCTCTGATGAGCCTGTTAGTTGTGAATGTTTCACTGGCATTAAACTGATGGATGCCCCACCTGGGGACTGGGAACATCAGCCCGTGAAAGGACACATGCTCTGTGGCAGGTGCACCGCCCTGCAGGGGAGTGGGAGAAACTGGCTTCTGCAGCCTCTTGCACCAGGGATGGTGTCATCGCTTCTCCTGAGTAACATGCTGAAAGTGCACGGACATGTGGTTGAATATCCCATCTTTCCTTTCCTTTCCCAACCTGGAGGTTTTGGCTGCACAGGAGGGGGCAGGCAGCAGGTTGGTGTCCCTGCTGTCCCACGTCTGGGCAGCTCTCTGCCACCACGGCCACCTACAATGTTCTTCTGCCCTGGGCTCTTGACCCCGGCAAGGGTGGGCTGAGCTGCTCGCAGTGTTTCAAAAATCCACCACTTTGTGCTGAGAAGCCTTTTGGCACTGGCAAAATGACCCTTTTATTTTCTCTCTTGCTCTCTGGCTTTGCTCGTCTGATTGAAAAAGAAAATGGTCAAACTGTTTGCCTGTTCCTGGAGAGGGAGGGGGCAGAAAAAAAAGGTTGTAAAGACATTTCTAAGCAAAAACTCTAGCAGATGTGTTTACGTAAAGCTCTTTGAAATATGCACTAAAAATACCTCTTCAAAATTAGGAGATGGCGAAAATTGTAAGTGCTTCCCACAAACACATGCACAAAAACACCCCATGGCAGGTTCTTTCCCCACCTGATTCAAACTGTTATTATTAGTGCAGCAGGAGCCCTGCAGTTTGTTATTGAAAATTATAATAGCAAATCACCGAGATATTTTCCCTGATTACACAGACTCCAAGCCAGTTCAATTTTAATCTTCTCCCCTCTATTTTTTTCCGTGCATCAGCAGAGGCACCAGCTGCAGAAAAGTGCGTGGTTTTCTTGAGGCATTTTAAACACAGAAGAGAAATACAATTCTGTAATATGCACTTTTCATCTGATTTTGCCAGCCGTGACTTGCCTCCCCCTCCTGCTCCCGGGAACCCTGCGTCCCGCTGCAAGCCTGTATGTGGCAGCGGCTCCTTTTGCTTCTTGGACTCCAGAAATATTTAACGACCGCTCTTATCACATCCCAGGCCAAAAAAGCAGCTTGGCTCTTTATTTTCCAGCAGTTGATTTGCTATGCATGGTTGAACCAGAACAGAGGAGCTTCCCTGATGGAGGAGGTCCCCGTAGCAGACAGCGCAGGATCAGTGCCAGATGCTTTGGGGGATACTGTGGGGTCGCAGCCCACGGGAGGGCTCTGTCCCGGGCACCAGCTGGCAGCAGCGGTGGCTCCCGCTGCACAGCGAGGGGTGGACAGCCCTGATGGAGCATAAAACTCTACGGGGGAAAGTGTGGAACATCTTTCTTAGGTAGAATCAGGCATGGGTACAAGCACAGCCTCTCCCTGCTCCCGACAGCTGGTTCTCCTCCTCTCCAGGGCCACCAGGACCCCTGTCCCCTTCCTTCCTGAGCACCCGGCCACCTTGCAGGGCTCGGCGTCACCTTCCCTCGCTGCCAGCAATCCGGGATGGCTCTGCCGACCGCCTGCCAGTGACAGCAGAGACAAACCCAAGAAATATGGCATGCGGTCGTACCGTTTCTAAAGAAAACCTGGACTGCTGCCCCATCTCAAGCGGTTTGTACAGCATCTTGTGCCTCCCACGCTGCCGGCTCGGAGGTCCCTGTGGTGCTTTGTGCCTGTCAGCACCTGCATGCTGCCAGGCTAGGCTTGTTCTCAGGGGGACAATCCTGTGCCTTTCTTGTCCTCAAATCCTCCTCCTTAGACAAACACCCTGCAGGTTCCCATGTCCGTAAAGGTGCCAGTTTTATCCTCAGTCAGAGAATAGGAAAGGAGGAGTTTTGGCTGTCCCCAGTGCCTGCAAATGCAGCCAGAAGTGCCAACATTGCCACGCTGCACCATGGCACAGCAGTCCTGCACATCCCTGATGCACATTTTGAGGGACTCTACTCTTGAGTGACCCTGACGTGGCAGGGACTGCTCTGAGGAGGGACTGGGGCCAAGAGCTTATGGTAAACCCTGCCACAACCCCACGGCTGCTCTCCTCCTGGCTGGCCACAAACTGCACTCCCAGACTTTGTCCCTGCCATCATCACCCAGGCAGCCTGGAGCAGCCATGGGGGCAGCTGCTTCCCCGTGAAGGGGGCAGAGCTGACAACTAGGCATGAGGGCAATCCTAAGAAGCTGTCATAGAGCTTGTGATTAGGAAAAGCCTGGGTCTGAGCTCAAATTTCTCATTAACCACTCACCCATGAGCAGCGCATGACAAACTCAAGCCAGGACCATGGGCTGGGAGGGAGCCCAGCAGCTGTGGGTGGGGGCTTCCCAACACAACGCTGGGAGCTAGAGGCAGAGGAGCACCAGGAGATGATGCTTAACATTTTAAGGAGGGTTTTAACAAAAAAACAAGCTGAAGGATGTCCCAGAAAAAAAATACTTTGCCACTATCTGCAATGTGGTCAGGCTGGAGAGTACCTTCATACCTGACAGGCTTCAGAGTGCCAACCACCCCCACCCCCCCGCCAGTGTCCCCTGTGCCACTGCATCACCCCAGGTTCAAGCCCAGCCCCTGCAGCAGCACCTTGCTTCAGTGCTGGCTGCCATGGATGGGGCCATGCTCATGCTCGCACTCAAGATTCCAGTCCCTTGCACATGTTAATCTGGGATCTTTAGAGATCACTATCCTCCTGGTGGGCCTGGGCTCTCACTTTAATGAGGAAGCCACCAAGCAATGGCAGGGCTGGGCCATGGGATGCCACGTCCACAGTGCTTGGTCATTACGGGTGCTCTCTGTGATGTGCCAATTCCCTCCTTTGTTCAAACCCCCATGCTGTTTGGCATGGCGAACAGCAGTGAAATAGTGTATTTGCCGATAACATAGCTCTTTAAATTTTAATCAAATAGGGGATTGTAAGCACACAGTTACCCAGAGCTCCTGGGAGCGCTGAGATCACTTTAAAAATGAATTAGTAATAAGGCATGTTGGAGGCAGCAAGGAGACGGCAGGATTCACTTGAAGCAGCAATGCTCCCTTTGCCGCTCACATAAAGCTTTTTCCTCCTCTCCCTTAATTGGCTTTTTTTTTTAATTGCCACTGAAAGAAGAGAGGAAACACATTGGAGGTCCCAATACTCAGATAACTCCAGAAAACCAACCTGTCCACACAGCTGCCACCCGCCTGCGGAGCTGCCCTGGGAACAACTCTGGGTGACAGGGAGAGCACAGGGAAGACTGCTGCCCTATCGATCCAGGCTGGGGACGGGGACACTCAGGTCACTGCACCCCATTAATAAACCACCTCCTGAGCCACCCTGTGTGCCAGGACACAGGTATGCCAGCCTGCCTGCAGCTGGTGAACAGCAATGTCAAGGGCTCAGCTTGAAATGACTCTGACGTTAAAAAATGCTCAAGCCCTACCAGGACAGACCCACGGGTGCATCCCAATAGGTGTCCCCAACCTGGGTGTCCAGGGGCATCACCCATGCAGGGCGGAGCTGGTGCCACTCTGCCCCGTGGGGCTGCCAGACTTAGAGGAGCTGAGGATAACATTTTCTGCCAACCCCCCGTGCACCTGTGAGCAGCAGCCAGTCTGCCTGGGGGGTCAGGTGAGTGGGGGTCCCTGGACACCCTCCTGTCTGGGACTTGTCTCCTGAACATCCATCCCACCGTGATGCCCAGGGCCACACTGCCAGGGCCACGTGGCGCCACGAGGAGCAGGTGTCCCCTCGGGCAGCAATTAGCTCCTGTGGAAGGGAATTCAGCAACAGATTTCTCCTGCTGGAGACACAAGCCTGCAAAGTTCCCAGCCCAGGAAGGGAGGGGGCAAGTGGGCTTTAACCCCCCTGCTACATGCTGCCAGGGGCTTTTTATGGTGAGAAGCGCGCTTTGTCTCCCTGTATTGCATCTGCTATGTCAGCTGAGCTGGGAAATTCCTGAATTGCAGCTTCCATGGGTGGGGAGGGTTTGGTTTGACTCCAATCCTCCTTCCTCATAACACCCCTGGTCCCATGGGAAACCTTAGTGGTCTTGCTAGCTGCCCAGGGAGGACTGGTGAGGGGGTTTTAAGTTAAGGAGAGTTTCTGGGAGGTAAGACGGGGCCTTTTCTCCTCCCACTGTGCTCCAAGGAGGGAGAGGTTGGTATGGCTGTGCTGTCCCTGCCTCATGATGAGCACTGAGGTGCTCGGTGCTGCAGCACCCAGGGCTCTTTGGAGGTCAAAGCCAGAAAGAAACCTCCCTCTCCACTGCCAGGTCTTGTCCCCAACTATTCACACCACCCTGCAACTCTGAACATTGTTTTAAATCATCCAAAAAAGAAAGGGGAGATATTTGTCGTCTTGCTGCTCCCTAGGGAGAAGGTTTGGAGGATGCAGGTGGGTCCATGGGCTCCTGGGCCGTGTGGAACACCCTGCCAGGAAGGGCTGGATAGAATCATTTCGCTTTTTGGCACATCCATCTTTAATTGGGTGTAATAATAATTTTATTGCTTGCCCGGATTTGTGAGGCTGAACTAATATTTGTAAAATGCTTTGCTATCCTGAGCTGAAAGGCAATCTAGAACGACAAAGCCCCGGTGCTATTCACATTCAGATAATCCAGAATTATTCATAAACAAAATCAAGATTATGCAAATATATTCATTAGTTCTCAGAATACCTCCAGGAAAATAGAGGAATTAGTTTTGTTAACAATTATATATTATGTAAGTGTGTGTCTAAACACGCACAGACTCGCACGCTATCGATGCTGGGACACATTCAGCTGGGACTCATCCCGGAATCTCAGAGCGCTGGAGGACGAGGGCTTGGCCTGTGCAAAGCAGCCATCTCAACATTCTGATGTCTCACGGCAAGTGACAGCACCCAGTGCAGACCCCTGTGCCCACCCCCCTGGTCCTGCTGGCTGCTCTTCTGCTGCAACAGCAGAGGCACCCCAATTGTCCCCTCCACACACATCACAGATAGCCCACACATGAAAACCATCACCTTATTCTAACCAAAACAGCCTTTCCTACCCAAATGAGGATTTTTATGGTACATGCAGGGCTAGGAGGCTGTGAAGGTGGGATCTGGATGCAGCCCCCTCACTCAGGACCTGCCCTTTTTGACCTGCAAGAGCCCTCGCCCCGATGCAAGCTTGTGTCCAGCTTGGCTTTCCACAGTGCAACGCGACCGTCTGTCCAGGGTGTGCTGGGAAACAGGAGATAAAGGTGCGCTGAAAAAACTGCATGGTTTAATTAATGCCACATGCCTTTCACTCCATAGGTTGTGTGGATTGTTAATTATTTTTATAAAGAAAATAATTAGTCCCAATCAAGGCAGAAGCTCTCCAGAATTACAGCTCATTAACTGCTCTCACATTTTTCTGTTCTATAAAAAGTCATGTGGTGCTGATGAAAATTATAGACCCTTGGAATCAGCATTAAATACAAATTCAGACAGTGTTACCATCCTATTACCATCAACTGCATCAACTCAGCTTCGGTAATTGCAGCTGGAGATGAAGGGCAGGGATTTCTGCTCTATACAATCTCTGAAAACAAGCACTCTGCCCATTAGTTTGCCGGAAACAATGTGACACCAAGCTCCAACTCAGCTAAGTACATCCCTGAGGAGACGACAACCACAAAGGAGAAAGGGGAAAGCAAGGCGGCTTTGCTGGGGATGGGAAGATGAGGGTTGCTCAGGTTCAGTTCATGTCTGATTGGAAGTGGGGCCGCGTCTGCGCAGAGCAGGGGGGACCATGTGGGTCTGGCACTCGTCTACATTAGGAAGGTGAACCAGACAATGATGTGGCAAATCTGTCCTAAGGGTTGTGGTAGCAAAGCCACCAGTCCAGGGGATGGAAAGAGCAAGGAAATGCAGAGGGGGACAAGAAGCAATCTTTAAGCAGTGGGATTATCCTCATGGGACATGGGGAAAGTAAGACACAGAGGGATGCTCTTGTCAGGGATGCAGGAGCATCCCCAAGCATCTCCCTCTGGACTGCCCTGGTCTAGGCACCATGCTGGGGCTGGCTCTATTGAACGCCACAGAGGCTTCACTCAAAGCTTAATTGAAAGAAATCACAGCACGTTAAAGGGAGTTCAGGTCAAATCAATACCAATGCGGTGGGGAGGGCGAGCAGGGGGAGCAGGGCGGTGGCCGTGTCCCAGTGCTGGCTCTGCAGGCAGGGTGCAGGCTGTGGCCACAGGCTTCGCTGCCTGCTTTCCTGCTGTGGAAAGGCAAGGTGAGACCCGCCGTGTCCTCTGCCCTGTGCAGGACAAACCTGGCAGCAGCACAGAGTGAGGGTTGGCAGCAACAGCCCGTGGTGGGGAGGGAGCAGGCGAGCTGCAGGTCCTTGGGATCCTGCTTTTCAGTTTTCATTAATCAGGGATGAATTTGCCTTCGGTGGCATTCGCAGCCCAGCAGAGCCAGCAGCCAGCTCTTTGGCCCACAAGCCTCCACTGCAAAATTAACCCACCCATCTCCGTGGTGGCAGCTCCCACGCTGATGACCTGCATCCTTGTAGGGATGGGTTCTGGGGAGCCCCCAAGGGCAATGTGGTAGTAACCACTGCCACAAGGCAATAAATACTGGGAGCCAAACCTGCTGCTGGCACATGCTGCTGGTGGTGTGCCTTTAGCTCTGTCCCTAGGGTGCTGAGTTGCTCCATGCTCACAGCAAGGGTGGGGTTGGGGGCCTGGCCACCGGGCACAGCCACATGGCTCCAGCACACCCGAGGGCAGGGATGTGCCTGGAGCATGAAACGGTTGCATCTGCTAGCCTGGACTCTCCAAAACATCCCCCAAACCCTCCAAAATATCCAAAAGACATCCTTTACTTGCAATGGCTCCTGAACTATACCTGGGAAATGTTTGGCAGAGCATAAGGACCAGTCCAAAATTGTGCCAACAACTTCTCCAGCTATCGGACAGAACAGGCCACCGAGTCCCTACGTCTGGCAATGCCCTGGGATCCAGGGGGAAGGTGCAGCCAACATGTCCTGTGTCCTGCCGAGCTCAACACTGCACAGGGACCCCCTGGGCAGCAAGGGTCCAGGGACACTGGGCCAGAGGAGGTCACATCCATCCTCGATTAGGAGGCACAGCCTCCTTGATTAGGGCCATCAGTCCGTGCACCCCGGCAGGTCAGGCTGCAAAACGCCCAGTCTCAGTGATGAACAGCAGCTCCTTCTGTTCCTCCTCTGCCGGCAGTGCCCACCCAGACCCCACTGCACCCCCCTCTCCCCAGCGCGCATTGTCCGCCTGCCGCTCCGCTCCGGTGGCCCGGCACCATCGCCCTTCATTATTAACTCGGCCAACGCGTGGCTGATGGGCGGACAAAGGCAGTGATGGGGCGGATGGCTGCGGCAGACAGATAACCACGGAGCCTGCCCCACGCAGCAGGGGAAACACGGGCACCGAGTTGCTTTGGGTTGCTTTTTTTCCTGCACGGTGCTATCTTGGAGTTTTTTGGCAGATAAAAACATCATCCCTTGGAAGAAGCAGCGCTGAACCCGCTTGTCTTGCTTCTCCTCATCATAACAAACCTGGCTGGGTTCTGATCAAAGCAGGGGGGATTTGAATGGGGCAAATGCTTTACAGGCAATAGGTTCCCAGAATTAAGCCACCAACCTCAGAGGTAAGTCAGCCCAAAGCCCTAACTGCCTTCCCCATGGCCATGGCCACGGCCACTCTGCCAGAGGAGGGCTGCTCTGCTGGCTGCAGACAATGGAGCGGTGGAGAATAAGTTATGATATATTTATATGCTATTATACATTGGTGATATGTATGCACTGCTTTGGCAGGCAGTTGGTTATACAGCAGCTCCAGCTGACCCACAGATTAATTCAGCAGGTGGTCTTTAACTGTGAAATCTCACTTAATGCAAAAATATTTCTCTTGCTGGGCAATAGCTAATTCTTCATCCTGACAATAATGTAGCTAAAATCACAGCCTCTCACCCCGCTCTATTCTGGTCGTACCCCAACACATACACTCCCTAGCACACATGGGCTCAGAAACAAATTCAATACGACCAGCCCATTACCAAAGTACCGTCAAGTTACCTCGCTGCTGGAATTTGGTGTTAGTGGCAGAGAAAACCCCTTTTCTCATCATGCCCTGTGGGTCTCGGAGCATTTTCAGCCACCTGCACGCGAGATGGGCATCTGACCCCAACCCCAGAATCCAACAGCGTGAAAGTCTTTACAGCCTCTGCCAGCATGTCTCAGCCTCCCCTGCCCCCAGGGATGGGAGCAGAGAGCAGAGCAACCCCACAGACAGCAGGACCCTGCCCACACTGCCTGTGACCCCTCTGCCCACCCAAGCACCCACTTGGCACAAATGAGGAGATGCCTTCCCCAGTGCCCCCAACTTCCACCTCTCCCCACCCCCACCCCCCGCAAAGCCCCTGGCTGGGGCTGGGTGACAGAAGCAGCTGTTTCTTCTTTAATTACAAGACATAAATTAAACATGAAGTGTTAAACAGGTCATCAGTGAAGCGGTTAGCCCCAACCTCCCTGCTTCCAGACTGGGCATCCATCTCAGCTGGCCTGAAATACCAACAAAGTTTTAAAGTGATCTTTTTTCCCCACCTTTTTTTTTTTTTTTAAGCCCTTCCTGCAGTTCCCACTGCACTGGCAGGGAAAGTGCTCCCGCTGCATGTGAAAAAATCTGCTATTTTTAAACTCCCAGTGTTCGTCAGCGCTTTCGGCTTGAGTGGCTGATGGAGAAGCCAGTTTTGCAGCACCCAGCATCCTGCGAAGTGTTGCATGGCTTTAATGCAGGTGGGATTTGTTGGCCTGGGTCAGGCTTTGCAACGATGAAGAGGTTTCAGTGGCCGCAGGGAGAAAAGGAGGGAAAAAAAAAAAAAAAAAAGAGAGAGAAAAGGAAAGGGTGGTCATGCATGAAATTATTGCATTTCAGTGATGCGGGGTTTGCATTTGATAAGTTCATCTTATAGAAAAATGGATGCATGGAAAGGTCCAGCCACCAGATCCAGAGATGCAGGAAGGGATAGTAATGGGGCTGAGCAGAGAAGGGCTCAGCTCCAGCCATGGCCCTCACAAAGGAGAAATCTCCCAATCCTGGGACTCCCCCCATGCAGCAAGAGCAGGGTCTGCAGAGCCCCTTACTGGGGACAAACTGCAGCAGGATGGGCTGCCCCGGGTGGTGGAGGCAGGATGGTGACAGCAAGGAGACAAGAGTGGCCACAGGACCCAGTGGTGTGCAGAAGCTCCTTAGCAACCCCTAGCATCAGGGTCATCACTGCTTTTTATTATTTAAGGCCTCACAGCCCTAAATATTTATTAGTTGGACATCAAGGGAGGATGTGAATGAGTGCATGGGGTTTCAGAGCCCTGCTCTCCTGCCTTGCCGGGGACAGGAGGCAAGCAGGGATGGAGGCTGGCCTGAGCTGGGCAGGGATGGTCCCGGCCCCACAAGACCCTAAACTGCCACATTTTGCTCTTGCCTGTTGCTCTGCACTTCAGCTCCTCTGTGAAACAGCCTCATCCAAGTGCTGGGACAGTCCTGAGCCTGGCAGGGAGGGGACCCCACAGCCCCCCAAGTGCAGCCCCCCAAGGCGCTGGACCCAGCGGCCAGGGCTGTGCTCACAAATCTGGCATCCACAGCTGAGCCCCTGCAGCATCTTCAGACCTGGGGCCTACAACGTTTCCCCCTGCCCTTCTAGTTTCCAGTCCTCTGTGGTGCTGGTCTGGGGACAACCTTCAGCCCTGTGGCCACTTTTGGGAGCTTTTAGGTGAAGATGACAAAACCCCACATGACCGCAGCATGGACACAGTGGGGAGATGCAGCACCTTTGGGGGTACCCCAGTGGCTCTAAGAAAGCCCAGTCCATGAACTTGGGTTTGCTACAGGGGCTTCCAAAGGCCCTTTCCCTCGTTCCTTATGTGCCTGTACATCCTTGCATGCTGGGGCACAGCATGCCTAGCTAAAGCACCCATGGGTGCTGAGCCCAGCTGTGCCACCTGGCACTCGCTGCATCCCACCCAACCCTGGCAGGAACCTCCCTGGCACACTGATGGGACCACCGCTCTGGGGACAGAGCTGTCCCCCACCCCAGCAGGGAGGCTAGCAGGGATACAGTCTCCAGCACCAGTCCAGTGGAGAAACAAATAGATGGGGCTGGGGGAAAGGATGATGATGATGATGAAGGCTCTACAAGCAGCAGCGAGGGGGTCTTGTGGGCATCCTCAGCTCTTCCCCTTGCTCAACCACCCCCAGCCTCTCAGCAGCTCCCGAGCTACCTAATTAGTTCTCCCGGCTTCCACAGCGTCCAGCTGGAGCCGGAGGGCAGGGACAGACAAAAGCCTCCCTATTGACAGCCCCTCTGAGGAAGGGGCTTTTCTTCTCCCCCTCTGCTTTTCTTTTTAAGCCCTTCTCCCCCCGCTTGGGCTGGGGCCACAGGCTCATTAGCACTTGGGCTCGTTGGGAGCAGGAGGGGAGCAGATGGCAGCCAGGCGGCTGGCGCAGCCGGCCCTGCCGCCGCCTCCTCCCGCAGAGCAGATGCCCGACCAACAAGGGGGAGGATTAACGGGAGTGGGGGGCCATCAGCACAGCAGGACTGCCAGCGCGTGCTCCCTCCCCAGCAGCACACCCTGACACTGATGCCCAAGGGCTTCCAGCCCGCTGGGGATGAGTAGGAATCAGGGCCACCAAGATGTAGCCAGGAAGCCAGAGGTTGGGATGGGGGATAGCTGGTCTGCAGTCCATCAGGGACTCGCTGCTGGGCCATAAATCACTGCAAAGGCTGGGGGGGGGGGGGAATTGCAGCCACCTTCTGCCCCCACTGAGGGTACTGTGACCCCCTGGCACTGAAGCACGATGGCTGTTCCTGCTTGGTCCCAGCATAGCCGGTGGACACACACTGCCACCCTTGCCCCAGCGGGTTTGCAGCAGCACTGCCCAGATCCGTCTATTGAGATGATCCGCGATAGCAAAGCAGGCAGTGAAACTGCACTTAATCCCACTTCAGCAACACACTCCTGCCTCCCCCTCCATGCACCGTGCATCCCAGGGGATTAAGGGTTAAAGCACAAATCCCCTGCGCTGCCCTGATGTGACCCACTTAGACCATCTGGCAGTGAGGGTAGCAGGAACCTCCTTTCCCCCAGCACTGCTGGTGCTCACCCGACATCACCGGCTGCCCCAGGAGCTTGCTTTTCACTTAGAAGTGGATTTTGGCTGAGTTTCAGCCACAATGCTGTGGCTGGGGGTGTGCGAACAGGGAACCCAAACACCCCCAAAAGCACCCTGCAAGCCCCTGGACTGCCACCAGCTCCGGGTCCCAGGGGCACCCTGGAGCATCTCCCAGCCTGGTTGTCCCCGACAGCCACAGGTTCCCCAGCAGAAAGGTGCTGATGAAATATGCAGCAGCACTGGGAGAAGGTAGGCTGCCGAGCGAAGGGGCTCCCAGCCGCCGCGCTGTGGCTGAGGTCATGGCCAGGGAAGAGATGCAGGCAAAAGCCCAGCCAAGAGGGGGGAAAGGGGATCCCCGCTGTGGGGCCGAGGCTACAATGTGGCAGTAATGCCCATGCCCACAGGCTGGGCAGAGACTGATGGCACCTTGTCATGGGAGGTTTAAAGAGCATTTTCTAGTCACAAGAGCTGAAGCCCCTCACAGGGGGGCCTTGCAGCACCCTTATGGACCAGCGAGAGGGAGCGAGGGCACCCTGGCTCAGCAGAGGGGCTTGGGGCAGGGTGGGGGACCCTGTCCCTCATCCTATCCATCCCCAGCCCACTGGGCGCACAGACTCCTCAAATCCCACCCTGGAATATTGCATGCACGGGAGAAACCTGCTTGCAAATGCAAGCACGAGGGCAGCCCCAACCCAGCCTCCCCATACCACCGAGTCCCTCATCCCCAGCTGCAAAAGCACAGCCCCGGACTGCACGACAAAGCCCCACCAAGCCCTGCTGGGGAAAGGTTAATTGGAAAAGCCCCTTTCCCCATCACCTCGCTTTTTCCTTTCATGCTGCAAACTGGTCAATAATCCATTTACTTTGGCAGAGCCCTGCTCTGGGTGCAAAGCTGTGTCAGGGGACAGAGTACATGCGCCCCCCCCCCCCCCCCCCCCCCAGCCCCAGCAGGACCAGGAGGGAAAAGATTAATGTATTCTTTTGTTCCAGGATGAGCCATGGGTTTAGCAGAGATTTAACCCTCCAAACCTCCCAGAGAGCTTGATGAGAATTTAGATGGAAGAGGCTTTATCTCCAAGACCAGCAGCAAGGTGGTGGCGAGGGGTGGGGTACAGGGCAGAGCCAGCTAGAAGTGGGGGGAAAATGGAAAAAAGTAAAAAATCACCTTCTGGCCTGGGGAACCCCACTGCTGCCCCACAAGGATTTAGGATAGAGCCCTTAGCCATGCCCAGGGCACCCTGAAGGGATGGATATGGGCTATGCCCACTGTGGGAGCTCCCAGCAGGACCCCTATGCCACAGCTGAGCTCCACGAGGGCACAGGCTCAGCCAGCAAAACTGTTGGAGAGATGGGCAGTGCTGGCCCAGAAACTATGCCATCACCTCCACTGCTGTGGGAAGCGTGGGGCTGGATCCAGGGCAGAGATCTGCAGTGTTTGCAGAGGACCAGCTGTCAAGTGTGGGAGAAAACAGAAATCCAGATGGTCATCTTAATTTTTCATTTGGCTAACTGGTCTCCCCATTTCCTGCTCGCTGGCACCACAGTCATTTGCTCTTAAATTAGCTGGGAGTATTGTCAGGGAAGAAAGGCCGATCTGAGCAGCAACACATCAAAACCTTCAGAAAAAACAAACCCAGAGCAGAGCCGGGCACTGAGACGGCTGCAAGAGGAGCTGCTGCAAGCCCTGGGGCCGTTCTCCCCACAGCTGAGGAGCAGGAGCCAGCTCTGGCTCTGGCCATGGTGGAGGCTCAGGGTGCTGGGGACATGGCTGTGCACTCCAAAGGGGACCTGCTGCAAGGCCCCTGGGGATGTGAGATCTGGCATCTCATAGGTGTGATCCTACCAGGACAGCAGCCTCTGGCTCCCTGCAGTGTCCTGCGTGGTGCAAGCCGAGCTGGTAGCCCTGATGAGAGGAGCCAGGGACCACGGTGTCTCTTCTCCCCCAGCATTTGGCTTCAGCCCCCCGAGTGGCCCCTCCGTGGCACAGGGGCAGGGGCGAGTGCAGCAAGGGCCCCCCAGACCCCAGGGAGAGCCCTGCTGGGGCTGATCCCGCTCAACACCTGTAGCAGTGGCTGCGGTGCAGATGGCAGCACCGTGGGGAATATCCCCTGGCCCTGACTGGTGGCACACGCTGCGAGGAGACAAAAGGAGCTGGGCTGCACCGACACAGGGACCTGGCAGCATCATGCCCAGCTGCACAGACCACATCCCGGCTTGGGGACCCTGTTGTGCAGGATCTGCCAGTGCCAAGGCGCAAAATGCAGCAAAGCTGAGCTGACAGGTCCGGTTTGCCATGTGCCGAGAGCTCCTGACCCCTACACAGACAGTTCTTCTCCTACCAGAGCTGGCATTGCCAGCGAAATGGAGAGGCACGCGCGTTCGTTAACTTTTTAATGGAGCTGCAAACGCCCCGAGCTGTGATGCTCAGCCCAACCAGGATGTCCATGGCAATCCAACTTGCTGTTTAGAGCCCTGCATCATTCCTGGTCCTCAGGCCTGCTGTATTTCCCCCGTGCCCTAATTTGTTGCCATATTACATCTCCCACCGTGAGATATTCAAGCAGCACGGCTCACTCCGGCACATTCAGGCTGGAGAGAGTGTGTGTGAGCCAGCACCCAGCCCGCTGACAGCCCCTTCGGGTATCCACTGTAGCCCAACACAGAGGAGGAGAAAGGCATGGTGGTTCCTCTCCCCCACAAAGCTGAAGCCCGTGGAAGCGATATTCTCCTTTGGAAGCCTAAGCCGTGCCTTTCCCAGTTTCCTACCCTGACTAATGGCAATTGGAGAGATCAGAAGAATTCATACTCGGGCAGCTGGGCTGCAGGGGCAGAAGTGACCCCCACATCGCATGAGCGGCGGAACCCCCATTCATGAGCAGCAGGACCCCCGTCCCCATCACCGCTGTGGCTCACAGCCTTTGCTGGCATGGGAGGCAGCCGGAACAGCTCGCTCCCTGTGAGCTCTCTGCTTTTTAGTCCAGGCTGGACCCCTGACACCCAGCCCGCCGCAGATCAAGCCCCTCTCCTCTACAGACCCATCACTTTCATGAAACTTTGGTGTTTTCCCCACACCAGATGGGGAGCAGCCAGCAGTGGAAATACAGAGCAAAGAGAGAGGAGAACCAGCAAAACCCTCCTTTCCTTATAAAAACAGTGTCAAGAGGATATTTTTAACCAATATTGAGACAGCAAAATCAAACTGGTCTAAATTAGAGAGCGGATTGTTGTGGGGAAGCCGCACAGATCCTTGCCCATGCGACAGCCCAGCTGAGCGGCTCGGTGGGTACAAGCAGCCCCCTCACCCCATTTCACAGGTTTTGGCCATTGCTTTGCCTCTGGCAATCTTGGGGACACTGGCCTCCCCGGGAGCAGGGGGACAGGGCACGCAGGCACCAGATGTGCCAAGATGAGACTGCTCAGCTTTGGGAGCTGGGGGACACCAGCTGCAGAGCTGTCCCAGTCCTTGGGCAGCCAGAGCCTCCGGGCTGCATGGCCCTGGGGTGCATTAGCTCCCCCACTGCACTGCTCCCTTCCCCAGGCATCGCCTTCCCAAGGGTGCCTGGTGAAGGAGTGATGCAGAGACCAGACGACCAGCAGAACAACACAGCCCAGGGGTCTGCAGAGCAGTGATGGAGGTGGCTACACTTACTGGTTGATGACCCCCACCACTGCCCGCCTCCCCCCCACCCCCCACCCCCACCCCCGAGCCCTAGCTAGAGCTTTCCAGGAGCCCACACTGTTCGCCTCGGGGGGCAGCCAGCTTCCACGCTTCAAGCACCACCAAGCCAAAGTTTCCCGAGCCTGCTCCCCTCCAGCACAGCACCTGCCTAGGGAGGGGGCCCAGCCACCCCCCACCCCCCCAGTCACCCCAGGTCCCCCAGCTTCTCACTGGGGGCAGGAGGAGGAGACACTGCAGACCCTCCTAACGGGGGGTACTCAGTGAGGGTGGGGAGAAGGCTCAGGGTGGTACAACCCTCAGCCGGAGGTGGGATCCGGGGGTGTCCCTGAGCCCACCGCCCGTACCCCAGCAGCCCTTACCTGGACAGCGGCTTGCGGGCCGTGATGCTGGCCACAATGATGCTCTCGGGTCGTGGGGTGGCAACGGCTTTGAAGGTGCCTCGCCAGAACTTCTCGAAGAGCTGCTTCTCGCCCTGCTGCACGCTGGCCATGGCCCCCGCCCGCCCGGCCCCCGGGCCCCGCCGCTCTCCGCGGTGCTGAGCGCTACATCCCCGCCCGCCCCGCTCGCTGCCGGCAGCCCGGCCCGCCGCTGCCCCGGCTGGCGGGGAGCTGTGCGGCCCGGCCGCCCCCGCCTCCCGTTTTGTGCCGGCGAGGCGGGGAGAGGGGCCGGGCCCCGCCGCCGACCCCTCCCTGGTACCGCCTCCCGCGGCGGCGGCGCCCGGGGCCGCGGCGAGCCCGGCCGGCGGCAGCAGGGCAGCTCCGCGGGGGTCCTGGCCGCCCTCCTCGGGCTGGATTCACTCTTCCCCCCGTGGGAAACACCGGCTGGTCGCCCCGCAGCAGCCGGTTCGGGGGGGCCAGGACCCTCCGGGCAGGTGTGCCGCCCGTGCTGACAGACCCCGTCCCTCCCCGGGGTCTTCAGCCCCCAGGACCCCTCGTGCTCCATCCCCGCCATCACCTTCCCCAGCCGCGGAGCCACCTGAGCTCGCTGCGGGGCCGCGGGCACCCCCATGCCTTGCCCTTTGCGAGGCACAACCCCCCCAGGGCAGAGCACCAGCCTGGGCCCCCACAAGCCCTCTGACCCCCAACACAGGCTGCTGGGGGCTTCTGTGTTTGCCCAGTCCCGGCTGCTGGCCCAGGGCAAGGCGGAGGGAGAGCCTAGAGTACCAGCTGGGATGGCCGAGGGAGAAAGCAGCAGGAGGCCATGGAGACCTCTCTGTAACTGGTCCATACTGAGATCCATATGGGGAGGAAATTTGGGAAGAAACCCCTTCTTCCCCCCCCTTTCCATTTAACAGGCACTGCTGGAGTGGAGGGACGGGGCACGCTGTTTCTTGGCCCCAGCAGTGGGGTTGGGCAGCAGCAGGCTGGGAAACCCTGCAGTGGGGTCCCAACCAGCTCAGAAAACAGTTCCTCACCTTCCAGGACAGGATTTGACCTGCCAGGACCAAGCACATGAGGAAGGAGAGGGAAAGGCTGGGGCAGCACAAGTGCAGCGGTGCGATTTCCCTTAGCCTCTGCACCGAGTACAATAAAAACGTCTTTAGGAGAAAATCCTTCTACTAGAGGCTTTGAAGCGCAAGTAAAAGCTGGTGACCTTGGATGAATGAGACTCTCTCTATTGTGCCTTGGAAACCCGCATGATACATTTATGTAAGCAACGGGGGGATAATGGAGCCAGGAACAATAGGTGGTGGGAGCTGAGAAAGAATGGAAATCACGGAGAAACTTAATCGCTTTCTTGCAATAAATGCAAAATTAGCAGAAGGCTTATTCTGACAGCATTGTCTGTCGAACTCCTCCTTCCCTTTTTGCTTTCTTCTCCCACTGCCAGGGTTCTGCCCCGCTGGTACCTGGGGGCAGGCAGCCCTGAGCTGCATCCCCAAGCCAAGAGCTGCAAAGCAAGAGCCTCGGTGGCACGCGCTGGCCGGCAGCGGCGGCCTTTGTGCTGCGAGGCCACGAACGGCTGGAGACGGATGCTGGGGAAGTGGCAGCAGTGGGAGCAGGCATGGAGCCAGCAGGGCTTTATAGAAATGCTGTCAGCTCTGCCAGACATTGCCTAAAAAGCCTGATAGGAAAGGACGACATTCATGCACGGCAGAGATGCTCGCTGGGAGGCTGCTCCCCCCGGGACACCACGCAGAGGCGACAGGCACTGTGCTCGGCTCAGGAAAGGCCAGCGGTGAGCTACAGCCCTGCTCTAGCCCAGGGCACATTGCACATGCCATGGACAGGAGATGTCGGAGTGGGGACCCTCCAGGGACTGCCACGGCTAGCAAATGGCAGGACAGAACAGAAGGAACAGGGAAAGGGGCTTGGGAGGTCTAGAGTAGCCACGCTGCAGAAGCACAGCTGGGGGAGGGTGCAGACAGCACCCATAGCAGACACAGCGAGCACCCACCAGCAGGAGCCCTCACCCACCCCCCCATCGCCCTTCTCCTGCAGATGGGCAGGGACAGGCGCTCACCACCCAAGCAAATCCCAGCTTGGATTTCCTCTGGCCCTTCCAGCCTTTCCCATAACAGCCTATTCATTAGGAGCCCGATTCCCTTCCGAGCACATTAAACTCATCAAAGAGAGATCAGGTACAAGTACGCACGTGCCCTGGTCTTGCTCTGTTTTGTTGGCAAGTGACCCAAACACAGGGTCAGGGTTAGGCAGGAGCCCTGCCGGCATGGTCAGCCCAGCCCTCTGCTTGTGGCTCATTAACCAAACACCCTGCAAAGCATCAGCCCTTGCATCTCCCTGGGCTCTGCCGGAGGACTTTGACCACCCTGAGCTGCAGCTGGGGTCCTCAGTGCACCCCAGGGCTTTTCACCCCCTTCCACCATCAATCGTGGAACAGCTCTGAACACCCGAACGTTAACTACCAAATAAAAGGAATAATAAATGTTTTCACTATTAAATTAGCAGCACGGGTGGCGTGTGGGCAGGAGGAAGGATGTGATCATTACAACAAGAACCCTCTCTCCTGGCATACCTTGTGGAAACATCAGTGAGCCAATTAAGCAATTGGCTCAGTTAACGGAGGCTCCTAGGAATAGACTTCCCTGCTATAGAATAACTGCGCTGTAATAAATTGTCTCATAAATAAACAGCCTGAAAAAGCATTACAAGATACCCAGAAAAAGCACTATATCATAAGCAGAAGTGATACCATACATTTCTAGCATATCTATTAGCCCGTGGCATTGCCAATGCTTGCCCAAACCTGAGCCCCCTGTGAGGAGCCCTGGGGCTGGTGCCATGGGGCAGAGGGAGCCCCCCTGCCCTCCCTGCCCCGAGCCCTCGGGGTGGTCACGGCCATACTCTGGAAACAGCATCCTCAGAGCCCCAGCAGATGCTGGCCACCCTGTGGGCCTGCTGTCTGCCAGCAGCATGCGGCCGGCAGCTCCTCTCCCTGTGGGCACTGCAATAAATGCTATGCCGGGTTATTTACAGCCCCAGTGATAACGTGGGGCTCTGCCAGGTTCCAATGCTTGCACCCGAACGGGTGCAAGGAACCGTAGCAAAGAGAGTGAGTCCTGGGATGGGAAGAGGGAAACTAGGACTTGGAGGATAGCTGCACGATTTCCTGCAAAGCAAAAAAAAACCCCAACCCAACCAAAAAACCCACAACAAAATCCCCACAAAAAAAACCAAACAAAAAAGCCCCTCTTTCTTAGAGAGCTCTTCTTCCGTGATTTGGTGTTGTTTTTTTTTAATGACACAAAGGGCTGAGCCTGTGCTTCCCCCACCCTGCACAGGGGGGCTGCAAACAAGGCTGCCAGGCCCCCAGCACCACCAGCTTTGCCCCGTTCCACAGCCCTGTAACCGCCCCCACCACACAATTAGACACCCAGCACCCACTCAACCCACAACCCCCCCTTCTGGGGCCTGAACCCCCCTGGGAAACCTGAGAGGGACCTACCTGGCTCAGAGGTAGGCGGGGATGCTCAGGACCCCCAGCCCTGCCTTCTCCTGCTTTATCCTCTCCCACATTTAAAGGGTCCGATGTCCCCATCCACTCCCACCCCCCGGCTTTGATTCTGGGGGTGATGGAGAAAAGAGAGCGGTCCCTGCTCTGCGTGAACACTTGCTGTGGGTGTTCAGCCGCTGTCAAGGAGGACGAGTTTTGGGGCCAAGGGAAGAAGTGATCAGCGGGGAGAAGCTTTGTGTGCTCAATAGGTACCCGAGGGGAGGGAAAGGAGAAAATGTGTTTAACTAGGATTAAAATTTAATCTGTTTCCCCTAGTAGAGAGAAGAAAGCTGGGTTTGTCCTGGAGCTGCACAGATATTTTACTATCAATGTTGAGGCTGGTCGTTGGGGTTTTTTTTCTTATTTGGCTTGCAGCTGGTGGGAAGAGCCGGAGCCTGGTTTTGCCCAAACTGCCCCATTCCCACCTCCACGCAGAGCTGGCGTGTGCCGCTCCACCCATTCCCCAGCCAAACAGGTTTACTGCAAATGCAGAAAATCAATAATTATCTTTGGAAGTATTCATTATCACTCAAGAGTCAATAAACAAAGGCTCTGAGTGCCCTCTGTTCACAGCACTTCAGAAGCACCTACCAATTATTCCCTTGACTAAGCCAGCCCTGCCTGGCAGGAGGGGGGGTTCTCCACCACATGCTGCAAGACGGCTGCCTGCTTCGGCCAGGGAGGAGGAGGAGGAGGTGGAGGAGGAGGAGGAGGAGGAGGAGGAGAAGGAAGAAGGGTTTGCTTAAAATAACTGAGATGTGAACCTGCAAGGTGATGTATGGCTCTGCTTGGGATGCTGTGGCAAATGCAGATGTGTGCTGAGAGGGTCCAGCCATGGGGCTGCGCAGGCGGAGGGGCTAGGAGGTGCTCAGCGGGGCTGGATCCAAGCTGCTTTTCCCAAGAAAGGCAGGGTGGGGCAGGGAAGCAGCAACAGCTGTGGGACAAAGTGCAGCGCTTGCCGAGCTGGAGAAAGCACTTGGAGGGTGATAGGTGGCCAAGCAGCCCCATGCTGCCGCCAGAGCATCTTTAACTCAGTAAATGCATTTTGCAGAGTCAAACCATTGCAAGAGGGCGTGAATCATCTTTCTGGTGGGAAATAACTGATCTATGGCTCTTTTTGCTGCTCCTGGCTGGCCCCGCTGCCCGCCTCCTCCCTTGGGGAGGGAGGAGGGAAACCTGTGGGCTTGGGGTGTAAAAACCACCAGGATGGGAGCAGGACCAGCACAGGGTGTTAACCCCAGGATGCAGGACACCCCCATCCAGGCCCTGGCTGCCTCATAGCAGTCCCAAGATGCCTCTCCATCATTTCCAGACGGACACCAGCGACCTGCTGAGCCCCTGCGTCCCCTTCCCCAGGGATACCCACAGCAGCAGGATCAAGCATCTCCCACCCTGGCTTTCTGTGCCTGCTTTGCCATCGGCAGGAGAGGGCTTTGCAGCTCGCCCACCCGTGCACCTGCTCCAACAAAAGCACTTTTTCCTTCCTGCTCCCCTACTGAAGCCGCCCAGCCCCTGATATTTAGGCAGCGCAAGATGAAAAGGCACGGGGACAGATAAGTGCGAGCGTTCACAGGCAAAACCATTTGCAGCTGCTGGAAAGAGCGGAATGAAAAGGCAGGAGCAGAGGGGAAGCAGGAAAACCAGACCATGGCCTTTTCTTCTCTGGCTCTAAAGAAGCTCCGGAGTGGGAAGGGGGATGGAGGGATGGAAATGAAAATACCATTTTTCCCCTCTGAGCCACAGCAGCCGTGGCGGCGAGCTGGCCCCCGGGGACCATGCGGCAAAGCCACGCAGCCGCTGCTGCTCTCCAAGTGCCACTGCCGAAAGGTCAAATGCAGCTGCTGGAGGGGGACAGAGCCTGCAGCCGCACGTGTCTGGGCAGGAGAGGCAGGGCCCAGCTTGCCAGCCTGGGAGCAGATGGAGGAAAGCCCCTTGCTGGGCTGCAGTGGCCAGGGGCAGCCCCCAACTGCAGGCAGAGGGTTCCAGTGCCCCAAGGATGCAACCCAAGAGATGGGAAGAGCAAAACACAGGGCTGCCCTCCTCTTCAGTGCCTTCCTTGGCTGGCAATTAGCAGCCTCCAATCACACAAATAGCACCATTGTCTGTTGGGGTAATTACTAACTAATGAAAGGGAGGCAACTGGGCTGGCTCCTAGCCTCCAGCTCAGGGTCTGGCAAGAGGGGGTAGTTCGGGATGCCCAACACAGGTTTGGGCTGCAGAGCTGGGAGGCATCAGGTTTTTGCCTCTAGCTTGGGGAGGGTGGGATGGGTCAGACCAGGATGTACGTCCTCCTCCAAGCTGGCACCTGGATGTTCCCATTTCTGGCTTGCTGCAGGCCCTGGAGCCAGCCCAGCAGAGCCAGCTCCTGCCCCCTTCATCCAGCACCTCCCTGTGCCTGGCTGCACCTCACTGCACTGAGCCCATGAGCCAAACCGGGGCAGGAGGAGGTTTGGTTTCCCCGGGCTGCTCAGGCTTTAAGAACCCCCTGGGCTCAGCCCCCCTCAGCTGTCCTCAGCCACCCCAGCTACAACAGCCCATCTCCCTGGGGGAGCTGAGGTCTGGACCAGGTGGGAGAGGGACAAGGTACAATCCCCACCCGTTCAGTTTGGGCTCAGACCTCAAAACTCATTTCACACCACGAGCCCCCCAGCCCAAGCCCACCAGGGATGGGGAAGATGCTGCCCACAAACTAGAGCTGCCCACAAACCCAAAGCTATTTAACTAAATCTAGTTAAAACAAAACTTTGGGGTACGCTGATGGGACAAGCAGTTTAACTCCATGCAATCCCCCCTCACTGGGGTTTTTTCTCTTGCTTTTTCCCGCTGCCTTATTGTGCTGGGACAGCAGCAGCCATGAGCAGAGGAGCCCTGTTCTGCCTCCTCAGCCCTCGCCACGCAGGGCTGCCCACGCTGTAGGGGAGTGAAGCAGGAGGGAGCAAAGTGCTGTGTTCTGGCTTTTATAGACTATTACTTATAATGGAGAGGAACAAAAATACTGTAAAATAAAGCACTTGAGGGCGTCAGCCTAAGCGTTAAATAGGCTTCTGCTAAAAAGCTGCTTCGATGAAAAAGCTTCCTGACTTGGATCGGAGGCATTACCCTGCTTGTGAGAAAGCTGGAGCTTTGATAAAGCCGGGGGGACAGGCAGCACCATCCTGGGAAAAGGGCTCTCATGCTCCTCTGGGGGTGCAGGATGCTTCTCCTGGGGCACAGGATGCTCTTCCTGGGGTGCGGGATGCTCCCTGCTCCAATCCCTCCCACCAGCCGCTTATAGGTGCCTCAGGAGAGCACCCAGTCCCCTAAATTTTAAGCTTCCCTTCCCATCCCATCCCTGTGGAGCAGTGCTGCCCCTGCAAAACATGTGGAACATTTTGCCATGTTAATAGGCATCGCAACTGCTAATGTGTAAACTTTTACTGCTCTGGAGAACAAATGGGGAGTTTGGGGAGCAGACACTTCCCATTAAGACACACTAATGAAATGTGAAAATGTTTTACTGTGCTGTAATTTTATATATTTTCGAACACAGCCGCAGCTGCAGCACTGTTCCATTTGTGGCTAATTTAAGCACCAATTAAACCAGGCTAAATTGTAGCCAAGTACGCTGCAGGAACTGATGTGACAAGGGACGTGTCCAGGAGCCCCAAATCTCCCTGACCTTGCTGTCACAGTTTGAGCTGGTCTGCAAGATGGATCAAGAGCCACTGGCTCCTGGCCCTCACCAAAAGGTCATGGCAGGCCCCCGAGGACAGGGAGATTTGCTGGCTGGGGCGACGTGAGGGCCCCATGCCTCCCACGGGCTCCAGAGCAGTTGGGGGCATCTGCAGGTGCCCAGCTCTCGGAGAGGTCCTCTTCCCTGCTGGCTGCAGTCAGGAGCTCAGATGAGGCCAGGGCTGTGGCAAACTCTTCCCACTCAGCCAGGGACTCCCACTCCCCCTTGCAGGAGCCACGATGTCCTTCCCGGGGCATCTCCTCAGACCCCCATGGCCCAGCTAACACTGGCGCTGTCATTGCATGCTGCACCCTGCACATCACTGAAGCTCCTGCTCACCCCAGATGCCTGCTGGGGAAGCCAATTCATCTCAGAAAAAAACCCCTCATTTTTCTGAATAATGCAGGAGCTGGTGGGATTTTGTTCTTCCTCTTGGATAAAGGAAGGAACAAACTAAAGGCTGTGTCGTGCCTGCTGGCCTCACCTCCATAGCATCCTGAGTGGGGCTGGTGGCTGCGCAGGGGGGTCCCAGCTCCCTTTAGCAGGGATGGAGTCCAAAGGCAGCAAGGGTGTCCCACAGCCCCAGGCATAGGGAGCTGCCTGCTTCCCTAAGGGCATTTTTATGGTTTTTTTAGTTGATTTGGGCAATTGCAATAGATCCCCTGCGGCCTCTGGTTTCCACCCGGGCCAGGTTAGACCCAATTTAGCTCAGGAAGAGCAGGGCTGGCATTCTCCCACAGCCTGTGCATATGATTCTGGTACCTATGGGCACCCCATCCCCGCAGACCCTCCACCTGCCCCCCACCTTTCCTCCAGCCAGCAGGCTTGGCAGAGTCCCCAAAAGCTTTTTCTAATACCTACACACACATATATATATATTTAATGGGCATTTTCCAAGGGCAGCCAGATTGATGGCACAGACCCCGGGCAGCAGCACAGGATCCAGCCCCCGAGCACAAACCCAGGTGGCGGGGGGACAGGCTCCATCAGCTCCCTGGGCTCCTGTGGGGTCTGGAGAGGATGTCTGTCTGTCTGTCCGTCTGCCTGCCTGTCTGTCCAGATGAGCCACCATGCTGGCACCTGGGTGTCAGGACTGGAGAATGGGTCTGAGCAGGAACACTGAGCAGAATGGGAAGCAGGAACACGGGAATTTTGCCTTCCCAATGCTCAGCAGAGGCTGCAGAGGCAGCAGGGCAGCACAGGAGGGTCTGGTGTGGCCCCACTTGTCCCACTCAGGCGCTTCCACAGGGTTTCATGCCGCCCCTACCTGCCCCAGGACATGCAGCCCTCCTTGTGTGCCCCCAAAACGCAGGGCAAAGGTGACCGAGGGCTGGCGGGCAGCATCTGCTGCCTGCTAAACAGCCAAGGTAATGGGGCAGGCGACCTCATCCCCCACCTGCCAAAACACCCACCTGGCCTCTTGCCTCCAGGTTCCCCCCCAAGCTCACTGACCCCTGCAACACCCCAGCCCCCCCAAACCCCTTGGCTGGCAGCAGAGCTCACCTGCAGCCCCCCCTGCTCCTGCTGCCTTTTAACAAGCACCCCTTAACCAGGCCATGCCTCATAAACTCCAATTAGTGGGCAGGTCATTTCCATCAACCATCAACAAGCTCCAGTGCCCATGGCTGGATCCTGGTCCAGCATCTCCTGGCGACGCTGGTCCGGTACCCGACGGGCACGGATCCCACCGCTGGAGGAGGCGGCAGCCAGGGACAGACCTCTCCAATTAATCCAATTACATTGCGTTGGTGGTGCAACCGGTGGATTAATTGCGGTTTGCTCCAGGTAAATGGCAGGTGGAAACACTCCCGTGTTCAAACAGGCTTGTTATTTGCTATTAGCTATGAAAAGCCCAGCCTCTAAGTTGGCTGGCGAGGAAGGCAGTCCTGCCACTAGCATCATCCTCGTCGGGAGAACGGAGAGCTCGCTCCTCCCTGGGCACACTGAGCGCTGGCAGAGCCCTCATGTCGCTCCCGAAAAACCAATCTTTCCCTAAGACTGAAAAAACAGAGATTAGAGAGACAACTCTGGGAGCAGGAGTGCGGAGTGGAAGGCTGCTTGCTCTCAGCTATTTTTTTTTTAATAGAATAAAAAGGAGATTATTGGAAACAATTAATTGTTCAGACTGCCAAGAAGATGAAAGTGTCAGGAGTAAACAGATGCTGGTCACGATTCAGCGCTCATTAAGGCAGGAGAAGGATTCATTTCATATGCATGATTAACTCCTGGCCACTGATGATTTACGCAGCAGATGATCAAAAGAGAATTAATTATTCCACAAATCGGGCTGCAGCCAGCCCGGCCCTGGTCTTCACCGGTGCTGCCAATGGCACAGCCTGCGGCCCACGAAAACCGGACTGCGGGGCTTGGACCTGGCTGTGTGCTGTCTGCCCCTGCCCGGGGGTGTTTGCCCCCCCAGCCCCCCGCCCGCCAGCCCCCCCGCTGCCTGGCCTGCCTGGCACCACGACCATCTCCTCAGCTGCGGCACCTCCACATCACTGTGTTCAGCGTCCAAGGGGGTTTGTGCTGCCCAGCCCTGCTGGAACGGCCACCGGGAGGTATCGATATCGGCTTTCTGACACCCAGCTCAATAATCTCCTCCTTCCTTAGCGGTAATTAACCCAGGGAAGGTTTCTCTCCACTTGACACCTTTTCTTTTCTTTGTGATTGATGGAGTCTCTCGCTGTTACAAATCCACACCATAATTAAAGGAAGGAACTCCACTCCCTCTACCTGATTTATTTTTTAATACAGTCCCCTTTTGATCTCGTCTCTTTCTTAATTAAATTACGAGCCGTGAATCAACACCCCTGCCACTACAAAAGCTGTTCTGCCTCACTCGCTTTTCCTCCAGCAAGAGGGAAACAGTGTCTCCAAATCTTGGTGACAGGGAATCACCTGAAGTTACACGAAACGCCAGCTCTGCTCTTGCCTGGATTTTATGAGGAGCACAGGAGCTCCTGCATGGATCCTGCATGCTGGTGGTCTCACGGAGAGCGAACGTGAAGCCCCCAGAACGGGGCTGCAAAGCACGGAGTGATGCTGTGGGGTGATTTCTTTGCAGCCACCCTGTGTCCCTGGTGGGTGCTGTGGCTGCTGGGGGACACAGGACAGCTGGGGGACTGTGGCACCAGCCCAGGCATCGCTCTCCTGCATGTGCCCTGTCCCAAGGAGGGGAAACTCCTCCCAGAAACAGCACCGGGGCTCCACTGGGCTTGTCCATCTTTGGGAACAACAAATTATGGGTCCACAAAGCCCCCATGGTGCTTCCCTGCTCGGGGGGCTCAGCCCATCCTCGACCATCCCCAGCACACATGGTGCCCGCCCCTGCCGTGCCAGCAGCATCCCTCCCACACCGTGGTACCCTCGTACCCCCCAGGCCCCATTCTCCTGCGCCTCGCCTCCCTGCTCTGAGGCCACCATCGAGGGAAAATCGGATGCCAGCCACCTCACAGGGCACAGCCCCTGGCCACACACCACCGACCCACCACGGGCACCTGGCACGGCCGACATGCATCGCTGTGGCTGCTGGAGGGCTGGGGAAGCCGTGTGTCACCGGGAGCATAATGGCATAATAACTCTTTCCTGTGCAGTCTGGGTGATGACAGAGCTTTTAATGAAGGATAATGGTGTTTTGCATTTAAATATACTGCACTGTTGACTCATGACTGCAGCAACCCCGGGACAGGAGGAGTAAATCAGGGAGAGCTCCCAGGAGCGTTTGGACCCTTGTCCCGCTGGAGGCATCTCCTGCGGACATCCCTGGACTGAGGGGAGGCAAGTAGAGATGTCCTCTGCCTGGTCCTGCTCCCTGCCACCACCACCCCACCCCCCACCCCCCAAGTGCAAATGAGCCTGATGCTAATTTAATGAACTTCTGATGATTATCGCCTTTATTTTTAAATCTGAATTCCTGCAGGAGTCACCTTCAGCAGGGAAAGGCAGCCCCTCCCCGAGGCGGCAGCGGCGGGGGGATGAATTGATTGCCTGTATCTGATTAGCAATTACACTCAGCGCACTTCAGCGGTAAATACTGTCACCCTGGGCTGGGGATGAGGTGATGGCAGATGGCGGGGGTCCCTGGGGAGAGCGCTGGGGGTGGACGGGCCTGGGAGCCTGCAGGGATGGGAGCAGTGCCTTGGCATCGGGATGGTGCTGACACCCACTGCAGGCTCGGTTCCAGCACAGCATGGAGCAGGAGGCCACAGGCACCTCCTGGCTGGAGGGAACAGTCCCCGAAATAATTTGCTTTCCAAATATTTTCAAGGCTCCAGGTGGAAGCCACTGGGGTGAGCTCGCCGCCTTTCCCTCCCCTCAGATAACTGTTTTCTGCTGCCAGAGCCATTGGGCTGGTGCTCACAGGCATTTATGAGTTGTGTCTTTAGTATGGCGCTGGAATATTTGCCCTATAAATTCTTAAGAACAGATTTATAGATGAGCTATTACTGGCATTACAGACCATTAATAAATCAGCTAAACCCACAGAAAAAAAATTGCATTTCCCCCCCCCTTCAAGTTGGCATAATAAACATGTAAGAAGGGACACGAGGCAGCACTGCAGCTGGGAGCGGTGGTGCCCCGCCACCATGACATTCGGACCACGTGCTGTGTCACCTGGGCCACCTCCCTGCCCCTGGAAGCCACCAGCCACCCTTCCCTGCAGAGATGCGGGATGCACATGGCCAAGCAAGCCGCCGGTCAGCTCCCACAGCAAAGCTGGGGCTGCCCCTGTGCAGGACAGGACAGCCCAGACACAGAGGACCCTGGCACATCCCCATTTCCCAGCCGGCAGAGGCGTCCCGGCAGAAGCAGAGGGTTTCTGCATGCTGGAGTCAGCACCAAGGCAGTCGGGAGCGTGGAAGGGACATAGGGGACGATGCTCCGACCGCACTGCCTCCTTGTTTCGGGAGGTGAGCTATTTGCAGAGCCGGCTGCTCGGTGTATGCAAGCTATTTCTGGAAAAGCCTTGATTGAGAAAAGCCATCTGGAAAAAGGAGGCAGAGGAGCCGCGTCTCCAGGATCAGCTGGCCTCGCGCCGGGAGCCAGTGGGTTTTGAGGGCTCTGATGCATAAGGGAACGCAGAGTCTCCCCTCATTCCCAGAAGCATTGACCAGCTGGACGTTTGGGGGTGCTTTGCTCCCTATTTTAAAGCCAGCGAAGCCCGCTGGCTCTATCCCTACTCACACCCTTGCCCAAGGCTGTTTCGGGCCTGGGAAGATGCTCATCTTTTCCCCCACCAAGGGCCACAACATGTCTAAGATTTGGGCAGAGAAGTTCAGACATGGAGATGCTCTAAGAGCAGATCCTGGTGCTGTCACGCATGATAGGAAACCTGGGGTGGAGGGCTTGAACCCAACACCAACTCCTGGGATGGGGGTACCAGGCGAGACCCTCCTCCTGGAAAGAAAGCGGTTGAGGAGAGGTGTAGCAGGACAGTCCCACCATTGCCACCGCGAAGCCTGGCCAAGGAGAGGGGCTGGGAGCAGGTGGGCTAGCAGGGGTCCCGCTGTGATGGCCCCACATAGGGCACAGTACTTGGATTAACAGCTAAGCAAAGCCCGTGCCCTCCGGTGCCGTCGAGTGAGGAGCTGCTGCAAGAGCCAGGATGTCTCCAAGGGAGCATGGTGGGACACAAACAAAAATGCAGTGTTTTCCTCTACTGCCAAGATTCCATCAGTGCTGGCTGGCTGGGTTTGATTAAACCTCTCATTTACTACATTTGGGAAGAAAACAATTTAACTATCAGATTAAAAGCAAATAAGACCCATATGAAGGGTCCCAGCATCTCCATTTCCTTAGCGCCACCACGTACCATGACAGGATGGGCTGCGGGGGGGTGGTGGCACCTCAGGATACCCTCAGCATCCCCAGCCAGGGTCTCCCCAGGCTGACAGCCCCTCTGCCAGCTTTCTCCAGCTCAGGACACAGCCCTGTGGCTCCAGCACTGCAGGGGGGGGCTCCCCTGGGGACTGCAGTCACGGGACCCACGTGGCCAGGGAAGGGCCACCGCAGCATTACAGACTGCTCCTCCACTGGGAAGGAACATCGAGGCACCTGGGCTCATCAAGACACATCACCCATTTGAGAAGACCCCCGTGGGCCACAGCCACCCAACCCCGAACTGCCCCCATCAGCCAGCTGGATCATCCGTGGGGTGCACAGAGTCCCTGGGGCAGCAGAGCTCCATGGGGGTGCAAGGAAAATGCCATGCCATCCCTGATGTGACCCAGGCAGCTGATGGGGAAGAAACCCTGGTCTCCTAAATCATCTCTGTAGGACCTGTTCAAATAGGCAGGTAGAAGGCTGCGGCTCCGGCAAGCTTTCAGCTCTTTGCCCGTTACTTTTAGATGAGGTGGCTATTTAACCAGCACTTAAATATTACAGTCGCTGGACTGAAAAGCATCTCCCTGACACAAGCCGCTGTTCCCAGGCACTTTTAAAAGCCTCTGTGTAAAAGAAATGACTAACAAAGTGAGCTGTACTCAAATGCAGCTTCTGGAGAGATAAAGTGGTGGCGGGGAGCGGCAGAGGGTAAGGGAGAGGAGTTTAACCTGCCCTCCCCTTCCTGCACCCCCACAGGCTGTGATGGATGATGCCATTTTCAGGGCATCACAAAAACAGGTCAGATCGAGACCTGAAACAGGCTGAGGTCCACCAGGATTTCTGCTCGGGGTCATGAGCCACAGTGATGGCCATTTGAAGTCTGACAGCACAACGTCAAACGACTGCTTTCTAAGTAGGCTGGTTTTTCTGCCCGGCCCAACATTTGGAAGCTGGGAGGGTTGGAGTTGCCTCCTGACACCAGTGGGGTTTTGGTCAGGTCTTGCCTAGCAGCCCGTGATCGATGCTCAGCCCCTGTGCCAACCCTCTCCAGCTCCAAGCTGCCCCTGGCCAGTGGCGTTTGTTTACTTTTGCGATGGGCAGAATTCGGGAAAACTCAAGCCTAAAACCCTCCACAGCCTCAGCTGGAGGCTGCGGTGCTTTCATCCCCAGCCTTTGCCAAATCAATGCAGCGGCAGACAAACCCACCAGCCCCCCACAGAGCTGCCCTTGATCCCAGCGAGCAGGGAGAAGGAAAAGATGCATTTTAAAAAGATGCATTTTAAAAAGACACAGGTTCACAAGGGCTAACCGTAACTCACTGCCTGCCTGCAGGCAGGAACAAGAGGCTGGCATGGAGAAAGAGCATCTTCCATGAGCTTCAACCCCATGGGCGACACGGCCTTTTCCCCGTTTTCGGCTGGAGTTTTCAGGGAGCAATACGGCTCATCCCAACACCTTCCTGGCTGGGGGACAAGGTCCTGGCTTCACCAGACGCTGTGTGGCCATTGTCAGTGGTGATTAATGAGACAACCGAGCTGCTGGCTGCTGCAAGGAGTCTGCAAGCAAACAAGATACATGAGGGGAAATCGCTTGTGGGAGAAGAAAAGGGCCGGGCTGTTAACCCCAAACCTCACAGCTCCCGTGGGGGGATTCCCGCTGGCATCTGACTGTTTGTACAGGGCGTATCCAGTCCCCAGCCAGACATCATCCTGGCTCGCATCCCTCCCGAGCACCGTTTTGCATCCCATTTCTGAGGGGATTTGCCTTGCAGGGGCCCCGCAGGCGCTGGCAGGGAGGGAGTCAGGAGCCAGTCCCACCTGCCTGGCGAGAGCAACTCAACATCATTCAGAGCTAGGCTCTTGCCTCCAAATCCCTTTTTCTTTGACAAGAGCAGAAATCATCCACTCAATCTTCAAACAACCAGTTCAAAGCCTTTACATCACTCTCAAGATTAATTAGGGGCTAAATAATAATCCAGGGTAAGTCTTATCAAGGCATAAGAACCGTGACATGGTCAGTCAGTGACGTGGGGGATCCAAGGCAGGAGAAAGCTTCACATTGCCGGTTAAATCCAACATCTCCCGGGAAAACATAACCTCTTCCCATAACAAATAGCAGTGTCAGGAGTTAATCCTCACCAGAAGAACATTGCAAAGAACCCCCACCTCGGGCAGAGGGTCCATTTGCTTTGTGTGCACTAACAGGCGCGTGCCCAGGCAGGGAGCAGCAGAGCTCTGGTCGCCGTTGGCCAAGCCAAGTGCCCACCAAGGCAATGCATGGCTGACCCTGCAGAAGACACGTTATGGGTGGTGCAGAGCTGACGGTCAGGCAGTTCCTGGGGTAGGAGGCTCAGGAGGCAGGCAGGTGTGTGGAGCCATTAGCTATAGGGACATCATGTCAGACCTGGGACATCCTCAAATGTGAAGAGTGGCAAGCAGAGAAGCACCTCTGGAGGCTCCCTACGACTTCCCTGTCCCATCCTTACGTGTCACAGCTGGGCACTGAGCCCACGGAGCTCCAGCACAGCCCAAAAGAGCGGCCTCTCTTGCACTGGACTCCCGTCTGGCACTGATGTCCTGCTCCACCGGCCATCGCTGCAGGATGCGGGGTGCTCCCCAAGCCATGGGTGAAAGAACAGCCCCACCAGTCTGGCGGTGCCATTCCTTCACTTCCAATCCCCCTTTTATCAGGCATCTCCAAACGCTAGGAAGAAAAAAAATATAAATAATCAGCTGCAGCAAGCTGGCTGCACCAGAACATTTATTTCATATAATGCATCATTTATTTTCAATTATTGTGGTACTTTCCCCACCTCCTTCCTCCCTCCCTCCCTGTGCACTTGGCAGATTGCTGGTGGAAAGTTTGCAGAGTTGCAAAAGAGCCATGGCAGGAGCAGTGGCTCCGGGGCAAGGTGAAGGGACAGACGTGATGGGGACAGCGCTGGCACCTCTTGCAGCAGCACAGGGCTGGGAGGAGGATAGCAACTCTGTGAGAGAGGGGTAAGGATGGACACCTCAAGCCACGGGTCAGACAATGATCCTGGCTGTCAGCTCGCCTCCAGGTTCATGAACTGAAGGAGGCTACAGCAGCAAAGCAGAGGGGGTGACAGGGGCACTGCAGGGGAGGGCAGAGAGGGATCAGAGCAGCACTATGGGCATCTTCTCCCTCTAGACAGTTTCACCCTCCCAGCCCTAGCCAAGCACCAGTCTTCTCCCCCTTTTCCTCTCCTTCAGGGACCTTCTCTCAATGCCTTGGTGAGCCCGAGCTTGGGGATAGAGCCAAGTCAACTTCTGGCTCATGGGAGATGCCCAGACAGGACCTCTGGGACAGCTTAAGATGTGGTTTCCATAGCCGCTGGCTGAAAAACTCAAGCTTACCCCAAGTCCCTGCATGGCCAGGAGACCTCCAAGGGCAAGGGTGGCTCTAAGCAGGACCAGAGCTGCTGTGGCCAGGGTGCTCATGCAACACCCACCTAGTCCCGCAGCATCTCCATCCCACAGGAGGATGCTGCAGCTGCAGCCTGGGCATGGAGGGGCAGCACCTGCCGTCTTTGCTCCATACTTACACGCCAAACAGCTTTTTTTATTCCCAGGTCTCTCTCAGTCAAAGCCATTTGAAGATCTCTGACATATCATGAAGAATTTTCTAATGGGGTTCAGCAGACTTTACGATTTATATCAAAAAGCCCCAATCTATTGAATTAATGCTGCAGAGCAAAACCATGGCTGCTTAACAACTGGAGTATCAGTATTTTACAGCAACATAACTAATAAGGCCATTAATACAAACTGGGCTCACTCCTGACATTTATATCACTGTAAATCTCTCTCTCAGCACTGGAATTATTTATGCTATCCCAGGCACTCGAGAAGCACTGTCATCCTTTATCAGGCTGAAAGATTTAAGCCAAGAAACAACGAATATAAACGTAATTGTAAAAAAAGGAGCTCGAGAAGAGCTGGGACAGCCCCCTGATGCCAACGTAGGGCTGCCCCTGGCTTTCCAGCAGGGATGGGACCAGGGATGACCTGCACCCCAGCCAGGACCCTGGAGACCAAACCCACCCAGCACACCTGGCTGCAGGTCCCCGTGTGCACCAGGTTTGCCCTGAGCAAGGAAAACTTGGATTTTAAGCAGAGGTTGCAGATGCAGCTGTCCCCCTTCTCCCCAGCATCCCCTCCAGAGGAGACTTCCCAGCACAGCCCTGAGCCTAGAGCAGCCAGGAAGGCTGCACAGGGTGAGAAAGCCCTAATACCCCCCAAAAAAACATCCCCAGCGCTAACCAAGCACCTGGGAAACTGCAAACAGGAAGGATATCAGGGAAGGGGTGTGGGAGAGGAGAAGAGCCTGACAGACCTCACTGAGTACTAATTATTTCTGGCATTATCTGCACAGAAAGATAAGGTTTTCATTAATAAACTTGAAAAAGGTGGGGGGGGGGGAGGGGATAGAGAGAAGCAGCAACAGCCGAGTGCCAGACGAGAGCTGTGAATGAACCACAACCAGCAGCAAAATGCAATCCAGCACAGGGAGCAATTAGGGGCCCAGCTAACAACGGTGGCAGTGGGGGGGGACATGGGGGACAGTAATTAGCTGCCAAGCCTGTCCCCGCTTGGCTTTGTTTTGCAGGCTGCCTCATAATTCACAACGTGCTGGAAATGAGATCGTTAGTAATCTTTCATAGGCAGGGCCTTATTAAGCCCACTGTCTGCACTTATTTAATTGGAAGGAGATAAAGCCAGGCCAGCAGGGGAAGCAGGGCGAGGGAGATGCATCGCCTCCTTGCAGCCCCTGCTGCAAACAGATGCAGGGGCACACACATGCATGGGGGGCAGGCGGCTGCAGGGGCTCTGAAACCACCAATTTTCATCTTTATCTACGTGAAGGAAGCCCGAGGGGCAGGAGGATGGGGGAAACCCCTCAGTTTGCAGGTGGTGTCACCCAGGCCACGGGCTCTGGAGCGGGATTATGCAGGAGCACAGTCTTGCCAGCTTTGTGCTGGCTGGGCAGATGGAAGATGTGAGGGGGGATGTCGAATGGCTGCTACAGGGGACCCAAGAGCTGCAGCAATCAGCAGATGCAGGCAGGTCCCCATGGTGATGGGGTGGTCCAGACGCTCCACCCCAAGGGGCAGCCGCAGCACAGGGGTGGTGGGCAACCCAGGGGCCATCCCCCCAGCAGCCCTCCGGCCGTGCTGCACCAGGCACGGGCTCCAGCTCACACGGGGGCCCTCGCAGCAGCTTCATAGTTGTTCTGCTTCGATTCAGACTGGTTCGAACCAGAGATCATCCTTCCTCCGCCCCAAGAGAGGGGAAGACGCTTGGTCCACCCAAAATAATATCGTGTAGCAAACAGTTAAAATCGGGGTAAACCAAACCCCTTTCCCCAAAAGCTCAGCCTCTCCGAATGATGCACCCATCCCAAACAGCCAGCCCTGGGTGACCGGTGACCCCACACAGCAGCCCCCAGCCCCTGCAGATGCATGGGGTGACATCTCCATCAGCTGCGCTGCTCTCGCTCCCTCCCCAGGTAGCTGTTCTCTTTGCTGGCGAGAGGAGGTAGCATCCTACCTGATGGAGAGATTGCCAGCCCTCCTGCAAAAGCCCTTTGCTTTCCAAGAAGCTGGAGCTCCACAGCCTCCAGCAAACTTCATTCACAGAGGGGGAAAAATGGAGAGCGATTGGAAAGGTGGAGAGAAAATTGCTTTTCTCCATTTTATTGGAGCCAAGTCTTAAATGGCTCTCCTTAAACTGCACACTGCTAAAGAGGCGAAAGCCATGAGGAGGTGAAAGGACGATATTTCTTGAGGCAGGGCGAGGTGCTGTCTTGGTAAATATTTAATTAGGAGTCAAACTGCTAGACCAAGGAGTTTCACCGGCAGAGATTTATCAGACACAAACATCATCTGTTTGAAAAAGTAAGCAGCTCATCAGGAATTATTTCTTTCTGCTTGAGCCTGAATCCAAGCCTAACTATTTAAAGCCAGAGTAACCTGACAAACCTCTTTACACCATTCCAGTCCAGAGATGAGAGGGGCTCAAGGGGCTTGGGGAGGGTTTTGGCCCTTTGCTGTCCCAGCCAGGGAAGGTGCTCTTACACCCTTGTCCTCATAACCAGAAGCATCTCCTCTCTTCCTCCCCTCCAGTATTGAGGGAATATTGATACAACCTACAGCAGCCCTGAGGACCACCTCCTGGGCATGGAGAGGGTGTCTGGGGCTTTGCTCTGGGTGGGGATCTCCTGCCTCCCCCTGCACTGCAATCGGCTGGATGCACAGGGCTGAGGGGCACAGGGCCAGGCAAACCCTGCCAGGCTGCACAGCAAAGCACGAGGCATACAAACCCCGCTTCAGAAGGCAAAACTTACACTCACGCCTGTCCGAGCCAGGGTTTGGTCACAGCAATGGTGCTAATGATGTGCGAACTCTTCTGCCTAGCAGGACTTGGAGAACTCTCCCAGACATCCATCAGCTCCAGAGATCCCGAATCACATCGAGCCCGTAGGCACCACAGGATGGGAGGACCTAAAATCCTCTTTGCTTCCTTCACTGAACTGACCCCAAGACGAGGAGGTTTGGTTGGAAATCTCCCAGTGCCGGCGTGGGGACAGCATCAGGTTTCACAGGGGCACCAGGGATGATCCATCAGTTGCTCACGATCCCAGGAAACACAGCTCAAAGTCCTGTTAGGAGAGAGAAATGGTGGCTCTTTAAATACCCACGAACATTAAGCTTGCAAGTCAAGCCTGTATTTAAGAAATCACCAACGCTTACGGAGCTGAAACCCCAGTGTAGGATTGATGGAAAACTGAGAGCTGCTCTCCATCAAGCTAAGTTTGAGCATGTCCTCCGGTGCTCCCAGCACGTTTGCAGCGCAGCTCAGCTCGTGCCCCAGATGGGAAGGGCTGCAGGGGCTTATCCCAACGTCCATCCCCCCCTCGCACTGCCCTCAGCGGCACCTGTTGGAGCCACCTCTCAGATTCCCATTTAACATCGCAGGGAACTGCCAGCATCACCTCTCTGTGCATCTTTTTCCCCCCTGGGTCACTCAAGCAGAGAGAAAACTTCATCGTTTCCTCCAAAGTGATCAAGTGCTGCTTCTGCAGCACCTCTTGTCCAGAGCAATTCCTGTGCTGCAGACTCAGCCAGATCTAATGAGAATGGCAGCAGCCAGAGCAGCTTTGCTCCCGGCCTTCCCCCCAACGCCATGCCCCAAGGTCCCCAGTGTCCCTACAAGCCACGCGACGTCCCCAGTACTCTCCTAGCCCTCAGCCAGGTAAAGCTGCCTTGAACCAAACAGAGTTTGGCCCCAAGATTAAAAAAAGAAAACCTCAGAATCATCTCTTTGAGACAAAGGGTTGAAAGGCCAAGCTCCGCACCGCTCCGGCTCCTTCGCCCTCAGCAGAAGAGCAAACAAACTCCGGGCTGCTTAATGAACAGCAGCACTCGGGCACAGCGCCGTCTCCAGCACAGCGTGGCTCCGCCGGCACTGCCAGCCTGCATTTGCTTCTCGGTGGCCAGGGAGTATGCAGGGTACGGACAGGCACTGCTCAGGGTCTGCACGGGATGCAGACCTGCCCCACTGCTGCCCCTGGGTTGATACTACCCCATCACCTTTGCTTCACTGTGCAGAGCTCTCCCGCAGCCCCCACAGCTCGGAGATGCCTCACCATCCAGCGCAGCAAGAATATCAAAAGCTGCAGTGGCAAGCGAGAGGCCAGCGGAGTCCCAAGGGAAGGAGGTCAGCCCAGCCCCAGCATGGCAATACATAGGGCAAGTTCACATTGCATCGTGCAAAACTGGAGAGAGGGAAGAAAAAAAAAAAATAATCCCATCCCCTGTCCTTCCAGGATCTCCTTTCTCACACCTCATTGCTCAGCTTCTCTGTCAGCCATACACAACCTCTCTCTCCAGATCCTCTTGGTAACAGCAGTTACCCTTGCCCTGCTTGGGTGTAATTAGCTGCAAAACCACCACAAAAATTGCTTGGCTGAATAATATTTAAGGACCAAAAAAACCAGAGCTGAGCTGCAGGAAAGCAAGCAAAATCCATCACGGCTAATTATTTGCTCTTAATTGTCAAAAAAAGAAGGACTGATGAAAGGAGTTGGTAAGCAGGACGATAGGAGGAGTGTTCTTGAAGGCAAGCACTGTAGTAGGACCTAAAAGCAAGACTTTTCATAATCCATGGGCTGTTAATTATCTAAACACAGGTCTCTCAGAACTGCCTGAGTGAAGATTAATTAGTTTTTGAAATAATAGCTAAATTGATACTGGGAAGGAGTTTGGGTTTCAAAATAATGGCTGAAAATTAGCCAGCCTGTTTCTCCATTTCTCTTTGCCACATTCAGGAGGACATTTGTCTCTGTTGCTTTTTCAGAAAAGGGCCATTAATCAAATCAGCAGATGGTCCTTCCCAACCTCATGATGTTGCAAAAAGACAAAAGGGAGGAGGAGGAGGAAGCAATCACCCACAAGTGTTAGGAAAAAAAAATCCCCAAACCCAATGATTAGCAACTCCAGAGCATCTCTCCAGAGAGGGCTGGATCTGTTCAACTGGAGCAGCTCTCCTGGAGATGAGGAATGTCTCCCGTGACAAGCAGGTACCTACAAGTCAAGGGATTTGTCCGTCTTTAAAACGAATTGCCCACACTAATCCCAAATAACAGGATTTATGTCTCCTGGTTCAGCCAAGTTTGATGTCTAAGTTGTCACCACCTGCCAAAGCTTCCACCCATGAGCGGGCCACAGGCATGTAGGACTTGTCCCTCATGTCCCGGGGGTGTGTGCACGCTGGCTTGTCCCTCTGTGGTGATGCTCACCGTCACCCTCTCCCACCTGGTTGCACGTTTCACAGGACGCGCAGGAACACCTCGGTGTGGGGACATCTCCATGTAGGAACATCTTCTGTCAGCACTGGTGACAGTTCTGCTGTCACACATGGCTGAGACCATCTGAAGAGCTCGGGAGCTGTCAGAGGTACAGGTACACAGAAAGCACGATGGCACGCGTCCTGTTCCCTGGGAAAATCGGCCAGTGGGAGCCTCAGCTCCTCCGAGCAGCCTCCCCATGCCACCCGCCCCCCCGGCAGCCGACCCTCGCAGCAGGTACCCAGCCAGAGGGGACCCCGCTGCCGAGAGGGACCCTGCCCTCCCAGCCCGCGGTGACGGGGCATTCTGGGGGAGCAGTTCTGTGTTACAGCCAAGCGAAGGCGCAGACAGCTGAAAGCTGCCCCATCAATCACAGCAGCCTCCGCTCACAGAGCCCCTTGTCTTGAAAGAGCATCTGCTCCATCACATACGCACGGCTGACGCGCACGAAACCCTTCACAGCATTTACTGATGTATGTTACCTTGGATTTTATGGCATAATAAATAACGGGGGAGAGGCAGACACCTATCCCCTCAATGCCGTCTGCACTGCATCGCCCACCCTTTGTGGCTTCTCAAGCCCAGGGCTGCAGACAGCATCTTCCCCGGGATGTCACTGCTCAGACACCCGCCAGCAACACGTGTCCGGAGGACAAGACCACGCTCCCAGGTGGGGATGCCAAGACCCCGCTCCCTTCCCTATCCAGCAGCCTTTAGTAAAGGGGCATCACCAGCCACCAGCAAAAAATGTCCTTCCAAGGTGCTCGTTACCTTTGGCATCAACCAGCAGAGCCCAACGAGGGGCACGCTGGCACGGTGCAGGGTGGCTCTCTGACCTGCCAGCCACGGCACAGGGCTCCAAGCCTCTCCACGCAGCTGACAGCCATGCCCTTGGTGACATGCATGTCCCGCAGGCCCCTGAGGACCACCACCCTGCTCCGACAGCCCGCTCTGCTCTCCCTTTACACCTTTACATCAGCAGGATCAGACCTCAGGGGTTTGTTACACCACAGAGGAGGCTTAAGCAGTACTCAGAGGAGGGAACCTATTAGTAAGAGGGAGCAGATGACAGGCCCGCAGCTGAGGGAAGCCGCTCCATCTCCGGGAGGCTCTGCTCATCCGTGCAGGTCCCAGGCAGCACTGAGCACCCACCGCCATGTCAGCCAGCCAGCTGCAAGCGCCTCTTTAGTAATGTTGGGGCTCCTGCTGGGGTTCAACCAGCTCCCAGTGGGGAACAATATTCGTGCTCCCCCCGGCAGCAGATCAAAGGCAAGGCAGGGAGAGGGAGGGGGAGCACACCTTGTGGCTGCTGGTCCAGCACCATCCGCAGCTCCCGGAGCGCACAGGCTTCGGGCTGTGTAACCTTGTGGTCTCGCCCCGCTGCAATGCCTTAACTAGATTAATTGCTCCTGCCGTGGGCAAGAGAAGTCAAGTGGATGCTGTCTCCTTGGCCATTACTCTGATTTTTTTCATCTTTTGCCTTCTGTGAATAAAAAAAAATGACAGCAAGAGTGGCAGCTCCCCAGCCCAGCATCCACCCTCACTGTGCAAACACCCAGAACAGGGTGAGGAGCACCCATCGCCCTCTGTGCCCTTCACTGTCCAACAAGCCACTGATTGATCTCCAGGTGCCGGGAAGAAGCGTGCCTCACCAGAAGTCCTTAAGAACAACAGAGGTACCTCTGCCTCCAGGAAGAGCCAGGTCCCGTGCAGAGCCTGGCAGCGCTCCCTTCTCCTGCGGAGAGGCCAGGAGCAGCTCTCGGCTCACGTGCCATCAGCACTGCTTCTGACACGAGTTTGCTTGGATTCAGCTCATTGCCAGAAACAGCCCCCCCGCCCCCCCCCCCCTCAGCTGGGAAGATACTTCCATTGCCAGGTTTTGGGGTGTCTCCACTAAAAACAGAAGTAAGGGGAGCACCAGGGCCCAAGCGAAGAGCTGTGTTTCAGGAGCCCTTGCAGAGGTGGCCGGCAGAGGCTCTGGATGTGCAGCATCCGCAGCACCTGCTCCCCGGGAGGGCAAGCACAGCGAGCTGGGGCTCCGCTCTAACGCCTGGGCAGGCACTGGGGCTCTGCTCCACTTGGACATCTCCACGCCTGGTGTGTGTTTTGACCTTTTGAGTTCTCCTGTCCAACCCCTGGCTGTCTGCAAGCACAAACCCCAGCTCTTCTGGGCTTTCCAGCCCAGCTAATGTGACAGGGTGAGGATGTGGTCTCTTCTCTAGATCCCTTTTAGCTATTTCCCAGCCCCACGGACAGAGACAGTTTTTCATCGCCTTCTGCAAGGTGATTAAACACGGCACTTGTAAAACACTTCATTCTGAGGAACAAATCATGTAAGACACAGTCGGTGAGGTCTAATACACACCGATACAATCAGCTAGCAGTGGGGACCCCACTCCCAGGATTTACTTTCTGGGGACTGTGAGAAGCTGCCTGGACAGCCTGCTATCCTGCTGCACCCCGGGAGAGGGTCTCCAGCAGGCACGGCACTGAGTGCTGGCCCATCCTGCTCCATCGCAGCCTCCCCGGGGACCTCAGAGCCTGCCCCTCCTCTGGAGAGGGCTGGCTGCTTGCACGCGTGGCACAGGGATGGGCCAGTCTGGAGGAGGCTTGGGCATTGTGCAGAGCAGCTCTGGAAGTCCAGGAAACCTGGATCTCCTGATGTTGCTTAATTTAACACTCACGTGGCTTTTTCAGAGCTCTTCTGCTGCTACCAGCTGTGCTGCAGCACTCTCGCACGCCGTGCTGGGAGAAGAGCATCTGGATGGATCTTCACTCACTGCTGTGTTTCCAAGCAGCTCCGGGGATGCCCTACCTGCCCGCAGCCTCGATCAGCACTTCGCCAGCAAGAGACGACTCTAACCAGACCGACATTCCCATGCTTCAGACCACTAACGATGGGAAACGATGCTGCCTGCCTGTGACCCGGCCACTCGTCATGGCAGATGTCAGAGAAAGGAGCTCTTCCTTCTTCTGGAAAGGCTCAGGGATGCTCCCAGGGAAAGCACTGCAGGCAGGTAACAAGCTGGATTAGGGCAGAATCCAAGCCAACCTGGTGCCTAGCTTGGGCGCACCACTGTTAAAAAAAAAAAAAAAAAAAGGGAGAAAAGAGAAATCAAGATTTCCTGCCCCCGATTTACTGACTCAATAATGACTCAAGGGGCTAAATTTAGCCATCGAAGTGCTCAGCAGCAGGGTGAGCGGCTGGTGGCCTCTCCTTAACCTTATTATCAGACCTTTTAAGTAAACCCTTTACCAGCTCTGCTCATGCTCCAAAGGGATTATAAACCACCTTTGAAAGCTGGAATAAAGTACATGTACGTACAGAGGTACACACAGCTTTCTGGTGGCAACGCAAGACCTGGGAGCAGAGACACAGCACTCCAGCGCATCATGCTTGGGCAGTCGTCATAGCAACTGGGAATTTTAAAAGCAATTAGGTGTGGGTTCATCTGCATCGTACCAAGGGATCTTGAAGAGCCCTGCCACCACAAGCAGCCTGCCAGGGCTGCTGTGGGCAAGGGGCAACTCTGGTTCAGAGAGAAGGGCTGGTCCTGCCCAAACATCAGCTGGCAGATCCAAAGTGGCTTTGGAAGCCAGGGAGATGCTGGCACGACAGCTCAGCCTGTCCCAGGGACAGGAGATGCCCTGTGGGGAAGGAAACACTCAGCTGCAACCCAGGCCCGCTTCTGTACCAGGGTGCAATGAGGCAGCCTCGAAGACTTTCGGACCAAAAAAAAAAAGTATTTTTCTAAACAGCAATGCTATCATCTGCAATACAACTTGACCTGGCTGCAAGCTAAGTTGGCCCTGTGCTTTAATAAGACCCATTGCTGTAAGGTCAGCCACGATATCGCCTCCCACAAAGCCTTCATCGACCGTTTCCCAGAAAAGCCCAGCCTGGAGAGCAGCTCGCCCCCTGTGCCGCTCGGGGCTCACACCGGAGCAGTATGCGATCCAGAACGGCGCTCCTCGCTCCTCTCCAGCCCCAGGCAGGAGCCAGGGGAACCTGCCTGCCCTGCACCACCAGTGTGCTTCCCAAACGCTGCTGCCGGGACCCTTGGACACAGCAGGAATGGAAACAGATTCACACATGTTCACCATCACATGGCCTGAAGGCACATCCCTTCTCCACAGATACCACCACCACCTGCTCTGCTTTCCCAATTCCAATAGCATTGCTAAGAACTTTTTTCTATCCCCCCCCCCCTTTTTTTTTATCACATGCTAAAAAGCAGTTCCTCCTCCTCACTGCTAGAAATTCCTCTGAAGTTTCTGATCCCATCTCTTCCCTTCAAAATTTCTACATTTTCCAGGCTCCGCTCAGTGCTGTTGATTCCCACCTTCCCCTTCCACTTTCTGCTTATTTTTCCACATTTTCTGCTCACGGCAGCCACTTTGGCCAGGACACATGCTCTGGCACTCGCTTCTCTGGCTAGGGACATTCCCCTTTGCAGCTCCAAGAGCTGCAGAAGAGTGGGCGATGCTGCGCTCATGCCTTGCTTTAGCATCCAACATTATTTATGGGCTCGGAGAGGGGCTGTAGCATTTACTAGAGACTGGGCTGGGTAGCAGCGTTTCGGCTGCTTCTTCCCAATTTGGCGAGAGAGGGGAGTAGTGTACATCTGCAGAGAGGAGATAAGGTAATCGGGTACCTCAGACGCCTGGGATCTTATTAAAGGAGGGCTGGCTGGTGAGATCCTATCGCTGCTCAGAAATACCTGCGACTTCATCCTCGGCCAACACAAACCAAATAAAATCAAATAAGCAGGGCAGCCAGGCTGATCCTGCAAGGCAGGATGAGCAGGGAGCGAGGGGAGGCTGCCCCCCATGCAGCCAAGGCACCAGCAGAGCGGCCGGAGCACACGGCTGGGAGGATGCGAAGCTGTGGCAGCCCAGCAAGGGGTGGAGAAGGCTCAGCCGAAGCAAAAAGGGAGCTGCCGGTGCATGGTGAGGTTGGGCTGCCACATCAGAGGGCAGGATGCTGCTGCAGCGTGGGGATGCGGGGGCTAGAGAGGCTTCATGAGGGGCAAGGGACAGGATTCAGCCTCACATGCCCAAGGGAGCTCCAGAAAAAGCAGATGCCTGGCAGCTGGCTTTAACCTGGCTTGCAGAAGTGCCGCTCCCCAGGGACCTTAGGGACCAAGAGTCACGCTGTCCCTCCAGGGCTGATCAGTCTTACTGCTGATGGATAAACCTGTGGCAACTCCAGCCAATCTGGCTGCTAAAGCAGGCAGCAGAGCCCATCCCTGCTGCCTGCCGTCCTGGGATCCCACATTCATTCAGGGAAACGGGGACAGGGACAGCTCTTGGACGGCCAGCATCTCCTCCGCTGCGGTACCGCCTCCCAGCCCTCCAGACCAGCTCAGTCAGTCCCAGCTGCTCTCAGAGGGCTGTGAGCCCAGGGGCACAGCTGCAGAGCCATGCCCAAGCGTTTTCCCACCCTGTGCTGTTTCCCCAGGGACTGCAAGTCGGTTTGCCCAGGTTTGTTCCCACTTCTCTGCTCCAGCTATGGCAGAGGGAAGGGGGCACCGCAGGCAGCTGATGAGCAGCTGCACAGAGCCAGGTTTTGCTGCAGCAAAGCCTGGAAGAACTTATACACAGGTGAAGCTCAGCTTTCCAGCTCCTTTCCTTCTGCTGGGAAGCATATCCTGACACCTGGGAGCCGGATTCGTCTCAGAAATCGTCACATGCAGCTCATTCCTCTTGGGAACAAGCACGAGGCAGGCAGGGGCGCAGGGAGGGATACCTGCCAGTAAACACTGTTCGTGCCGCTCACAGCCAAGAGGACCCAGTGCCACAGGCTCCCCTCTGCCAGGGCAAAGCTCTCTTTGACCCCACAGCGAACTGGGAAAGGGATGTGGTAGGGGGCAGTTAGAGCCTCACCAAGGTTTGTGGGGCAGGGACAGGTGCAAACAGCACCCAAGCAGTTACAGCACTCTTCTTGTCAGATTCAACTTGACAAAAGCCACGCAAAGAACAGCAATAAGTTCTCCCCACCTTTCAAAAGGGAGGGCAGGTGTGCAGGAGCCCGCTCCCAGCCCTCCTGGGAAGCAAAAGAGGATGCAGCCTCCAGGTCCCCACCATGCCCCCTCCAAAAAGCCCGGGAACAGCCTGCCAGCTCGTGGTGCGGAGCAGCCTCTGCCTGAGTCACAGGGGGAGCAGGGGGCTCAGTGCCACCTCCCACCCACGGGAACAAAAGGAGCCTTGTCATCCTCCCTTGCACAGCGTGTGCTGGTGGGGAGGGGGGGGGAAGGAGGTGGCTCTGCCTGCAGCGAGCTCTGCCCTCCCCACTGCTCTGGGGGAAGGAGAGCAAACGAATCCAGCCCCTGCTGCCAGGCACGTGGGCAGAGCATGACAGCATCTCACCCATGGGTGGGCTCTGCTCCGACAGGGAAGCTTTCCCGCAGCATTTGGGAACAAGGCTGTGCTGGCTCAGAGCACAGGGAGAGGGCTGCTGGGCTCGTAGCACCAGAGAGAGAACAGGCCAAGCACTGTGGCAGGGAATGGACGTGAAGATCAGTGGAAGGACCATCACATCCATCCAGAGGAGCTCAGAGCTGCGCATCGCTTCAGGAAGAGGGGGACAGACGCAGCTGCCAGGAGGTAACCAGGAGCAGTGGTATTTGGGAAAAACAGGTAGGCATGGGGAGGCAGGCCCAGATACACCAAAGCAATGGATGTGAAAAAGCTTGTCAGCTCCTCTCGCCCTCTGTAAACGCCACCTTGGGAGCACCATGCTCCCCTGCACACCATGCTGGGGATCCCAGCCTGCCCAGCCCAGCCCCTGCTCCAAGGGGGAAGAAAGCATCCAACATGGGGGGCAAACGCAGATCTGAGAACGTGTAATGCACCAAACCAGCCAGCAAAGTATATTATTGGTGGGTGTCTCTGTGGTCCCCCACTGAAGCGGACAGCCCATATGCTGCCGGGACAGCTAGACAGCTGTCCCAGATAGCAAGGCCAACGTTGACCTGCCTACCTTGAGAAGAAGCCCTGCAGCTTGACATAGTATCTTGTACTTCTCAAGATGGGATGATTACAGAGAGCAAAAGCCTCATTTAAAGCAGTCCTGCTGCTTCTGGACTCCACAATTCCTCGCTCAGAGTTAGCTCAGGCATCTCTGCGTCCCACTGCGGTGGAGGCAAGGTAGCCCCTTGGGGTGAAACAGAGACCTAGAAATCTTCAGATGATGTGAAAGGAGGACGTTACCACTTATTACTCGCAACTGAAGGTATGCTACCTGATTTATCGAGGGCAAATAATGCTTGTCAGGAAGAACATACTCATGGAACTGCTGTATTGGTCAGTCTGCACTGACAGTGGCAGTGCTGAGAGGCAATCACGGTGCTGCCGCAGAAGTAACGTGTAGCAGCTCTACCCAAGCTCTCGGATGCTGATGGGAAAAGGATGGAGACAAAAGTGCTGACAAGCCAGCTCCTCTACAGCGAGCAAGAACAAGGGCTGACATACAGCTTAAACAACGTATTAACACAATGAAGGAATTAAAAAAGCTCAGGGGATTAAGGAAGAAATATGTTTCCCTTATGATTTATAAACATCCAGAATGTGATGCACTTGGACTTAATATCATGAGTATGTGACAAGGTAAAGGGGATGCACCCTCCAATCTGCACCCAGATCGTTACCTTGCCTGCACTCCTTCTGACAATGAAAAGTAGCAGAATTTAGGTGAAATCATGGAAAGAAGCATACCAAAGGTCCAGGGCTACCCCACGGTGGGCCAGATAAGGCTGTTACCACAGCAAGTTTAGTAGACCATCGAGCTTCAGGTACCTCTCAGCCCCCAGCAGGTCTGGGATGCCCCAGACAGATCCCAGGGCAAACACCAGCAAGCCAGCTAACTGTACAGAGTTACTCTGCAAATGCTGAGCCACAATAAATTGCCATGCTCTGTAAAAACCTTCTTGAACCAGCCGTGTCATGCAAGTGTCCTCAGCAGTTAAGGTGCTTAGCAAAATTAGTGTGAACCTGGCACTGGAGGCTCCTCCTGAAGGCAAGACCCCATCTGGCAACACTGACCTGACAAGGAAGAGGAGGCATCCAGGCAGGAACCGCGCAGGACCATCACCCCCATGTTGAGCTTCTCTCCAGCAACTGTGAGAAGGGCATGTCAGGAGATCTGGTATTGTGTGGAAGAGCAGTGGGTCTGGTCTCCTGGTCAACAGGAAAGCAACATACAGGAGACCCGTGTTTCAGTGAATTCGGAGGACGACGTTGCATCCCTCACTGCACATCCCTCTGTCTGCCCTCCCATTGCACTCTTCTCTTGGATTAGCAAACATCACCGACCACGGAGCCCAACCTCCACAGGCAGATGGCTTTTTGCCTTCATAGCAGCACGCTAACAGGGAAGTGGTGGGGGACAGATGCTCCTGCCTTCCCGTGTTAAGCGAGAGCATCGGCTCCAGGATGGCAGCACCAGCAGCGCTCACCTTGGCGCTGAAAGCCACTGAAGGCAGCAGGAGGCAATGGTGGAGGCGGCCTCGGCAGTAGGTGCTGGGAAATGAGCTCCACGTTCATTCCCATGTCAGCCACAGCTGATTGCTGCCATCAGCCACAGCTTGTTGACATCATTTCCCCTCTGCAGGTCCACAGCTGCCCCGATGCCCCAGCCCATGCTGTGAGAGGGGACCCAGGACCTTCAGGCATCTAGGGACAGCAGCAGGTGCAGGGTGGCAGGAGAACACGGTTCTGGCTTGGTAATGAGTTTTGTATTATGCTGCATTAACCCAGGCTAAATTATCTTTTACACTGCTACGCTTCAGCTAATAGAATAAATAATACAACCGGCAAGCAGCAGCAGATAACTTCTTCCTTTTGATCGCTGTTGAGGGAAAACAGACCCTTTTATTTCAGCCCTTCTGCTGCTGAGGGGGTGTCTGGAAACCTGCCCTCACAGGTGCTGCTGTGTTCAGCATGTGTCACAAGCACCAGGACAGCCACCCTGGCTGGGTGGAAGGGAATAGCCAGTGCTCCTAATGGAGCTCCTAGCTGGTTAAGGAAAGGGAAGTCTATTTAAAGAAGTCAGAACCTTTTTAACCTACCTTCCTTTGAAAGGAAAAAAGCCCACCTAAATGTATCTTACCAGAATTAGAGCTTTTAACCTGTTTGCCTCCTGCAGCCCATTGTCCGGCACACCAAGAGCTGTTTCTCTGGAAATGGCAACGTTAGCTAATTGCTGTTTGAAGTCTTTCCTCCTACGGAGCCGAGCCTGCTCCCTACCCTGACAGCTCTCTGCAGAACAGACGTTCCAAGCCATTAGCAGGCATGGGACCAGATCCTGCTCTCTGAAGCAAACCACACATGAATCCCAAGGCAGAGCAGGGACAGCTGAACTTTCCCCATCGCTCCCTGTTCACTCACTCTCCTAAACGCCATGGACACGATCTGGAGGTGGCCACACCAGCCCTGCCTATGGGGCCAGGTTATGCCTGCATCCTGCCCCACAGCATCAGTGGGACAGCGAAGGCACCCAGAGCTGTGCGTCTCCCGGGAACTGCCCTCTCTGGGTACATCAGCCCGCTGATCCCAGGCTCACCACTGTGCTTGGTTCAGCCATGGTGTACAGCTAGGTCTTTTCTTCACGTCCTGGTAAACACAAGCGACTTTGCTCCTCACTGCAGCACGAGGGAGGCTGGAGATGCACATGCACAGCAAATATTTGCTCTGGCAGCCTCACCCTTCCTAACTGATGGCCGAGAGATCCTATCCTCCCCCACAACTCACCCAAACCCCACTTCCACCCAAGCTGCTGCCATGCTGAGCCTCACCACCACCGCTGCAGGGATCTGCTCCCGGTGGGACAGCACCCAGAGCACAGCCAGGCTCCCTGCCTGCATCCCCTGGCCCTGGCTGGGAAACAAGACCCCAGCAGAACACCGAGGAAGAGCATGCAACCCTTTTGTTGACCCCATGTACAAGAAGAACCTGGATCGCTGCTGAAATGGCTGCTGAGGCTTGGGGTGACAGTACAGGAGCTGCAAAGGACCACTCAGACGGACAAAAGCCTGCCAAGACCAGAAAATCCCAGCGCTGCAGAGGGGCAGCAAATTGAGTCTTGGGATTCAAGAATCAGGGAAAGTTTTAGGTCCTCTTCCATCTTGTTCAAACTGTAGTCATGCTCCTGTCATCACAGTTGCGACAGCTACGCTCCAGCTCTGACAGCACTGCATGGCAAGAAGCTGGAGCAGCACAAGGTACATCTACACCGCCAACATCCAGGCTCCCCTCCACCCCACATCTTCACACCCCAGCCGGGAGAGGATTTCACACCAGCAAAAGGCAACTTCACAGAAGTGGCACAACTGAGGATCAGCGTGCACCCTTCACCTCTTCCCTCTTTCCCACAGGACTACGGTACCTGCCTCCGACTTCTTGTGAAACACAAGGAAGCATCATTAGGAGAGTAAGATAAGGACACTGAAGGAAAAGAAAAAAAAAAAAAAAATCACAGCTGAAAGCCCTGACCTGCACACTTCCAACCAGCTGAGCGAAGTCCTCAGCGAGGAAGGGGTAATTAACTGAAGAGTAAAGTGGCAGCCAAACCGAGACACTGGATACTCCAGTGGCAGCCAGAATGGAGACAGAGCTCAGCCACCAAGCTGAGCAGGGAAGGCAAAGGCAAGGCACTGTGGGTTTGTTCACTATTCCCAGGAGGGAGGGAGAACAGGGAAGGAGGAACTGTGCCCAGGAACAGCGTTGGAAGTACTGTTGAAAGAGACAGGAATTTTAGGAACATATGTGTCTACAAATAACCTAAACACAAGCACAATAAGAGTAATAAACAGCTTACTGCAGAGCTACAAACACTGCAGCTATTTTTGGTTACGTAAAAGACCCCAAATTATAGGCAGGATTGCTGTGAGACTTTGGGAGAAAAACAGATCCAACAGCAGCATGTTTCCCTCGAGGCCAAGAGAAAGCTCAGTGCCTTAGAAAAAATATGAGACCAAATACTCAATTTAAGCAATTTAAGGGGCAAGCAATTCTCTAAACCCCAAATTCACCCCACGGGACTCCAACTTCTACCCCCTTAGCTGTCCCAAGGTCTTCACAGCTCCCCTGGGAGGCAGTCTTGTTTTCCCAGAGGAGATGCCCGCAGCGAGGATGGGCATCTGCTGCCTCCACTCTGCCGGGCTATTTGCTCAAGGGGCCGTGGAGCCGAAGGCTTGAGCTCTGCTGCCAGTTGCTTCTATCTGTAGTATGCTGCAGAGCTACTTACTGGTTGGTTCCCCATCCCCACCCACCACCACCATGAAAAGGACTTGGCAAACCGACTGCAAAAACACAGACTGGAAAGAACACCCTGGGGCATGGTGGGGTGGGGGATGGAGGAGAGACCGGCAGGTTGCTGGCTGCTGCAGATCTCACCTTCCCGTGGCCAGAAGGAAGGGGATGTGTTACAGTGGTGGGCAACAACAGCACTGACATGTTCTTTATCTGGGAGGATGGGATTTCTCCAGTTACCTGTGAAGAAGCAAGCAAAGGCTTTTTCATTGAAGGAATTTCCTTAGGACTGGAAGGAAGTGCCCAGCGAGGAAGAAATCCATCCCCCTCCCACGCACATGTGTACACCACCCTGAGGGTGGCAGATGAGGCAGGTCTCCTGCCAAGGCGCTGCTATTCACACCCCAACCCCTTCAGTCTGCTCCAGGGATCAGGGATCCCACTGGGACAAAGCATATGTGTCCATATGCAACAACATCCCTGCAATTTGGGATGCTACTTCAGCTGCCTACTGCTCCAGCCCTCCTGCGGTACAGGTCTGCTCTGGCTTTCCAAGAGGGAAAGCCACCTGCCTTCGAGCTGCACTGGGACGGAGACTCTTTTGGGGCTCTTTGCTGGCACACCACACTGCTGTAAATGATCACCTCTGAGGTTAATTAGATGAGATGCTCTGGCAAGGTCTCTGGAAGAGCAGGATTTCCTTTTCTCAGCATTAAGCCCTTTTATTAACACTCAGATAGATCTCAACATCGCGGTGCCCCTCTGACGCTACCCATCGCACCACGGGCTGTATGGGCGGGTCTATTGCAGGAGATTAGGGGTGAGCTACAGAGAATCGCAAACAGAGGAGAAAGCAATAAGAGCAGAACAAGTTTAGAAATTGTCAGCTATAGCAGCAACCCCAGAAGTCACAACCACGCCGTGCCCCCAGCAATCAGCCCAGCGCTGCGAGAATATCACACGATATTAGTGTCACTGCTGCTTGCAGCAATCCTCTCTGGTTTGTAGCCCTACAGATTTCACAGGGACTTAAGATATCTCAGGCTCTAAGAGGCACCACAAAAAAAAAAAAAAAAAGAAAAAAAAGAAAAAGAATAAAAGGAAAAAAAGGGACAGTGTTCTCAGTTTAACGCAACATGACTATTTGCTTGCAAAGATGACTTGACTTCTCTGTCCCTGAGCCTTGCAGGTGTTTGCTTAACAGCCTGCATAAATAGAGGCTAATCACAGCTCTGCCAGGTGCTGAGGAGTCCCACAGCCAGGAGGACACGGCCTCGCTTATCTCGAGTGCAAGCCGAGCGAGCTGCTCCCGAGGGCAAGAGCTAATCAATTCAGTCCTAAATGAAGCAGCAGGTCTCTTGTGCCTGCAGCCTCACCGGGGAGAAGTGGAGGACAGCATATGAATGGGATTAGTGCCGAGGAGAGAGGGGATATTTGGGGCCATGCCTTGGCTACTGCCAAGGACGTGGCTGGGGAAGGGTCTGCCTTGGCCATTCCTGCGATGCCAAGGGCTGGGCTGGAGGCCAGGGACATCCCCCTGGGTCTGCTGGGGGAGCAAACATCCCCAGCCTTGCATCCCTTCTATCTCCCAGCACAGCTCACAGGGAGACAGGCACCAGAGCCGGCCAGACAGCAAAGCTAACAGGCACCCCCACCTCGCTGCAGAGACACACCACGGGGAGGGAAGGGACACTGCATGAGGGAACCAAGCACCGCTGATGAATAAACCATTCAGATCTGGCTTCATGCACCCCCGATGTGCATAAGAACATGAATTATATATCTAACAAGCCAACAAAAGCCATTTACCTACAGCCCGCTTCCATCAGGAACCCAGGTTTCTCCAGCACGTGACGCAGTTTCAGCTAGCGCCACTGCCCAAAAGCACAGCGGGTGTCCCAGCTTTGCAACACCCTCATGGCTTGGTTCATCCATCTTGGATGAGTTCCATGAGAACCACGGCTTGGTTCAGCGCTCTGTGACAGGGGACAAGGAGAAGGCAGGGATTTAGCAGCAGCGGGTACTGCTTGACACGTGCGCTTGTGTCTCACCTTGGAGCCCAGGTCAGACAGGACAGAGCAGCATCTTCCAAGGCAGTTCAGCTCCCAGCCAGGCCACCTGCAGCCCAGCCAGGCAGAGCCCGTGTGATGGAGAGCAGAGCCATCCAAGTGCTGCAGTTCACACCTTCCCAGCACAGGGAGAAGGCGGTCACAGAATCATAGAACAGTTTGGGTTGGAAGGGACCTTAAAGATCACCTAGTCCCACCCCCCTGCCCCGGGCAGGGACACCTTCCACCAGACCAGGTTGCTCCAAGCCCCGTCCAGCCTGGCCCTGAGCACCCCCAGGGATGGGGCACCCACAGCCGCCCTGGGCAACCTGGGCCAGCGCCTCACCGCCCTCACAGGGAAGAATTTCTGTCTAGTATCTAATCTAAATCTCCCCTCTTTCAGTTTAAAACCATTCCACCTTGTCCTGTCGATACAGACCCTTGCAAGAAGGCCCTCTCCAGCTTTTTGGTTGGCCCCTTTAGGCACTGGAAGTTCTCCTGGAGCCTTCCCTTCTCCAGGCTGAACAACCCCAGCTCTCAGCCTGCCCTCACAGGAGAGGTGCTCCAGCCCTCGATCATCTCTGTGTCCCTCCTCTGGACTCGCTCCAGCAGGTCCATGTCCTTCTTACGCTGGGCCCCAGAGCTGGACGCAGGGCTGCAGGGGGGGTCTCACCGGAGCGGAGCAGAGGGGCAGAGCCCCCTCCCTCACCCTGCCGGCCACGCTGCTGGTGATGCAGCCCAGGGTATGGTTGGCTTTCTGGGCTGCGAGTGCACATTGCCGGGTCGTGGTGAGCTTCTCGTCCACCAGCATCCCCAAGTCCTCCTCAGGGCTGCTCTCAGTCTGTCTTCTAGCCAGCCTGTACTTGTGCTTGGGATTGCCCTGACCCACGTGCAGGACCTTGCACTTGGCCTTGTTGAACATCACGAGGTTCACACGGGCCCACCTCTCAAGCCTGTCACGGTCCCTTCCCTCCAGCACGCTGACGCACCGCGCAGGCTGGTGTCACCAGCAAACCTGCTGAGGGGGCGCTCAGTCCCAGCACCCATGTCACCAACAAGGGTGCTGAGCAGCACCGCGCCCAGTACGGAGCCCTGAGGAAATGCCACCTGTCACCAGTCATCCTTGTTTCCCCTTGTGTTAATCAGGGGGCAGGAGTCACCAGGCACCCTCCAGCCGACAGTTTGTCGGGACTCAGCGCTACACCCGAGGGCAGAGACGCAGCTCCAGCACTCACAGCCTCCTGCTACTCCTGGTGCCTGAGGTCAACACCACAGGGTGCTGGGGGAACCCTGCCACCTCCTGAAGCCACCCTCAGGTTCCCATCGCCAGCTGACACGGGCTAGCAGCCATGGCAGCGCTTGTTCTCCTGGGACATCTCGCAGCTCCTCTGTCCCGACCTGGGCAACCCTCGCCTCTGTGGCTTCCCACAAACATCCCTGCACCAGCGACGCCCTCATTTCCTCGCGATGAAGCACGGCCACCAGCCAGCACAGCTCAGGCTCAGGCTTAAACCCCAGACCTGCACACCCCCGTGAGCTCCACAGGGATCATCCCTACATGGGAAATCTGCTTCCCCATGCGCCCATATGTCCAGCAGCAGAAAAGCAGAAGGGATGGACTTGTACTCGTGGCACAGTGCTAATGATTTCTGGGCAGTCATAATCATTTCTGACCAGACTGACGCTCACCATGACTAAGCCTGCAATGAGGCCGTGGGGAGGTGGCTGTACAGGTCCAGTCCCACACCCAGCCCTCGCTCCTCAGCAAAGCCCAGACCTCCCACCAGCCTGGCTCCCCAGGGAAGGAGACCCATCGCAGGAGATGGCTCAGCACTGTTAGGAACCAGTCCTTTTGCTGCTCTCCTTTCAGTTTATTCCAACCTCACGCTATCCTAAGAGCCTGACTTCATTTCAGGGGTTTATTATGCACGAAGCTTAAGCTGCTGAAGAACACAGCAGTTAGAGGTTTTAAAAACAACCCGAACAACACAGGCACTTGTTTCTGCAAAGTGCAATGGTTTTCAGAGGAGCTTTTTCATTAACTCTCCATATTTAAAGCTGGGCTCTCCACCACTGTGTTATGAAGCAGGAGAACTGCGGTCCATGATCAGGGAAACTTCCCCGCACTGGAACAGGCGGCACAACTCTCAGCCCTGGAAAGGAAACCAACTCTTGACTCAGGTTACGTGCACTTTACTCCTGGGTGATTTCAGAGGGTCCTGCAGGCTGAAAGCAGCTCTCAGGCCTGGGAGACAGGACAAGGGACTGTGGTCAGGACATCTAACTCAGCTGAGGGCTTTGGGATCAGGTGAGGCTGGGACTGTGCAGCTCTGCAGAACGGGGATGGTGGAGAGGGAGTGCTGGGTAGGTCCGTAACCAAGAAATGATAAAGACCTTATCTAGCCATTTCCAAGGTTGTCTGCAAGCAACCTTGGAGCCTGGGAGCACAGACACTTCCCCCTGTCACCCCTTGGCCCATAGGACCATCCACTTTCACTACCACCCACTGTCACCCGTTTTCACAGGAGAGCATGCTCCGCGTGGCTTGTGCACACAGAGGACTCCTCAAACCAAGGAGAAAAGGGAGAAAAACTCCCCGCTCTCCACCCACCTGCTAGACCCTGCCATCCAACCTGATCTCCCTGCCAACTCATCTGCATCCACAGCCCTTGCTCTGCAGCTGCCCACACGGTCCAGGAGGCAGCAGAAAGCCGGTGCCCTGGCTCAGAGTCATTAACTCCGCTTCCTAGCGCCTGGGTAACCCCTCCTCAGCCCACCCGCCTGCTGAAGACCAGCCCTGCTTCCCCGAGAGCTGGCAAGGTTCTGGGAGACTTGGGTTGCTCCCTCCCTCCCCTTTCACTTCATGGAAATGCATAATAAGATCTCAGCGCAAGCAGAGGAGATGGCCTGCCTTTATCTTGCCAGTGCATTGCCCAGGCTAATCAGGGAAGAACAACATAAGCAACAGCCAGAATACAATTCTCCTGCAGGCAGCAGAGTTCAGCAGCAAAGAAGTCAGCAGCGCCCTTACCCCTCAGCTTTGCATTTCATTTGCATGTTATTTTTTGGAGCTGCCCAGCTCAGTGTCTGAACACAAGCCCTGCAAAGGGCAGGGGATGCTCCAGGGCCAGATTCCTGCTCTGCAGGTCAGCCATGGAGAGAGAAGGCACATTCCCCACAGCCCCTGCTCACGAGGCATCGCCAAATGCACAAGGAAGAGGTCAGGCTTAAGAAGCAAAACCAGAAGCCCCTCCAGCAGCATCTTGGCACGCTCAGCCTAGGAAGAAGTGAGTCACGCTTCTCCATGGATGCCTGGACCAGGATGTTCAAAAGGAACATCACAGCAGGCGGGCAGTGGTTCAAACTTGCTGGTTGTAGGCACTTGAAAAGCCAAGACTCCCTGCCACGAGTTCCCAGAAGTTATCCTGACTCTCCTTACAGCACAGAGTTCACTGTAGCAGAGGCTCTTCCTGCAAGATCCTCGGTAACAAATGGCCCAGCAGCATTCCAGATGGCTAATAAATCCAGACTTCACACACCACCAGCTCCTGGGAGTGCTGAACGCTTCCCGTGCCTACAAACAGGCGTTATAGATCAAGCTCAACTGGAGATGATGGCTGATGGCTAAATCCACTGTGTAGAACACACTGCTCCATTAGCAGGCCGAGATGGGTACCAGTCAGGGAGATAGGGCCTTCCAGAAGATAAGGCAGGGCCACTTTGCCATGATTTGTCTAAGCCTGCATGAAAGGTCAGGGTCACAGCAGTGCCTCTGAAGCCAAACCACGACAAGGACCTCATCACAGGTCCTACACAAACTCACTCGCCCCCAGCAGTCCCCCAGCCCTGTGCGAGGGGAAGGGGAGCCACTCTATTCTGCCCTTTTCAAACGGTCCTTGGAAAGCACAACAAGGTGAAGCCAGTGGTTTGACACTGGATGAGGTACTTCGATCAGTCTCTAACTTCTTTCCCCAATAAGCCATCTGGGAGACTCTCCTAAAGATGCTGCCAGTCTAGACAGTAAGATGGAGTCCACCGGCTCATGGACAGGAGAAGGGAGAGCTTCTCCATCCCCAAAACACAGGAGGCTGCTCCTCTCCCCTTGCCAGAACCCAGCCCCAGCAGCCACAGGTTCTCAGAAGCGGAAATAAAATAGGATGAGGGATCACAGCTGTTCAAGTCTTCCCTGTTTCCTGGACCACAGAACTGGAGGGCAGCTCTGCCCCACATCCCACCTCATCCTGGACAAGCTGGTATCTCACAGGTAGATGGCAGAGCCTGCTTTGGAGGAATTAGACAAGGGCTTCACATGTCAGCAAAGCTTCAGTACAACATCCCTGCATCTCTGAGCAACAGTCTATGCCAGACAAAAAAAAACCAAAACAAACTTTCAGCCATCACACCGCAAAGATGCCATCCCTGGTGCTGGCAGCTTAAGGACAAGCATGTAGTACCTCATTTTCTCTTGGCCCCACTGATTTTCTGCACCTCTGCCTCCAGATCTACAGAGAGGCAGCTCATTCAACCTTGCAACAAGACCGGAGCAGGATGAGGATACCCGTATCACACCGGGAGCAAATGAACCAAGCTGAACAGCAGAGATAGCAAAAGACACCGCAGGAAGGTTGGCTCATACAGCCACGAAGAAAGGACAGGCATTCCTGCTCCTTAGCCTGTTCCCATGCCCCAGGACAGGGACTGGTTGGAGCAAAAGCTAGGGTGCCTGGGTCATGGTCAGCTCCCCAGCAACGACCTCATATCCCCAGGTGGGAGCCAGCCCTGCCTGCCTGGCAGTCATGTTCACAGGCTTTTCCAGTTTCTCAAATCCTAGGCTAGAAAGCAAACTACAGCAATTAACAGCACTGTGAATGGGAGCACTGTAAATAAATTACATCTCAGAAATTACTAAGTGTTGCTTAACTGAGGTTTAGCATCTTAAGTTCCTAAAAACTCTTACAAGTCAACAGAAAAGGAGGGAAGAAAGCCATTTTCTTGGGTAGAGCGCCCTAATCCAGACCTAGCAATAGGCAGAACACCTGAGGAGACTCCCCTCCACCCCCGCATGTTAACAGGCTCCCCTGCTCCAACACCAGGATATGTACATCTCTGGGTCAGACTAATTTCTCCTGCCAGCAGAGCAGCAGTATTGCAAATGGCTTTTAAATATCAAGCTAGCGCTTGAGTGCTTCTAAAGGCAAGGCACTACATGCATCAGGGATGAAAAAAATCAAATCAGATAGCATTAGTCAAGCCTGGGCTTTAGCACATGAGGCAGAGAAAACTTTGGCATTCAGCATTTGCAGTGGATGAATCTCAGTGTTCCTCTCCTCCCGATGGCTTCCAGCTCTTCAGCATGCCCCACCACTCCTGAGAGGCAGGTATGGACGTGCCTTGGTCACCTGGGAGCTCTCCGAGCCTCTGGTGTGCTGTGCAGGGAAAGCAGTTGGCAGCCAAAATCCTGTGGCATCGCAGATTCCCGGCAGACGACTCCCCTGCCACCACGCTCACAGCTTCCTCCTGGCTGCCGGTGCTCTCATGCCAAGTGTGTGCTCCAGCCAGCCTCCGAGCAATCTGTCCCCACAGAGGGAGCAATGTGTTGTCCAGATCTTTTCCTTGCCTGGAGTAAGAGTGGACTCGTGCCTGATAAGAAGCGAGTCTGCATACTTCTGTGATACTGATATTTTTATCTCCTTCAGATCGCTCCCATCCGCCTCCCAGACACCCCAGCGTGTGTCCCAAGGGACTCCATCTCCCAGCTTGTCAATAAGAGATCAGGAGACAGGTAACTGGGACCGGAATGTTTTCCTCACCTCCAGTTCACTGGATCTCCTGTCCCCAGTCCTCACCTAGCATCCCTCGGTGCAGGCTGATGAACACACATCCCCAGCTTGCTGTCAGTGCACACAGAACTAGCGCTGCTGGGCAGTCGGGTGTCCCTCCCTGCTCCACACACAGGTCTCTTGAAGGTTAAAGCAAGAATTCCCTCTTCCTCTACCCACATCATTAGCACATCCAGGTGAGCAGGCAAACACAGCCCCTTGCCACACAGCACTGGTTTTTCTCTCCTCTGACTCCTGGGGGGCTGGTGTGTAGAAACCTTTAATGAATTTGACATAACTTCTAGCACAGAGCAGCTCTACTATTTGATGCAAAGTTTAATTTGATTTCTCACTTGAATAGCTGAGACATCCTTGATACGCTTCCTTCAGCTCCTTCCAGATAAATCTGCTGCATACAGTTAGCGCCAGGAGTCACCTGCATTTCAGCAGCCCTCCCCTTCGCTCCTCTAACCTCTGCCTGCACCTCCCGGGGCTGCAAACCAACCCTGGCTCCAGCCTTCGGGAAAGGGCTTTCCATCACATTCACCCTCCTTTAGCAAGGGGGAAGCTGAGGTTAAAACAGCAGCAGCAATCCACCCGAGATGATGAAGACGGCAGGAGCTGCAGCCAACTCTCCCAGCTCAGGTCACCACCAGCAATCTCTGCAGGAGAGCAGTCGTGGGCTTCAGCAATCCTTTCTACCCCAAGCTGTTGTGCTTCTCCACAGAAGCAGCTGCATTTCAGCAACAATCATCAGCTGCGAGCATCAGATACACAGCACCTGAAGAGCAGCAGAGTACAAAGCTTTGAAAACAGGGTGCAAACGTTGCAATTGCTGTGAGAACATGGGAAGCACAGATGGGAACACGGTGTTACTTTTTTGGTTTTTTTGGGGGGGGGTTGTTTTGTTTTTAAAAAAAGGAAGCCTTCAGGTTTTTCTAGCATCTGTTGACAGGACATACAGCAACTTCAGCTTACAATCCACAAAGCCTGGAGACCATAGACCTGCTGAACCAGGTTCACTGTTGGACAGAAGGAAGACTCACAGCTTTCCAAAGCCCCACAGACCAGTGCTGTCCCCACAGCTAGGCACAGGCAAAGGTCTCACCTGAGACTCAAGAGCCCCCACGGGCTCTGTCTGGTTTCTGTCTTGTTCAAAACCCACCAGCAAGCCAGCACCAGCAACATTAGCTTGACTGAATTTGTTCCCTTCCCAAAGCTCTGAAGCACAACAGTCGATTTAAAAATCTTAGAGCAAACCGCTGGGGAGTGAAAGATGGATTTGCAGGCATTAAAGCCCCAGACCAAGGAGTAAACAGACACCTTTGATTGAGAAATCAATGCTTGAGTTTTACAGCATTTCACACTAAGCAGCAGCAGCAGAGAAGAGCCCTGCATGCACCTCATCCCTCCAGGGCAGGGGAGGAGAAACCAGCAAAAAGTAGAGAAGTGAGACACTGTGATGCTTCCCACAGTCTTACCAAAGCCAGAATTGGCTTTGGACACCTCCAGTCCACGGGGCGTAACATGTTTTCAAAAAGAGATCCCTCAGATGATAAACTAATAGGAAAAGAGCCCATTCCATACCTCTTCCAGAGAGAGTTCCACCTCGCTGTTCTCCTGTCTCTGCCCTGGGTACAGCTCGGGCACAGCAAGTCATCCCTGGGACGGTTCAGTCTGGCTTGGGGAGCACCTGAGCACAGCACCAAGGGGTACCACACCACGGAGCCCGACAGGCTGGTAAACCCCACTGCATCCAAAGGGGGTGGGAGGGATGCACATCTCTTCCCACCAGTCACGAGGAGGGTAGTGATCTGCTGGCTCTCAGATACCCGGGGACCAGCCAGAGCGGGGCTGTGTTACTTGGAGGCTTATCCCCAGCACACATATTGCTGACTCGACGCCAAGGGCTGGGTCTCTCCTCTCCCCCTGCTAGCTGAGACCCTCAGGGGGCTCAGCCATCTCTCCCAGCCCACCTCACAAGGTGATCCCCACCTAGTGCAGCACACAGGAGCTGCTGCTGCTCTGCCAAGCAGCCCTGGGTGCAAGAAGGTTGGCCTAGAAAGGAAAAAAAAACCCAAACAAAACCAAAAAACAAAAAACAAAAAAAGGCGAGGGGGGGGAATAATCCAGAGACTGGGATTGACAAAGATGCCAGAGGGAAGGAGCAAGTCACAAAGGGAAGAGGAGGAACAAGCCCTGCACCCAACAGGGTGTTACAAGCAAGAAAGACATGCTGACAAATTAAAACAGACCATGAGAACCCTTGATACTTTTTAAAGCACTTCCTTTCCCTCAGCTTTCTTTTTCTCCTTTGTATGTTGAAAATTCATCTTCAAAAGCAATCACAATGGCCCCAGAGGGAAAAATATCCCAGCACAAGGCAGACTTCCCTCTAGGCAAAGTGAATCTGTACTACCCAAGTAAAAAGGCTTTCATCTCCAAATCATTCATTTCCAGAGCACTTGACCCAAAAGGAAGTCTCCTTTATCTCTATGAAAGTCACTTTCTCCGCCAGAGTCCCGTGGCCCCAGAAGGGAGCTGTTAGGCAGCTTTCTGTGTTCTGCAATGCCTGCTCAAAGCCCTTCTCCCGCCTGCGGCAGCCCCACCGCTGGCCCAGGGAGGGGACAGGGCACTGATGGGGCAGAGCCCAACCCTGCTCTTCCAGTGCCAGGATGGCAGCAGACCCCAGAGCCAGGAGCTCTGGGACCCCCTGCTCTCCAGAGGGCTCCCCTGCCCCTGCCAAGCCCCTTCTGCCTGGAGATGGTGGCAAAGGGGGAGACCTTTCTCCAACTGTTTCTGTCTTTCAGCAAGAGCCGACGCAGCAGTTGCAGACGTTGGTATCTGACCTGTTTCTCAATCAGATGCCCTAAGCCAAAAGCAAGCTCCCTTGCCCAGAAGGAAGCCACAGACAAGGCTGTACCTGCAGTCCCCGGGTGATTTTGCACAGTTTGGCAGGGTCACCATACAGGCCAGATAGAAACCAGCTCATGCAAATGGTGGAGCCAGGGCTTGGGGAGACTGTTTCTGCCCAGGGAGTTGTCATGCCTCCACAAGAAGCCAGCTGTGATCTACATCTCCAGGAGCTCAGAGACCACAGGGACATCCCCTTAAGGCACTCACACCTGAAATGGAGAGGCAAAGCACTACTAGCAATTCAGCAGGAGGAAGGAGAAAGGCTGTTTGTCAGAGACAGCACACAGCCAGGCAGCTGGCCTCCGTGAGACGAGAGCTCCTGGCTCCCACAGCCATTTGAGCTCCAGGGAAGATGCTACCACTGACAAAGATCTCTGAACCAAACCTCCAAGCCCATCTTAGTCCTGCTCAGATGCCACAGGCCACTGCTCTGCCGGTGACAGGATGGGGGGCACCATGTGCTGGGAACACGTACCCCTGCTCTATCCTAAAGGCCACTGGCTATCTGACAACCTTGCTCACGTGGGACAGTTTAGTAAAGCAACCCTGCGCTCAGGAAAGTTGTAGTCCATCAAAAGTCACCGTTTCAATGCTGGGTTTTGCAACACCTGATGTGCAGCTGAATGACACAGCTTTGGGTCAGGGAAAGGGCAACAAGGGCCCTCGGCTCATAAGAGCAAATTTCTACCCCTCCAGGCTGGGCAGGAGAACTTGAACCCTAGTTCCCAAAGAGCTGAAAAAGCCCAGGGATGCCCAAGGCTGGCTGCACGACAGCTCTGTTAATTCAATGCTTTTTAAGCATCCCTTGGGGTTGTTCTGAGTGCCTGTTGTTGAGAACCCTGCAAGCAGCTCCTGAGCGTAAGCTCTGCTGTCTCCTGAACAGCACACCCAGCATACGTGTGTAGCTTACGGGCTGGGCTTGGCCATATCGGAGGGAGCAGATTTATCAGGCAGGACTAGCAATAAAGAGAATGGCATTGGTGAGGACTCCTTAAGCTGAACTGGTCACCGTGCAACTAGGAGGTGACATCCAGTGCAAGATACCTACAAAGTTTTATAGAATAAACACAACCTGATTCAGTTTATACAAACCATCTCCGCAGAAACATTAAAACCTAACAGTACGGCACTAACAGGGAGGAAACAGGAGGAGCCAGGATATCAACTGCCTTTCCAGCGAGGATGCAGTCTGCTGGAGGCACTGAATATAGAGCACGCAAAGGCAGCACACACTCCCTCGCACATAGGTAGTACATCAGCCGGAGGATGTAGCAGCTTTAGCATTGCAAGGTGATACCACTGCCTGCGTAGGCTCTGCATCCCGCTGACATGGCCCAAGAGCATCCCAGAGCATGTTCTCAATGGAGAATTGTTGACTCCAGCCCCATTTTATCCATGAGGACACAGTGCGCGGCCCCAGCTCACAACGCTGCACAAAGCAAACTGAATGCAGTTCTGTTTGCTGGCATGGCCACACAGACACACAGCTCCTACTTCCCTTCCTTCTGGGCAGCGGTACAAAGTAGGCATCTCTGCACCAGGCCATCAGGAACAGATTCCCACTGCATATGAATCAGCAGCACGTACAAACAAGCCTGCTCCCTTCCAGGCAAGAGCACAGACCTTGCGCAGGACAAGGGACTCACACTTGCCTCGTTCTCTTCTTCTGAAAAGCAGGTAGAGCACTATTTTATCTGCTCAAGGCATGCCATCCCCCATCCTGACAGCAGCACAGAGCGAGACACTCAGAGGCAGAGGCGATTTCTTAATCTGCTTGGGTGGTGGTGAGCTGTTTCAGGTTGGGCTTGATTCTGCACGCTCTTGGCAGCATTTTTTGGGGGGGACTTCCTCTGTGGTTTGAAGTTCTCCACTTCCTTCAGCTGACAACACCCCCAGCCCCTCTTTTCTGTACACTCCAAGGAAAAGACAATGAAAATCTTTAAGGAAAATAACTTCTAAAGCTCTCTGAGATGAAAAGGTCCTATTAGGCTAATTTTTAGGAGAGCATGGGATGTAGGGAGAAGAAAGATTAAACTAAACAAACCATAGTGGAAAAATTGATCTACTAAAGCAGTGGATGCTATCAGGGAAGCAAGCAATTTCCTGCAAGCCAGCACAGCCAGATGCATTTCTGCTAAAGCAGATCTGTCTTGACTTCTCCACAGCTTTCTCCTCTACCTGCCTGGCTGCTGGCAGCCCAGCTCGACAGCTCTAATGGTGCAATTCACTTTATTGACCTATTAGCTGCCACCTGCTCGGGACGCAGCCGCGGCAGATTCGCCATTGTATAAGCAGCAGCAGCAAACATAAAACTCTAAATAAATTCTCGGAGGCTGCGGAGCAGTATAATTAATCACAGGGTCTTTCACGAGGCAGCAGCAGCAGCGGGGAGGCAGGCAGGGGAATGCAGAAGGCAAGGCTGGAGTGGGGGGGTACGACATCAGGGCCCTCTTCTGCTGCCTGCCCCCACCCTGTCCTGCCAGGGACAATGCAGGAGCCAAGGCAGAGCTGGAGTCGGAGTTGAGGTCAAACTCCATTACGCTGCTTACCCATTTCATGAGCCCGAGCAAGTGACTGTCTCCCCAGCAGGCTTGCATCGGGTACATCCCTGACCAGAAATAAGCAGCACTCACTGCCAGGGTTTGCAGAGGTGTAAAGTTAAGATTGCTCCAAGCCCACTCCCCGCCACGCTGAACTTTCAGAGATAACGTGGGAAAGGAAGATGAATCTGGCCCAGACGCGCGAACACAGAGTGAGCATGGAAGAGAAATGTCAAAGGAAGAAACAGTAGGAAAAGCTTTAAACACTCTGAACCGGTTCCCTTCAGCTCCTCACTTGGCAAAGGCACAGACCTCAGCTCTCCCTCCCTGCCGTATCTCACAGCCATCCCTCTTGCACTCCCTGCGAGTGTACCCGTTTGGGATGCTCCCACCCGACAGCTGAATTGCTGCACGAAGGCACACCGAGTCTGGTGACTGCTTGCAGAAAAAAATAGGAGGCCTCAAATTTTACTGAGTTTGGGACATCGCACATCTCTGTCAGTATGCCTTGCTGCCAGACAGCAATGCTCTCCCCTGACAGCCTGCCTGTAAGGCCATCAGCAGAAGCAAATGGAATAGCTTGGCCCCAAGAGAAACCTCATACCACCACCGCTTCAGAAAGTCATCAGGTACTCTTGGGGACACTTGGACTCACCAGAAATGGCAAGTTGGGAGCCAGCAGGACTTCACCGAAGAGAGACAACAGATGCCTTGGCTGAGCACTCTGCTCCTCCTTTCTTGCAGCCGCCCTAATCCAAGGACAGCGGTCAATATAAAGATGTCCTCCTACTTCAGAGGGGCACTGCCCTCATCTATAGAGACAGAGACAAGAGAAGAATTATTTCCTGCCATTGAACAGGACCCAAATGAGACTAAAGCACAAGTCCTAAAGGCTATGGTGAAGTGTCAGCATTCACCCTGAGCCCCGAGATCAGCCCACCTGAGACATGCTTCTTCTTCCTCCCTTACTTAAGCCACACTCCCTGCTCCCTCCAGACAGCTGGCATCCCTCCTGCTCCGACTGGCTGCCGTCTCTCTGAGCAACACCAAAGCAGTGCTGAGCAGAAGCCCTCCTCAGAAAGGGGAAAAAAAAAAAATAAATATATACATTCCAGCCTTTGAGCCATGCTTTTAATATTTCAGCTTTCTTTTTCTGCCAGAAGAGAGTAAATTCCTTATGCCAGCTGGGCTGCAATCTCACCACCACATCTCTCTGTCTCAGACAGCCCTGGCTGCCAGCCCCCCCAGGCAGATGGCAAATGCAAGCCTCATATCCCCCCCGCCAAACACCCCTTTCTGCTCCTGCATCCCTCAGCACTGGTCAGGCTGCAACAGAGTCGGCAGCACAGCGGGGACAAGGCACTGAGAGGCTGGGGAGGGCTGGACAGGCTGCCTAGGAACAACAAAATTAAAGATGTATTCAAGATATTGCAAAGGAGCCCTACACACCAAGCTCCATGGGGCCACCAGGATGCCTCGATGGACCCACTCTGGTAGAAGAACTTGTTTGGGAAAGGTGACAGGTCAGCACTACCAGATCACCCTGAGCGACATCTGTCAGTCACTGCCATCAAGCTCTGTCCAAAGCCAGCCGCCATCCCACCCACACACAAACTATCCATCAAGCATCATCTCTGTCAAGCCAGTTTGTATTTTAAATTTAATGTCTGCAAAGTATTTTGGCTTTAAATTATTCTGCAGACTCACTCAGTTCAGCAATGCTTCCCCGTCTAGACAGAACAATCTTGTTGTCAGTGAAACAGATTCGCCCTGACATCCCCGTGGTGCGTGGTGATGCGGTTGCTATTTTGTACAAAGGAAGAGAGCTAAAAAGCTCTTTCTCTACAATTTTGAAATGTGATTCCTGTCCATTCAACTTCAAATAAACACCTCAGTAAATAATCCTGCCATCTTTGATTTGATATCTCTCTCTGTTAGGAAGCAGCATGGGTGTAGAAAGGGGGAATGGCTGAGCATTTGTGGGGTCTGACATCTCCCAGTGCTGCCAGCAGCATGCCTGCTCTCCTAGAAGGGAGGGATTCCCTCCTCTCCTGCTCCGGCTTTTAAACCCACTTGCTTTGGCTCCCTCCTCCATGCCATAGACTGAGAACTGGAGTCTGGAGCTCTCCTGGTACCCCTCTGTGACACCAAGGTCCCTGCTCCCAAACACAGACCTGCCTGATGCTCCACAGCTGCAGGACAAGCCTTGGATGACTGGCAGGGAGACACAGGAGAGGCATCAGCACCCTGAAAGAGACATTAAACCAAGTCAAAACACATTTTGCATATCAGCTTTCCCCCAGGTCTCTGCCAGCATGACAGACTACAAACACTTTCTTTACAACAAAAAAAGCACTTCTTCCCCTTGCAAAAAACCTGCACTAAGGCAAAAGCAAACCTGAGCAAGCATTTGGCAGCATGTCATGTCTAGTTGGCTCGGCTGCAGTAAGAGAGGAGAGGAAAAACAGCCCAATCCAACCAAAAATAATATTGCTCCCCTCTTGCTCTGTCCGTGACAGAATATTGTCAGAAACGACAAATACCAATTTGGGATCTTTTCGTCTCCTGTCCCGATAAGATACCTGCCTGTCTGTCCCACGGCATGGCAGCAGGGAGGTGATCTCTGCCTTCTGCAAGGCATCCCCAGCCTGAGCATTGCCCAGGGGAAACACGCAGCTCTAAAACTAAGCCCGTGAGAAGCTGGACACTGACAATTACACAGCAACAGAGGGTCCTCCATCACAGCTAGCCAAAGGTCAAGAGTTCAGCCCCAAGGATGCCTCTTGAGGGTGCCTGTGGCAAGGTGGAGACGGAGAATTCTCAATGCACCAACAGGCACATCTACAGGGTGCCAAAGGGCCGTATCACACAGCTGGTTTTATTGCCCAAATGCCTACAGACCTACAGGAGCTGACCAGTTCAAAGCAGACTGCATCAGCCCACCTGCATTAACATTTAATCCCAGTGCTAGAGCACCACACAATAAATCACCTGCAAGCCTACTATGCGGAGAGAGAGACACTTGCCTCTAAATATTCAGGCAGAAAAAAGCCTCTATATATTCCAACAGGAAAAATGAAATCAGAAAGCAAGAAGGACCGGCTCTTCGCACAGGCACCGCCATCTAGCAGCATAATAGGAAGAGCTACACACACACAATTTATAACCTCGTGGATTCATCCCTGTTTTGACCTCCATGGAGATATTAACTGGCTCACAGGAGTGATCAGGAATTTCCCCCACCCCAGGAGCAAGCTGGCTCTGCGCTGCAGGAGAACGCTGCCTGCCTGCTCCTGCCTGTGCCAGGCTCAGAGCAGCTGGTCCAGAGCAGCCCCCAGCACATCCACCACCAGCCAGGACCCACCGTACGGCACACGGCCCGCAGGACCCGGGGAGGCATAGCAACGCGGGGGAAGACTTCACCCTCCAAGAGACGGGCCATGCAGAACCAGACCAAAAGACTGACCCTACCAAGGAAGGCAGCACCAGGGAAACGCAGGGAACAGCACAGTGAGCACAGCCCTTCCCCAGCTGCACTGAGACCATCTCACACGAGATCCTCCGCAAGCACATAACCTGAAGGCCACGACTTGCAAGAGAGCATCCCACAGCAGCAAGTTCTACGTTCTGCCTCCTCCTTTACCCGCTGGTATTATTTTACCAGCTCATTAATTCAGCAAGAAGGTTCCAACCCAGGTCTGGGGGACCAGCAATTGCTCTTTTGGTCAAACCTGTACCTTGAGCATCTCTATGCTGACGGAGAACAAAGCCAGCTTTCTGGGAAGGCACCTTCTCTCCTCGCCCCCTCCTCTGCACGCACCAGCCCTGTTGATGCCCAGATGCATAACAAATGGAGTTACAGCAGCAGCGGAGTGTTTACTGTCCTCCTGGGACGGAGAGTGTTAATGCACGGGCTGAACTGGGGGTGGGGGAGTGAAGTGCTGAAAAATGATGCATGCAAAGGCTCATTATCACATCCTTAATAGCCCTGAAATCTGCTAGGGCCTCTGTCATTTCTCCTCCCCTTTGGGTCACAAGGAGCCGTCCCCGTCTGTCTCAGCAGCAGGGCCTGGCTTCCCTGCCAGAGCTGCTGGCCACCCAAGCGGACAGGGCACCTCAACGCTCGGAGCCTGCATCTCCACTGGGTGCTCCTACAAGGAGCCACAGAGGAGCAGCCAACGCTGGCTCGGCTCAGCGCTCTGCTCTAAACCAGTTGGCTGTAGGAGGGGCCACTGGCATCAGGCATTTACCCCCACACCCCGCTACTGCCCTTCGTGATGGGAAACCATGCCTCAGTTTCCCTGCCTGTATGAAAAGAGTTATGACATCTCCCACCCATCTCAGTAAAGATATTTCACTTTTCATTTCTGTTGCGCACTCAAGAGCTTCACCTATACATTTTTGGGGAATTTTCAGCCAGTTCAGACGTGCTGATGGCATTTCCAAGATCACCCAGCACCCACAGCTCTGCTCAGGTGTATTGCCAAGCACAAGTCAGCACACCATCCTCGATGTCCCCGCATTCTCTCCAGCGGGAGAGGGATGTGGACACCACCAAGCTCTGTCCAGGTCTCCACCACACACCGACCAGCTTAACTCTCCATCAACAGACAGCAGATGCTCTAGATACAGGTTTGAGCACAGGAGCAACTGTTGGTTCCTCAGACCTGTGGTAAAACCTCCTCACTGGATTAATGAGCTGGCAAAACACTACTTGAGTAAAGGAGGAGGCACCAGGCATCAGCAGGGCCTCTGCCAGCGTGGAGGCGTTTAGCTACCACAGAGCTAGTGGTTGTACCTTTAAGCACTGCATCTCGGCTCCACTCCTCACGACACCTGCGCTGAAGGGATTTGATGACTCCCAAGAAATGCCAAGCCAAGAAGCTTTTAAGAACTACTGAACTGCCTTTTTAAGAGGCAGGGGACACGTGCACCTAATCCGGTCTTAAAACTAATGATTTAATTTACATTAGGAGAAGCAAACCAGCATAAATTAATATCTCCCAATAGTGTAACATGAGCATGTTTTATCTGGAGATTATGTTGATTAAATCATCAAGTGCCATAATCTTCCCTTCCTAGCTCAGTAAGATGGGGAAAGAAAAAAAAAACAACTAAAAATACCGATATAGCCTTCTAAGCCACAGGAGGGAACCACACATTCATCTCCAAGCACTCTGCTCGCTCAGTGAAGCATGCACACAAGACTTCCCACCCTGGAAGAAGCTGCTCCAGCTGGTGTGGTACAAAGAGGTAAAATGAAGTTATGTGTTCAGAATTGAAGAGATGTCAGGAGATGGAAGGGTGGAGGAGCTTCGAGGCAGTATAGGAGTTACACTTACCGGGTTTAACTCTGGAAATGTAACCGAAGAAATCGAATCCAACTTCTCAGGGCTATGTATCTGCTTTAAGACACGTGGCTTAGCTCCACCATGCAGGGAGACAATGCCTTAGCAGAAGGAGAAAACACAGAAGCACATTTAAAACTTCTTCCTCCTGCCTCCCTAATATCTTTTCTGCTTGTTCCTACCTCTTTTGCACTACACTGAAATGAAGGACTAAACCACTCACCTTGATGAATCAGCAAGACCTACCTTGACTTTTTCCAACAGAGTTATCACCTGCTGAGGGTGGTTTTTCAGACAAAGCCTATTCCCGTGGGACTCAGCTACAACCACTCTCCTGAAGCTTTCTGCCAGGTAATCGTGCATGGGCACTTCACATTTAATGGCTTCATCTGCTGGCTGTTTGGATTGCATGTGGAGCGCTCTTAGAGCCCTTGGGCAGGGCACTTCAGAAGCACAACACCTTTTATTTAAAGCCAATTCAAAACCACAGTGGCGAGTCTGAAAGCTTCCCTGGAGAATGACAAAGGATATTGTTAAGTTTGTGGCAGAAGAGAAGGGGTCCAAGGGTAAAAAAAAAAAAAAAAATAATAATCCCTAAACAGAAAGTTCCCCCTGAAAAAGCAAGCTCTAAACACTGTTTATACTGACCCCTAACACCAGCAACAGGTCTCCAGCAAGCAGGCTGTATTTACAAGGCCAAACCTCAACGTGAGCAACATCCACTCACCCTCCTGTTACACAACTTTGTGTTAGTGTTGATGAAATAAGTGGATTTTGAAAAGGAAGGGTGATTAACAGATGCAGTTTTATTGCTTATTGGAAAGTTGGGGGAAGCAGCAAGCTTCTGCCAGCAGTGCTGAGCACGGGCTGCAGCAACCGCAATCCCCTGCCTCAATTTCCTCATAAATGGAATAATTACTGCTGTAAAAGCCTGGAAGCCTTCAGAAGAGAAACTGTGTTATCTGGAAAATTATTTTAATACCAAAATGAAGTTACTAAGAGGAACTCCACACTCAGTGTTGCATGCAGAAAATACATCTCCATTCAAATACCCTGTCCTTGCACCCTGCAAGGGGTGGGAGGGGGGAAAGAAAAAGCATGGTGTAAAGGAACCACAGTTTCAGGTTCTGCAAGGAGGCACTTTCTTAGCAAGAGTTTTTCTCCGAGGACAGAAAGTATGCTGACTTGCAGCCTTACGAATGTGGAAGCTGCAGGAAGTCTCCTGAAATTTTATTTTTTTTTGTTATTCATTTCTGTGGTCCTGTAAACCTGCATGATAATTCACAGAGCAGAGGACGTTTTATTTCCTTGAGCACCTTTCAAATTCAAACTCAGACCCAAGCCCCTTTCTTACCTAGAAGCAAACCAACCAGCCTTACTGACTTCCTTAGAACAATGCACGTGGAAGAATGTAATTTCGGAACAATTTTTCACCTCCTTCTGATGTCATTTTACAGTAGAAATAACCTATTCTGACCCTCTCCCTCTGCAAGTGTCTCTGCCTTCCCAGCTGCGGCCAGTATGCCCCTTGTGGGCTTTGTAACCTTGTCAGTTCAATTAATGGGGCCCTCAGAGGCTGGGGACTTCATTACTTCTAAATGAAGCATCTTCTAATATAGTAATGCTGCTTCTATTCTGCAGGACCCTTGTTCCAGACAAGCCTGATATTTTTCCAGCACCTTCACATTCATTTTCCCCAAATGAATGCGGCATTACAGAAAATTTAATTTTTTGGATGCTTCGAAAAGCTTTCCCTCCAAGGAAACATCAGACAAACATCTATATGCTGCATAGAATTACACACCAAGCCACTCGATAAAATCAACTTATCTGCCAGGAACAAGCCTGACACATCCATGGTACCGATGCCTTTCTCCCCCGACTTTAGATGTACACAGAGTCCTCAAAGTCTTGGGAAAGGAGGGGGGCCCCCCCTCATCGATCATCCTTAACCCTGCCAGCACCACGTCTACTTGTGCTTCACCCTCCCTGTCGAGACAGCTGCCTTTGGAACGAAGGATTTTGAGATGGAAAAGCATTGCAAAAAAACCCCACAGAGGTTGCTTGACTTCTGCCCTCACACTCGGGGCTTGAGGTGTGCTGGGAGGGAGAGTGCTGCCTGCAAACACGACCCTTGCCATGCCTCCTCTCAAAACAACAGGCAGCCCTGCAGGCAGCACAGAGCTAGAGAGGATGCTCAGCTCCTCAGTGACACCAGCCATCAGCCACATCACTCTGCTGCTGCTCACCCACAGCAACTTATACTTTCTGAAGGAGAAAATTCAGTTGAGGGATGTACTCCTTACTTCAATGCTCTCAACAGGCCAGACCTACAAGCATTTGCTTTTTTTAATACATTCCGCCTCTCCCCAGGCTGGGGGCAGAAAACTTCACCACAGATCAAAGCCCAGACATCAGCTAGCTTTTCTTCCTTCCTTTTGCAAGCCTTGAGTTCTGTGATGCCCTGGGAGAGCCAAAGGTGGTAGGCACAAAGCCTGTCATCCCCCAGCAAGATGGACTTGTCTCTAGCTAGCAAATTCCACCTCAGAGGACGAGATCCTCCTTTCCAGCAGGCTCAGGATCTCTCCGAGCAGTCTCACACAAACCCCTTCTGCTAGAATCTTTACAGACACTGTCGTTCCATACTCAACATCCTGCACGAGCACATAATTAATTATCTCCAGTGAGTTGCCATCTGTCAGCTGATCACTGGCAGATCTGATTAACAGACCATCCCCACGTTCTCCACCTACTGCAAAGGAAAACATGCTCTCTTCCAATGGTTTATGCTAACACGTTTTTACTTTGGATTTGCAACAAGCTTCTTGCAGTCAACTAAAAAATGTAGCCAATTTGAAATGTATGAAATGTAACTCATTCTCCAGAAGTCATTTAGTCTCCTGCTCTGGACTGAGCCTCAGCCTGTCCAGCTGGATGGAGAAGAGACGAGAGGGCAATGCTGAAGAAAGCAGTATATGCTGAGAGGTGTAGATGAAGTTCTGACGTAGCTGAAACCCTGGAGCAAAACCTTAAGGAAAATTAAGTTGCCCTGAAGTCCAGAATATAAGCTAAGTTAAGGAAGGAGGGCATTTCTAGCTGAGTAACAGGCACAGCTCAGTCTCTGGCAGATGATTGCACTCCTGTGCCTCAACCTCCCCAACTGAGTAATCAAGCATGTTCTCATTTACTTCTCTGGGTAGAAACCTTAAAGGTTTGCATATAAAAACAATACAGGGGTAAAATCACTGCCAAGACAGGCAGCAGCAGGCACTGGATGCCCTTCACAGCACTGACCACGTCAGGAAGCAGGATGCTTTTGCACTGAGGCTGGCTTCTCCCACCCATCCTACTCAGCAGCAGGAGATTGCCACAGCAACAGGAGACAGAGGAGAAAAAAATATTTCTCTAGAACATATTAGGTTGCTTTTTAGTGGATTGACATCAGAGAGTTCATTTATAAATATGTCAAGACCATGTCGGTGTGAAATTGGAAATGAGAGGGGATGGCAGCACAGTGAGCAAAGTACATGGGGTGAGGAGACTAAACATGCAGGTTCACCTGAGCGAGGTGCAGATTGAGAGACCGGGGGGAGAACGCAGGATCTCAGCACTAATCAACTCCATCCACTGAGCAAAGGAAACCCTTTTTACTAATGCAAACAGCTTCATGGTTACTCACCTCTGCTGTCATGGGGCCCGAGGAGCCTCTGCCTCCAGAATGCCCATGTCCGTGTGCAGGCACCGCACAGCTGGGAAGGGAAGGACCACAATCCGGTGCTCGCAGCAGGCTGCTCCGTTTCCAGTGCCACCGCTGCTCGGTCAGCCCAGCCACGTAACAAGACAGTAAACAGCGACAATAAGGTCACGCAGGAGACTGAGGTCTTTCCCAAAACAATTTAAGAGGCTCATTAAACCGGTTAATAGCGCAGGAGCAGCACTGACACCATGCTGTAGTGTTTCCAGTTTCCTCTGTAACGTCGTCCCAAAAGACTCGAGCATTTAGCTGGAGTGCTAAGTGGCACCTCAAGAGCCCCAGCGCGTGAGTCTTGCCAGGAGCTAGAGAGGGCAGCTCATCCTGAAAAAGCAAAGGTAACAACCCTGTTCTTGGCAGAAGAGCGAGGCTTTCCTCATGCTCTGATGATGACAGCTGGGTTGAGCAGGCACAACTCGCCCTCGCCATCCTTCACAGCACCCCATCACAGCAGGTACACCGGTAGGCATTCGAGACACAAACCTGTTCACTAAAGAACTCAGGGGCAGCGGGGCGAGAATTGAACAAACACTTTCAGATAAGTAACTGCATTTTTGTGATTCTGGTGGTAGCCCCTTAGAAGCATGCTCAGTTCACTGGAATGAAACCTGCAGCAAGACACAAGCAACAGACAGAGACACAGGACCAGGAGACCTCCTTGGTCAGAGGCATCACACCTTGCAATCCCATGATAAACGAAGTACACAGAACCTGCCTGGCCACACACTGCGTTGTTCTTCATCCGAGACACCACGCTGATTCAACAAGGTATTTGGCAATAAAAAGATCCAGAAACTGCAAAAATGCTCACTATAATAAATTACAAAATAAACAAAAAAAAAAAAAAGGAAATATAGCAATGCCTCCAAATTTAAGTAAATATACAACTACAACAACATTGGAAGTGATGTAACAAGGCACAGTTGGTTGGCTGAACGAGCAGGAACATGACTGCCTCTTCTGGGCTTGTGCTTCTGCACAATTGACTCGCTGTATCCATTAATTATAACCCCATTGCACAGGTAGGAAATGCACCCACCAGAAGCACCTTGCCACTGTCATTCGGCCCAGGAACGTGACAGATAGAACAAAAAGCTGAGCCGTAATCGAGATGGAGCTACCTGTCAGGCTCTCTGATGGAAAGGGAAAACCCCTCTGCTCAGAGACTTTGCAGATTAATACTTTTAGTCACATCAAACAGTAAACAGGAACCAGCATGCCTCATGAGGGCTACAGCCAGTATTTAAGCTTGTTCACATCCATTACAAGGCAAGTCTATTGGGATGCTCCCCAGGGTCTTTAGCACTTGGGTAGCAGAGGACAACCGCATGCAGAGACACTGCGACAGGCCAGCCCAGAACACGTGCTGCTGCACGCTCCTTACAGCTCTCAAAGCACTTCAGCGCAAATTAAACCCTAAGACTTCTTTGAGAAAGTCAGCCTCAGAACAGAGGGGTGGCAAACCTTGCTAAACACTCCAGAAACTTCTCACTACACTAATCCCAGCCATTCCCTGCAAGAACAGTTCAGCAGTCTTCCCACAAGCTGGACCTCCCTTGCACAGACATACCACAGCAGCGGTCCAGGGAAGACAGCACCAACACTGCAGCCTTGCATCCCAGAATATCTGCTAAACGCTCATCTTCACACCACCTAGAAAGGACAAGCAAGCCCCCATATCATCCCCAGAAAGATGAAATCCTCAGCGCAGAAGCCCTGTTGTGGCAGGGCCACTCACTGGATTGCCAGCCAGCTGTCCGTTCCTTGGGACAAGATTTTTCCATCTTCAGGCAGAAACCAGGAGACAGACACTTTATTTCTGTATTTCACCCAGACTTTCAAAGCTCTCCTCAGAATTGTCATTTCAACAAAAGAGGAAACAAATCAGGAGTTTTGAACTCTTAGGAGAGCAGGACCAATAGACTGAGCAAGGGCTGTAACTATTGTGCCAGCTTCGCCACATAATTTCCCTTTCCTGAAATGCAAACTTCATGCTTGATACAAAATGAGACCTAATCAATACTCAAGTGCTGAAATGCTATTACAAAGCATGCATTCCTAGGTCCCAAGTTACATCTGAACATCTTCTGCCATGCCTTATGCTCTTCAGGACAGTCTGAAACTAAGGGGTTTAGTAATTCCCAGTTTGAATGGATGAGATTTTTACCACCACAGAAATTCTTTCCATCAGAATGTTTGCCTCCTGTGTTTATACTCGTTTTCTGCAACTGTATTACATGATTTAGTATCATTAGTACTCAGTTTTCCCCATTACGTGATGCCTCATGATGCATGAGGTTTGGAAAATTGCTTCCTAATCACATTAGAAAAAAATATTCACGCGACTATTAGGCACTGTTATTAAAATATAGTTCATGGGCAAAAGGATATTTCTTCCCCATAATGAATAGTTCTTCTGTATCAGCATGAATGTGACATGATCAGCAGCTAACTCCAACTGTTTGTTTCAACAGAAATCAATTAATTATCAGACATCCATTACTTCCCTGAAAAAAAAAAAAACAAACAAACCAACCACCAAAAAACTGCACCTACCTTTTCATTTAATGACACAAGCAGACGTGGAGCTACATCCATGTGTTCTGAGCCAACCACTCTTCAAACCCATCTTAAGTCAGTGCAATCAATCTGTTCACTTTAACACCCTTCAGTCCCCAATTCCAAACAGGATTTAAAGCATCAAGCAGAAACCTTAATTTAAGACACAGATTTTAACCTTGATTGGCACTTGTATTTATTTTCATTAAAGATTGTTAGCTTTCGTTAACTGGCATAGCCATTAAAATAGCAGAGAGAAAACAGCAGACAATCACTACTGTCAAATATATCCTAACTCAACAAAAAATAAGGAACTTCAATAAAGTTAAATGAAAAATGTGGGTTTCATCACTATTCTGATTTTTTTCCTCTCAAGATTTGGGGCAGAACATGTGGATGCAACTTAGAATTAAACAAAAAATGACAACGCTATCTTAGGTATACAGGGCAACTGTTAGGTTTAAAATTTAACATTGATTAAATAAATCAGTAGCTGTTTCCAGTGGGTTACATCTCTTGGTTCCAAAGCCCTAAAAATGACTGGCTTTGCTCAAAGCACCGCTATTTTAGAACCAAAGGCTTCAGCAACTCTTCCTGTGTTGCCGTTTATATGAAGGGAGTTTAGACACCCACCCTGCTTATACATTGAAAATATTTTGCATTTATGTCTTTTGTCACCTAAATGTTATTTAAGTATTGGTCCCAGGGTTTCTCTGAGACACTCTCCTCCTCCACCAATTTCCTAACATGTTATCAGAAGGGAAAAAAAAACTCAAATCTTTCATGAATATAAACCCAAACAGTTATTTATGCACATTTATTAACTAAACTGAAATCAGTATTTTGCAGAAAAGCATTCTTGCATAAAAAGGAGGAATCTAAATAAGCAGCATTGACTCCACTGTAAAGAGATGGGTACTTAAAAGTATTACAAGATATTTTGGCATCCCAAAATTTTGAGCTGATGTTAAACGTTAAAGGCCTTTCCCACATTGTGTAACATTAAAATCGTGGAATATTTTTAATTGTATGAAATGAAAAGACCCTTTATCACTGAAACTTCACAATAAATCCCATAAAAATGAAACATTCATTATAAAGTAATTTCTCAATACTTAAAAATATATTAAACTTTTATAATTGGACAAACCAAAACTGATAGTAGCAAGCCTTAGATGCCCCTTTAGATGTTCTTAACCCTTTTGTGTTTGCTGTTTGCTTCTATGGAGTAAGAACCTAAAAGGTCTATTATTTTTTCTCTTTCTGAAAGAGGAAGAACCTCAGTTATTCACCATGGTCACAGCAATTTCTTGCTCTCTAAGGCTTTATTTTTGTAGGCTCCCCAAAAATGTACAAAAAATTGCAACAATCTAGACTTCTGTCATGAAATCACCTCGTCTCTTTACAAAATTTCAGACAAACCACATGAGCTAAAAAAGACAAATTCTTTTATTAGCATTCATCCTAGGAAAAAGCCTCTATCAAAACCTTTCAGTGAGTATACTATCAAAAAGCCACTGGAAGTTCGTTCACTGATCTGGCTTCCCACCCGTTTGAACATCTAATGGCTGGAGAGGGGGGAATTTTTTATTTTACACTTGATCAACACCACAGTCAATTTCTCGAGGCAACGAAAAACAATGCTTAATCTGAGTCAACAGCAGACTACAATTTAACCCTCAATAAAGTCTATTTTTGGTTCATCTTGCTTTAAAATTACTACAACTGGGAGTTAAAACCATTTCTTAAATTTGCTTTAAGCTCTGTTCATAATGAGGATTAAGTCTTTTCATACCTGTAGCAAAGCCATTTCTGTTCACTGACGGTTTGAATTCTTCAGAAGACTGATGTTAGACAGGCAAATAGCAGACGGAAAAGCCAATTTTATCTTGGAATTTAAGCAAGACCTTGTCCATCTCCTTGAGTAACTTGTCTCCATTTTTCCAACCAGTGGCAGGAAATCTTCATTTCTACCACAACACATTTTGAACAGCCTTCTAGGATTAAAAAACTGTACGGCTTCCCTGAGTGCACAGTAAGGCACTGCATTTTTATTATTTCCAGCCTTGTAAATGGCACAGGCCATTACAGAACAGCCTGCTTGAAAAAACAGGATACAATATTCATGTATTTTTTTTTTTTAGGAGAGAGATCTACTTTTTATGGTGATCAACGACGTCAAGAAAAACTTCCATTTCATTAAAATAAGAAGCTAAGGATGAAGTAGCGTTAAAACAAAATACCTTCAGTGTAGCAGCTAAATTTGAGCAAAGAGGGCACCAAGCCCCTACTCAGGACTGTCAAAAGCAGAAATTCTCATTCAAAGGTTGATCCAGAGGCACTGGAGAACTGGTAGTGAGCAAGGAACTGACAGAAGGAAGCTGTACAAACCTCATACATCCCTCCTGGAGATTCAAGAACGGTGTGAAAGAGTAAAGAGTTTGAGATCAAGTTTTGACAACTTCCATATGAAATACTGCCCTGAATAAGTATCAGTTTATGTAACCCACCTCCCCAGTCAATACAACCGTACTGTTAGATTTCTTCCTTCCCACCCTGGCTGCCCACTGTCCTCATTCTTTCTGAGCTTGTTTTCTCCCACTACGACTTGCACACTCCTTGATTGTCTGCAACACCTCACCATCTTATCACAACAGTAACTTTCTCAGCAGCTGCGTGTCCACAGAGGGGTTACAGAAGAGGGAAATGGTGTAACAGTCCCACAGGTAGTCACTTCCAGAAGACTCTTCACACCTGATGAGGGTGTGAACTTGAAGTGTGTCCCCCACCCCACCTCATCTCCCCTCCTAACACCTGCAACGTAAGACCACAGCTGATGCAAAGCCAGGCTTTTGGCTGCAAAAGCAGCTATTTTTTTCCTGTTTCTGCCAAGGAACAGGGATGGTGAGATGTTGATTCAGACTAAGACGTGGCATTGAAGCTACATAATGAAGCTTACACAATGTGCACCTATGCCATGCCCGGCTCCAAAAGAGCTGCTGCACTTCCATGCTTCTACCAATACCTTTAAAGTTACCCCAAAACAGAGAGATCACCTGCTGTTAGCAGGATGACAAGATATTTCCCCAAGACTGATCCAAAGCTCCCAGCTATTTCCACAAACATATATATTGATAAAATGATATAGGTAGGAAATAAATCCTGCTATTTACTTAGCACTTTTTATTAGAAGAACTGTGATGTTCATTTTAAGGCTCAGTGACAAATCCTGTTTGGTACATCATCACCTCATTAAAAACCTGTCACACGTGCAGAGAATGCTAAATTATATTAAGTATGCTGTTAACTTGACAAAACACAGCCTGCTACTTTCCACCTGACTAACGCTGCAGCAAAGATGGCACATTTTCAAGGGGTGGGAAACAGACACCTTCTCTTTTCCTTGCCAAAGCTCCAGATCCAGTTGAAACTCTAAACTCAGTAAAAATAGGTAAGGTGTCTCAGCCACAGAGGCAACACCCCAGAAACTCAGCCATAACACCTCACACCAGATCAGCGTACACACATCAGTTATTGGGATGTGACTGCCACCCAACTGCAGTAAAGTAAAACAAATGGAAACAGTCATTTAAAATACTCCACTTATCCAGAGATGAAAGAAAGACCCAACCGATGCTCAACAAGGAGGTCGTTCAAAAGCAAAACCAAAAAATGCCTCAAAGTGACAAATACTATAAAGGCAGAAATTGTTACTTTTTGTCCAGTAATCAAAATGAGCACAATGTTTTTTTGCACAAAACGCTAAGATCTGACAGCACTGCCAGCGCAGTGTAGCTCATGCCAATGCAGTCACAGATGGCATTGGTGGTTTCAGCCATCAGAAAAAGCTTGGTAATAATAAAGGACTGCCAGAGTCAGATCTTTAAACATTTTGGGAGTACATTACTTGAACATTTTCACTTGTGCTATTGGAGGGCAAGTGTAGAAACCCACTGTTATCTCCAGTAATTAAAATACCCTTCAAAGGGAAGCCTTCACACGACATTTTAGGGAATGAAAGTCTCAGCTACATACTAAGATCACCTCAGTGCTGCTTTCTACTTTGTACCAGACTTCTATGGAAGATAGAAAAGACCCAGTATCTTCTGTCAGCAGGATTCCAGCATAATCTGTTACTCTAAACATCAGTAAGGAGTGAAATTTACCTTTTGTCTGCCTACATATGAGTGATTATACTCATACATACATTCTCACTATCTGGAAAGTCCAGTTAATTAAACCTTTGGTTTATACTCATCTGCCTATTTTAGGTAATTGACTTCAGCAAACAGACATACTCCTTGCTTGTTCATTGAAGGGGTTTTTAATGTGAAGAGAAACGGAAGCTTCTGATTAACCACGCGTGACTGCTTAACTACATTAAAATCAACTGGATTCTCAGCAGTTTCTAAGCTGTTCACACTTTCTTAAAAAAGCCTCAGTGCTCAAGGCTTTAAAGAGTTCATCCAATAAAGCCGATGTCATATACCAGGTATTACAGACGCACCTCTCAGCTGCAGCCGAAACCTGGCAAAAACAATTCCTTTTTGCCCACATCCTGAGCCTCACAGGAAAACAATACTAAAAAGAACGAATAACCTCAGGTCTTGACAAGCAAAGCTTTTTCCATTGGTCTGATTCAAAACATAAATGTTACGTTGTTTTCAACATATGAGTCCCATCTATGCATCATAGAACAATGATGAAAAAAGTATGATGCAAAGTCTTCTTAAATAGTCACCCAAAATATAAAGAAAGCATACGGAAGCTTGATGCAGAATCCAGAAATAGTCCAGGGCAGTGCTTGGGTATCACTAAAGATTTAAGGACTACTGGGGATTATGTGGCCAGCCACAAACTGTCTCGTTAAGAGGTCATGACAAGTGTTCTCTGCCGCTAAGATGAGTGAACAGACTGCCATTCTCTGTTAGAGGTTTGTCTATCAGTTTAAAAAAAAAAAAAAAAAAAAAAGACCAAGGAAGAGCATACAGTCAGGCAGCTGATCGTCGACGAATCACAAAAACACCTCGCTGCAGCTGTCCCAGATAGATTCTCATCTTTGTGCTGTCACTGGTTTTCCTCACCCAGATCTGCATGAAAGAAGAAAAAAAAATTAAAGAGGCGGCAGGGAGATATATTGGGGAGAAAAAGGGAAAACCCACAGTAAGCAATACACAGACAAGTCAGTCCAAGTATTCTCATTGTTGGATCTGAACATCTCTGTTACTCAGAGCGCACAGATGATTTAGCTCAACCCCTTCTCCCTCCCCACATTAGGCATTTGCAACCTGAGCGGAAAACAAAAATAAGGTTTCTAACTTTACCACCTTAACTTCCTGCTCAGAACAGTCACGAAGAAAATAATACTCTTTCCAAGCATCATCAAGAAAGTAAGTTTCCTTCTGCTACAGATCATAACAGAACTCTGGCATTAAGCTTTACTTAATCAAGAATAAGTCTCTCTAGATCCACAGATCATAAAATTATCTATCCTGGGATTTACCCAGACAGGTATTAGTCAAATGAAAAGCTTATTCTGATTTTGTTCTGTGAAGCATTTCTCACAATGTATTAAATAAATTTTATCTGAAGATAAAAGGGCCTCTTTTTTAAACAACTGCATGGAAGAATTCACCTAACTTGCGTATATACAGTATATTTCAAAGGACAAATTGCTGCCATGGAGGCAGACACTCAAGAGAATTTTTGAAATCACTTTCAAGAAGTTTAGATGCAAGTACTTGTACTTTAAAAATAAAATCTGAGCAAATCTCTTCTGCATTTTATCGTTCTAATGCATTTATACATATTTAAATAAACACATGGAAAATAAGAGTTATCCAGCTCTTAGTACTAGAGTATTTAGGACAAAACACCTTATTTCCTGATGCAAAGGATTATAAAGTTACTGTTGGCATGCAATTTATCCAGAACTTTTTTCTTAGATATCATACTAGCTACAGGCCCGACACTGTAGACTGATTTAGCTCTTATTTTAATTATAAATTGACTTTATTAACACAAGCCCTCAATATAAAATAAATCTAATATTTGCCTGCATTTGTACTTCAGTTATTTCCCTAGAGAAATAAAAATCCACAGTGATAATCATATCTCTACTGCAATATTTGCAAGAATTTGGTATGTTTTAATAACCAAAAGAATTAAAAAATCTACAAACTCTGAGCAACTGCACTGAACAATAAACATGTACAGTTTTACATTCTATCACAGTATGATGGAATGGTATACTAGTTTTGCTAAAGTTAAGTGCTTTGTTAAACTCCATTTGGCAGAAAACTGAAGTTCAGTTTTAAAGTGACCACAACAGCAAAATTACTTAAACATTAAAACCACAACAGTGTTCAGAAAAATAAAAGCATCAAGACATACTCTGAACTTCAAACTGATGTTTTAGACATACAACATACTTTGCCATCAGAATGTAACATCTATTAATTCTAAAGAACCGAAGGAGATGGTGAATAGAAACACCAAATCCATCTCTGAATTTCTTTTATTCCTAGACTGTGAAAGGAAAACAAGCTTCCTCCTTTTCCGAACTTCCAGCAAACTGAGATTGCTGAATAAACTCGTGGGAATAATGAAAAACCCCAACACAACAACAACAACAAACTTTCCTGCATGTACTGAATAGTTTATTGTTGTCAAAAGGCAAATGATTGAACTGGTTCCATGCACCTGGCCAATGATTTCCACCAATGCAATATTTGATTCACAGCTTCCAAGGAAATCACATTGAAAGTAATAGAAATACATTCTGTTTAGGTCTAAACACATCACCAAGTTTTAAAGAATTTGGGCCTGAGAAGGTATTTTTGGTTTTTTAAAGGGGATTGTCATAGCTCAGAATCCATGTTAGAGGCCTATGGCCAACTACAAAACTCAAATGCAGTTTAAGGAAACTAATTTAGACATTCGTATGAATAAAGATACTTCCGGTAACAGTGTTAACTGCTTGCTTTGCCCAGCCACAAGAAGGCAACTGTATGCCATAATATCTCTGATGTTTCTTAGTTAAGTCTTTTCACTTTGAGCATTAATGCAAATGCTGGTGGGGAAACACTCTGCGCAGATATTTCCAGTAAAGTTCCATTGAATAACTTGGCTCCCTTTAGAAATGCTGTCAACGTTTGACTCCAGTCTACAGTTAAGACACCTCAAATCTAGGTCCGCCTTCTAGATTCTAAATTCCAGCAGCAACCAGTAAGATCATAGTTTGGCAACCACACTTTTGAATGTGTGATGAAATCTGAGGCATGCACCTTGTATAAGAAACCACCTTCTCATTTCAGTATTCTTCGAAGTATTTATCTCCTTTGACTTTATATTGTTGCAATGAACCATCACAGGGCAGACAAGTGCCATGCCTCCTCCCCAGCCTCTCTCAAAAAAAACCCCACAAACCCCAAAGAAAATCTGTCGTCTCACTTTAAAGTGCAATTCATGCAATAATAATTAACGGATTCCACTTCCCTCAGGTTTCAGTTAAGATGGTCCCAAAAGATTGGGTTTTAATGTTCTAAGTTAACAGTAATAACATTAATCAAATTAGCAGGACTATTTTTAATGCGCTCATTAGCACACTACTACTACTTATCTAAATAACCAGCATTGAGCATAACAACTGTTATTGCAAAGGGAACAGTTGTGATACAAAGCATATCCCATATGCAACTCATTTTGTTGAAAATAAAATATTTTCCCTTAGCTGCCAAAACAAATTAAAGTTACTTTATTGGCTGATTAAAGAGAAGTGCATTCAAGTCTGTCATCTCTTTCCTTGGAAGTGTCTGGAATCTGCAAAGAATAAACTGCTCCTTTTGCCCAACTGATGTGCTGCTTAAGCATTAGGCTTATTCCGCAGTGATACTCACATCAATCTTGGGCACACACCTCTCCTCACCTGCTTCTCCAAGTCTTAATCATTAGCCACAAGGAAATCTCAGACAAATGAGTCACCTGCCCTACCTCACAAGCAGGTGATGAATGCTGCCAGCTTACTTCACAGCACATGCACTCAGGTTTAGCAGGAAGAACTTTCTTCCTTTATAACAACTAAATTTTGTGACAAAATTCTTCCTCACCCTCTTCTGGATTTCCAGTGGGATTTTATTTTGTTTAAGTTTTACATTATAATAACTGCAAGTATATTCTTGAAATAATAGAAATTGAACTTATGAGTGCCTTGCCAATAAGATGCAACATGTCTGTTCTCCCCATTTTTCCTATCAAACTATTACTTGAAAAATATAGGATTGCTCTTCAGAAACAGAGCAAGTCTCTTCCCACCTCAAGAAGAGATCTCTCAACCCAGTTTTATCTTGGATTCAGCTTCATCTTTTCTGAAAGTAATATTGATTTTCTCCTAGTCCTTACTAGAAAGCCATCTACCTGCCTATGCTGACCCATGGCTTTTCCCATTCCCATGAAAAACAAAGCAGCCCACTACCTCATTGGCGCCCACAGAACTGATCACACAGCTGATCTTAGTGTTCTCTTTAGACTCCAGGTAAATAGCCTGGCTCTTGTGGTACCTGGGGAAAAAAAAATAAATTAAAAAATGGAAACACATGAAACCATTAGTTGTCCAAAGACTGAGAATACCAATGTTAATAAGACTGATAAGCCTAGGATTCTACAAGCAAGAAATCTGTCTTTCCACACCACCTTCCCCATCTTTACAACACAGTGGGTGGTCTGATACTACACACTTTGCCTCGAAATGATACTTCAAAATGCATAAAGCTCTCAATTCCCATTCAATTCTATACACGGATTACGTGAAAACAAGAGCACCAAGCCACAAGATAGGAAAACACCGATTTAACAATAAGCCCGTATTTCAAGAGTTAATCAAACTAGCCTTTCATATTTCAGACACAGGACAGATTTTAGAAGGCAATTCCATATTACGCCTGATAAAATATGACAAGGCAAATCACAGATACTCAAAAGTTACTCACATTCCCCAATACACAATTACCAGTGCATCACCACCAGCAAAAAAAAAGAAAAAAGTGAATTGTACTCAATCAGTCTGTGTATTAAGAGAGACCTCAAATTTCTAATACTGTCTTATTTTGTGAAAATACCCAAAATGGTAAAGTGATGGGTAACTGACTCTGTAAGAAGCTGCATATAACTGCTATAATGAGGCCATATCTAAGCATATCCATTTGTTTCTTAGTGCATTTTGTATAAAACCAAGCAAAAATTTTGAAATTTGTAAACTCTTGCTTAATTTTATGATCCTGCCTTCCTCAAAGGCTATGTTTCTGGTAAGCACTGCAAAGCGTGCTAGACAAAACTCCCCAGTTCCTTGTTTATTCAGGCTCGGAGAGTTCCGTAGACAGACTTACACTGAAACAGGTTATCTGTAGGTAAAGAATCTTAATCAAGAGAGCACCAAAATGCTTTATAGTTATAAAAGCATAACTGTATTTCCACCTTTACCCTAATCACGACGTGCTTCATATTGAACCGGGCAAGCCAAGTTGCAGGATCCCTGCAGAGATGTTTTACCCAGTATGCAACTCCCTGCAGTCTGATTGGCTGACAGCCATTTGTCAAAACACATGAATTTGCATAATTTTTACAGTTATTTCTACAATAACCATACTGTAAATATGGAAGTCTTCCAATAGTTTATCCCACAATCACTTCCTACTGGCTCACGTACTCAGAATTTTCACACTGCCTGCCAGTTAACAAGGATGATAGTGTCAGCTTTCAGCCTTCCAAACATACCAATTACCAACAGGCTGGGAGAGGTGAAAAAAACCCAACCCAAATCCTGCAACATTTAGACATTTGTGCCCGACCATTATTCTTTCTCCCTCGTTTTAACACAAAGTCAGTCAGTGGGTGCCAGTGCAATGCAATACCAACAATGATCCGAGCCCAAAAGTCTCAGTTTACTGAACCCAGATGTCATTAATTGATACCAAAGAATGGTATAAGCTACTACAAAAAACCAGACCTCACAAAGATAAGACAAAAAGCTCAGTCCAGCAAGTGTCCTACCACACCATGCTGTGCGTGCTTAAGCAAGGAGAATTGATGATCTTGATACAATCAGTGCACAAGCTTCCGAGTGCAAAAGATAGCACTGCAAATGACAACTCTCAAGTGTTATCTGTGCCTGCACAGATAATGAAATAATTTTCCCACTCAAAGCTCTTTCTTTCAGTTTTTGATTATCGGTGAATACCAAAGCTAACACCACACATAACGCAGGCTTCAGTCCCTGGATTTCACATCACAAGTTGCCATCCATCAGTAAATCTATGTTAGCTATGCACAGAAAAGGCAAGGTGACAAGTTAGTTCAGCACTTTTTCACTGAAGACTTGTCTCAGCTGTCCCATGCTCCACGCATGCAGAGAGACAAGTCAGCTAAAGGCACAGTAGCCTGGTACATCTCAGTTACACACTCACGTCTCGGGCTTTTGCTGAGTTTATATACCCACAGGGAACAGAGGGGTAGAACTGAGGAAAATCCTTCAGATGAAGAATGTGACGGAATTTAAGTTGGCTTTAAAGAGAAGGAAAGTGCCAAACAACTCTTGCTTCTGCAGTAGGTAAAATACAGCACAATGCTGACAAGTGAGGCAAGCAGAAGTAATTCTACTTTCTGCTACACCACATTTTGCTGAGAGGCCAAGATTTTCAACTGCATCTCCATCAGAAGATAGAAATCATTCTGCATTGTTGTATGCAGACAAAGCTAAAAGCAAAAAGATGGTTTGTTTTACAATGAACTGTATTTTAGGATCTGACAGGGGGGCATGGAGCAAATTGGCTCAGGGTAAAAAAAACCTGAAGTCTAATTCCACATCCGTCTGAAACTCACTATATAAAAGTCTCCGCTTCAGAGACATGTTTGTGAAATGTCTCTGCGAGACCTTAGGGAGTCCATTAGTAGCCTTAAACATTCACTATTTTGAGATAATGGTCTTTCATGGCTGCCATCAGGAAACAGAAAAAGTAGTCACTCTTGAGCTGTCAGGTTTATTATTTCTGGTGCATGCCAGCAGCTACAGCCTTAATACACCTTAGAAAAAATTACCCTCCCACTATCAAGAGTTACTTCATTATTTTAAAATACCATCTACTTTGCACAAGTACTATTACTATCAATCAAAAAATCTAAGCAGGATTATTACAGCCAAAAAATGCACAATACTTATCTTAAAACCAGCATAAGAACAAGGGAAAGACAACAGTCAGACCCCCATGACAACTGAATTCAGCAAGATGAAAATATCTGTTAAGTGTTGTGTCCCAACAAGATACCTTTCAGAGAGCGCTGGTACTTTTGAGTAATTCACTGGGCTCACTGAAATTCTCCCAGGTTTAAATTTCATGGGAGCTTTACTGGCAGATTACTTCTGATTCCATCTTTTTTATTTCTTTTTTTCTTTTTTTTTTTTTTTTTTTTTAATTTGAGCAACACTTCAGTACTCCACACGCTTAAAAATTCTGAAGAACAGTTTATTCATATAAATATATCCCAGAGGATAGTCACTTCACACAAAAAAAAATTACAAAAGCAAAAAAAAACTTCATGAATTTATGAAATAATTGGTCTGTTCAGCTCATTTTGCTTTACACTTCATGGAAGTTTAAGCTCCAGGCAGCAGCTTTTATCAGAACTGCATACATTGAACCCTCAATGAAACTTCACTGTCAGAAGACTAGCAGAAGGAAAAACTGACCAACTGTACAAGATGGCTGATGTGTAGAAAACTTCACACCTATCATTTTCCGTGATAAAATTACAACCCCGTCACTTGTTATTTTGAGCCACTAGAACACTAAAGTAGGCTACATGTAAGCATATGACTTGTAAATTGCTTTCTGCTCAAGGAGTACTAGATCACCCCCTTGATTATCCAGTTTTGTATGCCTCATGGATTAAGTTTAAGACCTAGTAAGATTTCTCTGCAGAATTTAATATTTTCCTTGTGTTTTGTGAGGCTTACACAGCTACATGCCCATAAAACTTAACACAGCTAAATTCAATCAGCAATTCTGAAGTTGCTTCTCCCATGTGCGTTTGATCTTTAAAGGTTATTTGGCTTTATTAGAAACATTTTTCATTCTACTCATCTGGTGCACGACATTTCTTCTGCCGCCTTGTGGAAGAATGGGCTGGCATTCCACAAAACTGAACAGCAGGACTGTGAACACTGCCAACACCACTGTACCTGCAATCACAGGGCACCTGTATCCTGACTGACCAGCTTCACAGCTACATCACACCGCATCTGCTCTTGGCTCTCTTACTTAACATTCGCTTTAACAAAAATGCTTCCCAAGTGTCACAGTGTGTACCACTGACTCCATGGAAAAGATTTAAGTCTCCTTTTATTTAAGCCAGTAGTTACTCCTAAAAGTCTATGCGGTCTAAACATTCCATTATGACTTCTGATTTACCGAAGACACAATGATTACCCTTGGAGAAGTTGCTAGCCTCTGCCGAAAAACATTTCTGTTCTAAAATTCTTTTACAAAAGCAGTTTCTCTCTGCCATCTCCTCACTACACAAAGTGATTACAAGAGAAATTCACCAGGACTTACCATCTCTTATCATAGTAGAGTTTTCCATCTTCTATCCGGGCTTCAAAGCGCTGTGCTGGAGACTCTGCTGGTGTAGCTGGGAGGTGTTCGGGAGAAGAGGGAGAGGCTGAGAACGGGAGAGAGACTGTGTTTAAAGACCAGCATGTGTCCACCACACCACGGCACATCTGACTGCAGAACTACAATTAATAAGGTCATGTCAAGCAGAAATAATAAGCACAGAAAACTACAAACTCGCATTTGCATCAGAAAAATATTCTCTATTGGGACAAATAATTCAACCTCTTCCTTGAATATACAAATTATAATATTCAGTGAAATATAACATTTATCTGAAAAAATGTTCACGGGTAGGTCATAGACAATAATATGTCCTTGATTTTGTTTTAATTCTAATCTATAGTAAAGCAGGGTCAGAATTACTTCAGCAAGCTGGTTCCACTCTGCCTTGAAATGAAGCGTGCAGACACATCTAGAGAGATGAAGGCATAAAGCCATAAGTTCTCAATCCCCCCATCTATCCAACAAGCAGGCAAGGTGCCCAGATGCATCTAAATATAATGGGAAGACCTCTTCACACAGTCAGATTGGCTGAAACATTTGGGCATAGGACAAAGATGCATATGCCTCCCTTCCCACCCCTGACAAACTTCAGAACAGATGAAGAGACTTGACACAGCACCCATTTGCCACAGCAGCTACACAAAGAACAGCAATTACACAGTCAAAACAATTATACAGACAAATTACACAGTCAGCAATTATACAGTCAGTCTACAATATAATTCTTTGTTCAAACAGCATGACTGTGAACGAGTTCCAACGCAACTGTTAACTCACCTGGTCTCTTGGGTGATTTAAGCTACATGGAAAGAGAGCAAAAAAGCGTTATAAGATCTGACATGAGCCATAGAAGTCTGCAGTAATAATTTCAGATAGTCTTGCTTTCCATACTCTAAATGCTTCTTTTTTTAAATGTACTGCTAAGTGGCGTAACACACATAACACATAAAGAGAACAGCATGCTATAAACAACCAAAGGTGTAAATAATCAGTATCATGATGCACAAGGTCTACAAACTGAACTTCAGAGCATTCAGATAATACACTAAAACAAACCAAACCTATCTAATACACTATATTTTTGAACATGACCTAGCATATATTAAGGTACATGAAATACAGGAAAATCAATCATCAGAGACGCCTCAACAGCTGGCACAAAAAAACCCACATGCTCCACTACCATCCTCAAATGCCTTAATGAGCAGGCTCTATTCAAAGAAATTAGATAAGCCTTAATATTTAGCAAGAAAGCAATAGGTTAATCAAATCTAGAAAAATTGTAAACAATGCACTCGAGCCAGTTTGCAACACTGGGGAAAACTGAAAAAAAACCACCCCACACTAACCCCTAAAACAAAAGCAGCCTGTGATCTCACAGAAAAATATGTTAACATCTGTTCAGCCATGTGGAGGAAGAAACTCAAGATAGCTCATCACTTGGTTCAGATAAAAGGTAACCTTTTCAGATGACAGTCATTGTAATTTGGTTAATTAAACCTTTTAAAATAAAAGGGAGGAGACACCATCTTGCTAAATCTTTTATTGTGTTACTTGAGAAAGCCTACTGGGATGAAATACTCCCACATTTCAAAAAGGAACAAACCAGAAAGCTCCGTTCTCTTCAGGGTAAAGCATTAGCTTTCTATTTAAAACAAAGAAATACAAATCAAGCAGTAATTCCTACCTTATTCAGCGTTCTCAGGTCCTCCATTATTTGCTCATCAGTCAACAAATAATTTAGCTGAGGTATCAAGAATTAAGGTTGCCATAAGCTCTTGACAAGCAAGGCTACAAATTAAAAGATCGATGACATTTCACTTGACTAAATGCAAGCCAAAAGGTTTCCGTAAAGTTGCATAAGACTTTAGTGTCACACTTGAGCTTTTTCTGCTATATAAATTAATACAGATCTATCTCCACAGAGCCTCATATTTAGCAGCAAATAAGAGCGCAAAACCATTGTAACTTACTCAGACATAACCATCAATGAAAAACCTTTAGTGCATTGACATTTACTTCATGGGAACAACAAACTAGTGTTTTCAGTGCTTTTTATCTTGCATGTCTGTAGAGAACAATTGGGAAGCTGAAATACAACAGACTCACTTCAGATTTTGTACGGTAAAGCCAAATCCCACCCAAACCTAGGAAAAGAAATTCATCATTTTGCAACTCAGTAAGCAGAAATAGAGAAATAGGGAGAAAAGGGAAAACCTCCACAAAAAAACCCTCAAAGAGCAACCAGAAAATAAACCCAGACGCTCAAAACACATCCTTGTGTGGGTGAGGATAAATAAGAGCCTACCATTCACCTGAAAACAAAACCAAAATCTCAGAACACAGAAGTTAGTGTATTACACACTTATTAAACCTCTGCTGTCATTCCGTGTAGTTTCATAATCGGATCTTCCTGCTTCCCTTCATCTACTGTTCCTCTGTCACTTCTGCTCAAGAAAAACCTAAGTACACAGAAGAAAAACAATATCCAGACAAAGCAGTGGACCCTCTCTCCAGCTTTAATCTACAGTGTTTCTTTGAAACAGCTGTTAAATCAAAAGCATGCAAAGTATTAAACTAAAGTTACTAATTGCTAGGCTGCATTTTAAGGATTTTTGTTCTGATGAACTTTAATCCTCTCCCCAGGAAAGAAAGGCAGACAGAGTTTCATACTGTGGCTGCTGTATCATGCTCAATTAGTAGGTCACGTTCACTATGAAACTAATTTATTTTGGCTGAGATAGGGGCACTAATAAATAGATTTTTCTTCCTGGAAGATTGAACAGAATCTCCAACCAGAAAGAGGTTAATTAAAACTGGAGACGCTTGTGACCGTCCTGCATGAACTCTAGAAGTTCAAGGTTCGATATTGCCTTCAGAAAATGTGAGTCACTCAGCAGTCCTAAGATAAGTTTTTTTTTAATCTAAGCCAAACAAGTTTGGAATCTAATAATAAGCCTCTGCAAAGCAAATATCATTGCCTTCCTTTCCAGGTGAATTTAATATACAAATAGAAAAAGTGCCTATCATCACAGAAGAGCTAAAAATGTATTTCCAGAAGCCAAGGGACATTTTAATTAAAAGAAACATGCAAGAAGGCAGTAGAGGAGGATTACATACATATTTTTTTCTCTCTCTCTCCTGATACATAAAACCAAGATGGATTTTAATCTTTTTTTATTTAAAAAACAAATCTAGCACTCCTTGCTTATGCTATGGATCTCTCCGGATTAGAGATCTGAAGCCTTTATCAGGAAGGTAAAAACTAGTTTGATACGACAAATACGATCTTTCTGGCAAATGTTTTGTCACATTTTGATATGAGAAAAGCTTTGGCTCATGTAAAAAGCCATTTACTATCTACGGAATCAATTACCTCAGAATTTATATATAATGTTCTTTTAAAGTTTCTCCTTTGTGAGAAAAATTGCCTGAAGTATTTCAAACTATCTTTACTGAGGAAAAAAAAAGTAAAATGCGTTACCTCATGACACTGTAAAGTTTAAGTTAGGGTACCAAGGGATCTCCAAAGACTGGTTGTGTTGTATTATCACACATTATGTATGACAAACCATGCTTCACTATTGCCTAGATTGAAACCTGATCCTAGCACCTAATTTCGTTTTCCTTTCTGCACAAAACAACACAGGTGCAGGTAGCAGGCTGGCTTCAACTCCAGTAGCCCTCCGATGACTGCGAAAGGATATCAGGTGCAGGTTTCCTCCTCTTGTCTGGGATAGGAACTGGATCATTTGGTCGTCGCCTCAGTTTCCTTGTCATAATAGGCTTCACTTCCATTGAATCTGTAGAATAATGAAGTTGGAGAGCTGATAAGACCAGAGGGAAAGGAGTACAAAGCTGCTGCTTCTTGCACAAGGAAAATAATCCTTCCTCTTTCATACAGAAAATTGGATGTTTTTTGTGATAGCTTCCAGCATCCAACCTGGAACTGCTGACAGCAAATACAAGTTCTCATTCACACTAGGTCACTCTTCAGTAACAGCATTGCAGTGCCATGGTTACAGCTTTCATTTACAGCTGCTTCAGGTACAGATAACAAGCACAATGAGGCTACAAGGATTCAGGGCAAATTTCTTTAATGCTAATGCTATCTGCTTTTGAACAGATCATTTAGAAGGCAAAGTTCATGGAGTTCTTTGCTGACAAAACTTGGATAGTTAATGGCATGTAAAATGTCAGCTACAAATCAACTGCTTTTTTTCTCATCTTTGAGCTTGAAAAATAGCTTTGTCAAAGAAATACAGATAATTACTGCATTCAAGACTGATACAAGTCTGCTGGAGTAATTTTAAACACAAATAGTATTTAAATTCAGATTCTCTAAGTGTTTCAAATTACGATTAATGAAATTAACCTAATTAATAACATGCAGAGCAGTAGTTGACAGGAAATAAATTGTAACATATGCACTGTGGAAGAGAAAAACTGTTTAAAATTGAAACAAGTCTTATCACCAAGTAATTATCTGAAACAACAGTTTGTACAAATATCCACAGGTAGCCTTAACTGAACTCTCACAAAGCGTTCCTTAATTTATGAAGATACATCTTGAACTGGCAACCAAGAGATCACATCTTCAATACTAAATGCATCATCCCACCTTTCCTTCTATGGGCTAAGAAATATTCACTCATCTTTAAGTACATCTGAATCACATTCTAGGTAGCACTTAAGTCTATGAAACCTCTGGCTCCCTCTAGACACTGAAATCTTGAGCAGCTGCGCATGTTCAAAAAACACGAAATTACTTTTCTCCTTATCTCAAAAGGTGAACAAGGATGACCATGCCACACCTCAAGGGAACAAATATTATGATAAAAGTTCTAAAAAACAATATGAAGTGCCACCCACCAAATGTATGCCAAAGGAAACCTTATCTCTAGCATTCAAAGCTGAATTTGAAAACCACTGAACATTAACAGCCCTGTGGACACTAAAAATGTACTTTACTGTGTTGAACAAATGGGAAGAATAGCTTATGTTAAGACCAATTTACAAGAGCCTCAGAAGAGAGTTTTGAGGCACTTACTCAAGGTGATACATAGCCAAGCCAAGAAGGCTTTTTCTCCTTTTTAAAAATTAGTTTCAAATGAGTTGTCACAGACCTCTTAGCTATATTGCTTAAAACATGAATAAGGCAGAGAACACAATTTTCTTCTCTCTTTATCTTGGCATCCTGTATCTTAAAATTGCAACAAGTCAGCTAAAAGTCAGCACTGAACAAGTTTTCAGAAAAAAACCCAGAGTTTGAGTGTCTTACATTTACTGTTAAACATTTGAGGAACCTCAAGATTCTTGAAAGATTCTTGAAAACTTTATAAAGGTAGTTTTGACAAGCTGTTAAAGCACCAACAGATTTAACCTGAAACAGTCTTGCATGAGGCTTAACAGTTAAGAACCACTAAACACTGCTCCAGAACAGGAGGCAACTATTGCAACCCAATGAAGCTGCAATGCTCCCAACATTGACAGACAAGCCTATCCATCAGGCTGCTAACCTGCATCCTTGTAAATGCTGAACTTCCGAAGAACAATGTCAGCTTCAGTATTCTTATTTCTTAGCCTCCAGAACATGTTTACAACAAAATCAGTTACTTCTAAAGCAATTACAGTGCACTTCTGCTAGTTGGGAAGGAAGGAGATAAGGGAGGGCTAGCACACACAGAATGGATCTCTTCTCCACAGTTCCTTACATGCTTTCTCCTAGAGCTGTGTTTAATGGAACAGCTCCCCTCTTCAGGACACAACAATGGGAAAGGAACTTATTTCCCTGAAAAGGATTAATCTACTCCCCAAATAAACTAAATACTTCTTTTTACCCCTCCTCAGTCTCCCTTTAACTCTGCAAATCCAAATCCTGATGTTAACAGCTGTTTCACTGACAGAGAAGGTGGATTCCTTCAGACTCCTAGAACTTTGGTACGCAGATTTCGAAAGGTAAGATCAAGTCAGATCCTGATCCACTAACAAAAAATCTCCTTCCAAGATTAGTACTGCATCCCAACAGACATAGGCATAGGATAACAATAGGAGAGTTAAGGCTAAGACCAGACTAGACTTCATAATTAAAAAAACCTCACAGGTCAGGGAAACTGCATAGCTCAAGCTGTTTTCCAGACTAGATTAGCCCTAACCATTTGTACAAAGCCAAGAGCACTCCTGAATACATCCAAGCAGCTTTTAATTCTCAATTCTGAACACTAATTAAATTATCAGCTTACATAATTTCTGTAGCTACTATGCAAGAAAGATATCAAAGGTCTAACTCATGGACAGGCCTCTACAACACAACCAACATAATCTGTCCATGAAGTGAGGGAGCTGCTTTTAGAGAGAATCAAATCAGACTTTTGGTTCAGCATCACAGCAACACAATTTGTGGAGGAAATTAATTACCCCTCTACTTAGCTCCACTGTGTCAATTACTACAAAGCACTGGCAAGGCACCAAGGGTACCAACTGGTCTCACGAAAGAAATCTGTTCATTTAATGTCCATTTTCCAGAGTCTGGACACAAATAAAGCCAGAAAATAGGTTTCCGAGCTACACATAACATATTTCAACCTTTATTGCGTGCCTTCCTTCAACTTCTTGACCACCTATTACTGGAGCAAAAAAAGGATACAGATTACAAGCTGGCACTGCCGGCTAGGCCAATATTGTGGCATATCTCAATACTTTTATTGCCAAATCACAGCAACTAAAGAAGCCCTTTCTTTGCACATAAGAAAGCCTATCCACTCTGCTGCTTCACTGGCACTATTTTGATTCACCAGTTCATAATTCAGGTCACTGAGTTTTATTACGAACTGCTTTTTCCATTAAAAGACCGCCAATTTGTGTTCTACATCTCCTGGCATTTGGAAAGCTTTACAGCCTTCACACTATCTGGCTACACAAACCAGTACTGCTGCCTTTATATCTTTTTTTCCAAGCGGTGGCAGAGTGGATAAGACAAATGACAGATGCCTATCTTGTCTTTACCTCCTGTTAATTCCATGGTTAGCTTTTCATTCTCAATCATCTTCTTTTTCTCTTCCAACTCTGCAATCAAATTTTCCTTAAGCTCAATTTTCTTATCTTCAAATTCCTTTGCTGCTGCCTTTTTTTCCTTGACGTAATTTTTTTCCACCTGATCTGTCTAATGCAAATCAAAAGAACAAGAAAGTTAACTAAGGAACCAATGAGTCAAGTTAATGATATCACAACAGCTTCTTTCACCTGCTATACTGATTAGCTTTTCAGTTCAAAATCGTAGCTGGTCCTAAAGATTATCAATATTCATAATCAACAGAAAACAATATAAAAATGACTAAGCAAGCGGTACTATACTGGCAAAAGAATTACTTATTTAAAAAAATACTTTAATGTTGCATAACATATCAAGTCTCTAGCAGAGAGTTCTTCCTATTCATAAATAGCACTACCATTTATCACCTTAAATAACATTTTTAAACAAGCCAAATGCACATCTAGCATAGAACAGCCCAAGAGCAAATACTTCTTTTATTTCTACTTTAATGACAAAGTCCAGAAGTAATATCAACAGTAAGCTTTACTACATCAAAAGCAGCAAAACTAGCTATAAGAAGAGAAATTCTTTAAATCTTCTAGGAAAACAAGCACAAGCACTATTTGATGAAACAGGAGGCTTATACCTCTTCCATCTAACATATATTTTGATAAATTGGGAGTACTTACTTCCAGCTGGAGGAAGAGTTCTGAAAGACAAGAAAGACTTAATTTATTATCTTCAGAGATGCACAAAATTATTTGCCTAACATTTTAAATCATTGAGTATTGCAGCCAAGCGAGGCAGTGACCCAAACAGCATACACACTCATCCAACCTCTACTTGCTTCAGTTTTATGCTGAAAATAAAGTAACTATAAAAAACCACACAAAAATACATTGTTAACTGGATTTTTCTACAGATTGTCAGGCTGATTTGCAAAGCTTACACAGCATTATTCTGTACTATTCAGTTTAGCTACTATTCCCAGCAGTACCAAGCATGCAGTCCATCTTTCTTCCGGTTTAAGTACAATCACTTAATATTACATACAAACTTTCCAGACAGAAGCCTGAAACATGCAGCTGAATGTATGGTTGGCAAAAATTCACTGTTTACGCCAACATCATGAATTTCAGCAATGAGTCGCTCAGAAATAATTCTGCAGCTGTTAGAAGATTAATCTGCTCAACTCACATGTGTCTGATTTCAGGCTGTTTGTGCCTGAGAAAACAAGTAAGGAAATTCTTATCACTGAAGGTTAACGATAACAATTAGTTCAAGTCAGACCTATGGATGAGGCGAATGGATTTCTGGGTGTGCAATGATGTTTGTGCAATTCCTAACAACCTGAAATCAAGCAGAATGGGACCCTTCCTGTGTTTCCTGGAGGACACAATGCCCAAAACAAAGGTTTTACTCAAGACAGTGTCAAGAAAAGTAAACTAAGGCACCTGATCAGTCCTCAGGTTACCGTATTTCACCAGCATTATTAAGCTTTGGCAAAACCTGAAATAGTTAATACTTCTGTAAAGATCACAGCCTTCAAATATGTTTTGGAGAAGACTGTAGTAGCAAAGTACTACTGTGCCTTTTTAAAATAATTTTAAAAACCAACCAAATAGATACCAAAGATGATAACGGCCCAACAGAAATCAAACCTTTTGTTTGCAAAGGATCTACCAATTGAGTGTGAAAGCAGTATCATGGAGGTAATCAAATACAAGTAAACCTAACCTGTTGCTTTAATACCTTCGAATTAAAAAAAAAACCAAACAACACCAAACCCCAACAAAAGAAGCACCAAACCCCAAAACCTAAACATGGGAAGAGTACATGTAGAAAACCATTCTTCCTGTAGTACTAGGCAGTTGTGGGTTGGGGTTTTTTTTAATCTTAAAATTGAAAGGTTATCACCATCTGCCCTCCTGTGGAAGAAATATGTTGCTGCAGCAATGGTCTTCGCCAGCCAGAAAAACAAGGTTGCAGTTAAGTCTTAATTTTTTCAAAACAACCCACTATTGCTAGAATTTTATGTACGCTAGAGCTGCATTCATCTCAGAAGACAGATTCCCGTTAAAAAGAAGTAGTTCAACTCAAATTCCTCAAGAATCCTTTACCATCCCAAGCACTTGTAGAAAGACACGATTTATACTATTCAAAGGATGGAGTACGTTAGCCATCATATAATTGTCACTGCCTCTGTCTTATTTCTCAGAGTAATGGCCCAGGCACTACAGGATTCATCCGACTTTTCTAAAGGAAGAACAGCTGCATTCCCTATTTCCACATAATAGCTCCTAGAAAAGGGCCTGCTTCAGTATCCAAGATAAGAACCTACTGGAAAGTAAACAAGAGCGAGCAAGGGCAAGCAAACAGATCTGATTTCCAAGCCATTTCTCTGCAGTAACACAATAAAGGCTACCCCAGAAGGGCTGAGAGCTAAGCACTTTCAAAATTAACTTGGGCTTTCACTCCTGAAACAGAGCGGAACACAAAGTACAGGCAGCCTATTCAGTATGGCAGCTATACAGAATGACAGTTTCAGCAGCAGCAAACCCTTTCTATTCATTGTTCCAGAGCACAAAACAGATCTTTAGGAAAGCACTTAGTGCTAACTTTCTATTCCTGCAAACTGAGGGAAACAGTGCACGTCAAGGTTTCAGACAAGGTGCACAGAAGAACACACCAAAACGGGAGACTGTAGGATAGGCATGGCGCCAGATCGAAATGAAATTATTTTTTTTTACTTGCTCTGTTTCACACACATGAAGATTAAACCTGTTTATTGACATTTAGTAAACAGTCAGCAAAAAATGGTGACAGGGTGTGTGTGTGTGTAAACCAAGCTAGATTCAATCACCCTTCGTGCACTCTCAAACAAGCCTACACTATACCCTTGGAAGCAGAATCACCCTTTGCTTCAGCAAGTTCCTTTTCTTTAGGAGACAGAATTACCATTATTTTTCTTCAAGTGTTATAAAAACTTTAAGTTGTATGCAGTGTCTTAGAAAGAAATTCAGCTTACCTGCATTTCGTATCCTTTCTTTGTACTGCTGGTCCAACTTTTTCATTCTTTTCTGATATTCCTGAAGAGTACCTAGTTGAAATAAAGAGTACATAGTTGAAATAAATTGTGGATTCCCACTGGAACTTTTTTATTCCCAAGTATTAAATTCTCAAGGACCCACACACTTCAGACACAAATACTAATATCTGAAATCAGAAAGCAACAGATCTAGTTTGCTTATTTTGATAAGCACCTTCCCCGTTTTTTCAGAACACTGACTACTTTTAAGAAATGCTTTAGTACACAGAGGCTTAACAAGTATTCAGAGGGAAAACCAATGGGAAGTGGCTGACATTTTTCACGCAGCAGCATGAGCATGGACATTCAGTGAAGGATGCTGCTTACACCTTTCAAAACCCTCATCCTTCTGTGACCTTTGAGAAGTGCTGAAAATTGTTTGGGAAAAAAAAAAGTATCCCCTTCAAAGCTTACCTTCCTGCAATTGTTGTAACTGCCTCTTAAGAGATGCCAGTTTGTCCTGATACATCCTGCAAAGACAGAGAGCATGCAACTTCACTTTGAAAAACAAGCATACGTAGCTTATTTCACCATCTGTTTATGTTATAACACGTTTACACATAATTAAAAACTTTCCAGAAGAATTTCAGGAAAGAAAAACAACTGAAAGAATATTATTCAAATGAAAGGTTATAATTCTGTCTAACACCCTTGCGACTCCATTGGTTTTAAAATGCACCTAAACCAATTATTTCAGGAACAGTTCAGGGTAAAATAGGATTTTAATTTTTTTAAAGTGCTCAAATCTAAAATGACATTTAGATCTGTAGATGCCACAAACTTTACAATAGAACCAGTCTGCCACTTTACCAAGCCTTAATATTTATGTATTGGTTCCCTACTTATAAAACAGAAGGCATTTCCTCACATGGATCTCGACATTATAAAAAGAAACCCATAGTCTATTCCTGGCGCTGTTGCAAACTTGCATTTCCTTTACCATATCTCTTATTTTTAACACAGGCCAAGTTTTCCCTGACCTGTGTAAAAACAGGTCTCTGCCAGTAAGCAAGGACACTAAGCACTGCAAATACACCTAAACATCAAGGGGAACTATTTCAGGTCTCCAAAAAGCCCACCTTTTGGACAGGACTAGCATTCTATTGTTTAAGAGATTTTAATAGGCATCTCCCTTTTTGCCTGGCTTATATAAAGTATATCCCTTATTTTATTTAAAGGATCTCTCTGCAAAAGTATTTGTTTGCAGCAAAGCTCAGCTGCTCCCAGCAACTTGTACCTATTTCTTCATCCAAAACAGCAGCAATATTTAAGTTTCTTGAATAAATATAGAACAGAGAAAGTTACTGAGAGAGAAAAAGTAAGTATATGGACTCATTAGCTATTATATTGGACTAGGCACTTAAAAAACCCCAGTCTTGGCCCAAAATATTGCAGTTTTGTGCAGAAAAGCACCCCAAACAAACAGAACATTAGCTTACTTTTGATAGGAATGGGTTACTTACTGTTCTTTCATTTCTACAAAGTCCTCTTCCTCATGTTTTGCCAGGTCTGTTTCACTGGCATCCTCAGTATCTAAACGAGGTACAGAATGACTTGTTAAAACTAAAGTAGTATTTAAAAAAAACACAACCCACAAGTAGTAAATTACTTAAAAAACAAAGAAACAAACAAAAAACCTCCCCAAACCTCAGGTAATTTAACCTCAAATACACAACCAGGTAGGCCTCTGGAGAGATGAATTCAGACATGAAATGAATAGTCTCATCTCTTTCCTGCAACTGCAAGCTAACATACGTAAATCCTCTGGTAGTTCTGCAATGATGTTTACTTACGTCAAGTCTAAACAACTTTAGCTTCAGATAGTCTGGTAAATTCTTCCCTGTTTAAGACAACAGGTTCTACATTAATGCCCACACATACGAAGGTGAGTGAGAAACAGTCTAAAGACTCTGAAAAACATTTCACAGATTTCTTCCTATAGCTTCACCCACGACATAATATACATGGAAGACAATGACTGAAACAGCTGTAATCAATTCTGCATCTTGACCTGAATGAAAGTACAATGACTAGATGCTGTTGTGGTTGAGCACAAAGGTCTCGCTAAAGAAATCTTGCTGTGATCTGAACTTGACTTCTCAGCCACGTCACATGCAAGTACTTCAACATCTATACATAACAAATACCAGCACCACTATAAAGATACCCCCGATTTTATGAATAGATAATATAAACTATAAACAAATAAACTAGCATGGGACTGCTAGTTTTCTGCTATGCCTTTTCAGGCTTCTACCTATAAGATGTTGGTAGCCAATAATTGATTATCTTTCCTCCCCAAGGAGAGGTCAGTGTCTCCAGGCTGGAGTTGTGGTGAGCAGGGTACAGCTGTAAAGCCGAAACTACAGCTACATTCCTTACATATGGACAGGGCACACCAGCCCCTTAAATCAAACCTTTCTCAGATTTTTCTTAAAGTATAAGCAAACAGTTTAAGCTTATATGTATTAAGATAAAGCTTAACACACCAATGATAAAACAAAGAGTTTTAACTGCAAGAAAGATACACAGGTGTCTAGGTCACTATAAAGGACTTCCATACTCAGTTTACGGGCGGGCAGGCAAGGAGAGCCCCCCACTGTCACCTTTCCCAAGGAGCTGTAGGTTTGGCTCTAGCACCTGATTCATGAGTACCAGGTGTGATGGAGGACTGGCTGACAGAGCATCGGGCACTGTCCAACAGTCCTTTTTCATCTCCCTTACTTTTATGCATCCTACACCCCAGGACAGTCCAGGGTTTACTTCCATTCCCTCTTTACTGCTTTCCTGGTTCTTCTACAAACCCCCCCTTTCCTCTCAACATCCTCTTGCGCTCCCCCTGACTTCTGCCCAAACTTTCCGCTACCTTAACCGCCTCCTCCCTTCACGCCACAGAAATACGACCAAGCATCAAGCACTGGGCTGCTCCACTGCTTTCGCCCTGTGGTCCCATACACCGAATCCCATCTCCCCAGGGCTCTCCCCTCACTCACTGCCTCTCCTTCACCCGGGAAACTAATCCCACCTCTCCATCGGCTTCACTTTTCCACTCTTCCACAGGGTACCCCAGCAATCCAACAGGCCCTTCCCGCATTTTCTTCGCGTTTTCTTGCTGCTCCAGACCAACTCTCCACCAAACACCCCCCTGCACCTCCTCGACCGGTCCCCTCCAACGCGCCACCCCGGTGAGAGCCCCCAGGGGCCGCAGCCCCCCCTCTCCCGCGCCCCCCCTCTCCCGCACCCCCCCAGGGCTCCCCCAGCCCCTCACCGCCCCGCTACCGACCCTCATCGGAATCGCGGGCCCGAGCGCTCCGCTCGCCGTCCTCCTCCTCCGCGCTCTCCAGGTCCTCCTCCTCGTAGTACTCGGGGCCGGGGGGCATGGCGCTGGCGGGCGCCCCAGGCGGAGCGGGGGCCGGCGGCGTGGCAGACACCAACCCGGCCGCGCTCATAGCGACGGGACGCAGCCGCCACCGCGGGCCCGCGCCTCCGCCCGGCGCTCGGCAACGGCGCCAGGACCCGCGCCGCCACTTCCGCTTCCGGCCGCCCGCCCCACTGCCGGAGCGCCGCCGCTCGGCGAACGCGGCGGGCACCTAAAGGGGGTCCTTGGCGCAGTTGGAGTCCGCCGGTTCGAGTCCCGGCTCCGCCGGCAGCGTGGGTCGAGGGTTAAACCGTGCTTGCTGTGGGCACCCTGCGCCAGGCTGTACTCTATAAGGGGTTTATGGGGGGAGCGGGGTCTTTGCTTCGATCTCCAGACACCTGGAGGCCTGTATCACAAGCCACAGACACACAGCGGTGCTGTCCAGGAGCAGGATCCTGCAGGGGTGGGAACGGGCTTGTTAAGACACTTAATGCTGCCCTTTCCTATTTATTTATTTTTCTTTTTAATACAGAAATCACTTCCTTGTTCCTCCGTACTCTCAATAGAGCACCACCACGGTACTGTGATCTCACATTCACCCAAGTGAAGCAGTCGATTCCTGCCAGTAAACAGCAGCTTTCACAGAACAAGCATCCAAACCCATTACGAATGCCTCACGTCTGCCAGGTACAGGTATACCCTGGCTAGACACTGCTACAAAATTAAGGACCAAGATACAGATCCTGCAGTGAGATTCACATGCAGGAACCATTAAAAAATAACAAAAAAACCCCATTCATATGGATCCCACTCCATATGAAAGTGCCTCCCATTGATATTTCGGGCTAAATATCTCATTTTGCCCTTTTCTGCAACTCTTAAGTCAGCTGGGAAGAACCAGTTAAGCCTCCTTGCCTCAGCAGAGCCATATGAAATGCTTACCTTAACAGTTGCGAGGTCCATTCCTCAAATGCACAACTTATTGACTCACTAAGATAGTACGAACACCTCACCAAGGGAAAGGAAAGAGAATAGGTTGTATCTGAAGGAAGACTGAACTCAAACACACTGCAGTGCTTTTTCAAACTCGCTGAAATGGGTGTTTGGCAGCCGTGGCGAGCACCAGGTCACACTCTTTGTTCTGAAAAAGAACTGTAATAATGCAATGTATGCACTTTGCTTTCCTGTAGTTCACCCCAAAAGTCTGTTTGCCCTGACTGACAATTTTTAACTTGGAACACCCATACAAAGTATGCCCGGTATCTTTTTACATAAGTAAATATTACCTCTTACAGGAGATGAGGCTGTGACACAGCTAAAAGTCAGGCGCAGTTCCCAGAGCTCAATGTCCCATTAGAGGGCATTTGACCATTGGCACATGGGAGATACTACGCCAGAGCTGCTCACCACCCCTCTGTTGACAAGTAATGGTGTGTGCTAGGGGTTATCAGAATCTTGGAAAGCAATCCTTTTACCTTTCCCCTTACTCAGGGCAGCCGTAGCTGGCAGGGCTGCCCGTGCCCACAGGGTGAACAGGAAAGGGTGTGGTGGCGGCTGCCACATCACATGAGCTGACTGGGTGCCCAGACTTCACCCAGTGTCAATGGGTTTGTCCTCTCCCCGCAGACATGCACCTGGCTTGAATTGTTTAAATAACTTTCCCAAACTCATACAGTCACAGAGTTAAAAACAGAGGTGGAACTGGCCAAAGCTCTTTCTTGGAACTAACCAGAGCACCCTTAAAGCTTTATAAACAGTTTTCCGTATCTTCCCCATTTCCTGTCTGTATCTCTTCCATCTATCCACACATTTAGCCCACCAGCTCCCCTGCAAGCCTGGTTTGTACTGCTGTGAATACCAAACTTGTTGCAAGTGTGCCTGAACCCAGGCTGCCCTTCCGAAGTTCATTTATCCTGCACTGCACTGCCTCAGCACTTTGTCTGAAGCCGATTTATTCTTTAAGAGCAGCCGATCTTTCACACATCACACAAAGGGCAGGTGCGTTTACTAATAGGAGAGCACACAGGAACCCTTTGAACAGAGGGAGCTGTGTGCAGCTGATGAGCAAGAAACTGCATACAGCTGCTGATGCAAAAATTTTGAGCTCATTCTGTGGTCAAAACTAGAATCTCACTTGCTGTTGCTCCCTCCGTACTAATTCCTCATGTTTAATATTAGCCTTCTGGAGACACCCTCTACTGTCATCTCTCAGGCATTCAGTGGGAACCCAAGGGAGGCGGTTCAGCTTGAAGGAATGCCATGTTTCCCTTACAAATGCAGAACCTTAACTGTCTACGCCCCAAACAGCTATCAGGGAAAGTCTAAACTTCTCTGTCAAGCTATTGTTCTTGGCTCATATTTTCATGGAAGCTGTTTTTCTCATCACGACTCATTTATTGTTGTATATATATTCACTCAGTTTGAAGAAAGATTTCTGCCTCCTGCTTTGTCAGCATCAGCTATGCACAGAGTAGCTGACACAGAAGTCATTGCTCACAATGTTTTTCTTTCCATTTGCAAGAAGTAGAGGAAAAAAAAGGTTATGAAGCTCAGCTTATAAACAGAGAACATGGCAACTCATTTATGGTATGAATTACATGACTGCAATGATAAAACCTGTAATATAGTACCATGGCCTTTGAAGAACAGAATGCATACAACCATAGCCTGGCACACATGGCTTTCATGTGTACCTCTGGTTTCAAAGAGCTGTATGATGATAGCCCTAGAAGGTGGCTCAGGAGGAGAATAGCTGTCAGAAACAAGTTAGTAGAATGAGGTTGCATGAGGTATTGGCAGAAGATAAAGCTCTGCTCCTTCAGGTTTGTTGAGCAAAAAATACAATAAAAAAACAACTATCAAAGAATAAGCCACTGTGAGCCTCTACAGCAGTAAAAGAACGTTTGCCTCTAGATTCAGAGGCTATAGGGAACCACAAAGTGTGTTAGAAACTGCATTAAATCACCTTACCCTGTCTCTGCTCTGAGCTCTTCCTAATCCAGATCTCTTAACCACTGCTAAAGCTCCTTCTTCTCCTTTGAGGCCTTTCCTCCTCAATGCACACACCATTGGCAAGTCTGATCTTTTTTTTTTTTTTTTGGTTACTAGGATCATCTTCCTGCTGTGATCTGCCACAGGACACCCAGTCGTTGCCAAGAGTCCCCCAACCCTGACATCAGGTATTAAAACCTGCTTTTTTACTTGGCCGTGACACGGCTCCCTCAGACACCCGAGGCTCCTACAGGCCCGGCCCCGGCCCCTCACACCCCTGGGGCCAACCCCTCGAGCCCCGAGCCCGCTATGGGCGGCGACATCGCCTACCCCAGGCCCTGAGGGGCTCCCCCCCGTCCCGGTTTGGGGGGCGGCCCCCCAGCCACTAACGGGAGCCGCCAGACCGTGACCGGCACCACGGAGCCCTCGCTCCCGCCGGGACCGCGCAGGCGGCTGAATCGAGCGCCGATGCTACAGGGGGGCGATCGATGAGGCGGCGCCGCTCCGCTGCCTGCCCGGGTAGCCGAGCGCCGATGCCCCCTCCCCTCCTCTCTCCCTCCCGCCCAACGGCGGACAGGCCGTGGAGCCGATCGCCGAGCTGCCGCGCGATTGGCCGCGCCTGGCGGGGGGAGCCGCACCTCGGGCGGCGGTGGGGCCGTGGCAGGAAGCGGCGGGGACGAGGACGGGCCGGCGGACACCTTCCTTCTCTCCTCCCGCCTCTCTCCCAGGCGCCGCGGACGTGGCCCGCTGCCGCCGGCCGGCACCAGGTGAGCGAGGCGCAGGGGCGAGAGCCGCGGCCGTGAGGCGAGGCGGCCGCCGGCACCGGCTGAGGGGGCGCGCGCCGAGGCTTCGCCTCTGACAGGCGGATCCCGCCGGGGTGGGGAGGCGGGCAGCGCCGGCCGGGGCAGCGGCGGGGAGGGGGGCGCTCAAAAAGCACTTTCTTGCCGTCCCGGGGGCGTGGGGGGTTCGCTACCGGCCCGGGGGGTGCCGGTGTCCCGGGGGCGCCTTACGGCGAAGCTCCCCGGGGGCTGCGCCCGCGGAGGGGCCCGCCCGCCCGCTCCCCTGGGGCCGCTGAGGGGCCGGGATAGCCGCCCGCCGCTTGAGGTGAGGGGGTCGGGGGGTGCGAGCCCCCCGGGCAGCTGCGCCCGTCCTGCGGCGGCTGGGGTGCGTGGGCAGGGGACGGGGGGCAGCTCCCCCGCGGGTCGTGCTGGTTTCCGCGGGGCTCCCGCACGCCGCCGCCGGGCGCGGTGGGGGAGCTGGCGGGGAGCTGTGCGGGAAGTTGGAGGTACGGGACAGCGGCTGCGGCGCGTTACAGTAACCGGTGCGGAGGGGGAGATGCCTCGGTGGGAGAGAGTAGACCGGGAGAGAGCAGGGAAAGCGCCTCCGTCCCCTTCACCTGCAAGCCAGGGACTCTGTCACTGCTCGGATAAGCGCTGTTTGTCTCTTAAGGTTACTACCCCTCAGATCTGTTTGTAAGTAAGTAGTTTAAAACGACATCAGTATTTGGCCTAGTGAAATTCAAGTGTAAGGGGGAGCTTGGTTACTGTCAGCTTTCTGTAAACTGAGTTGGCAATAATTATATAATTCTGGTCTTAGCAGATGTATCTGTCCTTTTAATGACATTAAGAAATGATTTACTGTAGGTGCTGAATGTCATCTAGCAGCACTCATATTTGCGTGGGAAGGAGAAAGAAGGAGGACACTAGGCAAGTACTAAGCCTTTAGAATGTTGTTTTATATATATATCTTTTTCCTCGTGTCCTTTTCCCCCTCCACACCCCCTTCCACCTCCACCCAGAACATAAGCGGAATTAATTCCCTAATCCTATAACCATGATACTTCAAAAATTTAGTAGCCACAGACTAGCCCTTGTAGCATCCAGGTTTTCCCTGGTCACTTACTCAGCCTGGCCAGAAATGAGCAGCTCCATGCTGGATTTGCTGTCCACAACCAGGGTGTTCTCCTCAGGATTGTGCTCCAGCAGTTGAACACTGATGTCATAGGTGTGCGGAGTATTCGGGCTCAGCATAGAGTCTAGTGGCAGTTGCCATGTTTGTTTAAAAACAGCAAAACAGGTGGTGCTGGTATGGCCTCCCTGCTGTGCAGAAACCTCCTAGCAGGAGGACTTACCCAGGCTGTGGGAAAGCTGTGCTCGGTTCTACTTTCTGTGCAAGAGGATTTCAAATCACTCTGCCCATCTCACAGGATAGTGATCTAAATATGAAAGCAGTTCAGGGTTCTGGATCAATGGGGGATGCTCCTCACCTCTTCTGTGAAAGCTGTTCTGCAGTACACAACACGATTAAAAATTAACTGGGTAAGAGCACAACGGAGGTGTGACACTGTTGGCCACAGTTTATGGTGTTCATGTTTGGGTGAGGAAAGTGGGCTCCAATCTGTTCTCTAAGGTTTGCTTATATATTTGCAACAAATGTTTAGGATGCTACAGGGCTTAGAGTTATGTAACTTATTTTGCTAGTAGTCATTACTTTAATATATCTTGTACTAGATCTATTAGAGTACATGTGTTGGTATTTCTACATTGATAATGGATTGTTTATGAAGTAATATACCATGCTTGTTCCTTAAAACTATATTATTTCTGGTAACTAGCTAATTCTGAGTTCTCAGGGAGTAATGTAATAATAGGGAGTGTTTTAAATGTGAATACCTGTTCACAAACTCTCTTTTAACATTGAAATTCATACAAATATCTAACAACTTAATTCTTTTATGCGCTCTCAGAGAGGCTGCAAACTCTTCCTATCTGCATTAATGTATAGTTTTTTCAGGTTTTGTCAAATCAAGATTTCTTACTTACTCTATAGCTCATCGTATAACTTCCTTTGGCATCTGATTTGAGAACTTGACCTAAATTGTTTCCATCTTCCCCTCACAATATGAGGGTTTTCATATTGCAAACAAATTCTTCTGGATGTATATTACAGTGATTCTCTGTATGTACTTCCCTTTTGCTTAGTTACGTACATTATCAGTAAAAAAGGATCCTTGCAAGTCAAAACTTTTAAAGATTAGATGTTTCTACTTAGGTGCGTTCCGAGTATGGATCTTGTATCAACAAGCTTTTTGCTGTTAAATTTATTTTTCATAGTGTGTTGCAGGATGGGGTGGTCTTTCAACAGAACCGGCCTGTGTGCCTTCTGACTAATCAAGCTGTCTTGCCTGTGAGAGAAACACCGTATGCAACTAGCCTCGAGTTTTCTGGGCTGACAGAGGCAGTGCAGGAAACCCTATGGCTGAGGAGGAGAGGGCTACAGCGTTGGTGAAGTTTGCTGCGCAAAGGGTGGGGTCAGTGAGTTTGGACCAGGAACAGAGTAGTTTTCTCCATTTACAGGTTTTCGTTCAGGTTGTTCTGCAGCCTCGTGGAATGCTGCAACATTCACATTATGAGAAAAGGCAGAGGAAGAGGTGTTCATTAAATGCTTTCAGTTCTACTTATTTGTTGATTTTACAGGGAAAAAAACTTAGTGTCTAAGTTTGCTTTTAAACAGAAAACAGACCTTCTATTTTAAGACAGAGTTCAGATTCTTTTAATAGAACCCATCTATGGTTCAGTCACAGAATTTACAACAAACTGAGTTTGAATAGAAGTGCAATTTTAGTATCAAAGACTAAAGAACTAGTTTTTTATAAAATTGTATTTCAACACATGCTCAGCTTTTATAATAGATGTGCTTTTACACAACAGGAACAAAATAATCAAAGTTGTAAACCCAAAAGAGTGTTTTATTTTACGCTTATTATTTTGAAACTACTTCCGTATTTGAAGGCCATTGATTAAATCAGAATGATTTGATTGCCTTTGGCTTAGTGCTGTGTAATAAACATTGTGCAATTGCATTGCGCCTGCTTGTTCATTAGTCCTTTCAAGGGTAGCTTAGTGAGTTTTCCAGACAGTCTTGTTATCACTCACTGAAATCACTGCAGTAGGTTTGTTGTCATTTATTGAGTGAAACATATTTTAGAAAGTATTGATAAATGTAGGAGTTCCTTAGATATTTTGGGTAAAAAGAAGGAAATCTCTTTTCCTGTTTTTACATAGGTAGCACACATTCTGTCTTTTCATTTTGATCTGCTGGCTGTATTACAGCACACGAAGCGCGATTGTATAATGTGCACTGCTTAAAATCATCATTGGTATTGCAGGCCAGGAACTGTAATCTTTGTGAACCTCAGTTCCTAATTAATGAGGAGGAAAGTTGAAATAGAAATTAAAGTAAATTAATTGGGTGTGGTCATCATCTCCTGAGCTACTGAAGGCTGTTGGAAATCAGAGTGCTCTCCTAGTTAGTTATACTGTGGCAGTTTCTGTTGCATCTTTATAAAGCCCCACTTCACAGCATTGAAGAGCAATACTTCTAATGTGACATGTTGTGCTTATTCTGTAGAGCTATATCATGGGTATTTAATTTTTACTTCCTGTTGGAAATGTGAAAACATATGTTTGTAAAGGTCGGTAGGTTTTGCTCTCAGATTGGAGAAAGCTGGAGTACTGCTAGTATTTTATTTTTAAAAAAAAATTTGTTGTTTCAGTGAATTCAAAGAAATTGTGGCAATTTAATTGTCTAGGTGGCTCAGGTAAGCTTGCTGAGGATGGCAAAGAATGCATTTGATTTGAGCAGTTTCTAAGTTTTCTTGTTTGTATACTGATCCTTGTGTTTGTGTTGTCTTACTGGACTTTCCCTTTGTGTAAGAAATTGTTAGTTTAATTTGTAAGGGCAGGGAAATTTCAAATTTAATATAGTGAGCTTACAAAACAAGTTTGTCTGAGTTGTTAATGAAGTAAGCATTTATGCCCTTGAACAGGTAATAGCTTGATGTTGATGTAATTACTATTTTTTCCCCACCCTGAATATTAGGTCAAAATGGACTCTGGTTTATTTCGAATTTAATGAAACCAATGGTTATGTGGGAACGCGCAGTTGCATGCCTTCCTACTGTGCTACAAAAGGCTTTTAAATAAGGACATTCTCACAGTTCGTTTGACATAATAATTTCAGTCTGTCTTTCTGAATATTAGTATAATTAGGTATGGTTGGATCATGGGGGTTAGTTGGGCAAAGCTTGAGAGCATAGCTCATTCAGATGAACTAATCTTCATCAAGTTGCCTTTAAAGTCTTTGGCTGGTAAATTCCCCCTGTTTGCACCCCCTTCAGCTGTCACTGTTGATTATGACACTGGGTTGAGAGACCAGGTAATTCCTCAAAAGAAGGGCAAATAGTGACTTTGATGTGCCATGTTTTCAGGCCTTCATGCCTTTGCTTTGGTATGAGCAGCCTTTATGCTGTGGGTTGTGCTGTCTTTGGGAAGACGGAGAAAGCTGTTTGTACTTAATCTAAGAAATTGTTACTTTAAGAGTGGAGATGTTAACCCCAAAGTCTTGGATAAACTCCTGTCTATAGAACTGTATGCTGCCTACTGCATTTCCCTGTAGTCTGAAATGTGTACATGGGTTTCTTTCGTATTTGTTTTGGGTTTTTTACTTTTCTCACAAACAACTCTCCAGAATTACTGTGATGTAGAGTGTGGCAGATGTTATATTCCAGAGTAACCGCTCTTCAGCACTAGGAGGAATTAATCTGGTATGTAGTGTATGTATTTTCACATTTGTTAAGCAGTTTAGGATGAAAGGTGTTATGACTACCAGACACTATAATCATTTTATGAGCTGGATGTCTTTATTAGATTGGAATTGAAGAATGTGTGCCAGATTTTGTGTACAGTGAGTCTGCTTCTGGAGAGACACAAATAGTGTGCTCACTTCCTACATTAAAACTTTTTTCCCTTTAATTTTAAGTAAGTGAGCTGCAATTCTGTTACACAGAATCTGGCATAAAACTGAGTAGATTTATTTAGGGTTGCCCTTGAACATTGTGAGTGTTTAAGCCAGATTTACAAGAATATAGTCACGGATGATTCATGTTGAGATGATGTTTTTCTTCCTTGTAATGGGACTAGGTAGCATATGGTATCGCTGAAAATTGTTAAATGCAGAGCACTGATTTATTACACAGCAAAAAGTTTGGATTTTTAGTCTAACGCTGAGCAGAAAGCTTTGTAAACAGCTCTGGCTGCTGGTTTGAATTGGCTGCACTACTGTGTTGTAGTGGTAAATTTTCAAAAGTATTCCTTTAAATGAAAACATCACTCTTCACAGTTGTGTATGTGCCCCCCATTGCAATGGAGTGAATATATGAACTCACTGGATTTTTCATTAAAGGAGAGGGGAATTATTTTATTTTTTTTTAAAGACTGCCTGAAACAGCTTTGAATGTATTGCTCATCAGCTCTGCCTTGACAGTTCACCTAGCCTTTTAGCCATCCAGAGGGATGCTTATTTTCTTACGGTTCAGTCATGCTCTATGGGATGACAACTTAAAAAATGAAATCCTTGTCTTATGTGGGAAGTAGAGGTATTAAGACTCTGTAAATACATAGTTTTCTTCCAGTCTAGCCAAAACCTCTTCCTTCTGTGTTTTGGCGTTTGGTTTTGGCTTTTGTCTTCTTTTTTTGACTCCTGGAGGGTTTTTTTGGTGGGGCAGATAGGAAAAGAAAATACTCCTTGACCCTTCCAGTGCGCGAGGGAAAGTGTACTAAAGTACAGTTATAGAGAACATAAATTCCCATTGTCTATTTCCTTGTGCTCTCCTGATTTTTTTTTTATTCATCTTTTAGATGATTATAATGTTTTCGGAGCGGGCATAATTTCTGCTGTGGCTTTGTAGGTCTTACTACAGCATAAGTGAAGCTCACAGGTGCTATAGTAATATAGATAATAAATAGCTGGTCATAGGAGTACATTGATTATGCTTTTTCAAAAATGAATTAAGCAATAAGGAGGAACCTTCCATTTAAACCTTAGAGCAGTATTTGTGTTTGTCTTTTCCTTTAATAAAAAACTTGATTCTAATTTATTTGTAAACATTAAAGTACTGTTTAAGACAGACCTTATGCCAAATTTGGTACTGCTATAATGGATTTACCATCTCATTGAAGGAGATGGGAATTAGGTCAAAGATACATAGCATCTGTTAGAAAGAATATATATGCTCCCGCAGCTTTGTAAGTTTTTGCATAAAAATCAGATGAGTCTGTTGTCTTACTTGGTTTATGACAATCTGCCTTTCAGTTCAGGGTTACTTGTGTGTTTCTTTCCTCTTATTTTGACTGGTTCAGGTAAAGTTTAAGTATGCTGTATCCTTAAGAAAAAAAAATACTTGACATCATTAAAAAACTGATGTTATTTAATAAAAGGAAGTAGTATCTATCGTTAAGGGAATTAACTAATGACCTCTTGTTACCATCGCCTCCAGGATCTTAGATCCTCCCTTCACTTGCCTCATTCTTAGTCATACATTGGAAAAGGAAAACAGGCTTTCCCCCCTCCCCCAACTCCTAAGCAGTTTCTCAACTTCAGATGAACTGATCGTTGACCTAAACCATGTGAATAAACTGAAGTCAAGAAAATACTCCCTTTCCTCTTGCAGAACATACTACTGTTATTAAAACTTGCCTAGCATGTCAATTAACTCTAGTTCCCAGTTTTCACCTGTACATAGAATATTTTGTAAAAGCACTAGCCTCAAATGAATTTTAATTTATAACATTTTTAAGATTAACATTGGTTGTGGTTTCAGTTTTAACTCTAAGCTTCTTTCAAAAGAGGGGAAAAACATTTCTTATCTGGAAAGTATGCGAGTGGCAGAGCAGATAAGATAATTGAGACCTAAATGTGAGCTGGGATGGAAACAGTCTCTGTTAAGAGTCAGGTCTCATCCGCTTTGCCACAGTCAGGCGGTGCTTTAATGCATACTAATGCGATGAGTTTTCTCATCCTGTGGAGAATGCAGTGAATTTTGACTCTGCTGCTTTTGCATTAAGAGACACGAGCCTTTAGCTGAAGTCTTAGAGGCTCATATTTTTACAGTCATGAGCTTTTTGTCATTTGGGAAGCAGGCAGCCAAAAATAGGAGGATTTTATGGCTCTCCTGCCTGTAATCACATTTTGCTCCTAAAGTAAGGAATAGAAATAAAAAAAAATGTTCCAACTTGTTACACTTAGGCAGTCATTTCCCAGAATTTCTTGTGTGCATTTCCTTCTCTGTGGAGGATAACAAGCTTTCCATTTTCAGCTCTTCCCATAGACTAAAAGCGCCTGTTATGGTGGTAAAGCATGTGTGTTCAGCACTTGATAATGGCCCAGGTGGGTGGGAGGTAGTAGTGCAGGTATCTAAAAGGACAAACTACTGTAATTACTTTTTAATACACTGTCTTATTTTTACTGTAACTCTGCTTTTGCAATTTACAACTTTGTATTTTAGGGTTGCCTTACTAGAAAGTATGTAATTTCAAATGAAGTTTGACTTACAGAAGCAGATACAAGAGGCTTTTTTTTGTTACAAAATCAGTATTAGGCTTAATATTTTGATCCAGGAAATCTAGTCCAGCAATTAGACCTGCTGCAGGTGTCAGAAGCTGTAATCCAGAAAAGGAGCTGGTTCTTTGTAGCGCCGTATCAACCATGACATGAATCAAAACATACTGAAGTTGCACATTTGGGAGCTATAGAAACTGCAACTAAATGTGTGATACACAACAGGAGCAGTTCAGATCCTAAAGGCTGACTGAATATTACTTTGGACAAGTGCTCCAAATCTCAGGTGTGTTGGGGTCCTTCTCTACATTTCAGGTTTCCAGCTTTATGTTATAGTGAGATTTCTGCTAGTATGGCCACGATCATTTAACACCTTAGAATGCAGTAGCAGAAAGTTGCTGACTAAGGCTTGTTGTTAATTTTCTTTTTCCTGGCTACCTGAGTATTCTAGACAATGTTGTTTATATTTTTGAGCAGTTTTATTGTTTCTTGATATACTGAGTCCAAACCAGCCATAGGTGGTAAAGTGAGGTTGTGGTGTGATCTGTTACACATTTTGTATTGGATCCAGGCTCTGGAGACATCCAGAGAGGCAGAGGGTCAAGAACCCCAGTGTACTGACATGCAGGCTGGTGACTGGAGCCCCAGGCTACCAGTACAGCTCTGCTGGTGTTTAAGGTCAACTCCTTGCAAATATTTTAGGAAGGCTTATATTCAAATGCTATTTATAAGACCAGACTAATTTCTTTCTTCATAATGATGGTGTGTTGGCTGATGACAGGGCAGGAATCTGGAAGATCTGGATTCTGTATGCCACTAGTCAGCTGCATATCCGCAGGGAAGTCGTTTGCTAGCTTTCTGCCTCAGTTTTTTATCTGTATTTACATGGGGAAAAAAAAAAAAGCTGACTAATACATGTCTCACAAGGCTATGAGAGCACAGTTAGTAGCCTCATGCTGTGAGACCTTTGGAAAACACTATAGGAATGTTCAAGGGGCTTATTATGGTTAAGGCCCTTGCAGTGAGAGAACTGGTTAAGCCTGGGTTATTGTTAGACCATTCATTAAGGAGACCTAATAGTTGAAGCTATGATAGTAGCTGTTCCTGGTTTCACCTTCAATTACCCTGGGCAGATACAGACTGCTGCAATGCTGGAGCGCTGCAGTGATCTGGAGTAGAACTAGAGCATATACATTAATGTTTGAGTCTGCCTTGAGCACTTCATTTCTGTTTCACGGCAGGTTTTGCATGCAGGTCATGCTGTAGCCTAAGTGAATTTTTGCAGTTTAACATCATGATGATTACTTATTCTGCCACTAGTGAGCCTTTAGCACCTTCTTGCCAGAATAAATACTATATATTCAGCTGAATTTTTCCTGTGTGTTTGCCTAACACTTTTAATCTGCCATGTTTTGACTTTAAATTGAACAAAACAGTAAAAAAATGTATTAGGCAACAGAAATTCTAGTACTCAGTATTAAAAGGTGTAAACTAAATATTAACCTCTTGAGATTTGGCCATCTTCAAGCTCAGGTTGTCCTTTCACAACCTGTAGTCTTTTGACAACCTGTGAAACTTCTGTGTGAATGCTCATGTTGTGGTTTTTAAAAATTCATTTGATAGTATGTTGGTAAAATACCTGTCAGAATTTTATCCCTTCTGGCCAGCATTATAATAAGCAACTATGCAAGAAAAAGAGAAAAACCGATTTTAAGAAAGACTGGCTATCAGGGTTTTTTTCCAAAACTAAGTAATCTTGTCAGTTGTTAGCAATGGGATCTTATTAAACTTTAATAACTTTCTTAAAATTCAGCAGTGCCACACTCGTGTACTTGAAAGTCAAGATACAGTCTTGACAACTGAGGTCTAAATCCTTGTATTTCTGTTTGTGTTTGGAGTTTCATCTCTTTATGATTGTATATGCAAGCTGTTTTCTGTGTCTTGACAATTTGAAATGTATTGACTGAAAGAAAATTACAGACTTGGATTCCTATTAAACACAGGGCTTGAGGAGGTAGAGATCAGGGGTTTGGGAGCATGAAATGGGTTGTGAATGTTAAATCATGAGTCTGTAAATTAACATGAATTTTAAGTTGATGTTACTGCTGAATTAAAACCAGCTGTTACTTTAGCCTCTCCTTGCCCCCACTGAGTTGTGTTGGCATAACCTTTGTGCTACCAGAGTGTGATACACAGTTAGGAAACTGATCCAGCTGCAAAATAACCATGTTTAGCAAAGCCAGTGGTCTGGGGGTAGGAACAGACAGATGGGGAATGAGGGTGAGGCTGAAAGGTAGAAACTTCTCCCTAGGGAAGTAGGGGCAGTACTGCTGAATTATACAATGAGTTACTTTTTTTTTTTTTTTTAAGAAAGATAATACACCAAACAAAAAACCCCACATACTACTGTTGAGTGTAAGTTCATGAGTAAATTAGTGAGTTTCACTTTCTGTTTCTTGTGCATGAGCAGGGTCTAGCAGCATTTGTGTTGTCTTGGGCTGCAAGCTGCAGGGCTGAAGACTCGAATCCAAATCAACATGACCTCCTTTCACTGCATTTTACCTTGTGTTCGGAAAGCGCTTTTTTAGGAATCCCATGTTCAGTGCTTTATATTGATTATGCCTGCCTTTTGGGTTTTTTAAAATGTTTTTGTGTTCAGATATGCAATATAAACAAGGAAAGGATTTTTTGCAAGGCTGACATGTTTTGCTGTAAGTTAGTTTTTCTGTGTTTTATAGCCTATGCAGAAAAATATCCTTGCCTTAGGAAATGGGGGAAACCCACAAGCAGAATGCTTGTCTCGGGCAGTGAGAATACACATAAGCAAACAGGTATTGTCAGACACAAAGTTTTGTTTCATACTTCGGGTATACATCAGCTTTTCAAAATGTTGGGTCATGGCACCGTATGACAGGAATCATGTGAAGGTGAAGCTATGTATTAATGTTAAAGTCCTATTTGTTCTTGAAGTGTGAGAATTACTTGCAGTATGTAACCAAGAACCTAAAATTAGAAAAGGAACCACCAATGCATATAAACTTTCTTCAAATAGATTGTTTCACTAACACAAATGAGGCAAGTTTCCATTTGTTTGCCTTTTTCTTTACAAAGATCTTTAGTTTAGGTAAGCAGTACAGCACAACAGCAATCTTTTGAGCATTGCTGAGCCCACCTGGCTTCCAAAACCATCCAGGGCATTTGTGGTGAATGAGTAAAGAATAAAACATCTCATTTAAATGACATTTGGCTTCTGGTGGCAGGACCTCCCTGTCCAAAGAGCACTTGCAGCTGTTGTCGGTGAAGCTGTGGGTAAGAGTCTCAAGGGTGTGTAGAGAGGAAGTCAAAGAACTTTCGCATTTACGATCTCTGTCTTCCCAGTTGCCTTAAACAAAAAGGACAGCTTAATTTGTGTCATCATTCATAAATTAAGAACTCTTGAGAGGTTCAGCTGAATGCTGAGTGTCTGGATGAAACTCCCTCTCTGTCCTGTGCTTTTGTATTCCTGCAGCTTGATAGCTGTGTTGGAGATGGTAAGATTGTGTACATGAAGAGTTACCGCTCTCATCTTGGGTGCCTGGCAGAAGGAACTTCCTAGTGCTGACTGCTAACATTGAAGAACCACGGGTGTTTGCTGCTGCTCTCAGCAAAAGGGGGATGTAGAGTGGAATCTACCTTCCCCCCAGCTGAAGACTGATTTAAGACAACAGTTGCAAAGCTCAGACTGACTTAATGAAATAGTTTGCTATCCTTCCAGTCACCAGAGGTCTGTCCTGGTTGAGGCAAGCAACTAGGAGGAGTTGTGGTGGTTTTTCTTTAAAAAAAACCAGGGTATTTAAAACCAGACTTTTGCACTTTGGTGGTTAACTGGTGGTCAGGGAGCTGCATCTATACGCAGCAGGGAAGATTTTGGTTCCTGTTTGGGTATGTGGCACACCCTGCCCAGGCTGCTGTGCCCAGTGGTTAGCGTTCCCTCTGGAGGTGCATTAATATGAGGTATATGACCTGGAGCCATCTCCTGGTCTAAGTGCATTTTTAAATAGGACATTTTAGTGTCAGGGTACCAGTAGAGAACAAAGTCTTTTGAATAACTGTCATGTGATTTATTCTGTCTTCTCAGGGGAAAAACTGTATGTGATGTAGAGGGGTTTTTCTATTCATGAATTTGTACATGCTGCCTCTTTTTTTAGAGAGGGCAGATTAGAGGAGAACACCTTTCCTTTTTAGTGGAAGCTTGCAAAGATTTTTTGGAAGGCTTTTGCTGCTTCTGTACATTACTCTGATGTCTAGGACCACCTTTTGAGTGGGACATCTGCACAATTAAGTTTTACATTATCCTAGGTTTCCTTTTTTTTTCTTCTTCACCCACTATCACTTTGTATCACATTATATTTTATGTACAAACAGTGAAACACAAATACACCTAAAATGTTCTCCTTAAAAGGTTGCGTTTTCAGGGAGGTTTAATCCCTGTACTGGCATTAACAGCAAGATAAATGAACATGCTGATGTTCTACAGTGAGATTAAACCAAATTGTTTTAGTGACACTTCAAGGTGGAGGGCGCAAAGCTCAGAAATGAAAATTGCTTTTCTATTTTATGAGTAGTCAAAATATTTTGGAATTAAAGGCAAAATTGAAGTTGAGTAAATTGATATTTTTTTTTTAACTGCTTGTACTAAGAGCTCATTTTATATAATTACTGGGGTGTGACTTTAAATTCTGGGCAGGACTTTGTGGCTTGTTAGCATCAAGTTCAGCTTGTGATGTTGCAATGAAGAAGGAAGTGAACGTGTGCGTGCTTGGGGAGGGGGTGAGCAAAGCACTTCTGCCTAACCGCATAAGGTGGGAATTGCAGCTGGCTGGTTATTTTTAGCTTCTATCTCATTCTGAATGTGAATCTTTTTTTCATCAGAATGTTTGATAAATGAAGGTTTTATTGTTTTGAAGAATGTTTTTCACATTAAAAAGTACTAAACATAGACGACTTCTTCACCCCATTTTTATTCACTAAACCTTTAAGTCTTTTTAACCTCCCAGAGCTGCAGGACTGGGTGTGATGAATTTCACAAGTATCTCTATCTGCTGTTAATTTTCGCATTTGTACGTCCGTAGCTAAGAGTATAAACATACTAGGGATTGGAAGGAAAGGTGAGAGACACCTTTTAGATCAGCCTCTGTAGCTGGAGAAATACAGAAGCTTAATTAAAGGAAAAAACTAAAAATAGTGGGTCTGATTTTGCTCCTTTCTTGCAAAAACCTGCAACATGTTCGTAAGGACTTTTTTGTGGGTAGGAGAGACAAGAGATACCATCAGTTTCCATCAGTGTGTTTTCCAGTCACTTGTAGTAGTGATTCATTTTTGTTCATTTGTTCATCCTGGCCTGAAGGAAGACATATAGAATGTTTCCATTTTAAGTTCTTCAGCATAGTGGATGAATAGACTTACCCTTCCTGTGTTGATTTTTGCCACAGTGGGTGAGCTTTCCTTCCTGGGATCAGTCTGTTTTGCTGCACTGGCCTAAAATATCCACTCTCTGAAAGCTCTTGGTGTGCTATCAGAGCACCAGTGGAAGAAAACGTTCTAACCATTTTGCTTCAGGGTTGCTGATCTTAAAATGCACTGATAAAAATAACAAGCTTTCTAAGCACATATAGCAATGTTTTCCTGGCTCCCTGCCTCTTCCCGCCATATTAGATGCCATTAAAGGCTACCAAAACTCAACAATCCCCAAGTCAAGTGCGTAGTAGCCATGTGCATTTACTGCAGCATTAATAGTTTATTCTGGGCTTTCTTAAAGGAAATTAAGGAAATTTTTAATAGATGGAAGCCCTCTGCCTGCTTCCATGGTATGGTAAGTATCACACAAGCAGCAGTAGTGCATGCATGCTTTTACTGCACCAGGTAGTATTCTTCAGCCTCTGGTAACAAGAGAGAGCTTGGGGATCCTGAGTTGTCTTCTGGTCTTTGGTTAGACTGCCAGCTGCACAAGTTGTGTTGCTACTTTTGTAAGGAATAGCTGTGAAACAGTCAGCTCACTTCAGAAAGGCCAGTAAAAAGCATTTGGAGTTTAAGTACTGTCTGTATCTGCTGACTTGTCACAACAGCTCTGAAAAACAGCGATGACCAGAAGAGATGAAAAGCTTTCTGTGTGCAGCAGAGGGTACGTACCCTGCTGTAATTTTGGGGCTGAAAGAGCAGAAGTAGAGATGGCTCATGGTAACCTTTAATAAACAGCATGGTGCTGACATGACAGTGAAATGCTGCCATATTGGGGCACTGGGGCCATATATTTTCTCTCCTTATTTACTCTTATACAATGTGTCTTGAAATTATTTTTATACTGCTTTAAACTGACTCATGCTGACTCAGTTTAGCTGTGAAATTCCAAGGGCTTACAATTTAGAGTAAGGTTTTCCTCTATTACCAGAGCATCTCTTATGTTGATCTTGAAGGATCTGCTGCTCTCCCTGTCGTCGTCTTTCCCCAAGACCGTTTCATTCACCAAGGTCATGTTAGGCTCAGTCTACATTTGCAAATATGTTTGTGGTGGCTCTTTCACATTTTCTGCTGAAGAAGCTGCATTGAAATCTGTGGTGTCTGATACTAAATAAGAAAGACCTGGTGGTGAATGCTTTCAATTACTGGTTGCATAAACCAACTCCGGTAGGAAGCACAGGGCTAAGAGGCATTTCCAGGCCAAGAGAGGCAGAAGTATTTGTAACAGTAGCTAAATTCCTTGTAACTTTTCCAGAATCTTTATAGAGTAATCTGGGCATATTCCACTGTTCTCAGAAGCAGCTTTAAAATTTTATCCTCCCTCCTAAATTACATGCCAAATGATGCATTTACAGAATTGAATCAAGAAACCTCTGGTGGCTCAAATGGAAATCTCAAACCCGTATGTAAGGTTCTTCTGAAGTGTGTAACTTACAGCAGGTGGTCAGGAAGCTCTGCTGCCTGTGTTGGGACTGACTTAAACCCAGATCTCAAACCCCCAGAACTTCCAAGGACAAATGTGTACCAGAAAACAGACAAAATTTTGCTGTGGAGTATGTTTGAATAGCTTCTGAGCATTAGAATATTTGCTGGCCTGTAATTAATTTCAATTATGATATGTTTTGATTGGCTGTCAAAAACATGCTTTTGAATTTGATGCACATTTTGTGCTGGTCATCTTGTTCCTTGTCCTTAAAGTGGTGGTCCTCTGTCTGTCCCTGTCTTTGGAGGTAGTACAGCCTCTTGAAGGACACTTAGGCTTCTGTGTAGCCTTTAAAAATGTGCTAGTTTTGTTTAGCATTTGTCTTGGGTTACCCTTTGAGATTTACAGGGCATTTTATGTTTGTTTTGACTGTTAATTTATCTCACTTTCTCAGTAAGTCCAGTCTTTTCTGGCAGTGGGTTGTAGGATGGGAGGATTAGGATGTTCTCGGAGCCTGTGTTTGGAGTGCTGTGCTTCAGGGTGAGCACTTGGATTCTTTTTCCCTTAGCCTTTGTGTTGAATGTGTGATTGAAAAGGCTGTGAAATTAATGTGATTATAGAAATGAAATCAAGGGTTTGATGTCGTAGTCATTCAGATGTGAAATGACCTTGCTGCTTGTGCTTCCTTTAGCGCTTCTATGGTATTGCCCCATCTTTGGTAACAAAATACTCTAAAAGTCCTGCTGTTGCATAGTGGTGGGGCTTCTCCCACTCAGCTCATTTATTAATTTGTAAGCGTGGCACTGACATTTCAGTTGAAAACTATTTTACACTCTGCAGACTTAAACGTTACTGGTCGTATTTACAGTATAGTGGCTGGTTAATAAATATACACTTGGCAAGCTGTGGGATGCTTGCCTGCTGTGTTATTATTAACATGTGGTGGGAACGGTTGTCTTCCCGAGTAACACTCGTATAGCTATAATGTACACAAAATGTTTTTTAAAACACTATTTTAAAATGCTAGTGTTCATATTCAGCTGTTGACCAGAGATGTGAATGATGCAGTGATGAGAGTTGGTGGTCTTTAAATTGCTGAATTAATGCAGATGTACTTCAGGGTGGTTTTTGTTTGATTGTTGTGGGTTTTGTGTGGTTTTTTTAAGAAGCATTTTGAAGCTGTACATGTTCTGTGTGTGTATAGTAGGGTAGCTAAATCATACTCTGGAAAAGACCAGTTTAAATCTACTTAATCCAGGCTAGGTGAATGTAGAGCTGCAATATAAGATTCCTGATGCCTGTTAGTGTAATTTAGCCTAGACTTACGGGTGCACAATGTCATACTGAAAACAGTGTCATGCTGAGCTCACTCTGCATCCTATGAAGCCACCTCGGGGATGCTACGCTTTGTGAGCACTGTCAGCTGAAAACTAAATTGGGACAACCAGATCACTGCATGGATTCTGCAGATGTTCTTCAGGTGGAACTTCCAGTGATGACTGACATCATGTGCCCAGCAGTCCTTACTGTTCGGAGATCCTGCTGAGTCTTAAAGCTTCCTGATTCTGCAAAATCAGTTCTTGCAGTTCTTGTGAGTGGGGGGAGCAACAGTGCTCTACTTCTCTCCATCAAACAGTTAAGCTACTTAGAAGCCATAGTTTTATTCTTTATAGAGAGGGAAATAAGACGGTGCAAGCACACCTTTATATTATATACATAATTGTGCTTACATTATACACTCTTCTTGTACTAATACAAACTCTTATGCATACAGTTAACATTTTACTAGAAAGGTGAAACATGACAAACATGAAAATAAAACAGCTACCTGTGAGCTTTTCTTCAGACTCCCAGAGATCTGTGTGACAAATCTGTTTTGTTTTGTATTTTGATCATGCTTCCTGTAGCTTAACTTAAAATATGTTAGGGCAGATGTTTGCCATTGTATGCATAGGCCTCCCCATCTAATGTACTTTCCTGTTGCTTCAGGGAATTTGGATTTGCATTTTTTGGAAAGCAGGAGGGACCTGGGATTTGAATGGATTTCCATATGTAGAAGTTTTGGTTACAGTGTTCAGGTTTTGTATCTTCATCTCATCTGTGTAGCACTGATTGCAGCTAGAAACAAGATACTGGATACATTAATATGGCTGTGTTGACATGTTTTGATTCTGCTTTCATATTGAATGAATTGCATTGCACTTGAAGGCCACATGACGTCTGAAAAGAGAAAACATACTGGTAAAATTTATATTCTCCTTTGGAACTAAACGAGCCATAAATTGCTGCGGTACAGGTCTGTGCCTTACTTTGTTGCTACCAACTGTAGTGATGTGGTTCGTTTGCACAAACCCTGAATTTATTGTACATATTTGCAAAGAATTCCAGCTACTTTGTATGGTGTGATACCTGGAAATGCCCTAATCGGGAATCTTCTGAAGAAAATTCAACAGCTGGGAAAAAATAAAATCATCTTATGCTATGTCTGATGCTGATAAGGGGGTTCTGTGAGTGCTGGGGAAAACTGTGTGTTATTATAGTTGTTTTATCACCTGCTATGGAAGGCTTGCTTATACCACTGATTGCAGAATAAGCAACTTTTATAAGTTGAAAGTTTAACTGAAAGTTTCTAGTTGCTGCTTTGAACTTGCTCGTACAGTTCTTGTTACAGTGCTCCTGTGGTAATTAAGCACTTGTCAACAGCCAAGTACTACGTAGTTATCTTTGTTCTTGTTGACATACTACTGCTAATTTATTACAATAGCATTGAGGACTATTCAAATATAGTGCCACATTTAGCAAAGCTATGTAGGAAATCGTATTTGAGTTCATGCTTGGAGAAATCCATTGTCGCTATAAATATTGCAGATAAATGGGATGGTGTCCCATTTTACAGTAAGTCTCTTGTCTTGAGAGAGCTAACGACCGGTCCGTGGTTGTACAGGGAGCCTGTATGAGTCTGGGAACTAATTGTCAGTAAAGACCAAATTCCCTCTTATGGACTGTTACTGGGACAGCAGATAGGTTTTTTTTGTACTCAAATGCTGGGGCTTTAATTCCCTTTGCAGTCCCTTTCATGGTGAAAAATAGTGAATTTTACTGTGTCAGTGGTATTGTGGAAACAACTGTCCTTCCAAGTAGTTCAGCCTTAATGGGATGGGGTGTTGCTGGTTTGTGGTGGATTTGTTCACTCCATTGATAGATGGGGATGTAACTTAAAGGTATTCAAAAGTGAGGTGGAATTTCTCTTTTGTCCTACTGGATTTTTATCAAGAGTCCTGGTAATTCAAGAAGGCCATCTTGTACTTTCTGAAGGTGACACTACTACTATTCAGTAATTCTAGGAGCCTGAGGGCTTATCTGGAAGTGTTACTAGTTTGCTACTTGCGCACAAATGTTTGAGCTGTTATTATCAGCTTAGAAGTCAAAACCAAAAATGTATTGTTATTTGGAGTACGCCACCAGTGCTCCAAGACTGTATGAATTTTCATAGATATCCTGTATCCTCCTAGTTTCTTTGCAGCTGTATTGACCATTTGACCATATTGAAATTGGTCAAAACAATATAAAATAACTTCATAAAAGTTTGGCTTGGAACTTGAATTTGTGCCTAGCAAAAGACTCGTCTCATCAGTACCTAGTAATGTAAAAACTAATTCTATGTTGTCAGTGAAGTTGCATTCTTTCATTAGAAGATCATCTGGTAATTCGACCTGGCTTTTAAAATCCATATTGTTCTGACTGACCAACCTCAAACCTAGAACTCAGGTAAATTTATATTTTCCACATCACAGTCCATCTCTTACAAAAGGTAGTGGTGGACTGCTTAGAAAGTAAGAAAGGTGAACATAACCAGAATGCTTTTAAGTTCAGGACAGATCGGGATTTACTCCTGAGGTGGCTGCTGCTGTGGATGTAGCCTCTGAGAGGTTTTTGTGGGACTCAAGCATCTGAGAGGAGGAACAGAATGAACTGGCTCTGCAGTGTGAGGGATCTAGCTGTCAGCAGAGTAAATGTAACGTGTCTCCGTGATAGGGGCCATCTGGAGATGGGGGAAGGAGTATGTCCGTTGAAAATGAGGCATTTCTATTGTAGTATTTTGGAGTGGAGAGAAAAATGATGCAGCACTTGAAGACAGAGGCAAGTGCTATGGGGTGTTGAAGTTCCGTTGTCTATTTACTTTCCTCCTTGTAAGTGTCTTCACATTAATTCTATTTGTTTAAATTAGTTTCTCTTCCGGTATCTTCTGTCCTTTAATATATCTTGACAAAACTTATATTGCATTCAAATGAACTGGGGAATGTTTGCCCAAAGTAATTTTTCTAATTGTAATTTCTTATTTGAAATTTGCTGTCAGTATGTTCAATATAATGTGTGTTTATTGATAGAAGTTATTTCTTCTCATTCATGTGGGCTGCCTAACTGATTCCTAGAAAATATAGGGGGATTTCCTACTGTGACTCATCTTAGAAGTAGCAGATGCTACATGCTCTCAAACTGTTTATGGTTGTTTCTGAAGTCTCAATAAATATAATTGAGTGTTGGGGACTCAAAAATATATTGGATGACCTTAATGATTACACACTGCTACTATTTTCCCCTTTTTAATGAGGATACTTATGTGAAATCTTTATAAAGGGTGCTTTCTTCCATTTGTGTTCTTTAGCAGTACTGTGAAAATGTGTTTCCATTTTGAAATTTCATTTTCACTCTGCTGTCACCAGGGAATGGCTCTAGCTGTAGTACTCTAGTAGGTCTCAGAGATCTTCCCCATCTTTTCTTTATTTTTTTTCATTTAAACACTCTTTAACCCCAGGGGTTAAAGTAATTCTTGAGCCCTATGCCACTCACAAGCAATTCAAGCACCAGTCCCTTATCAGAAGTAGATGCAGTCCCTGGCAGTGAGTCTGTGCTGCTGTAGAGTTTCTGCGTAGCTGCACATCTCAGATACAGGAGAAGTGAGTCTGCAAGTGCTGTGCAATTGTCAGCAGACCGACAACTTCAGTGCCTCTGAAGGGCTGAAGAGTATCTTATGGTGTAGCTTCATGTTTGATGTGGTCATGTTTGGGTGTGCAGCACCACAAGGTGGATGGGGTTAAAGATGCCAAGGAACTGTGCCCAGCTGGAATGTCCACCTGTAACTGGCATTTCTCTGCAAACTGGGAATCGAAGAGACAAGGAGCTGCTTGGGCTGGAGGTGCTGGGAATGCCTGCCCTGGAACACAGCTTCCCCTGTTCTGCCAGCTGAAGAGGCAGGGTGAGAGAGGAGGGTGGAGAAGGAAAGGACAGAGACATTTTGAAAGGATATCTAAGGGAGGGGCTCTCCTGCAAGCTGGATGTGCAAGATACAGAGCTCTGGCTTGCAGTCTTAAGGATCAGTTTTGGTTCCAGAGCTGTCCAAATAAAACCAACCTACTGTTTCAGAAGCTGTCGTGTCAGTTTCTTCCAGTGTGGAGGTCTGGATTCCCATGCAGGGAGAGATCTTGCCTGGAGGCACACAAGGTGCTCCAGAGAAGCCCCAGAGTGTCAGTGGAGTGCTGTCACATCCAGACCCACTTTCAAATCCAAGAGAACCATAAGGCTTGCTCTGTTCCGCAGTTGAGAGCAGCTTGCTGAGGTTAAAATATAAAGCTTTGGGGAGCAGCTGAATGGCCGGCAGCTGGGCTGTAGGGTGCAGGCCTCTGCAGCGATGCCCTTACCCAGCTTCTTTGTGTAGTAGAAGTTTAAGACCTGGAGAGATGTAGCTGTCTCATGTTTGGGGAATATTCCCTAAATTTGCTCCCTTGGTTGTCCAGGAAGTGTGGTGTTTGTCTCCTGGCTTGTCTTATGAATATATTTTAATGTGGGGCTTGTCAGGTTAGGGAGGTTGCCTGTCCTTGTGTTGGTAGCTGATATGGAAGTGAACAGAAGAACACGGGCTAGTGCAATGTTGTTAGAAGGGCAGCACTTTTGTTTGGAAACACTTAAATGAGTAGTGCTGCCTTATCTTCCTGGACACGCAGTGAAATATCGAAGGAAGAATGGAATTACATTGTTACTTGAGGTTTTAATGGGGAACTGGCAAGTCCTTTTAAGTGCTTTTCCTACTAGTCATCATACTGACTGGTACCTCCTCCAGATTGCAGAAATGGGCCTTTCCTGTAGTTACGGTAGAGTGAGCAAGCAACAGTTCTCAGTGGAAAACTGCAATGTTGCATTTGTAAGGAGAAGCCGATTTTGCAAAGCTAGACACAATTGGCGTTCCCAGCCCAAGGTTGCTGTGGGAAGTGGAGCAGGGAGGGGTGCTTCATCCCTGCTGTGCTGGGGAAAAGGGGAAGCCTGGAGCTGAACCTTGCTGCGGCATTGCACTTCCTTAGCAGAGCAAGATGAGAAGGAGGCAGTTCCTCTGTTTGGCTTCATTAATAGAGAGTTTAAGCACAGGATAGGTTTGCTCTGTAATCTCTTTGTACTCATATTCTCTGTGAAAGCGTGCTCTTGACTGAGGAGAGGTGTAGTTGTGGTTTTTTAAGTGTCTGTACCCAGCATAATTTCAAATTGTTTTGAAATATCTGTGTTTGAGTTTGAAAGAGAACTTCTTTGTTATTTGTTTCAGTGGGGCTTTGGTTTGTTGGGGTTTTTTTTTTCCAAGTGGGGATTTTTGTTTGGTGTTTGTATATATATATTTTTTTTCAAGTCACAGAATACTGAAATTTGGCTAGGTGAGAAATGTTCAGCTCTGCTGATGTATGTTGTTTGTATGCAAATATTTGGTGTTTTTTTCCCATAGTTAAACTTCAACAATGTTGATTTTTATGGTATTACGAGTATTATGATGAGAAAATCACAAAACTGTGTGGTTATTTGATGAAAAAGAACTGATCAGAAGAATTCAGTGCACTTTCCCCTAAAGGGTTTCCCTCCTTGGAGACAACTGCTTTAAACTTGTAAGATATATGTGTAAAATTCATGGTAGCTCTGGTAATCTTTATAAGGTATTCATTGTTGCTGTACTAGATTTAGTTATATATTTGTACTATTTATGGATTAGTTAGGAAGACAGAAAAGAGTTTTTTCTCTGTCTTCCTTCCTAGAGTATCCTATCCTAATGGAAGGAGTCACTGGATGCTCCTGTACAGCAGTGACCTTGGTACAGTTGACTTTCTGAAGCCCCCTGAGCTCCTTTAGGATTTTGGGCTGATGTGACCATAGAGTAAAATATTGAACTATCATTAATTTATTAGTTAATGCTATAATTTTTCATTCTTTTAATTTGTGGTAATATGCCCCAGTCTGCAAAAAAACCTTACTTCATTCATAGAGCATCTCAGCAGTCCCCAATTAAAAATATTTGTCACTTAAGCACTGTAGTGCGTAGAGAATATAGAATTATCATTTAGTATTTCAGTCAGCTTTTAATTTCTTCCCAAATATATAAATATATATAGTTTAAAAAAAATAACTGAAGAACTCTACTTTTCTGGCTAGGGTACAGGATTGGATTCTTTCACAGTTTTGCCACTAGTATCCCCTTAGGTTCATTATGCCTTAGATGCTGAATCCATAAAATAGGGCTGCTACTATGTACATGAGGCACCAAGAGCTAAAATAGTGCTGCAGACTTTCAAAAACTGGTAATTCTTTGATTTATTCATGAAGTGGGGAGCATAACTCTTGAAAATTTGATCAGATGCCAGTTCCCTTCAGTAGCCACTCAATTCAGAAACCTTTTTATAGCTGTGCAAACATCTCTGAAGACTGTTAGGCTTAATTAATGTTTAAGACTCTTGAACAGAACATGTCATGAAAAGGGAAGCTTTTCTAAGGGACCGTAGGGAGGCAGGCAGGAGTTTTGCTTCAGGGAATAGGAAGGCAAAGGACATACCAGCATTTAAGTAGAATAAGTTTGTATCTGTTCTCTCACGTAAAGATATCCTGTTTGTGTCTTTTAGAGAATTACTGTTATTCAGTGTGCTGAATTGACAGGCATGTATGCAGAAAATTTCACGTGGACTTTGTTTTAAATGTCTAAAGGCAGTTTTAGTATTAAAAAAATTATAGAATGGTTTTGTTTAAAATTATGTACCCCTCACAAAAAGTTTTTCTGTGGTGTGAGTATTGCTAAGCCTGATAAAATGGTCATGAAAACACTCAGTCAGGCAAAACTGCCTTGAATTTCTTCCACTGGCAAAACAAAACAATATTTATATTCTCTCAAGGGTCAAGGATGGTGACCGTTCCTCTGGGAAATTGCATCTTTTCTTTGTGCATAAACCTGTTATGGATCCTAAAATGAGTATTTTCATATGAGCACTGACATTTTCCTGCACATATGTTTTCTGTGTAATGCAAAACACTATCAAACAGCAGAAAACCTTTATCCTGCGAGCACGTTCAGTGCTTCTGCTGCTGTAGTAAGGTTGCATGATATTCTTTATCAGTAGAAGATTGTTTTCCTGTATTGAAAACTTGCTTAACAAATGTATCAAAAAACCCTCAAACCTTGTTTCCCTGCTCTACCTCCTCAACAGGTACTTCTTCCCCGAAGTCTAAACTATCAATGGTGAAATGTTAAGTGGAAAAGAAACTGTAATCACAAGATAGGAATGGTTGCGTGGATGTTTGTATATATTTGCCTGGACAAATATGATTGGATTATTTCTGGAGAATTTGCCTTAATATTGTAAAGTGTGTATTTTGTAGTTGTCTTGTACCTGTGTGAGATATGGGGATCTGTTTCCTAGAGGAATTTAAACTGAGTGTCCATACCCAAACAGGTGAAGGTATGGCATCGTTAACAGAGAAGAGAATGAAACATGGGAGAATGAGTGTTGCACCCAGCATTTGCGATGGGAGAAGGACTTCAGTTTGTCTTAATAGAAAGCAGAACTGGAACAGGCTGACATAAACGACTGACTTTTTCTGATTTAAGTCCAACAACGTTGCCTGCAGGGGAAAATACTCTTGGCAAAGACGCTGCTAGTGATGAAAGCTTTACTGTAACAGTTAAGCTTAGTTGTCTTTAGATAAAAACCTCATGTATTATTTAATCTTCAGTCAGGCTTTTTTTTTTTTCCTGGTTAAAAGGGTAACAAGTAGGGCATCAAGATCATATCAATGAATGAACTTTAGATGTTTTATTCAGCAAAAAGACCCTTTTGGTTTATGTTAAAAAGTTTAATGGCTTAATTGCATGAGATTTGAGATTATTTTATGATACTGAAATTCTACTACAGTCTTCAAAGACTACTTTGTTTACCCTTGCTGCCAAGGCAGAGTTTGCAGAAAAAAAGTAGTGGAGGACTTTTTTAATAGAAAATGGGGAGTTATTGTCAAAAATCAAACTCTGTAGCATAGACTTAATGTTAAGGATGCCCAGTCATGTCTGGTGGTCTTGATCTTTTTTTATTATTATTACTATTTTATTATTTTTTGTTTTCCTGCAAAGTCAGCCTTGATATGGCAGAGAGTGTAAATAAACTTGCTCACACAGTAATGTTAACTTGCAACTGTTTTATGTCAGTATCTGTCCACATAAAAAAACCTTTAAGTGGTCAAGTGATGCCTAAACATTTGTCTCTTGAAATCACTAGGCCGCAGCTACTCGAGTGGCTGTGTTTTAATCCAGAAGGGTGGAACTAGATCTGTTTGGTTTGTATATGTAGGGAACCTTGCAGCGTGGCTGCCCTTAGTTGTGCAAAGCTAACACTGGAGAGTGAGGAGAAGCAGGGTGCTGTGGTGCAGACTTGTCCCTGCTGGCTGTAGCTGCTCCAACACACCCTCGCTGCTCACCGCCAGCACTGCGCTGCAGCTCCTCTCTGCTCCAAACCCAAGCATCAGCTGGAAGAAAGTTCTTTAGATAAATTAGGAAATCATGGAGCACTGGGATGCTAAATGGTGGTATTTCTATTGGGTTAGCTTTGGCAATGGTCAAATGTAACTGCTTGCCAGTGGGGACCAGTACTGAGCTGCAGCCTTGTACGTGATGGGAGCCATGGAATGCTGGCTTGTGTGTTACTTTTGCTTGATATTTTGATTAGCGTATTATCCATAGTAACCAAACCTCAAATAATAACTCTTATTCCCAGAACACCCTTGGAATAAGTTTGACAGCTCCAAGGAGCTTTAGAAAGTGTAACTGGAATTTGTCTGTTAGACAAAAACAAATCTACAGAAGGAAAAAGTGACTTTTCCTTTCCTTGCGTATGTAAAACCTGTTGCCCCAGGAGTTTGCCACAGAAATAATGAATAAAAAGACTCTTGATCTATTTCATATCTTCAGCTGTTGTTCACACTCAACATTGCTGGAATATACTGAAGTAACATAACGAATAGAACTGTAATTTGGCGAGGATAATTTCTTACAAGGAACACTAAATGTGGCTTAAACCAGTTTTCATTACTAGTCAGGTTAACAAGAAGTTTGGAGTCAGATGGCAGGAGCAGGTGTGTGGGTTTTGTTTTTCTTCAAGGAAAGAAAACGGAATGAACTGAGGAGGTTGTAGAAGTAAACGTGCTGGATTGCAATAAGAGTCTGACAGGAATTTATTGTCAAACTCTGGATCAAGAAAAGAGAACTCTTGAAGTACATCTATAGGGAAATGGTTATAGCATGCAGGTACTAGTTGCAGGGGGACTAGGGGGTGTGTGTGTGATGAACTTGGATCTTATTATGAAGATGCTGAACTCATCTTCTCAGAGGCGGGAACAAAGGCCCATTGAGTAGCAAAAGTGAATAACCTACATACAAAGGATGTGCTTCTGGGTTTTTACTTGAGCACTGGTCTTAGGCAGTCTTAAAAGTTTGGGGTTTTTTGGTTGTGTTTTTTTTTGTACTTTAATACTGGTCTTAGTTGTCTTCTGGCTGAGATGGAACTGTTCTGTTTTCCACTGCCATTATCTGAGCTTTTAGTTTAGAGCCTTGCATTCACTATTACAAATCAGTGAATTCATTAACTGAGAAGGGTTTGTTTCTATATGCAGTATAGAAACACATAATATTTTTTTGTTTCTATCTATCTGAATTAGCTGTTCTACTTTTCAGTTGAAAATTGTTACCTTTTGGCTACATTCCTTGCTCTACCTCTTCTCAGAGGGCAGAAGAAAGGACAGCCTTGTCACGTGCTCTTTTTCCCATTTTGTTTAATGCATCATTACCCCTTCTTTATCCCCTATGTAAGCTGGCTTTATTTTCAGTTTACCTTCATGTTGATGCTTTCCCCCACATCTAATACTTCTATTTCTTTTTCTGTTTTATTTCTGTAGCCTTTTTCATGTATCTGATGGGGGATATTGTATTTGAATAATAAGATATCTCTGATCCTTAATTTCTGTTGTGACATTAGTACTTTTGGCATGGCTTTCTGTCATTGTATTTATGCATCCTGGCACTCCATTTGCCTTTTTGACTGCCTCTGCACACTGAACAGATGTTTTTGGAGAGCTGTCTACAGCAACCCCCAGGTCTTTTTCCTGTGTGGTTACAATTAATTTAAAATTCAGCAGTGTGTGCGAGTAGCTGAAAATATTCCTGCTACTGTATGCTACCCTACTTTTGTAACAAATGCATTTCATCAGCCACTGTTCTGCTTCTGACTTCTTTCAGCTTTAAGCCACTCAAGGTGGACGTGGCTGTTTGGTTTTAACATAATGATTTATGTTAAAATTCATCTCTGCTATGAATTAAGGTTATCTACAGGATAAGTGACTGAAACTTACTTGGTGGTGTTAAATTTAATATATATAAATCTATGTCATTTTCCAGGTGCCTTCTCAAAAATAGCAAACTACTAAATGGTTTTCTTGGTGACAATTCAAAATAGTAACTTATCAATAAAGCAGAAATAAAACTCAATCGTATCTTACAGCAGTTTGTAAATGGTCTCTTCTTCCTATGCAGTGTTTGCCAATAAGCCTACATTTTGTTGCTTCTTAGCCATTGAACACGCACATTCCCATATCCCTGCCAGTTCCTTGGTTGCTGCTAGTACAGATATAAAGATATTTCTAAATTATTCTTTAGGGTAAGGTCTTTCTCCATTTTCTTTGATGCCCTGTTCTGTTCTATTTTCTTGTTTTGGTAATGCCTCTGATCTGAATTTCTTTTGCCTGTTTCCTCTTGCTCTCAAATGTCACTGTAAATGGCTGCCATTTATATGGCACCTTTATCAAGCACCTCTCTGTATCTGCAGCCACTTTCCCAGATTCTGTCACTTCTTATTTTTGTGCAGATGTGCAATAATCTGATGTGATTTAGGTGCTTTGCATAGACGTTGGGCCAGCAGTTAGTAAATTTGACCTTCCCCATATAATAATTTTCCTTCATTGACTGTGTAAGTCTTAAGATGTTTTCATCAGGTAGCCCAGTGACCAGAGAATTTAAATTAAGCTTTGGTAACAGTGGTGTCTTTTGAAAGATCAGATTTTCATTATTGGAAACTACAGCAAACAGGGATGCACTCCATGTGTTTGCTAAAAGCTTTTCTGTTTGGTTGGAAGAGGACTGCTTCTTGCCTTATCTGTTATGTTCTTAGCATAACATATTGCACTACTAAAGTATCTCATAAAATACTCTGTTGCCATGGTGATCTACCTTCCACTTTTCCTTAAAGGACGCACTAGGTCCTGGGAGACCAAGTCTACTTTCTTTGCCTGTGAGAAGATTAGTCCCATCCCTTATTTTAGCCTTATTTCTGTCTTGTTTTCTTGAGGACACCAGGTAGGTTTTGTTTACTGATATTTTTTTTCTCTCCGGATTTAATGTTCTGAAACACTAAATCTTAGTACTTTAAAACTCATCTGGGGACATGCCTGTACATAAGGATGCAATATCGAAACTTGCATTTTTAATTTCAAGTGGAAAAATGAAATTTAAGCATAGATTATTTAAAATTAGAATTAAAGTCAGTTAAAACTGTATATTGATTATTTGTGACTGCAGTCACACACACACAAACACACACACACACAAAAAAAAGAGAGAGCGAGTATGCTGAGGGGACAGGTATTTGCCAGTTTGCATATCCTAACCCAGGTGGCTGTTTCTCTTCGTGCTGCCTGCCTCTGCTGATCTCCCTTCAGTTGAAACCAAAACTGTGTTTGTCTGGAGGAGGCTCTGAGCTGCCCTGCAGAGTGCTGGCTGTTCATGAGCTGAGTTAATCTTACACGTCTGATTCCAGTGCCCCAATAAAGCAAACTTTCCCTCTGCCTCCAGTTCTAATTTAAAACATTATTTTTTTTTTTTTTAGTTAAAACTGCTAGAAATCTGGATTAAAGCAACATTAAAGGCTTGTCGTGCCCAGATAAATGCCAAGAAAATAAAACTTCAGGCTGAAATCCCAGACCTGGACCTCTCCATTATCCAGTTAATGTAAGAGTCTGAGTGCTGTCTATTCTTTGGATGGGAAAGGTGGCACGATATGCTGAGATGTAATTTCAGTCTTAACTCAGAATTTTGTCTGCTAAAGCAAAACAGTTGTTTCAGTTCAGCAGTCTATTTTTTCTCCCCCTTATCTTCCCCTCAGTTTTACTCTCAACTTGTAATTGATATGCTTGACAATATATTGAGGTTTTTCTTTTTTTTCTCTTCCCCGCCCTCCCCCCCCACATCTGTGTCATCTCCATTATGCTCTCCTACCTTGTAAGGAGCCATTCATCATCCCTGATTATACCATCATTCACTGGGGGTTTTCTTTCTGTCTCAACAGCCTGCTCTGTGAGTCGGAGAACACAGGATTTCTGAGTTCGGTGTTGTCTTTGAGGCAATTGCTGTATCCTGGTGTCTTATATAGCAGCATATTAGCAACACAATTATTTTCTTAGCTTACTTGTCAAGTACAGTGAATTAGCAAAAGGTGGTAACAGTGTATTAATTACAGGAAAATATAGTTGCCTCCTGAAGGGGTGACTGCAGCACTCCACTGGTGAGCTGCCACAATCTTCAGTAACTACCCAGGAACCTGCTCATGGAGAGAAGTGTGTGTAGGCTTCAGAATGAGGTGTTAAATTCATTGTCTTTTGATAAATGGGTGGCCTGAAATTACCACTTTCCTTGAATATCTTAGTGACTGCAGCTCCAGTGGAGATACTCCATTATAGCCTCATTTGAGGGTTTTGGCAGCGCACGCATAAGCAGTTCCTGCCCCTGGCTGTTTATTCCTGCTTGCATGGATAAATGTGAAATGGGGCTGGGGACCAAATCCGGTCAGAGAACAAGCCATTTTTGCTGGGTTGTTAATTGTCTGGATCAGCTTGTTGATTGAGTGGGTGTGGGGTTGTACAAGTGGCTGTGCTAGCATGATGGAGAGGGAGGCTGCTGCTGAAAGCAGTTCATTAAACGCAGATAGAAATTCTGTCTCTTGAAGTCCTGGATGTCTTTCACGCCTTGCTAAATTAAGATGGAGTTATCCAAAGCAGCATGGACAAGCATGGATATATAATACAGTTAAGTTACAAGTTAAGTTATATCTGAATTAGTCAAAACTGCAGAGCTGTACTCTAGAATCCCAAACTTCAGTTTGGAGAGTGTAAATACAGGAAAACTCCTGGAGCCATACCAAAATATTACTCCAGTGTTCTGGAGTAAGTCTGATGCAGTGATACTTGCCAGGCTTTGCAGAAGGTCTCAAGCAGTTTCAGAAAAGGGGCAGGGGGGAAGTGGTGGTCAGAAATGTGCATTAGTGATGCAAGGTGCCTTTGATCTGGATGAATACACGTATTTGCATACTCATTGTGTAGTGACATGGCAGTGGAAAGGCTTCTGTAGCATCTTAAACTACTGAAAAGGACTTGAAGGAAATGAGGACAGCCTCCTACACCTATGACAGTATCTATGCTATTTCTCCATTCATCCAGTGAGGATTACATTTTATTCCTGCTTCTTCTTGAAATAATCAGTGTACAATGCTTGATTTTGAAGGGGTAACAAGATATTCTACGCGAAGCATGCTGTAGATAGTGAATTTACGTAATGTTAAAGCTTTTCTCTTAAACTAGTAAGTATCAGATAACTAGACGTTTTGTTTCTTCTCTGAGCTGAGATCCTGATGGCTGCTTTTAAAGAATATAAGACAAATATGAAGCCTTTCTTGAACCTTGTCAGGTGATGGAAGAAATGCATGCTCTTTTTCGGAATAAGCAACAGTGAAAGTGAAACAACATTCCCTGCCTTCTGTATGTCCAAAACCTAAATTACTTGTATACCTTTTTTTAGTGGAGTTATTGAAGGACTGAATCAAAGTCCTCTTTAACCTTTCCACAAATGCTGTGATTTTTCTTCCGTATTTTAACAAGTAAATTTGTGCATGTGTATTTTAAAATGGAACATATTTTTCCTTTATTAAACTACATTCAGAAAAGAGCTGCTGGAGGTGCAAGGAGAGATGCAAACCTGAATGTGACCTTAATAATATAAATGTTCCTCCAAGCATATTAGTAGTATTTGTGGGTCAGCTCTCCATAAAATATAATTGCCAAAACCAAGCTGTGAGATAACAGCAGTATTTGTGCTTTTCCTTAAGTGAACTTGTGAGAAGATAGAGGAAACTTGTGTCTGTAGATCTGTTCCTAAAATAGAAAAAGCTATGAAGAAACCTCTGGAGATCTGGAAATGTCACAGAACAAACTTACTAAAGCAAAACGGACCAGCAGTAACTAAGAGAGGTACCCAGTGGTTTTTGCTTATAGTGCCGTGGTTCAGGTCTCATGCTTCCAGGTACAGCAGGACTCAGGCATAGGGCAGGATGAGGAGTAAATACCTGTTGAAATACTGTATTTTTTTAGTTTGTATGACCAAGGATTATAACTTATGTTGCTCACTGATTAGTTTATAACCCTGTGAGATGGGTAAGAGCTTCAGCAAGTGGCAAGGGTTTTTCTTTTGTGCATGGTCCTTTCCCAAGAGCTTAGTGCAGTGCTGGCTTGTGTAAACCCTGTTAGAGAGTGGCTGAGAATGTGCTTGCAGGTGAAGGAGTTACTTGAGCAGCATTTGTTTGTTGTTGAGGGTACTCAGTGATGAGTAAATCACTCCAGCTTGTAGTGTTGAGGTACTGCAGAAATGAGTAACTTGGAAAGGTTGCATATATTTATAGATTTCATACACTTACTTGCTTTTATTTATGTCTTTAAGAGATCTTGGGTGATTTATTTTATGAATGTTCAGTTGGCCAGAAAACCAGCTTCCTATTTCAATGTGTGTGATAGGTAAATTAGCCAACACCCCCCAACCCCGGGGGGGGGGGGGGGGGGACCCACACACACCCCCACCCCACCCCCAAAAAACAAAAAACCCCAAACCCAACCCAGTGCTCTCTCCCCAGCAGACGATTATTCAGCAAGATTGCCACCCCAGTTCTTTCTAATCTGCAAACCTCTTATTTTGTTTGTAGTTGCTGTACTCTTTGAGTGACCTTGAACAGGTTTTGTTTCTCATTTTAACAGCTTCTGTTTTCTAAAGCATGGACAGTACTGGCTTCAAAACCTCTGAGGGACAAAAGTACATGGAAACCCTTAGAGGGATCCCAGGAACAAAAAGACCACCAAACCTCTTGGTGTGTCATCCTCCCTGATGCGTACTCCTGGCCTGCAGAGCTTTATCCTGGCTTTATGCACCAAATAACTGTTAGCTTCACTGAAGCTGCCTGGGAAATTAAATGCCTGTGGTTGTAAAACAGGCTGTTGGACTGTTTTATTAGTGTGTTGTGTAAAGCTGGATGCTCTCATGGTGTGTGGTGTTATTTGTGGATGGTTTACTGTATTATGGCAGATAAAAATGTATTTGGTCCTTTCATGATTCTGTGATAACTGCTGCATGTAAATAATTGCTGTAATTGTCATAAAGATGTTAAAATGATCCTAAAGAAGAGGTATCCTCAAGAGGGCCATATTATAAGCACGTATGATGCCTGACAGAGCAACTTTTCAGATCTTTTTGAATCCTGAATAAAAGCAGCACAGTATCTCTTTCCAGATTTTCAGCCATCTAGTACTCTATTCATAGAGGATAAAAAATCTCTTCTTATACACAATTACTATTGATAATAATGATGTTTTGGACATTAGACATCTGTATTTCACTTCTGTGTGTCTTTTATTACTAGCCATAAAAATACATATGCTATAAAATAATAAACCTAGAAAGCCAGTGGGTGAGTCATGTAATATTAATGACTGATTCTCTCTTGGCTGGTATGTGCTAGATTAGGTTTTTCTTTTAATAATAGTATTCCCACATGAAATGAAATTTTTGTCAGTTTTTAAAAATAAGCTTTTTCATGTTTAATTCCATTCCTGAAGCAGACTTTAAACACCTGAGTGAAACAGGTGCAGCCATTTTTAATTATATGAGTGTGGAAAAAATTCCTGTTATATATGTTAATGTTTGCAGTTGTGCCTGTAAATAGGTCAGGAAGAGAGCTGGGTGTGTTGGGAGTCAGTCACTGGGGGCAGACCGAGCCAAAATGGTGAAGTAGTCAAAAAGGCTATTTCCTAAAGCGTTATCTCTGGTTGGCACAGAGGAGGCAGGAAGGAAGGAGGTCTATAAAAGGAGAAGTGTATAGTTGGGAGAGATTCATGGGGCTAAGAAGGGTGGGGGCAGCGATGTATAGTGGGGAAGTGTAATGCAGAGAAGACCAGACATCCTGGGGGGAATACACTGGAATGTTGTGCTTTCTCTGCTGCTGCTTAAACCAGCAGCAGTGTGAGGTTAGGATTCAGTCTAAACCTTTATCAATGGAGAGGATGAACAACATACACTGCACTGTGCAACTCTCTTCAGAAATTAAGAGGTTCAGGGTTTTCATTAATATTAAGTGCATAATGAAGTTCCATGGATTGTCTTAGAATCGTGAAGGACATACCTCAAATTTACCTTCCTCTGTCTCTTCAAACAGAAGAAAGAAAAATTTAAAAAAGATAATCACAGTTTGGTTTGTTGTGTGAAGTACTCTGACGCCCCATGGTCAGAGAATCTCTCTCTCCCTCCTCTGTGATGAATGCAGTCTGCATCTGTTTTCTTTTTGTTTACGACCTACTGCACGACTCTCTTTTTGGCCAGTTTTGCTGTGATATAGCTTCCAGAAAAATCACTGAGTTATGTTTTCTTGCAAGAAGAGAATAAACAGGTTTTTAAGTAGAAAACTATTTTTCAAAGTCAGCTAGTGTTATGACAAAAATTACGTAGATGCACTAAGACACCATTACATTAAAGGATCTTACTCGTTGTCTTCTGCTTACATAATGAAATCACTTTTTGGCCCTTATGATATCACAGGCTTTTCATATGTAAATATATACATGTATCTCCTCTAAAACACACCTTTTCCTTGGGTAGCACAAAGCAACTGTTCAGTAGCATAATTATATGTCAGCTTCCATTAAGTCGAACTGTTCCCTGCAGCTTCTGTCTTACTCTAAGGGACAAATCCGAAGTCATGCCATTTAAGCTAATGATATGAAAACTAATTTTTAAACTCATAGAAATTTTATATGTTCAGAGTTTTTGTAATAGTCACTTCCCACATCTCAGAGAAACTGAGCTTGAAATGCAGAGGGAGGTATGTGTGCAGCCTCATTGTGTGCTTATTTAAATGATCTGGTGGTCACTGATTGCTTTAGTGTCAGCGGTGTTGATCCTACAGTTTTGATTTGTAATGCAGGTGAGCAGTAGGTCAGTTCTCAGTACAGAATCATCTTGGACAGTCTAGGGAACAGATTTATCCGTTTGCTGTCTTTTTTGTTTGATTATGTGATGGTCAAAATATAAACTGTTTAAAAATATCTAAAAATAGCTTTAAACCACAAAATGGATACAGTTTCTTGGAAGCCATTACATTAATAGGTAGGAAACTCTGAGCGTTCTGGTGTCTCATCTTTCATAAACAAATTTGATGACTTATTTTTGCCTCTGAGTAGCACACAGCATAATAGTCATGAATTTATAATTATCTAGAGCTCACTGTCTTTTAAGCAACATGATGATGAGCTTGATAAAAATGCTACAGAAAAAATCATGACCCGTATGTGATGTGTTAGAGATGTATTGATGAGAAGATAGGAAGAAATTTATATTTCTCTGTATGGTGCTGTTTGGGCTTATGTACATTAGGATGTAGAATGATTCATGTATTTTTCCTCCCTTCCAGATGTACTACTGAATTATTTCAAGTGTGCCATGATGAAATACTGAGAAATTTTGTTCAGAGCAAGAAGCCTTTTTCTTTTACCTACACAAGGTTTATTTCATGACTCTGTTTTTAATCTTCTCAAATAAACCTGCAAAATTCTAGTAACGCACTCTAGATTTTATGATAAAATACACATTCTGACCAAAGAAATGTGATAGTGTTAATTACCCTTAAACAAAATAAGGACATATATATTTTCATTAAATTGTTTTAAATTTAACTGGAAAATTGTTGAGAAGCATCACCCAGTGTCTCATGCTGTGAAGTTTTGCTTTTTCGTTACATATCTGTTGTAAAGAACGGTGCTGTTTGACTTTTTGAAGGAAGCCCAGGCTTTACCCCGTGATCTTGGGTAACTAGAATGACACATATTTAGCAAAGCAAAGAGAGGGTAATGGGCTTGGCTCTTGCCTGTAAGGACAAGTGTCCAGGTACTAAGAAATGCTATAATATCTTTTATTTCAGTTTGTTCTTAATATACCACTTGCAGTCAAGATTTGGGCGTATCAACTTGTTTGCTACTTTTGATGACTGTCAGAATTGGGTTAATCACCTTAGTTTTTAACCCATTCCTAGTAGCTTTCTCACAATTTTGTCATCAAAAACATCATGTAATTATTTTTTTGACAGCTGTAAAATTTTCAAAACACGAAAACATCTGCAGCAGGATAGTCAAAAACATATGTCTTTTAAAGTCATTGGCTGCATTTTGAGCTGTGTGGGTATTGGGGGAAGGCTGCCTGATACTAACTTTGTTGTTAGAGATGTTCCTAGGTTCCTTGAAGAGGGAAAAACAATGCAAACAAACCCACCCCTCCTTTTTGCTCTATGGACAATAGCAAAGCAGGGCTGTTCCTGGCAGTAGTTTTGAGCCTCTGTTGGGGAACCTGTCTAAAAAGAGACACTGGAATTTTGAGCTGGAAAACTATCTGATACCACATTTCCTTCTCTTTGTGCTGTTGCTATACTGTGAACACAGCAGATAATGTTTGCAAACATTTCTGGTTCGTAGGTAGTGTAATTAACTAGAGTTGTATGAAGTCCTTAGTAAGTGGTGTTCTTTGTTACGCATCTGGGGGGGAAAAAAGGTTTTATTGTCGCAGAATGGTCTGTAGGTAAATGTTATTGGGGAAGACCACCTTAGTTGTCAGAATTCTTTACCTACTTTCATAGAGGGTTGTGGGTATGAAGGGGTGATTATTATAGAGAAAAATTACAGATACCCTTTTAAAGCCAGGTTTAATACCTCAGAAGGCCTATGCAGTGCTCAAAATTGAGGACTATCTGTTGACCTAAATGAGCGTATCAGAAGTCTCTCAGATGTATTCCTCCTTGTTCTGTTCCTGCTTTTTTAAGCAACCATTGGATGAAAATGTGAAAAGCAACAACAGAATTAAGCACTCTATTTCACAGCTTTTAAAATTCTGTGGAGTTTCATGAAGCAAATAGTAGGACTAATAGTGCTGATTTGGATCAGGTGCAGAGAAAAGATGGCATTTAGCCTTTGAACAGTAGGTTTGGAAGAGGATGTTGCTTTCAGAATAACTGTTACCTTCATTTTCTTCTAACCTGTGGTAAAGTTTATCCAGGAAGGATGGCTGAACTTTCTGGAACATAAAAACATGGTGTCAGAATTCAGGGTATCAATAGTTGCAGCTCTTCATGGTGTGTGCTGCTGCGTGCGTTTGTCTTGCAATCACTGAATTCCTGTCTGTTGTGTTTAGCTCCCAGGGTATCTCCACAGCACAATTCAGAGTAATGTTACTTTTAGGAAAATTAGAGGATCAGTGTAATTTTTTAGCTTGTATATTGTGCTATTTCATGTTCATAAACAAGAACTTTTTTTTTTGGTAGATGAGTGCCATAGATGCCACTAGTTCCTCACTCCAGTGCCTAATAACTCTGAAATTACTGAAGCTTAATGTCATTTATAAGGTCTTCCTGGAGTTCAAGGAGAAAGATAATGTACAGGTGGTTTTTTGATCCATTTGCGTTCTGCCATATCTTATAATATCTGGTGTCTTTGCCAGGAGAACTTCCTCTGAACACAGCTGGTACCGATTCCTTTGGCTGGTGTGTTGCTTGACTTCATACTTGTTGAAACATTCCATACAACTAAAACTAATTGTTTGGGGTTTTTGCTTTAAGTCCACTGGTTTTATGTTTTTAATTGTTTTAATAAATTTATTTTCTTATTCTTGACACATGAATGCTAGTCCTAGAGGAGTTGCAAGTGGAACAATGTTTCCTTTAAAACTCCTGCTTCTAATCAGGTAAAAAAGTTGCTTCAATGAAGGCATGTATCTGCAATAAGACCTGCAAGTTACTAGTTTAATTTCATATCCCCAGGGCACTGTGTGCAGTGATCACCTTAGTCAGTTCTGATTCAGGGGGTTTTATTAGCATGAGTAATCTTGTTAACTCTAAATGACCTGATGCATGTATGAGCACTGGAGAATGCTGAATCAAAGTACGTCTGTGTCAGGGTGATACTTGAAGTGGATTGCGGAGCTGAACACGTGGCAAAAAAGAATTCTCGCAGTTGTTTTTAGAAGTTGTAGGTAGTGAAGAGCTTTAATTGCATCCAAATATTATGCAAATGTTAATAAAAATGGTTTGTGTAATTGACTTGGATGTTCTGGGAAGTTATTTCTTTGAAAAGCAGAGCAAAAAAGGTACTGTAGGAACTAGCTTATGGGTCTTGGCTGCTAACTGTATGACTGGGCACCTTTTGTGCTTATGTTCTGGTTACATTATACACCTTTCTTAGCAGGCTGTGTCCTGATTCCTGAACCCGATCCACCCGCCACGTGCCCTCAGGGAGCACTATCCTGATACCTGCAGAGTGTTTTCCAATACTCAAAAATATTTTTCTTTGCTACTGAAGGTCACTGGGTACATTCCAACTCAGTTACATACAAATTGGATCATTTTGCAAAAAGAAATTTGCAGAGAAGACATGGGGGGGCTTGCTGCTTCTAGGCCAAAGTTAAGTCTTTTCTGAGTTTCTTGGAATCAGTGATAAATTTAAGCAAACAAAGGCTGTAGTCCAGTTGCTTTTTGTATACACTGTCATCAGACTTACAAGTGGCTTGAATTTATATACCAGATATGTTTATCTGACTGTTTTAAACATTAAAATAAACTAAGTGCTAATATACTGGGGAAAACCCCCATTTGTTGCTTTCAGCTACATAATGCTAGCTGGAAAGTAATTCTTAACAATCAAAGACATTACAGTGACAGACTCTTGAGCCTCCATATTTTAAGCTTTTCTCAAAAAGCCAAAGTACCCACTTCTGCGAAGTAATAGACTCTTCACCCGAGATTGTGGTCTGCAGAATTAGCTGCAAAAGCACAGGGTGAAGTGTGTGTATGGCCTTGAAAGCTAGCCATATGTAGCAATTAAAGAGAACAAAAAAGCTCCAACTTAACACAAAAAAATCCAACCAAAACCCAGAACTCAAACGAAACAATATAAGTTTGTGTGTGAGGACTGCAGTGGAACTTGAGCATGTGCCTACTTTGAGCTCAAAAGGTTTTTATTTGGGACAGTTTTTATCAGCTGAATCTGTCTGAGAATTTCCTTCTTAATGTTGTCTTCCAGATTTTTGGAGATTTTGTAGAGAGTGAAGTGTGTTTGTCATTCTTGGGAAGAGAATTCTGGTGTAAAATTTTCCTCCCGAAAATATTAATCTAAAAATGAACGCACGAGCTGTGTCACTGCTGTGCCCTCCTATGAGTGGAATCTGCTGCTGTTCCACCTCGTTCCCTGTAGTTTGTTTTTCTTCTTGAACTGGAAAACTGTCCTTGTTTTGGGAAGTACCATGGTGTAGTTGGGAACTAAAACTAATTTTGTGTATTCCTGTACACATTTGAAACAGGCCTGTAGTGTTGTGAGACACAAGTCAAGCTGTGTTTTACAAGCCATACCCTTACACTTTATGGGAGTGAAACAGAGATGCTTGTAGAGTGTGGGAACTGCTGTGTGTATTGGATGCACTGTGAACTGAGGATGCTGGGCAGGTTGCCAGTTGTTTAGTGAACATGACAAAGAAGTAAATATCTTGAATTTTCTGATGCCATGCTCTGCGAAGACATCTCATTAGCAGTTGTAATATTTGAGTTCTCAAGTATAACTGTCATCTTATACGTGGACGTAATTTTAGATCCATGGAATATTGGGAAATGTGGGTAGTTGAGCACTTTTGAAAGGCACTTCCAGTTGTGTTCTGTTGCTTCCTCTGTACTGAGGTTTTTTCTGTTGTTATCAGTGTATATAACCGGTTCTCACCTGGAGATTGTAGTTGGTAGCAAGAAAATTTTTGTGCAAACATATGTAGCAAAAGCAGTAACGCATGGTTTTTGAATGTGAGGGTTGCTTATGATTGAGGGCACTTTGCTTTTCTTTAAACTGGTGGGAGAATAAAAACACTTTGTTTGCTGTAGTAGTGAGACTTGTTGAGCGTTATGCAGGGTCCAGTCTATGAGTAGCCCACAGGATGCATCACTAATTTACCATTCCTTGTTCTTAGGCAGTAGCATGCTGCTATCTACTTCCTGGCCTGACTGTTCAGATATTCTCTGCCATCATTTTCTGGTGAAACTCCATGATAAGACCTGCTGTTGTCTTGCCTCAGCCACTAAAACGCCAGGATATTGTGTCATTTAGTGTAAGTGAGGAGTAGAAAATCCTTGAAACACTATGATAAAATGGCAATGGGCCAGAACTACAGCAATAACAACCCACTCCATCCGGAGGGGTTTACTTTGGCTGGATTGTGTTCCTAGGCTTTTGTGTTTGAAGGGTGGGAGAGGAGGGGAGTAGTACAGCGAACTGCTCTAAGCAGGGTTGCTTCATTGATTTAAGAACATAATCATCTTGCACTTGTAGTTTTCAGTGCAGTTCTGCAGCATTTCACCATCGCTTTGGGCACTTCTGTGCTGGGCAGGCCACAAGTTGCCTGGTGCATTTCCCACAAAGACCTGGATTTTAAAGTAACCAGTGATTTTACTTTCCTCTGCCTGTGACGTGACGGAAACAGAGTCACTGCCATATAGATATGTCCAACATAACACTGTTTTCCCCAGCTGTCGCTGGAATAGTTGTAGGCCTTTTAAAAACTAGTTTTCTTTCTGGTTTTCATAATATGTTCTGTAATCTTCATTAGAGAATTATTTCTCAGAGAATCTTTTAAATATTTTTCTTAGTATTATTTCTGATGCTGAGTTTGCTCTCAAGAATTCATCCTATTTTTCTAGCCCCTTACAGTATTTCAGAAATGGAGCACAAGAAGTTTTTCATCCAAGACAGGGATTTTTCACTAGTAGCTGTTGATTGAAAGCTTTAATTTCTAGGTAGGCAGTTTGAGGCATCGCCAAATGGCCTTGGCTGAACAAAATGCTGATCTCCCAAACTCTGAAAATCTTGAGTCACTTGTCACTTCTGTAAGCCACCACCAGTGTGACTAACGCTGTTTTCATTTGTGATCTTCAGAACATGCAGAGTCTCAAGTGCTGCTTTAGGTGTGTTATTTGGAGGATGAAAAGTAGAAATCAGGCTTCTAGTAGAAAAGGTTTCTTGATGTGTTAATTCGGTAGTTTAACTGAAGGAACTTGCTTAAGTTGACCATAGCTTGAACTTTTTTTTTCCCTAGTGATTGCATTCAATTCCAAGAATGCTCTGCCATTGTTTAAACCATCTTTATTTCAGTCTTCATGTATCTAGAAGAGAGTTCTAATATTGAGAATTTGTGACCTTGCCAGCTTACCTCAAAGCAGTATGATTTGTATCTTTTTCTGGTTTGTGCTGTCCCATGCCTGAATCGCATGTCTCGTGCTGTAATGTCGTTGTGCAGAGGATTCTTGGGGTTTGTACCAAGAGGCACTGCAGGCATATATGGAGCAGTTGGTATCATGCTCAGATCAACAGGATTCAAATTACTCAATACACTTTCCATCATAAGTTTTTCTGATAATCGCTACTAGAAAATAATAGTCCTGCTGAGAATATTTTCTTATTGTACACCTCACTATGAATGTCTGTCCTAATTGGAGAATGACATTATTACTTGGGGCTTAACTTTATATATTGACATTTAGTTTCCCATTTTAAATACTAATTCATCCTTGAATATTAGAGCTGCACAGCCTTTATTTATGGCAGAGAAATTCATTCGGCTACAGATGGCTAAATTGTTTTCTTCATTGGCTTATTTTTATTGTTCTAAAGGCAAACTGATTTTTCACCTGGCTGAAGAATGCCAGACCTGAAATACTGCATTCTTCGTCCCTGTCTGCAGGCATGTAGTAAATACAGCACCTTTGGGTGAGGCCAATCAGCTGAGAATTGATAACCATTTAATTAATCTAGCTTTTGTTTACACCTGATATTTTTATATTTTTTTTTAAACTCAGTTGCAGAACCTTTTTCTGGAGCTCTTCAAATGTATCTTTTTAACAGCTCGATAGTATTGCACTGTGTTGAAAACAGTAGACAAAAATACCATGTTTTGGTAAGGTTAGCTACTACTGGGAGGATATCTGCTCTTCCCCCCCCCCCCCCCCCCCCCCCCCCAATAAATGCAAAGATGAGTTAGTTTGCTTGTCATTAATTCAGGTGCATATTAATTCAAACTTTGGCCATATAACTATTGCAGTGTGCTGTACTTGGAAGCATTTCCGCTGTGGAAGTGGCTACAAGATAACCTTTTCTATGAGGGCGAGCTGATTTCAAGCTCTCTGTGTGTGACCCCGCTGAGAGAGAGGACAGCTGTGGCTGTCCGGGAGTGTTGCTACGCCGGTAGGAATGAGCGACTGCAGTGAGTTGCATCCTTAACTGTGAGCAACCTAGACCTGACTTCAGCTGATGGGTCTGAGTGATTGCCCTGCTTTTTCATCTTTTCATTGCTTAGTCTCTCCCTGGTGGAATCTGACAACGTTTGTCTTATTAATGCCTAGGACTGACTTTGAAGTCTTGTATGTCATCAGGTACAACATACTGAGCTAAGTAATAGACAGCTTTGTGAGCTTTGTCCTTTTTATAGGCAATCTAAAAAGTGTACTCGAAGAGCAAACTTCCATGCTTCACCTATGCCCCTGCAGGGTTAAGTGTCTTTATAAAAACTCAAAGAACTTGGCATTTAACCACTTTTCCTGGTTTCTTCTCTTACAGTGATATAGTCCACACAAGAAGTGCGTATCTTTACCATTAGCATTCATAGCCAGTACTCATTTTAACTACACTTTCAAATGGTGCCCTGCTAGTCGGTGGTGTTTTTTAGATGTAGTATTTTTGTGTATTAGAGTAAGGTATAAAACTTAAAATACTTTTTCTAAATACTGATATTTGTTTTCCTTTGCAGAATAAGAGAGTGCATAGAGTCTGGGGAGACAAGAGCACAGGACAATGCTGCTGAAAGGAATCTGAGCCACAGAGCATGCTTTGTGCCACAGTTACCCAGGTATGCTCCAGCAGAGTACTTTGCACCTCTAATGAACCACTGTTTATTGTGCTTGTTGCTCCATTACTTTATCCTGAGCCAAGGACACTGTCTCAGCATCAGACCAAAATTCTGCTCTGCTTTCATCATTCTGTCTGGATGGCGCTTGCAGTATGAAACCTAAAGCCTTTTATGTGTGTTTTAGTTTTGATTTTATCTGATTGCTGAATTTCAGATGGTCTCTCTTTAAATGTTACACTTGTTTACATCATGAGGTAGGCTGAACATTTTAGTGCATGTTTGCAGAAGTATTTTTCTTTTATGCACAGAGAAGATGTGGTCTCAATAAATGAGGTGCTGAACTATGTATCTGGAAGAACTTTTTAGATGTGCTCCAGACTGTTGTTAGAAGCTGTTCCAGTTGATTCACCTGCAGATAATCTACTGGGTTTCAGAAGTCAAAAGCAGATGAGTAAAGGCATCTGTCATTGTGTTGTGCACCGGTGTCTGATGTACCAATGCAGATTTTTCAGGATGTTTTGATAGGAAGCGTGAAACTTCCTGAACTTACTTTTTCTTTGTTTATTTTCCCCCCTTACATAAATAAAACTTTGGGGATGAACACTGGAAACCGTTTAAATGCAGCTCAGTTCTGTTCTAATTATATGCTTATGCTAAAGAAAGATGTTAAGGAGGTAAAGATCTGCCTTACGTGATGGAATCTAGGGTCTTCCAAATGCAATAAGTCTGTGACCTGGGAGCCATCCCAATCCAGTAGCGTTAGCTGTCTTATAGCTGTGAATAAATAAATAAAAAAAATAAAAATCATATGATTGTGAAGTGTTTCTGTGGAATAGAATCTAACTTTTCTACTACCACCAGCTGGCAAGTGGGAGTAGAGAAACAAAGCAAACAGCAGAGAAAAGTAGGAGGAATAACAGTGATGGTCTAAAAACGGACACAGTAGGAGACCAGCAATAACAAACTCATATCACAGGATGTTTTGCATAGCAACAGGGCTCTTGTCTTCAAGTGGACTTCAGCGTAACTGCAGCACTTGCTTCCTGTGTGAGATAAATGAGCTGTTGTACTCTGAATGCGTTTTAATCTCTATATCTAAATTGGACTAATAATTGAAAAGAATTAGCTGAAGGAAACAATAGTGAAGTCTATTGCTCCTGAAAGTGTTTCCTCTTATTTTGCTGTCAGAGAAGAAGTGTAAAGGAAACAGATTAAAGAAACTTTTTCACCAGGTGCTGAATGCTGTCTACAAACTACTTTGTCGATGAAGGAAGAAATTGATTGGGAATTGAAAGCGCGAACTAGTTCATAATACTGTTCAACATGCGCAAAGGGGTGCCAAAGGACCCAGAAATAGCTGACCTGTTCTACAAAGATGATCCTGAAGAAATATTTGTGGGTTTACATGAAATTGGACATGGAAGTTTTGGAGCAGTTTACTTCGTAAGTATAGTTTTTTACCTCCTTTTTGAAAAACAGAACCATTTAAAATGACATTTTAGAGACTTTCAGCATTTGTAAAAGAGCATCCTTTGAGCTCTTAGTGCTCTGTATTAGCTTTCTCATAACATCTCAAAAATAACTGTTTCCAGAGCACTCCTGAGCTCTTTACTGTTACAGCTGTATCTTTATAGTAGCAGTTGACTAGTCATAATAGTGCGTTCAGCCATCCAGGTTAGGTATATAGTATCTCATGCTGTCTGATGCTGAAAGCTGAATTTAAACAGTTTGCCAAACTGTAATTTCAAGATACTCTACAAAGCATTCATATGCTTGTAAATCATTGCAAATCTAATGAATTAATTAATTGAAAATGCATTTGGAGTTAAAAGCTACTTTGTTAATGAGTTGGTATTGTGTCTGCTTGGGTGGAAGTCACATCAAATCTCATTCAGGCTTTTGAATGATTTGCTTGTCTGCTGCTCTGATAATTTAGGAGGTAGAGAGTTCTTTGAAATATCATTCTGTTTTGTCATCCTCCTTGTCCCTACGTTCATCTCTTAACATACTATCTGCAATAGCAAATCTTTACATGGCAAAAGCAAAGAGAAAGTCCTAAGAGGAATAGGAATTCAAGTGGGAAGGATGTGTTGCGTTATTGATACAGTCAAGAGAATTTAATCTGGAAAACAAGAAGAACAGTGGTTTTACAATTAGTATCAAACAAAGCTAAATCCGAAATACTGGATTTGGAAATAATTATAATCCAGATGGTATCAATGAAACTAAAATAGAATTCAGTATGAAGAAATCAAAGATACATTAAAGCTGCATGGCCTGCCACTCCAGAAGATCAGGTTCATTAGAATTGGAATTTCTGAATATCAGACATTAAAGCATTTAGATAAGTACCCTTACACCTGTAACTCCAGAAGCTAGCAGTAGCTAGCATGAGTTATTTGCAAGCACTTCAATTCATTGTTTATAGTTGTTTAAAGGGGTGGAGGTGTTGGTGGAACTACTGTTAGAACAGGAGAAGAGCCTGATACTTTGTGTCAGATAAGCAGTACTTGTGTGTTTTGAGAGAGAATGCTATAATTCCACAGGGTATAATGTGGAACAGTGGGACAGTCATTTTTAGATGTTGGAGTAAGTGACAAGTTGGGGAAAGTATAATGTTAAATGTACTACATGTGTAAGAGGATGAGGCTGTAAAACTTGGAATACATGTTGATCAACTCTGTAAGAAGAGCAAGCATTTTTTCAGATGGGAGTAGGCAGGTCCTACCCAGTTATTTTTCAAAACCAAAGGGAAAGGATGCATGGTATGCTTTAGGGTAAAGATGAAGTAGGGAAGGTACCACCTTTATCATTTAGCTCCAGTATTCAGAAGTTCCTCATACTTCTGCGGGAGGAGGTCTAGCCTACCAAGCAGGATTACAACTGAGATGTCACTATGGTTAGGTGAAAGACTTAGGATTTGCCGATGCTTCTCTTCCTCCTTCACTTAACTGATCTGTGCTTTAAAAACACTGGAGAGTTTAGCCAGACTGTAGCTTCTTGCAATATCCTGCCAGCAGCAGCTGCATCTTCTGAGGTTGATGGGATTGCAGTCATGCCTGTAGTAATATTTCTGTAGTAACATAGTAATGAGATGCATCACCACTTTTCTTTGCCACTGTTTAGAACTAAAGCTTTCCTTCCTATTGCATGAAGCACTTGTCATCCAGTAAGTTGTTCTTTGGAGTCTTTTCCTGGTCTTGCTGTGTACATAAGTCATGAGCAGAAACTCACCTGTTTGCAGTTTTCAGTGCACAGTGGCCTGGGATCCATCCGCTCACCAAAGGAAGGCCTCCAGCTATATGCTGCGTTGTATGGATCATGCTAGAGCTTTTTCCTACCACACAGGGATGCTGTGCATCTTTGCTTTGGTTTTCCTCCTTTTTAAAGCTTTTGTAGCCTGTCTTACATCTTGATTCTTGTGCATCTTAGAGTAAGGCAGGGGCCAACAACAAGATCTCGGATTGTTGTGGCAAGATTCCAGGGATTCTGACATACTTCCTAGCAAAAGAGGAGAATAGGTCAAAAAACTTCGAAGGAACAGGGCTTTCTAAATCATCCAGAAGAATGGGGAAGAGACTTTAGATACAGAAAAAGGGGCAGGGCATGGATTGTTAGGCTGTGGCTGCATCTCTTTGCCCTTTTTATTTAAATTGGTACTGATATTACTAGGAACAGCAAATACATTGATCTGTATCTTGTCTCTATTATTGTGGATCGATATAATTATTCTAGTTTAAACTTCAGTTTAAGCTCAATTTTTGCAAGCTGTTTTGTTTTCCAGTGTACTATTGCCAAGGCTTGGCAAGATAATTTGAAATTCCTTTTCTTGCTTGAAAGAAATGATACATCATATATCAGGAGGCTAAGGAAAAAAATATGCCACTTCTCACAAGGTTTTAAAGTTGATGTTAACTTGACATGAAATCAACTAAGTTGCTTTGACACTTCAGAAGAATAGTTTTCATCAAAAACAACCTACTTATATCCATGCTAGAAATAAGGAAAAGTGATAAAGCAGATGAGGGCAGCGTGAAAGAGGTTTTGCAAGCAAAATGTGCTTGTTTTCTGCCAAGCTTTTCACTAAAGATCTAAGTATGGCCAAACCCACTTCCAGCAAGTGGATATTTCTGAGAGTGTGCTTGTACAGCTCTTTAAATTATTTCAGCCAGGAGGATCCCAGGTGCTTGATACAGCAAGAACTTCACACATAACTGTGAGAACATGGGATTGATCCATTTGACAAAAAATTAAGGCTGAAATGAAAGATACCATGTTCATGTGAAGATACTTGGAATACCTGGAAATTTCTTTACAATGCCAGAATTAATTCATACATTTGAGTAAAATACTCTTGATCTTTTATGTGCTGAATCAGGACAGTGAGTGATTAGGAAGGGCTTTGCCTTATCCAAAAGTTACTTGTTTTCAGCTTTCTCTAACTCATTTGAGGAGGAATGTGTGCTGTGAAGAGTATAAGTGTGTCAACTCCCTTTAGTAATGCCTGTGCTCTATTGGTTCACCAACATCTTTTTTCTTTGAAGTCACTGCATCATGAAATGTCTTTCATTAATACATTACTTGAAAGTATAGTACTCATCCGCTCAAGCAGTTGAAAGAAGGATTTACCACATTTAGCTTCTATTGTATTCTAAGCTTTTAGCTGTCATTAATTTTTTGTCCCCAAAATGGTAAATGGTTGGAGGTACAGGGATTTCAACTCTTTAAAGACTAAAACCTTCAAGTTTTCTGTCCTTAACATGCAGAAATGAGGGCAGTGCCAATCCAGGCAAGTAGAGCTCTTCCTAAAACTTGAGTTTTCAGCCTCCAGTCACCATCCCTGTGTCATACAGGCTGCTGAAAAGCAGAATTTTGATGACTGAATAATATTCATTGCAAAACTGAGATCTGGTGCAGAAAAAGGAAGGTTGCTTTTTTTAAATTGAGATAAATTCCAGAAAGAAGCATCCTCCTGAAACTAGAAATTGAAATGGCTGTTTAAGAATATCAATATTATATGGGGATTTTGTAAATTATAGAGGTTTTCGTATATCTCTTCTTTCTTTGGAAAACATTTTTCCAAAGGTTTATCTAAAACTGTTTTTACTGTAATTCCAATACAACTGTATTTTGCATGTTCTCAGTAGGTGCAATATTGGGCTTTGGTTTTTGGCAACAAGCACAGTAAGGGCTGAGGGAGGAACAGTGGATATGGACAGGTAGGTGAAGTCAGGAAAAAGTATCATAATAGTTGTCTGGTAAATCTTAAAATGAGGAAAATGTCTCTGGAGATGTAGGAGCTTGCAGGGGTGAAATAAAAGAGAAAAAAGCTTACATTTGCCAAAGGCACAGTTCACCATGGGGAGGGGAAAAAAAAATGAAACTTTTTTTCAATCTATTTTTTCCTCCCTGCTGTAGGCTACAAATTCCCACACTAATGAGGTGGTGGCAGTCAAGAAAATGTCCTATAGTGGAAAGCAAACGAATGAGGTAAGGTGAATAAAGCCAATTCTGCATGCAGAAGTTGTTGCAACTATAATGCAAATCTGAACAGTGAAATTAGCTGTATATTTTATTTGACCCTAGCAGACCAGCTTTTTAATGCGGTAACTGTTGCTCGCTTCCATAGGAAGCATGGAGGTTTGTAGAAGGAAAATGAGTTTATGCAAATTTTGATAAATAGTTCAGTTTAAGGAAATGAATGGCAATTCAGAATGCTTGTATGGTGGTTATTTCACCATGGTAATAATTTCAGTAGTAAGTGCATAAAGAGCACACTGACTATTGGAACCACAACCATAACACTCTGAGGCATGGACTGAAACTTGGAGCTGCTTGAAACACTGTTCAGGATCTATAATCTACGATTGCATAGACCTTGTATTCAGAATATCAGTCTCATTTCAATTGTTGCTTGTTAGTTGCTCCTCTTACTTTTGTGTTGGGGTGCCTTGAATTTGGATTGGCTCTGTTCAATTGAATTGGTGCATTGATGTGCACCGGAGAATGTGTTTTGCCTTAAGAGCAAGCAGGGATGTTATCAACTCATTTTTTCCTTGCTTACCTGTTGGTCTCCCACATGTGCTATGGTCTTCCGAATGTCAGTGGCTTTGTGCTGCTTTACAAAAGGAAGGTGAACAGTTAACTGCTACTACTTCTAGCACGTATTATAGGTGCTGTTGTCTCTTGGGGCAGATGTTACCAAGGTTGAGACCACCAGACAGTTCAATATGCAAAACAGAAGCAATGCTTTAAGTAAAATGTATTGCAGTTAAAATGAGGGAAAACCCCCACAACTTTTGCACTCCTCTGTCTGTTTAAATAAGGCTTGGGAGGGGGTCTCAGTGCAGCAATAGAGATCCAGACAGCAGATACAGAGCTGTGTTTTTGCAGCTATGACACCTAGATTGTTAGTGTCTTACATTGTAAAGTCTTCACATTGTAAAATAATTTTGTGGTTGCTTTTCAGACTGTCCTACAATGTGTGGTGTATGAGAGTATGTAGGGGATGAAGTAGAGAAATGTATTTATGCTTTTTTGCTCTCTTTTTTTTTTTTTTTTTTTTTACTAGAAGTGGCAGGATATCATCAAAGAAGTCAAGTTTCTACAACAGCTGAAGCACCCCAACACTATAGAGTATAAGGGCTGTTACCTGAAAGAGCATACAGCATGGGTGAGTGAATGATGTGGCATTTAGAGGTCTTCATGAGCAGAAAACGTATAGTACAGCAATCAAATATTGAATACACAAAGTGTCTTTACATGCAGCAGTATTCATCCCGTGCTGCCTGTAGTCTCTTTCTTCTGAAGAAGGTTCCAGGTAATTTAAAGAGAATAGGTATTTAGGATATTGGAACAAATCCCTGCTTCTCTGAGGGAGGCCTCTGTATTCATGCAGATTAAACAATTATTATGTAACACTCTCTACAGTATCTCCCCACGGTCTTTGCAGTGCCTCAACCTTCTTTACAACAATGAAAGATGTCTTGGCATTGCTGGAATATTTGGAGCATTTTATTTTGTTCATCACTTGCTGCATTTCTTGCAACTTCAGGTTTTATTTGCTTCTACTATTTCTTAGCCATTCAAGTAGTAACTGTTTGGGTGAGCGTCTACCCTATAATTTAAGAGCATGCTTTTTTTTCTTGCAGTTGGTTATGGAGTACTGTTTAGGATCAGCTTCAGATTTGCTAGAGGGTAAGTTTTATATAGTCTTTGATTTTCTTTTTCCTAGTGCCCCTTCTGAGTACAGTGGGAGGCTTTTTTCTCACAGACTGGTATTTTGCAGATGGTAGAGGCGGTCTGTCTATGCTACTCCATTCCGTAGCTACAGTGCCTGTGTTTGTGATACCAAGGGTAAGCTGAGACTTTCCCAGGAGGCCAGTGCTACGTATGGTTGGCATGCACGTTTATATATTGTAAAATGAAGGTGTAAATGTATATAGCTATGTTCCTGTAATTTGTTCCACCTTGATGACTGAAGCAGGCTGCCTGTTTTCTGAATACCCGTAACAAAAACCTGCAGGGATTGCCTTTGTCCTTGACTTGCAGTTTGTAGGAATAATTACGGATTATTTTATAGGACAAAAGACTTGTGACCTCAAAACTAGAACAGCAGCACCTGCAGAGGAATAGAGAATCTAAGCCAAAGTTTGTAAAAACTAGTACGCTGTGGGCTGTATCTTTTTTGTATCTAGGGTACAGTCAGCCAAGTCACAGGCTGGTCATGTTTAGGGATACAGGAGTGTACTTTGGGGGACACCTCTTTGTGGCTGTTGTTTCTCACCTCATTTTCCTGTTTTTTGGCTGTTGGAGGAAAAAAAGTATTAAGTTTTCTTTGCGAAGGACCAAATGAGCATTTCAAATACATTTGGCAAGCTGCACTCAGACACATCTCCTGGTGTTAACAGTAACTGTTGGCCCTAACAGGAATGTAAAGAAAAATGCAGTTTCCTATGATGTGAAATACATGCACAGGCTGTGCATAGACTCAGAGCTGCTAGTGGCTGTCAGGCTGTAGGAAATTAGTACAAGGAAGATGATGTTCACCTTATATTTTGCAAAACTGGTGGAGTTCCTTCTCTTTAAAAACGCTTTCTCAGGAAAAGATCACACTGACCTTTTTACGGTTTTTCTTGAATTATTTCTGTAGTTCACAAGAAGCCACTTCAGGAAGTGGAGATTGCTGCCATCACCCACGGTGCCTTGCAGGGGCTGGCCTACCTGCACTCTCACTGTAAGATTCATAGGTAAGGCTAGCGCCTGGTGCTATTGGATGTCCTTCCGTCTTCCACTCTGTAGAGCCTGAAAACTGCTTTGCTGTGTTTAAGCAACTTTGGTAAAGGTTATTCTACCAAAATTTTATCTAATAGACATGTCGGTACTCCTAATGCCAGGGCAGATGTATAAATAACAGTTGCTGGCTAATAAGGAAAGCATTTTTTTGGTCTAAATAATCTCATGTGGCTATATCCTGTGCTGAATCTCTTCCACATCAGCAATTTTTCTCTATACCAGGTATACCTGGTAACAAGGGATGCACCTGAATGTTGGCAGTAAACACAGACAGGAAAAATCACCCTAAATTTGCCAAATAAAGTGGAGTGATAGAACTAGACTATTTTTAAGACTAGACATAGTGCGAATTTTGTTATGAGTAAGTAAAACTTCATGCTTTCAGAAACCAGTCAATGAAAGCCTAAGTCAAGGGTAAAACTACCTTAGGAGAAGTCAGAGCACACAGGCAGAGGAAGATTTTTGTTAAAGGGTGCTTGTGGAGGTAGCTTCTAGATCTGTCTTTCATAATGGGTATTTTTCAGGAGTTTGGATTTTTTTGACTCACTTGTCAACAATGTTGCATGTTCTCATTTTATGGTTTTTTTTGTTCTAATTTTGGGTACTACTGATATCTCAGGGACTTGTGAAATGGATGTAGATTACTGTAATGAGTAGAGAGTCATCATAATGAGGCAGCTTGAGACTGATTTATGGGCTAAAAGCATCTTTGTAGTCTACTGGCAAGCTTGAGACAGAAAATTCGTATATCTGAGGCTGAGTCAGTGAGGGATTTTTAGAGACGGGAATAATTTGTCACTTGTTAGAATAACTATTTGGGGCATATCTACACATGGTTATTAAATTATATTTAAGTGAAATATTAATTTAAACATTAATTCCAATTCATGAAATTAAAATAAGATTATTTTTGATCAGCTGTTTGCATATATGCCCTATATGGGCACTGTTGAGAATTGTTTTTTCTCGATACTCATTAGGACTTTCTAAGAAGGTGCAATTAGTGTGTTTTAAATTCAGCATTTCACATACTGAATACTAGCTGCTCTGTGTGAACTTTCCATTCACATTTCCATTAGCAGGTTTATTGCAGATTGAGACCAAAGTTGGTTATTTCTCTTTCCAATTGGAAGAAGTTATTTTGCTGACACAGTGGCCATAAGGATGGTGGCTGCTGAGGGCACCACATGGGTCTTTCAGTCTAGCTGGTTGTCTTCCAAGAGCTGTAAGCCTTGTAACTCCTGAGATGGGAAGGCAAGTCTCCTCTCCTGGAAAAGACCATCAAGAGATTTCTAGTTTCCCGATAGATGTTGGGCCTCAAAAAGGAGTGACAGAAGAGTGTCATGTCCTAGTGCTGTTGTTGGGCAGCAAGGGGTGCTGCTGTACTGATGTGCATAACGACAGGGGAGCCTGAGGGTACAGCACATGCTGCCTGGCAGGGGCAGAGCATCCAGGCCCCACGGGCAGGAAGGCAAAGGCAGCAGGGCCAGGGTAAGGGGATACCTCATGGGGACACAGGAACAGCACCCGGCTCTCCTCATAGCCTTGCCACCCCTTTGTTCTAGCAGCATGCCTTGGCATGGCAAATCGTGAGATTAGTTCCTGTTTAATTGCAGGCACAAGGCAAACCTACTGGCAGATGTGTTTGCTGATACGTAACATGGCTGCTAAGTCCTCTGGTTGTTGTACAGTAGAAGTAGCAGTGGAGATGACAGCAGAGAGGACAGCCTGCGTTGTCTCTTTTGTACTTTTGAGGTGTTCGTTCTTGCACGTACCAGACATCTTTAGCACTTCTCTGCAGAAGTGACAGATGCATAGACCTCAAACATGAAGACAGGTCAGGATGTTTTTGAGTAGCACATGCATGCAAAAAAACTCCGTAGTATTAGTTTGAAGCAGTACTTTCCTGGGAATGGGGATATAGAGAAATAGAGGTTCTTACTCTGGCTCTGCTGCTGAAATACTGTAAGTAAACTGTCTCTGTGGCTCCCTTTATCCCAGCTCTGAATTTTGTGTGCTGGCTTTTGGAGACAAAGGTATCTCACCAGTGTTTGTGTCACACTACATTTACAGGGTCTTTCAGCTTAGCTGTTCTCTGGGTCTACAGTGTTGTGTTTTATGCAAAAATTATTATTCTTCAACTGGTGTGTGATAATTCAGTGTATGCTTTTCCTCTGCAGCAAATACAAGATAGCTTTGTTTCCCTTCGCATTTACCTTATTAGCTCAGTTTTCACAGGGTCAGAGTATGAGTGCATTTGGCAATACACAGTAAATTGTGTTGGAGGTCTAATACTACTGGTAAGTGGCTTTGGTATTTAGGTGTTTACAGGTTGAACACCAGATAAGAAAAGCTGATGTTTTCATTGATTTTTTTTTTTTTATTTTTTTTTTTGTGGAAAGATACATTATATTTTTTTTAAGAGATAGTGAGGAGGTATTCCAGACCATATAGTGTATAGCAGCCTGACTGACCGGAATCCCTTACACATATTCCATTTATGTTGAAGGTCTGCTTTTGCAAAAGTAAATAGCTTTGCCCATGTGAATGCATCTGTGGCATACCTAGTGTGCGGTTTTCCCTTTGTTTTTGAACTGCTGTATCAGGGTTTTAAGGAACTTTCACTATATTGGGATTTTCAGCTGGCAATGTATAAGTAGACTTGAATTTCTTAAAGCAGTCCTCTTCCTTTTATGTCAGATGGGTGAAAGAAAAAAATATTTTACATCTGACAAGTCTGTTTCAAACTTTGAATGGGGTCATTGCCAAGTGTCTTGGGAGGTATGCAAATTGAGTTAACCTTTCGCAGCATTTCATGGGCAGTTAATTTGAAATTATCCTGCTTACTGCTGGAATTGAGAAACTTACGGTGCCAAAGGTATTGAATAGATCTTGTACCTTTTGTATTTCAGTAGTGTCATTATCGTTAATCTCTTAAATGTGTGAATTATCAGAGCATTGTAAGAAGGATCAGATAAGGAATTCTAGGGCATTTGAAAGATGAAAATAGCACATCTGGTATTAAGGGTGTCATAGCTGACATAAGGTGTCATAGTACCCCAATACATCTCTCCTGGATCTTAGTTTGGGACCTCAACCTTGCACCCATGCCTCCTCTCTTCTTCACTTCCCTCACCCCCTGTCCTTTCTAGGTACAGCCAGGTTTTCCATTCCACAAAAACACATAGATCTGATTTCTCTAGCTTTCTGTAATACTAGACTTCTAAATATTCTTAGATTCTTATGAATGTTTAATTGAGAAAAAGTTAGTGGACTTCTGTGTTTGTAAATTTTTGAAAGTTATTCTACTGGAACCAGAAGTATAATTTTCTTTTTTTCTTTTAAAGGGATATTAAAGCTGGAAATATTCTTCTAACAGAACCAGGTCAAGTGAAACTAGCTGATTTTGGGTCTGCATCTATAGTCTCCCCTGCCAATTCTTTTGTGGGAACGCCTTACTGGTGAGTAAAGCCTGCAATATTTCCATATTTATAAGACTGCTCTCTTCTATTTCCAGCGTTTCACAATCTGAAAATAATATCTGGCACAAAAACTTAATTAACTGAGCAGTTTTCTTAAAATTCCTGTGTCCAGCTCTTCAGGAAATGTGTTCTTCCTCAGTGCCCATGAGTAGAGAGAGGTAGGCTGTGCAGCACTTTGAAATGGTACCAGTTAATGCTTCGACTGTTGTAATGCCATTGGCTTAAAGATTATTAACGCTTGCCATAGGTAACGGAACTAAGACAACGACATGGAGAAAGGGAATCCTGTTAATCTGGCCATGCAGACTCTAAGTCACACAGCTACTTCAATTCTGTTTTGAAGCAACTTGCTTACGAGTCGCTTCAGGTGCTTGGCATTCTTACCATAGTGAACCAGCATAGCTTTACGCTCCACTTACTTTTGTGGCAGACGCCCCAGGCATTGATGGGAGGTCACCTATCGCCCAGCCTCTGAACAAGTCCATTTGGCAAGAAGCCTGCTTCATCTTTGAAGAACAGAAGAGGCTGAATTTTTGCAGGCTGGGCCTGCTGCTTCCATTTCCCCCTACTTATCCCTTTATCTTGGACCACCATATTTCCCCACTGTTATGGATTTCCCTGTTCCTTTCATAGCTACACTCACAGGCTGCGTATATCTGCTGGAAAATTCTCCCGGTGTGCCAATGGAAAACCCACCATCTCTGGTGGGAGTACAAATGATACCTTTAGGACTCTCCCAGACCTTGCTGTCTGCCTGCAGGTACAATGCCTTTGAGATTGGTGTGGGTCTCCCATGTGCCAGCATGTTGCGCTAACAGCAAGATGATCAGGTTGGCCTCTTATTTACTTTCCTTTCTTAAACTGCCTCTTGGAAGACTTGCTAGTGCAGGCAAGCATCGTTTTATTTCAGCATGGCTTTACTCAGCTCCATGCTGGCTCTTTAAGTTCTCGTCTGCTGCGCTGCTGAAGGTGATGAAACCATCTCATTTTAAGCTATGTGCTGGGAGTCACAATTTGTATCCCCTAACCTGCATGTTCTGCGCTGTGGTTGGTAGGATGGCACCAGAGGTGATCCTTGCTATGGACGAGGGACAGTATGATGGAAAGGTGGATGTCTGGTCTCTTGGGATCACGTGTATTGAGTTAGGTGAGTAAATACTTGGCAGCTGAGATGAGTAATTGTCTGCAATGTTTATTAGGAGGTCCTGAAAAAAATGGAAGATTCTTATTCTTTAAGATATTTTTTTTGGTGTTTTTCTCTCTCTTTTTTTGTTGTTTTGTTTTTTTTTTTCCTTTAAGAAGCCTGACTAGGAAAGCACTGACAGTTGAGTTTAAGTCTTTTACTCACTGGCAAATCAAGAGCAAGCCACTAATGCTGCTGTGCTTTATTGTTAATCTGGTGTACTCAGTTATTCCCATAACAGCTAGAGGATTCTAGTCTTTTATGAGAGGAAACTGGTTTGTAGTCTGTGTATTTCAAGCTGGATTTGGAGAAAGTTGATCCAGCTATTACATCAAGGGAATTGGTGTCCTAAGAATTGTGTGTTAGAAGGGACCTACATTTAATTTTCAATTCTTCTTACTTCCTCACTCTCTAAAACAAAAATCTTCAATCTCAGCTGAAAGTTTGTGACATGAATCAACGTGGACAGGTTCTTTACATGAGAAGAAAAGGGTTTGCACTGCAAAGGGCAAATGATACGCATCCACACAACCTGAAGCAGATGTAGATGTGATAGCAGGTATACAGAGCAGATGTGTGCATTTTAAGTTTGAATATTGATATTGCATGTGCTGAGTAGATTATTTTCAGAAATACTATTGATATGGATTATACTTAACCTTAACAGCAGTAATCAAGAACTTGTTGCAAGGGCAAGTTCAGTGAAAATGTTATTTATAAATGTTTAATCAGCAGAAATATATATAGCAGAAGGGGACATACAGAATGGGAAGAAGTGTTGACTTCAGTATGGAGATGGTAATGGTGTAGATGACTAGTAATATCACTCTGTATTTCATGTGCCAGCACTAATGCCTTGCTGACACGGTTTGTATTTCGATATAAAGAAAACCAAAATCAGAAGTTTTAGACTTGTATTATTCTGCATGGCCACTGATTATTTTCTTTTGTGTGTGTGTAGTTTAGGTGTGTTCTGGCTTCTCATAGATCACTGTAGTAGAATAGATATTATGCTACCCTTTGTTAGCACTGAGTCTTGATCCCAAAATATCTTATGGAGCTTTTCAGTCAGGAACCTCCAAGCCATTTTACGTAGTTGATGGGTTTGCTTTTTTTAACATTACCCTTTTGAGAAGTATTAAACTTCTTTTTTAACTTTGAACTTTGCCTTTGCATGATTCCATGTCTGAATGTGCAGTCAGGTAGCAGTGGGAGGAAATCTCTTGTTGAGCACCACTTGGGTTTCTTTGAATGCTTATGTCTTGATTTCTTGTGTAGCCAAAAGTATGTAGTCTTTAAAGAAAAGAAAATGCAGTGGTTTGCATGCATGCTGCATGTCAAGGACAAGTGATTGCTCTGACCTGACATGAACTTAAAATCCTGGCATCGTTGGCTGATTGGCGTGACTGACCTTAGATGGTGGTGAAAACTAGCCTTTCTCAATTTCTGTGTGAGATCTGCTGCACCCCTTAAGTGAGGGGCTGGTAGGTGGGTGTCCTCTTGGTGCAAGGACTAGGAAGAATTTTAGTTAGGGGGAGTTAATGACACATCTGGCAAGCAAATTTGGCAAACTGTCCCACTTGCAGGTGACTGCCAATGATAAATGAAACAGGCAGCCACTCTTTTTCCTTAATATAGGTGCCACAGTAGTGCATCAAAGATCTGTAGGTATTGATACACCATGTAATGGCCAGGAAATTTATGTATGTCTAAGCTCTGGTTTAGTCAGCTTCTGCTGATTGTACCATAGTAGGTCAGGTGTGAAATGTTGCAGTTAAGGTAAAATTTACTGGAAACTTTTCCTTATAATATGCATCCCATTCTCTCTGGATTTCTCATCCCCTCTTCAAGTGAATAGCAGCTTTCCTTGAGTGGTTGTCCAAGTCTCTAACCTAGAATATTAAAATAATTAGCTTAAATGTGATGATGACAGTAATGAGCTATTGATTTAGCAGTGATACCTTGCTCATACTTCCATATTTTTCTCCTTTTCTTTCCAGACTGCTTTATCACACCTTTCTCTTCTCTTTCTAGCTGAAAGGAAGCCTCCACTTTTCAACATGAATGCAATGAGTGCCTTATATCACATAGCCCAGAATGATTCCCCTACGTTACAGTCAAATGAATGGTAAGAGAGCTATTACTAGATGGTGGGTTTTTTTGTTATATTTCCCTGAAAATACTCTGTGACATTCTTTGCATGGCTAAAGTCTGACAAGAAAAGTATTTGTTGCAGTGTAGTGCTTTGACTGCGTTCTCAAATAGTGCTCCTGTGTAGGCAGGCTCGATTTTGACCTTCTGTCACTTTGGCTATGCTACAATCTAAATGTGTGGAGGTGTTAATTACGGGGCTGTAGATGCTGTAGGAATTAAAGTAATCTTGGATGCATTAAGCGAGCCATAGCTCAGCATCAGCAAAGTTTCCAGCTGCAAAAGATCCCTGACAGAGGGGTTGTTAGCATTGTAATGCAACTGAAATGTGGAGAAAGGGAAGGGAGAGGTATGCAGGATATAGAGGTAATTAGATTATCTTTTTCCAGTGAGTGACTTCAAAACTCATCAGAGCATTGTGACCAGTAAATACTGCCCATGCTACAGGCTTGTTCCGGAGTCTGAGCTTTGATACGAGAATGCTTTGTTATTCTGTGGAAGCAAAGGGGTTACCTGTTCTCTGTGCCTGAGTGGAATGTAGCTATCAAGTGATGCTTGGCAGAGTCTGCAGATGGCTTGAAGCGATAGCTTCTCCTGGAGAGGTGTGAAGTTCCCCCAGTTACACTATGTTGCTTAAATGCCTAGCGATTATTTCTTTGCTAATCATTTTAGCAAAACCACTTTGGTTTCCTTACTTAATCATCTGTTTTGTCCATTTTGTCAAGGTTCGAAGACCTTGGTCTCATATCTGTACACTGGTATCCACATTCTTCTGTGTAGGATTTGCAATGCAAAGTAGAGACAACTTATGAATACAGTGTAAGAATCAGTATTCCTGATTGCAAGCAGTTTGTGTGTAGTCCACCAGTGTGCTCTCTGTGGCTTTGAGAACATAGGGAGTAAGTAAGGTGACTTCTATGCTGCTTCCAAGTTCAGTGGCACCTAGAAGATGAGTTTTCTTCTTTCCAGGTGTGACACAACCTCATATTTAGCCAAAAATTTTGGTGAACTAATCATTGTATCAAGGCACTTTAGAGCCAGCGCTACAAATGGTGGGAAGCTTTCTAGGGGTTAGAGAGCCGTTTCATCAGCTGACTTAAGAAGTACATTTCTGGAGTTAACTATAATTTCATTGTCATCTATTTTTAAGGAGTTGAGATAAAATTGAAAATAGTGAATGGTACACATAGTTCTTGCCTGGTTTTCAGTTTGTGGTTGGGAATAATAGTGTGTCTGTGTTTGTTTCAACAGCCTTTAGCTGTTGAAAGAACTGATGGGATCAACTTAACTCAGAATCTGGAAAAGTCTGGGTAATTTCTCTGCCCTAAAACTTAAGAACAAATTAGTCAGGTTGTGGTTTTTTTTTTCTTTTGCTTGCACTAATAAGTTTGCGTCTATTCCAGATCCTAAGCTTCTTCTTAATTTAAAACTTCTTAAAATTTATTTACAGGTCAGACTCCTTTAGGGGATTTGTTGATTACTGCTTACAGAAAATACCTCAGGAACGGCCATCATCAACAGATCTGTTGCGGGTAATTTTTCAGATCTTTTGCAGAAATTTGGGGAAAAGCTGTCTATAGTACTAAAGATGATGAACAAACATTTGCCCATTCAAAAAAATTGTTAGTTTTGCTCTCATCTGAATCAGTAGAGTTTTGGGGTCTTCTGGAGAGTATTTTAGGCTGTTTAACTTTATTTCCTGACTTTGCCTTTCATGTCAGTCACAATTCTCTTTATAAGATGATGCTTAAGAGTTGAGCTACTGGAGAAAAGTAGAGGTAGGCTGTGTGGTAAAACAGTTACACTGTTGAGTGAGGAGTTGTTTGAGGGAGCAGCCCAGCACCCTGCTCCTCTTACACCCCAGAGTTCTGCAGAGGTTATATTTGGATTGGAGAACTTGCAAGGCTCGGGGGGTAGTAGTGTAAGTAACAGGGTTTTTTAGCTGAAGGAAGGACCTGTCAGCAGGAGGGGGATAAAAGGATTTAATGTTCTTTTTTTTTTTTTTTCTTTTGTGCTGCACATACTTTAGCTGAAAGTATTATCAAGGACAAACAGGTCCAGAGCTGAGTTAGTTAAATCTGTGCTGCTGAATTCCAACCAACATTTTTCTGTGTAGGCAGGGCTTAAGAGTGTGTTTCCTACTGCTGTGACGAAGAAGGGACTTCCACCAGCCTGTCTGCTATACTGTGCTGTCGGTAGGATGCCCTGAGTTGTGACCATGCTGCTGCACTAAGTGGTCTCTGAAAAAGCAGACAGAAATGAAGGAGGAAACTGGAGACAACCCCATTCGCCCTTTAAATGGGGGCAGAGGGACTGGGGAAACTATAATTTGGTGCAGCTTGTGTGAAAGCAAAGACCTTTTTGGAGCAGTTACTCAGTTTTGTGTAAAGTAATGTAACTTAATTTGCTGATGCTCCTTTTTTTATTTCTGCTTACTTTCTCCAGTAAGCAAAAATGTTATTTTTCTGTTGTGTAACAGGCAGTACTTGCTACCAAGCTTATATGCGATTTCATTGAGATTTAAGGCTTGCAATTTGTGGAAGTGACAGAAAATCTAAAAAGCCATTTTAATTGCTACTCAAAATCTAGACTTAACCAGTCTTCATAAGATGCATAGGCAATAGCAAATCTTGCAGAGTTAGTAATACTTTGAGAGTTATGTTCCACACGATCAGAGGATTGAGCTCTTAATAAAGATTTACAGATAGTGGCTGATTATTTAAAGGAACATGAGTATTAGAGATGGAAAGAGACTGTATGACTTGGTTTTATCTCCTGGCCAGAGCAGGATTATTCTGTGTGGGGTGCTCTGAACTGTCCTGTCTTGCCTGATTTTTTGACAGATGCAGATGAAGTTCAGGAAGGTTATCTTGACCTTTCTTTCTCTAGTAATGCTAATGTGAGCATGATTAATTCTTTATCTGTTCATACCTTTTGAATATGTATCTTTTTATGTTTGTTCTGCCTGATCTCAGTTCAGCTCTTGTTTTTGATCGATTGCTGCAAATCATTCATTTGGGCCTTTCTGATCCACTTGGTTGGTTGGTTGTTTTTTTTGTCTAAAGTTCCTTTGGCTGGATGGGGATTTCTGACACTAATATACGTATCATGAAATGTTACTCCAGGTCTGGTTATGCAGGAGCTGGGAAAGGCTGGCTTTGCTGTGCTCTGTGGTGTTACAGTAAGAGGTCCTGATATGGTGTTCTTTTGACTGCTGTCTGGCACAGAAGCCCTGACAAATTTATTGATTAGTGCCAACTGTAGATCTGTCCTAGTATTGTTACTTAGCAAACATACTCTGCATCTCTCTTATTTTACAATCATTTATTTTTTTTTGTCCTAGGTGTGTTTTGCGCAATTCCTCTTGATTCATTAACATCTTGTATTGTTTGCTTCTTTTCTGTATTCATACATCATACTTAGCTGTTTGAAAGTGGCACTAACAGGATAGGCCCAGGTTAACTTCTTCTCCTTGTCAAACCACCAAAACCAAAAGTTGTTTATATCCCTTTAATAGTTCCTATTATCTGAACCCAATTAATTAGAACTTGTTTTGGAAATAACTGTATCATTTTGGAAAGTGCCTTGTACAGGTTCGTAATTGCCAAAAGCATGTAGGAGGGGGACCTGTGATGGGAGTGATGTGGCCAGAGTTTGCCAAAGTTTTGTCAGTGATTCATAAATCACTTCCAGTTTAAGTCATTGGGTTTTGGTTTACCTGAGAAGTAGAAGAAATGCTTATAACTCCAAGGGCTTTGTGTCTGGGAAATTCAGGAGCAGCCTTCTGTTAGAAGGTAGGAATGTGTGAAATCCTGTCCAGCCCTTTTCCATCAGGCTGCTGCTTTTTTTTTTTTTTTTTTTTTAAGTATTTCCTTTCTTTAAAATTGATTAGTGGCCCTGCTATTCCTCTGGCTGCCGTACATAGCTGCTGGTGAGAATTGCATGGGATGCTGCTGTTCCACACCAGGTAAACAGGGCTCAATTTTTCCTTAAATATTTGAGCAGAGGAATTGCTAGCTCCATTGGGCGTTTTACTTAATTTCCACAGTAGGTTAGATTGCTGCTCTGGTCTACCTGACAGCCTTTTCATGCTGATTTTTGTTCTAAGGCTACCATTCAGCCTTTGTTTTATGGCTTCTCTTGTTGCTCTTTCAGCTCAGTAGAACACATTTTCATGGATGTTTCTGAGCCTCTTGGTTCTTGAAGAGAGAAATCAAAATCCTGCACTCTTTACTGAACAGCTAGCTTTGCACTTGCGTCTGTCCTTGCTTCAAGGCTGGACCATAGAGAATATTTAACTCTGATGCTTTTACTCTCGGGTAAAGGCTGATGAGCAAGCTTGTTTGTACTCTTTTCAGTGCCTGGTATATTTTTTTTTTTCCTGTGGTACATTCGTGCCGTGGCACATAACCAGCATTTTGTTCTCTGGTTCTGCTTGCAGCACCCTGACAGGCCTTTGACCAGCTAATAGGTTTATGTTGTAGGTTTTGGAATGATTCATTCATGTGGATTGGCAGCCTTTCTGCTCTCTAGGAATAGTGTAAGTTCATTGAAGGATATGATTTCATGAGTACCTTAGGTTGGAGTCTGTACAGACAATTGGAGCTGAGATCTTATTCTTAAATCATGTATATTCAGGCTTTGAATTCAGTTTCAGACTTTGAGAACAATACCCTACATGTTCCCTCCTGCAGTAGTTCTCCCTGAAGCTTTTTAGATTGTAAGATTGAAGATCTTTTTCTCTTGTGAGGGCTTTTCACTTGGGTGCAGTAAACAGGGATAAAGCAAATTTTTTGTGGCCACCTTTTCTTAAAGGGAACTGACTTTTAAATGGTGTGTTTGAAAATTAATTGTTTTGGTACATTATCCTAGATGGAAATAGTCAAATGACTGAAGTAAAAGGTAGTTGATAGTAAGAAAGGAAAAAAACCCCAATAACAACAACAAAAAAACCCCAAACGAACAAAAAAAATCCCTAAAACCCAAACCTACAACCAAAAACTCTCACTAATATTTTTCACTTGTAAAAATACAAGCAATTATAGAACTTGTTTTAAATGCTTTTTCCCTGTTTTTCTCAGCTTGCATAACATTCCCAGGAGGTTTGAGTTCTAGTAATCACTCTTCTAGCCAACATGCTACCTGCCTTTAGACTAACCTCGTCCTCCATTTAAGTCTGGGATTTATTGGTTCTTTTTTTTTTTTTTCTTGCAATTTGGAGAAAGTATACAAATTAAGTCATTTCAGCCATCATTTCTTAAGAGTTGTACAGTACCCAGCAGAGGGGTGACTACATCTTTTAATGGAATGGAGACAATTAGATAATGCAAGTTAGCAGTCAGAATGCAAGAGCTTTTTTGTTTGATTTTCACTTCTGTGCATCTGCTGTACAATACAACCACATGGAAACTGTAATATTTGAGTAGAGCCTGAATATGAAGTGCATAGTCTTTCCAGTGAAACAAGGATATGCGCTGTTAGGGTGGATTTCAGTTCAGGTTCATTGTTCCGTGTGCATGACTGCTTTCTAAAAATTATCTACGATGAGATAAAAATGGCTAGCTTTTTTTTTTCTAATCATAAATAAACTGCGTATTGCTACTGTTTACAGACAAATAAATGTTGGTTATCTGCATTGAGGAGCAGGAATGATTCATTTTGCTTCTGTGTGAAATGATGTTTTGAACTTTTAGCTATAATTCAAAAATAAACACCATCACTACTAGCAAAAAATTGATAGTGAAATGACTAGCCGTCCCCATTAGCGAAACTCAAATGCACAACAATTTGAATTCAATTAAAAACAAGAAATAAGCCTGTGGCATGATGCTCTCCATGTTTATTTACAAATCATTAAAAGATGATCAGCTTATCTTTTCAACTTCTTTGTACGCAAGACTCCTGGTTTAAGGAGGACTGGGTTTCCTGTATTGGTTACTCCAGCTACAGTTGGATGTATTAGTTCTTGAACTTGACTGCCTTTAATCAGGTACTTAAAGTCCATTTAAGAGTTTATTGTTAAGTCTGCACTTAAAACTTACGCTTCTAGTACATCCTTAGCAGAAGTTGGTAAGAATCTGATTTGATTTTAACTCTGGCTACAAATGCTTTAAGTATAAATAAATGTTGCAGTCTCCTTACTGTTTTTCTCTATAAATTGGAATAGATAGATGCAGGATAAACTTGCATGTAGGTTAGGCAGGTAGTCTTACGTAATCAGGATTGATTCTTAGTGGAACAACCAGGTGAGCAGTTTCTTCCACTTCATCTGTTTCTAGGGAGACTTTGCTCTGGCAGGAGGTGGGTGGCCATGGGAAGGGTGGTTTGTTTTGCTACTGATACCAAGCATTGGAACAAGCTGCCTAAGGAAGTGTTTGAGTCGCCATCCCTGGAGGTATTTAGAGGGTGTGTAGAAGTGGCAGTTACAGACATGGTTTAGTGGTGGACTCAGCAGTGCGAGGTTAACAGTTGGACTCTAATCTTAGAAGTGTTTTCCAACCTAAATGACTCTATGATTCTGTTCTTTGTCCTTTATGCGTTTTGTTCATTGTGAAGTTCTCTGCCTTTGTAAGGATTGAAGTGGCACCTTCTTGTACCTAGTATGCTTCAAGTAAATGAGCTCAGGAAGGGACAGGTGAGCAGTGTTGCTTGGAGAGCTCAGAAAACCTGACCCTGGTCCAAACTGTTTAATTTCAGACAGAAAAGTGTATCAGGCAGTCAGGGGTAAAGAGAGCTTGCAAAGGGTCAGCCAGGTGTCGTACCTCTCCATCCACTATCCAGCTTCTCCTGCTACTGATGTGCCTGTGCACGTGTGTACATATGCACGTGAGTTTCAAGTAGCAATGTGATTTTGCCTCACTTCTCTGTACTCTGCATTCTTGACTTCTGAACAAAACATTTTGCAGCCTACGCATCAAAACTCATAGTACGTAGCCATAGTTTGGTTATTTGATGTAGTGATGAGCACAGTCAGTGTACTCAGTGCTCACTGTGTTTGGAGTCTTCATAAGGGGTATTACTAATTATTGAATATGAACAGACCAATGACTGCATATGAACCGTCATTTCAGGTATAAAAAAAAACCAAAATCACTGTGTCCCTGTTTTTAGATTAACCATACTAGTGTCATGTCTGAAACCATGTCTTTTATTTCCTTTAAATTTAGCATGATTTTGTTCGCCGAGACCGACCACCAAGGGTACTAATAGACCTCATACAAAGGACAAAAGATGCAGTACGCGAATTGGATAACCTTCAGTACCGGAAAATGAAGAAAATCCTTTTCCAAGAGACCAGGAATGGTCCACTGACTGAGTCTCAGGAAGAGGAGGAGGTACTTATATTTTCTTACAGCATTTGCATTGTTATAAATGATTTTAGGGCAAGTGAGATGTTCCTGTCCTTAAAAGGGAGCAGAGCAACCACAGCCTAGGTGAGGATGCAATCCATGTTCTTGGAATGTGGTCTGGACTAGCAGAGAGACAGGATAATGAGTAATAGTAGCCCTTACTCAGTGTTAAATGTGCACTTATTGACAGCTTTAAAACTTCAGCTTTTTTTAAAATGTCCTTCCTTCTGAAAGCTTTAGGGAAGAAACTCATTTGCAGGAAGGTTCTTTGAGAAGTGAGTGGCTCACAGCCTGTGTGAAGGAGCGTCTGTTGACAGTCCAGGCTTTTCTTTTTCATAAGCATAGTCTCAAGACCACTTGATTAATGTTAGTATTTTTTCATTTACCATAACTCTAATGTAATTTGCTTATCATGAGCTGAAAAGCAAATCACCAAATTAGTAAGACTTACTTTTTAAAAATTTTTAAAGACCTAAAACTCATCTTCAGTTTAAATCTGGTAATAAACAATCCACTTAATCAGTGTATGATAACGGTGACTAACTGTGGCTTAGAAAAGGAAACCAGTCATTTTTCAGTTGATGAGCTTAGATGGAAATTCAGGTCACTTGGTGCAGGCATGTTGAATAAATAAATCTGTGCCTGGTTCTCAATGAAAAAATTGACAGGCAAATTGACGTTTGTATTCTTTTTTGCTGCAGTATAGCCAGATAATACGCAGTGAGACACCCAAGCTCAGCCTATATTCAGGGACTTGGTTTTAAGGCTTGTCTATGTCATGTGTTCATTTAAAGCCAAACTAGAGCTCTGGTTTAAGAAATGAGCGAGTTTGGGTGTCGGGTAGGAGAGCATAAAGCAGGAGGGGACTGGCACTTAGCATTATCCTTTGCTTTCAAGGAGACGCACAAAAGGAGCGAGAACATCAACCACTGTGATTAAAGCTATGAGGTGCTTCTGTTCTAAGCCCTCCAGCTAGCCAACTTCTAAACCTAGAGCTTAGCTGGGGGGATTGTCAGACTTCTGCACTGAAACCTTCAAGTTTGCTCTACCTGTGCGTGAAAAGCTGTTAGGAGAGTGACGAGGTAGGAAAGTGCAAGGGAATGGGTTTCCTACTTGGCCATTCAGTAGATCCAAGCTCAACAGCTAAGTGGGATACGTGTGGTAGTAGTTGACTGCAAGACGTATCTTCTGTTCTTCCTGTCCCTGCTCCTCAAAAGGGGGGTGGGGAGATATTGTATCTTCAGGAATTAACACTTTAATGAAGCACACACTCTGCATGTGCACAGCATGCTCTGCACTGCGTTTTACCGCTGAGCTTGTGTACCACGAAAGGAGGTTGTATTGCTCATGTATATCACTAACTTGGCCGTGAAAGAAAAACTTGGCACGTACTTCAGTTACAACTTAACTGGTTAACAGAAGCTGCTCAACTGTAAATGCCACAAGACCATTCCTTTTTCTACCTGAGTTTTCAAAGGTGTAAAAGGAGCATTACAAATCTTTAACACTTAAGATACTACTAATGCTTTCCTCAAAGCTCTTGCAAGAAAGTTGAGGTCGTTTGGAAAGTATTCAAGTCAGGAAGTTAATGTTAGGGTCGCATATACAATCTCATCTCTGTCCTTTGTGCATATACATTCATTAATTACATAGCTATATCTTAATCTCAGATGCTTCATTATTTTATTTCTTCACCAACTTTATATAAGCATCCTGGAAATATTTTCATTCTTATGTGCATATGTTCTCTGTAGATTAGTATTATTTTGCATTTTGGATTTTAAGTGCTCTCACACAGGTTCTGAATGATCTACTGTTTGCTTAAAAAATAATCACACAATCAAATACAAATCTGTTAAGCCTGTCAATTTTATCTTTCTGATGGTCTCCAACAAAATGAGTACCCTGTCAATTGATTTGTAATGTAATTCTCCCCAAGCTCACTTTGGAGGCTGGGACAAACTGGGTGCAGCAGCAAGCCGTTCATTTTGGTGAATCAAGGCTATTTTGGACCAGGAGCTGAAGGATGTTTGGAGTTCTCCACCCTCACTGTGAATACCTTGCAAGCCTCTTCAGTGCCACTAGTTAATTACAAAAGATTCCATAAATTCTCTAAGTCAGTCCAGATTAAGCGCATACTCTGGAATTACTGTGCTCCTATGAGTCTGCAACGAGAAAAAAGGCTGCTAAATCCTGATATTTGTCTGTAGAATTCAAAATATGTCCTATATGAAGAATATTTATTTATGTAAGTCTAAGTAGTCTACAACAGTTTTAATCACTGTAATAATGCAGGCTCTTCTGAGCCAGCTGCTTAAAGGTAAATGAAGAATTTATCTTGGCTGAAAACACAAGGTTAAAGGGGTTTTTAGCTTGACAAAATGTAATTACTGACTGCTTGGGACATGGATGCTAAAACCTCTACACCTGTTAAGCTCCACGTGATATTTATCAAATAATAAACGAATGGGTTCATTATCTTACATCTTTTCTGGTTCACAAAATGTGTTGTAGCATATCCTGACTTGGAACATTGTTTTAATAAAACTTAGATTGTTCCTTCTAATTAAGAGACTCCTTCCACCAGCTATCTAGTATTCTTGGATGGCTCCTGTGCAAGCCAAGAGTCATGCCCAGACTTACTGATATGTGGAAAAAACTGGCTTGAAGCCTGATACAGTAAGATTGCAAAAAACGCAAAACCTAGCTGCCCCATATGGAGTATTTCATAACCCAGGCAGCCTTGAGAAATGTAGTTGCCAAAATTATGAGCAAATAACCTTTAACTCTGCAGAGTCACCTTTAAAACCAACTTGGGCATTGCAGGCACATGCTAGGCAGGTAATCTCCTGCGGTATTTGTAACGGATGCCCCTTGTTTTATAGGACAGTGAGCATGGATCAAACCTGAGTAGGAAGATGGACAGTCTGGGCAGCAACCATTCCATCCCAAGTATGTCTGTGAGCACAGGCAGTCAGAGCAGCAGTGTGAGCAGCATGCAGGAGGTCCTGGATGAGAGCAGCCCTGAACTGGTCATGATGCATAGTGATGAGAGCACAATTAATTCCACTTCCTCCGTTGTCCATAAGAAGGTATGTTCTCTGGTGCTCTCCATAGCTTCCTGCAGTCCCTGCTATTGCTCACGTTGGCTCACTCGCGTAGGGCCCGACGATCAGTGTGCTGTGGTCTTGTGCTGAGCCATGTGCTGAGAGCAGGAGCTGGTGCTGGGCTTGCCAGAATCAAGTTCTGTGTTTTTTTCTTTAAAAGCTAAATTGCATTTAAATAAACTCTGAAAATAAAAAGAGAGGCCACTAATGAAAGGTAGTGCTGTCAGTGTCTAGGCAGGGTTCACACGGACTTACTGCATGCCTCCCTACGCAGCCCCGCATGTGCACTTCTTCATCTCTGCTTGTAACATCAGTCCTTGTTTCCTTGTGAATGATTGTACTGTATTATGTGGTATGGTGACAAGTGGTCACAGCAGCTAAGCTAACCATTTACCAGTCACAGTGTGTGATTAAAATCTGCTTGCACTTGGATTTTCCTCATGAGAAGTGGAAGTGTGCAGAACTTGGGACCCTTCCCAGGAGGTATGTTTTGAGCCAAATTCCACTCAGTGCTTTTCTGCTCTTTTGCTGCATGTTGTGATTTGTTGCCTTTCATTTTCTTAGTGGCAGATATCAAGCTAAAGTTATTTAGCTGTAAGTCAGCATCTAAGCATCTTTAAATGTAAGCATCTAAGATTGTTTGACTAAAATAGTTTTGGCTTGGCCTTAGCAGTCTTGTTTGCTAGTGGGCAGTAAAATGTAGGTTGGTTGTGCGATTGCATTTGCAAAGAGCTTCAAAGTGTACATATGCTTTTTGCCAGAGGAGCTAAAACATTCCAGCGGCATGAAAAGTATGAATTTATCATTTGTAAGGTTACAGTAAAGCCTGGTTTTAACGAACTAAATATTTGTAAGCAGTTTTTCCTCCTGAAATACAGTCTGTAATTGAATATTGAAGCACTTATAAAAGGGAGCTCTCAAACTTTGTCTTCAACAAAAGATTGCCTTACATATTTAAAGATACTGGCAGATAAGTTGCATAGATTTCCAGGGAGTTACGTCTTTCTGAAATACATTTGCATAGCACCTTTAAAAAAGGGGGTTTTTTCACCTTTCTGAAAAATCAGTGTTGGGTACAAAATGCCAGCCTCAGGAACCAGCCTGAATGAAGAGCGGTGCAATTGATTTTATGTTCTGGGTGATTGTAGTTAGAGTAGGCTTCAGAAATGTGTATTGACTTTAATTTTGTGTTGTTAAGTAGTCATATTTATGTATGCATTAAAATAGAAGTTTGAGGGACTGATTTACACAGTAGTCACACATTATATTATTACTGACTGATCAGTGTCATTAGAATTGGTGAAAACAGGTGAGCCTCTCCCATCAAACATAAATTGCATTTGTGAAAGAAGTAGAATTCTTGCTTGTTTTAAGAATAATATTTCCGTTTATAGTGAATACAGGAACATTTTTGATCTACGAATTCAGTCCTCTCAGACTTTTATGTAGCTGTTATTTTCTCGAGATCAAGACATTCAATTGAGTAGAATGCATAAACATGACACCACATGGGATTTTTTTTCTTGTCTGGTTTTGAAAAAACAGGGTCTTTTGCACACTTGTAACTGAAGTATTGTAAAAGAAATCTGTAGATCACTTAACACAGGTGTGTTAAGGTAGTTTTGGAAGCACAAAAACCAGGTCTGTGTTGATGGTCTTTACAAAATAGTTAACAGTTGGCTGTGATTACTGATTCTTGCAGTAGAGTAGATACCTTCTCAATTGGCAAGTGTTACCTTCTGCTGTATGTACACATAAGGCAAATGTAGACTATGTGTAGCAGAATGTACTCCAGTCTGCGAGTCTATTTTAATTTATTATGTGATTATTTTTTTTTATTCTCTGTTACTTTGGGGAATACAGTTTTAAATGGAAAACTGCTTCGTGTTTGTATTATGTATATATATTAATACATGTGAAAAGACTAAAATTGGAACAGGACACTTCAGGGGGTTTATATACACATACATCCCACTATATTGTTAAGGTAAAATTTCTTATTCTGAAGAGACTTCAGTTTTTCTTTGTGCTGGTTTTAACTATTTCTGTGAACTGTGATGAAGCTGATCCACACAACTCGGTTTTGTTCTAGTGGGTGAGAAGTAGGCAGTGCTGAGTTTGGTAGCACTCTGGAGCCTAATCACAAACAAAATCGAAAGAACCTGGGGCTCCAGTTTAAATTAAAGCTTTTGTTTTGCATTTAATCAGCCTTAAAAGGCTAAAAGAAAATACTGATTAACATAATTAGCCAGCTGTCTTCATTATGTAGGCATAGGATCACATATGAGATTGGGTATGGGTCAAATCAAAGTGTATGTAAAATTATGGTATTCCACAAATGTGTTAATTTACAGAGTCTGATACTTACAACTTTGAGCCTTAGAAAATACCAACAGTCTTGGAAACTTTGCCATCTTGGTCACTTAACAACCTTTGGATGTATCAGAGGCCTTTTGATTTCTTTGGACCACAGGCCCAGCATGTCATGTGCAGTTGTAAAAAGTAGGATGAAAGAGCCTGTGGTCATGTGTGAAATATAATTCCAGCCTTCAGTGCTTCAGACTGCTGCTTGGTGTGAAGAGCCAGTCTGGAGTGGCATTTATTTGGTGTAAATCAGGAGTGCAGACCTCAGGCTCTCGCTGCATCACCTGTGTAGCACTAGGCTGGGAGCAGCTTCAAGCATCCCCATCAAGGACTCCTAGCATCTGTACTGTGACCAACTACTCTGAGACAGAGGCAAAGCAAAAGAAGCATGCTGATGTAGTAAAAGCATTTGTAAACAGTTTTTTAGATTATTTTTATTTTTTTAAAACAGCTGGTAGTTGTCTGTAACTTCCAAAAATGCTTTGTGGTCACAGGATAAGTGAAATGATCTGCTTCTGACCTGGTCAGTTTTCACTGGCTGTACTGCTTCATGATAGCTGAGGTGCTTGGGTTTTGCCTGACAGAGAACAGTGTTTGTGATAAACCCTTCATGAAGAGCTGGCATAGCCTCACCCCTTCCATAATACAAAAGCTTTGGGGCAGCAGTAGTGCTCCATGTTTGTACACTTGTGCTTAGAACAAAGGTGAACTCCCACCCATCAGCAGAGTAGAACTTGTAGATTGAAAGAAAAATCTCTGGACAGGAAAAAAATAGCAATAACAAAAAACCCATAATTTGTAGCTTTTTCTATAACTTAGTTTATAGCTGTATCCTAAACTCCTGGGAGGAATAAAATTGCAATGATGTCTGCTTCTCAGGCAGGAAGTCTGCATCCTCCATTGCTGGGATCTCAGTCCATCCTTAGGATCAAAACTGGTTGCTGAGGAGGATGCTTTAATCACCAGCAAATTCTTTACAGGAAATTCAGATGTCCAGCTTGGATGAGCTGTCCTGCTAGGAACTTTTCTTTGCCTTTTTGCAGGTTTCAGATTGGTGACCACCTCCAAGTAAGTCACAATATGATCGGTGTAAGAGTTCTGGTTTTCTAGCATCTCTGTTTTGAAGACAGTTAACATAACTGTGCTTCTCCGTCCAACGATCTTCTTACCTATGCATACACATTCTCACATCCATCTCCTTGTTGGGAGCCAATTCAGTTATACAGCTGCACAGGCTGAGAACTGAAGAGTAAATGACAGCTCTAATGCAAACCTGTTTGTGCCCAGTGACAGGACAAGGGGCAGTGGGCACAAACGGCAACACAACAAGTTCCATCTGAGTATGAGGAAAAAATTCTTTACTTTGTTCCAGTGCTGAATCACACTCGGGCTACCCAGAGAGGCTGTGAAGTCTCCTCTGGAGACATTCAATACTCCACCTGGACTTGACTCTGTGCAGCCTGCTCTAGGAGAACCTGCTTTAGCAGGGGGCTGGACTAGAAGACCTCCACAGGTCCGTTCCAACCCCAACCATTCTGTAAGTCTGTATCTGGGAGCGCAAAAATAAGACAGACAAAATAAAGCAGGGAGTTAAATTCCAAATACCCTGTGCTTCAAAGACATGTAACCCAGATTTTAAAAGTAGATAGGTGTTAGTTAAACTTAAAATGAGGATGAAGATTTTTTGGCTCCCTAAGAATATAGCCATCAGTTGATGCATCATAGATAGTCATCTGCTTTGTTCAACTGCTGGTATATGTCAGTGTGTGTACAGGTGGCTTCCCAGAAATAATACTTTGTTGTCCTAAATGAATATGCCAAGTGGCAGGATTCAGAATGCTCCCACATGGTATTTTATTCCATAAAACTTTATAGTAGTAAAAAAGGCTGTTCTCTTTTAATCTAAACAAAAATTGTTCGGGTTTTTTTTTTGTTCCGCCGCAATACAGAGTTGTTGCTGTTACTTATTTCAGCCTTAAAATCATCAGTATGTACGAAGATGAAACTTGGGCAATAAAAATGTTAGGGAAATTTTCTGATTAAAATCTAGTTTATAACAAAAGGATGAAAAGAAGATGTTCATAGTCAATCATCACAAATTCTTGCCCAGTGTCTTTAATAAAAACATATTTCTGTAATAACTGTTGCAGCTTGAGTGACTTTCCAAATCCATTAAATTAACCTGTACATGGTGCCTATCACTGCCATAATTAGTATGCAGCATTCATGCTGAATTCTGTGGATGGAGAGTGCTCTGGTATGGCGGCTCTATGAGTTACAGCAGAGGCAAAGCTGAGGGTGTTTTCCTCCATATCAAGATTTATGATTCATACTTGGAAAAGATGTTGTTTTTATGAGATGTAAGGGATATTTAGGTAATGACTTACTGAGTTTTGGCTTGCATGTGCTGGCAGCGATGACCCTTCACATACCTTCTGGAATCATGTCAAGCAGGTTGGTAACGTGAAGCCTTTTTTCTTGAAAGATTCTTGGTACTTAAACCTCTCTGCAGATTATTGAGGCATTTTGAGCAATGTATTAAAATTAAGTGGCACACTGTTGTTTTCCTTGCTCTTTAAATTCTTAGAAGGAAGAGATTTGCTGCAATTCCATTAAAGTCCTTACTATGGCTTAGAAATTGCCTTTGCTATTTGTCTGGGAGACTGGCAGTCCTTTTCAGTTAGTGCATCCTCTTGTGTAAACAGTGCTTGTGGAGGCTTTTAGTTGGTGTGCCTAACTAAAAATGCAGTGTGCAAGTGAATGTTCCTTTTGAGGCAAAAGCTTAGATGTTTCAGCTTTAGGCTAGTTCCAATGTGGTCTGTTTGCTGTGGGGCTGATGTTAGTTTCTAAATCAGCTGCTGAAGATAATGGGACTTCTTTATCTGTGCTTTGTTAATTCTTGTGTTTGATATGCTTTGTCAGTGCAAGAGTTGCTTCAGCCATATGACACGTTATATACCGAAAAAATGTAAATATCAAATGCAGTTTATAGATCTGTCTGCCCAGTTTTTTGTGATTTCTGTAGGAAAAAAAAAAATCAACTCCTATCTACCTACTGAGTTATTTTCTGTTTGCTTAGATAGCTTGCTTGTTCCAGTTGTCTTCTGAGCAGGTATTTCATTCATTGAGGAAGTTTTGTTGCAGCAATGTGTTAGTGGGTGTTTTTTTTTCCCCTAGCATTTCTTAGAGCAAGCTACATAATTTTCTGTTTTGTTTTTAGAATAATATCTGATCCATTTAATTATTAAGTGTTAGGAAGGAGTCTAGTCAGAATATCTTGAACATAAAAGGAAAGTACTGTTAGCAACATGCTGGTAGTGTTGCTCTTAAAAATGCATGGCAGTGGGTGTTAAGCAAATATTCCTGAAATACTGTACTGGTGTTGAGGCAGGGGATGGTAAAGCCCTTTTTTCAGTGAGGAGAGTGAAAAGTGTATGTGGTAGAGCTGGTATGGGACTCTAGAAAGAAGAATTCAGGTTCTTACTCTGTAGGGTGACCTTGAGCATCAGTTTGAGCAGAAACCCATGCACATTGTAAGATGCTCAGACAATACGCCAGTGCTAGCCATTTAGATATCCAGCTGGAAGCCAACTGCATCAGTTTGTCTGAACACGTGTTCGACTGCTTCTCTGTATTTCTGTTTATCCAGAGGTTAACTTACACAAAAACAATTTATATATTTTTTTAGGTTACCTATTAATCCATAATATATGTAGGAGTCCTGCCTTTTCAGTTATTTCATTGTTTTTGAGAGACTTGCTCTTTAGCATCAGTTAAGTAGCTGGGAGCTCTACCAGCTCTCTGATCAGATAATGCTGTAGAAATGTTTCAGAGTTTTTGTCCTGGCTAATATCAGCAATGTCAAACCCAACACCCAGCCACATCCCCATTTGTTGTCATCAACCTGAAAACTGTTTGTGTAGCAGATAATACAGTCAGAAGAACAATTAATTTCTTTAGTAGGAAGTTCAAGATTCCAGATTGTTGACCCTAAATACAAGGATTTTAATGGTTTAATGAGAGTTGTGATCTAAGCATGCATGAAGTAATATTCATAAGGCAAATATTGCAATAAACACAGAAAACAGATGGAAAGTGAAATACACACAGAAGATACATTACTTTAAAAATAAACCAATGTTTGAATTGCAGATTTAGGGCTGAGAGATACCCTGACCCAAACTTGATGAGTTTCTGGGGTGCTTTCAAGCAGAACTGAGGTGCCAGTTTTGGATCTTTGTTTCCTACAAATCTTGAGCTAAAAGTTTGAAACAAAATTTCCTGATTTGTGCCAACATCTGCAAGGAGGTATGATCACAGTGTCTCTCAGCAAGCTTTTGGAGAAGAAAATAAAATTAAAAAAGAGCAGAAATCTATTTTCTGGGTTTGTAGGTAGGTGTTTGTCATAGTAGCCATCAGTCACTTTGTCTGAGGAAGGTTGGTGGAGATGTGGCTACTCTTAGGTTTATTTCTCTTACAGGTCTCTTTACTAGCAGTCTCTGTGGTAGTGTGACTTGCTAGTTTGGTAACTTCATGTCAAGTGTTTTTTATCTCTGATAGCTTAACAGGTTTTTTCAGAAAAATGTTTTGCCTAGTAAGTTTCTGTGGGCTTAGCTGAGAGTCATTAGTGGTTGCCTGCCTGATGCAGAAGGCTTAGATCCCAGATTAAGGAGCTGTCCACTTGAAATTGGTTCTTTGGCTTGCTCAGTTGCAAAGGAATTTTCTCATTCCTTGCCCAGCTCAATTTGAAATGGAGAATGCAGTTAACTCACATGCCTGAAAGGCAATTAGATTCTGCTGTGAGCTTCTTATGTGCCCTGAAGTAACCATAAGTCCCGTAAAACAAGACCAGGATGACATTCTGCCCTCTAAGAATGCACCTCTTAGATAACACAAAGTAATTTTGTTACCGATTAATTTTTCTTATATAAGAAGTAATTACAGTTTCAACTTGTCATTTTAGGTGGTGTTTTGGAGTATTCTGAAGAACCTGAATGCCCATTTTGAGAGTTGGGGTTTTTTAGTGGTTTACGGCTGCTCTGGTTTTAATATTGCATGTTCACCCTGGTACATTAATGTAATGGAGAGGGAAGATGGGCCAGGGATTTGGGGTGTTGCTGGCAGACCTTAGGAACCTTGTACATTTACATGTTCTGCTGCAGGCTTTGTGTGTGACCGTGGGTAATATTTTTCCTGCCTCCACTTTAGTTTCGTAGCTACAGTAGAGGAACAGCAGCTCCTCCATGGTTCAGATGGCTAAGTCTTGTATAGATCTTTACCACAGGACCTTTTTTTTTTTTTTATTATTCAGTTTTATTTTGTATGTGAGGTGCTCCAGTTTCAGCCGGTAACAAAGGAGTTCCCTTTTGCAGTTGCTGACTCCCTTCCCCTTGCTCCAGTTTGCTTCATAACAGTGCATTCACATGAGGCTGTGTTTGCACAAGCCCCAGAAATACAGATCTACCTCTGCAGAGCCGCTTGATGGAGAGCGAGAGGCCAAGTTCAGCGCTGTCTAGCACTGCCCCTTGCCTGCATAGGGGGCCGTTGTGCTGGAATGCTCCAAAACACACAGGTAGAAATAGCAAACTGAAAGGTGATGTTGGTAGCCAGCCTGTCTGCTTTGGGTTATCCCCAGTTGCATTTCACAGAATCCTCTTTACACCTACTTGATAGGCAAGAGTGCTGCAAATCTATAGAAACCTTGGGATTGATGTTCTTCTAGTGAAGCCACAAGTCCAATTAAATTGAGTGATACTGTTAAACTTTCAGTGTTTAAGCAAGGATTTTTATTGTTTTTTGGTATGACTGTTCTAAAGCCTAAGGTGTACCTCTCTCAGGAAAGCAAGCAAGTCTGAGAGCCCTGCCTGTCATACAAACAGGCACAAGTTGAAGATCTAAGATGAACCCAAATTACCAGTGATTGCCATTCTGTAGGACTGCCTTCCCCTGCTCCGACAGCGCAATGGAAAGTCCAGTGTAAGGATAACCAACGCAAAATGAAACTGCAACTTTTTATTACACTCTGTAATCCTACTACTTCTACGGAGGACTGTCCTTTTTTAACTGTTGTTCTGCCTCCCTTGAGGGGATATGGAGGAGCTGGTGCAGGCTTGGCTGTGTGATGGCCTTGGCTGTTGTGCTCTCTCTGTGCAAAGGTGAGTGAGAGGTGAGCATGGAGCAGAAACGCTCAGAAGGGAAGGATATGAGAAGAGGGTACTGGGTTTCGAGCACTTTAAATCAGTGTGTCATTCAGCTCTTTTACGTCAGCATTTTTGTACCTGTTTGGCTTTTGCTTGAAATAATTTACAGAATCGTATTGAAAGCGGCTGAACGTGTGTGCGTCTAGACTAGAAGCACCTAGAAACTGAGGACAGCAGAGAGGGGAGCAAGTGTCTGCAGAATGGGAAAGGATCTCAGTATGACAGCAGTGTCATGGTGGAGATGCTACTCCATATTGGCTGGTTTCTCACCATAGGATTTTCTGGCCATACTGGTGTCTGCTCTGGCACAGCAGGGTGGCAAAGCTGCTTCTGCTCACCTGCAAACACCTAGTGCATGGAGGCAGCTGCTCTCTGCAAGTGTTGGCATCTTTTATTTGCCATTTGGCATAGGCACTTTCAGCCTTTATTTTACACGCCTGACAGCTGGAAACTTGGTTTCATTCAAGAAGAATCTCAGTTTTCCTTTGAGATTTTTAGGAGCTGGAGCTTGAGGATGTGAGTCACAAAAGTGCGATGGACAGCAGTGTGGCAGATGTGCCAACGCTGGCTACCATCACTGCTGCCCTGTGGAGCTCGCCTCGCTGGGCAGGCTGAGGGGGAGGCAGCGGGATGTGCCTGGTGTCCCAAGGCTGCTCCATCCTGAAGGCACAGCCTGTGGGTGTGCTGACTTTTGGCAGTCACCATTTCAATTGGCAAGACTGCGGTGGTGTTTTTCACCGGCCTTTCTGATTTAGGGTCCCTCCTCTATACACTCGATGAGAGCTTTGTTCCATTGCAAAATTTGCACGCACCGTTTCGCAGATGCACGGAGCCGCTCCTCGCGAAGCCTTGCCAGTGAGCAAGGGGGAGATTGCACTGGGAACGGTTCATGCTAAAACCTGTGAGCTGTTGCTTTAAAAGGGGGAAAAAATAATTAAAAAAAAAAATATCCTTTGTGGGCTGTGGAGAGAAAGTGCTAGAACTGTGCAGGATCATGACTGGAAAGCAGGATCCCTGAGTGGTCACAGAGGCTTTCCTGGTCCTCTCCAGCCTGCCATGGTTTTAGCCAGGATGCTTGTCCTTCACAGCAGATAGCAAACAAGAGACAAAGAAACCCTATTGAGGACCAACCACTCGGCAAAGGGAATGAGGCAAAATGTTGCTCTTGTGTTAAAAGGGAACAGCATCTTCTTTGTTAGACATGGAAATCACGTTTTTAACGGGATTGCTCTGTTGCAGTGCTTGAACCCGACCTTTCTGAGGAGTCCGATCGCTCTGCATCGCTTTATGCTTTTGAGTCTGTCTTCTTTTTGCACATATGTAATACTGGAGGTTTAAAAAAAAACAAACAAAAAAAAAAAAAAAAACCACCAGCCAGGGATTCAGAAGGCATCCCGCTAGCGATCAGCTGACACACCGAACCCAAGCCTGCAATGTGTTGCTTATTCATTTTGTACCGTGGGAGCTGCCGGGGCTAGCAGAGAGCTGAACTATGCCTCTCAAACAGCGGCGCTTGTGCAGACAGAGGGGTGAGAGAGAGGCAGCCGCCGCGGGAAGAGCACAGCCGGACTTTCTCCTTGTTTTTATCCATTTCTGCAGGATCATGTATTTATAAGGGATGAGGTGGGCCACAGGGATCGCAGGCCTGAGGTGCGGCCTACCCAGTCAGTGCAGAATCAGGCCCTCCACTACCGGAACCGAGAGCGCTTTGCCACAATCAAATCAGCATCTTTGGTAAGCAGCCACCCCACCCCACCCCACCTCCTCTCATCCCCTCTCCCTCTGCAAAGGGGTCAGGATTTATTTTTTTCCTTTCCTAATTATTTTTTGCTGTTGTTGTTGGCATAGCAACTAGATATTGCACTGAAAGATATTTTAGCTCTGTGTGTGTGAGATGTAAAATGTAGAATATATTTAATTTCTCTGTGTATTTCCAGTGTATGGGAGATAAGCCACCTTCCTGGGTGAAGTTAATATCATCTCAGATTCCTTTCTCCCCCCCCCCCCCCCCTCCTTTTTCTACCTTTCTCTTTTGTTGATATGTTTATTTGCATGTGCATAAAGTGGGTATATGTCCTCGTGTGAAATATGCTTAAATGCTATGGAGATGCAGATGGGTTTTGAAACAATAAGATTGCTGCTTCCTGGCTGAGCTGCTGGCTGTTTTTTCATTCATTCATTTATTTCAAGCAACTGTACCGTGACTGCATTTTTCAGCTTGATCCCTAGGAAGGATTGCTGGGTTGCGATAACGGAGAGGGCTTACAGCGGGCTGTGGGCTTACAAAGAGGAGGGGGATGGGATGAATCCATCAAGATTTGTACTATTGCAAATGTGATTGCTGTGGATGCCTTTGTAGTAGGGAAAGGGGTGTGTGCCGGAAGAGTTAGTTGTCGTGCCACCTCCCCCACCTCGCATCCGCACGGGCTGCAGTCAGTAGCAACATTTTTGACAGAAAGGAGTGAAAATGGCCTTTTAAAGCTAAAAGAAATGTAATCTTAAGTATTTCAGCCCAATGGTATTAGAGGTCAGATGGACAGGGAGCGTTAGAAAGTACCCACTGTTTGGCCATGGCACTTGCTCAGTGCTATGACATCATCCTAGACCAACCCCGAAATTACACCAGCAAGCCCTCCCCTTCTTGTTTTACCTTGCTTGAATGGTGGGGTTTTTCCTTCTATACCACCATTTCTTGATTCCCCCAAATTGCTTCCCATTTCTACATGCACAAGACGGGGGGTGGGGGGTGGGGGGGGATGTGTGACCACAGCTAAAGGTTGTGAGTGGAGGGAAAAGCAGCAGTGCTAGTAACCAGAAATTTTCTGTGGTGGCTGCTGCTAAAATCTAAAATGATACTGTGGCATCCAGAATCCTAGCTGGATGCTTCGTGGGCTGGCATTTAAGGGGAGCATCTGAGTTCCATCTTTTGCAGGTATACTTCTGGGGAGTCATGCATGCCCTGAGCATTCCTCAGGCCAGTGTCCCCTGCTCCCCCTTCCCTCCCTCCTCTGCCCCAATCTAAGTGACCTAGAAATATGTGCATTAGAGGACTTCACGCAGCACACCTGACACAGGCAGGATCTGTGGTCTCCTGGAGACCCTCTGCCTTCTGTATTTTTCTCTTTTGTGTGCATGTGTGTGTGCGCATGCACCCAGTACAGTGCCAGCACTATTGCCTGCACTGAGCAGATAAAAGTAGGATCCAGTTAGGCTGGCTGGAAGGAAGAAATGGTGAATGACTCAAGTACCATACTTGAAACGTATATACACTTTGATTGATAAATAGATATGTGTGTTGAATATATTCATATTCTTTTACTCCTTGTGGAAAGCTGATGCACTTTCTGTCCTGCCTTCAGTACCAGAGTCAGTAACTCCGATCTGCCTTGAATATGTCATCCCTGGGCTGCTTGGGTGGTTTGAAGGTATTGCATAGCAAGGCCCCCTTGGGAGCTTATGGAAGATGTTGGTTTGAAGGTATGAACCATGAGGCCTTCCCAGACCTCTGAGCTCTGGGGAAGACAGCTAATTTCCCAAGGTCACTCCTAAATCCCACAGCAGCCTCCTGTGGGGCTGGGACTGTGTCTGTCTTAATCCTTTAGTCACTTGGATTTGCTAAATCTCTCTGCTTCTGTGACCAAATGATGATAAAGATAGAATTAATACTGGGTGGGGAAGATGATTGCCTTTTTAAAGAATTTTTTTCTTTTTTTTTGTTTTCTGTGGAACATACTCTGATACGGAGCATGTCTGGGCTCATGCTGGGAGGGTTTAGGGTGCACACCTAAGGTGAGCCATACATGCACAGCACAGTATCTTTTAGGGGAGAGGGAAGTCCCACCCATTAGCTCACAGTGTAAGCCAGCAGGTCTTTGGAAAAGCACATGGTAGTATGTGTCATGCAAAAGCTTTGTCATCCCCATCATAGGCACACATATCCCTTCCCAGTATAAAGGGAGGTTCCCAAAGCACCACCTTGGTACTACAGTGGATGGTACTGTGTCCTTAGGTTCTGAGGTTATGTGGTGGGGGAGAAGCTTCCCAGTGTTTACAACAGAAATATTTTCTTTCATTTCAGTTAACCTTGTGATGGACTTTTCCCTTTAATAATCTTTCATTCTCACCTCTTCATGTTCTGAAATGAAAATCTAGGAAAAAAACCCAAAAAACAAAACCCAAAAAACTAAGCTGAAACCTATTGCACAGAACATGAAGAATGCCAGTGTACGTGCTTGGGTTTGAAGTGCCGGCGTGGCTGTCAGCACACTTTTTTTTATCACTATGCATTCGATCACCGCTCGGTGGCTGGATGATGTCAGTGGGTAGTGGTGCTGAATGCTGCTGCTCTTCTGGCCAAGGGAAAACTTCTCTCATGCCTGCCTCCTTGTCTCCTGCTTAAATATCTGTGGGGAGAACAAGCCGTGCAGCTGATGTGGGGAGAATGACCTAAAAATGTCTGGAATTTATAGTGTGAAACCAGAAATTCAGACTTTATTCATCTGTCTGTGTTAATTTATGCTTTCAACAGCATCTTGAATAAAATGAATCCTGTGTGAATGGGTGCTTGAGACCCCACTGTTAAAAACTAAGCAAACCGGCATGCTTTGATGGTTCCCTACATCGTTGCTGCTGACCATCAGTTGGTTTCTCAGCAGCTGGGTACCGCTTCCTGGGCACGGAACGGTTATGGGGTTGAGAGCATCAGGTGGCCTGTATTGCAGAGAATCAGGCAATGGGAGTTCTGACCCCAAATTCAATAATAGGGGATGGTATTTGGGTGTAGAAACTTAGGCTTGTGGGATTTGTGAAACATTACCCCCCAACACAAGAGCAGGGCGGTCCTGTAGAGGAAAGCACAGAGTCTGGGTGCAGGGGGCTATGCATGTTGCTTCACAGCTGTTCTGCTGGTGGAGTCCAGCATCCTGGGCCCTCAAGTCCTTGTTATTCACCCTTAAATCGGGATATTGCAGATGCAAGAAAGATAGGCATTTCTAAAAGGATGCTCTTAACTTGGAAGTTGGATCTCTTTCCAAAAACAAGCTGAAGTAGTTTCAGTGAGTGCAGGGGTCACAGGAGAACTACATTAGACAGCTCTATACTCCAGATGTCTCAGTGGTTTTAAGTGTGATTCTCTGGCCCTCTTGCTCTCCAAAAGCATCATGTGAATAAGAAGGGAACTGGACAGACTTCCAAATAGTGAAATGAGCTATCCACAAGAAAGAAGCTGTCAATATAAGTTTCTAGTCTTTCAGTGATGCTTTGATACTGCTCAGGTTAAAAAAAAATATGAAAAAAAAATGAGCAAATGGAGTTAAGAGAGCTGAAGGAGCTTACCTTTGGTCATAATTCAAGCAACAATTTTAACAGTCACTCTTTCCTGGACCACCTTTCTCTTTGGTCATTGTGTAGATCACCACCACTGTCTGTTGGGTGGGTTTTTTTTTTCTTTTTTTTCTTGTTAATGACACTTGTGGCAACAGTAACCATCACTCAGTTGGAACAGTGGTGGGAAATATGCTGCACATTTCTGCTGTTGCAGTGAAAATTACTATCTGAAATGGAGATTGGGTACCTACTACATCTCCATGCTATTTTGCAGACTATCAGTGATGCATAAATTAAAAGTTACAACTAGAAATCTAAGCTTTCAGGCTCAGAAAGCTGTTATTTAAAAAGAAGGGCAGAGGATCTGCATGTTGCTAAGATTACAGCTATCAACATTTTCAAGTGAAAGGTGTTATTTAAATATGTGCAGAGATGTATTGATCTGCATTTCTGGTTGTCTTTCATGCTTGACTCCTTAACTCCCCACCACCTCATGCCTTTCCTCGATAGCTGCTGTTACAGTTTTCAAATTAAATGATCTAATAGTTAAAATTTCATAGAAAGATCAGACGGTGTGGACTCTATCGAAGGCCTTGGCATTCTCTTTGAAATCCAAATGCCAGCAAACAAATTATGTGATCTCATCCAGGGTCTGCAAAGCCAAATGTCTAGGTATGTGTGAGCAGGCTTCTTTGGCCATGAAAATGATACTGGGGCAGTCTGACTCCATACTAGGTATGTTTACATGATGGCTGTACCCTTGCACCCTGTTCTGCTGAAGCAATGACATTTTATTCCAGATGGTTGAGTTTCTCCTAGTGGACTCATCTGGCTGCTGCCTTTATAGGTCTTTGCTCTAAAAGTATTGACCTTGTTCTTTCTCATCTCGAAGTTCTTCTCTTGCTGTAAGGGGCTTCTGGCAGTGTCTTGCTTGGTCCTCTGCTTCATGCAGCAAAGACGAGCTCAGTATTTCATTTGGCTATCAAGAGGTTATCAAAACTGTCTTTTAGGAGAGTGTTCAGTATCTTGGTTAAACAGTGTAGAGAAAGCAACTTTAAAGAGTTGCTAGTTTGAAGGAGAAGTTGCGAGCCCAGCTTCCTTACATAAAGCAAAAATCTTGGAGGGCTGAAAGAAGAAAAGTTTTGATTTTATGGCAAGAAAACTGCTTGTGGGAGCAGGTTGGAAAAGACATCTCTCTTCTCAGTTCTGTGTGTGCCAAAGATACAGAGAAACTGACAAACTTCATACCTTAATAAAAGCTATTCTGGTTTATGCAGGGGTTTTGGTTCTGCTGATGACCTGATTGATTATTGCATGCTGCAGATAGAGCTTCAGGAAACTGCAGTTTTCTGCTTTAAAGGATCCTGATGTTGTCTGGTTATGTGGAGAACAAATTTTGCAATGACCAATTCAGTTGTCATCTTTCTTTCCTATCATAATCTATGGGGATTATGATTGTGAAATACTTTGTGAAGTTCCAAGTGCCTTTGTCTAAGAACACCAGAAAGGTGATTACTGGAACTTCTCCAGATTTTCTTTTTAAAATGATTGTTCAAGCTGTTCATTCATTAGGGGCTTAATCTTTAAAACCATAATCCTTTATTCATTCGTGTGTTGACATGCTTAATCTGAAGTACTTCTCTGGTACTGAATGGTCATATTCAGTGACTAACGTTAATTTCTTCCAATTTCATCCATGCCCTGAGGTCACCATTTGGACACCTTGTCTTCGAAGATGGAGTTCTGAAGAGTGTTCATCTTTATTAGACATTATGGTGACAAATTAGATCTTTAGCACGAGCATGCTGAATGCAGGCATTAAATCTATGAGATGTCCACCAAGTCTCCTGTTCTTTCTCTCTTATCTTAAGGAATGAAATGCTTCTTTTGCTTTCCTCTGACTTCTTAATGTCTTGTCTTCTGCTGTGACCGGAAGGCTTTATCAGCCAGTGTTACAATTAGTAATTGCATCCTGTTGTTGGAGATAAATATCTCAGACCTAATGTGAAATCTTTCAAAAATGAAATTCTTGTCATGATAGAGGCAAGCTGAGCAAAACTGGAAATGGAGTGCACAGGAGCAGCAAAAAAAAAAAAAGATTAAACTTTTATGTTTTTTGCTGTAAATAAGTACACATTCTAAATCTCATTAGAGATGAGACCAAAGGGGAGACTGGTCAAGTTGCTAGCAAATTCTTGGATCCATTTTTTCTTATGTTCTTGCTGTTTGCTTTGTTCTGCCACCTTCTTGGAGCAGCGGGTGCATAATGTCCTGCTGCTCACAAAAGGGCCAGGCCCCAAGAACAGCACATCCAGGAAGATCTTGTCCTGCTGCGTGGTAGTTAACGTATCTCCGTTTCTCCACAAGTCCCTGACCAAGCCTGTTTCTCCAAGTCGTATGTCATATAACATAGTAAATGGCATATGTGAAATGTTGGGGGTTTGCCTTGTCTTACCTGACATCTGTCTCTTAAAATTAACCTGGAAGACTTCTCAGAGGAGCTTTCGTTACCTGGAAGCTTCTGTCAGAGATCTTATTCTTGCTGAAATTGACTGAAATGTTCCCACAAATGCTTACCAACTTCTGCAAAGCATGGATGTCATTGTTACATTTGGGAAAAAAAAAAAAAAAAAGCTTTTGAACTATAGCGATATGCAGGGCTAATACTGTGTTCATGTTTCTGTAGTCATTTCTACAATCTCACATATTCCTGGTGTCTGGCTCAGATCTGTTCAGTTACCTAGTCTCGAGCATTTGAAGGCTGCTATGTTACACCCGTTGCTGAGGTGTAAGTATATATTTTATCCAGTCAACTTCAAAATAACATCCCAAAATTCCTTGTACAAGGAGGATGTGATTTATGTATCCATCCTCACTTACTTTGTAGCTGATGTTTGACTACACTAATGTGGTAACCCACCATCATCGCTTCCTGGTAATGGAGTCTGACAGTGCTGTAGTCAGGCTAGTTCTTTTTCTTTGTCATCTGGTTTCCTTTTCTCTCTGGGGTTGTCTTTGGAAGGGATGGGGGAAAGACAGAGGCAGTAGATTCATCCTTTCATGTTTTGTTTCTGTTCTGGGACTCTGGCTAGAATTTTCTTGGTTGATAACTATTTACTGTAAATTGTTGCTAATCTATTTCAAGGGGAAGGCTTTGGAAGGCTATTCCCAACCTCCTGTTCACACTCTTTCCAAGTGTTGGTAGTCATTTGAGCTGAGACAGGTGGCAGCATGCTGTCTGCCTTGGGTGACACATCAGTTTGGTATTAAACTTGCTTGTTGATTTGGGAGCTCTGACTTGATTGCTGCTTCCTATCGGCTACTAGTCCTGAAGCACAGGGCTGCCAGCAAGTGGGCTGGGTTTGCTGCTCGGTAAAGCAGCTGCTCTTCTTCTGTTGAACCTGAACCTTCTCAGGTCTAGGTGCATCCCATCCTACGTCTGAACTTACTTGGAAGATCTCTGAAAAACAGCCTTGAAATGACAGCAGTACTGTAGTAGGTGCCGGTTCTTTCTCTTGGCTGCTGCGGAGAAACTAATCAGGAAGACTGGGCTCTTGCATACTGCAGGAGGGACTGTTGGTTCGTAAAGCTTCAACAATCACCTTCAAAGGGCTGAGCTCTTTGCTTCCTACTTGTTAAGCGTGAAAGAAGAGGTCGCCTCATACAGAATCAGGGACTGCAGCTCTACACCTATACTCCAGTTCCAGCTTTTGGCTCCCAGGACTGGCATAATACAAAGATCTGCTGATCTTTTTATGTGAAGTTCCTGGGACTGTATTAAAAAAAAAATAAATAAAAAAATCAGTCTTGGACACTTTTCTTCTTTTGAAATGGAAGCATTACCATTCACATTTTCTTCTGAAATTTTTGGCACAACTTACTGGGGTTTTTTCTTCCTTTCACATAGATACTCTCGGGCATGGAAATGAATGTGGAACTTGTGAGTTTGTTTCAGCTGCGCAGGGTTTAAAATCTGCTTAGACCATCTGATCAATCTCGTTAAGAGCACACTGTTCCAGAACAGTGTTCCCTTGTTAGAAAACTTTCGGTGCTGTTAGGGAATGAGCTCAGTCTGCCATCCTCTTGAATGTTAAGAAGAAATGTTGAAGGAGGCTACTCGTTGCAGGAAATAGGTATTGAGGGACTGAACTGGAATCATGGTGACTTGAGGAGGAGGGGAAGAATGGGGTGGGTTGGGGGCTGTTCTCAAGATGGATGCCATCTTGTAAGTCCATGTCACCCTCAGCATTTGAATTCTGTGTCTGGAGAAGGTTGTCCAGCAGCCACCTTTGTTTCCAGACCTCCTCTAGTGTTTCCTGGAGTGATTAGTAACCTGCTGTTTCCTTTATTTGTAACATGGCATTTTCTGCTGTGTTACTGAAAATGCACATAAAGTTCTCAGGAAAAGACAGGGTAGGTGAAAATCAGGAGAGAAAAACTTTATGGCCCTGTTTGTGACATTAAACAGCAGCACCAGCTGAAACCTGGAACAGCATTCTCTGAAAGTTGATTTCTAAGAGTACAGCAAAACAGGGTCTAGTTTACAGGTAAGCAGCTAATATGATGACAGCTTGTTTGTGAAGAAGGCCATGTAGCAATTCCCCTTTTCCTGACATCAGGTTACAAGACAGATCCATGAGCATGAGCAGGAGAACGAGTTGCGGGAACAGATGTCAGGATATAAGCGGATGCGGCGCCAGCACCAGAAGCAGCTGATCGCCCTGGAAAACAAGTTGAAGGCCGAGATGGACGAGCACCGCCTCAAGCTGCAGAAGGAGGTGGAGACGCATGCCAACAACTCGTCCATTGAGCTGGAGAAGCTGGCCAAGAAGCAAGTGGCTGTGATGGAGAAAGAGGTGAGTAGAGTTACAGGTTCCACAGCTGTACCTGTGGAAAGGTGAGTACCAGATCTCTAAGAGAAGCTGTGAAAACGTGGCTTAAAACCTGTGTTAAGTGCGCTCCATGGTTGCTATCCGGAGCTGCCCTGGCCAATTTTGTGAAATAGCTTCACAGCTACAAGTCAACCTTCTGGATAACGGGCACTCCATTGGCATTGACCAATACTGCACCTGGGGACAGCTGGCTAAGAGAGACAGACAGACCCTGTGGGGACCTTGGAGGGAGCTTCTGCCTGATGGCTGAGGGAATGACTAAGCTTGCTGCTTTGTCTCAGTCTGTTTAAAAATCAACATGTTAATTTGTATGGTGAATTAGTGGGGTTTTACCCTCCGGAGTGGTTTTGGTGCGGAGGTAAGAAGCATGAGGAAAGTCTTCAATGTATGTGGGCATTATGGGGTTTTACTCGTGGCTTTGTCTAGCACAGTGATGGGAGAATGACAGACCAAAAAACGCACAACAGAAGACTGATTTGTGCTGGATTCAGTACCTGCTCCCTCACCCTTTGTTGCTTTTTTCTTTTTTTCTTTTTTTTTTTTCTTCTTTTTTTTCTCTGTGCCATGCAGGCAAAGGCAGCTGCAGCAGATGAAAAGAAATTCCAGCAACAGATTTTGGCTCAGCAAAAGAAAGACCTGGCGACCTTTTTAGAAAGTCAGAAGAAACAATACAAGCTTTGCAAGGAAAAGATTAAAGAGGCAAGAAACCATCATTTTCAGGGCTGAAGGGGTGTGGAATGAACACGAACTAGACTTTCGTTTTGATAAACCTGGGCCAGCCCAGGGGTTTAAGGGATACTGTCATGCTTGGAAGCAAATTTAGATTCTCAGCAAGTAAACTTTCAAGATCTGGGAGCATCTGGCAGCATTTCTAGCATAATCTGTAAGGGTGCTAGAGGTACCTTCGCAATTTGCTGTAGAGCAGAATCTTTGAAACCAAGGGTGATGAGGGAAAATGGGACTTCACAGAGAATTCTTCTTCCCGTTTTTCCTCATCTGTGGGTGTTTTTTGGGGGGTGTTTTTGCTTAAGCTGAGAGTTATCAGAGCAGCCATTTAGATGTCAGTTGACGAAAAGCCCTGTTGATCGCTTCTTATATGAATTAGAAGAAGTAGTAACTTAGGTTGTCTATCCCAAACTGCATTACTCAAGTACAGCATCCCCACCGCATTGCAAAAATAGCTTGCTGTTAAGAATGTAGAGGTGAGAAAATGAACAGCGATGAGCCCTGCTGGGCATCTGATTGGAGAGAGAATTGAGCATGAGTCCTGTTGAAATAAAACCTAAGCCTGAGCTGGACTCCCGTGAACCTGGGTACAGAGCTGGGAAGGGAGCTGAGGAGTTTGACCCAGTCTCTTTCCTGGACAGCTGGAGCCTCCCCTGCAGTGCTGTGTTACTGACTTCTCATTGCTGCACTGTTTAGCCCCTGAGATGTTTGTGTTCAATGGCCACTTTTTCCTCCTCCTCTTGGTGGGTCATAATAGCACTCTGGAAGACGGTAGGGCTGGGCATGGCCAGGTGATAAGTCTGGTTCTGCTGGTACCTGGTGGTGTAGTCAGGATTTTGGTGTCCTTTAATGAACTGAGTGGCAGAGGAGTAGGCAGTAGCTGAAGGTCCTCCAAATCCTGTGTCACTGTGGTCCTAAGGGAAGTCTTGTTTTGACGCTGTATGCACACAGGAAATGAATGAGGACCACAGCACGCCGAAGAAAGAGAAGCAAGAAAGAATATCCAAACACAAAGAGAACCTGCAGCACACACAGGCTGAAGAGGAGGCCCATCTTCTCAGCCAGCAGAGACTCTACTATGACAAAAACTGCCGTTTCTTCAAGAGAAAAACGATGATCAAGAGGCACGAGATGGAGCAGCAGAACATTCGGGAAGTATGGCACTCTTCGCTTCCTTTCGCAAGCATTTCTTTAATTGTTTTAGCTTCGTGTCCGTCAAATAGTTTGCTGACTGGTGCTAGATCTTCATGTTCCCAGTTGCTAAACAGGACTGAGAAAAACATAGGAAACACAGTTTGGAAAATAGTTTTCCACAAGGATGTTGCTGCTTTTATTAACTGAGGAGGGGTGGCATCATTGACTTGCAGAGAGAAACATTATGTGGGCCACTCACTCTGGATCAGGTGCTTCACCTGAGCTCCTGGGCATGAGATTTTTGGGGGATCTTGCTGGGCTTCTTTCACAGCACAGGGCAGTTTGTCCATGATGAGTTCCATGGGCAAGTAGGATGGCTGAAAGGGCATCGCATGAGGGGTTCTACTTGTTGGCTAAAGAAAACTTACACAGTTGAAATATGTGTATTAAACCAGTGATAACCCTAAAAGAACAAGATTAAGACTGCAGAATGAAATGCTACAAATGTAAAAAATACCAAAAATTCAGTCCTCTCATGTGTCTGCATTCTGGTTATCTTCAAATAATCAGATATTGCTTTTCCACTGGGCTCCACACAAATTTGTGCACAGAATGGGCAATAGTTTGTTAAGGAGAAGCTATTCAGCATCTTGTTTTTCCTCATTAGTTTATTAACCTTTGCCTTGCAGGCTGCCTGTAGTCAAATACCACTTTGGAGAAAGAGTTATTACTTGTAGATTTTCCTGTGGGCATCACTATAGTATCTGAATTCTTTATTAATGTTGTTTTTGGATAAAGACTATCAGATGAAATGGTATTTTAGTGTAAAGGCTGAGAGCGAGCGGTCAAAAATTTCTAATAATCATGTACTTGGTCTGCTACCATCAAATTTTCTGGCATACTTAACATTGCCCTGTATCCTTACCTGTTCAGAGCTTTGCTGCCCTTGACTTCAGATGTGCCTGGGACTGCTCAGCTGGTTTGCAAATCACATCCAGACATGTCAACTCAGACACCCTGAAAATGAATGACTGAAAAATCAGATTTGGGCACCATTATCACAGCATATAAGCTCTGTGGCAGGGATGAGAACAGAATTCAGTTGCCTATCATGGTATTTTAACCAGGAAACACTCCTTTGAGCTGCTGCATTTAAGAGACCTAATTTTCAGAATTATCTAAGTGTTTATTTCCTGAAAATAATATCCCTATTAACTAGTTCAAATTCACTGGATCAGACACTTGAGGTAAATAACAAGTTCAAAATGGGTTTTTTTCTTGGTATTTGAAGTAACCACAGAAGTTCTTTTTGTACAAGTGAGAAAGCAATGGGAAGTGGAGCACCTCTGTTTGTTCATACTGTGTGAACTGAAATGGGGCATGGAATGGGCACGAGAGAGCCTGGCTGTCCTGGCCTAAGATGAAGGCAGGCACAAGTACCACCACTCAGAGCTGACGTGCTGGCTGTTCAGTGCACTACCCGCCTTTGCACAAGGGGGAGGTGATTTCAGCACACCAGTAGATTTAAGATTTTGATCTTGGTTGTCCAGGTGCAAGTTTTGGTTAAATGTAAACATCTGCAACATCCTTAGGGCCAAGAATGCAAAGACAAGACCTGGCCCTGTTCTGTTCCCCATCCTAGCTTAAAGCTGTCACAGCTGTAACAGCCTAAGGGGTTGAAGTGCCTGTTTGCAGGTGCTGATGTTGAGAATTACAACGTGCAACAGCAACTTGGAATAATTAGATTTATTTTTTTTTTTCTTCTACTGCAGAAACTCATTAGGCTGAGCCCTCCCTGTGCTGGGCGGTGTGTGTATTGCAAGGCAGCCCCTGCTGTGCCTGTCTTAGTCTAGCATGAAGCACAGCCGTGAGTTTGTAAACCTGAGAGCTGAAACTGAGATGTACTAGCAGACCATCTGTGAAGGTCACCAAATATCAGCCAGGGGTACAGCTGTAATTACTGCTCGACTGAGCTGGATTCAGCTCCATGCTCCACAGGTTGTTGCCGATACCTTGAGACAGAAGTATTAGCAGCGATCAGGGATAGAATCTGGTATCTTCCTCTTCCTTGGCTTGTAGCTCAGTGAAGGTTTTCCTAGACTGCAGGGCACCATGTGCAGAAACTCTTATGTGCACATTGCAAAATTGTGTGAGGCTCAGGCTGTATCCTTGTTTTGGAAAACACGCTGCACCTAGGGCCAAAAAACACCTCTACACAGCAGTAGATGAAATTCTTTTTCTTACCCGATGTGTTGGAGCTGTTCACCTCTGCTTTGGCCAATCTGCTATAGGTGATACGAGAGAAGCCTCATCTCCCAGTGACTAGCAGGGGTGCAGCGTAATTAAAATAGACAAATAAGAGCCCCCAGTTCTGTCGGTTACCCCAGCCCAGACGCTGCCAGCTCTCTGCACCCCGGCATGTACTTACTGAAAACAACTGTGATCCTCAGCCGTCAGACAGGGCTTGCGTGTGGTCCCAGTGCCGCCTGCTGGAGACTCCCTGGGTGATCCAGGAGCTACCAGAGGAGCAGGTTACAGGAGGATGGATCCTAGGTGGCCGCTCAATTAGCGTTCCCATCCTGCTGCTGGGGTTTTGTTTCCTTGTGGCACATGGAAGCCCTCGATGTTGTCTAGATGAGCGACAAAGACACCCCACCTCACAAACTGAACCACTGCATCTCAGGGCAGAGAATCACTCCTCAGCTTTTGTCTTGTGCTCTGCTGTCCTCTTGTGCAGGAGTTAAACAAGAAGCGGACCCAGAAGGAAATGGAGCATGCCATGCTGATCCGGCACGACGAGTCGACGCGCGAGCTGGAGTACAGGCAGCTGCACACACTGCAGAAGCTGCGAATGGACCTGATCCGGCTGCAGCACCAGACTGAGCTTGAGAACCAGCTGGAATATAACAAGCGGCGAGAGCGGGAGCTGCACAGGAAGCATTTCATGGAGCTCCGGCAGCAACCAAAGAACCTGAAGGTGCTGGAAGCTTTCCTCCTCCTTCCAACCTCTGCCCTGCTGGGCAGGCTGCTCTGTGTGCTTGCTGCCTCCTCCGTGCAGCATCCACGCTGCAGAGCCACCGTTCTCCACCAGCACTGTGTGCTCTCCCTTGCATCCCTTTCCTTTGCGCAGGGCTGCTCTGGTAGAAGAAAGTTGCAGGCTGTTCCAGCAGAGAGCTCAGGGAGGATTTTTTAAGTGCTGTGCTCGTTGAGGCTGCTGGGTAAAAACAGGCTAGTCCTTAGCAAAGTGTTACAGAACTTGCTTCTGATGAGCTGTGCTTGCTTCAGGCCCTTGCTGGTATCAGCCTATAAACCTCAGCATGGAAGGGGGTTGGGTGGTGCTTCCTCGCTTTCAAAGTCAAGAGAGAGGGAACGTGGGTGTGCTGAGCATTACGCTCTGTCCTAAGCTGGCTGCGGGTTGATTAGAAACCTCCGAGCTAATTGCTGTGGGAGATTTCTGTTCCTCCTCTGAACATCCAAAAAGGTACATTGCTTTTATTCACTTTCACACACTTGCTAGTTCTCAGATCCGCAGTCTCTGTGTAGCACGCGGTTGCGGGGAAGGCAGCTTGGTGAGGCTTCGCTGAGGTAACAACCTGGGAGGCCCTGAAAAAGCAAACGCTTCTGGGGAGGCAAGCGGCAGGGTGATGGGCTGGGCGACCTGTAGGAAGCAGCGGGGAAAGGTGGACGTGCCCTGGGCTGGGGAGGGCTTAGTGGATCCTGTTCCTGGCCCAGGCCCATGGTCACTGCTGAAGCAGGACCTGAGCTGATGCTGCTTGTTAGATCGCTGCGTGCGCAAAGCGTGTCCCACTCACCTGGGTGCAGGGGCAGGAGGCAGCGCAGAGTACAGGGGAGCTGTGGTTGTCTCCCACCAACCCACCTATTTGGATGTACTTTAACCTCTCCATTCCCAAAGCTCTTCGTGCTCTTCACATCGTTCCTTCCTTGGCAGGCTATGGAAATGCAGATCAAAAAGCAGTTCCAGGACACATGCAAAGTACAAACTAAGCAGTACAAAGCACTGAAGAATCACCAGCTGGAAGTAACTCCAAAGAGTGAGCACAAGACAATTTTGAAGAGTCTGAAGGATGAGCAGACGAGGAAGCTCGCCATCCTGGCAGAGCAGTATGAGCAGAGCATCAACGAGATGATGGCCTCACAAGCGGTAGGTGCGGCGTCCGGCGGCACCTGTCCCTGTTCAGGGGGGCTCTGACCGAGGTGTGCGCAGGCGGGGGACAGCCAGGCCATCAGTCTTCGTAGCACGCTGCGTTCTTCTTATCATAGCCACTGGATGGTTAGCGATGCGGTTGTGTTTGTAACAACTGTTTTAAATAATGCATCAGGCAGCACCTTCCCTCTTGTAACAGGTATCCCCCAGAACGCGCGTCCTTCCCCTGCTGCCCCTCGCATGCTAGGGTTTTAGAACTGGATCTTGTGGGCAACTCCTGCCTCTGTGTGAGTGGGGAGGCAGCTGTTTGTGGAGCCCTTCCTGCTTTCTCATTCTGCCACCACCAGCAGAGGCTCCCCGGCTTGGAGGGGGAGGAGCAGTGTGTCTCGTGTCGGAGCAGATTACCGGTGGAGGTTTGACTGTTGTTTTACTCTGATCTTACAGCTACGGCTGGATGAGGCCCAAGAAGCGGAATGCCAAGCCCTGAGACTGCAACTCCAGCAGGAGATGGAGCTGCTCAACGCATACCAGAGCAAAATAAAGATGCAGACAGAAGCACAGCATGAAAGAGAACTCCAGAAGCTGGAGCAACGGGTGTCGCTGCGCAGGGCACATCTGGAACAAAAGGTACGTTTTGGGTGGGCTGCTGGGGGCACCTGGCTACGTGTGTTGATCTCACCTCGGACACGGGGTTGGTGCAGCCTGTTGGGGGCTGTTGTGCTCTGCTAAGGGGCTGCTGACTGTGCTTCTTTCAGATCGAAGAGGAGCTAGCCGCCCTCCAGAAGGAACGCAGCGAGAGGATAAAGTTTTTGTTGGAAAGGCAGGAGCGAGAGATTGAAACGTTTGACATGGAGAGCTTGCGAATGGGCTTTGGGAATTTGGTCACATTAGAATATCCCAAGGAGGACTATAGATGAGATTAAATTTCTTTGCCATTTAAAAACAAAAAGCAAACAAAACAATGATAAAACTTGCAAAACCAACATTCCCCATGTTAACGGGCGTGCTCTCTCTCTTTCTGTCTCTCTTACTGACATCGTGTCGGACTAGTGCCTGTATATTCTTACTCCATCAGGGGTCCCCTTTCCCCCTGTGTCAAGTCCCGGTGCAGGACAGCTCCTGGCAGTCTTTTCCATAGTATGTCACAGTATTGATGTCTCTGTGCAATGATTAAAAATGTTTCAGTGAAAACTTTGGAGACAATTTTAATGGAAAAAAAAAAAAAAAAGTGGATGTATGTTGCTTTTGAGCAATCACTCATTTTACCACCAATCAATGAAAGTACAAGCAAAAAAAATAAATATCAAAAGATATATACAAACCCAGGGGGAGAGAGACTAAATCCGCAGCCTTACCTTAACTAGCTGCTGCATAATTTTATTTTATTTTTATTTTTTTGGTATTTATTCATCAGGAATAATTAAATAATAAAAATTTTATTAAAGATTGAAAAATTTGATACATTTTACAGAAAAAAAACTTAATCGTGATGTACATATCAGTGGTGACATATTATTACTTTTTTGGGGGTGGGGAGGGGCGGGGCGAAGATCTGGTGATTTTTAGAAGAACCATGCCAGGCGAGGCGGGGATGAGACCTCAGTCCTCGGCATATTCTTGATTGTATCATAATCATTTTCTGCTGTCGCAGAGAATGTGAATACACTTAAATGAGCCCACAGGATCCCAGTAGCACAAATTGGGCTTTGTCAAATCATGTATTTTGTGTATAGAAGGAATTTAAGGAGAGCTTTTACTTATTTTCATATTGTATTTTAACTGTTTCTCTGATCAAAAATTTTTTTACTTCTTTCCCCCTTCCTCCTGCTCCCAGCCACCCTGCCTACTCTCCAGTTCAGTACTTGGAGGTCTACACTGTCTGTTAGATCATCCCCAGCCCTTTTCTTTTCTTTTTTTTTTTCTTTTTTTTTTTTTTCGTTCCTCCCCCAAGTCCACCCCCAATCCCATGATCTTGGTCACAAATATTGCATTATTCACACTTTCAAACTGTGTATTTTCTTACAATAAAAAGATAAAAAAAAAAGGCTTTACTTCTTTTGCATGCACTTTAAAAAAAAAAAAAAAAAGACAAAAAAAACCCAACAAAAAAACCAACAAAACAACAAAAACATTTTTCAGGTTCCAAGGAAGAGCATGAATAACTGTCAGAGCTTTTAATTATATTTGTAAATAAAAGTGTTCATCACAACGCCTCGCTGTCTCATTGTGGGAAGAGCGGCTCCCCAGCACAGTCTGAAGGTGGGAGCAGGGAGGTGACACACCGCTCCTGCCAGCGCATCTCTTGCGGATGACACCAAGGGGTGAGATCGGGAACCTCGGGGGCTTTGGTTCAAACCTGCGGTTCTTGACAGTGCAGGTTTTTAGGCTAATGGAATGGTGGGTTGTTTTCTTTTTTGTGTCCCACTTCCAGCCTGAGAAGTCGCAGGAGGGCTCAGCCAGTGCTGAGCACCGCGAAGGACAACTGTTCAAACCTGTCACCACCCACCCTCTTTGGTAACTGGGGATGTTTTCCTGAAAAACCATCAATCCCTGTTTTAATGTTTAAATATTTTAATGGCTGGGTTGAAAAACTGCTTGGGGCAGAAACAACCACCTTTCTTAGTTACAGCCTCACTCGGGCTTTTCCAGGGCCTTGCTGCAGCGTGCCGAGTATTTCAGTACCCGTTTCTCAGACCACCTGGGTGCAGACCTTTGAGAAAGGGGGAAGGCTTCTAGTTCTGTGAAGTAGTTATATCAGCTTCATCTCTTTTAAAGATGTCAGACTGGACCAAAGGTTCATTTTCTGCTTTAAGCAGTTAGGAGACACCACCAGACCTTGCCGCAAGCTGCTGGAGGATCAGGAAAGCAACTGGGACCCTGCAGCTTGGCTGGGAAGCAGCTTCAGGTCAGTAAAGCTGGTGGTGGTTCTCATGGGAGCGGAACCCTGCAGCGGGGGTTCAGCTGCATCGTGTGGCGCTGGGGAGAGCCCCCTGACAGGCTGGGACCGGCCCCTCTGCCACCTGCCCAGCGTGGGCTGAAAGCACCAGGCTCCCTCAGCCCGGGGGGCTGGCAGAGCAGGTGGAAGGGCTTGTTAACAGCCGGCCAGTGTCCACAGGCTGCCCCTGTGTTTCAGCACCAAGAAACATCAAGGTTGGCAACAGGAACCTTTCAGGGGATATTATTACCCTGCTGCTGCATGGTGAGATGGTGGCTTCAGAAACAGCCCAGGAAAGAGCATGTTCTCTGAATTTCTATTTCATGGCACTGCCCTTTGCCGTACAACCTTGGTTCGGCAAAGCCGCGCCTCAAGGGCAGTGGATTAAGTTTGTACAAGGTTGTTAGAAAGACGTGACTGCTTTGAGCTGCATTCCTCCAGCGGCAGCACAGGAGGGCGGAACTCCTGTCAGAGGCTCCAGCCTCTTTCCAGCAGGCGGGAGGGGAAAGGACCCTGACAGCGAGCTGCTCCTGTAAGCACTCCCCTTGTCCCCCAAGAAGACAACCACACCATCCACCTTGGTAAGTTTTTTAATTGCACTGTGAGCAACCAGCACGTTAACATCGGGTCACAACAGGACTTGAACAAAACAAAGTGGTCTCTCAGCTTTGAGTGGCAACAGAGAACAGAAAGTAGTGCTACCAACCAGCTGCCCTGCCTCCTCCTACCAGCTACACCTTCACTGCCTTAGTGGTTCGCTTCAGTGAAGTGGAGGCGCTGGCCAAATACTTAAAGGTCAAAATAAAAAAATAGGAGGAAAAAAAAAGGGGGGGGTGGGGAGGTGTTTCCCTTAGACTGCCATCTCCTCGCCTGGGAAGGGGAGAGTACACAGCCAGCACCAACCCAGAAGTGGTTCTGTACCCACAGCACTGCCACATAATACCATTTCAGTACAGCAGAAACACTCTGAAGTGACACTAATTCACAAAGGCTTTGGCTTCCCTTAAGCAGGTGGGCCTGGAGAAGGTGGCCCTTCCAGACACCTTGTCAGAAGCTCATCTAGCTAGCTGTCACCTGTACCTATGGGAGTCAGCTGAAGCACAGCAAGGTCTGGATCATGCCACATGGAAGCGCGTTCAGGCCAGGGACAGCGACAGTGTTACAGTTCCAGGGGTCAGTGCGGGAGCAGTTGGGTTCAACTCACTAATCAAACAGAACTACAGCGATGTGCTCCAATCGGCCTGGTCTCCAGGGGTGCTGCACGGTGCTTCTTCGTGTTCCTCGCTCTACTTCCCCGACAGCTGCTCATAGAGCTTTGGCACATAGTTATCCCACTCTGCCTGGTAGCAAGTACCAGCCACTGGCACCCCCAGCCCATACTTGCTGCGGAAAGAAGCCACCTTGAAATTCCCTCGTTTGTCACCAGAGCGATTAGAGAGGATGGGCTCGTTGCAGGTCAGCTGCTTTGGCTGCTCGTACACCAGCCACACGTAGCGGTGCAGCCCTGTGGGGAGGAGACAGCAATATGGGCGCCCGTCACCTGCAATTCCCGGGTTTAAGGTTTGCTCTGAAGCAACTCCAGGGGCACAGGGAAACACATGCCTGCATTCTTCAGGATCAGAAGTATGATGGAGCTAAGGGAGCTGAGAGAAGATGCACTAGATAGGCTTGAATAGCTCATGTCCTGTCCAGGCTACTGCTCCCCCCCACCAGACAGCACTGCCTACCAACTTCAGGCAGCACAGACCTGCCTACCAGACAGCAAGGGGACAGTGGTGACATGTTCTCGTGCTGGCTGTGGCTGCACGCAAGTGCAAGCAGTCCTGTGTAGGGCCCTCCTGCAGCGCAGCACGCCCTCTGCCCAGCCATGCAGCACATGCCAAGTAGGCAGCCAGTTCGCTGCAGGCCTGCCCGCCTGGCCCTGTGCACCGCATTTGATCCACACAGCGCTGTGCTCAGACTGCGGGAACAGCTGCAGCTAGGTACCAACCTGTTCCTTTGGGAGGTCCGGAGCCAACGTAATCCGACAGCACAGTCCCGCTCCCCACGTCATTGCCTTTCATGTTGGTCACCAGGAAGTGGTGCCATTCCCTTAAAAAAGAAGGCAGAACCCGATCAGACTGCATCGCAGCCCCAGCTAAGGCCCTTCGTTACTCCCAGCTGCTGCTTTTCAGGGTAACTGAAGCTAAGAGCCACCACCGCTTTGACAAACCCAAAAAGTCCTTGAGCAGGTACTGCCCTATTCAAAGTGCAGAGCTTGTCAAGACCAGCTCTGTCATCCCACCTTGTGGATCCAGGAAACTCAGAGCCTGATCCCTAAGCCTGAGTATTCCACGCACTTCTGAGCCTGACTTGAGAAAAAGTGAGCTGGTGCCATGTTTCAGACTCCACTGCTAGCACAGACTAACCTAATTGGAAATCAGACACCTGCCAAATTAGAGCGAGCAGCAGATGCTGTGCTTCTCCAAGCTACAACACACCTCCAAACACCCCTGGCAACAGCAGCTGCTTCCTCCTGTGCTGTCCCTGTCTCAAGGAGAGATGCAAGGTCACCGTTTCTATCCCAAGCTACAGCTACACTGCTGCACCTTAGACAGAGCATGTTCCTGACCTCCTTCTAAGCCTCTGCTCGGACCGAGAGGGATGCTCCATTTTCCCCAGGCAAGACAGGGAGTTGCCCGCCCTTATTACCTGAACTTTGGATCCTTCCTACTGGGTGCATCCGGGTCCGTGAGAACCAGGGTGTAAAGCTTCTGGGGATCACAGCCATCCCACTCAATGCTGGTGGGGCGGTGCTGGACCTGGAGGGATAACAGCGTCAGCAGCAGCCAGCCCCGTGCCTGCACCACCCGCTGCACCGCACAGGGAGGCCACCTGCGGCCAGCGCTGGCAGCCACACCCGGCTCCAGGGCCGTTCGTGCCAGCTCGCACCCAGCCTGTGAGAGCCCACGGAGCACGGGGGAGGCCAGCAGGGCGCGGCACCGCTCCGCGCCCCCGCACCCCGCCGAGCTCACCCCGGGGCTGCCCCAGCCAAGGCGCCTGAGGCCCGGCCGCCTCCCGCCATTTTGCCGCGCCGCCCTGCGACACACCCCCGAGCGGGGGGGCCCCGCTCACCTGCGTGGGCGTGAGCACCTTGCCCAGTTCATCCACCTCCACGGCGCCATACTTGACCCGCAGCGGGTGCGCCGGCTTCTGCTCTACCTCGGTGAGGCTCAGCGGCCCGCTCCACAGCCCCAGGTCCACCGGCATGGCTGCGGCTCTGCGCCCCGCTCCGCGCACTGCCCCGCACCGCGCTCCCATTGGCGGAGGTGCTGCCCGAGCGCCGGCCCGCCCCCGCCCCTCCTCGCTCCTATTGGCGGAGACGCCGCCACGCTCCGCTCCCATTGGCGGCGGCGCGCCGCAAGCCTTTCCCCGCTCCCGCTGTTAGGGCGCCCCCTGCAGCGCCGCCTCGGTTTCTGCGCAGAGCGGTTGCCTGGAGCGGCGCTGCTGCCGTGGCCGGACGCGCGTTGATGTGCCGCGGGGGGCTCCATCGCCTCAGCCCGGTGTGTGACGGCCGTGCTGTGCCTTCCCCCAGCGGTAACGTGGCCTCAGGAACCAGAGGATACCTGCGTGCTTTACAGCCCTCGCTGCGGGGTTATGCAGAGAACTCTGCGTTACTACATATAACAAATCAGCCTGGAAGCTGCTGCCTGCAGTAGTGGACAATGCAGGACCATTGGGTCCACTTGGCACCAGTCAGCAGAAGAAATCCTGTCATTGGGACAATTTAACACATCTGCTGCTGAAATTTAACAGCACACTGGCTGTGCCTTGTTACATTCACCAAGGGGAATCCTGGGAAAACCTTTAAAGAAACTGAAAACGTTCATAGCTTTCCCTTCCCTTGTTGCCTGCTGCCTTGCGACCCCTCCAGCTGTGGAGCAGCTCATCCCTCACCCTGGCTACCTGCTCCCTCCTCTCGGTCCCTCCGAGCTGCTGCCTGCTTTTTTTTCTGTCTCCCATACCCCAAATCACACAGTTTGTGGCACGGTTCATAGTCATTTACCACTGCTCCCCGCTCCCACTGCTTCTGGGGTGTCTCTAAGCGGTCGAATTATGGGCGAGTTCCCTGGGCGGGGGGGTTCGCTTGCTGCCTTCACTTAGCTTTACCCTCCGGGCACAGCACCCTCCCTGCGCCACAGGCTCCCGCTCCTCCGGCCGCCCCCGAGCTCCGTGCCCGGCCCCAGCACAGGGAGAGCGGCCCGGCTGCCCGGGGCTGCCCAAGATGGCGGGGGGGCGCCCCAAGGTGGCGAGCGGGGTCGGGGGGGGGCGCCCAAGATGGCGGGCGGGGTCGGGGGGGCGCCCAAGATGGCGGGCGCCCAAGATGGCGGGCTGGGGCGGTGGGGACTGGTGCACGACCCCCTTCACGGGCCCCGGCGAGCGGGCCCGTCCGCCCTGCCCTGCCCGCTGGCCGGGGCGGAGGCCAGGCAGCACCGCCTCCCCGGGGCGGGCGGCTCCGGCGGCGGCACACGGCCATGCGGCTGCCCGGCGGGACGCTGCCGGCCCCCTTCTTCCTCGCCCTTTGCGTCTGGAGGCTGGTGCCGCGCCGGGAGGCCGCAGGTAGCGGGGCTGAGGGGAGGGGGCAGCCAGCGCCGGGGCGGCCCTCAACGCCCCTCGTACCTCCGCCCGCCGCGCTCCTGAGGGGAGCCCCCCAGCCGGCCCTCGTGCTGGTTCCTTTTCTTTAAAAGTACAATTTTTGTGTCGAAAGTAGCCAGATTCCCTTGGGAAACGAGGCGGGCAGGCGCCGAGGGGCTGCTGGGTGAGGGGGCTGCTGTGGACCCTGGCGTTGGCTGTGGGGTGCGGGTGCCATTTGGGGGGGGAAGGGCAAGCAGGACAGGCCAGAGGGGGACACCGGCCCTCGTGTCATCATCCTCGGTGGCCGCTGTGACATGGGGGCGGCTCTGGACTCCCGGTTGTGTGCTGGGCCCCCGGTTGGGTGCTGGGCCCCCAGTTCAGTGCTGGGCCCCAGTTCAGTGCTGGGCCCCAGTTGGGTGCTGGGCCCCCAGTTCGGTGCTGGGCCCCCGGTGCGGTGCGGGATGGGGCTGCGTGGGCCAGTGCTCCAGCAAGCGAGTGACTTTGTGTTTGACTCTGTAAATTATTAAGCGATCGATAAGAAGCTGCCTTCTGTGTAACTATGCAAATTATTAAGTTGATGCTTGCAAATTGTTTGCACCTCATCTATAAGGTGCCCCTAAGGCCATCCGAAGAAGACACCAAGAAGATAAAGAGGAAACAAACTGGTCCTCGTCAGCTGTCGTGTGCGCTGCTGCCCCGAACAACTGCACACAAGCGGGACAAAAGTTCGTAAAGAGGAAGACGTCCAGCCTTCATCAAAAAGAACCCCACAGAAGACCACCAAGATGTAGCACACAAGTGCCAAGAAGGCATTCCTTTATTTTGAATAAAACACTGCCCACTCTCGGATAGTTAATGAATACATAAAAACGTGTTATGGATATGTGTAAGATGAGTGTATGAAGCAGGAGTCAGGAAAGAGACAGAAAAGGAGCGTGTTTGGAGGAAATACCCCCATACACCCAGCCCTGAATAAAATCCCTGCTTGATAGTCATACGACCGCTGAGTTCTTTGCGAGATTTCTGGGCTTCACTGTGACCCACTGTGGTTTGGGCTCCTACACTGCTCTGGCTCCTCAGTCACTCGTTTGTTGCCCTCCTTTCTCAGCAGAAATAGCCCATCCTTGCTTTCCTGTTGAGCCTCTTCTTGACTGTGTGTCTGCACTGAATGTTTTCAGTTGCCAAATACCTCTTGGGAGATCCTTGGACAGCAGCCCCCCTAACAAGCCCCAGAGGGCTGGTCTGTATCAGATGTGCAGGGCATTGCTGGCAGAAGAGGGCTTTACCCGTTCCCTACATCCCTGACACTGCCCCTTCTGTTTTGCAGGAACAGAAGAAGTGGTCTTCGGAAAGGTTGGAGGAAGCGTCCTCCTTTTATGCCGAAATGTCTCCAAAGAAGCAACCGAGGTGGTCTGGTTTCAAGGGGATCCGCACTCTTTCCCCCCGCTCTTCTCCTCGAGGGTCGCCTTCCCACCAGACATCCGTTTCTCCCTGGTTGACAACAGCGCTCTCAGCATCACAGAGCTGCGCCTGCAGGATGAAGGCAACTACACTTGTAGGGAGGTGCTGAACAAGACGGACCACGAGCACAGAGTCCAGCTCCTAGTAGGCAGTAAGTCTGTCTCACATCTGTGAATTTCCTCCCCACAGTCTCACAGGTCCCCAGATTCATCTGGCACTGGTGGAAAAATTATGTGGAAAAGGGCAGGGTGGCCGTAACGTGCAAAATCTGTGAGCGGGCTGGTACTACTCAATTATGCATGCACTCACAAGCTCCCAGAGACATGTCTAAATGGTCTGTCGAGGCTCAGTTGTGTGCAGTGCAGAGGACAAAATGCCAGCTGTTAAGTCCTTGCTGTGTCTCTTCCGTTCTTCTTCACTGGTGATGATAAACCAGGTTTTTTGACAAATCTTTTGTATCCTGTAGCTGTTCCAGGGTGGCCCTTTGCCTTAGAATCCGGCTGACTTGAGCCTTCCTAAATCTTAGGATTTATGGAGGCTGCTGCTCACCATCTTTTTTTCCCTCAGTTGAAATAAGTGTTTGAAATATATGAGCTGGGCCGTTCCTTGTTGCCATCCTTTCGGTGTGAGAGCGGAGGGTCCTCAGCTGGTCAGTTGTCTGTGCTGAGTCTTACTTACAGTGCAGCCTTCTGATCTTGATGGAAAGGCCGCATTCCTCAAATTTACTGCTGGGAGCCCTGTCCTGAGAGATTCTGTTAAGCAGCACAGGCCATTTTTTCAGCCTTGTTACCTGTTGTGTCTTTTGGTGCCCTTTCGCATTTCCATCTCTATTTCATTAATTCATTCTCTTAGAAATCTTCACAGCACGGGTGGAAGATTAGGCTGGAGAGCCACTCAAGTCAACTACTTTGCACACCACTGGTGCAGGTCCTTTCTGCTTCTGCCAGGGAACCATTATCTTGCCTGGATGCCTTGTCTCCTGTGGGAACAGCCCTCTCCGGATTAGCAGGGAGCACAGCTCCTGTGGCCGGTACCACTCTTGGTGCCTTCACCAACTCAAATCACATGTGACGAAGGCTCTGGCCCCTCACACCTGGGCTGTGACCTCCTGTCCTTTACACCAGCCAAGCCCATGTTATAGGGTTGAGGAGGTACTGCTGCCAGTTTGCCTCTTTCACGCACACTGTGCTCTGTCGGTTCCTTGTTTTCTTGCTGGATCTTTCCGTCAGCACCTGCCATGCATAAGACCTGTTTTCTGTTTGCATTCAGGGTGTTCCTTCCTTCTTGGTGTTTGGTGGAAGATGTGTATTGTAAAAGTTATACCTGTTCTGTAAAGATTCAATCTCTGAAAGTTCGCATGAATAAAAATTCCCTGCCTGGGGCAGGGAACCTGCAGATAGGGTTTGGAGGGTCACAGAGGGCTGGAGTGAAGGAATTGAACCTGAAACTGCTGCAGAGAATATATGTGTAGGTATGGGGCTTGGGAGGGGGGAGCCCTAAATCTGGAGCACTGGTGCAAAACATTCAGGAGCAAAAGGTATCCATGGCATGCCAAGTGTTGGTGCCGCAGTCTGAACTTCATTAGTTAGCATGGAATTAATGTGTCAGTTAATTTCCCAAGGGTACAAAGGTGAGATGGGACACTGATGTGCCCTTAAATAGGTGAGAGGAGTATTTCTGGTGGTGCTTTAGATCCGCAGAAGCAGCATCAGGAAAGGCCAGAAGTTGAAGCTTCTCAAACTCAGAGCAGAAGCACAGGCCCTGCAGTGCTGGTACTGGAACAATTTAGCCTGGGCTGGAGTGAACATCTTGGATACAGACTTGGCACCGCTATAAAAGAGCCACCCAGGTTCTGTAGGCTTCATGTGGAAGTTACCAGTTGACAATCTTCAACCCATCTCATGGTTTATACTGAGAAGTTCTCTTTTTGCTAAAAACTGCATTTTAAAAACCCACAAGCTGTAGAGTAAACATCCTAGCAACATAAAGGTGTGGCCCTGCCTCGAGGTGCTGTTCTGTGTTTGGTTTGGGTGGGAAGCTCGTGGTGTGAAGGAAACACCGACTGCAGAGCTCCAAGGGATTCCTTGGTATGTTTGTGTGCAGTTTGATGTAAGTGGCTCTTCCATGGGCATGAGGTCCTTTTTGCTGGTGTTCTGTGAGGGGGTTTTCATTGGGGGGTGTGTGTGTGTGTGTGGAGATTTTTAGGGTTTTGGTTTGTTACCGTTTAAGGAACAGATCTCTGTTAGCATTTAGACAGAAGCGTAGAGTTATACTGGGAGAGCCTGGGAGTTCAGGATGTAAAGCTGATGGCTTCAGGAGGCAGGTTCCTGGAACCACAGAAGAGAAGGTGCAGCTCTGTGGCTGGATGTCCTGGAAGGGCTGTGTCCACCTCTTGACACAGGGTAGTTTCTGGTGACTCAGGCTGACAGGTTGCTGTAACGAACCACAGCCAGGATTTGGGATCAGTTATGAGACCTCCCCAGAGCTGGGACGGAGGAAGCAGTGTAGGGAACTTTCCTGCCAGACCTGGATGGTTTCAAAGATCATAGGAGATGTGTGTATGTAGTTCCTGGAAAGCCAAGCCCTAAGGAGGTATGTTCTTGTAGCTCACATGGGGTTTTACCACAATAGTTTCTTTTTTTAACTCATGTCATTATTTTGCTCCGCAAAATAAACATCAGGCATCCCTCTGACACCGCTTGTGGGGGGCTTGCTTTGGCAGTGTCTGATCTCTCTGTGGGGTCTTGTTCAGCACTGGATTAAGCAAGTCAGCCACAGTGGCACAGTGTGTTAATTCAGCCTGGATCAGAGTCCAGGATCCCTATGGCTGCTAAACAAACCCGTGCGTATCTGCGCACGTGTGTGTGTGAAAACACAGCTGATGGCAGAGAGGCAGGAACTCATAACTGCCCGGAACGTGAGCCCTGCTCTGCCCGAAGGGGTTGGTTGCCCTTGGGTTTCTGTTAGCTTCTGACCGGCTCCTGGCACCCTGTAGTTGTTTCTGTACTGAGATAACATAGCCATGGTGGTTATGGAGTGGCCCTGGCACGAGGCCAGCGGTGACTTACGCTGCCTCTGTTCTTTGCTGGAGTTTGTCCCCATCGTGCAGCTTGGTGCGGACACAGCGTGTGGTGCCTGGCCGAGTAGAATTGTCTGGCCCCACATGGCAGTGACAGTGGTGGTGGGAAGGAGCGGAGCACACCAAGGTTTGGCTTCAGTGGCACGTGTCTGTGGGCCTGACCCTGCGAGCTGGAGTCACCAGGACTCCCTGTGGGCAGAGCGTCTTGTATGCAAGGAATAGCTTCCTCCTCAGTGTGCTGGGCTTGCTGGGGAAGTGCTCCAGCTTTGAGCTGGTGGCTCTAAGAAGCTAGTTACTTGTCCCTGGGCAAGAGCTCTGATGCTTTCCGTGTTCCCTTGGGAAATCCAAGTGCTTGGATCAGTGATGGGGAGAGGCAGAGCCTTGTTCTCAAGCAGTGTGAATCGGTGTCACCCCTTGTAGCTGTGGCATCAGGACCAAGGGCAGCATGGAGATTTTGTTCTCCCACTGCATTTTTAGCTGCTTATCCCATCTCCGCTGGATAAACCTGTGGCAATAACATTTTGCCTCCCTGTGCGTTGGTCCCTCAAGGCTCGGCTGTGGTGGCTGTGGCAGCCCCCTGCTTGGTCGCTGTGGCTGTCACTCAGTTGTGCTCCCCTGGGGCTGTGGGAGACAGGTAAGGGAGCAAGATAAGCAGGGAAACCGGGAAGATTTTCAAGAGGAATGGTGGCAAACATGAGCACTTGTGGGGGGGTTCCAACCCTGAGACACGGAGAGCTGTAGCCTGGAAGTGTTTCTGACCATGTGCTGTTCTGGCTGATAGATCCGCCGCAGTCAACCCCAAAATGCTGGGCTGAGACCTCCTCGTCAGGGCTGATGCTGCAGCTGTTTTGCAGCTGGCCTGGGGGGTATCCCCACCCCACCCTGCACTGGAGAGAAGAGGGGCAAAATCTGGAGAACTCAAGCTGGGTCATCAGCTCCACAAGCTCCTCGGACACCCATGTGGAAACGCTGAACAGCTCCCACCTCTCCCACCGCAAAGTATTCAAGTGTGTTGGGAGCCATATCGTCAAGCAGGAGGAGCCTGCATGCACTGTGGAGATAAGTGAGTTGGCTTGCCTGCCTTATTAACTACTAATGAGCCTGCTAATGGTGGGGCAGACAGGTACCCTGGTCATTCTCTGCCCTCCAGAGCATTAAAGCAGTGGTCAGGCAAGCCACGGGTGCTTGCCGCAGGGGGAGATGCTAACAGGGCAGCCTGGCAGGGTTTCGCTGGCGTAGAGGTGCCTGCACCTCTGCAGGCCACAAGGCACAGAAGTCCGGCAGCTGAGATCCACTGCAGCATAGTTGCAGGTGAGTTGTGTCTGGGGTTCATCTTCAGGGGCCGACAAATCTCCTCACACCTGGCTTCTCACCTGCGTGAGCCCTCATGCCTGTGTTAGAGTGAGAGGTGGTTTTAGTGCCTTGCTCAGCTTGAGATTAAGTTTGGAAGGGCTGGGTTTATAGGAGAAGGGTCGTGCGTGCCCCCAGACCCCCTTCAGGCATCTGAGGGATCTGACAGAAGTGGCTTTTGGAAACCTGAGCTGCGTTTATCCTCCAAGGGTTGTCAGGGCTACACAAGAGCTCCGCTGATCCCAAGGAAGATTACTGGGCTGCCTTTGTCCTCTCTGCCGTCTTCCCGCTGACTACCCTCCAGCCGTTCTTCCCTGGGGATATAAAGACAGGTGTCAAAAAAGGGACTGAGCAATGTGAAGGTTGCTCAGATCACTCCTTGGAAGGCTGCTAAGTCTTCTGAGTGAGCTGAATGCCAAATCCACAGTGCTCAAGTCCCAGACTCCTGTCTGACTTCCTTCTGTTAATGATTATTAATCAGTCAGGTGGCTGATTGCTTGTTATGTTGAACTCCTCCATTCCCTCCTTGACTCTTTCTTTATTCTTTCTTTCTTTTTTTCCACTTGGGCTGTTCAGAAATCCCTTCACTGGAATCGGAGCCCCCGAAGACCTGCTTTGTGGGTGACAATGTGACCTTAACATGCCGTGTGACCGAGAGCACCCCAGCAGCAAGGCTCACCTGGCTGCGGGGCATCACCCAGCCAGAGGTGGAGATCCAGCCTGGAGGGAGGTACCTCATCACCCAGGAGGGCAACGTGTCCCGGCTCACCATCCGGAACTGCTCCCAGGGCACCGACGGGGGCTGTTACATCTGCAAGGCACAGAACCCCGTGGGGCTGAGGGAGCTATTCGTCTGCCTGACGGTGAAGCGTGAGTGGGGCTGCCTGGGGTTGCTGTGGCAGGGATTGAGGAGTGGGGACACACCTCACTGGGGCTATTGGCGAGCCCGCGAGGAGCTCTGTTTGCCACTAAGAGCCCTCTTTGCCTGTTGATGCTTTCCGTACTCTTACAGCAAGCACAGATGCAGGACTGGGTCCCTTTGGCCCAGGGTGAAAAGGCCTGATTCTCCTCACCTCAGCGCAGTGGGCCTGAGAGAGGTGCATCCTTGGTCCTTCCGGGGGGTTGTGAGCACAGAGGAGCACCTCTGCAGGCCACGCTGCTCAAGGTGCCGTGGGCAGGGGTTGATACGCTTCCACTAAATGCACGTAGCCACAAAAACAGGGGCCTTGCTCTGGTACTTTCTGTATCGATGAAGCATGAGCGCCTGAAACCCTCACCCCTTGTGCTGGTGAGACTGTTGCAGCGATGGGAAATGGCAGCTGAGACAGCACCAGGACCTGCTCTATTACTTGCTCTGCGAATTCCTCATCCGTCCATGTCCTGGTGACAAGCTGGCCTCCTGTGTCTCCTCTCCACAGAACCAGAGAACATCGTTGGGGTCGTGGGTGCAGTGGTGGTCCTGTCCCTGCTGGCTATTCTCACCGTCACCGGGGTCGTCCTGTACTACAATCCCCTCCTGTGCCTGAGAGGTAGGAGCTCTCCTCTGCGCAAGCCAGGGAGGGGGTTACTCCTTCCTGGGGTGGCCTGGTTTTATCCCTAACCTGCTTGTCCATTCTGGTGTGCTGGAGTCAGCCGCTGATGGTCACCGCAGCCCTTGGGCCTCATCCTGCTCCTGGTGAAAACCCTGTCAGCCCTGGAGGCAGATGGGTTGGGAACACAAGGCTCTTCCCCAGCTGCGTGCTTCAGGCACCTTCCCCTCGTCTCCTCCAGGGAGCTGTACTGTGATGGGCTTCTCCGTGTGACCTCCCTGATGCTCTTGTCGCATATGTGGGCAGGTCACCTTCGCCTCTGTGCTTCTGCCTGTGGCTGCCAGAGACCATCCCGCTGCAGGCAGGATTGACAGGGTAAAACCAGCAGCACTGCCCGAGGGACTGCAGCAGGACTGGTTTCTGACGCTGTCTTTCCCTTCCCTTCTCTCCCATTCAGGTGCTGCATTCAGGTGAGCTGATTTTCCGCAGCCCAGTCCCACCTGGCCTCACTAGTGTGTCTCCTGGCAGGGATGATCTGGTAGGGTCAGGAATCCGCCTCTGAGGCAGGAGCTGTCCCCAGAGCAAAGCTGTTCTTCCCTGGGGGCTGTGCCTCCCACGGGAAGGGAACGGTGCCGCTGGGTGAGACTTGGCGTGGCTGCGGGAGCAGGAGGTGGAGGGGAGAGAGGGGAGCACTTGGGCAGAGCAGGGGTGGCATCCCTTTGGGGTTGTGCAGGGTCGGTGCTGGCAAGGCTCCCGGTAGCGTGGGAGTTGCCGCTCCTCGGTGCGGGTGAGCCCAAAGACTTTGAGCAAATAGAAACAGCGATCTGCAGCTGCTCTGCGCGGGTGGTTTCACCGTGTCCTTCCCCTCTCAGGTGGGATGTCTGGTAGCTGCACACGAACAAGTGCCGCCTTGGGGTTCAGGTGCACCAGATTTCTTCTCTGCTTGCTGCTCACACCACTCCTGGCCCTGCTCCTTTCCCTTGCCCCTGTTCCCACGGCTGCGGGGCTGCGGCATGGGAAGACTTTTCTGAGTGCCTTTGCTCCCCATCTGTGCGGGAGGGGGCAATAACTCCGCTCAGGAGGGGCTCACGCACTTTGGTGCGTGAATATTTGTGGTTTGAGGACTTCAGAAGACAAACGGGAAGCAGTGCTTAATGCCGTTGGTGGTGTTGCTGCCAGCAGGGTCTGAAACCAGCTGTTCTTTGAACATAGCTGGTGTGGGATTGGAAGAGTCCATCAAAGCTGGTCATTTTGGTGTAGAAGGTTGTCAAAGCCAGGGGAGGCACCGGCTGGAGGGAGGGGTGAGGACAGGCTGCCCTCAGCCTCTCAGTGCCTACCTCCCCTTGCTCTGCTCTTCACAGGAATCAAGACTCAGGTGATGTGCTAGTGCTGGTGGACTCGGAAGACGATGATGAGGGGAGGGGGGAAGAGGAGACCATGAGCAGCTCCACCAAGCATGAGGCGCTGGCACTGGTCAATGGGAACAGCGCCCAGACCGCTTACCTCAGCCGCCTGACAGAAGGTGAGCCCTGGTACCCGCCTGCTGGCAGAGTTCTGGGGTGGGAGCCGCCTGCTCTTCTGCCAAGCTGCAGGTCTTCCAGGAGCAGCTGCTGGGGCAGGAAGAATTCCTGTTGTCTGGCTTGTCGGCTTTTGCTGAGGTGCCGCTGCTCTATGCCCTGCGTAGGTGACGATGGCGAGCAGCACAGCAAGGTGCCTCCGCAGGAAGCGAGGGGAGAGGAGATGTGAGGCTCGTGGTTCCATCCCTTCTTGCAGAAGCACACAGCACCCGGCTGGGCGCCAGCATCGAGCCCGTCCTCACTGCAGCGGGGCTGGGCGCAGGCCCGTAGCATCCTGCAGCGGGCTGGTTCGGTCAGAGATCCCCTCTTCTTTCTCCACTCTCCCCCAGCTTTCACCCTGCCCTTTCCCAGCCACACTTCTCCATTTCTTCTCTCCTCTTTTCATGTTCCTCTTTGTCTCAGGTGTCCTTTTTAAACAGGGTTATGCCCAGCGCAGGCAGAGACTGGGAGGTGGGTCCCAGTAGCCTGCTTTGATGCCTGTGACAGACTGGAATACCAGTATGGGGTTCTGGCTCAGTCACCACGAGCGCTGCTGGGGTTGTGGGGAGCGTGATGGAGAGGATTGCCGCGGGGCCGGGGAGGTCCTGGAATAATGGAAGAGACAACTGGAGCACATGCAGGACATGGGTGATGCTAACTAGGCAGGCTTAATTGTTTTTGTTATAAATATTTTTTCTCCTAGTCCTTCTGAAATACCGCTCCGTGTCTGAGTTGGGAGTTAGTCTGTACCTTGTGGTGTGGTGAGGCTGGAGGCGAGTGTGGGGCTCGGCGAGAGGAGGACAGGGATCGGCTGTGGGAGGTGGGGGGTGGGATGAGAGAGTGCGTAGAGGGTGATGAAGAAGTGAGCGCACACAGGGGATCTGAGTGTGTGTGGAGGGTCCCGGGGGACGTGGCCACACACATGGGGGGAGCAAAGGGGACCTGGCAGCACGCGGAGGGGAAAGGAGGCCCTCCCGGCACCGCGGGCGAAGTGGCAGGGTCTGAGCCGGCCCTGCGCTGCGGGTAGCAGCAGCGCGAGGTGGAGGAGAGCCGAGGAGGTGCGGGAAGGGGCAACCCGAGCACTTGGTGGGACAGTGGTTGGGGCCGGTTGTGCACGGGGGTCCCTGAAGAGGCGTGGAGCCCGAGCGGGGGGTTCGGAGGGGCTGGAGCAGGGTCGGCGGGCTGGGGGGGCTGGAGCGCAGCTGCCGGTGGGACCCACCCGCGGGCTGGCTGTGAGCAGCCTTGGTGCGGGCCCTGCGCCCAGCTCCCCACCCTCGCACACTCAGCACGCTCGGAGCGGTGCCCGGAAAATCCCAGGGAGCTTCGGGAACCTCCGGCTGCTCCTGGCAACGGCGTTGTGCCGCCGCCATCTCGGCTGCCCCGTGTTCCAGCTCCTGGGGCCGGCGGCTCAGCGAGCAGCAGGCGCCAGGTGAGACGGCCTGCGACACGGAGGACGACATGCGTGTGGCTGTCCGGGGTCAGCTGCGGCTGCCGTGAGTGAGATCCCTTCGTGTCCCCCGCAGGACAGGCAGCTGCCCACCCGGCTCCCGTGGCAGGTGCTGGAGGCAAGCGAGGGCTTGGCAAGGGGGCCAGCTCACCCTGTCCCCGCTGGTTCACATTCCCATCGCTGGGTCCCCAGGGTGCCACTGCCGGGGGGGGGTGTCACTGGCTGGGGGCTGGGACCCCAGGCAGGGGGGCTGCGGTGTGTCCCCAGCTGTGGCACCCAGGGAAGGGAGGGCACCCTGGTAAGTGTTGGGGCTCCATCTCCACCCGCACCCCATCCAGAGGTGCCCACACACTTGGGGTGCCCACGTGCTGCCTGGCACGCTCCCAGGTGGCTTCCACGTGGGTCCCCCCGCCAGGAGCTCCCGCTGCCACCCTTGGGAACGGGGAGCTGCAGAGCCTGTTGCCCAGCTGCAGGCTCGGGGGAGGCAGGGGGATTCCCTGGGGTCTAATCAGAAAGCTGAGGTTGTGCCGTGACTTGACCTTCCCTGGGACACTGCAGTGGCACTGGGGGTCTCGCAGTGGGGGGGAGGCTGAAGCAGGAGGGATGGTCAGCAGCAAGGCGGGGGTCAGTAACCTGGGTGCGAGTAGGGATAGCCCTGGCTGGTCACTGACAACCCCTGCGTGCGTGGGAGAGCAGGCAAGGCTCCCGTGCCGAGCCCTGGCAAGCAGCGGTGGTCCCTGGGGGGTCCTGGTCACGCCACAGCAGTGGGTGCTTCCACCTGGGCGCTCCCCACCGGACCACGGTGAGCTCCGTGCAACCTGTGGCAGGATGGTGCCAGCGTGGGATGGTGCCACGCTGCTGCCCTCCACACGCTTGCTGCTGAAGAGGCGGGAGGTGGCAGAGGTGGAGCGGGCACTGCAGAGCCAGCGGGAGGTAAGGGCGGCCCCCAGCCCCTCCACGTGCCCCCTCCCTGGGGGCTGCAGCCTGGCCGTTCGCAGGCTGGCACCCATCCTGCCTTGGGTGCACCGGCATGGGGCGATGCTCTCAGCGCCTGGCAGTCCCACAGGCGTTTCAGCAGAGAATGGAGCGCCTGGCGCAGCGCTGGCAGCAGCTGAGCCAGAGGGAAGAGCAGTTCCGGGATGTCGTCCTTGAATTCGACGAAGTCCTCAAGGTGCCAGGGTAGGGGCCGGGGCTGGGCTGGCCGCGGGGGCCCCGCTGACCGTGTCCCCGCACCGCAGGCTTCGGCGGCGAGGCAGGAGCGGTTGCTGCGGCGGGCAGATGAGGAGCGGGCACAGGCGGCAGGGCAGGGTGCCAAGGCCACCCGCCTGCGCCGGGAGCTTGCGGGGCTGCTGCGGCGCAGGGAGCGCCTGGCCCAGCGCCTGCGGAGCCTCCGCGGCTTCGGTGAATATCTGCAGGGTGTGCTGCCCTCCATGGGGCAGGTGGGTGCAGGGGTCCCTGTGGTGCCAACCTGCATGTCCCCGAGCCCCTTGTGGGGGGTTCAGCCCTGTCCGGAGCAGCCCCCCTACCTCCGCAGCCGCTCAGCCCCCTCCCATTGCCCAGTTCCAGGACGTCCCAGACATGCTGGCCCATTTCGGGGCACTGGCGGGGGTGCGGGCAGCCCTGGCACAACGGGCAGGAGCCAGGTGGGAGCAGCTGGCCCAGCACCGGGCACAGCTCCGCCGGTACCGCGAGGAGGCCAGCAGCAAGCTCCTCTGCACCAACAGTGAGCTGGCCCAGCTCCGCGCACGCCTGGAGGCTGCCCACAGCGACGTGTTCCAGGGGGTAAGGGGGGATGTGGGGTGCCCAAGGACCACCCCAGGGAGAGGGGCAGCAGTACGGGCCCCGAGCGTGCTGCAGAGGGGAGACGCACATCGCGGTGGCAGCGGGAAGCTGGGCTGCGGCCCCTGGGCTGAGCTGGGGGTCCCCATGGGCTCAGCGAGCATCGTCAGCAACTGTGCATGGGGGGATACGCAGCTGGGACCCCCGGGTCCCCCTGTCCCAGCCGGGGGATGTGCAGGGGACATGGGGCAGTGGCTGAGGTGGGGCAGGGATGGGGCTAGGGCTCTCTGCCACTGTCTCCCAGGAGTCCTGCTGGGCCCACATCCAGAGCACGGCCGCCCAGAAGACCCTGCTGCTGGGGCAAGTCAAGCTGGCAGTGCTGCACCTCTTCCAGCTCGCCACCGCACGGCTCAGCATCGGCACAGATGTGGCCCTGGAGGACACCGAGGCCCAGCTGGACATGGTCAGCACAGCCCCTTTCCCTGGGCAGCGGGGCTGGGGGACACAAGGGGACACTCACATCCCCGGGTGGCTGTGAGTGGCATCGGGCTCCCATCTCTGCAGGTGCTGCTCTGCATGCAGGACCTGGCCGCCATCTGTGCCGAGCTGCACCCTGGGCAGCCAGCGCCACGTCCCCACTTGCCTGCAGCCCCCCGCATGCCCTAGCTGTGTGACAAGGCTGCCAGGGTGCCCCCAAGCCAGGAACAGCCCCTGGGGACAACTGCCCGCTCCCAGGGCTGGGGAGAGCCTGCCCTGGGCTGCCACAGGACTCGTGGCACCCTCCAGGGTCGGAGGTCACTCCTGGACAAGTCTGGGAACCCCCGCGGTGAGAGGCAACAGGGACGAAATAAACCCCAGCTGCGAACCCGCAGCACCTGCCTGTTCTCGGACTGTGTGTGGGGGTGGCCCAAGGGGGAGGAATTACCCCAGGCACGCCGCTTGCAGCAAGGACAAAGAGGAGTCGGGATGCAAAACCAGCCAAATATTTCATGTCTCCTTCCCCGACACCCAGCCCCGGTGTGGGGCAAGCTGCTGGGCCACGGCCCCCTCCCCTACACCCTCTTCCGCAGCTTGCCCTTCTTGGCGGCTCCCACCCGGCGCCCAAAGGCCATCTGCCGCAGCTCCTGCACCCGCTGCCGGTTCCGGGCCTTCAGGCGCTTCAGCCCCCCGCTCTGCAGGAAGCGGTGCTTGGCCGCCTTCTTGCGCTGCTTCAGGATCTGCTGCTTGTTCTTCAGCTCCGAGCGCACCCTGGGGGCTGGGGGCTGCCCGGACCCTGCAGGGGACGACACAGCCAAGGTCAGGCCAGAGGCCAGAGCGAGGTGGTGGTGGGATGCTATGGGGCTCTGTTGCTCAGTCCAGGTACTCACCGTGCCCACGCCCGTGCTTCCCTCTGAACTGCTCCCTGCCACGGCCATCTTCCTCATCCTCGTCCCGCTCGTCAACCTTGTACTTCTGCTTCCACTTTTCATAGCTGGGCCGGGGTGGGTTAAGGGAATGCGTGGTGACTCCCCATCGCTCAACCCACCGCGGTGTCTGACCAGCCGCCCTCCCCAGGCCACTGCCCTGGCAGGGATCTCCGGGAGAGGGCACACGGTCCAGCCCCGCTCCCCCTCCCCCACAGCCCTTGCCACAGCACAGGCAGGGAGCAGCACCCGCAGGCAGGATACAGGTTGTTCTTGTAGGAGCTGCTGATGTAGCGCCCACTCTCTGTCCGCACCTTCTTCTTGTCCTCCTGGCCCGTCTGTCCGACGAACCGCTTCTTCTTGCGGTCCCTGTGAGAGAGGGGAGGGTGGTGGGACCCCCAGCCCCAGTTCCCCCCTGCAGCCTATGGGCAGGCTCTACTCACCACTTCAGCAGCTGCTTGCTCTTGTTAAGGTTGTGGTTTTCGTCACCCATGAGATCCAGGACGGCTCCAGCTGCCTGCTGCTCAAAGGGGCTGCCCTCAGCGCCCACACTCAGCCTGCAAAGGGCAGGCAATGAGAGCAGCCCCCCGCGCGGGCCGGGACAGGACAGCGGCAGGAGCCCTCCCAGACTCACCCCCTCTCGCTCTCAAAGTCCTTGGGCCGGTAGGGGATGTAGAAGTCCTCGTCCCGCTGCGCCGTCTCCCGTGCCTTTTTCCTGGGGCTGTCTTCTCCCCCTCGGCCCCGTTTTCGCTTTTGGCCCACCACGGTGGAGAACACGTCCTGGAAGGGGACAGTGGAGGGGTTGCGGGAGCCATGTGTCCCCCCCCAGCCCTGCAAGTCACTGCAGCAGCCACAAGCTCTGGCACAGCTTGGGGGCCCCGGTGCTGCCGCTACCCAGCTGAGATGGCCTTGCAGCAGCTGCTGTGTCCACAGCAACCCCCCCAATCCCTGCCCCGTTACCTGAAGGTCTTCCTCCTCTCCTTCTCCTTCTCCCTCCTCGGGCCTGGGGGGGGCTGGGCACAGCCCCTGCCCTTTGAGAGCTGCTGCCCGTTTCTCCTGCTGCCCACGCTGGTACTTCTCAATGAGGGCATGGTCATGGCGCCGCTTCGACCGCATCACGGTGCTGGCCAGCGTCCGGGACGTGGCATTGATCTCAAAGATAGTCTGCGAGCCGCGGTGAGCTGCATGTCCGGCCACACGGACCTTCCCTCCCACCCCAGCCCAGGTGCCTCGTGCTTGAGGAGGGGTCTCAACTCACCGCCTTGGACTTGTAGGTTTTAATGCTGTCCACGAACTTCAGCCTCTCCAGCTCGGTGTCTTCAAAGCGAGCGCCTGGGGAACGCGGGCACGGAGAGGGGTACAGATTAGCTCCTTGGCGAGGGGAATGGGCTCCCCCTCCTCAGTGTCCCCGAGGCACTCACTGAAGAGCGGGTGCATGCCCAGCTGGGACACATCCAGGTCCTTCGCCCTCTTGATGGACTCGGGCGAGGGGCCGGGCCGGGACCGCAGGTACTGCTTGTGGGCGTTGTCAGCGACGCGACGCAGGCTCCGCAGCTCCAGCGAGCCCTCATGGTCCGTCAGCAGCAGGCACTCCTCATCATCCACCAGGCTCTGGGGGACACGGCCCAGGACCCCGTCAGCATCTGCAGTCCGGGAGACACTGTGTCACCCCACTGGCATCCACTCTGGGATCGTGGCAGCAATCCAGGATGTCACAGGGCAGAGCTAACAGCCACAGGGAGCTTGGTGGTGTAACATCAGCATCCCCAATGCATGGGCTGTCAGAGCCCCCAGCACCCCATTTTCCCCAGCTGCACCCCAGTAACGAGGGCATATCGCCCCTCTGGGCGAATGCCAACCACAAGACCACGAATTCCAGCACTTAGCCAAGGGTAAAACCAAGTGGCCATGTAGCCAGTGTCCCAGCTTGGACATGCAGCCACCCTACCGCCTGCCACCAGGCCTGCCTTACCAGCGGGCATCTCCTGAGTGCCAGCCAGGACGAGCGGGCGCCCCAGGAAGAGGTGGAGGTCAAAGACGTAGGGCATCTCATCGGGAGCCACCAGCGAGTAGGCAGTGCCACTCCGGCCAGCTCGGGCCACGCGACCTGGCAAGGAGAGGAGGAGAGTGGGAAATCACCCCAGTGCCAGCCCAGCCTGCCCCCACCTGGGCAGGGACCCACTGGTGCCCCTGGGAGCCCACACACGTGACACTGACCAGGTGGGCATGGTGCCAAGGGGCTGTGGGTGGCCGGGGAAGGGGGCAAAGGGGAGCCCACCATGGCACCTCCCTAAAGGGAAGGCACCAGCCCTGCCCCCAAGGCTCCCCGCAGTCCAGCTGGGAGATCAGGGACATTCCTGACACTACTTTGTCCCCAGCCTGTCTCCTGAGATCAAAACAGAGCGACGTCCTGCCCCAAAAGTATCACCACCAAGCCAGGGGCATCGGTGCCAATCCAGCAGACCACAGGGATGGGAAAGGCAGGGGACAAAGGACAGCCCACTCACACTCTCCCTGTCACCCTGAGGGACCGCCAGGTTGCAAGGGCCCCTGCGCAGGGCACTGGCACCCACCGACGCGATGCAGGAACAGCTTGGCCTTGGCAGGGAAGCTGTAGTTGATGACGTTGTCCAGCATGGGGATGTCGAGCCCACGGGCGGCCAAGTCGGTGACCAGCAGCACCGGGCACTTGCCCTGGGCGAACTTGGCGATGTTGATCTTACGGGCGGTCTGGTCCAGCGAGCTGTAGATGTGTGTGCAGTGGATGCCCTGGGCCGTCAGCAGCTGGGGAGGAGGGAAGAGACATCAGATCCTCCCTGGACATGCACCCTCAGCTCCCAGGGCCCCAAGACCCCAGGGTGTCCATCCAGACCCCCAAATCCCACTGTGCTCCCGCCTCTCTTCAAGGGGCAGGTGGATGCAGCACCTCCATGACCACATACGCCAGGATTTCTCCTTCAATCCAGCGAAACGGAGGCAGAGACTCCAGCAGGGACATGCTCACAGACACAGGCACCACATGGGTCTGGAAAGGGGTCCTAGGCACCCCCCTCAGCCTGCCCTGTCACAGGGGTACACACTGGGCACCCCCAAATGCCACTTGCCTCCTTGAGATACTCTGTGTGGTGCTTGGTAGCCACAAAGACGACTGTTTGGTCCTGGGGCTTCACCACGCTCCGGAGCAGGTGGAGCAGCACGGCTGGTTTGTCGTCCCCACGCACGTGGAAGAAAGCCAGCTGCAAAGGGAGGGCAGAGCTCAGCCCCTCGGCATCACCATGCCAGACACTGCCACCCCTTGTCCCCTCCTCACGAGCCTGGAGCCACTGCAGGGTGGCTTGCAGGGGGCGGGGGACACAAAGCCCGTCTTGAGCCCCCCTGGCCCCTCTCACCTTGAGCTGCTCGCTGAGCTTGGACTCCACATCCAGACGGATCAGCATCGGCTCGGTGAGACCTGTGGGATGCGGTGACATGCAGGACATGGGCTGCACGTGGATGTGCTACTGGGACCTGCCCCACCCACCCATGGCTTGGAGTTGCCCCCTTGGCCCAGCATTAATCCAGCCTGGGTTTGCCAGGCCCGGGCCCAGCAGCTGCAGGAACGTGCCACGTCCCTGTCCCCAGGCTCTTCTCTGGTCCAGTCCCCCCTGGCCACCATCTGTCCCTTGGTCCTTACCAGCCCGGGCAAACTCAACAAGCAGCTTGGGCAGCGTGGCGGAGAAGAGGACGGTCTGGTGGCAGTCAGGGAGCCGGGCAATGATCTCCTGGAGCTGCTCGGCAAAGCCCATCTCGAACAGCCTGCAGGGGAGGGGACAGGGGACATGGGAGTGCCTGCCACCCCCCCCGGGCGCCTCTCTCCCACCATCCCTCACCCCACTTGCAGGGACACTGCCAGCCCCGGGGACCCCCCTGTGCCCCGCTGACCTGTCGGCCTCGTCGAACACCACGTACTCCACGGTGTGCAGCTTCAGTTTCATCTCCACCGCCACGTGCACCAGGCGTCCAGGGGTGGCAATGATTCTGTAGGGACAGAGCTAGTGATGGGACCCGGTGGGGGGGGACACAGCGTCCCCACACCAGCCGGGGTGCAGGCCCCAAATCCGACTCAAAGAAGATCCGATGGAGACCCCCTTGTTCCCCATGTGGAGCACAGGAAGACGCTCCAAGAGAACACCAGGATGTGTCCACCAGTGGTGTCCCCCGATGGTGGGTGGCTCTCGGGGGCCACTTCCCCACCAGGTCCCCTCCTCACGCCCCCACTCACATGTCAGGGTTCTCGTGCAGGGCGGCAAACTGGTCCTCCATCCTGCGAGAGCGGGGAGAGGCTGGGGCGGCACCAGGCAGCAGGCGGCAGCTCAGCCCCTCGCCAGCTTTTGGGGAGGCTTTAGGGAAGCGGGGACCGGTGGGGACATGGGGACAGCTTACTTGTCTCCTCCCAGGATCAGGGCTGTCTTCAAGCCTGTGAACTTGCCCAGCTGTGGGGTGAGAAAGAACCATGTTGGCGGGGGGGGTAAAAGCAAACTCCTTGCCCCCACTGTCCCCATTGTCCCCAACCATCCCCGTTGTCCCCTGTACCTCCTTGGTGAACTTCAGGGTCTGCAGGGCCAGCTCACGGGTGGGTGAGAGGATGAGGGCACGCGCCCCGGCCTGGCTGGGCCCCTTCAGCCGCTCGAACATGGGGATGAGGAAGCAGGCTGTCTTCCCGCTGCCCGTCCGCGCCATCGCCACCACGTCCCGGCCGCGCAGGATGGCGGGGATGCTCTGTGAGACATCATTGTCACCGTCACAGTCCTGCCACCACTGCCCCGGGGTGGGGACCCCCCACTCCCCACGCTCACCTTCCTCTGGATGGGGGTGGGCACCTTGTAGCCCTTCTTCATGATGCCCTTGAAGACGGGGTAGCTGAGGCCTGTGGGGATGGGGACAGGTGAGGGGGCGTGGGCAGGAGGGGACGGTCCCCATCCCAGGGGCAGCTGTCCCCTCCCTGCACGCACCCATGGACTGGAAGCCCCCGGATTTCTTCTTCTTCTGGTTCTGGGCCCGCACCATGGCCCGCGTGTCTGGCTCGGCGTCGGCGCCATCGTCCTCGTCCTCCTTGGCGGCAGGGAAGGCGGGCAGCGGGGCCGTGGGGACCTGGGGACAGCAGGGGGACATGGCTGCGGTGATGGGCATCCCGCGGTGCCAGGGCACTGTGGCTCTGCACTGCCGGACCGGCAGGCAGGGCACCAGCGCTGGGGACTCCCGGTGGCACTGGGGACACCCGCACTGGCCCACTGGCACTGGGGACGCCCGGTGGCACTGGGCACACTGGCTTTGGGGACAGTGGCACACAGGGACTAGTGACACCAGTACCGGGGACACTGGCACATGGGACCAGTCACTGATACCAGGCACAGAAGCACACAGACTGGGGATGCTGGTACGGGGGATACAGGCACATACCGAGGATACCGGGCACAGGGGACACCGGCACATGGGGACCGGGAACACCAGTACCGGGGCACAGGGGACATCAGCACCGGGCGCACTGGGGACACGACACACGGGACCGGGAGCAGCGGTACCGAGGACACCAGCACATGGGAACTGGGCGCACCGGTACCGAGAACACCGACACATGGGGACTGGGCACACCGGTACCGAGGACACCGGCACGGGGGGCACCGGACATGCCGGCGCCAGGCACGGGGGCGCCGGTACCGAGGACACCGGCACACGAAGACTGGGCGCACCAGCACAAAGGACACCGGCACGGGGGCACCGAGCGCACCGAGACCCTCCCCCGCCCCCCCCCCCCGCGTACCGGCGCTCCCTGGGGCTGGCGGCGGGCGCGCGGCGGCGCCATGGCGGCGGCGGAAGCACGCGGCGCGGGCGGGACCGGAAGGGGCGGGGCCGGGGCCTCCCCGCCCCGGGCAGCGCGGGGCCACGCGGGTGGCGGGGATGGGTGACTCCGCTCCCGCAGCCGCTCGGCAGCCCCCGCGGGGCCTCCGCCGGGCACGGGCGTCCTTCGTGGACGAGTCGCTGTTCGGCAGCCCCGCGGGGGCCCGCCCGCCGCCGCCCGGCTTCGCGCCTCCCTGGGCGGCCCGCGGCGGCCCCCGGCCGAGGAGCAGGTGCAGGTGAGCGGCGGCCCCGAGCGCTCCCGCCGGCCCCGCCCGGCCCGCTGTCCCGCCGTCTGGGGGCTCGCTCCGCGTCGGTGCCCCCGGGGGAGCGGCAGCGGGGCGGGGGGCGCGGCGGCCCGGCCCCTCGGTTCCCCCGGCGCGGGCGAGCGCGGCGGCGCTGGGCTGGCCCCGGGTGGCCCTCGGCAGGGCCCGGGGAGCGGCTCAGCGTCCCGCCGGGAGCCGCGGGGCTGCCGTTGCCCGCTCCGGTAACCGCGCGGCTTTCTCTGCTCGCTGCCCCGTGCAGGCCCCGGAGCCACACGCCGTCCTTCTGCGACGAGTCCCTCTTCGGTGCCCGGGCGCCGCGGATGAGGGAAGCAGACGTGGCCAAGCTCCATCCGCTGCTCTGGAGCCCTCCGCCCGCCCCCCAGGACCAGCCCGGCCTGGCCGCCCGCTCCCGGGGGACCCCCCTGAGAGCCGCCCACCCGCCGGCTCCTGCCTCTCCGCCGACAGCAGGCTTCGAGACGGGCCCAACGGGCAAGTCCTGCGGCTGGAAGCGGCCCGAGAGCAATTCTTGCTGCACAGGCCGGGGTGCTCCCGGCAGGGGCCGTGCCCAGTCTCTCTGCTGGCTGAGCACCCCCTCCGACGGGCTCCACCTGGCTTCAGACAACCTCAAGACAGAAAAGTGTAGAAAACGGAGCCCCGCGACAGCCCCCGTGACCCCCCCAGGCCCTCTGATGAGGGGTCGGTCAAAAAGCGTGTCTGGACCCTCTCTGGCCAGCAGCTCCAAGGCAGCGGGTGGCTGCAAACCCAGGCCTCCCTGGAAGTGAAGCCAAATGTCCCTCTGGGCATAAATACAGCCTTAGCCTACCCGAGACATCCCAAGTCCGTGAGGACCCCGGGCCTTTCCATGGCTGGAAACGAAGGACGAGGCTGCTCTGTGCTGGAGGACGAGCCAGTGACCTCCCTGTGCAAGGCTCAACCCTGCAGCACCAGAGCGGGGCAGCCCTGGTGGTAACAGCAGCTTCTGTTGACTGACTGGTGGTTGCCAGATGAAGCAACAAGTTGGGTTCCTCCCGTCCAGGAGGTCCAGCTGGGAAGCCAGAACAGCAGGAAGGAGGACTGCCTACAGTGGGGGTCCAGGGCCTGTCTGGGAGAAGGACCAGGCACAGGTACACCTACAGCTCGGCGGGGTCAGGCAGGGCCGGAGCTCAGCTGGAGCTCCCACACCAGCAAGCAGAGGGTGCTGCCACGGTGGGGGTCCCAGGCGAGGCTGACCAGGGCAGTTAAGGTCTGAGGATCCTGACGGGGACCTCAGTTGATCGCTTCTGGGGAGAGGAGTCCTGCTGACTCCTGCCTGTCGCGTACAATCACAGGGTGGCTCTTGCTTGACGGGACTGCAGGAGATCTCTAGTCCGAGCTCCTGCTGAAGGCAGGTGAGCTGTAGGCTCAGGCAAGGCTGCTCAGGGCTTTCCCAGTCACGTGGTGGAAACCCTTGGGGACAGAGGCCACGCAGCCTCTCTGGCACGTGCTCCAACTGCTTGAGTGTCCTCAGGGTGAAAAGTTTCCCTTTATATCCCATCAGAGCCTTTCAGTTTCAGTCCTCTCATCCTGCTCTGCACCTGAGCACAATGCTTGGCTCAAAATCCTCATAGTCACCTCCTCTTTGCAGGTCTTGGGAGGATGCTCTGGGCCCCCCCTGAAACCATCCCTTCTCCAGGCTGAGCGAGACCCGTTCTCTCAGCCTCTGCGCACAGGATGTGTGCTCCAGCCCTGACCGTCTTGGTGGCTGTCTGCTGGCTTTGCTCCGTTTCATCCATGGTTTAATGGTCTCCTTTGGCAAGGAAGGAGAAGGGAGGATAAGCACAGAGGTGACGAATGGTACTGCCCTGCATCTTGCTGGTGGTGGGATGTCCCCAAGCTGGATGGGGTTTGTGACAGAGAAGGATCTGCCGCAGAGATTTCAGCAGCTTCTGGTGGTGAGGACCTGCGGAGTGGACATGTAATCCTATGGTTTGTATGGAGGGTTGAGGTGCTCTCACAGCAACGCCATGCTCGTCACCAAATAAATGGTCCAAAGCAAATCTGCTGGGGCCTCATGTTTGGTCCATGGGGTGCTGCTGTGCGATCTGGGCACAGCTAGCATCTCTAAAGGTTGTCTGAGCAAAGCAGTTCCTCAATTTTTCCATTCCTGAGGTGGGAAGGAGCAACTTGGCCTGTAGGAATACAGGTAGGGAGACAGACAAAGGAATGGGCCGGGTGATCTGGGGTTTGCAGCCAGTGTCACTGCTCCCCTGGGAAGGGAGGCTGTAGTGACGAGCCACTGAGGTCAGGGAACACAGGGGAGTTGCTGGGAGTTTGCTAATTCCCTTCCACACAAAGGGAAATATTTTTCTCAAATTCACCCAAGGACAAACAAAGCCAGGTTAAGGGCATCTTCTGCCCCCAGAAATTATTTTATTGCCACCTTGAGCAGCAGGAGGATTGGGCCTTGACCCACTCCAGCAACATCGAGGGCACTGAAGCTAGGAAGGCCAGCCAGGAGCCTGCACTTCTGAGTCCAGTCCTGTTGCAAGAAAGGTTATTCTTGCTTTGAAAGAACAGAGCTCAACCTAAAACGGTGAGGCATGTTGCCGTGCCACTGCTCTAGTGTCTTCTTCCCTGACAGCCAGCCCTGGCAGGCTCGGGCCTTAGTGCAAGTGCTATCTCAGTTAAGGCTTGTAATCTGGAGAGCTGAGCCCCAGGGGAGCAAGCAGCCTTGCTGGGAGGAAAAAATGGAGGACAGGATGGATTTTGTGCTTATTTCTTGGCCTTCTTGCCTCCCTTTTTCTTTGTGTTCGACGTGAGGAATGTCTGGAACAAGCAGCTTTTCTGGATGCGGGTGGCAGCACAGGTCGTGGCCGTCTCCCTCACATCCCCTCGTTCTCCTGTTGCATTCAGCACCTCCTCAGTCCAGGAACAGTAGGTAAGCACAGTGTGTTTCTCCTTTGGGGGCCAAGCTTGTTTCCCTTTGTGCAGACAGCATGAAGTGCCTCTCGCTCAGCCTGGCAAGACAGCAGATGCCAGTTACTGCAAGCTTGAGGGCCTTCAGCAGGTTCTCCCTGCACATCCCTACAGAGGTATCCTTTTACATATCTCAAATCCAGTAGAACTGAGCTGCTGAACTGAGTTCGGGGCTGCTGAACTGATCCTTCCCAAAGGGACCAAAAAAGGAAATGTGCCTGAACGGGACTTTTAAGAGGTGCCAGGTCCAAAGACCTTCATGACCCTTTGAAGCTGCCCCCCTCCCCAGCTTCCCTACCTTGCAAGACAGCCTCCATCCTCTGACGGGGCCTCTGAGTAAGGCACATGCAGGTCAGAGCCTGCTTTGCCACCATGCTGAAGAAAATGCCACACTGTGTGGTTTGGATGGGCTGAGCCTGAGCCAAGAGCTTTGCTGAAAAGCAGGTTCTATCAGTAGTGCTGTGACCCAGCGAATGCTGTGAGCTGGTGGCTGTGGTGGGAAGAATCAGGCCGTGTCCACCTGCAGAAGGCTGAGGATGGATAGTCCTTGGTGGCATTGGGCAGTGATTTATTCCTTGCCCACTGCACTAGAGAGCCACATAGAGGAGGAAGGTTGGAGGAGCCAGCATTTCTGGGGCGCAGTACTCCAGGCCACCCTGGCAGATAGGAAGGAAGAATAACGACGTCATCAAAACCTGGAAGGTGAGGATGCTTAGAGTAGCTTTCAGGTCTCATCCCTACACTTTGCATTGCGGCAGTCCAGCAGCTCTTCTCCGCTTGGGTGAAAAACTGTAGGGATGTGGAAGCAATCAGGGCCTTCTCAGAGGAGGTGCTGCAGATGCTGACGTGAATCTGAGCCTGTTCAACTTCACCTGGATGTTGGTACAGTGACATGCCAAGCTGTTAAAAGCCCGCAGGTCTCAGGAGGGCTGGCAGAGAACCGAAGTGTAATTTGGACACTAGATGGAGACAGAGGGTTAAGGATTGACACAGAAGCGAAAGCCCCGTTCCCTAGCAGCAGGGTGGATATCAGATCCAGTGAGGCAAGTCATCAGCAACTAGGGTAACTGCCCCAAATCTAGGCAGCAGAAAACTGCTGAATCCGAAAGCAGGACACACGCTGGAGTACTTGAAAGATGAAGCCTCTTAAAATGAAGATATTTTTCTCTGAAAAACAAGTTGACAGTGGCTGGTATGGCCAGGGGTAGCCTGTTTACCCCCACTGCAGTGTTCAGGCTCCAAGGAATCAACAGGGGAAGCTAAAGCCCAGCACATCAGCCACATGCTTTCCTGGCCCAGGTTGTCATGGAGGGCTCCCAGGCCATCAGGAGGTCAGAACTGGCTCTTCCTCACTATTTACACCACAAGGACTATGTCAGTTAAAATATAAGTGCGTATAAATGGTTACCTGGATTTTGTACTGGGGTTTCACTTAGTTGATGCTTACTACTGCCCTGGCCTCTTTGTTTTACCAGACCTGTGCAGCCCACACAAAAGCAAAAGATGCTCTGTTAGTGCTGTGGGCTGCCCTGCCTGCAGGAGGCTGGTGCTTGTGTGGAGCAAACGCCAAGTCTGAATAAAATGAGGTGGGGGGAAATGTTCAGTTGTTTCTTAGCTCCAGATTCACCCTGTTCAGTGTCACTGATGCTCAGCTCAGGTGAGATTGTTGATAACGAGGCCTGAAGCACAGCTGGGTTCCTGCCTGCTGCTCATTTCTCATTTTTCCATCTGCTGAGCACTGTGATAAATCACACCCCACCTTTGACTCAACTCTGACTCTTTGGCTTGTGTCTCTCAGCAAAGTACTAGCCAATCTGTGAACTGTTACCTCCAAAATTGCTGCATCCAGCCCTAGGTTGCTACAAACTAGAAAGATGGTTTGATGTGTGGGCAGTAATTACGTTTGCTCTGCTTAGCCCAAACCAGCTCCCTTCTTTATCAACATGTGCCTCACCCAATCTGCGGGAGCCTCACTGTGTCTGTGTTCTGCCTGGCATGCAGTGCCTCCAGACTGGCACAGTGCTTTGCAGGGGTGGTTTAGAGTTAAGTCAGTGGATGGGGAGAAAAGGTGGTTCTTCGAGTAAGCTGCTTGCTTGTTGTTGGAATTGCGTTGCCACAGGGCTGCTTCCCACTGAAATCAGTGGAGCATTGTGATGGATGGTACACTCCAAAAACCAGCATGTGTCCCGCCAGCCAGCTGACAGGAACCTGTAGCAGCAGCAGCCTGACCTGACGGCACTATGGCAGGTTTAGGGTCGTCTCCTGCAGTACTTTGTTCTGCGAGCTAGTGCTGATTCTCATGCTCCAATACAAGCGTATTGTTATGCATCCTTAGGTACCGAGTGACCTGCGGTAGCTCAACACACTCGTTCAGGTAGGCCCGCAGCTCCCGCTTCTGCTCTTTCACTGAGGCCCGCTTGGTCTGCAGATCTTTAAGTCTTTGGCCAGTTCTTGCAAGCTCTTTTTGAGATCTCTCATCACATTGTCCTCTTTGTAAATCCAGCCCAGGAGGATTACACTAGGAAAGAAATACCACTGGAGAAGGGGAGGCATGGCGAGGCATCTGGTGGCAGAAGAAAGGCTCCTTTGCAAAGGTGTTGGTAATTTAAGACTGGACACCTCTGCTCTGGTAGAGAGAGAGATGCTCCAGAGGCCTTACCTGCCCATTCATAACCCTGCCAGGAGTCCTGCTGGTGGCAGAATCAATCAGAGCCACCAGCCAGAGCCTGGTGGATTTATCAGGCAGGGTTGGGCTCTGCTCAGTGGGCTGCCAAGAGAGAGAGATGCTCAGCTTGGACCAACACACAAATTTATTCATCACACACCGGGCCCCTCACTTCCCGCTTGAGAATGCTCACCTCATCAGAGATGGACGTAATTCTGGGGTCTTGGGAGCGTTGCCTTCAGCTGATGGAGGGCCCTCGGCCCTTGGTGGCTCCTGCTGTACCTGCTGCCTCTTGGGGCCGGGCCGCCCCTCCTCAGCGCCCCCCCTCTTCCCTGCAGCCACCTACGCCCCGCACCGGGGCCTGGGACCGGGAGCACCTCCTCGGGGCGAGGCAGGGGGCAGCGGGCGGCCCGGCCCGGGGCTCCTCTCAGGGTGGGCCTGGGCGGGCTCCCGCCTTCCGCCCGCGTCCCGCCGTTGCTAGGTGACCGCTCCGCTCACCTCCGACCCCCAGGGCGTGGCCTCAACACAGCCAATGGCAGTCCTGGCTCCTCTCCCCAGAGCCCGCCCCTTCCCGTGGCTGAGGCGTGATGTTATTAGCCCATCGCCACCGCGAGCCAATCAGCATCTCTGTCCGGTCGGAGGGGCAGCGCCGCTGCCCAATGATGAGAGCAGGAGCGGTAGGGAGGAGGAGGCGGGAATAATCCGGATCCTGCTCGAGAGGGGGGCCGGAGGGCCGGTGGTGGCGGGGCGGGGGAGGGTGCGGCGTCGTGGATTGGCTGGACTGAGGGAGGCCGGCCTGTGCCGTGAGCGGCCTGCGCCGCCGCGTCCAATGAGAGGCGGCGGGGCGGGGCCGCGCGCGCCGGTCGCTGAGGAGAGGGTGTCGCATCGGCCGCGGGCGCCGGTTCGGCTGGGCCGGCCTGTGCGGGTGCGCGGCGGCGACGGGGGGGGGCCGGGGGTCCTCAGACCTGATGGGCTGGCGGGGGCGGCCTGGCTGCGGGCTGCTGGTGAGCTGCCCCAGCGCTCCGTATGAGCCGGGAAGGGGGCGGCGGGCGGGACGTTTGCGCGGGCCGGGGGCGGCGGGGGGCCGCGGGGAGCCACGGAGGGGGATCAGGGCCTCCGCAGCGCGGTGACAGCGCGGCTCGGCGGTCCCTCTCTCCGAGGCCGCGGGAGGAGCCCGGTCCCGGCAGCGCTGTCTGCCCGCCCAGCCGTCGGAGTCCGCTTCGAAGGCTCCCGGCCCTCGGTGCTTGCCTGCGGGTGCGGGGGGCCCGGCCCGGGGCCCGAGCTCGGCAGCGGCGCGGCCGGCCCGTTGCGGTGGGAGGTGCGGCCTCCACCGTGACTCCTGCCTGCCGTCGCCACGGCCTGCACGGAGAGAGACGGGGGAGCGACAGCCGCGTGGCAGCACGGCTGTGGAGCGTCCCTGTGACGTTGTCCAGGGCCTGCCTGGCTTTTCCTCACCTTTTACAGAAATCCGTGACCTTGTGACAGTGGCATCACCCATTAAAAAAGCCACCGGGAGCTTCATGTGTGCAGACTCAAAGTGGCCTCTTTTTGTCCCTCTTTCCCCTCCCCACCTGAAGTCAAGGCATTTTGGCATGGCTGGGGAAAGAGCCATGTGTGACGGTGACACTTAGCACCATGCCCGCTCCAGATGCATCACGCCTGCCTGCTTCTTGTGCTGAGCGGTCAGGAGTTTGTCCAGAAGCACTTTCTTTTGCTTACGAGCTGTGCACTGACTGGAATAGGCGGCCCAGACCTGACTTTCTGAATTTAACTTTTGCATAAATATTGCCATTGACTCTAGCGTCCTGTGCTGCTTTTTGAAAGCAAGTAACTAGATCCTTTTTTGAACTGTGGTCTCTAGAGATGGGTACACATACCTTTATATTCTTATGTCCAGAAGACATCCCTGATGGAAGACTTTCTGGGGACAGTTTTTGACATAACTGTTTTACGAGCGGAACTGAAAAAAGCGTTATTTAAAGTTTGTGGAGTAGGAGCCTCTGAAGGGACAGGATGGCTGTGAGCATGGATGATGACGTTCCCCTCATCCTCACCCTGGACGAAGGTGGAAGCAGCGCCTCAGCCCCTCTTGATGACCTGGATCGGGAGGAGCTGCCTAACGAAAGTAAGATCACTTTGTCATTGTTTCCTGCCCACTGTGATAGCCTTGCTTGTTTTTCTCTTTGCAGTGGCTGTTCTTTCTTGTGCTTGCCAGGACCTGGAACTCTCAGAGCTCTCATTCAGTGTCCCAGTGGCTGCCTGAGAAAATCAGATCAGGAAGTTGCTTATTGTGTTGCTTGTTTACTCACAGCACCCGTGCTATGCTCAGGGGGTGGAGGACGCTGAGAGGACGGGTCCTACCGATGCTCTTTCTAACACACATTTTTTGTGGTTTCCATGTAATAACCTGTGATTTGTTGTCCTTAAGCTCAACTATCCTTTCCTGTACGTTGGGCCAGAGCGTCTCCTTTTCTTGGCACTGACCTGCTGTGCTGTAGCACTGGTCTGAACTGTCAGGTGCAGCGGCTGCAACTACCTCACGTAGTATTTTCCTAGTGCCATAAAGTATCTGTCCTTTGCAACTGTTGTTTTGCCTATTTCTAGGTTACATTCTGATTTTTGCAATAGGGAAAGCGATACGTGTTGATAAATGCCTTTAACATCTTTATTGTATTCTTATCAAGGAACCTGAAGTAATTTTAGACAATGTATTCACACTCATGTTAGCCTAGGGTATTTAGTGGGACAGAGCTAGCCTCTGAGCATTGGGAGGGGGAAAAGTCACCATCTCTTAGAAGCATTGCTTTCCGGTATATCTTCATTAAAGCCATTGCCCTGCAGTAGGTGAGGTTGGAGCAGCAGATGTGTTTGAGCATGTTCGGTGAGTTTCCATGTTATACCACACTGAATGTATTAGAGCAGTTTGTTCAACAGAATCCCGTTGGACTTCAATTGACATTGCAGGTGTATGCACAGGTCTTGTGATCATGTTCAAGCCCTTCTGTCACAAGCTTAACATTTGTAACAAATAAATTGTTTCCTGGCCTGGCATCCCTTTTTTCTATGTTATACCTCTATTCCATACTGCCTCTGTGAGTCTGTGATTTGATTTCTCTCTTGCGATCAAATGGATTCCCTTAATTTTCTCCTTCTGTGACTTCCTGGGCCAGTAGCTAATTTCTGATAATCAAGATTCTTCCTGCCTCTTCCTCCTCCTCTCCCACCTCTGGCATATGCATCCCTGACCAAATTGCCCAGTTGACTTCCTCTGAGCTGTGCTGCATCATTGCTCTATTGCATCTGTTTCTCTTAAAGTTTAGCTCTCTAAGTTAAATAGAGGAGAGAATGCTTCATCTGTCCACTGGTGTATTTATAGGCTTTCTTGTGACTAACTTTAATCACTCTTCTCTCATCTTTTTCTTCCACTCGCCTCCCATCCCTTTAAAGAAGTTGTGTGAGGTTTATAATTTGGGTAGAGCTAACATGGCTGTGTTAAAAGCACAAGCATGAGAATGATTGTATTAATAAATAAAACTATTCCACAATCTGCTTCTCTTGAAATACAGGGAGATTGTTTAGGGACCAATTTCGTGCTTCTTAGAAGATTGCTGTGTGGTTTTTGAGAATTCATTTCCTGGAATTCTTTGAATGAAGTGTCTCTTGGTATTGAAGAACCCTTATTTTGCTATGTCTTTTAATCACTGTTAAAGCTGAATTTGCTGAAAAAATATAAAGCTTATTCGGTGCAAGTGATACTGAATGATACGGAGCCTTCTGAAGTCAGTGGGTACTGCAGGGGCGGGATGAAAGATTAGAAGAGGAAGGCTGGCATAAACAACTTGAAAGGCACATTTATCTCTGAGAAGCGGGAAGCTTAAATTAGTGAGCAGACTAATGCCATCGTTTGCAAAAGTAAGCTTGCTTAAAAAACAGAACATGTAGTCCAGCTTTCCTCCTTGCTTGCAAAGAAAACCGACTGTGAAATGCAGGAAAGTTGTGTCTCGTGGAGGCTGTGAGGAATTCAAATGTTTCCTCTCCGCTTGGCCTCCACTTCTCAGCTGAGGACTGAAATGACGTTAACAAACTGTATAGTTTCACGTTTTTCTTCAGAGGCTTGTCTCTTTCCGGCAAAAAGAGTATGAAAAGTCCTTTTCAGGATAGGGAAAGCCTGCCAGGGTGATGATGAGGGCATGGAGACAGGGAAAATCAGGATGCTGTTGCTTTCTGGTTTTGTCTTCCTTATGCCTAAACTCTCATAACAGAATATTCAGCCAGAATTTGGAGGAACAGCTCACTTGTTACTGTGCCTGTCCATCGACACCTAGGAATTTGGTGGCAGGTGACACAAAGAACACAAAGCTTCTATTTAAGTGTGTCCCCAGACGCCAGCTGGGACTGTTTGCAGTGAAGGACCCATCATTCTCTTCCCAGGTGACACCGAGGGAAAGACAAAGTGGGTGTAACAGCCCTTATGTTAAATCATGTGTCTGAGGTTGATAATAATTAAGTTGCACTCTTGTCCTGTGTTGCTGTGTCAATGAACCTCTCTAAATTTTCATCCATATTCTAGCCTGTCAGAACAGTCTCACTAACTGCTGTGTTATCAGTGGGATTTCAGTAGCTCAGAACTCATGGGTTTTTTTAAAATACTTGATCCATGACGTAGCTTTGTTACAGCCAGGTCCTTAGATAAATGTATTTGTAGTTTTGGACTCTTGGTGTTAATTGTCTGGAAATACAAGTTACTGTGTTGAAATAAGTGGTAACAGGGTTTTCTGAAAGCAAGTGTGTTGCAGATATAAAAAGAAAGGACTAAAGTGCAAAAGGGTATTCCTTTCTGAACGTTGCAGAAGAGTCCTCTTCTGGGTAAGTGAATGTCTTGGGGTTAGAATAAAAGAAAGCTAAATGAGAAAACTGTGTGGAAAATTACATTCTTAAAGAAAATGTACCGGCTGCAAAAATTAATCACCCTAATCGTAAAGCTTTTAAGCACTAATGGGAGAAAAATACCTTGCACGGGGGAGGAATTAAAATTCTGCCTTCCTTGGCTTTGCTGGGATACATGTCTTTTGGGGACCTTCCATATACAGCCACAGGTGAAAGGTCAGAATCCTGCAAAGTGATGGAATTCAGGCCACATCCAGAAAAATGTGGTCCCCTGTGGTACGATGGTTTTCTGTCTACAACATGTAGGACCTGTGGTACTGGGTAATTTTTCTTTCAAGCTCCAACAGCTGAAGGAGACAGAAGTGCTTTCGTCACTTGAATCCACGCTAATGTAATATGATGCTGCCCTTCCCTAGTACATCTTATCTGAGAATCTCCGAGTGCTGTACACGCTCTAATTAAGCTTCCCAGCACCTGTCTGAGGTGAATGACTAACTGAATTTCATGTAGAAGGGAAGAAACAGGGATGCAATCCTTGCATGACCTTTCCCAAAATCACCTACTGAAACGTGAGGGTAACAGGGGTGTGAGCGATTTCCCTTCCTTTGGCCCAACACCTGGGAAGCAGCATTTGAACAAGGTTCTCAAAATATCTCGAAGCGAGAGGTATATTTTCCTGTATACAAAGGTAGTGTGGATAGCCTTGAAACTCTAGGACAGTGTCTCTCCTTGAGCTGATGGGAACTATAAGCAATACATGCATGCATATTGATTTATCCTGTATTAGATCAGATACAAGAGTCTCCGTTGCTCCTGCATGGAAATTGCTGTAGCTTCAAGTGGAGTTTCAGTTGTGTTCAGAGCAGAAAGTACAGCTCAAAGTGTTGTACAGGGAACAATATGATATTGTAATGTCTGTTTTCTCCCACATAATGGATTATGGCAAGTGGAATAAGTCATCTTTAAACTCTGGGTTTTTACAAGAAAGCAACAGCGTCTGCTATTGAGGTAAAAATGAATTATTGTTTATGTGTGGGGAGTGGGGGAGCAACTGCAACAGTGAAGTGCGATGTTTTCTAGAAGGATTGTTGGAAATGGGAAGTTAAAACTTTGAATGTTGAGGTTTTCAGCTGAGGCCTTTGCAATCTCATTTTCTGCTGCCTGAAGAGTAAAATTGTCAGGAAAAACCAGAGCCAGCCGTGGCCTTTTATGCTAGATGCGAGATTGTTGGCCGCGCGTGCCCCCGTGCCTGTGCACTGCTGTGAAGGAGCAGCTGGCCCAAAGCACGGTAAAGAAAATGACATCTCACTGTTGGTGAGTTGCTGCGCCCAAGTTGGAAGGGCTGCCCCAGTGTGTTGGTGAGGAATGTGCTGGGGGGTGACTTGGCTTCTGGGACTGTGGGTTGTGCCTGTAACACAGGGAGTGGTTGTGCTGGGCTTGCTGGAACTGCTGGGGGAGGGCCTCTTGCCTCCTTCTGCACCTCGGCCCCGCTCCTTGCTGAGATGTATGAAGAGGCTTTCAGCAAAAGCTGTTCTTTTGTCATAGGCGGATGCAAACTCACGTGCTGGTCCTAAACACAGAGTCTAATTACAGCTTTAATAGATGTTATGTATAACAACTCATCTTTTTCTAAAAAAAAAAAATAATTTACTAATCCACAGGTAGGCGTATGTTTTTGGCGTTGCCCAGGACTGGGGGCAGTTAATGTTGTTCTTTAGAGGCATAGGAACTGCCTGGATTTTGATGCATTCGTAACAGTTATCGTTCTCTTTCCGTGTTAGATCTGGTTCAGAACATGTTTGTATCAGCAGTGAGAGAAAATAAGTCTGCTCACATAGTCCTCAGCTTCAGCTCATCTGGTCAATGAGTCTCTGCTTTTTTAACATCTCTGTTGCCTTCTTCCTACTGCCACTTCCCTTAGTTCCATCCGTGGATGAAAGAGATTTCCAGGTGTAAAACAAGTGTACGTTTTCTGATGGGCTGAGGGAGCAGAGAATAAATACCTGACCTTTGGGGGAGTGCTGCAACCACACAAACTCTTGGTAGCTGTGCTTTGTGAGGAACCACCTTAATTGCTGTGAAAGCATTCTGGCTCTGCTACCTTTGAAGGAAAATAAGTGTTTTAAATGACAGCCATCTAGTAGATTTAATAAATCCTTCAGGATCTGTAGTTTTTGATCCTTGTGTGTAAGTAAGGATTTCAAGATGGTTATTTGGACTTGGGCAACCCGTTATGAAATGCTGTAGCTAATTGGTGTGAAGAAACAGGGGACAAGGGAACAAACAAATGCTTGAGATGGACCTGGCAGATCCCGAGATCTCTGACAGCCAGCCTCTTAAACAGCCTTTTGGATTATCTGGTGGCTTTCTGGGATGCTACGCAGGATATTTTCTCACATCATGGCTCCTAGTTCTACCAATTTGCCTTTAATTAGTTCCAGTAGCAGTGCTTCCACTGCCACGTTTAGAGTGAAGCATGGCCAGAGCACAGGACTGGGATCTCATTTTCGGAAGCAATCTAGTTCTGCTGTAGAAGGCACTCCTCCTCGTACCTGGGGTAAGTCAGTAACATCACTGTGGTTAACATGTCTCATCTGTAAAGCGCAGATTACACCTTTTGTGGAGGTGGACAGGTAGGCTTCATTACTTTGTTATAAGGAGGTGCTGTTTTGCATTGCTGTGCATGATTTGCGGTTTTTTTTTAGTATGTACCTGCTTAAAATTTATATAGAGAGGGTTTTTTCTGAAGCACAAGTGGTAGTTTGGTGTTGGATTGTTGTTTATGCCTCTGAAAGTCTCATTTTCTCCAACCTAACAGCCTTGCATTTTGCAACTTCTGCCAGTGCTCTCTAATCCTTTCCTGGCCTAGATGACTTATAATGAATGTTTTAAGCAAGCAAAGCGAAGCAAAACTGCCTCTGAGATGAGTGAGGGGTGAAAATCTTGGAAAGGGAAATGAACACCCAAAATATAAGGAGATTATTGTTTTCTCCTTCAGTACAATTCGTTTCCCTGGGTGATGAGCTCTGTAAACTCAGAGGAAGGAGGTAAATGCTGCTTTTTAGGAGATGGGGGATAACTTTTGATATGATGTTTAGAAAAAGTAGAAAATATGTTTCTGCTTTTTAACTTCCAAAATGCATCATCCTCTGGAATCTCATTTATTTTGAGAATTCAGGTTTTAGAGGCGGGACCAAACTGCCTTGGCTGTGCCTAAGTACGTGCCGTACTGACAGGGTAGAGCGATACCTTTGATTCAAGAGAACAGCGCTGTGTTGTCCAGAACTCACAAAAGCATTTCTATTGAGACATTGTCAATGTGACACTGTAAATGTGGTACCTATAGAAGAAAACCACAAGCATACTAAAGTACCAGGAGGTATTGCGGGCTGCAGTTATCTTGTGTATTTATTTTTTGAGCCTGCCTTGTTTTCTTAGCCCTGCAGGAGATCGGTTGCACAAATGCACACATTGGTGTGTTTCACAGTAGGATGCTTTGTCAAACAGAATCTCTGCACTGTTGACTCTTTGGCGCAGTAAAAAAAAAAAAATCCCAGTGATTTCATCTTGAATGCCCCATGCTGTTCAAATCTGAGCAAGTAAAAGCGTATACAAGGTAAAGAAGACTTGGGTTAGTGTTCCATTATCCTGGAGTCAAATGTTTCTTTCTCCTTTGTCCTCTCCTGGAACACAAGTGATGGATATCATCTTTCTTGCATAATCACTGTAAATTAGGGAGGATGCTGAAGAGTGGGGCAAGGAGTCTGGAAGCTTCTTCTCACTTCCTTCTGTGAAGCCAGGAGTAATGACCGTGATGCTTTGAGGGAGAGAACCCATTCCCTTGGTGTGTCTCTTCTGTAGCACGTGGCTCACATCATTGTGATGTGGGAGCAGAAGAACAGGCTAGGCTAAGTGTTTTCTCCCCAACCTGGTGGCTTTAGTTGGAAAATGTGGGGGTAAGGGCACATGCTATGGCATCGGAGGGCTCCGCTTTTTGAACAGGTGTCCTGGAACTATAAAAGATGTTAAAGAGTTTGAAAGTGTTCAAGCTGCAATTCTAAATCGACAACTTTCCAGCTCTAACCGGTCACTCCTCAGCCACCGCAGCTGACTTGGGAACATTTGGCTCAGGAAGCGGAACAACAGTTGGAAACAAATAGTGATTAGTTTTTTCATGGCTTCCCAGGGAACGCATCAGTTTGTTCGTTTTCCCCCTCATTTTTGGTGATTCCTGTGGATTTTTAAGGCACTGTAGATGCAGGATGTTCAGTTTAGCCAAGCTTGCTTACTGGCAGATTAAAATGAGCAAAGGCTGAGCACGCTGAGTTCACTCATCATAACCAATATGATGCTTCTCAGAACTTCCTTTGCCCTTGGTATCTTCACCGAGGAATCCTGCCTGCTGCCGTCAGCCCCCCTGCGTTGAAATCCCATTTTACCCATTTGAATGCTGTAAGAAGTGCTGTATAAACTAAACAGGAGCATCTGTGAAGTGGTTAGAGTTGTTGTTGATTGCCTTTTCCTTATTGCCTTCAGGGGATTTAAGCTTGAATTTGCTGGAAGTCGAATTTATGAGCCAGAACGCTCCATTTCTGATCCTTAAGCTGGGAAAAGTGCAATGAATTTGATAGGTCTTTCTCTTGCCTCCAGTGTCTCTGGCTTTTGATCCGGACCTTGCAGGGCTCTCCCCATGTCTTTAACATAATCCCTTTTTGCATGTTGAGAGGATGCTGATTTTACGTGACTTCTTTCTTTATGAAGAGGTGTAGGAGCAGCTTTAGGACTTCATCCATCTGCTTCTAGTGAGCAGTTGAGCAGGAAGCTCAGGCACCTGTACTGCTGATCTTTTCATCTGGGAGACAGGCAGAAAAGTAGTGTTTGTGTTGATCCACCACAGTACTGCATGGTTGGTGAGAGATCCTGAGGATGACGAGAGGAGACTGCTGTGATTTGAATCATAGTGTGGGGGTTTGAAGCTTGTATCCAATGCTGGTTTTATAATCACGATCTGGTAGAGTCTGTTTGGAGCAAAGGCTTTTCTTTTCCTGCTTATGTGTGGGAATAAAATTTAGGATGTATCTCTCTGCACAGCCGCGTGAAACCCTCTGATTCTCTTGGGCTGGACACCTGAGCTACTCTTACATGTTCTATATGACTGCCTAGCCCATGGGTGGGTGTATATATTGTCATCTGGGAACGTCTGATCATCTGTATTTTATTCAAACTGCAACTGTTTTTCTGAGAATACTTTCACTATTCTCAACAGATTTGGGAAAGTTTATTGTACAAAAGTAATGGTAGCCTGCTGAAAGATTTCACTAGAATGCACAAATATGTTCCTGCTCTTCGTTAACTAAATGAAGAAGTGCCTGTAGAATTAAGACTAAGTGATCAATCCTGCAAGTGGGAGCACTGAAAACTCCCCAGGGTCAAATTGTACTGGTGAGTTGGCTATGTCATTTACAGGATAATCAGACGTGGGAGGAGGAAGGCAGGGATGCCATCCTCTACAGCTAGCGCTTCTGCGGCCACTGGCTGTAGGCATGGGGCTCCAAAGGAAGACTGTAAGGGCAGAAGTTTTGACTAGTACAATACTTCCACGGTCTGTCCCCTTATTTCTGTGGCATGGTCACCCTGGCTGGAGGCGATCTGTGCCTGGTGAGAGGCACAAGAGCTGTAGTGTAATCCATCTTGTAAATGCAGTGTTCCTACAACACAAAGCAGCAGTGTCCGTCTGGTTATTTAGTTAGGTAGCGGTGAGTCACTGCAGAAAGAGGAAGATGCTGCTGTTTGTTGCCCATTTGCTTGTTTTTTGTCGTACAGAGGGGAACGTTGTTTCTCCAGGGTGCTTGAGCAGACCAGAAGCACTGGAAATGTGTTTGAACAGAGAGGAATGCTTGCTGAGACCGGTTTGCTCTGTAGCTCTGCCTTGCTACCTGCAAGCAGTATTAAATGTTCTGCTTTTTCTGAACTGCTGGCACATGCAAACAAGTGACATTTTGGTCCTGACTGTGTTAAGTAAATGCTCACAAGCAACTTACTAAGGAGAATTTTGGCATTGGGGCAGGGGGGGAAGTGATCAAGGCAAAGCCCCTTCCTTTCAAATACAAGGCTGGTGGCAGGACCTTGTCTCTAGTGGTTGCAGGGGGAAGGATCCAAAACATTGAAAATTATTCATATACTTTGAGGGAACACACATGTATAGAAAACAAAGATGCTAATGGAAGCTTTAAAGCTGTTGGAGAGGCAGCAAAAAGTCACAGTGCAGGCATGTCTGTGCCGGCTAACATGAAAGCAGCTGCACCTCTATGTAGCAAACAAAGAAATAGAAACTGGGAGCGGAGGAAAATCACAAAGAGAAATGTGGTCAGCAGAGTTAAAGGTGTTCTAAAGGACCTGAGAAATAAAAAGACGTGTTAAGTGATGCTGGCCTGTTAGGAAGTCGAGGTTCAACACTGGTCAATAATGCTGCGGGGAAGCTCAAGAAATGCTGTATGTATTCTGTATTTATTGAAAAGCCAGATGACCTGGTCATTGTGTGATGTATTCTTCCATTCCCACAGTAACTAAAGTAGAGATTAAACAGCTGATTCTAAAGGTAGGCATTTAAAAATCAGCAGATAACTTGTCATTCTTCCTTTAGGCTGAAGCTGAGGCAGTCTGATTGTTGCAGTGATAGCAACTTTCTCCCAGACCCAAAAGGTATTTTGCACCAGGCTGGAGATTGCAGGCCAGCCAACCAAACAAGGTTTCCAGGCAAAATAATGGGAAACCAGCAACAGCTCTTCTAAAATCTGTATTGAAAGGACAGGTTTTCATGTCAATCAGTGTGCATTTATGAAAGGGTGAGTGGCATATGAACCTTAAGTTTTTGTAAGGTTACAAGATAGACTGACAATGTTTTGAGAAGGCATTTGTTTTAGCACCTGTATGGCATTTTGATTGAGGAAGTGAATAGTATAAATCAGCACTGTGTAGCTAATGGCTCTGCAAACTGGTTGATGGATGGGTCTCAAAATCCAACTGGTTATTGGGACTGGTTAATTAATAGCTATGTTATTAGCAAAGACTGTCATATGGGTTATTGGATTTTGTCCCTGTGCCAACTGTAACATTTCTTTCTGATCTGGAGAAAAAAAAAGTATTTTTTTTTTAGGAGATGCCATAGGTTGAGGGCATAGTAAGAGTGATGAAGGGAGCTTAGTGATTAGAACTACTTGGTAAGATGGATGCAGGCAAGCCGTGTGCGTATTGCTGTGACCAGCTGTAGGGCCATGTATCTGTAAGGGTGGACGGGGCTGCCTTGGCAGGCAGAGAGGCTGAGCTGAGTCTGATGTCATGAGCAACTGAGCTGAAAGTGAGCATGTGGGACACTTGGCTGGTGAGACGGCGAATGTATTCCTTGGTCTTTCCAATAAAAATAATGATGAGGGTAGGTAGGGAGGTGATACCGCAATCCATGCTGGCTGTAGACTAAGCGATGTGTTCATGCTTGGTGTGTTTCTAGTGCCTTTGCTCCAGCTCATCTGAGATCCAAGGGCTTGAAGGTAGCTTCAACTGGGGAACAGTGGAATCGTGTTGGTTGAAGCTGGGGAAATTCAGACAAGAAATAAGGCATGTATTTGTGGTTAATGTTTGGAACCACTTTTAAAGAGTTGGAGAGGGTTCTGCAGTGCTGGAAGTCAAAATTGTCTGTTTTCTGAAGATATGGTTCTGTATGACTGTAGGACTTGAAGTAAGGACCAGTTGAGGGAAAGCCCTCTGGCAGCTGGCTTGCAGATGTCAAACTACTGATTTAACTCCTTCCTTCCTTTCCAGCTGTTACATGTCACCTCTTCAGTTCTGCCAGCAGCAGTTTCAACCAAATGTGCAGAAGTCGGTGTGGTTTTTTTTTTTTCTTTTTCTTTTTTTTATTTCCTCTTAATGGAGGGCAGTTACGCAGCACTAGAGGCTGGGGTTTCCCCCATTCCTTTACATGCATCTTCATCTGAAGTTGGCGGCTTCTCTTTCCTGGCTGAGACACAATGATGAGGCAGAGGAGTTGTGGCAGTGTTGTATTTCAAAAGAACCGGTGTGGTGGAGTCTTGTTCTGACACTACAGAATGCAATTACCTACTTCTTCCTACTGTACCACAATAAATAACTTTCATTGGTCTCAGTCTGTCGTGGTAAGACATTAGAGTTTTGCTGTGAAATTATTTAACTGAATTTATCTCATTTTTTTGCTGTCCCTCTCTCTTTAGGGCAGAAAGGTCCGTATGACACACACCTTATTATTGCATACTCCGTTCTAGTCCTGCTCCAGCGCGGGGTGGCCACATGGGAGATTTGTTGCCCAAACTAAATACCGTTTTCTCACATAAGGAATGTGCTTCCTCTCTTTCCCATTGCTACCTTTGTGACTTCTCTGGAGAGCTGCTGGCTGGTGGCTGGAACTGGCAGTAGGACCTGGCAGCACACTGCTTTCGTTAAAAAGGCCAGATTGCAGCTTAATCAAACATCTTTCCAAACTGCATCAGGAAAATCCAAAGGCTCTGATTTGGAGAATTCAAATGAGGAACACGCTTTTAAAATGCGGACATTGTGTTGTTACCGATGTTAAAGCAGATCTTTAACATGTTAAAACCATGAGGCATTGGTTTCCCTTTTTGGAACAAAAAGAGGAAATTCCTTCATGTAACAGGATGTGTTAAAGATATATCTGAGGGATTCTGATATTGTCTCTTTCCTTTTCTGTTACTTCTTCAAAAATTATGAATTAGAAATGTGTGTGTATTTCATGCCTGGTCTCTCCATAGCTTTAGGCAGAGCTGGTCACCTCTTTCTTTGTGGTTGTGGGTGGGGGTTTTTTGGTGGTTTTTGGGGTTTTTTTTGTTGCATTCAGCAAAAACTTCATCATTTTGAATTTTTTTTTCATTCAAAATTAGTTGTTTCATAGAGCTTCTCAATGGCTTGGATATTTAATTCCAGTTACAGAATAATTTTATCTCTGTGTCTGTAAAGCCTTTGTTGCTGTGATATGATCAGACTAACAAGATTATAGAGCTTATTAGTTGCTGAAAGGATGGGTAATGTAAGGTTATAGGTGATCCCTCTGTTGTGGCTTTGAGTTTACCTTTTGTGGTACAGAGGTAATTTGTTAAGATTGGAAATGAAGCGTATGAAACTGACAGCAATTTGGCTTAACACACAAGCAAGATTCTTAATTATATTTTCTTAATGCAGCCTTTCGTTTTATACTGAAAACACTTTGGTTTTGACTTTACAGCTATGTTAAGAAGCAGGTATTCCTGTGTTACACAGTCTCGGATTGCGGCGGGTGCCTGGTTCCAGCTCTTCGTATGGTATTTCATGGACTTTCTCATGCAGGAGGATTTAGTCACACACCCATCAGAAAGCAGCTTTGTGGAAGGGGTCTTAGGCGTGTGGTGGTTTGCATGAGCTGCTGGAAGGTGCTGCAGCTGAGGAGCAAGAGCCGGTGGGTTAGGTAATGTTATTCTTACAGGATGCAGCTCGGGGAGTCGAGGAGTGATCCTCCTCTGTTTCACTGTTGACTGCTGCCGCGGCTTTTGAGCGGTGTGGTCTGGTGAACTAGTGAGGCTTTTAGGAGTCAGGGTGAGGTGGCCTCTCTGAGGGTGACAAAGCATCCCTCAGTTTGTCTTCAGCTGCTGAAGCCTGTTACTAACCCAGTTGTGGATACCGAATATCCCAAAAGGGAGGGATCTGGCCCTCTGCCTCTTGCTGCTTTGTATATAGAAGTGAAAATTGTCCAGCAATCAAACATTTTCTGGTCAAAACTTCCCACATAACATTGCAAGAGGAAAAAAAAAAAAAAAAAGTCCCAGAGTGACTCAAGGTTGAGATCAAAGGAAGGAGCAGGTGCCTTGAAGAGACGAGGCAGTGAGCTGCACAGATGAGGATCTCCAACCAAATGATCTGGGCTGGTGTAGATAAAATTATCCTCATCCTTATTTTCTTAGAAGTCTTTTACTTCTTTTTTTTTTCTTCTTCCTTACAAATGTCTCTTTTTGTCTGCAGCAGGGTGGTGCAGGAAGTAAATGTCTGAGTGAATCATCATAGTTCATCCCTCATTTTGAAAGGCTAGTGAGCCGCAGAGCAAATGGTTAACTAAATACTGGCTCTGACCCAGTCAGAGCAAGAGCTAGCTGGAGCCACGGCTTCTTGCTGAGACAAAACCATTTCCTACCATGCTTTAGCCCTTCTGTCATTGTGTTTAGTTTGTGTATCAGGGTTTTTACACGTGTGCAGTGCAGATGTTAGCAAGGATACATGGTTTTCTGATTAAACAATGCAAGACTTAAGCTGTCTTCAGGATAAGAAGATAGGCAGCACGATTGATAAGAGGCAGTAGTATATAAAAAGTGGCTTACTATGCTGGGGGACATCTGCTCATCCTTCACGTGGATTCAGCTCCCTGTAGTGTGGCGGATGATATTATGAAGTGAGCTTATGTTGATGCCATAGGAACTCATTGGATTCTCGAGTAAAGGCAAGGACGGTAGACTTCAGTCACCTTGTACCACTAACACAAAGTGGCAACATCCGTATTTTTTCAAAAACTTTTCTGTGTTAAATAGGAAGCTGAAGTGACTTTATTTGTTGAGCTTCACAGCAAGCAAGTGCTGTGAGAATATAGCAAGACAAAGAGCCCTGAGGCCTCTGCATATGTTTCTGCTGTGCCGTCGTCTCTAAGGAAGAGCATGACTCGGTTACGCTGACTTGAAATATTCGGAAGTATATTATTTCTCTTGCAACAGAAGGGCTTGGCACTGCACTCAGTTGGAGATGCCCTGTTTTTCCTAGGCAACAAACTGCTAGTAAATTGTTTAGGCTTCCCCGTGGCTGTTAAATTCCTTCCCATAACATCCCTTGAAAACAGGATGGGCACCAGGATATTTTGGGCTGCAAAGATCAGTCCTGCGATGCGCCTGTTGGCACGGCGCTGAAGGCAGCAATTGTACTGTCTGTCCCTCTCACCTCCAAGATGTGTGGCCAAGTGCCAAACCAGCTGTGCTTTCCAGGCGGCTTCCAGCTTTTTTTCTCCTGGGTAGGTGAGTCTGGCCTTGAAGAGACACATGTACGCATGTTCCTGCCTCAGCACTTGGAAAGGAGCAGTTTCTTATCAACCACACTGGAGTGGGGAGGAAAGATAAATCCTCTGGAGGTGAAGCTACTTGGCCTGTAAGCACTTGGAAGGGAAAAATGCCGTCATCAGTGCTGGTACAACTCAACATACTTGACTAAAATCTTGCCTTTGGGACCGAAGGTGCCTGTACAGCTTGGGTTGGGGAAGGGTAGGCATCTACTTCATTTCCATGTTTTTTTCATGGATTTGCATCTTCTGTAGTGGGTACTCTGTGCAGTTCAGCTGATGATGGCTTTTCAGGAGAAGAGGAGTGCTTCTGGTTGTCTGACAAATAAATACTGACTTCCTTCTGCAGCCTTGTTCGTCCTCCCTGCAGCTTCCAAGCAGAGTTGCTGAGAGAGGTGGCAGCTTTAGCCAGCATGGGGATCCTGTACTGGGACAGGTCTTGTGTATGAGGTCAGGAGGTCCAGGAGCACCATGAGCATCTTTGAATCTGCTGGGATCTACCTTCTGCCATGGGCTCATGTTCAGTGTTGCTGGATGTCTGGATGTGTTTCTTTCAAACTGAAAGCTTGAGCTGTGTGACTAGCTGAGTTTGGGTAATTAGGTACAATTACAGTCAAGGTGGATGGTATAAGAAACGGAGGTGGTATGCCAGTGAAGAATGCAAAGCCTGGAAAGAGATGGCTCCAGTTAAATGGTGCAGCAGTCACTGGTGAGGGGCTGCAGCCGACTGAATCGCAGACTGCTCTGCTTCGTGCCCTTTTCCCTGCTTGCAAAGGGGATGGAGCCTGCCCATGGGACCCTTGTGCTGGTAAGGTCAGGTTGCACGTCTGTGTGGACTCTTGTAGCAAACTTGTAAAACGTTTGCTCAACTCTGGGAAGTTACATTTGCCTTGGACAGCCTGCACTCCTGGAAGTGTGTCCAGCTCCAATAGCAAAAGACACTGCTCCTGTGAAAAAACATGGCTGGCAAGTGTGCTCCCTTTCCAAGTAGTCATGCCTCTTTCCAAAGAAGAAATAATGGCCGCAAGGGCAGAGGTAAATGCAAGACAGCAGTTCTTAGAAACAAGGTTGCAAGGAGGAGAGAAAGGACAAAGCTGGTGCCAGGTTATATTTATTTAAGAAGGAATCTGACGGTTAACTGATGATTTGGTGTTCTCTTTCCCTGTCCTCCTCCTCTGTGGCCTGGTGGCTGGTGCACTGCAGAGTGTTCTATCAGCTATCACGTCTCCAGTTGTCTGAGATGTTACTGGAGCTGCCTGGAGCACGTGCCCAGGGCAGCTTGACCTTACCTGACTGCAGGAGGTTATACTTTGCTTACTTTTCTCTCTTCCCACTCTGTTTGGTGAATCTACTTGCAGGAACCTTCTACAGCAATGTGAATGAAGATGCGTCCTGTCTCCAAAGTCATGTGTCCTTGGCATTTCTTTTTTGCCTGTCAAGAGAAATACTACTTGCACATGCAACATGAGTAACTTATGTATTGCTGTCTTACGTTGACTACACACATGATATGTAAACAGTATGAATGACAGATTTAACCGTAAGAATATTTTCCCTGAATTATGTCACTTGCCCTGCCTTCCACACAGTTTGCAGAGTTCTGTCATCACAGGTATGCTTGCTAAAATAACATTATCTGGACAGGATGGCAACTAGCAACTCCACTGAGACCTTCCTCAACCTTTAGGAGAAAGTCCTGGTAAGTCCAGTAAAAGGCACATGGCTTTGGAGTCAGTTGAGGAGCTAATTAGAGGCATCTCAGTCTGTTTCAGTGGAACGCCATAAAAAGTGTGTGCTATCTAGAAAGCAGAACATCTGGCAAACAGGCTAATGAGAGCCAGACTGGGGGAGCTCCGAGGCAAATGTGAGAGCTACCCTGTAGAGTTTGTTTATAACTCTTTGAATTTGTGGGAGGTTACTAGTGTGTTGGATTTTTAAAAATTATTACTATTTATTAAAACCAATGCAGACATCAAAGATCAAACAATGAAAGTCCGAATTGGCTTCACTTTGATGTATAATAGCCTGGCTGGGAAGGGTATTTATCCCTCGTTCCTGTGAATGTTTTTGTCTCTTCCTCCCCTCTCGGCTCTGCCCTTGAGATTCCCCTGTGGCTGCGTGAGCTTCTCCAAATGAGGGGAGTTTGTTTGCTCTCTCAGCCAATGTAGAGTTTTTCCTTCCCCTAAGCAGGGAATTTGTTTTGCAAAGGGAGAGGTTTGGGCTCTGGAAAGTTTATGCTCCTTCTCTTTCTTTCTTTTTTGTTTTTTTGTTTTTTATTGTAATGATGACATATGGAAACTATTTACACAGGAGCATGCTCTGCTGCACTGAATGGAAATGTTGGAGTCCCGGCAGTATCGTTCCGGATGCCTTGTGTAAGCAGCCAGCTGGTTTTGCTTTTTCTTTTTTTCTCTTTTCTTTTTTTCCCCTCCCTTTCTCCCTTTTCAGGGAACGTCTGGGATAAGTTACACAAGTGTGGAAGGAAGCTTTGCCATCTGTGAGCAGCTCAGTTCATTTACTTTGTCATGCCCCTTGTACTGTGAACTTCACAAATATCAGTTTTCTTTTTTTGCTGGGGGGGAGGAGGGTAGGGGGGAAGACTCCTTGCTGTGACTACTCAGCACTTTGACTCCTTTCCCATTAGTGGTTCATGTTCGCTGGTGAGCAAATTCTGCTATATGCCAAAACAAGAGAGCATGGCACATGAAGCCTTGCTTTTACCACCACACTCATGCTTAAATGCTCTTTGTCCCACAGCTGAGCCTTCCAACAACTTGCACTTAGAAACAGCCTGCTGCTAAGACAGCGATAGGGAAACGATTCAACTGAAGTCTGAGCCACCTTCCTCAGAGGGGAGGGGAGAAAATGTTTAGTTCTGCAGAGAGCAGATGAAAATCTTTTGTGCGTAGCTTTCCCTTGAGGAAGCTGCGAAATTGAGGATCGGCTTTCGGAGGGGAGGGAGGGAGAAACTTCAGGTCTGACTTGTCTCCCTCTCCCCAACTCCGAACACAAGCGTGCCCGCTTCCCGATGTGGTGGCTGCCATGCAGTGGAGGGAACCGCCTGCCATCTACTTCGAGGATTACGGGAGTCCTGTGGAGAGATCCTCCTATCTCATTGAGCTCGATACTAATGGTAAATGCCGTCGGGGATGTTCTGCAGCACGAGCTGAGCGGAGCGGAGGTTGCATTAGTCTGTGTCATTGTTATCATGGGAGCAGCTGAGGAAATTAGCTAGCTGGAGGGCTGCCAAACAAATAGTCAGAGGGTTGCTTTTCAAATTTATTATTATTTTTATTATTATTTATTACCCAGATGATGCTGTTGCCTCAGGGCTGCTAGATCAACCTTCTGGTACCTGATGGAGAAGGAGCTGATCCACAAAATGCAGCTCCCCACTGGAACACTTCACCAGTACATTTTCTGTTGTCTGTGCCTAGAAAGATGATGGCTGGTTTAGACAGGAAGAAAACATCTTTGTGTCTAGAGTTATCTTTTGTTTCTTATTTGCATCTTTGAGTGCTCTTTTGTATTTGCAACCTTGGTCTCACTGGGACATCTCTTCTGTTTCAGCTGCAAGTCCTCTGTGTGAAATGCAGGGAGGGGTCCTGGGTTTTTCTTGTGGTGTATCTTTCCCTAGTGTTGATCCTTTTCAGAGAGAGGTTGGTCTTCGTGAAAGAACTATTTCGGGGTTAAAGGTAGTTTTGGCATCTTTTGGTAGGGCACAGTGTTCAGCTGTTTTGTTTGATGCTACAAACCTTTGCTGATTTGACCACAGTATGTTTTGATTTTCTTAAATTTTGTATATGCTGTAATGCTGCAATAACATGGTAATATTGCAAGCAACCTGCTTAATATGTCCCTCTTCCCCAAAAGAACTCTTGCAGCCAAGGTGTTGATTTCTCAATATCCCCTAAACTGTGTGAGATGAATCACACTCAGACGTTCTCTGAATGCCTGCTGTGTTTTGAAGGCGAGTTCTGGAAAGGCCTGAAATTCCGGCTCCTGTTAGCACCTTCACAGTTGTTGCTGGTTTAAGCAAGGCATCCTGCAGCCTCACCCAGCCGACAGGTGATGAAGGAGCTGTGGGTGACACGCTGTAAAGCTGCCCAGGTAACATTGTGGATGGCCCTGGGCAGCTTCAGGCGGCAGGTTATGTGTGGTTAGAAGAGGTTGCACTCTCTGCTCCAAAGTACCAGCCACTTGTGCACCTCAGCAAGGTTTGGGGGTGTTTGGTAGCTCTGTGCCTGTCGATGGTAATGTTTGAGGTCTTTGAGGCTGGGGGCTGGAGGCCACTTTCTGCTCTGCCTGTGCTGTGACCCAGCTTAGTGCCTCATGGCGGGGCAGGCAGGCGGGGTGGGACTGCAGCGTGTTTCGTCTGGTAGCAAATGGTCTGTTAGGATGAGAGGACTGGAAAATACTGGGCTTCTGGGCAGTAAAGATCTTCAGCAGCAAGTCCAGGTTCTGATGAAGATGTGCTCCTTCTGCTCCTCTGTTAAGCCTTTAATGGAAAGAAGTTCTTGCTATCAAGCTGCAGTTTGAGGGAGGCTGTCTCTTTGAAACACATACACAATAAAAGCTTCATAAATAACATTTAAGAACTTTTAAGAGCTCACAATATAATGCTTCTGGTTTTTTGCATATTGCTGTCATCTTTCAGCTAAAGAGCAAACAAACCTGGAAGACTGCCATTCCAGTTCTGTGTATAAATAAAAAGCTCCATCATTCAGTTTCTTCAAGAACTGTGCTCATTCGAGGTGTAGAAGGGGTGTGGGGGAGGAATCTGCCTCATTCAATCATTTGTCCAGATTTTGAGTGGTATTTTAAGGGTGTGGGGGAAGTAAGGAAGAGAAATAGGTTTAATGCTGCAGGATTCTCAGCAATCTGAGTATGCAATCTAGAAAGTCTTCACAAATCCCAGTTATATGCTATCTTAATTTGATTTGAGGGTGGAAAAGGCACCTGTGGCTCTGCATCGGTGAAGGGGTTTCTGATTTCTTTCCATTTTCTGCCAGAAGCACGTGGTGCTGTTGCCCTTGGTGGGTGCAGAGTTTTTGGCACAGACTCTTTCTCCACTCCGGAGGGTGTTCTAGAAAGACTGAATCAGTAATTCAATGAGGATTATTTTGTCGTAGCAAAGAGATGCAGCAAATCTTCAGCATGTTGTCATGAGAGAGGAAAAGAAGCTCATTTTTCCACTCTCCCATAATTTCTTGTAACACAGAGAAAAAGCTAACGCATCACAGCTTCTGTGCTCATAAAAAGGGGAAAATCGGCGCTTTTATACTGGCAAGATCAATTTTACATGTACCTCCTTTGGGAACCTGAGGAAGTGGAGGAGGGAAGTCTGTACTGAGAGCAAGAACAACCCTGGTTTGGGGGCATGATTGAAACTGTAGAACTGAGTGCGTGGCCAGCTCCACCACAGGTTTCACGCATGGCCTCTAAGCAGGTCTCGCTTCTGTGGGGTCTCTGCTCAGTATTCTTTGTCAAAGGTGCGAAATAAAAATCCCAGTCCCAGAAGAAGAAATCAACTGACATTCCCTTTTTGTCTTCCTGCAATTCCCAATAATTGTCTTCGTGCATGTTTTTTTTCATGTATCTTAGTAGCACTGAGGCTGCAGAGTGCGAAAAAGTGGCAAGTATGATGGAGTTTATGTACGTGCCTTGTGGGGCTGTCCCATGGGAAGGGCACTATGTATGTGTAGCCATGTTTGGGAGTTGCTTTTTGCAATTGAATTGTATTTTTTTCAATGCAATCTTGAATTATGAAGTCTGGTTCAGATGTTCAGTAAAGTGTAGTTTTATAGTGCTTTACTGGTACAAAGGACATACTCTTAGAAGTTTCAAAATCAATCTATGGGATATGAACAGAAAATTAATCTTGTTTGTTTTCATCAGAGGGATATTGGTACTTATCTGCATCAAAAAGAGCGTTGCAAAGTTGCATTGTTTAATGACTCTGGAGACCTCTGAAAAATGAGGCTTTCTACTAAAAATACTGACTGCTGCGATTAGTGTGCTGTACAGCTGCTACACTCAGACTGATTTCCCTTGCCTGTGGTAGTCATGTACTCCATTCTTCCGTGGTCTGTCCTACCATTAAATGTGAAAAGGCAGTGTTCCTTTAGCAAGCCCGCTTTATTTTGCGGGTTGAACATCCTCAGAGACTTGTAGCTGTTAGCTGCCTGTTTATAGTTTATGACTGCTGATAGTACGCTGTGAACATGACAGCACAGATCTCCTGAGCCAGGAGACCTGCTTATTGTATTAAATAGGATGCTGTGTCTTTTGATGATCTTCTGGGAACATTCCCCTGTTGAAGCACTGAGTTTGAGTGTGTCTCTTGAAAGCTCCTACATGGGAAGAATCAGTTTGTCTGTACAAGCTGCCAGTTTCCTGGGTCCTCGGCCATGTCAGATGTTGCCTCTGGTCCTAGTGCCTGGCTTGTTTACATGCTTCCTGATCAGTCTCAGCTAGCTTAATTGTAAATGAGTTTTTCTCTTATTGTACTGATGCAGATGGAGGTAGCTATGACGTTATTAACGATGCATCCAGCCCTGCTGCAGGGGACTGCTGTGCGCAGCAAAGCTCTGCCCGACACAACTGGGAAATGAACTACCAAGAGGCAGCAATCTACCTCCAGGTGAGCCCTGCTGTTTGGTGTGAAAAATGGACTTCTGAAACTATGGTAGTTCTTGATTATAAGAAACAAAGAGCTTCTGTTTTGAGGTTAAAAACTTGGTGCTTTGCAAAGGAATCTGAGGTGTTGGGCAATGCTGGAAGTGCCTTCAGGTGGGCTCTAGCAAGTCATTTGGGAGCCACTGAACAAGCTACCCATCCTCTCCCGTCTCTCCCAGTGTCAAGGACTGTAGTAGTTGAGGGATTCAGCACATGTTCAGCTCTGCCAGCTTGCCATGGAGATTTCTGTCACTGGTTATAGATCGCTATTTCATCTCTTCAGTTGCTCCGAGGTGAATGGTCAGTGCTGTCCCGGAGACTTCTCGTGTTCTGGAAATGCCTTAATCCTGCCTTGGCCACAGATTTGATGGGTGGCCCTAGGATGTTTGTTTAGCATCAGTCAAGCCCTGCAGGTTATGTAAGGCACAAGAGAAGGCAGAGGTCTTGATTTCCACAGGAAGAAAGCGTGCTGAGATTGAGATCAGCCCAGGAGTGAAAGTTATCGTATTTGAAAGAAAAAAACCCAACAAACAAACAACCCCCTCCCATGCTGCAGTTACAGGAAACGCCATCTGTTACTTGAACAAAGGTATACTATTTTTTTGGATTGCTGTACAGTCAGGTGTCATGAATTAGCTACCAAAACTGAGCTTCTTCCAGAGCTGTCCAGTCTGAAATTGTTGCTGGTTCCTTTCCTTCCTCAATCTCTTCATTCCCTTTCAAAGGCTCTGCATTGCAGCTTGAGATGCTTTGGACCTAGTTAGGTTTTTTGCTTAAGCTACTGCGGGGTGATTAGAGCCATTTGTCCCACCCTGCTCCTGCCCCACAGGACAGAAATATTGCTTCTCTGACATTCTAAAACAGAGTAGGCTCGGACCTTTGGTAATACTTCAGCTTCATCATATGCTAGAGCAGCACTGGCAATGTAACGATAGCTCCAGCCCCTCCCAGGCTTTTGTTTAAACTCATGATTACTGGAGATGCTCTGCAAAGGGTCATTGAGTTGCTGCAGTGTCTGATGGTAATGTACACAGCAGGCTTGGCCCTTCAGATGCAGATTATTCTTGCTGCTGCCTTGACCAATGGTCATAATGACAATGTCCTTGAAATGCAGTAAACGTAACTTAAAGAGCATGAAGATTGTTTATTTGAACCAGTAGCTGCAGGCAAGAGTGTCTTATTTGAATAAGAGGACTTTGCTGTCCAGCAATGTTTTGAATTGCTTGGCTACCAAGAAGCAGAATGTTGACTATTTTTCATTCTGCAAGTGTGTTTTGTCAGGCGCGAATAAGAATGCCCTGCTGATCTAAGCTAGCACTCTCTTGAGGGGGGGGACGGACGGGGACTTGCATTTTATGGCGCTTGCTGCTGGGTTTTGTCCTGCTCACAATCTGGCTCACTGACCCTGCGGTGTGTGTGTGTGTCCTTAAACAGAATGTGAGCTTGCCTGTGAGATGAGTAAATGAGAAACATTTGAAACCCTTTTCTGAGTTAGTCTCCAGAATGCTTCACTTCTGAAAGGAGATCCTGTTTCCTGACCTTGTTAGCCATTTGCAATCACAGTTACTCTGCTTTCATAGTAATAGGTTACTGTCCTTACCGCAATTGCTTACTTGGAAAGATGTTAATTTAAAAAACACCAAAAAACTTCTTGTGCATCTGTGTGTCCCAGCTGGGGAAAAATGATCTCTGATGACAGTTTCCAAGAGGCAGCAAGTTTCCTGTGAGTGACAAAGGCTCCCTTGCTTAATCCATTGACTCAAGAAAAAGAAGAAGCTGTTGGGTATTTCTGCATGAAAAACCTCTAAAATCTCCCCAAACTAAGTTCCATCCTAGAGGTAAAAATAGCAATGATGTAGCTGTTTAAAAATCAGTTGTAGGCAAACTGTTAGGATGGAGTATCTGACCTTTTAATGTTAATTACGCTTTCTAGTTAAGAGGGAATGACAAATCAGCATAGCGACTTGTTAATTTTTCATGGAGTCTGTCTTCTCACATTCGTGAAGCAGTAAACACTGTGTGTGCTCCAGTGTTTTCTCCCAGACATTTTGCAAGGCCAAGATAAGGAGAAGCAACTGTCAGCCAGGTGCCCTGGAGCTTATCTGTGTGTTTTCGTGTTCTGTCCTGGAGAAGTTGAATCAAATAAGTCTGTAAAACATGTGGAAGTGGTTGCAAGTAAATGAAGTGCTGTGTTTATGTTGGGATGTTGTCTAAAGTTTCTTTGCCTACCTTCATAAACTCTTTCAGCACTCTTCCTCATTTTGAAAAGACTCAAGAGTTTCTGAAGCAGGAGTTTGTGGATATTAATGAGTTTCATTACTGAAATATGCTTATGAACAGAAGGGGATGGCCTGTGTGTGTTGAGTTCATTCCTCGATAAACAGATCAATGTCAGGCTGTAAAGTGGGAACAGCCTGTTGCGAATTGTATCTAATCCTTACAAAAGTCTGCCTTCTTCATGTGGAAAGCTGTGTTATAGTACTTTGAGTCACTAATGCTGTCCTTTTCTTTATTCCTGCTGCCCTAGGAAGGAGAAAATAATGATAAGTTCTTCACTCACCCCAAAAATGCCAAAGCACTTGCTGCCTACCTCTTTGCACACAATCACCTTTTTTACCTAATGGAGCTGAGCACGGCACTGCTTCTCCTGTTGCTGTCTCTCTGCGAGGCGCCAGCTGTTCCTATGCTCCGTCTTGGCATCTTTGTGAGTACTTTGGGGCAAAATGAAGAAGTTCACCTGTTTTCTGGTGGTGGGTAAGAGGAAAAAGAAGGCTAAACGTAGAGGAAGAAGGTAGCAGCAGTAGGAAGAAAAAAAACACCTGGCTTTTTTTGTAAATTGGCTGACAACAGATAAGCGAGCCAGACCAACATCCTTTTTTCATCTGATGTATGTAGACCACAATGAAAGTGACACTTACGTTATCAGTTTGTGAAGTTCTTAAATTTTGTAACTGAGAAGTAGGTGGTTTTTCCTTTTCCTTGAGGTAACTCAAAAATCTGTGTGCTTTGAGAGGTGGTTTTAAAGTCATTGTCAAGGTTGGTGCCATTACCCCGGCACCACCGCTGGTTCCTAGAACACAAACAAATCTCAGCCTGGGACAGGCTAGTAAACCTTCTCCTGTCCCCTCCTCCCAGTGTTGTGAGGACTGTTTTTAACGTCCGTGTGAGTGACTTGAAGTTTTATATCTAACCTTCACAAAATGCAGGTTGAGAGAAGGGGTACACAAACTGGTGTGTGCTGTTGCCAGTCCACAACCATTTCATGAGGTACCGCTGTAAGGCACAGTGCTAGGAGCTGCTGGTGCTGGTGGGAGACCCTGCATCTGCTTTTGGAGCTGTTAATGGTACCCTAGGACCATGCCAGGGGTATAGAACAGCCTTGACAGCCCTGGGATCAGTGTGTTCTTCAAAATGAGTCAGGGCTGCGTAAGTCAGTTTGGGTTTTGAGTTGTGGCTAAAGCTGAGGTTGTACAAAATACTGTCATCTTTTTTGTGGTGCATTTTGCATCTTCCAACAGAGAAGGGGTCCTTCAGCACTGCCAAAAGCAGTTCTATTCCAGAGCTTGATCAGGACCCTATTTGTGGTTGTTCAGAATGTCTGGTTAAAACCCTTCTCTATGTAAATTCTCTCTGCCCAGCAGCTCTTCTTGCATTTCACTAAAAAAATTACAGTATCAATTTTTTGAAAGTGTTTCTGCTCAAGTTGCAGGTGTCTTGCCCTTTTGTTTCAAATCTATCAGTACATTTTTTTTGATGTGTTATTCCAGCCCGAAAGGGATGTGGATTTCAAGAAATTCTGGGCTGATGCTGATTAGAGGAAGATTGTACAGGCTTTAATAAAAGCACAAAGCAATAAATGTAGAAACTTTGAAAAACAGTGCTGTGCTAGCTTTAAGAGTGGCCTTGGATTTTCCTGCATGTCGCGGAGCTGTGCTCTGACTGTTGTCAAACCCATGTGCTGCTTGAAATAGGGCAGAATCGTGGCCTCTGATGTGCTGCTCTTTGTAATCAGAAGCACTGATTTAAGCTTTGCTGTATTGTAACAGGTCCATGCAACCCTGGAGCTGTTTGCATTAATTGTGGTAGTCTTTGAACTCTCAATGAAGATGAGGTGGCTGGGCTTCCAAACCTTTATCAGGCACAAAAGGACTATGGTAAAGGTAAGTTGTCTGTTTGATGGTCAGTGTTTCTCCTTCAACGTCTTCGGGAACCAAAGAACCAGATTAAATACTGGCCTGTACTATAGCAAAGATGACCTAGCCATGCGTCCCGTGTGCCAAATGATTCATGTGAGATCTCTAAGCTCTCAAGAACACCTCCCATCCTTAAAGTGTCCAAACAAATGGATGGTCAGTGAGAGCTCTGCTTTTCCCAAAAGGAGACTGCAACTGTGCCTCTCATGAAACCACTTTTTTGCAGACTTGCGTGCTGTTTGTACAGTTTATAGAGGCCATCGTGGTGTTGGTGCGCCAAACCTCACACGTCCGGATAACCAGAGCTCTGCGCTGTATCTTCTTGGTGGACTGCCGTTACTGTGGTGCCGTCAGAAGGTGAGTGGTCAGCTGGCTGGGGTTTCTGCTCTCATGCCTGGGACTCGGGTGGGGAAAAGCACTCTGATCCCGCAGGCATCTCAGGAAAGTAAGTGTCTTTCACGGACATTTCAGATCTCGGGCATCTTTTGTAATCGTGACTGAAGCGTACCTAGTGTCTTGCCTATGTAGGGAAATTTCATAGGTAGTAGCTTTGCATATGCTGATGGTACACAGTGCTTATATATACTGTCCTCAGCTGTATGAACTACCTTGGCGAGCACAACACTTGAATGTGGCTGTATTGTTTCTGGTTCCTAGGTTTGCCTGCAAACTGCACGATGAATCACAGAGCTAGTCTTTAGTCTGGAGAAGGAAAGTTGACAGGGTGACAATAGTATTGTTTGCAGTACCTGAGAGCTGACTGCAAAGGACAGATAGGTAGCTTGGGAACAATCTTAACTTACCTAGCTTTCTACTTTTAATCCTTGGAGGAAGTGGAAAGTCAGTCCTCAAGTATGGTGTGTTGTTGGGGATTTTTCCCCTGCCAACTTGGAGGAGAAAACATGCAAGTTCTAGTTTATTTATGTTTTCTTATTTTTCAGAAATCTGCGACAGATCTTCCAGTCCCTCCCACCATTTATTGACATTCTTCTCCTCCTGCTTTTCTTCATGGTGATTTTTGCCATTCTGGGTGAGTTGTATTTATGGAAGATGGAGTGGTGCTCTTAACCAGTTATTGTCCAAAATTAACACAAACAACTCGAATGAATACAAAGCTGATCAGAATCAGAGTCCTGCCAGGATCTTCCATTTATTCCATTTCATCCGCAGTCATCTGGAAGGCAGAACTAAAGATCAAAAAAATCTAGAAGCTGGGTATTTGATTTTGAGGCAAAAGTCCTTTTGACCTCTTCCAGAGGACAGTCTGTGGTGTGTGTGTTTGTGGTTTCCCAGTTCTGTTTCCATCAGCTGTTCCCCAATCTTGTAAGTTTAGTCTACATTCTCACAAAGCATGCGGCTGTCGTGTACTTGCTACAGTCCTGTATGCAAACCATGCCCAGAAAGTTTGTTTTCCAAAAGGATTGGTGAAATGCCAGTGACATTTTTTGGCAAACCTGGAAAAGGCCTTTCAGATACTTGCCGCTTCATGGTGTCAGAGAGGGCTTAATCTTTGCATGACCTTCTCTTTGGGAACAGAGACTCATCACTGCGCTGCTCGGTATTAAACAGACTTTATTTTTGATTGTTCTTTCCCTTTTTTCTCTCCTCTTTTACCTTCTCTGCTGTTTCTCTAGGTTTTTATTTGTTTTCTCCTAACCAGTCGGATCCGGTGAGTATCGCTGGTTCTTTCACCTGAAGCTTGGGTCCCATTTTGACTTGCTTAAGAATCAAACATTCCTGTGTAGACTTAGCTTATTCCTGTGTGGTGGCCAGGGAGGCCAGATGCTAGCTGCTCAGAGACGGTTACCCTGGTCTACCCCTGCTGGGAAGGAACTTCTTCAAAGTCAGCTTGTCCCAAAGGGAATGTTCACGGAGTTGTTCCTTGTTCTTGGTGTCTTAATTCAGTCAAATGAGCCACCTGCTGCTGTCCCCAGGGGAGGAAGGTATCTGGGTGAAAGCTCAACCACTTCAGACTGTTGCTGTCAGAGTCGAGCAGCCACTAGGTCCTGCTACTGATTGAGTCTGTAGCTTGCTGGGTGTAACTACTACAAAAATATGTAGATGAGCTTTTAATTTTTAAACTCTTCACATGCCATCTCTCGGGCACCTTTAAAAAGGACCGATGCTGAAGTACCCTTTCTCTAGGGGAGGCATCAGGGAATTGTAGAAATGCCTGTGTTCAGGTAGGTGGGTTGGTGGTTTTTTGAGTGAAATGTCACTATGAAATTCTGCTTGCGTTTTGTCATGGGAGTTTTTTCTTTCAGTACTTCAATACCTTGGAGAACAGCCTCGTGAATCTCTTCGTGCTTTTGACCACTTCAAAGTAAGTTCATGCTTTTCTAGCTCAGTCTTTCCCTTTACCCCTAAAGAAGTCTAGCAGAGCCAAGAGTTTATTTGCAGAAATGCTCTGTCTCCAAATACAATCCCTTTCCTCTGTATGACAGAGAGATTTCCTGGGTCAGCCTGCATAGGAAGAACTGGTATTTCATTTTGGTTTAGGATACTGTGACCTCAGATGCAGTTATCTCTAAGCGACTTGGACCTCCTCATCACTGTGAGGGCAGTAAGGGGGAAACAGCTTTATTAGGCCTCGGTCCAAGAAGGGAAAGTTCTGTTTGTGCTCCTTTGTCAGCCGACAATTTGCTGTTGTGAAGTAACTTCCTATTCCTCTGCTTCAGTTCACCTATCTGCTAGGAAAGGAGGATAACAACAGTGGGTAAATATTGATCTGCTGTCAGGGAGAGCTCTGAGGATTAGGAAATTAGCAGAGGATGGAATAAATCTTAGGTTGTAACACTCTTGCACCAAAGCTGTATTGCTGTCATTGCTAAGTATCGAAGCACAACCCTTAGCCACGTTACAAATCCCCTTTGCCCATTTGGTTTTGGGCTGTGCAAAGAATGTGCTTTTCATATTTATTTTTTTCATACCTCCATGTTCTTGCTGTTCGTTGCTAGGCACAAACTGCTGTGGCATGAGCAACCATGTGTTTCGCAGAAATGAGCAGATCTTTGGGTGTGAGTTTGCACACACACCTGGGTCCTGTGCCTTTTGCCTTCGTAGCGGGAAGCCTATAGCATGAGCTATTTGGTGCTTAAACTCGTGTCTTTTTTTGGATGCAGTTTCCCTGATGTGATGATGCCATCTTATGCCCGAAACCCCTGGTCCTGTGTCTTCTTCATAGTGTATCTCTCCATTGAGCTGTACTTCATCATGAACTTGGTGAGTCCCCTGAAGAAGCACCCAACTTCTCTCTGCCTGACATTGGAGCTCCTTGCCCAGCACAGCCTTCCCCATTCCCAAGAGTGCTCTGTAATGATCTGAGACCTTCTGGCAAAATACTTCCAGAAATGACAGCTTTGCTACGGATAGGACTCTTTTAATGTTTAACCAGAAGGAATTGAGCTAAATCACAGAAACCAGAATGATACAAGTCTCTTTCAACTTCTCTCACATTAATATCATGCTTGGAGTGACATACTCGGTTGCATGAAATTTATTGTTCTTTTCTGTCTTAATTATTTATCATAAGATGGCATTTTATTATCTGGGCTTGCCTGAAATACTTTGTAAATCAGTTTGAGGGGAATGGAATTACTAAGTATGGCAGGACTTGAAGGGTGCTGGTGACAGCAGTGTGAGAGCATAGCTGCTGTGCTGGCTCTGCTTCTTGCGACATCTAGGGCAGGGCCAGGACCACCAGCTCAGGGGAGGATGTGAGTGGTGGAAAGGGGCTTACCAAAGGAGATGAGGAACGCTGCAACCCAGGGTGGGTGATCTGATGCATGTGGTGGGCTTGGATTTCCCTGCTGCTGTCCTAGATGGAGGGTTAGCTTTGACATGTTTCTGCCAAAGCTTCCGTGGAAGGGTGAGTCCAGAGAGCAGTCCTCAAAACCCACTTTCTAGGAAGAGATCAGGGCATTTTAACAAACCTTTTTCTGCTGTTTTCTGTTGGCATGTGTGGGGTTTAGCCTTAGCTCTTAAAACCACTAGTGAGCATTAGGAGGGCAGAAACATCTGGGCCTCTTCCGGAAGGTGGATCGGTGTGTGTGCAGTATGCTTGGTGATCCCTTTGTGAGATCCCTCCTGGCCAACGGGCCCTCACTGACTCTGTGCCTCAGTCAGTGTAGCGCTTAGTAAATTCCTTCTGCAGGCAATGCCTCTCATGCCTTTCTAGACTGATGTTCCTGCCTGTTTGAGAAGCGCTGCCTCAGGTAGCTGCAGAGGTTAAGGATCAAAGCATTACTTTCTCTCTTGTCTTCTCTCTACAGCTTCTCGCAGTTGTGTTCGACACTTTCAATGATATCGAGAAGAGGAAGTTCAAGTCCTTGCTGCTGCACAAGCGCACAGCCATACAGCACGCCTACCGCCTGCTGATCACCAAACAGGTACAGGGTCCTGCAGGGAGGCTGAGAACAGCCTGGAGTCCAGCAGGAGGGGAGGTCAGCAATGTTTTAAGAACACCAGTGGTCTGGAGTGTTCAAGGAGCATGTTCCAAAACAGATGATTTATGTGTCTGTTGACTGTAGTCACACTCAGCTCCTTTTTTTTTCATTCAGGTAACTTGTTTATATCTGTTTCTGGAGGAAAAAGAGAGTGAATTTCAGCCCCATGTGAGATTATGGAAGCGTCTTGATAAAATGAGTGAAATTTGTTCTGGAGTGTGTGTGATCACTGATTTCTCTCTGATTCAGTGTGGGTCACTTGCAGACTTGCTTCTCAAGCACCGGTACTTAGGGAAGGGGTGGGTCATGCAAGTGGAGATACAGTACAGTTGCTAGATACCGCATGAGTGAATGGTGCAGAAACAGAAGTAACTCACCTAGCAACAACTCTTTGCAGGGACAGAGCACTTGGGGGAGAGAGGGTTGATTTCTTGCTGAGCCTGGGGAGCAGCAAGAGAAATAAGGCCCAAAAATAACTAACCCCCTTCTAGTAGATTAGTTTGTGTTTAGGGCACACAGCTGATAGCCTTAAAAAAGCGCTAGTAATGGGATCCGTTAGGCTGTCTCCTAATTTCCCAAGAAGAGCGGTTGAACTCTGTTGCTCGGGGTGTCTGGTTGGACAGTTTTCGCATGGTAGGGCAACAGGGAACAGTTCTGCATTTACTGGAGGGACTGATTGCCAGGGGAGCTTTCTGATCTCTGTGCTCTGGGATAAGCTCAGTATGTTAAAGTAATAGCTTAGAGTACTTCTGGGGCTTGGTTATAATGGCATCTTGCGATAATGTAGAAATCTTGCTTAAAACAAATCTGAAGTGAGAATTAAATGCGCTAGCCTCTGTGTGCTTCTGCCTGATGTTGCTGCTTATGACAAACATTCCCTCGTTTCTAGAGGCCGTCTGGAGTTTCCTTCAAGCACTTTGAAGGGCTGTTGCGGTTTTACAAGCCTCGGATGTGTGCCAGAGAGCGATATCTCACTTTCAAAGCACTGAATCAAAGCAATACTCCTTTAGTCAGGTAGGATGGTCTTATTGTCGCACCCAGAGCAGGGAGGTTGCTTCACTCCTGGATCTAGGCTATACCTTGGAGAGAGGATGGCTGGGGTTATAAAATGAACGTTGTCTGAGATGTGGGAATAGAGTTATGTGATTGAAAGGATTTGTCTGGAAGCAGGGAGCATGGAGGGGTGGGTACCCCGGGAGCTGAGGTTTTTCTTCAGAGGTGATGGAGTTCCTGCGTGCCCTCTTGTGGATACAGCGCTCTGCTGGCAGTCACCATGCAGACTTCTGTTTCCCACCTCCCCTGCGAGAACAGAGGAGTGAGAAATTGAGGAACAGCACTAGAGCCTGCAAGGAGCATTTCTTCACACAGTGCAGCCTCACAGCTTAACAAGTTTTTGTTTTTTCCAGCAGCTGGCTGTGTCCCCCAGGGTTTTGTTAATTAAAATCTGGTTCTGCTGGTGCTTTCAGGACTCTCATCCTCTGTGTTATGAGGCAGAGAATTACCATTCTGGTGGGTGGGTGCAGCTAACTCCAGCCAGCATGGAAGTAGAGGGAATTAGAGCAGGAGACTTTCTCTTCCTTTTCCTTTGTTCTGGCCGCAGACAGGCTGGGAGTGAGTCTCCCATGAAACTGGTGCCAGCGCTTCACCTTAAAGTCAAGTGCCACAGAGAGGTATTGAAAATGGCATAGGGAGAAGGACTGTGTTCTTAAATTTAGGCACCTAATGACACCAGTAAGAGTCTGAGAAGTTCAGCATTCTCACTTCCAGACACCTAAAAGCTGTTATAGGCCTGACCCTGAGCACCAAGACAGGCACTCGTGTTTTATGAGTTTCTTTGCTTTCATGTCCTTTTTCAAATGTCATTGTTACCCTCAAAAGAAAATGTGCAAAGACCTTGGAAAAGGACTGTGCGAGTAATTAAGACAGTCCAAGATTTCTTCTCGAAGAGTAGTACGATCTCTGTCCCTTGCAATTTGCTATCTAAGCCTCAGGTCTTTCCTCTTGGTAGTAAAATTCTGCAGTTCAGTAGTGTCACGGTTTCCTCCAAGGGCTGTGGCATTCCAGAAAGAAGACAGGCTTTGCACCCTGTTCTGGCCACTGTCAGCCACTAACCTTTGGCTAGACCGGGAAGAGGTCAGTGGTGAGTTATATCAGCTGTGGCTGCAGTTCTAATCAGGAGTTAATAAATTCCAGGGACTCTCTGCTGCTGATGCCTGACGAGGACAATTAAGGATCTAATAATCTCCAAGGCTCTGATCAGATGCTTCTTTCTGTTTTGCAGTCTAAAGGATTTTTACAATTTCTATGAAGTTGTTGGCTTAAAATGGAAGGTGAGTATTTATTGGGTGGAGAAGAGGGGGAGTGTGTGTGGGAGGGAGAGCAAAGGAGGCCAGTGATTAAAGAGAAGGTGGGTAAGGAGCAAAGGCAATCTAAAAGAAGCAGATGATGGGAATAAGGTGGGTCTCCACCACTGCACGTTGTTTGTATGGATGTGGCATTGACTACTTCTGATCACATCTGTTCTGCTTTCAGGCAAAACGAAATCGCGAGCACTGGTTTGATGACCTTCCACGGACAGCGTTCCTTATTTTTAAAGGTAACAGTCTGTGTTTTCATGACAGCATGTGTTCAACTAGCAGGAAGAGCATTTCTTTATGAAGACAGGGCCCTCCGAAGGGATCTTCTGTTATGTCCCTGGTAAACAGCTGAGGGAAGGCCTGCTAACCGATTCTCTGTGTACTCAGAGCCTCCAAGCCCACAGCCTTGTATCCAGAATCTCCAGGGAAGATTTCTGTCATGCAAATATTCCCTGTACTCTGACCCTGGCTTCCTTAAAATAAGAGACTTCTTGGCAGAAGCTCTGTAGCGAACCAGACCCTGAGGTTAGAGGGCTGTATTCCGTTTTCAGCACAGAGGTTGTGGGGGGGGGTTATGATTGCTGAATCTGCTAGAGTTTATAGAGTTTGTCCACATCCCAGGTGGTAACTCACAGCAGTGGCTATGGAGTGGGATTTGTGTTTTCACAAGAGCTGCTAGGCTTACTAGTCCCAAGATGTGGTTGCAGCGCTTGTGCAGGTCAAGTGCAGCTGCTCGGGAAGGGGAAAGAGGTCTGAAATACCCATCAATGTAATCTGTTTTGCAAATGTGATTTATCTCCCGTGTCCGAAGTTTGCTGACTGAATGTAGCCATTCAGAAATAAGAACTTACCTGCAGTTATTTTCCAGTGTTGTATGTTAGTGGGAAAGAGTTAACCCCATCTTGGTGCAAACACACAGCTGTCACAGGAGTCCTGCATATCTCTGCTGATGCATTCAACCCTCCTTGACAGCGTACGTGTTGTTCCAAACGCAGGCAGTGCTTCAGCAGCTGCATTTACCCCTGTCCACACCACAGAACTAGTACATAGAGAGAAAAAAAAAAAAGACATCTCGGGTGTTAAGGATAGTGAGTTCATTGGTGCTAAAATTCTAGAGAAAATTTGAACTTGGTCCCAAGAAGTAAAAGTTAATAATTTTCGAGTCTGTTTATCTTCTGTGCTGAGGATTGGTATGAAAAATGTCTCTAAGGAGAAGATAAAGGAAGCTGTGTGTGAGGTATGGAGGATTGTGTAAACATTTGTTTTGTCATACTTTCCTTCATGCAGGCATCAACATCCTTGTGAAGTCCCGTGTGTTCCAATACTCTATGTGTAAGTAGAAGTAACGAGCTGCCTCTCTGCTAGGCTCCCTTGATCACACGGGTACGCTGTGTCTGCCAGCCCTCGCAAGGACATAGCGTGGTGCGGCTGGTCTTCGGTCTGAGCCATGGCTCGCGTACAAATTTTGGAGTTTTGGCAGAGAGGGAGGGAACAGCATCCTCATGCTGAGCGTTAACTGCAGCCTGGGCTGTCAGCTCTCGCTGTGTCAAGTTTTCTGGAGAGGCTCATCAGTTCAGTACTTCACAACGCACTTGTGGGTCTAATTCTGTAGCCGTCGCATTTAGGTAGGTGGGTGGTTAGCTTTCACAAACCTTGAGGTTTTTATCTTGCAGCTGAAGGATGCTGGGTAAGAAACTGCCTTACCAGACAACCAACTTCTTCTGTTTGCACTTGAGAAGGTGCAGGCATCCTCGTGGCTGGAGGGATTGCTTGGCAACTGTACTGCCTGCTAGAATGATCCTCTGCTCCTCTTCTCTAGAGGAGAAAGTACTTACTTGTGGTGCTACTTGCTATGTTCTAAACTATCTGTTCCTACTCGGTAATTTGGGGTTTTTTTTGAATGTTGGAGGAGAATTTTTTGTTAAGTTGGGATGCTAAACTAAAGAGGGTGAGGAGATCTGAGTGAAAAGAAGTCCTGCACCTCCAGGATTTGAATGTTGGGGAGCAGTGATAGATCCAGGCTGACGGAGCTTTGTCCTGTACTATTGGAGACCCAGTGGTTCTCAAGATTTTGTTCCAGAAGTAGGAGAAAGGTGAAATATGCAGGTACTAACATGGCAGAATGTAAAATAATTTTGAGTAAAAATGATTGAGATGATTCAGACCATTGTTTTGTTTTAGTTCTGTTTCCTTCTGGAAGATAAAGGTACTGCATCTGTTAAAGGCCTGGGCAAGTGAGGATAGAAGACTCTCCCAAGTGATGTGTTCAGTTTCTATGTTGAATTGGAAACAATGACCCTGCCACTTGTCCAATATTATACTCTTTTTGTTAGCCTAAAAAACAGATGCCTTCTGGTCCAGGACAGGTTTTGCCTGGGTTTTTACTTTGTTTTCCAGATACTGTGGTGGCTGTGAATGGAATTTGGATTCTTGTTGAAACCTTCATGCTGCAAGGTAGGAAATGTTGTGGCTTGTTTCCCAACTGTGATGCTGGGGACTGAAAAAAAGGGAAGGCTAGAAAAAGTTCTTCTTGTGTCTTGCAGGAGGGAATTTCTTCTCCAGAAATGTCCCGTGGAGCTACATAGTCTTCCTCACGAGTAAGTTGATGCCTCCCAGCAGAGCTGTCGTTTCAGAAGGAGTTGGGACGGGAATAGACAGCTCCGTTCCTAGAAGATTATTCAGTTTGAAGTTAAAACTTAGCCACAGGTGTCCAGGCTCCATCTAGAACAATGCTGTGCCTGGCAGTGATTGTCAGCATCCCCACGGACCCATGTGAACACTGCTGCACTGTTACACAGCTCCCTGTGCCACTGCAGTCTGGGGAGCCTCTTACCTCTGGTGCAACTCTCCGCAAAAGCTGCAGTATTATTCTTAAAGCTGGCTTCAGCCCTGAGAACAGAATAGCCTCGTTTATTAGGCACAGCATGTGAAGTGATAAGCTCCTCCAGACTTGTGATGGCTCTGTGTGGAGTTGCTCACATTGCTCTGCACTGCACTGACTATTCCAGGAGGTGTTACCAGCTCTGATCTGATTGCAGCTGTGAGCTGGCACTCCGCCACACAAAGCACGGCAGTCCTGTTTGGAGTACGGAGTGCAGGGGCATGTCGAGGAGAAGACTGAAAGGACTAGGTGAACTAGTTGATGAGCTGAGTTTTCTAACTGGACACCATCCCCTCCACGAACCTGTACTTTAGTCTTCCTTTTCAGCCCAAGTGTAAGCAATTGCTTCTTCATGGGCTGGTTCGTTGCACTGCCATAGAACTCTTCAGTGACGTGAATTCCCTTCTCCTGCCAGCGTCTCTTGCTCGAGGAGAAGCAAAGTGTAGCTCCACAGAATCAAAATAGTGTGTAAAAAAAGCGGGAGGTTCTTTGGAGAGTCTAGGAGAGGTTCCTAACCTCTTCTTTGGCTGCTGGGCAGCTCTAGCGCTTCCCTGGCCATTAGTCTTCAAAACACTTGTTACAGAAGTTTGAAGGCTGAGGCACTCTGCGACGCTTCTTTTCACAGGGACGTTGTCATCCAGCTCTTCTCTTTGTTTCTCTCCCACCTCCACCCCCACGCCCCCCAGAACCTGGAAAGAAAGACTTTGGGTTGACAAACAGGGCATTGTCATGTTATTACGGTGTTCTTTAACCTACAGGCCCACAGGGTGCTGCCAGGACAGGGAGTGAAAGTAGACGGCTCTTCTTTGAAAGGATCAACCCCTGCAGGTCAAGGCTGGGCTATGGGATGCGGATACATTTCGCTGAGATAGAAGGAAATGAACAGGCAGGATTGAATTCCCGACACCACTTTCCAACCTTTCCTATATGGGACCTTGTGCCTCAACATCTATAGTGTGTTAGCCAGCTGAGTACTCTGTAGACTGTTCTGAGGAGTCATAGCGAGGAATACAGGAAAGTGTCTATTTGGAGGGTTAATGTCTCTTTGGCATCTCACCAAGAATAAGGAGGATGGGTGGGGGTCTTTTAGACCTGTGTTCGAAAGTCCTGTGCTTAAAGCACCACACATCTTTGAGCACAAGCCTTTGCATAAGCCCACCTAGTGATGCTGCTTAGTTCTGACCATGGCTGTCATCTTGGTTTACAGTCTATGGCGTGGAGCTGCTCCTGAAGACCACTGGACTGGGGCCCGTTGAGTACCTGTCCTCAGGCTGGAACCTGTAAGTGCACGGTGATGTTTTTGAGAGACGTGATAACTGCTGGGTTCAAAAGACCAACTTCTTAGATGAGTTTTTAGGCCTGTAGATAAGGCTGTCAGCAGGCTGTTATAATTCTGCCCTTGGCCTTGTGCATCTTGTTAGGCTGGAGCATCACCAAGTACCTCTTCTCTGCTGAAACACGAATGATAAATCATTGTCCTTATTTTATTTTATTTTATTTTCAGCTTTGACTTCTCAGTCACCCTGTTTGCATTTTTGGGGCTCATGGCACTGGCGTTTAACATGGAGCCGTTCTACTTCATTGTGGTTTTGCGACCCCTTCAGCTGCTGAGGTGAGACAGGAAGGCTGGGGGGGGGGGGGGCGCGTTACAGAGAGCAGGTGGGGAGAAAACAGCCAGGCTTGTTTTCCATCAATCCAGCTGGGGACCGAGCTCCTCACCAGGAGAGGGCAAGGATTGCTCTGTGGGTACGTGACCATGGCAAACAGGAATTGCGTGGGGTAATGAGATTAGCCAGAGTTATCAAAATGAATGATAACAAAAACTTGGGATGGGATATGAAACCCCGTGCTTTGGAGCTTAAGCTGATCTCTAATAGAGATCAAGGGATTTACTGGGGGCAGATTATCCTGTGTCTGCCTTCGTGGGGTTCTTACACCTCCTCTAAATTGTCTGATGCTGTTCAGAGAAAAGCTTTTCTGTCAGGGTGACACAGTCTGAGCCAGTTTAATAATTTCCATTGAATTACCAGAAATTACAGTTTTCAAAGGATGTTGCTTTCTAGGGTGAAGTACAACCCTGCTCTAACTGCTTCTTGCACTTTAAGCAAGACTGTGGCCTGTAACCTCTCTGCAGCTCAGTAAGATGGGTCTGATTAACCCTCTCATTTCGAGGCTGTTAGAGGTACCTTCACCTTTGCAGAATGCTGAGAGTCATAGGGGGATGGCATTTGAGGCAAAATGTTGTTTTGTTAAAAACAAGCTAATGCAATTTAGCTCTTCAGTGAGGATTTAAAGAACACTTTATGATACTCAAGGGGGGGGAAAAAAATAATGTTTTCTGTGTTGCTCCCTTGCCAAAGACTGTGTTTGGCAGCTGTGTTTCTCTGTAAAGGCTGATGGAGTTGCCAAATCTTAAATTAGCAGGCACAATGCAGTTTTCTTTCATCAGTTTTATTGGGTCATGGGGGAAACACGGAAAAGCTTGTGTCTGAGGAAAGGAGTAACGAATCCTGACCCTGTACACAGGACTAATTTAAGTTCTTACGATTTTTATGGTTTTTTTAAATAGCTATTTATGCATCATGCTTTGTAAAAAGACATAGGCTTTTCCTTGAGATTCCTCAGTCCTGTGAACACTTAGTTGAATGTATCATAAACATTCGGATGGGACAGTGGGATGTTGTTAGGTGAGCAGAGACCACTTGAGCCAGAGCAGATCCTATGAGTTTGGTGTCAGGAACCCTTACTGTTCATTGACTACAGAGGTACAGAGAACCGTGATACTGTATTTCCAACAACGTGAGGAGAGCTGCAGTGTGTAGGTAACTACTGGCTTCTCCTTTCAGGTTATTTAAATTGAAGAAACGCTACAGAAATGTACTGGATACTATGTTTGAGTTGTTCCCCCGGATGGCCAGGTACTAACTTCTTTTTGCATGACGACAGGGAGAGGAGAGTGAAGGTTTAGTGTCTAGGATCAGGGTCAAGGTAGGGACCTGTTAAACCTGCTAAAGGTGTTTATGCTCTGATCTGTCAACAGGTTGTAACTGATTCTTCAGTGTGCTGCAGGGGGTGTTAATCTTCCAGTTTCTTGGAGCAGTAGGTGATAAGCAGCACTCCAGCACCCTGGGCCGCCTCCTGCTTTTGTGTTATAACTAAGAATCGATGCTTGTGTGATTTATCTCCCCCATCCCAGCTTTGGTGAGAGGGGAGGCCCATCTGGGAGGAACATTAACATGAATATACTAGTGCTTAGTACAGCCACTTGAGCATTATTGTGAAATGGTGGGGAAGAAGGAGCTTGGGGTTTGAGTGGGGCATCCTCAGACCTCATTCCCTCGAGGGCGGTCTGAGCAGAGTGTGTTAGCTAGAGAATGCTGTTCTTGGCACAGTCCCTGCAGCCAAGGACGTGGAGAGGGCAGAAACAGTGTGTGTTGTTCTTTGTTAAAGAAAGTGTGGAGGGACGTTTGTTTACCAGAAGAGACAGACTGGGAGGGAATCCAGGCTGCTTTTTAGTTTTTCTCTTCAGTGAGTGGCAAGCTCCTTGTCCAAGGACTTCTTGAATGAGGGCAGGCGAAGAACTGCAGAGCCATAGCGGCAGGGAGGGTGGTCTGGGGTTTTCAGTGCTGCTTCCCATCCGCTGGAAATGCCTTCCAGAGCAACCAGCCTGTGTCTGTGTTTCCCTGCCTTAGCAACTCTTCAGTAGCACAGTACTCTTTCTGTTTTTTGCCCCCAGCCTGGGTTTAACCCTGCTGATCTTCTACTATTGCTTTGCCATTGTTGGCATGGAGTTCTTTGCTGGCGTGGTCTACCCGAACTGCTGCAAGTGAGTACCACGTACCCGTCCCCCTCTGCAGTGGTTTTGGTACAGAGCCAGTAGCAGTGAGCTCTGGCAGCTCTGTCTCCCTGTGGAGCAGGGGCCAGAGAATGGGTCTGAGTGGGGGTCTGCAGCTAAGGCAACGTGCTGTGAAAATCTAGGAGACACTTCACTTGGCTAGGTAAGATCGGATGAAATGACTTTTGCATTGCATTTGGAAAGGCAGAGATTTTTGTGGTAGGGGTGGCTGGCTTTAACGAGTTCTGTAACTTGCCTCAGGTAGCTGCACTGGGAGGACAACTTCATGGTACCATGGCTGGAAACTCTTGTAACATCTGCTTTAGAGTGAAGTCCAGATTTTTATCTTGGCGATGCCAGAGTTGCTTGGCCAGACCTGTTACATATTTAGGCCTTACTTTGTAACACAATAAATTCACCCATTCTTGGAAGCTAAGCTGTCCTGTCCTGTGCCCTTTTCATCTTAAATGGTGGCAGACCACTTGGAAATGCCAAGCTTTAAGGGTGTGAGCCAAGGAGTCTAAATCAAACACTCAGTTTCCCTGGTATATTTGCTGAATGATTAGAAAGACACCATGTGCTCCCTGGGCTTGTGCTGAGCTATGAAGAGAGAAGCTTTCTTTCAGAGAAAATTGCAAGTGTTGGCCAAGAGGTAGAAACTGCCACTCTGCTCACCACCTTCCCAGTGTTTCGGTATTTATAACCCTTGGCATTTTCCTTGCTTTTCTAGTCTCTTCTCATTCTTTGTCCTGATTTCTCCAACCAGCACAAGCACGGTCGCAGATTCCTACCGCTGGGTGAATCATACAGTTGGCAACAAGACGGTTGTGGAAGAAGGTTATTACTATCTCAACAACTTTGACAACATTTTGAACAGCTTTGGTAAGGGCAGTTTCATCCGTAGCAAAAACTATTCCTTAGTGCATCTGTGTTCCTGCAGAGCTGGACAGCAGGACTGTAATAATGCTCATGTAAGCCTGGGACTCTCCCGTTGAGTCCTACTAACGCACCTCAAACGCTCAGCATCCTGCTCTCTCTGTCTGGAGAGCTCCACCTGACTAACTGTGCCATGTCTGTTTTGCAAGGTAAGCAGAAGTCTCTCAAAAGCCAGTGTGAAGCCAGCAGATCTGTTCTGACTGGTGATCAGACCAGACTTCCAGAGATGTTTGAGGACGTTAAGTCACTACCCTTCTAAAGAACCAATACTGATGCTAATATATTTCTTTAAACCCACTGATTTTTCTTAACGTGTGAGGAGAGATGCTTATCTCGTGGTGATTTCAGAGGTCTCCACGCTCTCTGGTGGAAGGAGTCCGGTCTGTTTCTGATTCTTTTAAGAAATATAGATTAAGCCATGCTTCTGGTTCTGTGGGTCTACCCCCTTTGTCTGAAGTAATTGCAGTAATGAAGGTCTGCATTCTGTCTCTGGATCTGCTGGCTTTATTGAAACTTTGGTATCTTGCTTCAGTCTTTCCCATCAAATATTTTGTCTAAGAATCACTGTAAAGTAGGTCAGGGTGGATAAAGGAATTGTCTGTATTTTTTCTCCCACTTGTATGCAGTCACGCTGTTTGAGCTGACAGTTGTCAACGACTGGTACATCATCATGGTAAGTAAAGCTCAGCTACCATGTGTGTATAGACAGCACAGACTCTGCCAGTTGAGCTAGATCTTCTGTGCCTCCACTGCTTTCTTCTGATGATTGGAGATGGGCCCAACGTTGTCACTTGTTGTTGCCAGATATCTTTTGGTCCTGATGGCATTTGACCTTTGACATGCTGCTGGGCATGTTTTCTTGTGAATCTTGACTGGCCTTCAGGCCTTCAGGTTTCGCAGCCTAGACAAACGGAGTCACTGTATTCCAGCTTGTCACCTGCTGTTCAAACTATGTTCTCATAGCAGCAATGGCTTTTAAACCCACAAACTTTAAATGTTGTGTATAGGAAACTCTCCTTTTAGCTTGAGAGGCAGATTAGCTGCAAGGACCAGCTGGGGCATTGAGCACTGCACAGGCAGTCCCTGAGGCTAACTGTGGAGCCATGAATGAGAGAGAGAGATACCATTTATGCTGCTTTATGTCTGTTGGCAAGCAGTTAACAGCAGATTTTTCCTTCTTTTGTGCACTACTGACTTCTTGCCTTTCCTCTTTAGGAAGGGGTGACATCCCAAACCACTCACTGGAGCCGTCTTTACTTCATGATCTTCTATATTGTGACCATGGTAGGTTTCTGGATGTGTTTCATGCATCAGATAGTGGGGATGGGGAGGGCAGACAGCTTTTACTGTGTTCCAGAAGGAGCTTCCATGCCTAAATGAGGACAACTTTGTTGTTGTGCATAAATGTCTTCCAGAAACAGGTGTGAGTCCATATCACTTGCAGAAAGTTGAATTTATGGGCATCAACAGAGCTGATGCCACACAAACCTGGCCTGGGGTAAGGACTAGGGCAGCACAAGAGCTCTGTTCTGTCCCCATTGTGGCAGACTGTTGGCAGTTTACTCACAGGTGGATGTGTGGTGTGTGCATCCCCTCTGCCGTGGAGGAGCTGGGGAGCATAGACTTGAAGCACAGATAAAATGCTGAGTTTCTGGTTGAACTGGGCTGGAAGAATCCCCCAGCAGCAGCCTCTTGACCTCTTCTGTTCATGTCCTCCCAGGTGGTGATGACAATCATTGTGGCTTTTATTCTGGATGCTTTCGTCTTCCGCATGAACTACACTCGGAAGAACCAAGATTCAGAAGGTCAGAACTGAGGACTGGTTGACCTACAATATTTTGTCTTCTCTCCCTGATGTCTTATGTCTGTAGGAGAGAGTGGGACTAGCCAGCAAGACCAGATTTTTTGTTGTTGTTTATTTTTTAGCCTTATTTCCTAAGCTAATTCTTGCACTTTTGTGTGATATTTTGGTCTGGCCTTTCTGCCTTGCCCCTCATCTCTCCCCCAGCACTCCCCAAAAAGTAAGTGCGTGTGTGTGTATGTATGTATGGGGGGGAGGTGTTTATATATAGAGGGATGGGTGGGTGTGTGCACATGTGTTTGTGTATAAACTTCAACTACCTGAGCCATTTCAACCAAATTGCTTGAAGATAGGAAGTCTGCATACATTTCATTAAAGAAATGTAGGAAACTTTACAGCAATGATGTAGCAAAGTTCAACAAGAGACTTTACAAGAAGGGATTTTTTTTTTTTCTTTAAAACCAGTTTCCCTTCCTCACTAATACCCTCACTGGCACCAGCACATGTCTCAGAGTGGCTTGTTCAGCATTCAGGCACCAAAACACTGGATCCAAGTGGTGTGCCAGCTCTCTTTACCGTGACATGGAGGACAATGGACACTGCCTATCCAGTTCGGTTCTTTCCACATCTCCCAGTTGTACTTACTGGTGACTACGTGCTGGTTTTGGATGTGCATTTGGGTACTCTTTAGGAACTGACAGGGACTGGTTTCTCCATCTCGTCACCCCTGTGAGTCATCAGTTTTACTCACTGTCCTTGTCTCCTGAGCTGGATGTCTGAAGCTGCATGTAGCTTCATGACCTGCTAATTTAGGTGCCATAAACACATTAATCTCCTACAGCCCTTCTCTGGCTATTCCTTTGGGTCATCTACACCCAGACTTTTCTATTCATTCTCCATGAAGACTACTCTTAATAACTCTTTACACTCCTCTGCAGGAAGGAGTTACAGCTACTGCACTCATATATTTCATACCAGAGAATCTTCCCCACAGAAACGTGATGAAGGCCCCAGCCACAGGAGTAGCTTTGATCAGCCTCTCATCTTTCTGAGGTGCCAGAAGATCAAATTTGTGTGGCTCAGGCCTGTAGGAGCCAGGAGTTGTTAGTTACAGAAACACTTTTCATCGTGATCCCTGCTGCACCCAGTTTGAAGGGTGCGGTGAAAGACGCTTGTTAGCACTGAACTCCCAAGTTGTTGAAGGTCAAAAGGCAGCAATTTCTGTGTAATTATTTGCTTTGCTAGTTAATTCACAGGCAAGCAAAAAGCTACAAGATTTTTGTATTATTTTTTTTTAAGATATTGAGCCTGATGTTTTAAAAAGCTGAGATGCTTGCTAGCCCTACACACTAGCTAACTTATTTGGGGGGACAAGGACATGTACGTTCTAGTCACAAAAGTAGGTACAGACTGTGCCTGACATCTGGCTTGGTCCTGTGTGCTGTTAAGCTTTGCCTTCCAGGCTTATCATAGTGGCTGATGAAACAACGTTCACCTTGGAGACTTTTTTTTTCTCTTTTTTTCTTGCTTTTCCAGAAGACAACGGCATTGTACTGGAGAAGGAGATCTCCAAGGAGGAAGTGGTTGGCATAATTGAGCTGTACAAGCGGAGTTCAGCTGCTGCTGAAACAGCTCAGCTGCAGAAGATCGTTTTGCAGATGGACAAATATGGGGTAAGAGGAAATGCTTACTGCAAGTTCTCAGCTTTGGGGGAGGAAAGTCCACGATAGCCTTTTTGCTATCTTAAGAGAGAAGAAGCTGCATGTGTCTTTGTAATATTGAGAGCTGAGCTACTGGAGGGGCTCTGCAGCACTGGCACAAAGTTTAGCTGCTCTAGAAAAGTAGCAGCTTAATTTCCCCTGCACTCTGAATAGCCCTGACAAAGGCTAGCTGCTATGGCCTGCAAACTTTGCTGTCCTCACCCAGTACTGGCTGGAAAAAAGTGTATTTTTCTCCAAGGAAGCCAGTGTCTTATAATTCTCCTGCCTCTCTCTGTGCCCTCCATATGCTTAGGCTTGGACAGTCCTGAAACATTATGCAGCAGTATGATGGTATCGATTCCAAACACCAGGCTTCCTTTCTCCATGGTGCTGCTTACATTTTCATTCTAAAATAGGATGGACAATTGGGAAAATGAGCTGACCTGGGTAACTGCTCTTGTCTCAGAACTGTTGTCTCATGCATCTGGGAAGAGCTTGAGTGGTTGTTTTAATAATAGCCATTATATTCTTGTATTGCCACTACAAAGTACAAGTGCTACAGTCTCTTAGGCAACCTTTATTTGCTTTGGTTGGCTTGGTAGTTATAGGCTGAGCTCTTGTTCCCACAGACAAAATTCAGAATAGCAGTGATGATACCAATCAGAAGCGGTTTTCAAGACAATAAACCGAAGGAGGATGCTGTCCTCAGCCTTGCAATGATGATGCCAGACCTGAGGTTTCTTTTGCTTCTCAGTCTTGTTCATATAGCTCATGTGGTCAGAGTAATTCAGACTTCTCTGCTTACATGATTTAAGAAGTCCAGGCCCATGGAGTAAATGATCTGGACAAGTGGGACAAGATCTTATTTGGAAGCTTGGGTTTGAGCCTTGTTCCAGGCACTGATGTTATGTTCATCTGACTAAATTAAGCACCACTGACAGATGCATCCATCCAAGCTACAGCTCCCTCTGTAGTCTCTGGGGATCTGGTCGGTGTGATTTGTCTCAGCCTGCAGTAGATGCCAACATTTGTTTAGGTGATGTGCACCCTAAAATTTCTTTTCTCCATGACAACAGAAGGAGCCCAAGATAGCCCGAGCTCATCAGTGAATGATGAGTGTCTGCTGGAAGGATGCCTGAAGTTCCAGGGACTGATCCTGTGAGCTGCTCAGTGACTGATCAATGTCTTTTTTTTGTTGTTTTTTCCTCCCCCTCCCTCCAACTCTAGCAAATGTCAACACTGTTTCTGGGACGCAGATCAAGGACCAAGAGTGATTTGAGTATGAAGATGTATGAGGAGGAGATTCAGGTATGTAGGCCCAAGTTGGAAATACCAGCAAGTCTCTCTGGTGAGCAGAACATCGCCTAGAATAACAAACCATCCTTTTAAACACCGGAGGCCTTCTTCCTCCAAGTCCCAGGCAGCCGTGTGCTCTGTGAGAAGGTTGGGCAGTAGATGAAGTGCACTTTAGATTGATCCATTCTTGCAGTCAGGGACTTTCTTAAACCACAGAGCATGTCAGAGCCTCCTCAGCGGGTCCGGGTACCGGCTGTGCAGGTGTGAGTCACAGTAACACGCTCTTGGTGCACACGTGGCTGAGCTTACCTAGACTCACCGCGCTGGACTTGTTGGCCAGGGCTAGGAGCACATGCGTGGTGCATTTCTGGGGCTTGGCTGCTGGACACTAATTTGTTAAGCCACTGGAATGTGATTGTGTTTGAGCTTGGGTGTGTCTGTCTGACACAGAAACCCAAGTGCTCTCCCAAGCAGAGTGCTGCCTGGTGTGAGCGATGCCGCCTGGTTTTCCTTCAGAACAGCAGGCTAGCAAAGATGGGAAGCATTTCAGTCAACTGATTATCTGGAATGTTTAGGGCTTTTCTGCTAGTGCTCTTTGTAGTCAGGAGCTTTATGCCATAGATTTGGTCACTGTAGTGACTGCCAAACATTAATCTCCAGGCTCGAGGGGTCATGGGCTATTATAATGTTTAGTACTGGAAAGCATTAATCTTGTAACAATTTGAATCTGTCCTTTGCCCCTTGGGCAGCTGGCTTGGGGATGACTCTTCAGTCCCCCTAACAAAACATGAGCATGTTATTTACCATGGAGCCAGGTGGAAATCTGCAGAGAAGCTCCCTGCCTGTTCTGCTTCATCTCCTATTCAGGGATGTGACATACTGTGACACCCTGGGCACTGCCCAGGATTGGGAGCAGCTCTGCAAATCCCAAATGTCACGGGGTCATCAGTACTGGAGTTCTAGATGTTCAGGAGGGACGTTCTGAGAGAGGAATGGTTTCTTGCCCAGGTTTGTCAGTTCAGCCAACTGTAGCTGAGCCATAGCTGGTACTTCTTGCTTGAACTGTGGGTGGCAAGGTCTCGGTGCATCCATCACAGCCATGCTGCAGTTAACCAGGTGTTCCAGGAGGTTAGGCTACATCCAGGGCTTTGGAAAGAGTCCCTCTGTGCCTGAGCAACCGTGCCCTCATGTAGCAGAGCAGCCGAAGGCTCTGCCCTTCGGGGTCCTGCTGGGGGGGCTGTGAGGCCAGTGTGGGGCAGAGCCTGATCTCTGTGTGTTTGATCTCCTGTTGCAGGAATGGTATGAGGAGCATTCCAGAAAAGAGGAATCTCAGACACCGTTGCAAGAGCCCGCATCTGCTTCCAACAGCATTCTGAAGCCCCTGAGCCTCCGACAACGCTCCCAGACTGTCATTTAGGCCTAGCTAACACAAGCCATCTTCTATGCAATAACCTAGAGTATTACTTCACAGCGTATATATTGGGATGATGTACATAGATCTGTTCAGTGTACTGTTCAGCTGTAGGGTTTAAATCTCTTCCCCTAGGCAGTGAATTGCTGAAAAACCAGAGGCCCGGGGGACTCTGTGTAAGGCTGCTACACACAGATTGAGCATGACGCCCATGCTTGGCACAGAGTGAGCATCTCGGACAGAACAGAGACCTCCTCCCCCTGAGCCACTTCCCAGGCCCGAGCCTGCTCTTTGTCTTACCACTAACAGACCTTGGGGAAAGGGACGTGTAATCCATTAACAGCAGGAAATGCGCCGAAGCAACCTGCTTAATATTAAAACTTTTGCCCTTTTTGAAAATCTCTTTTGCTTAAAGGGTACAATTGACCTAGGAATAAAAGATCAGGGAGCGAGATTTTGTTTCTTCTCCACCTTCCTTATGCAAAGAAAGGGGAGGTGGCGTGAAATTTCAGCACTTTTGGAAGAGCAGACGGCCTTCCCCCTCCTTTTTGGCACACCTGGATGCACTCCCTGTAGTAGATCCAGCTCTGATTATTGAATTTAGCTGTCCCGGAGCAGTTCTGTGGCAGCTGGAGACAGAACCAAGAGCCAGCATCTCATTGCATTATGACCATAGGCGTGACGGGAGTTTGGGGACAGAAGCTCTTGTCTCTGCTGTAGCTGTCCAGTATCGGCATTGCTGCTGGTCAGTTCTGCCCGTGGTACTGCCTGGGACTGGGACTGCCTCTGGACCCCAAAGCGCCTGGCACTGCTCAGTGAGAGGGGACATTCCGCAGGGTGATGGTGGCTGTTGATTTCTGCCACTTGGCCACTTGCTCTATAAATGGCAAATCTCTGGCTGGTCCTTAGCTCATATAGATGACTGGGAGGAAAAAATGGAAGGTTTTGCAGCTCTGAGCCTGACGTATTTCTGCCTGGTTCTGGGTTAAGGAGAGCTTATGGGCATCAAACAGTACTGCTGGTTGGTCCTCAGCCAGGTTATTGCTTTGTTTATACAGGTGAGCAAGTCCCAGCACAGCAGTGTTGCTCCTCCCCTGCTTTCTCACTCCTGCAGAAATGTTCCTCAGGCTGGCAAATGCTGACTGAGTTGGATCTTAGGAAGATCCACTAAACAGCTTTACTGTTCGCCTGAATTTTGGATGCAGGAGGAGCATGGAAGACAATGATTCTTCTCGTCTGTCTGCTTCTCTACAGCCAGCAAGGAGGCTGCCAGACCTGGTAGCTGAGGGATGGGAAGGAAGGGGGGAAAAAGGATCCCTTCCCAGCTCTGCCACATTTATTCTGTGGTCATGGCAGGTTGTGTCATCACTGGTGTTTCATTGCCTGCAATGTGATGAGAACCGTTCTCTATAAGTCCCCTTTTTTCCCCTCTGTCAGCACAGAAAGTGCTGAGGGCTACAAGTATCTGTCAGCTGGGAGGCTCCTCTCGCCTCTTGCTGTTTGATCTTCTCAGGTTCAGTCTTAAGAGTAGAACTTGCTGGGGAGGCTCTCTCCTTCCTCCAGATGGATCAGGCAGTGGGAGATCTGTGTGCCCATTCCCTTTGTCCCACATCCTTGTTTTTTCCTGGGTGGTCTCACCGCATAGGACAAGGACAGCGGGAGAGGACTGATCCTACCCGGGCAGCTCAGGAGCATTTCCTGGGTGGATGAGACTTTCAGATGTAGGCATGGTGGGAGCATTTGGGCTATGGGATGGAAAGAGCAGGTGAGCAGCTTTCCAGGCAGCATGCACACTAGTATCTGCTCTCAACCCTTGCCAAATTCCCTGGGTGCCTCAGGGCAACTTTTTGTTTCCTTTCTGGGTACCGCAGGTATGAAACTATTTCTGAGCTGAACCATGAAGGACCTTAAAGGGCTGTTTTCCAAACCATAAATTTGACCACAAATTAATGAGCAGTGCAGTTGTTGCTCTTGCAGTTGCTCTGCATGGAGTCACAGCCCGGGAGATTTATCCAGATTAGTCCTGGGGCTGGAGGAGATGTTGTTTATTCTGTTTTAAATTGTGGGCAGGATGAATGAGCATTGTGAAGGTTAAGGAAAAAAAAATGTGGCTGTGTTTAAACTCATTCCCCTACAGCCTGTTTCTCCTTACAGGGCTGTCTGTGACTTTTTTGGGGATGTTTTCTGGGTGTGAAAGGAGTTACAGCTTTAAGCTGCATTGAGGGGGGCACTAACCTGCTTAACATGCAATAACAGGGCTTGTGTCACAGAGATGGGAAATGCTTGGACTGGGGTTCAGGGCTCAGGTGCTGCGTCTGTGGTTTCCTGTTGATCTGCCCCCGTGTACACACTGTGTTAATTATTTTTGTAAACCAAGGAGGGCCACAGTTTACTGCTTCCATATGACTTTGGAAAGAAACAAAGTTTGAGTACGGGGCATCCCCTTCTATTTATCCTCCTCTCCCCAACCTGGCACACAGACTAACGACAGAGACAATCATTTTGTAGGGAGCAAGGGAGGAAGCACGGCAGGATTTTGTATGCTGGCGTTTTGTTTATAAAATGATTTTATGGACATCTGTAAAATGTTCTCTAGATTTTTTTTCAAGCACACTAATAAAACGCATCTTCGGCTTTGTAAAGGCAACTGCTTCCTTTCCTCCTTCCCGTGCCGTTCCAGAAGAGGGGCTCGGCCACAGCTGAAGCATTTCCAGTGTTTGAAGAGCGGTGCCTGCCCTCCCTCTCCAGTGGCAACTGCTTGTGTGGGCATATTCTGCATGCATGCCCTGCTGAACTGCTCTGAATTCTTGTTCCTGGGCATTCGCAAAGCCCAGCTTCCCTTCTGCCCTTCCCCCATCAGGTTTTTTTCCTTCAAGTTGAGATAATGCTTTCAAACTTAGGGTTTTTAGTTATCCCAATGCAATGTTTAAGGTTAGAAGAAGGGAGTTTTTTGACCCTGTACCTCTGTGTTGGTACGTTGGCTGTGGTTTTGATTGCTTTAGCTGTGCTGTGTGTAAGGAAGCAGGGCTTGTCTCCCTGGATGCTGCTGGCTGGTAACTTGTGAGCAGGTTCAGGGCAGAGCCAATAGCTGCAGGCACAGGGAGTGTTATTTTTTTATGCAAGTTCCTTTTTGGTTAGAAAAAGGAGAAACGATCCAGGCCCAGGAGGCAGTGGTACCCCTAAGAAGGGAGCAGGAACCAGGGCTGGTAGTTGTGCTTCTTGCAAAACAGCCCCTCTCTCCCCGTGGAGCAGAAGTGGGGGCATCCATCTGTAACAGCAGTTTGCTTTCTAGCCTGTGCCGTGTGGGCCAGGGATCCGAAGCAGCAGCCCACCCCCTTCCCTTCCCCTGGGACAGACCGTGGGCTGCCCCACCAGTGTTCCCAGCCCAGGGGAGCTGCGTAATGCCCCACGCAGCCCATGCTGGCCCGTGCTGGGAAAGCCATGACGCTGCAGTTCCCAACCGTGCAACTAAATGGCCGAGTCAGGCGCATGTGACTGCTGTTGAGAAATCCAACTGCTGGTAGACCCGGAGGAAACCACTTTCCCCCCCCAGCCCTGGGGAAAACGGCCCTGTGTCAGCCCCCCAGGCCCCTCTGCTGCTGCTGGTGCAGCTCCTGAGAAGCCAAGGATATTCCCTCTCCCCCTCCAAAGGGGTCGTGCTGGCTAAGGGTTGTGTTCCACTAGCGCAGAGCAGGAGAAAACACCCTCGCAGCAAATAACGCAAGTCAAAGTTGGGTTTGGGGGGCATTTTTAATTGCAATTTTTTATTATTTTTTTTTACAGTGCCTAAACCTAGTCTTGCCAGAGGCTAATGCTGTGTACAAACTTCCACATTCTTTCCTACAGCTCTGGCCACCCTAGGAGGAGGAGAAAAGTAGAATCTGAAACTCAGGTTGAAAAACATAGCTTAAAAAAAGCAGGGGAAACCAGCCTCCCTTGGTTTGTTGGGTTTTTTTCCTCCAGCTTTGCTTGCATTAAAACCAAGCGCTGCCCTGAAGCTTTGCCTCACCTTAACCCTGTCTGGCTTTGCCTCTGCTACTATTTCCCACCCAGGGTGCAAACACGTCATGTCATTTGCAGTAACAGACTTGTGCTCAGATCTTCAGTTACCCCATGTAGCACAACTCCCCTAACCCTGTCCCACGGCAGCCAGGATGGAGATGTGGAGGGGAAAGTAAAGTGGTTGAAGAAGTAAAATCTCTCCTGTTGTGACCCTGCCCTCTCCTCTGTCCCTGCTACCGGGTCTGGAGGAAACAGGTCTTCACCTCAGAGCTGCCAGGAGTTAAACACGATTAAACAGAGTGGGGAGAGGACATAGCTAATGACTAACAGCTCCTTTTCCTTTCCCAAAGCACAACCAGCCAGCCCCCTCCAGAAAGCAACAGCCCAGGGCCGTGGTGGCACGTGGTGCCTCCAGCCCTTGTCCCCCTGGCAGAGAGGCCCCAATCCATCAGGAAGGCAGAGGGAGAGAGCCAGGGATGGATGTGCATCTCCTGCCGGCAGCGGGGCTGCTCACACGGTGGAGAGATGGATCACCCTGAACTCGGTCAGCAGGGCCACACAGAGGAAGGCCAGGTAGTAGATGATGAGGCAGATGCCGTACGCCTTGCCCAGCTGGAAGCACTGCGCTGGCACCGACACGAAGGAGAACACCAAGCTCAGCCCCAGGGCCCCAGCGAGGACCCAGACCAGGAGGCTGTCAGGCTCCAGCTGCCGGAGAGATGGGGAGCGATGTGGAGTGACACCAGGGTCCCACAGCCAGCCTGACCCGTGCCATGGTGTCGCTACAGTCCTACCTTTACCACCAGCTGACTGCTTGTCATCTGCAGCAGGCAGCCGAGTCCAACGCCGACCAGGATATCTGGGGCACGTTCAGGATGGAGACACAGCGCAGGAGACCTCGGGGGAGCGACGGAGCTGGCCCCATCCCTCCCACCCTGGGGACAGCCCTCCTCCCTGCCTGCCTGCACCCCATGCCTGTTGCCTGGCCCAAAGCATTGCCTGTTTGTGGTGAATACAACGTGGAGCACCCAAGGAGAGGCTTCAGCTTGGAGTGTGGCACAGCCTTCTCCCCTCCTTCCCTTCAGCAGATCCAAAATCTGCCGGACTCCAGCCCAAACCCCACCCTGCCAGGGCTGGAACAGCAGTGGGGATGGGAAGATGCTGCTGGCTCCATCTCTGCAGCTCCTGTGGTCCACAGCTACCACTCCAGTCCCTCTGCACTGTGTCTGTACCAAGGAGGTTTCCAGCATCCCACGGACTCTGGGATGGATCCTGCCCAGCTTCTTCACAGGGTCCCCCAAGAGCAGGGCGCTCCCTGGGCTGGTGGCGGTGAATTGGAGGCAGTCCCTGCCCCAAGACCACTGCCACCTCCCTTCGGCACCCAAAGGATACTGAAGATGATGCCCCCGAAGCAAGCAGAGAAGGCCATGCGGGGGTAGCCCTGTCGTGCCATGGTGAGGTCGGAGAAGGTGTCTGTGGAAGAAGGGGAGACCTTGGGGGATGCCAGGGGGACAGGTGCACCTGGGTGGCACTGGGGTGCAGCAGAGCCCTTACCGCCAATGCTGTTGCCCCAGGCCAGCAGCGTCAAGCCCAGCACGGTGTTGCTCAGCTGGAAGATGATGCCCAATGTCCGCAAGATGTTCACCAGCTCTGTGGCTGCAGCGTTGATCCACATGGCACTGGCCAGAAACCCAAGGAAGGCAAATACCTGCCAGGAAGAAGGGCAAGCTGGTCCCTGGGAGCATCCCACAGGACCCCGTACACCTCCAGCCAGCCACGTCCCTCCTGCGGACAGTGGGGATCGGGAAGGAGATCCTGACTCCTGCTCTGCCCCCAGGACCCTCAGTCCAGAACAGAGCAGGCTGGGCTGGTTCCCAGTAGGCGTTCAGGGCTGGGGAACACCTTACACAGTGGTACTTGGGTGGCTGCTCGTTGCTTGTGGTGATGAAGATGATGATGGCCAGGACAGAGCCAACCAGTATGACCAGTCCCCAGACTGGGAAGACACCCTGGATCTGGTACAGCCCATCTGCACGTGGTGGGGAGAGGGGGGCATCAGAGCAGCCCTGCAGGCACCATGTGAGCTGGGCAGGATCCGACCAGGCTCATAGTATGAGGTAAAGCCTCGTCCCCCAGAGCCACCTTTACCCTAAGCCCTCGCAGGCTGGCTCCCCTCTGTGCCTCAGTTTCCCCAGGCAGGCCAGGCCTGTCCCATTTTTCCCCCCCCAAGACCTGGATACTGGGGGCCCCAAACCCACCACCCCTGTGGGGAGGGGACGGACCCATCCAGCTCCCCAGCTTGGCTTTTCACTGGCTCATCCTCCCCTCTCCAGAACGGGCTGCCAGGTCCAAAGGGCTCCTGCTGTCCCCAGAGCTTTGGTGGCCATCTCAGTCCTGTCCCCTCCTGGGTGTCCGGGGCTGCCCCAGGCTTACAGGCACCCGACTTCAGGGTGAGGACGCAGAGCAGGGGGCTGGTGAGGATGTGCAGGCAGTTGAGGGGTCTCTTCCAGTTCAGGTCGTCCTTGTCAGGGTCCACAACAGGAACAGTGAGCAGCAGCACCAGCTCCACAGGCACCTGGGAGGAGCATCCATGAGCAGCGATGGGGGGACCACCATGGTGGGACACCCCAGGAGGTGCCCCATCCCTCAGCCCACCTGCTCTTGTCCCCCTGTCCCCATTGCAAAGCCCAAGGGTGACACAGCCCCAGGGGCCAGCAGGGAAGGGGACACCCCATGCGGGGGTTCCTCCCAGCTCATGTTCCCCCCCTACTCACCCTGAAAATCTTGAAGAGCCGCCAGTACCAGGGCTTCCTCCTCCACTTGCGGTAGTCCAAGGGGCTGAGGGCAGTGGTGAGGATGCGCAAGGAGGTCTCCTGGGAGGGGAGCAGGGGCCGGTACTCCTCACCTGTGAGGGGCCATGGTGGCTGAGCGGGGCAAGGGGCTCCCTGCCCCTCCTGGCCCTTCCAGCATGGGGCTGTGGTCACTTGTATGGCCCCTGGGAGATCCACTGGCCCCAGAGTAGCACCCAACTATGGCCACCCCGTGAGCCCAGTGACACGTGCAGAGGACTGGGGGTCCCTGGGACCCCCCAGGATAAAGTGGAGCCAGCCCCAAGCCCACCAGGAGCAACATACCATAGTCTCCGCTGTTTGTGCCCGAGGACTCCTGCTCTTCGGCATCTGTCAGCATCTCTGGAGGAAGGAGAAGGGGGGCAGTGGAGGGAGACCCCAGCATGCTGGGGGGTCCCATCAGCACAGCTAGGCGGCCCTTACCTGGCTCCCAAGGTCTGGGGGGGGGCAGCCCTTCCCCACGCTGCCGCCGGTGAATCCAGGTGCAGAGCACCACGGTGAAGACGTAGAAGACATACAGCCCCAAGTAACCTGGGACAGGGGGGAACGATGAGGAGTTACAGCACCCCCCAGGCTGCTCCCACCACCCCCTCGGCCCCCTGCTCCTGTGGCACTCACCCAGAGCCTCCCCCAGCGTGATCCTGCCGAAGTAGAGGACCATGAAGGTGAGGAAGACAGCCACCATGTAGAAGATGACATCCCTGAGGAAGGGCCTGGAGGCGGCTGTGAAGGGCTTGACCAGGGCGATGCCCCCGGCCACCACCGTGGTCACAAACACACCGGCACCTGCCAATGCAACAGGTCCTGCTCAGGGGGGGAACATCCTACAGCTCCACCACGTTCTCCCCACCCATCGCCCCCCCAAGCCAGCAGCCCCCAGGGAGGAGCTGGCAGCAGGGATCTCCTTACCAAAGACAGCCCCGATGGCCAGCCCCGCTGTCCGGGGGTCGGAGAAGGCCACCACGGCACTGAAGACATCTGGCGCCCCATTGCCAAAGGCCAGGAATGTGACACCATGGAGAGGGGATGTCAAGGAAAAGACCTGGTGGCTTCCCCCCAGGATGCAGGGTGCCTGCCTGGCTCTGGTGCCATGGGGCTCCCTCCAGGTGCCTCTGTGGCACGGTGCTGAAGGGACACAAAGTGACCCCGTCACAGCCACCTCTCCTGCTCCATCCCTGCATCCCCCCGCCCTGCCCAAGGTCCCCTGTGACCCGCCAAGGATACTGCCACGTTGTGAGACAGCTTCAGGTTGGTGGAGATGGCCGATAAGTTGGGGCAGAAGCTGGAAGGGCAGAGGAAGCAGAGAGGGGTGACGGGGCTGCTCCACGACCACGGGGCTCCTCGCTCACCCCAGGGACTGTCCCCTCCTCCGCAGAGCTACTCACAACTTCTCCGCCGTCACGCCCAGGATGATGAACAGGTACAGGAGCCACAGAGCCTGTGGGGTCAGGGGTGGCAGAGAGAGGGGTCGGTGGGGTCCCCATCCCTCACCCCCAAAGTGGAGCATCCCCCAGCAGCAGCACCCCTGCTCCCATCCTTACATAGAGGGTGACGGCCAGGGGGAGCAGCCGGGGGGGGAAGACACAGAAGACCCCCTCGAGGTAGTTGAGGAAGCCGCCCTCCAGCCGGCAGTCAGGGTTGCTCCGGATGAAGCGGCACCACTCAGAGCTGTTGTGTTTCCGCACCTCCCAGCACTGCGGGACAGAGCGTGGGGTGCTCAGCTGGGCACCCCAAGCCCCGTCCCCCACCCCAAGCACCCACCCCCCTCCAGCGAGGGCTGCCATCGGGCACCCTGCAGGCAATGCTGCCCCTCTGCCCGGCTGCTGCCAGTAGGTCGCTGTCATCCCTGCCTCAGTTTCCCCATCTGTGCTACCTATGCATGGGTCAAGGGCTGTGCCAGGAGCAGTGGGGGTGCAAGCCCTTGTCCCCATCCCTGTCCCCTGCAGCCCCACACCACCCCACACCCAGCCCCAGCCATGGGAAGGTGCCGGCCTGGCAGGCGGCAAGGTTTTTGGAGCACAAAACCAGCAGTGGAGGAAATACTGGTGTGATCCCAGCTGCGATGGCAGGGACGGGGGAAGCAGGGATGGGATGGGACCCCACCACCCCAGCGACACCCACATCCCTCCCGCCACTCCCCCAAAGCCCACTGCAGACCCCACACTCACATCCAGGCCCCGGCCGTGGCTCAGAGCATCCCCCCCAGGAGAGATCGTGTGCCCCAGGTCCAGCAGCAGTGGGGTCCCGGCTGCCTGTGCCCCGCTGGCCCCCGCCAGGCTGAGCACCCCGGCTGGCCCCATGGCACCCTGCCCTACAGCGGGGGGCACCTACCGCTGGCAGCGACCCCCGGGGAGAGGGAGTGGGGACAGCTCCCGAGCCCCCATCCCACGTTCCCCAGGCAGGGCAGATAAGGGTTTAACAATAAATAATAAAAAATTAAAATAGTAATAATATTAATAAAGATAACGAGGGAAGGCACAGCAGCCCGCGGTCAGGCGCCGCCGTGCCACGTCCTCGCTGGAGGGCTCAGCCCCGGGGTCACCCCGAGCCCCTCCGGAGCAAAGCTGGGGGGGGGGGGGGCGGGGGGAGCGGCACCGACACCCCACGGGGGACCAGGGGACGCGCGGGGCAGCCCCAGGCCAGGGAGGGGACGGGGAGACCCCGATGCGGGTGGGGATGGGGACCGCGCAGTGGGTGGGGGGTCCCGGAGCGGGAGATGCTGGGGGGAGCCGGGGATCCCACCCGCCCCGCGGCCCCACCGTGGCGGCGCGGCCCCACCGCTGTGCGTGGGCAGCTGATCCCCTCCGCTCCCCCGCCTCTTAAAGGGGCCGCCACCCTCCGCTCTTAAAGCGACAGCGCCATTTTTTCACGCGTGGCCCGCAGGGTGCCTGCCAGAGCTGGGGGGGGGGGGGGGAAGGTCCCTGCCCCGTCCCCCTCTCACCACCCCCGTCCCTCCACATCCCAGTGCCGGTGGGCTGCGGCAGGGCGGGACTGGACACCCACCCTGGGTGCTGTGCCCACCTAGCCCCTCTGTGGGGTGACCCTCTGAGGCCGGGCAAGCTCAGCACAGGCAGGGCCAGGGATGCTGTCCTTCCCGGGGGGGAGCAGCACGCCGTGCCCACGGAGCTGCACAGCCCCCCGTGCCAGTGGCCCCACGACCCCGCGGAGGGGCCTGTGCTGCTGCTGGTGTCCCTCTCTGCAGGGAGCTATGGCCGGTGTACCCTGCTCTGGGACACCCTGCTGCCCCCGGCCCCAGCTGCCCCTGCCCCACGCAAGCCCCCGCCTGGGGTTTTGGGGGAGAGTGCAGCAGGCTGGCCCCCAGGGACTGGAGCTGCTGGGGGACCATGGCTGCTGGGGGACCGTGACTGCCTGTGCGGCCCCAAGGGCCCAACAGGACTAAAGGGGCCGTTTCCCACCCTGGCCAGATTCCCACCGAAGTCACACACTGCTCTTCTCCCCAGGAGACGGGAATGGAAGGAAAATACAGACCCAAGGGCAGTGCCCAGCTCGGGGCGTCTCCAACGGGAGCCCAGGTCCAGCCTGGCACCCAAAGGACAGTGGCACCCACTAGCCACCAGCCCTGGCCATCGCCCCTGGCCATCGCCCGCCCCCCCGGCAGCGCTGCTCTCCTCTCCACTGGCTTTTTGGAGTTTGGGCCAAATTTTGGTGGCTGCCATGTGGCCTGGGTCCCTGCCCAGCAGTGCTCTGTGCCCCCCCTTGGCTTTGGCGTGTGGCCGGGTCTGGGTGCCTGCCGTGGTCTTGCACAGGGAGCCGGGACACATGGGCACTGGGCAGTACTGGAGAATTAACCAGCAGCAACTGGGAGCTGATGGGGCATGCTGGGCCATGCCACGTGCCCATGCCAGCGGTGCCTTTGGGGTGCTGCCCCGCCCAGAATAGCTCCAGGCATGTGGCACCTTTTCCAGCTCCAGGATGATCCAATAAAGGGCATTACCAGTGCCCTCCCCAGCGGGCACGGGGACATGCTCCGGCAGCACCCCTACTCCAGCAGCACCCCCACCCCGGCAGCGCCCAGCCAAGCCCCCAGTGCTCCCCAGGCATCCCAGTTCAGTGTGAGCTCCGGAGCTTTGGGGTACAGCTCTGTCCCACCTTGTGCTACCGGGTGCCAGGCCTCAGGCAGGCGGCTGTGGTGGCACTCGGGGTAACACCAAGCGGGGAACAATATCAGACCGGGCCATGGGGACTTTGAGCACCCCACGATGATGTTACCACCGCGGGGGGGGGGGCTCCCAGCCCTCTGCCCCCGCCCAGCCGGGCCACCCAGTGCTCGGGGGGGCTTTGTCCAGCGGAGTGGGGGGTGCACAAGCCGCGGCTGCGGCGGCGCTGGGCCGGCGGGCGGGCACCCACAGCCCCCTGAGGCACTGGCGGGGCCCAGCTGCAGCGGGGGGGGCACCGGGGCCGGTGGCGGGGCTGCGGGACCCCCCCGCCGGGAGGGCGGACGGACGCCGCGGGGGCGCAGCCCCGCCCCCGCCCCGCCCCTCGGCCCCGCCCCTAGGCCTCGGCCCCGCCCCTGGCCCCGGCCCCGCCCCTCCGCCCCGGCCAGCCCCTCCGCCCCGGCCCCGCCATGGCGGCGCTGCGGGCGGTGTTGGTGGCCGCGCTGGCCGCGGCACTGGCCCCGGTAGCCCCGGTCCGCGCAGCCCCCGCCGCCGTCCCGCCGCCCCGTAACGTCTCGGTGCTGCTGGAGCCCGGGTCGGGGCGGCTCCGCGTCCTGCCCGGCCGCCACCCCGCCGCCGTTGCCTGGGCCAGCCTGGATGACCGTATCCCCGCCGTCGGGTAGGGGCGCCGGGCGGGGACCGGGGCGGGCGGGGGCCTCGGGGGAGCCGTCCCGGCCATGTCCCACCCGTGTCCCACCCGTGCCCCTGTCCCCCCAGCTGGGCCTTCCTGGAGGTGGCCACCAACGCCTCGTACAGCGACAGCCTGCAGGCCTACGCCGCCGGGCTGGCCGAGGCCGCCGTCTCGGAGCAGGTGAGGGGCGACCCCGCCGCGCCCGGGGGCCCGAGGGGCGCGACCCCCGCCCCGCCGGTGACACCGCGGCCGTGTCCCCCAGCTGATGTACATGCACTGGATGAACACCATGGTGGGCTACTGCGGCCCCTTCAAGTACCAGAGCGAGTACTGCGAGAGGCTGCGCGGCTACCTGGAGGCCAACCTGGGCTGGATGGAGGAGCAGATGGGCAAGGGGGAGGACCCCCAGTACTGGCACCAGGTGAGGGTGGGGGACCCCACCTAGGGGGACCCCCCCTGGGCTAATGGGGGCTTTAATCAAGAAGAAGGGACAGGGCAGCGAGGGATGCCCAAAGTCCTGGCCGGGCTCCAGGCGGGATGACAGGGATGTGGCCGCCGTGGATCCTCCTCTCCTGGGCCACCAGAGGTGACTCATGGCTTGCCCCCCACCAGAGCCTCACGTGCCGCTGTCAGGGGGCACGGTGGGTGGCTCGGGGTGTGTGTCCCCAGCCACTGGTGCTGAGTCACGGCCCCGCTGACAGGCTGACAGTGACCCTTCCCCCAGGGTGACGCTTCCCCCCCTGCCCTGCAGCCGTGCTGGGACCCACCAGCTCTGCTGCGTACCCCGGGGGAAGAGCCCCTCTTCCCCGCAGGAGCTGGGTGCCAGCTCTGTCCCCTGTCCCCGCAGGTGCGCCTGGCCCTGCTGCAGCTGAAGGGGCTGGAGGACAGCTACAACGGGCGCCTGGACTTCCCCCGGGGCAGGTTCACCCTGGCGCCCTTTGGCTTCCTGTAAGCTCCTTCTGGGAGGTGATGCAGGGTGGGGGGTGGTTGCCCCAGGAGTTGGGGTGCTGCTGCGAGGGGCTGTGAGGGCAATTCCTGGATGTCCAGGGACACCTGGTTCTGCTCCTAGTCACCCTCACCCACCTTGTCTGGGCACTTGTCCTCTGCTGCTGGGGCAGGATGGAGCCGAGGCAGGTTCTCCTCCTCCCTAGCACCATGGGCTGGGTGGTGGATCCCCCCCCAAGGCCCGCTGCAGCCCCCTGCCTCAGTTTCCCCAGTACTGTGTTCACCCTTTCCTCCCTGCTCCGGTGCTCCCGGCACCAGCACCTACACTGGGGTCAATGGAGAAACACCCTCCAGACTGGACCGAGAGATGGGACAGAGAACTCTGAGCCAGCTTGGCTCCTGGGCTGGGGTGTCCCCCACCTGATACCTCGTGTCTTGCTTCCCCCCCCAGCCTGCTACAGTTGGGGGGGTGACCTGGAAGACCTGGAGTCTGCCCTGAACCGCTCCTCCCCGCAGCGTGTCCTGGGCTCGGGCTCCTGCTCTGCCCTCCTGAAGCTGCTGCCGGGCCATCGGGATCTCCTGGTCGCCCATGACACCTGGACCTCCTACCAGTCCATGCTGCGCATCATCAAGAAGTACACGCTGCCCTTCCGTGCCTCAGCCAGTGGTGCGTGGGCTGGGCTGGGGGGGCTACGTCTGACACCCCACCTCTGATGCTCCCCTGTTTTTTCATCACCCTCTTCCAGGCAATTCTCAGATCCCCGGGAGCATCCAGGTGTTTTCCTCCTACCCCGGCACCATCTTCTCTGGGGATGATTTCTACATCCTCAGCAGTGGGTTGGTGAGTGGGGTCTGGTCCCCGGGGACCCCTCCCCAGCCCCACTGCCCTCCCCATCGCTCCCCTTCCTGCAGGTAGCGCTGGAAACCACCATCGGGAACAACAACCCGGCGCGGTGGAAGTACCTGGACCCACGGGGCAGCGTCCTGGAGTGGCTGAGGAACATTGTGGCCAACCGCCTGGCCCGCAGCGGTCCCGAGTGGGCTGCCATCTTCCGACGGTTCAACAGTGGCACGTAAGCGGGGTGGGATGGGGTGCGGGAATTTGTCCTGGGAAGGTGGGATCAGGTGGAGGGATGCTCTGCGGGCCAGCAGGGATGGGCCAGGGGAGAGGCTGCCTGCCACAGGGATGCTTTCCCCCTTCTCCCTGCCAGGTACAACAACCAGTGGATGGTAGTGGACTATAACGCCTTCACACCAGGCAGAGCAAACCCGCCTCCAGGACTGCTGACTGTGCTGGAGCAGATCCCGTGAGTGGCCCCATTCCCCGCCCGGCCGAGCATCTCCTCCCCCATCCCCATGGATTTGGGAGAGCCCTGAGGGTCCTGTCCACCGTGGTCCAGTGGGTGGGAGTTGGGTGATGGGGATGCAGATGCAGGTGCACTGCCAGTCCGTGGCTAAAGGCTCTCCCGGGATGCTGATGGGTGGCTGGGGTGGGAACCCAGCGGCAAGGACCCCCAGCAGAGCTGCCCCCTCTTCCCAGCATGTGTCCCCCCCACCATCTCCAGTTGATTTTTGCCGTCTGCTCTGACCGATGCTTTTCCTCCTGGCACAGGGGCCTGGTGGTGGCAGCTGATCAGACGGAGCTGCTGTACCAGCAAGGCTACTGGGCCAGCTACAACCTGCCGTGAGCTCCAGCCCACCCCAGCGTGTGCCCTGTACAGGGGGGCAGCTGATGCTGTCCTTGCCCCCCACTCCACTGGGTGCTGACTCGCTGGGTTCCCCCCCACCCCCAGGTACTTCGAGGAGATCTTCAATGCCAGCGGGAACCCAGAGCTGGTTAAGAAATATGGTGACTGGTTCACCTATGACAAGAACCCACGCGCCCAGATCTTCCGCCGGAACCAGACGCTGGTCCATGACCTGGATTCCATGGTCCGCCTGATGAGGTGGGTGCTGGGGACCCCCCAAACCTGGGTGCTCCCCACGCACCCCCGGGGATCACCCTTGGGGGTGATATTTTCCATCATTATAATTGTATTTTTTTCCCCTGCCTCTTCCGTGACTCTGTCTTGGCCACTTTGCAGGTCCAACAACTACCTGCGGGACCCGCTGTCACGGTGCAGGGGCTGTGACCCCCCCCAGAACGCAGAGAACGCCATCTCCGCCCGCTCTGACCTCAACCCCCCCAACGGCACCTACCCTTTCCCTGCCCTGCGCCAGCGCTGCCACGGCGGCACCGACATGAAGGTGGGGGAGCCAGGGCGGCCCTGGAGGGGCTGGGGGGAGCTGGAGGGTCCCCCTTTGGGGGTGCCACCCTTCTGGCAGCTCCCCCCAGGCTGTGTTGCCCCTTCCCCATGCTGACTTGTACTTTTTTTTTTTTTCTCCTCCCTCCCACCCTCCCACCAGGTCACCTCCTCAGGCATGGCCCCCGCCTTCGGGCTGGTGGCCGCCAGCGGTCCTGCCTGGGATGACGTGCCCCCCTTCCGTTGGAGCGCATCCCCATGCAGCACCCTGCTGCACATGGGCCACCCTGACCTCTGGACTTTCCCCCCCATCAAGGTCCGCTGGGACTGAGCGGGTGCCACCGTCCATCTGCAGGCGTCTGTCCTGCTTGGGAGGGATCCCTTATGGGGGGAGCAGCTGGGGGATCGCAGTGCTACCCACTCTCCCCTATCACCCTGGCTTTGGGTGCAAGGGGGGTCCTCTGATCCCCTGGCTCTTCCAGCTTCTGCCTCTTGCCACCGCATCCCTGCGTGCTGGGCGTGCTGCGCAGGGGGCTGTGCCCCCTCCCCCTCAAGGGGCTCCGGCCCTGGGACGCTTCCCTGCCTTCCCTGCGTGCTGACATCTGGTTCGGGGGGCTCTTCCCAGAGAAGGGGCGGTCCTGCGAGGCTGGGGCTCGCCTGCAGGGCGGAGGGGAGTTGAGCTGGTTTGGCTGTGACAAATAAAGCAGTGTGTGTCTGTGCAGCAGGGGTGGTGGCTGTGCTTTGTGCTCTGCTGAGATTCTCTGGTGTCTTGTATAGGGGTTGGGCTTATGCAACACCCACCCCGCCACAATTTAACAGGGTGCTCTCTGCTTCTCCACCACTTCCCACCCTGGTTGGGGGGTGTGCAGCCAGGCTGGCTGGGCTCTTTTGGGGTGCAGGCTGTTAAGGTTTCTCTGCTGCTGCATCAGGCTGGGTACCTGGCGTGGGGTAGAGTTGCTGACTTGGGGGAGCCCTGGGTGTGGGCTGGAGCTGGGAGGTCCCACCGCTCACCCCCCCCACCCCCCCCAGGAGAGGGTGACCGTCCTCACCCCTTTTGTCTTCCCCTCCTCTGCCACCTGTGTTTCCCCCAGCCCCAAAACCCCCGTTGCAAAATCCTCTTACCGCAGCTCCCTTGATCCGCTCTGCCTCGTTAAGAATAACGAGGTCATTACTGGGGGATTAATGAGCTGGTGCTCGGCAGCGCTTTGAAGGTGCCAGGTTCCCACCGGGGCTGGGGGCCCCGGGGGCTGTGCAGGACTGAGTTGTGGCAGGTCTGGGCTTTGGGGTGCTGGCACCCCAAAAACCGGGGTGGGTGCTCTGGACAGGATAGGGTGTCCAAAACCTGCGGTGCTTGGGGGGTGGGAACATTGCAGGGCCTGTGCCCGTGTCCCCGTGGTGTGTGGGCTCCCGGTGCAGGGGGTGCTGCTTGGGGGGGTCCCTGTGCCTCAGTTTCCCCGGGTAGGAGGAGGTCACTGTCACCGAGTGATGGGGCAGTGAGGAGGAACAGGTGCATCGATGCCAAGGGTGGGGCACGCTGGAAACGCAGCAGCGGCTGCGTTGCTGCTTTCCTTTTGTTATTTTCTTAAAAGCAGAAAAACAAACAGAAGTGGTTCAGCGTTGCCCCAGCTGCCAGCAGCCCTTGGCTGAGGCTGTGTCACCCAGGGACCGGGACCAGGGCCAGGGGACCTGACAGGGTGACAGTCTGGCATCACCTTCCCTGGGGCAGGGGTGGAGCCAAAGGGGGGTAGAAGGGGGGACAGGGAGGTGGGTGCAGGGTGGAAAGGGACCCTGGAACACCCCAGGGCTGAGCTGGAACGTAGTGCCCCCACCAAGAGGGTCCCTGGCCTCCTCCCTCTGAGCGGGGGGGGGGCTTCTTGCCCTCCTTCCCCAGCCACCAAGGGTCCCCCCTGGGGCCCATTCCTGTCCCATCCCCAGGGAAGCAATTGCAGCCCCTCTGCCCGCTGCAAGATGGGGGTCACCCCGTGGGACCCCAGGGGAGCTGGAACTTGCGTGCCCCCACCTTGGTGCCTCCATTCAAGACATCCTCCTCATCCCCCACATTTCCAGTCCCCCATGTCCCAAAAGCAAGGTGGCTCAGCGCAGAGGCGCCTGCTCTCTGCAGGCAACACTGTGCCTCTGTGCTGACCCTGCCTGTGCTGTGCACTGTTCACTCTGAAGCCTAATGATGGCGTGAGAAGCAGGGAGTTATTTCGTTGCCACCAAAGGCCAACTCCATCGGGAACAGGGCTGCCCTGGAGCCCGTGCCCTGCTCAGTGCCTGTTGTTAGTGGAGCTCTCAGGGGGGGCTTTGCAGCATAATTTGGGTCAGGGGACTGAAATCCTGTATTCTGGGGTCTGTTTTACTGCTGTCTGCCTGTCAGTGGGGCAGAGCCAGAGGGAGTGGGAGGGTTCCCGGTGCACCTTATTTAGCTGTGCCATGCGTGTGCCAGCTTGTGTGCAGCGGCCCCCCCCTTGGGACCCCCATGGAGCCACCACAGAGCGAGACCGAGATGGACTATGTGCCAAAGCAGCCTCTGCTTCCAGATTTCTCAGGCTGGAGGGACAGAGGACTAGTCTACGGCTGCAGGGCAAGGAGCCAGAGTTGGACCTTCCTCCAGATCCCACCTTCCTCCTCCTCGCCTGCTGGGGACAGAGCCAGCCCGTCGGTGCAGAGGTAGGGCATGTGCTGGGGGGACCCTTACCCTGTGGGATGTCACCAGGGCTAGGTGATGAGGAGCCCTGGGCTGTCCCATAGCAAAGGGGAGGTGTCTCTGTCTGCTTTGCCTGGGGGCTGCTGGAGCCTGGGTCTTGGCCAGGCTCTGGCTGAGTCCCTCCGGGCAGCCCCCCTCTCCAAGGGATGCTCATAGGGCACCTTTGCAACTGTGCGGGTATGTGTTGTGTTCCCCTCCCCTGACCCCCCTGCCTGCAGGGTGCCTGGCTTGGCCAGCCAGAGCTGGGGGGGTTCGTCCCAGGGGGTTTACCCAGCTGGCAGGACCAAGCTCCCCTGGGGACATGCACCTCAGAGGGGGGCTCGGGGCTGCCTCAGGGCAGGGGGCTTGGCAGGGCAGGTGTAGGGGTGTTAGGGCTCGTTTGGAAGGCGATGGGGGGTGTCTCGGTTGTCTGATGACGCTTTGCAACGCACAGGCTGCCCTTGCTGCACCCGGGGTTCGGGTCAAAGGGACAAAGTCCTCGGATCCACTGGGATGTGTTTCTGGCTGGACCCGGCCATTGCCGGTGCCTGTGCCCAGCTGGGGGGGCAAACCCTTGGGGACCCCCAAAGTCATTTGGGAGCTGCCTCACCTCTTCTCCACCCTGTCTCCTGGGGCACCCACACCCCATCTCCTGGGCATGCGAAGTCTGCTGGGACTTGGCTGCCGGTGGCTGTCCCTGCTGGGCCACTCAGCACCATGCCCAGGTCCGCGGCAGGGTGCTTTTGGCATCGATCCAGCCCAGCGGCTGGAAAGCCTCACCGGGCACTGAGCAAGCAGCCAGATCCAGGGCAATGTTCAACTCCTGCCCCTCACCCTGCTGTGTGGCTGGACATCGGCACTCAGGACACCAGCACGTCACCTCTCCCTCCTCTGTCCCCCAAACTGCAGGCGAGGAGCTGGGGACGCACAGCGAGGCCCCACGGCACGCCAGGTAATCCCCTCCATGGGGTGGCCCTGGCTGAGTTAGGGGACAGGGCGTGCAGGGGGCACCTGGGGACACCGGGGGCTTGGGGACCAGGAGTTTGGAGGAGGGGGTGGCCCTGCTTGTCCTGTGGCTCTGGCAGGGAGCCCAGGAGTGATGGAAGGGTCCATCACTGCACCCCAGGGCTCTGTGCTGCTTCCTCCAGGAGCCAGGAGGTGGGGACAGCTTTGTCACTTCCGAGGGGCTCCTGTACCCCATACCACCTGACGTGGGCAGCAGGTCTGCAGGGGGGCAACCTGCGGGGAGCAGCCAGTGGCTCCCCCACCTCTCCCTGTCAGAACATCCATCCCCAGGGCCATGGCAGCCCAGCCCAGTGGGGGCAAGAAGCCCTTCCACATCATCTCGCCTGTCTTGGAGAGCCTGCCCCTGTCCAGGGCAGCGGGCACCAAGGTCTTCATGAAGCTGGAGAACATCCAGCCCACAGGTTCCTTCAAGATCCGGGGCATTGGCCACCTCTGCCAGGAGGTAAGCATGGGTACGGCATGGGCAAGCTCATGCCCTTATGGGGGGCATGGTGGGGGGACACAGCCATCCCCTTCCCTCTTTCCCTCTGCCTTGCAGGCTGCCAAGAAGGGCTGCCGCCACTTCGTTTGCTCCTCAGGTGACTGTGCCCCAAGCTGGGGCAGGGGGAGCTGGGGGAGATGCTCATGAGTAATATGGGGGGGTCCGGGGTGCTGAGCCCTGCCTGACCCCCCACTTCCCACAGGGGGGAATGCAGGTCTGGCGGCAGCGTACGCAGCCAAGAAGTTGGGGTTGCCAGTCACCGTTGTGGTCCCCAGCACCACTGGCCCCACCACTGTGCGCAAGCTGGAGGAGCTGGGGGCAGAGGTGGAGGTCTCCGGCCAGGTATCCCCATGGCAGCCCCCTAACACTGGGGTCTGGGGGGACCCAGACCTGCTCTGTGATGCTGGGCACGGGCATGGCAAACCCCATCCCAAAATGTCCCCCTCCTGCATCACCTGTACCCTGGCATCGCAAGTAGAGTGACCCTGGGAACCTCCACCTCAACCCAGTGCCCTGTGTGGGTTCCTGGTGTCCCCCAGCCCTGCAGTGACAAGAGACTCTTCTCTGTGGCATGAGGGCTGGATGTGGCCCTGTTGAGCCCCCATTGCCCCCCCCCCCAGGTGTGGGATGAAGCCAACAAGAGAGCCCTGGAGCTGGCTAAGACTGAGGGCTGGGTCAGCATCCACCCCTTTGACCACGCCTTGGTGTGGTGAGTGCTGCCAGGGCTCAGCTCCTGCCCCCAGTCCCCGTCCCTGGGGTCCAGGCTGGCTCAGGGTGCCCCCAGGCTGCATCCTCCTGTTTCCCTCTCACCCTGCAGGCAGGGTCACGCCAGCCTGGTCCAGGAGCTGAAGGACTCACTGGACACCAAACCGGACGCCATCCTGCTGGCGGTGGGCGGTGGGGGACTGCTGGCAGGTGTTGTGGCCGGCCTGCACCAGGTGGGCTGGCAGGACATCCCCATCATCGCTGCCGAGACCTGGGGGACTCACAGCTTCCACACGGCGCTGGCGGCCGGTCGGCTCGTCTCCCTGCCTGACATCACCAGGTGAGCCAGGCTTTGTGGGAGCGGCTGCGCATGCGATGAGTTGGGGGGGTCTCAGCCCAACTCACTGAAGGGACCTGAGACCACCCCAAGCACCTTCCTCCCGTCCTGCCCCAGCGTGGCCAAGTGCCTGGGAGCCAAGATGGTGGCAGCGCGGGCGCTGGAGTGTGCCCAGGAGTGCCAGGTCATCTCCCAGGTGGTGGAGGACACGGAGGCGGTGCGAGCCGTGGAGCAGTTCCTGGGTGAGCAGGGACAACCCGGGCATGGCAGGGGTGATGGGGGTGCCACCCGGTCTTGGGACTGGCCTGGGAGGTGTTGGGGGGACCCTGGCTCCACAGGTTGGTGATGGGGATAGGGTGGGTGGGTGGCTCAGCGTGTCCCCTGCTGTTGTCCCCGCAGACGATGAGAGGATGCTGGTGCAGCCGGCATGTGGGGCTGCCCTGGCCCTGCTCTACACAGGGCGGCTGCAGCGGCTGCAGCACGAGGGGCGGCTGCGGACCCCGCTGGCATCCGTGGTGGTGGTGGTGTGCGGGGGCAGCAGCATGCAGGTGGCCCAGCTGCAGGCCCTGAAGAGCCAGCTGGGGCTGGAGTGACCCCCACCCTGAGGAAGGGGATATGATGGAGCCTGGCCAGCACCCTCTGCTTGCTTTCCTTCCGAAATAACTAAAATAAAGCCCCGCTGCCTGGTGGACACGGGGCCGGGCTCCTCCCGCAGCCTCTGCCTCAGCACGCAGCATCCATGGAGGGATGGGGAAACTGAGGCACACAGGGCAGACGAGACCAGGGCTCATGCTGCAGGCAGGGATGGAGCGAGGCTCTGCCTGCAGCTCCCCAGCCTGTCCGAGGGCAGGACTGGGGTACACATGTCCCACTCTGCCCCTTGGCCATGCCAGGCATCCTCTTCCATGTCCCCTAACCCTCAGTCCCCTCTCCCCTCCCTCCCCTGCTCCTCCCCAGGCTGTTTGGACTGCAGCTCCCCACCTCAATTAGCAAGCACTCCCTCTCTGACTAATTACTTTGCTACTGTCTTTATACATTATTATACTAATGATTATTAATTATTACAATCTTCTCCCATTCCTGCCGCGCTGTCTGCAGTCAGAAGAGAACAACACACACGGACCAGCTTGTTACGGTGATTTATTGGTGGAGCTCCTTAGCCGTGTTTAACACCCATGGGCTCCAAGGTGCACCGACATGTCTGTGTGTGTGTGTTCCCAATCCCAAAGACCCTGAGATCCCCCTTTTTCCCCCATCCCACTCTTTTTCCTCCCTCTCCTCCAGGCTTTCCTGCTCTCCCCTGTTCCCACTTTCTAGAGCTGCATTTGTTTTTAGCCCTTTGCTGTTGCACCTCCCTGGGGTTTTTTGTGTCTCCCCAACAATATTTCTCCCCCCTTCCTTCCTCCCATCCCCGGGCAATGTGGGGTCTTGCTCCTGCCAGGGCTCTGTGGCCCCAGGTGCTCCCCAGTTCCCCAGCTGAGCCCATGCCCCAAGCATCACCTGGTGATGTCGGGCAGTGGGGACAAGCCTTCTCCTACCCCAAAACACTTCTCAGCCTACTCCTCCCCTTTGGAGCAGAGGGGGCTCAGCCCCCAGGACCAGCTCAGCCCCTGGATCACAGGCATCCCCCAGGAAGCCCTTTCCTCTGGCCAGGTGCCTGCCCTGGGACCCACTGCCAGCACCCCAGGAACACCCTCCCTGCCTTTGGCCCTTTCCCCCTCTCCCCCCCATACGCCCCACTGGCCAGGCCACCTCCCCACATGCTTTCTGGAGGCCAAAACCCCATAAATCAAAACTCTGCTGCTCCATCGTGAGCAATATCTTATGTAAAAAGGTGTTTCCAGGGAGCACCGAAGGCTGGAGAATCCTATTACGAGGCACACTATTAATTATAAGGAGTCAGCCCAACCTACTCCAGCTGTTTTTTATCCCAGGTCCAAAACCTGATTACTTTCCACCTTCTGCAGACCTTCCCCTTCTGAAAAAAAAAAGGGAAAAAGGTCATTAAAAAAAATAGCATTGGTGTTTGCCTAACAGCTTTTGAAAATAAATTTATTCCCAGGACTGATGCTGCTCTGCCGGAGCCCGGGGGGAGCCAGCAGCTGGCGGTGGTGTTTCCCCAGCATGGTCCCACGGGAGGGTAATTGCTGGTGACATGGGCATGACCGTGGGGTTTGGGGTGACTCCCCGGAGCACCCCAACAGGGAGCTTTGCCCCCTCCATGTCTTGACAAGGGAGCACTTGGGGTTTGGGTGTCAGCCGAGGGGATTGGGCTTTGGGTGTCCTGGCAGGAACTTGGGGTGCAGGTTATCTGGGGGATACCCCACTGGGGTGGCATGGCCCCAGCTGCTGGGGGTCACCCTGTAGCGGGAGGCAGGCATGAACCCTGAGTGCCGGTGCCTTCCTGGGACAGCTGAGGTGATGGAGACCCTGACCCCGGCTGCAACGGGGACCGTGGCTGTGATTGGAATCCCCGCCTCGGTTATGATGCTGTACCCTGACCCTGGCTGCAGCAGAGACCCTGACTCCAGCTACAGTGGGGACCCTGGCTGTGATGGGGACCCCAGTCTCTGTTGTGGTGCGGCACCCTGACTCCTGTTGCAATGGGGACCCCATCCCTGGCTGTGGTTAAGGGCAGGGATAACCAAGGGGCTGAACCCAGCTGCTCCCCGCAAGGCCAGCTCTGTGCCCCAGCCCTCTGCGTGACACTGTCCTTTCCGCGGCCATCAGGTCCCTTCTGCCAGTGCCGAGCCACAGGTGAGTGCTTGCCAGGATGAGTAAGCCCAGGGCAGTAACAGCCCCCGGGGCCAGTGAACTGGGGGAAGGTTTGGCTCCAGCACCCATCCCTGCTCAGATGGCTGCTCCCACTGAGCCCCTGCCCCCTGTACAGGAGGTGGCAGCTTGGAGCACACCAGCATCACCCAAAATCCTTCCTGCAGCCTGTCCGCGCCGCCCGCCCCGCCCCCCCCCCCCCCCCCCGGATGCTGGGGAAGGGGTGCCTTGCATTTAGCAGTAATAATAATAATAATAGCCAGTGTTCATCCAGTGAATGACCTTGTGCTCCATTTTTTATAATCCTCGAAATGATGCTGGGAGGGAGTTACTTAACGATACATTGCTCTGTCCTTATAAAAAGCACCTGTCACCTGATAACGCTGATAGCCTGGAAGGGGTGGAGTGGAGCTCCAGGCTGTGCTCCTGCCTCAGTTTCCCCACGTGATGAGAGTCCAGTGCCTTTGTGGTAGCCCCAGCTCTTGGCTGAGGGATCCCTTGAGGCTTGATCTGGCTCATTTTCCACCCCATTATTAATGCCGGTTAATGGTATAGGAAGGATAAATTCCACCACTTGGCTGAACAGAGAAAATATGCAGAGAAGTGGCTGGCTTTTCATAAATCATCAGTGCTCCGTGCTACAACCAAGCCAGGACTTAAAATTCAGGTCAGGAGAGAGGGACTCTCATAAGCCAGCGAGGGAAGGTAATTTATTCTGTTTATATCTTTTTACTGCAAGACAAGGTGGGGAGGGGGAAGAAACTCTGCCATGATTTTGCATTTTAAATATTAGTTCAGAGCTGCAGCCTGCCTTGGACTTTATTTAATTTTGTATCTCAGAAAACAAGAGGGAAAGCAGGAGGCGGCGGGGGGGGGGGGGGGGGGGCTTGGATGCTGGAGCAGATACCCCCCTCCTGCTTGCCCTTGGTGCCCCCCTGGGGCAGATGGGGCAAAAGCTGAGGATGGCATTCAGGGACGCCCACCTTGGTGTCCCCCTCCAGCAGCCCTGCTGCCCCCCTGGCGCTCCTGTGGCTCCCCTGAGGGGAATGCCCTGCCAGCAGCGCTGTGGGTGCCTCTTGGGTGACCTGAGGGAGGTCTTGGGGGGTACACGTGATACCCACCCTCTCACCACCCCAACCCCCATGTGAAAGAAATTATGCACTGGCTTGTCTGCTGTGGGGGAAGGTGCTGAGCCAGGTAATGTGCCCCCACCCACTGCTAGAGAGCTGGGTGATGAGAGGACTGGGGGGGTCCTGGGGTACCGGGTGAGTGATGCAGCAGCATCACCTTGCACAGGGGCCACAGCACCTGTCCTGCCCAGGGGAGCGATGGGGATGGCTCCCCAGACCCCACACAGGGCTGGGGGGTGATGGGGCAACAGGGCAGCCCAGCCAGCATCTCTCGTGGTCTTGTCTTTAAAAAATAAAGTAAAATAAAAAGGGACCAGGTGACCGAACAGTAGGTAACTAAAAAGTTTTTTTATTCACATTGAACAACAAGAGCCATTCACACTAACAGCCTCTGCAAGAGGCAGCGGGGACAGGAAACCCACGGCGCTTTCAGAAAACAACTTTTCTTTCCTTTTCCATTCTCCTTCCTTTCCCCCCACTCTATCCCCTCACCGCCCCTCCCCAGCGCCACCCCCTCCCCGCCTCCAAAATAGAAAAATTGGGAGCCTCCGATGACTAAGGTACAATAAATAATCAGTAAACACAAAAACATACTTTATTTGTTTCTCCTTTATACAAAATAAAGAAACTAGAAGCAAAAACTATAATACATCCTCAAATTGGCGGAGCCTCTGGGAAACGTTGGGGTGGGACTCGGCACGGAGGCTCAGGTCTAATTTCTGCTGCGGTGGTGGTTGGGTTGGTTTTGTTCTGGGTTGTTGGGGTTTTTTGTTGTTGTTCTTGTTTGTTGTTGTATTTTTCCTGTTTCTGCCTTTTTCTGGTGTCTTTTTCCACCGTGTGGGAGCCCAATCTCAGCCAGTCACTGGGGCAGCCCTAGGTCTGCCCTACCCCCCACCCCCATCACCAAAAACCGGGTCCAAACCCACCTTCTCCTTGGGGATAAAATGGGAACAACAAAAACAAGGGCAGGGGAGGGGTTATTCCTGTTATTCCCCATTCCCCCTCACCCCCCGTGATGTGGTAGGGGATAATTAAAAAGGGTGCTAATTAGCAGGGGGGAGCCCTGACCCAGCCTCCCCTCCCCAGGTGCGGTGGGACCTGTGTCCAGGCAAGTTCAGCTTTGGTCCGAGAGGTGGTGGTCCCGATGCCAGTGGGGGGGTTCTCCGGGGCTGGGCATTATTTGTTGCCCCCCCCCCCCCCCCCCCCCCCGCAGTGTTGGGGGGAAGGTGCCAGGAGGGGGAGGTAGAGGGATGGCCCCAAGGTCCCAGGGGGGTTTCTGCAGTGATGGGGAGGGCGGGGGGGATGCAGGGATGCGTTTTGGCATCGGAGAAGGGGTCTTTATCCAGCGACGGTGATGTGATGGGCCCTGGTCCGGAGTGGGGGGGGACACGCGTGGGCTGGGGGAACGTGGGAGTGTTTTCCCCCTCCACACACGCACGCGTGCCCGCGCCAGGCCTACCACACCGCTGCCTCGCTGAGCTCCGGGTTGGGGTGTGAGAGCGCCCCGCTGTAGCCGCTATTGCTGGACATGGAGAAGGGCGGGCTGGGCCCCCCACTGAAGACCTCCCCCGGGATGGGGTGCAGCGAACCGGTCATCCCTGGCTCAGGGCTGGGGGTGTCAGGATGCGAAATCATATCCGTGTACCTTTGGTTTTCTGAGGAGTGGTGTCCGCTTAGGGGGGGCTCCAAGGGTCCCAGAGGTGTGGAGCCAGGTCCTGAGTTCTGAAGGTAGCTGGAGTCGGCCGGGGACTGGGCTTGGGAGGGCGGCCCGTGGGGGAAAAAGTCATAGTTGCCTCCCGGTCCATAGTAGTCACCTTGGTAGTCTGTGGGAGGGGGGAGAAAAGGATGGAGCTCGTGCTCTGGGGCCAAAACCCTTCCAAAATCCCACTGCACCCCTCACCCAGCCCTGTCCTCCCCCCTTGGGCACAAGCATGACCTGGACCAGCATGGCCACCACCTCCAAAATACTCTGCTGGCTCCTGGGGTGCCCTGGAAATCTGAGCCCAGCCTGGGAGAGAAATAAGCCTGTCCGAAGGGCTGTGGCACTCATCACCCTCCCTGCCCGGCTGAGAGGGAGGGGGAACGGGGGGACGGGGGGGATACAGGAGAGCAAGGAGCCCGGGGCTGGGGCAGCTGGGGGGCACATGGGCTCAATTTAATGCTTAGTTAATGGGGAGGGATATATATATATATGGGGAAAAATATATAATGAGGAAAAAATATATATATATAAAATGAGGAGAAAAAATATATAATAGGGAAATGATGTATGTGTTTAGAAACCTGGGAGGGATCTAGAAACTAACTGCGGGGCAGCAAGGGTTGCCTGGAAAGCGCCTCATCAGTGGGGAGGCTTTGAAAATGCAGCTTGAGGCGGGGATGGGGGGGCTGTGCGCGGAGCGGGGGGGCGGCTGAGCCACCCCGCTGCGCCCATCCCCGTCCCGTCGGGGCGGCAGGGGGGCCGGCCCGGCGGCAGTGACCTTCCATATGCTGCGGGCCCGGGAGGTAATTGGAACAAATGCGGCCTGAAAGGGGCACAAAAGCCCCGCAGCTGGGGCTTTGTTCGGGAGAGGGGCTGCCACGGTGCCCGGCGGGGGGGTGGCGGGGGGTGCGTGGACGTGTCTGCGGGTGCGTGGACACGTGTGCATATGGTGGTGAGTGTGTGTGTGTGCATGGGGATGCACATCTGTGCACGGGCGTGTGCGTTGCACGGCTGTGGGGGTGCACATGCATGGGCACGCATGGCTGTCTGTGGGGGGGTGCACACGCGTGGGCGTGCACAGCTGTTCTGCGTGGGGATGCACACGTGTGGGCGTGCATGCACGGATGCCTTGGCATGTGTGGCGTGGGCTGGGATGCTGCAGCGGCCGCATGCCCGTCCCCATCCCCTCGGGACCTGGATGGCTCAGCTCCCCGCGGTGGGGGATTCGGGGAGGCAAATTGGAGGGCAAAGGGGAAAAAACCGGGGAGAAGCAGGAGAAGGGAGGAACAAAGGGAAAGGGGAAGAGGGATCGAAGGAGTAGGGGGGCAGGGTCCCCGCGGACCGTCCCTCACCTCCATAGTATGTGTAGGGCGTCGAGCCGAGCATCTCGGACTCATCGAGGCGGCCACCGAGGGGCCGCATCCTGCGCGGGCTGCGGAAGAAGGCGTGCCGGCGGGCGCCCAGTGCGCTCAGCTGCTTCATCCGCCGCTCCTTGGACCGGCGGTTCTGGAACCAGACCTGCAGCCAGGCTGGCATCAGAGCCCATCTGGGATGGGGGTACCGGGGACCACTCTGGGTAAGGGACCTCCCCTCCCCAAATTCGGCTGGGGGTGGCTGGGGAAAGGAATGGAAACCTTGCGCCCGCCTGGGAAGGGGATAGGTTTTCCCACCTCTGGGTGGTTTTTAATGGCCTCTCCCTCCTATTGCCAGTAACCCCAAATGGTGTGTGGGGGACAGGAGACACACCAAATAACCAGGCTTAATAAAATCCTGTCCCCCTGGCTGCATCCCTCTGTGCGCATCATCAGCCTGTCTGTCCCTACAGGGAGAGGGCAGCCAGAACATACAGGAGGGGGAATTTTCCCATATGGGTGGGGGGAAGGGGGGAAAAGAGGGAGGGAAAAGGGGGGGAGGAACTCTGGAGCATGGCAGAAGCAGGCAGAAAGCGGGGAGCAGGGAGATGAGCACCTGCTGTGGCAGGCAGGGAGTCGGATGAAAAGCCGGCTGGTGAGGATGGGGATAAAAGGGAAGGGGACCCGTGGTGCCTCTACAGAGCATCGCCTCATCCGAACCGCCCGGCCTCAGCCCATGCACACCTTTCCTGCAGCCTGGTGGGGTGTCTGGATTATTGCCCCGCACCCTCTTCCCCGTGTCCCCTGGGAATGGGGCAGCTCTGGGGAATGAGCACATCACACTCCTCCGGGGACTTCTGCTCCCTTCTGCCAGGAGCCGGGAATCACAGCTCTGCTACCGGCAAAGCCGGAGAGTCCTCCTCTATTAATGCCTCTATTAAAGCCCATTAATCCCTACATTTCCGCAGGGATTTTCTTCATGGGGGCAGTGCGGTAAGAAAGTGCCAGGCTGCCTGCAGCGCGCAATGGCTTCTCCTTGCTTTCACAAGGCTGGAGCATCCATCTCCCGGGCATGCCGGGGGTCCTGTTTGGCCCCAGGGAAACCAAGCCAGTGAGGCCACGGAGGAGCCCAGCCGGCTCGGTTTGGGGGCTAGTTTTCATCCCTTCCCATGGGGTGGGTGTATTAAAGCACAGGATGGGGGGGGGGCACCCCTAACCCACGGGAGCGCAGAGAGGGTGCAAGGCTGGGCCTGGGGTGACACTGGCAAGGGACGGATGGGGTTTGCCTGTCGCAGTTTCCCCAGCTCGTGGGACCACCCTCAGTGTCCCAACCCCTTCCCAGCACCTGGGGGAGATCATCATGGCCTTGAACTATCTGGGCTCCCACCAGCACCCCTTCTCCTTCCCTCCCCACATGGGTCCTTTCCCTGTCTCTGCTCTCTGCGAGAGGAAATTGTCCCATGAAGCTCTGATGTCACAGGAACATTGGTCTGCGGTGGGAATGACATCACTGGCCAGCCCCGTGACATCATGCCGTCAGGTGAGGAGGGCTGGCGGGGTGGGGGAGACGACTGGGATGGTGGGCTGGGGCTGCCCTACCTGGATGACTCTCATGTTGAGGCCAGTCTCCTGGGCCAGCTGCTCCCGGATGTGGCGGGTGGGCTTGGGGGTGGCAGCGAAGGCAGCTTTGAGGGTCTCCAGCTGCTTGGCTTTAATGGTGGTGCGAGGCCCCCTCCGCTTGGTGCCCGAGTTCTGCTCCTCGTTCTCATTGTTGGTGGTCTCCTTGTCCGAGGAGGTCGAGTTGTCCGTCTCCTTGGTGTCGTCCTGCATGGGGTCCTGGAGATCCGGGGACAAACTCCTGTCTGTACATGAGGACACTGTAAAGGAGACCCAGAGAGGAAAGGGGGGGCGGGCGGATGACTTAGGGGAGAGATCAACCCCCCTCTCCTCTGCCGTCCCCAGCCCACCCGGCCCGGCTGCTTTCCAGGAGAGGGGTTGGGGGGTGCTGGAGAGCAGCAAGGGATGCAGATCGCCTCTGCCCCCCTGGTACCCCTAAAGCATCACCCCTGCAACATCATGTGGAGGTCCAGGCAAGTGCTGCCCGATCCAGCCCTGCATCCTGTGTAGTGCCGGCTGGGGGGGAGCTGGGGAGGGGGAGATCCCCCAGGCCCACTGCAGCCCCTGGCGCTCCCCCTCTCCCCCCCACCCGTGTCTTTCACGCTGGGAAGTGGGGCGCGCCGCTGGGAAAAATGCAACCGGTCCCTGTCGGGGTTGGGGGGGGTCCCCAGTCACTGCCTTGAGCCTGGCTCACCCCTCCCCCAGCCACCCCACCCCGCGGTGGCCCCTGATGCCAGCACCCCCCCAAGGCCAAGCTCTACTCGCCTCGCTCACAGCAGCGGCCCCACTGACTGGCGTGGCAGGATCCGGCCCCGGGTGCTGGACGGAGAGAGAGCCCACGGAAGGGGGTGAGCACAGGCGCCTGGCATGGCTGGGACAGCAGGAGTGGGCCTGATCCTGCTGTCCTGACGCAGAGACAGCTTCCAAGGAAGTCAAATGGGAGCTTTGCCTCTGGGTGAAAGGAGGCGAAGGATCAGGCCCGCGGCGCGGGGGGACCGGGCACATTCGCAGCGGGGGGCTCCGGGGTGGGGGTGTCCTCATTTCCCACCGCCCCACATCCCCGCTGCCATAGGGGCAGGAGCCGAGGGGGGCGAGGAAGCGATGCTGCGGGGCTGCCGAGGTACCGCTCATCCCACGCGTGTCCGCATCCCGCGTGCAGATGGGGTCAACAGAAGCTTCCACCCGCTTTGGAGGCTTTCACCCCCAATCCCTCCCACCCCCCGCGGGTTACGGGGGGCTGGGCTGGCTGCGGGGTGCAGCCCCTCACCCCACAAAGCCAAACCTCCTTCCCGGCGCAGCGGGAGGTACCGGCAGCGGCAGGGATGCGGCCCCGGGCGATGCGGCAGGCTGCGCCGCTCGTACCTGAGTTGAGGCTGCCTTCCTTCAAACTGGGAGAGTTCAAATAATCCTCTTTGCAAACAAATTTGTTTTCGTCTATGATATAGAGTTCCTCGCCCGTGGAGAGCTGCTTGTTGCAGACCATGCAGGTGAAACAGTTCAGGTGAAAGACTTTATTCCGGGCTTTCCGGACGAGGTCGCTGGGGGAGATGCCCTGGGAGCAGCCGGCGCATTTGGTACCAAACCTCCTGGAGAGGGAGAGAGAAGCGAGAGCTGGGAGCCCCGGCGGCGCTGGGCTCCCGATCCGCTCTCCTCAAAATCCCACCGCCGGAGCCCGATCCTGCAGCACCCCTCGCTGGGAGATCTGGGGGAGCAAGCGGTTCGCCCCTCTGCCCCTGTGGGACGAGGACGAGGAGAGCCTTCATCCCCGCGCAGCCCCGCTCGCAGGTGCGGGGTGGGCTGCGGAGAGAGCTCGGGTTTGGGGTGGCCCCACCCGGGGGGACACCCACACATGAGCATCCTCCACCGGATTTAGCCCCAGAAGAGCCGAAGGGGAGGGGAGGGCGGCGGGGGTTCCCCTCCACGCTCCGCGAGGGGAGATTTCGTTTCAGCCCGATGCCTCCCGGGCGGGGAACGGGGGGATCGGCTCTGCCCGGTGCCGGCCTGAAAATCCGAGAGAGAAAATGGGGCTAATTAGGGCCAGAGAGACGGGGGCACCGCGCATCCAGAACGGCGGCGGAGGGGGCTCCGCTCCCCGGAGCATCCCGGGGTCCCCGGCCCGGCGCTGGCACCGTCCCTCTCTGCCGGGGGCTTTTTTCCTGGTCGGGAACAGGGCTTTGGAAATCTCCGATATTCCTTCCCTTCGCTGGAGGCATAGGTTTTATGTTTTGGTTTTTTTTCTCCAGGAGATGCCCCTTTTTAAAAAAAATTAAAAAAAAAAAAATAATTCCAGGGAATCCGAATCGGCTGAAAACGACGTCCTCGAGGGGAAAATAAAAAAAACAAAACCAAAACCTAACCAAACAAAAAAACCCACAAAAAAAAAAACCCACACAAAAAAAACCCAAAACCACAAACAAACCCTAAAAGCTCTCAAAGCCCCAAACAAACAAAAAACCCACAAACACATTAAAAATTTGCCCCCAGAACCCTGGAGCGGGGGCTGCCGCTGCCGCGTCCCTGGGGGAGCTGGGGGCTGCCAGGCCGCGGGGTGCCCACTCAGGGTCCCCCCGTTTTCCCCTCCGGTGGCGGCAGAGCTTCTGCCTCCCTGGCTGCTCCCCGTGACGTTGATGTAGTGAGAGCATTAGGAGTCATAAGTCATCGCCCCCCCTTCCCATCCCGGCCTCTAATTTCCTCAGTGGCACCTTATCGCAGTCATTAGGGGCGTTTAAGTAGCGGCGGAGCGTGGGGCCTCGCCGGGGGCGGGGGGGGGGGGGGGGGGGGGGGGGGGCGGGGGGGGGGGGGGGGGGGGGCCGAGGTTTTGGCCATCGTCTTCACCGGGGCCTGCGGTCCCGGGAGGGGATGAGAAGCGCCAGGCCGGGCCCCCGGGGAGGCCGGGGACACGGCTGCCGTCGCGATGCCCACCGGGGCCTGCCGCGACGGGGCGGGCGGCGGCACGGGCGGAGCGGGGCCCGGTGCTGATGGAGGCAAGGTCATGGGGAGACTGCGGGGGGGCACAGCCTCGCCGCCCCCACCTCAGGCTGTAGCAGCGGCCGTAGTGCTGCCGCCGCACCCCCAACCGCTACCCGTCCCCCCCCCCCGCGGGCTTCCCCGGCTCGGGGGGCTGCTTTCTCGCTGGGGCAGGCTCGGTGTGGATCCCTGGCAGAGAGGGCTGGGCGGGGAGCGGGGACCCCCAAGCTCCCCCAAAGCTCGGGGGGAGACCCCAGGGAGGCAGCGGAGGCCGGGCGCGGTGTGAGCCTCCGCACCCTCTGGTCCCCGCTGGCGGGGCTGGGGGGAGACTCACCTGAAAAAGTCGTTTTTGCAGTAGAGTTTGCCTTCCCTGGAGAAGCATTTCTCGGTCAGGTTGCACTTGCACTCACAGCACTGGACGCATTTGATGTGCCATGCCCTGTCCAAGACGTTCAGCAGGAACCGGTCCAAAATCGGCCTCTCGCAGCCCGCACAATGCACCATCATAACCTCCGCCGGGCGATGGAGACGCGCAAACGAGAAGTCAGCCCCGCGCCGGCACACGGCGGCGGCTCAAAAATGCAGGAAAAAAAATTATAATAATAAAATAAAATATTAAAAAAAAATAGAAGAGGGAATAAAGAAAAATTCAGGAGAGGGGAGCGGAGCGGCTGTCAAGTTCTTCCCCCTCTTCTCTCCGGAGCCTCGGCGGCGGCAGGGAAAAAACGATGCCCCCCCAAAAAAATATCCAAGCCACCCCCGAGAAATAATAATAATAATAATAATAATAAAAAAAACACCAGATCCCGCCCCGGTCCCTCCGGAGTGCCCCGGGAGCCGGCGGAGCGGCGGCCGCGCTGCTGGCGGGCTCTGCGGCAGCGGGCGCGGCGGGAGGGGTGCATGAACCCCCCCCCTGCAGCCGGCAGCCCCGGTGCCTCGCTGTGCTCCGCCGCCGCCGCGCCGCCACTCTCATGCTGTCCCCATCGCCAGCTTTGTCCCCCGCCTTAGTAATTCGCGCATCCTTATTCAGATTTGGTGACGTAGAGGCCCGCGTCGCCCCGGCTGCGGCCAATGGGAGGGCGGTAACCATGGCAACCTCTTAATTTATAGCATATCTAAATTGGCTCCAGCCTTGTGCTTGGCACAGAGGGAAAAAAACAACGCGCCTCTATTGTTGAGGGTGGCTTGTACCTGTGCCGCGAAGTGAGTATGCACCTGGCTGGGGGGCCGGGGGGGGAGGACACGCTGCAAAAAAACCCTCTTTCTCACCAATTCTCCTTTTTTTTTTTTTTTTTTCTTTTAAAGGGATGCTCGGGGAGGGTCGTGGGGATCCCGAGTTGGGCTGGGGAAGTGTCACCTGGGGCTGGGGTTGGGGTTTGTATTTTTTTTGCTCGAGGGGGAGAGATGCTTTTGTCTGGAAGAGCAACAAGCGGGAAAAGGAGGGGGGGGAGGTGGATTTTAGGGGGGGCGGGGAAGGGGAGGGGGCCGGGGCCGTGGGGAGGGCCGGCTTCTCCGCGCAGAGTGGCGGGATAAAAAGTTCCGCCAGCAGCGCTCTGCGCGGAGGTATGCGGCCCCCCCGGCCCCCCGCCACCCCCGGCCTTTGTCCCCTGGGCCTGCCGCCTTCCCGCCCCTTCCCCGCTCCGCGTTAAGTCGCTGGCAACCCCCGGGGGGACAGGGCAGGGGGCGGCCCGGGGGGGCGGCGGGCGCTGCCCCCTCGGACACTGTTTTTTCTGCTTAATTCCAGGTGTGGCGGAGCTGTAAATCGCCGGCTGGCCGTGCGGGAGGGGACGCGGTGCAGGATTGGACCCGGCGCTTGGGGGTTACGGGGGGAGTATCCATTTGGGGCCGGGGGGCGGCCCCGCCGCCTTTCCCTCCGTTTCCCCGGGATTTGGGGAGGGATGGGGCGGCCCTGGGGTCCGGCCATGCGGGGAGGAGGGGGAAGGCGACGGGGCAGGTGAAGGCCGGCCCTCTCCTCCCCTTCCCCGTCCGTTTCCCCAGCCAAAAATCTCTAAATTTATTTATATTTTTTTTTCCCCGCTCCGGGGGAGAAGGGCTCGGGCAAAGCCCGCTCGGGCCCAGCAGCCGCGGAGCATCCCGCCGCCGCGGAGATCCTGCTGCTGGCTCCGCACCGGGGTGCCGAAACCCGGTATAGCGGCGAACCCCGACACCGCGGCGGTACGGGGCATCGGCGGGGAAGCGGGGGAGGTTTCGTGTGTGCCCTTGGGTGAGGGTGTTTGCGGAAAGAGCGAGGATCGAAATAAGAAAATACAGGTAGAAGATACTAGGGGGAAAGAGAAAGAAAAAGGAAATAAAGACGAACAGAGAAGGAAAGAGAGAAAACGCTCCCGGGGGAAAAAAAAGACGGAGAAGGAAAAGGGAAAAGAGAGAGAAAGGGAGGAAGAAAATTAAATTAAGGGAAACGAAAAAAAGGAAGGAAAGAAGGAGAGGCAGAAGGAAAAACGAAAGAAAAATGAAGAAAAAATCAGAAAAGGAAAAAGAGGGAAAGAAAGAAGGAATGAACGAACGAAGGAAAAAATAAATAAAAATAAAGAAAGGAAGAAAGAAGACGAAGGGAAAAAAGGGAAGAGGAAAAATGAACGGAGGACAGAAATTAAAAGAAAGAAATAACGGCGAGAACGAAAAAGAAAGCGCGAAAGAAAAGCGCCAAAGCGAGCGAGCAAGAAAGAGGAGGGAAAAGAAAGCAGACAAAGACAGAAGTAAAAAAGAAAAGGAAAAGAGAAGGAAAGGAATAAAACAGGCGGTAAGGTAAAAAGGGAAGAAAGGCGAAGGAGAGGGAAGCAAAGGGAAGAGGCGCGGGGCGCCGGCCGCGCTCACCCCGCGTTCCTGGGAGCTGCTCTGGCTTTTCTGGGAATTCTGGAGCCGCGGAGCCGTGCGGAGCGGGGCCCTGCCGGCGGCCGAGGCTTCGCCGCTCGGGGCCGGGTCCGAGGGCAGCGGAACAGGGCCCGGGGGCAGAGGGGGCACCGGGGCAGGGTGGGCTCCCGGTCCCGCCGCCGCGGGGATCTCCCACCGCCCCGCACCGAGGAGAAAACCCGGCGGCTTAACCACCCACCCGCGGGTGTTTCGAGGGGTGCGTGGACACCCTCCCACCAGCCGTGACAGCAAGCGGGTGCGCACACGGAGCCCCTCCGCAGGCACACGCGTGGCCGCTGCCCGGCACGGCAGGCTTGTCATGCCCACCGCGAGCCGCGGGCGCGGGGGGCGGCCGGGGCGGCCCCGCTAAGCCCCAGCGGCGGGGGCAGAAAGCGACGGGGGTGGGGGGGGACGCGGCGGGCGTGTGCCACGGGCCCCCGCCGTAACGGGCCCCTATAGATGGTGGTATGGATAATGTGGTACGTATGGATAACCGGTGCCGCTCCAGCGAAGGCCGGGGGAGCGGTACCCACGCGTTTGCTTGCGCCCACGCACACCCCTGGGGTCCTCGCTACCGCCGGTGTTCCCCCAGCCCGCCCCGCTGCCGGGACCCCCCCGCTGTCCCAGGAGGGCCCGGCAGGGGCGGGAAGGGGATGCCGGGGGGTCCCGCTGCCCGGCCTGGCTCTCTTTTTCGTTTGAAAGTAAAGGAATAAAGCCAAGGGGAAGGAAAAAAAAGGAAAAGAAGAAAAGAAAAAAAAAGAAAAAAATAAAAGCAGACACCCCCCAGCCCACCCCATCAGCCACATTCCCCTATGGTAACAGATGGTAATTCAGGCCCCATAATATCCGCCTATATGTAACTAATAAACCTATTGTGTTTTAACAGGGTAATGCACGGAGAAGCAGCGTCGCTTATACAAGATGTTGATGGAATTTACTATATAAAAAAAAAAATCCCCTTTCAAGAATAAAGTGTATCAACTAACAACACAACAGACGGCAGAGGGATAAGTGAAACAGACAAAAGACAAACAAGATAATAATCTGTTTCCAATCAGTTAAGCCCTGTAGAATTTGTAACACGCGGTTTGCATATTCCCCCTGTGTTTTGTAATTAATTATCTATCTGTTAGGATGCTCCGCCGCCGACTTTGTTGATATTTCCAACTATTTTTGGTTGTAGACGGCGGTCACGCCAGGGAGCGCGGAGCGGGGCCGGGCTCCGCGGCTCTGCCCGGCCCGGGGCAGCCGAGTCTAGGTGCGGTGGGAGGCGGCGGCTCCGCACCTCTCCGCGCTCCTCCGCGGGGATGCTGCCGGCGGGAGCGCGTCGGGGGGCGGGCGAGGCTTCTCCTGCCCGCGTTCCCCTCCTTTCCCCTGGTAAGAGGGGGGACGGTGCAGGTTTTAACATTAAACAAACCCAGCAAGCATCTCCTCGCCGGGCCATAGGCGTTTCTGAGTGACTGCGTTACAAATTGTAAATTTAAATAGCTCACAGGATTCATTACCTCCCGCGTCTGATTTCACCCAGCCGTGAAAAATTGTCCTGGTGTACCACTGAGAAAGGGTTTGCTGCAAAGAGCCACAGCCTAATCACCAGCTTTCTCTCTCCAACAAAAGTGTAATTATTTTGTTTTGGGTGTAAATATAACCCACGGTTCAAAAAAAAAAAAAAAAAAGGAGGAAAAAAAAGAAAAGAAAAAGATAAACCTCCAGCAGCGTCTGAATGCATTACAGGGCCGTTTAAAAAGATCCGTCCTAAATTAATACCAAGGTTAAAAGGGGAAGGCAGCTGGGACATGGAAATTTCCGTATGGGGGGCGAGGTGCGTGTGATTGTTTGTGCGAGTGTGCGTGTTCACACAACCAGCAAACAATGCTGCACCCCCGCCCCGCGGAGCCCCACGCAGCCCCCACGGTGCCACCAGGGCTCTCCCCTCCGCGACCCCCCGCTCCTTCCCCCCGCCCGGCAAGGGGACCCCAAGGAAGGGGCAGGGTCCTGGTCTCTCTCTCCCCCGGTGCTGGGGACAGGGGATGCCCCAGACCGGCCCGGGTGGCTCTTTGCTCCCCGCGGGTGTTTCTGTAAACGCCGAGGGGGCGCGTTGGTGAAAAAGAAAACAAACAAACAAACACCCCCAACCCCACCGCGGCCCACATGCAAACGAAGAACCGGGGGATTTTTATTTTTCTTTATCGCCCTTTTTTTATTTTTAACGAATTTTTGGTTTCCTTCCCTCCGAGCTCCAGCCCGGGGTTTCGGAGGAAGAAACCGCACAAAACGAAAGGCGATGCCGGCGCCGCAGCAGGGTGAAGCCCCGGGAGAGGCGGAACGGCTGCGGGCGCGGGCTCGGGCTCGGCTGAGGTGGTCTAAAGGGGGGGTGGGGTGGGGGGGGTGAAGAAAAACAAAAGAAAACCAAACGGCCAAAAAAAATCCCAAACCCAACCAAAAAAAAAAAAAATCACAAACCAAACCGATAACACAAAAAAAATAAATAAATCAGGCGAGGAGTAGCGCGGCTCGGCGGTGTGAGAGCGTCCTCGCGGAGCGCCCCGACGGCCCCGGGCTGGGCTGCTGGGGCGGGGGCTGGGGGGCCCGGGGCGCCCGGCTTTGAAGGCGACCAGCACCGACTGAGGTGCTGCTTCTCCCAGCTCCCCTCACCCTTTCCTCAGCACTTCTCCCCCCTGCCCTCCCCACAGCCGTTTTAATCAGTTCTTTTTTTTTTTCCGTGGGAGGCGGTAATTGGCGAAGCTTTAATTGCAGTGTCCCACCCAGAGTACCTCCTAGCTCCGGTACGATCCCAGGGCCCCGTTCCCATCGCCCCGACGGTTCCCCGGGGCTAACCCTCTCCCTTTCCCCGGGCTGGTGGCCCCGCGGCTGCCGCTCCCCGCGAAGCCGAATCGCGGGTGGGCAAAGCCTGGCTGTGAGCAGCGTGTGTTGCAATAAACGAACCGGGAGAGAGCCAAACCCAGAGCTTCGGAAACTTATTGACTTAAGGGGGATGCGGCGAAGAACTCGCTCCAAATTTCCTCGGGTGATCCCCGGTCCGCTACAACCTCCCGTCGATGCGACCGCCCCCCCGGAGGGGCTGCTCGAGCCGTTCCCACCCGCTCCCCCCACCGCCTTCTCGCTAATGAGCGTGTGTGTTGACACGGTGAGGCGATGCCCCCGTTTGCCTTTGTTTGGGAGGTGTGAAAGAGGGAATCTGCATGAGAAAAGCCGGCGGCAACCGCGGAGCTCCGCATAGCAGCGGCGGGACGGAGCGAGCCGGTGCGTGGGGAGTCCGCCCTGGCGGGGCAGAAGCCCCCGGAGCGGGGGAGGGAGGGGGATGGACAGGACGCGGGGGACGGGATGGGGATGCGGGGGGGCAGAGCAGAAGCTGGGGGCTGTGGTGCTGTTTGCAAGGCAGAGAGGGGAAGGGAGCTCGTCCCGGTGGTCCCGTCGGGGGTCGGGGCTGCGCAGGGCGCTGTCAGGGTTTTTACCCCCCTGCACCCCCCGTACACGGCAACCCCAAGACTGTCGGGGCCCCCCCGCTCCTTCCCCTTCCCTTGGATTTTCTTGGGAAATAGGGAGGGGGGAGCATGCGGCCCGCACCTGCTGGCGGGATGAGGGGCCGGGTTACAGCGCTCCCACCTTCCTGATAATGGGCACCGTGGGGCGACTTGAGGGGGGGCACACAGGGGTGGGCTGACAGCGCCCCAAAGCCACGCGTGCCGCGGAGTCAAGGGGGCCAGTGAGGGCGGCGAGGGCCAGCTCCGGCTTGGAGGGCGGTTTGCCGGGGCTGGCGGCGGCGGGAAGAGGCGCAGGGCCGCTGCCCTTCCCCTCCCGCATCGCGGATGGGCGCGGAGCCTCGCTCCGGGACGGATCCGACACCGGTGCCCTTGGCAGGGCTGAGCCCCGGGGTGCAGGAGCCCCGCCGGGGTCCCGGCCCCGAGCCGCGCCAAGTCTCGCCGGCCCCCCCGAGCCCTGCCTGGTCCCGGCCCCCCCGTGTCCCCCGGCCCCCCCGTGTCCCCCGGCCCCCCCGTGTCCCCCGGCCCCCCCGTGTCCCCCGGCCCCCCCGTGCCCCGCCAGCCGGATCTCTCCCAGCCGGCGGCACGGAGCTCTCCAGGGTGCTGAACCGCGAGGCCCCCAGCGGGCCCACCCGCCCCCGCCCCGGCCTGCGGGCACCGGGCACCGGGCACAGCTGTGTCCCGCCACCTTGTCCCTCCTGCTTTTTCACGTTCGTTCGCCTTCGCTCCCTCTCCCCCTCTCTGTTTTCGTCTCACCCACCTCCTCCCCGTTTTTCTCCTTTTCTTTTTGTTCCTCTGGTTTTCTCCTCCCCGCCCCCCCCCCCCTTTTTTCCTTTTAATTTGTTATGTTTTTCTGGTTTTTACTGGGTTTCTCCATTTCTTTTTTCTCTTTTTCTTATTCTCTCTCGATCCTTTATCTGTTTTCCTCTCTTCCTTTCTTCCTCTCTTCCTTTTCATGTCTTGTCCTCTCTTCTTCTCTCTCGTGCGCTTTCGATCTCTCTCTTCCCCCTAGCCCCCCCGCTTTGCTTCTCTATTTTTCGTTTTCCCCTCTCATTTCGCACACATTCAATACCGATGTCTCTGTCTCTGTTTTTCCTTTCCTTTCCCGTTTCTCTCCCTCCTCCCACAGAAAGCTGCGCTTGCCAGAAAGACTGGAAATTTTGCAAACCCGACGATATAATTAGCAGACACTCCTTGAAGCCCCCCTCACCCCTCCACGGGCTGTGCAAACATTAACTGCTTAACTCCGACGGGAGCCGGGCTGTGCTGTCCGGGGACGCTGCCTGCTCCACACACCGGCCCTGCCGCGGAGTAGGGACCGGCGGGATCTCAGTGCGATATATATATTTTTATTTTTTTTTTACTTTTACAGCAGCTGCGATTAAAACCGAACCCCAAAGTGCCGGTGCCGGCCCGCCCCGAGGGTGGCAGCGAGAGGGGAAGCCCCACAGCTCTGCCCCATGCCCGCGGGGGGACCCAGATGGCTAAGAAAAAAAAGTGGCGAACCCCGAGTGTCACGGAGAGGCGACGCCTGTACACGTCCCACCCCTTCTCTTGCACAAGCGCTCCTGCCTTTGCACACGCAGGCAGCCCACATCCCCCTCCGGGACAGCAAACAAGCTGGACCACCGGCTCCTCCCTGGGACCCCTGGCATGGAGTCCTGGACAGGGCTCGCCCGGTTATCCCAGTCTCGATACCCTGGTGAGGGGCTTGGGGTCTGTCCCTGCCTGCTTGCACGGCTCTTTGTCTGCCTCGTCCTTTCCTGCACACACCACCCAACCTGCACGTCCCCTCCTGCTCTTTCATGCGTGTCTACATATGTGCACGTACCCTGCTTACACACATGCTTCCCTGCACACACCCAAACCCTCTTCCCCTACACTTCCACGGCTCAGAAACATGCAGAGATTCCATGCACACACCAGCCAGCCTCAACATACACACCAAACCAGCTCTCACACATGCACATTCCCCCTGCAACACCCATCTCCGTGGCCCTGCCTTCTCTGACGTACCCGGGCTTGGTGGGAGCTGACATTATTCCTCAACCCCATCTTTTTATACCAGGAGATGAGGTTTTTCTCTCTGTGTAGACCAGAGGAGCCAGCCCTTCCTGGGGTTGCCCTGGGGCCAGGAGTGGGGTGGAATGTTCGGCCTAGACTGCTCCAATGCGTATTTCACAACCTGGGTGAGACACCAGGGACAGAAGCACCTCAGCTGGGCAAGGATGTGACACCACCTCCATTCCCTCAGGGAAGGGGGAGGCTCTCCATGGGACCTCTCTAACCTCATCAGATGCCTAATGCGCACCGTCACCTGGCCACATGGCCATGCTGCTTTCTCCTGCCTTCCCCTTCCCTCTTTTCCCACTTCCTTGTGTTGACAAGTCCTCACTAGAAATGCACGACTTGCCTCTCTTAACCATGATCAGGACCACAAAAGCAGACCCGCCTGCTCTGGACAAGGGGGTCTCCCATCAGTACCTGGCTATCTTGGGCTTCCCAAGGTGCCCAGGAGCCAGGAGAACAGATCTGGCTGCAGGACACTGTGTGGGGCTGTGAAGTGAGGTGAAGGGTTTAAAGGGGTGTGGAGTCCCTGGTGGTTTGGGAAGCTGTTGGTTTCTTTCCTTTTTTCTTTAAATGCTTCTGATTTTTTTTTTTATTATTATTTTTTAATTTTTTTTTTAGCAGGGCAAAACCCAGCATGGGGGAACATAGGTTTAACTTTTCCATTGGAAGCGAATTCCCACAGCTGGAGGTGGGGATGGACAGGGGCCAGCCTTGGAAGGGCTCCTCACCTCAGCCAGCCCGTGGGACCCAGCCCTGAAGATGCGCTGCAGGGCAGAGGTGCTCCCAAGGAGACCTCCACCCACCCAGGCCTTGCTGCAGGTGAGTCCCAAAGCCGGGTAGGCACCCTGTGTGCAGGGATGGCCTTAACCCTTGCAGTGCCTGGGTGGTGACAAAGCCCCCTTGTCCCCAGCGTTGGGGCTGCTTGGGCAATTAGCTAAGGGAATAATGACCATTCAAACAAGCGAGGACTTGCTGGGCTTTGCGCTGCTGTATTGTGTTACTGTAAACATCCGATGTTTTGGGCAGCTTCCCATGTGGGCTCACATAAGCATGACAAGTGAATTTGGGCAGGCAATTTAGGCGAGGCTGATACAGACTTGCTTAGTCTGAAAAGGCAAGGTACCTGTATGCATATAAATGGATGTGAAGGTATTGCACATTTATGCACACATATCCATACCCTCACAAAACATACAGGTCCAGCCTGGGGTGCAAACCTTCCCCTGACACCCCATGCCTTGCTTATGCAGCCTAGGGTGCTTCTATCCATTTGCACACCCACACACACTCCCATGCACAGCTTGTGGGCGCAGAGGGCGCCTGGCTGGAGGCGCGAGCGTGTTCCTCCTGTGCCCCCACAATCCCAACCCAAGGCAGCAATTAAAGAGGCCATTTTCTCTTTGCAGAATCTGAACCCGATTCCGCACTTGAAAGCCAGGGGGGTTAAATCCAGCAGAGGCAGGCTCGGGTCTTTGGCTTGCAAATGCTTTGTGCAACTTCTCTGGACTTCAGCAGGGACTGCATGTACAGAGATGAGAGCAGCCCCTGGCCCCGACTCTTAATTTCTTTGCACTGGTGCATGAGAGGAGATTAACGGAGAGAGCAGAAGGCTGTGCCTCTGAACTCTTTGGTCACTCCTCATACAGCATCTTTCTTTGTTTTCCCTCGCATCCACATCTCTAACCCTGTGGAAACCAGGCTTTGGTTGGCTGCAAACTGTGGACACTGGTCCTGTGGTGGGCCCGGTACAATTTCTTTCCATTTTTTTTTTTTTTTTTTTTTTTTTCCCTCTCCAGAAACATAAGGGATAAACACAATAATTTCAAAGAAGCAAAAGCTTCCTGCTGGATAAGCCAACAGGGACCTGCCGCAAAGTCCTGGTACGGTGTGTCACTGACACTGATTCAATCTGACACCTGGGTGTCTCCAAAGCCATCACATTGTGTGCTGCAAATGTATATTAACATTAGTATGCATTGGCACAATATGGATCCATTATTCCAAATGCTTATGAGAACTAGGTGCTGCATAGGAGCAGCTGCTGCTTTTTAAGCCTCAGAGCATCAATAGATTCATAGATTTTAGGGCCAGAAGGGACCCCAACGATCATGTAGTCTGACCTCCCACGGAGTGCGAGCCGTAGAGACTCGCCCGGTAATTTCTTCATCCTGCCCCGTGACTTGTGGTTAAGCAGCAGCCTCCCCTGTGAAAGGCAGCCAGCTCAGGGATTGCTAGCGATTGAGAAGTTGATATCTCCCTCTATAAATTTGTTGCCCTGTTTTGTCACTCTCCTCGTTAATTTTAAAAGGGCATTTTTTAATTTCAAGGCTCAGCTTGTGTAGGTTCAGCTTCCCGTCACTTGGTCCTCTTGGATCCCCTCTTCTCCCACTTCTCCTGTACCAGAAAATGTTTTCCCCCTTTTGTTGAAGTAGTGGCTATGCAGGAGAAAAGAAAAAATTCAGTGTCCTGGAATGTTGTCTGAAAAAGGATCTGTGCTTCTTATGGGTGGAAATGGTACCTGGGAAATGTTCAAATTTTGAGTGATTCCCTGACTGTAAGCATTTAGTCTTTAGTCTTTGGTTTTGGTTTGTTGTTTTTTTTTAAATCTGTGTCAATGTGTTTTGCAGCAAAGGGGTAATGCTGTAGAAGGGCTTTGGTTTATATTACTTCTTTTGCTCCCAGAAAATGAAAGAAAAGGAAAAAAAAAAAAAAGAGAATGAAAATCTGCTAAATCAATGAAATAATAAAAAGAGTTGAAAGTCCTATATTATGGTCAGAAAAATTCTTCAAATAAACACCTCCTGGGTGACAGCTGAAGATGGGTAATTATCATTCAAACCACCTCTGATCCCCAAATCACTTGACAAAACCTCACAGAGAAATGAAGCAGCATCAGATTCAGAGTTTGCCTTCCTGCAGGGGTTTGTCCCTTCGGTCCCCCCCATTTCCCCTTCATTTTGGGGACAGCAGCTCTGTCCCCTGTTGCCTTCCCATCCTGATGCCATCAGCTCAATGGCTGCCAGTGTGGTGCCAGGCTGTTTGCACGAGCTCCCCCTGAAACACACTGGCTCCCCAGCCTTTCCAAAAATTACCTGGCGTGAGCATCCATCCAACCTCATGCTCAGCTTTTAAAGCAGAATGTAGTTGAAAGGAGCTGTTTTCCAGCAACGTCACCCTGCATTCGTTGCTGAGCTATGTGGGAAAGGAAAGATTAGCAAATGGAATGATTATCCAACAGGAAAAAAGGCATAATTTGATGACCTTCAGTTTGTCCCTTATAAGCAGCCTGGAGTTGATGCAACGCTATGAGCCAAAGTCACCTGATAGCCATGGGAGAAGAGACAACCTCACCACTGAGGCTTCAGAAATCTGGTGAGTGGAGGGATCCAGCGGTGGACACAGAGCCTGCAGGGATCCACTTCTGCGTTCCCAGGGGAACGTCTCTGCTGGCTTCAGGAGTCTTTTTGTCTCCTTTCTGAGATTATACGATGCCTTTGATAGCATTTCCTACATGAAACAGCTAGTAGGAGACCAATGTGAAACTAAACCCCCTTTCATATCTTCAGGTGAAGGTGGTAGAAGCAAGATTTAAGACAAACTACTTCTTGCAATGAGTTATCGGGGGAACTCCTTGCTGCAGGAGCTTGACAGATAAAGAGGAAATTGGACAAGATCATAGGAGAGAAATTCCTTGAATGCTGTTAGGCACCTTGAACCCACAGCTGGCTCTGGTGATCCCCAAGAGCATCCCAAGGAACTGTTACATATGCTTGTCCTGCTCTGCTGCTCTTCCCCAGACAATGGCTCCTTGCCCCTCTTGGGAAGAGCAGTCTGAGTGAGATCCTTTTCTTGGTTGGGATGTAGCCACTCTTCTGTTCTTATGTTTGTTTTTCTCCAGCTCAGTATTTTCTCAAAATCTGAGACAGTAAGGAACAATTGTGTTCCTGGAAAGGATGTCTCCAGCACGTCTCCTCCTATCCCAGCTTGCATGAATAGCTTCTTTCTTGGCTGCTAAGCTGAATCCTGGTTTGCCTTTTCTGTTCCATTGCTTGGCTAATGTCACAGCAGACATATCCCTCACCTCTCATAATCTCTGACAATGATGAGAGGAAATGAAAAAAGATTATTTAGTATCATTTTTTCCCTTCTACTAGACGTTTCATGTAGGAAACACTTTCAAAGAAGAGGGATGAATCACACAACCACAGAAATTAGAGATGGAAAAGACCTTTCAGGTCAGCCAGTCCATTTCCCTGTGAATGCAGAAAAGCTTCTGAGTAGAGTTAGATTTTTTTCAAGGACTTTGTTCAGTCTAAACCAACTTTAGCAAGAAAGCTTCAACTTAAGTCCATTCCAAGACAGCTGTAGCTGGAAGAGGAGTAGTTTTTAGCTGAGTGTGATTTGAATTCTTCTAAACTTTCTTCCAATGGAGGCGTGGATCTCTGCCAAGGTTTCCTGAGGACATGTTGCAGAGCTGAGAGCAATGGAGTGGTCTTCAATAGCTCAGCTGGCTGGGGGGGGCAGCTCCTTCACCATTCCAAAAGCCAAGCCATGGGTGAGCGCATGGTGCAGATCCCAGGGGTGTGAGAGCGTGGGGCTATGGTAGTGTTGCTGTGGGGTGGTGGGCAGCAGATCTGCTGTGGCTTGCATGGGCTGGAAGCCAAGGGCCCAAGCTGGATGTCCACAGGGCACTTCTCAGCAGCTCTGTTCTTCAGTTTCCCCTTGCCTTTTTGGCTGGCCAGGCTCTCTGCTCCTCAGGGCTCTGTGCATTAGGCAGGCACAATTCATGTTATCAGTGCCAAATAAACCATTCCCACCCTAGGCTCTGAATTCAGTGTCCTAGGCCACCTTCCCAGCCAGGGAAAGCCTTCCCGGAGGTCAAGCTACAATGAACTAACAATACAGCTAGAAGAAAAAAGAAAAAGGTATGCTCAGACATTGCATCTCAAAGTGGAGTCTCTTTACAGATGGCCTTGGGGCTGAGGCTTTCTCAGCACAGCTCCACAGGCTTCCAAACCCCCACCTATGTGTGAGCAATGAGGGGGCATCTCTACCCAAATACCAGCAAAGAGCTATCCAGATCCTACAGAGAACTGCTTCCCTTTTCACAGAGAAGGAAAGGGGGAACAGAAAAAGTAGGGAAGGGAAAAGGAGATAAACTCATAATGACGTTAATGTTCAAAGAAAGCTCCGGTTCAGGGATTTGCTGTTGAATACAGACTTTTGGCTGTGTGAACTTTCCCCCAGTGACTCTGTAAATCCTTATACTTACTTTTTTGGGGGTTATTTTCAAAAGACATAATGTCGCTGAGCATAGGATGCAGGCAAGAAGGGCCTTTCTAATTAACCCAGGAGGGAGAGCATCCTTCTCTCCTGCTCTGACCCTGCACCGTTAGGGATGGAGCAGGATTGCCAGAGCTCACCTAGAAACAGTGCCTTAATCCCCCTCCCCAAAATACCTGACCCCTGATCCGCACAGAGACAACCATTTTAAAGAGACAGTGTCACGATGTGCTACCTCCTTCTCATAAGTGGTCACCTGCCAGCTTCAGCTGAAGGCATAATTACCATCCTTGAGGCCTGATCCATCTTATTCCCCTTGAAGTCGATGAGGAAACCTCCCAGACTCTGCTGGAAGCAGTATTAAGATCCCCCCTCCATCTCTTTTCTCAGGATTTATCTCCTTGCGAGGACGGAGGATCTACCCAGTGCTGAGGCTGGAGTAGCCGGGGCTGGAAGGGTCTGCAGGGAGGCATTGCCTTGGGGAGCCAGTGAGAGGGAGAGAGAAAGAAGAGCAAACACAGGTCCATTAATCCGCAGTTAGTCTGCCTTTTTTGTTAGGAAGATGAACTTGATGAGTTAATTAAGCCACAGCCTGTAAAACCAGTTTATTTGCATAGCAAACTCCTGGGCCAGTGTGCTGTGAGCGGGCATAGACGTGCAGACAATTCCGGGGAAATTACAGCCTCATTAATATGCTAATCTGGTTGCAGGCCTGGAACGAGTTTTGGGTTTGCGGTGCTTGGGGGGGGGGGGGTCGGGGGGTGTGTTGCTTAGCAACCCTTTCCTCCAGGTAACCCTTCTCTTACTTGCCCTTGATATCCCCCAAGGATTGCTGGGGGGGGAGGCTGGGGTCTGCTGTCACGCAAGAATGAGCAAAGTGAAAGGCAAACAAGGGGGGCTGGAGAGCAGGGGGGGCTTCACTCCCCTTGCACAGCATCCAGGCACGCACCCCCAAACAGCGGCGGGCAGCTTCCCCCCCTCCCCAAATCAGGGTACAGAGGCGAGCGTTGCAGATGCACAATGGTCGGCGAGCACGCCTTGCGTGCAACATGCGTGCGCACATGTAGGTGGGCACGGGCGCTGGGTGAGGAGCGCTCGCAGCCCCCAAGGGAACCAAATGTTCTAGCCACCCGTGCTCCCCAGCTGCGTGTTTGCAGGGGCTGCTCCCTGCTGAGGGTCCCGGGGACCTGCAGCGGTTGCCCCTTGGCCCGAGATACTCAGCTGTGGGCACACAGCTCCCCGCTGAGCATCCTCCTCCATCAAGCAGTGCTTCTCTGGCCTGTCCTTCCCCTGTCCCCTGCCAGGCCCTCAGCTGCCTGTCTCCCCAACTGTCCTCCCGGAGTGGCACAAGCCCAGCGCTCCTTGCCTAGCCCGACTTCCTGCAGAACTGGTCAGGATAGGAACATCAGGCATCTGAGGGAGGGATGCAGCATCTCTGCTCCCACCAGCTCCTGCAGCTCCTGGACCACCCTGTCAGGGGCAGGAAGGGGACTGTGTCCCTGCCCCAGGTTGGTTGCCCAGTCAAGACCTTCCTTCCTCACCTTAACCTCCAGTAACACATCATGACAGCAGAGCACACCTCCTTCACCCATTCCACCACTGGCTACCAGGGGAAGGGACATGCCCATGGTGTCCTGGTGTCCACCAGTGCTGGTGTCCACCAGCCTTGGACCACAGGGAAAAGTGACAGTACAGCTTGAGCTGCAGTACAGGGGCTTTCCCGGTGAGCGGTCTTGCTTGTCAGGAGAGGCAGTTGCAGGGGGGCATTTGTATCACACAGGTCAAGAAGACAAAGTGCCCACCGTGAAGCTGTAACAGCAGATCAAACCTGGGCAAGTCCTACGTCCTCCATCCTGGAGATTATACTCATGTTCACCCCAAGCCCTTTTCTCCCAGCAAGTGTTACTACCTGCCAGGTCTCCGCGACAGGTAATGGGAATTCACATGCTGTGGTGTCTGCTCTCCCAGCACAGGGTTCAAATCCTTTCCTGGGTCATCAGACTGACCCTTGCTCTCCTGACATGGTCCTTGTTTAGGATCTGGATTCCTGTCTTGCTGTGGAGGGGAGGCTGGCTTAGAAGATTTTCCACATCCCTTCTAGACTGCTTCCTTGTGAGCCCACGCAGGTCTGGGGTGAGCTAGGGCTCTCTTGTGGAGCCTGACTGAATGCCAAAGCTGTGTGACTTTCTCCCCAAGCCCTGCTCTCCCTGTGGTGATGTTTCATAATCCAGAGGTGATGGGCAGAGTTATGCCAGCTCCAGCAAGGTTTTTCACCCAGCTCTCCAGATAGCCAGGCCTTTGCCATGCTCAGCATCTGCAGATGCTGTTCTCAAGGTGTCTTGTGGGTGCAGCCTGACAGACAGACAGTCCTTTAATTTAGGCCTAACACCTGCAAAACAAGGCCAGGCCAGGAGCCTCAGGGCTGATGCAGACATCTAGGTCAGATCCATCCCGTGTCTCTAGATCACTTCCTCAGTGAGGGGAGAGTCAACTGGGGTTTGAAACTCTGGAGGTGTATGCTCAGCTCCCTCGCTCCACCACCAAGCTTCTCAGTCCAGATGAATCTAGACCTAGTTGCAGTAGAATTTGGATGCCTAAACAGCTTTGAGGCTGAGGGCCCTTTGCTGACCAAATGTGGCTCTTGTTCAGTGGAGACAGAGCTTATGCTGGGATGGAGCAGGCTCTCCTCTCTCCATAGCTTTGCCCTGTGATGATCAGAAACATCCACCTCTACTCATTCAGCAGCCTAAATGCTCTTATTTGACGAGTGAACAAGTATGCTAGGCAACAAGCTTTTGCATCAGATGTTTCCCTGCCTAGAAGCACCTCTGACTTCTCTGGAGGAGGCCCATTCCCTGGGTCACTGCTGGAGGCACCGATATGCAGAAGGGAGCTGCTGCCTTCCTGCCTGGGGAGTCCCAGTCTCCAGGGCTATCCATCCGTTAACCTTCATGAGCTCAAATATTTATTATTCATATTACCCTGAAATGTGCTAAAAAGATGAAAAAAGGAATTAATGTGCCAGATCTTGCATCCACCTTTTAGCTTATTACAGTGCTAAAGCAGTATTAACATTTACAGTATATGAGCTCTGCTTTGCTTGTGCCTGAGGCCAGGGGGTTTAAGCCAGTGCCGAAGTTAATAGCAAGCGCTGGTTAGAAAAAGCCCATTATGTCATAAAGTTGGAATTTCACTTGGGCAGTGGCCACTGGCTCTTTCCAATCGGGATGCGATGCCATCCTCTCAGTCCCTTTCTGCTCCAGCTCTCCCCCTCTCACATTCAAACAAAAACAGAATGGGGGAAAATTGTTTTTCTTCTTAGTGCTGGTGAATCAAAGGGCATCACGTCTGCCAGAAGATAATTGGTTCAGGCTCTGGCCAAGAAGCTCTGTCCTCTCCCGGAGTGATGCTAGGAGGTGCCGTGCGATTGGAGGTGTTCCTGGGCCCTGTTCCATCTGTTGTACCGGAGATGCTGGCCTCCTCGACATGTCCTTCTTTACAGCTTGAACATATTGATTCACCCAACATACAAGTGTTCTGCTTAAGGATGGCTTTATGAGCATCTTCTGTCTCCCACTAGGAAAGATCTGCCTGTAACAGTGTGTGAGGAGCCCTGCAGTGCAGCGGCTGTGGTGTGCTGCCATGTCAGCCTCCACTCCGGGGATGGCAGAAGGAAACTTTGCAAGCCGTGTGCATGTCCATGGCTGCTCCTCGCAGCTCTGCTTTGAGGAGGTGCCGTGCTCTCCTTGAAACCCAACAGCCCCATCGCTAGGCAGGGTCTTGCTGGGGTGCCTGTTGGGAAACGGGTTGTCATGGTGGTGATCGGGCAGATGCATCCCTACCTAATAGATACTCCTCTCCCCTCTCCCCAAACACCTTGTAACCCTGCAGAGCCCTGAATCTTGCACCTGGTTCATGCCCTCCTAAGAGACAGGGTACCCCTGCCAGTCTTGTGGCTACCAGAACTCACTCGGCCCTGCCATTGCCAGGAACCGCCACGGGCAAATTGTCTGGGCTTCAATCTGACCAAAAAGGTTCAAAGTCCACCTGAAATTCAGCATCTTTATTCACACCAAATCACACCTTTTCATTTCACTAGGATGCCAGGCAAACACCCAGCCCAAGGAGTAAGAACATTTCTGCTTCGGTGCACTCCTACTATTGAGATGAGGCTCCCAGCCCTGATGGCAAGGGGTGTCAGGGCTCTGTGGGCACTAATAGTTGTCAATGGCCCTGAGCAGCCTCACCTGGGGCTTCCACCCACACCCTCTGCCCATGGGTGGGAGGTCTATTTAAGCTCAGGAGGGGGACTTTGCTCTCTTCTTGAGCTTTGTTGTAGATGTACCTGCTCTAGCCTTGTCTATGCCTAGCTACAGATCCTCTTGACATGGATCCTTATCTGTGGGCTGTTTTCCTGGCTTATCACCATGGCTGTCTGGCCCTGGCCCTGACTTGTGGTTCTAGGCTGATGTAAAACCTGCTTTGTTACTGTGGACGTGTTGCTGGCGTAGAATCATGGCTGATGCCAACTGCTATCCCTGGGCTCACCTTGCTTGGAGAGGATGGTATGGGGCCTGTTGTGCTGTGGCAATGGGGCAGCCTCAGCTTACACGCCAGGGAGAGTGCTATATGGAGCCTTTGCTAGGAAGACCCTTTGCTGCTGTGAGTATGAGTTTGGCACAACTGAGTTTGTCTTTGCTGTATTTGAAGCTCAGCTGATTTTCTTCTAAGCGCAGAGAGTGTTAAGGTTATTGCCATTATTATAATTCAGTGCTGCTTCTATGTTCCTGGGCATGAGGCAGCTCTTTAAGTGATCCCATAGAAGAGAAGTTTGTATAAAAGGAGAGGGTTTGACCCTTTAGGAAATCAAATATTACTTCTTGTTCTCCTTGTCCTCAATGCACGTGGCTCAGCAGTCGCAAGCTGGGAGTACTGAGTGTCCAGCAGGATGACTGACAAATTCACACACTGTGTACTGAACAACTAGATTTCTGGAGGGTGTGCCATCATTTTTTTTTAGCAGATGACTGGTTTTGAACACAAGCAGGTGTGGGAAGGCAGCGGGGTGGTGCTTGTAGAGCCTGGTGACACTGGGAGAAGGAGTCACATCGGCACAGCACAGCTCACACTAACCTGAGCTCCCTCTCCATCTCCTTCTAGCCTGGTGCCTGTTTGTCTTCTGCAATTCCACCCCTGCTGATGACAAGGCCTTTGGAATAGTCCCACATGCTGGTACCTAGCAAAGGACCTTCGTGGTCACTGGAGACCTGAGGTACCTTGCTTCAACCCCAGTGCAAGGTGCCAGCACCACACTGAACTCACTCAGTGGGATCCAGGAATTGCACAGAGCCCTTGGATCTGGGGAGCAACATTCCCTTTTCAAATGAAGAAATGGGGTGTCAGCTTTTTGGGTCTTTCCTCTCTTTCTGTTTTCTAGCAGAGCCACCCAGACTATCTAAACAGAGCTGACTCCTACTTGAAATTCAGAGGGCACCATCAGCCCATGTCATTGGCAGGGAATAAATAAATACCTCCTTTGAACGAGTCAGGAGTGATGTGTTGCTGGGCTCATTCAAGGACACATCCGTAAACATGTGATGGAGGCAGGGAGCAAATCCAAACTGGATCCAACCTCAGCCCCTGCTTTCCTGCAGGGCAAAGATCTTCCCCCCGCACACTGTAGAGTGCCTGGCAAATGTGGGCCAGTGCCCAGGGAGGTGGTGGTGCTGGGTGCATGTCTCTGCTCCTGTGGGTGGCTGAATGGGACTGTCTGGGTGTGTGTGGGCAGGGTCACGGTGTCACTGGACAGAGAGAATGGGTTTCTGGGGGGTCAGATGCTGTAGTGTGGTGTGTGACATCCAGCAAGTGAGATTTTTTCTATGGAGTGCTGGATCCTGGTCTGGAAGCTGCTCAGCACCCTTGGTACCCCGTGGGTTTGGAAGTGACTGGAAGGTCTTGGTTTATCTGTGTCTGGGACAAAACTTCCTTGGGGAGGGAGCTCTGTTTCTGCTATGTCAGGTAAAACCCAGGCAGTTCTGTGGATGTGTCCAGCCGCTTGGCCGTGCACGGTTCACCTGTTCTAGGCACTTTGCAGACCTCCCTGTGCAGTCCCCTCATCCTCTTGGGTGCGAAGCTATCCCAGGGCTGTGCAAGCTCCCATGCTCCCTTTCTCCATCCTGTGAGCTTAACCTATGGGAGAAGCAACCAAAGAGGGAGAAGCCAACAAAAACCCCACTCTTGCTCTGGCAAGAGCCCTCTCCTCCCACGACAAGGCTCAGACCCCAAGTCCAAGGCTGCTCAGCTCTGTCTCAGCAGCACTCCTCACCCTTTGACGAATCCTAGCGTTTGCAAAGTTATTATACCTCATTATGAATTGGATTTTAATCTAGTGTAAATAGTCCTACCATTATAGTGTCATAAGAAGCAATTAGCCCCCCTGCTTGCTTCTATGCATGAGGGGAAAGCTTTAATATCACGGAACTGTGAGGGCTTGATGGGGCTTCAGCCTACATACGTACATGCAGGCAGAGGCTTCGCTCTTGTGGCATTAACCTGTTCACCGTATGCCAGGGATGTCCCGTCTGTGTCCTTAGGAGGTCTCCAAAGTGAACATCTCCTGAGCTCTGGGGTAGATATCAGCCTGGGATCTCTGCCTCTTGTTGGGTGCGCTCTGCGGCACAGCTGGAAATCTTCTTTCAGAGGATGGATGTGGTTCAAGCAGATGATAAATTGTGGTTTCCTTGCCTTGTCCTTAACCCAGTCACAAAGGGGATTATCATCCGCAGGGGTGAGAGGCGTCTGGAGTCCAGTCCCTGCCTTGCCTCGGGGTGATTATTTCCAATCTCGGCGAAGCTTTCCTACATTGCCTCATGGAGGAAATTCATTATCTGGAGCTGGCGTGCTTGCACGGTTATAAAAGAATCCTACCTTCTCTGCGCCTGTGTCACCTGGAGCTGGGCCGGGGGAGCTGGCGAGAGCCTGGGCACTCAGACGTCAGGGCTGTCCCCACTGGGTAATGTTGCATGATTAATAACAACCCCAGGTTAATGGGGTTTTAATGTTCCTCCAGCAGCGAAGAGAGGGGGTGGTATCCTCAGCTCCGAGCTGGTGTGGCGCAGAGCAGAGGCTTTGATCTTTGTTTTAGGGAAGGATCGAGGTGTCTTTGTGCTGTATGTGTGTCTGTGGACACCATGGCATGTGTGGGCTGGACAATGCAGGCAGAGCTAGATGTGCTTTGGGGTTGGGAACTGCACTTGAGCGATCCTGGCATGGTGCGTGATGGACATGGGCGTTAAGTACGGTCCCCAGTGATATGGTGGGGGATTGCACAGAGCAGGGGATGCTTGCATGGCACAGGTGCTGTGTCAGGCTGCTCAGCCCAAGGAGCAGCAAGATCTACCCTTATGCCATTGCCAGCAAGGAGGGGCTCCCTGCACCATGGATTTAGCTGGGAAAAGGCTTTTCTTTTCTTTCCCTGAGGATGGGAAGGGACCCAGCTTGCACATGGAGGAGCAGCAGGGCTGGGCAAAGGGGCTTGTGGTCCATTCCTCCTTGCCCCTGGGGTCCTGTTCACAGACTGCGTTGTGGCCCCGGCTCCTGTGAGCAGTCCTGCAGAAACCTGCTTGCAGGAGACAGGCTGAGAAAAATACACCCCCACACACACGCGCTCCCCATCCTTTCTTTGCCACATGAAAGAAAAGCCGGCTGCCTGTTAATTACATGAACCTTCTCATGGGCAATTGAGCTGGCCACGTGTGTGTGTATTCATGCTGTCTGCAAGTTCTTGTCTGATTCATGCTCACAGGTGACTGAAATGAAGCCAAATCTTACAACAAAGCAGGGCACTGCCGGCTGTGTCCAGCTGCATCCAGGTCCTGTCCACCCAGTGAGGCAGCATCTCTTTCTCCCAGGGCAGAAACACTGCCCACCTCCACTCCAAACACAGTTTGAACCCTGTAATGTCTTGTCCCTATGGCCAGGATGTTACATAGCCCCAAAGGGGTGGGCACCTCTCTGCCTGTTATATCCCTTCCCTTCGCTTTCCCAGGGCAGGTCCTTCAGCTGAGCTTGGGCAGAGGAACACAGCCCTTCCTTGGTGCATGGGCCAGTTGAGGATGTGGCCCCTTCCCCTTGCTGCAGGTGAAGGAGACTGGTGGTTTGGGCAGGGGATAGGCTATAATGCCAAGGGGGAGTTGAGGGGCTCCATGTGTCCTGGCTCTACAAGTGGAGCCCAGCAGTGAGCCACCATGCTGGCTGGGGACTGTCCTCTGGTGGCAATGCCAGCTCGTGGCCAGCCTGGAACTTGAGTCGTCACAGCCTCTGTCCTGTCTGCACAGAGGAGGTGCTGGTAACCCAGGGAGGTGCTGGTCCCTGGCTCTGCAAGCTCTGCATATGAGATGCTCCCCAAGGACCATTCCCTCCCACTGGGGTTTGCTGGGGGTGTTGGCCAACAGGGCTCACAAAGTGTGAGCGCTGGCCACCTCTGTGAATGTATCCCAGCACAGTTTTGGCCTGTGCCAACCAGTACCCTCCCAGTTAGTGTCTGGGAAGAGATGAGGCTCTGGGCACAGGGTATATGAGGAGACATGCCACAGAGCTCCATGGCTCTGCAGCTCCTCTCCTTCCTGCCAGATTGACTCCAACCTCTTCAACACGGAGTTTCCAGACCTTAACTTCCAGTGCTCATTGCTATTCATCAGTGCATCTGAATATTTTAATCCTTGGGGAGGGGGGCTGGAGAACAGCATGCCCCCTCCCCCTTTCCCAGCTACCTTCCCTTGCTTATCTGCTGAAACCAGGGCCAAACCGTTCCCAGCCTCAGTGAGTGAGACAAATCGTAGAAGAAGCTTAAAGCAAGACCAGCATCTCCCACCTTGTGCTTGGAGGGGGCTGGGGAAGAAGAGGAGGGAGGGGGTGAGGGAAGCAGCTTGTAATTACAGAGCAAGAGGCAGTGATAAAATGATAATGGAAGAGTTCTGACCCAGACAGTTCTGCAAAGCTGTGAAATAAATTTAGCAAAAGAGCGAGGGCACTGGGGGTCCCAGGCTGGGTTACAGCTGAAATGCTGGTTTCACAAACAAGGCATAAATTGGATTGCAAACATCTAATTAACCTCTTTGCTTATTTTTTTGTTGGGAAAGGCAGCAGATTCCAGCCAAAGCTGGCACCGCGGCTTGGTGTACCCTTGCAGGAGAGAATCTGGAGGAGAGGAATGTGCTTTGGTGGTTTCACCTGCTGGCTCCCTCCTTGCATCCAGACATCAGGGAGAGGAGAATTTGAAGCTCTCCTGGCCCTTCTGCCCTGCAGTGGAAGCTGTGTGTGATGTCCATGATGCCTTCACCATGGGAGGAAAAGGTACTGGTGGGGCTTCTCCCCATGTTTCTTTGTCTTACTCAGAGTTCCCCGTTTCCAGGGGGACAGGGATGGGGATGTCCCGTGGCCTCCCCAGCTGGGCTGGCTCTGCTTGGCTGCTGCATTGCCCTGTGCTGGGCTACTGACTCTTTTGGATTTGACCCAACCTCTTTGGAGAGCAGAGTAAGAGCAGGAAAATGACCCTCTGCTCCCTTCCCTGGGCTCCAAGGGTTGCTGTTTATCTTTCTGGAGGGCAACTGTTCCACATGGATTTCAGAAGCGGTGTAGCTCTGTGACCCCCCTCCCTCCCCATCCCCTCACCGCCTCCTGCCTCCCCCTCGCCCCAACCTCTTCTCTTTTTCACCCCACCTTCCCCCAGGGGCATCCAGCCAGTGCAAATGGTCCCTTGGCAGCAATGATGAAGATGGATGTCTGATTGATTCTCTCTCCTCTGTGCAACCCCCTCTCCAGCCCCCCCCTTTCCCTCTCCCCCCCTTTCCATGCCCTTCTGGCAGAAAATTAAAAGGCTATTTGTTAAAGGGTGAAAGCCCTCAGGTGCAGCCCCCGGCTGGACAATTTGTCTCCATGAAAAGGATGCTATTATGAGAGCGGCTGGATCCAGGAGGAGGGGGAGAGTTTGCCAGGAAGAGAAGGGAGAGGTGGGGAGGGGGAAGGAGGCATCTCCCGGGGACAATGAGGTTGGGCTGGGGGGGACGGGAGATTGTTGGGGCTTGCCGGCTGGGCTGCCGTTCAACAGGGAGCGTGGAGGGGAGGGAGAGCCATGTGCTGGAGGGAGGGAGGCCAATCCTCTTGTTATGAGGCCCGCCGCAGAGCAGAAGTGCCGACCTGCCAAATCCTTTCCGGCGGCCGCTCCCCAAGTCACTGGCTTCAAAGGGAACAGACGCTCGGGCCGGCCGGGTGCCCCGCTGAACAGCGGTACCCCAGCAGCCTGCCTCTCCTCGGGCAGGGGGGCACAGCCCTGCTGCTGCCTGCTGCCCCTGGCTGCTGCCGGCCTGCGCTCGGGCAGCCTGTGTGGCCCCAGGGCTGGGCATCCCCTCCTCTGCTCCAGGGAGGAAGAAATAATGTGCTGATACGCCTCTGTCTATCGAATCCTTTGGCCAAGTGTCTGCCTGCACAGCCATGCCATGGCACCCTTTGCTGCCTGCCATCCGTCTCTGGGTTTATCTGTTTGCCATTCCCCCCATCCAGCTCTTCATCCTCCTATTTATCTTCTCTCTGTCATCTAACACTCATTTTTTAATCCGCTCATCCATTGGTCTCTCTGATTTTAGGGTTTAATGTGAACACTCGGTTGTCTGGCCCCTGAGGATCTGCGCTACTAAAGTGGAGGAAGGTCCCCAAAGGAGCTCGTGGAACCTCCAGCCCTTTCCTTCTCCAAAATACTGCAAACCCACTTCAAGAATTAGGCTCCATCAATGACAAGCCACTGCTGTGAGGAAACCACTGCAGGAGTGAGATCTCCTTATCCAGGTTTGAGGTTAGTGTTGAACATCACTGAGCTCCCCTGGGAGCGACCAGGGCAGGAGAGACCTTTCATTCATCATTGATCCCTCCGAGCAGCTAACGGCTCTCTGCAGCTCCTCAGGGTGACAGCAGTGGAAATGTACCTAGGCAGGGGTCCTGCAGAAGCTGGGGAGATGGATTCATTGTGCTGCTGTGCCCAGCAGGATCTGGCCACCCTGAGGGTAAGGCTGGTTGTACATGCTTTGTTGTGTCCAGGTTGGTTCTGCTCTTTGCTGCCCACAAGGAAAAGGAAAAATGAGGGAAGAAAATGGTTGCTTCACTTGGGAGCAAGCAGAAAATCACTCGTGAAGGGCAAGAAACAGACTGGTCTGTGATGAAAGTGGCTCTGCTGGAGCAGCTTTTCCATGTGGGATGTGCTTCCAATGGCTGGATAGGAAGTTGGTGCTGCAGCTGGTGAGATGATGACCCTCCACCACCTTGTGAGTCCGGTCTGGAAACAAGCAGCAGGTTTGGTGGGTTTAGCCTCACTTCACAGGAGGTGGCACCCTGAAGGGAAAATCTGGGGAGGGTTGAGTGGGTGGGAGAGGTCAGAGCCCTGACATGAGCCAGTCAGCTCCGCACTGGGGAGAAGGCATCTCTGCAGGGACTCTTCCTGAAGGTCAGTCTATGAGACAAGAGCCTCTGGCCATGTGGCAGGGCAGAGTTCTGGGTGCTCAGGCGCCGACAGCATCATCTCCTTGCACACTGCTGAAGGTTGCCCCCACTTTTGTCTTACCTAGCCCCTAAGCTGCCTGTTTGCTGGGGCACAGATGTGTTTGTGAATGCCATGCTGGGCAGAAGAGGTTGGCAAGATGCTGAAACAAGAGTGCAAATGGCTATTAATAATGCCTGGATCCAGTGAATTCCCCAGGCTGATTGCTCTGGGAGAGGCTCTGGGATGTTTTGCACAACATGTTCTTGAAACTTGTTTCATCTAGTAAGGAGGGAGGAAAAAAGGCACCTATGAATTGTGAAAGAGCAGATGCTGGGTCCCAGTGCTGAGTTTTCCTTCTCACCTCCCCACCTCCCTGAATAAGATGCCAACGTCAGTGTGCATTTATGGGATGTGGGAGGGGGAGGATGGGTGCTTACAGGAAGGCACTGTGCCCAGTCCAGGCACCCTACATCCATCCCACCTACATCTCTCTGTTGGCAATGTAGGATTACACTAAGTGGTGGCTCATGCTCAGATCTGCTTGACCCAAAGGTGCTGCCAGGGCTCAGAAAGCAGCTCTGAATTTACATTATTCCCATCAGAGCTGGCCCTGACTTAGAAATCTCCATTTATATAAAAAAGTAAAAATTAGAATTAATTTTTAGTCCTAACTCGGGACAAAGTCAAAATATGCAGTTCTTCACAGGGGGAAAGATTTTTCCCTTCAGGCAGGGACTGAAATGGGCTGGAGCCACCTTGGCCACAACCAGAAAACCCAGGGTTTGCTCTGCTTTGGCTTGGGTGTTTTATTTTGGTTTTGCCTTTACAGCCCGTTGACTGCACCTGTGATCATGGATGGATGCTCTGAGGTATGTGTGCTCCTGTGCTGGCCTTGCAAGGCCAGGAGCTGGTTTTGCCCCTTTACAAGCAGCAGGGGCTCTGGGGGGGAGTCACCCTGGCCAGCCTGACCCCCAGCTACTGGGAAGATGATTTTTGGAGGTGGTTTTCTGTCTCGGGCAGGAGGGGAGGGATTAAGACAGCAGTGTAGCAGAGACTTTGAAGGGTGGGCCACCCTTTCACTGCTCCAGAGCCTCAGACCACCTCTCTGACCCAGGCAGTCCTGGAGCATGAGCCCAAATACCTCCCCAAAAATGAGACCAAAGCTACAAACCCAGTCCTAGGGTCAGGCAGGGAGCTGCTCCGAGGTGTACAGCCCTGGACCGCTACCAATTGTGCTTAGTTTGAATATGAATCCAGTCAAAGGCTGCAAAAATGGGTGGAGGGATGAAAGAAAAGGGTGTTCAGGTTCTCCAGGCAGAGATGCTGCCTTCCTTCTGTGGGCATTCCTGTTTCAGTCCCAAAGGCAGCGTGTGTGTACGTGTGCTCTCCCAGCAACTAGCTTCTAAACCCAGCTAAAATAGATTAGAGCATAAGATTTAATGATTCAGCACTTCTGTTGCCACTGATTTACTGACTGATGCTCAACTTTTTTTATCAGCTGAATAACTGCTTGGCCATCAGGAGCTGCAGGCTGATGCAAAGGGAATTAAATAATAATATCTTTTGGAGGTAAAAATGGATGGGTCGAATGCAGCCCCACCACCATCCAGACAGTGAAGGGAAGGTCAGGATAGGGGCTCAAAGATGAAGAAACCTCCATGTTACTTCTGTTACCTGACAACACTAACACAGACTTAACCCACATATGTGCCAAGGCCTTTTGTGCATCTATTTTATGTTTCTATTTGCCAGAATTTCTGATTATTTGGTTTGGGGATACAAAGTGATGCTTTGATTCTGTACGAGGTTTGTGCGATGGGTAACCACATTCCCGTGTGGCACCCGAGAGCCCCAGAGGCAGTGACCTGAGGAGGACAGAGCCCCCAGATGAGTTTCCTGAGCCCCAGGGTGCCCCACACCAGCTTTGCCAGCTGGGGCTGTTTGGGAGCCCCCCTTGTTTTGTCCCTAAACTACCCAGGGGCAATTCCCAGCTGCCTGAGGGAGGGGGGTCCCTGGCATCCCACACCCTTGGGTGGGATGTGAGGATCCTTACTATGCACCTGGAGTCCCACCAGCACTGACAGCAGCTTCTCTCTGCTCCCCCCCTCCATTCTAGCTCAAGGTTTTTGCCCCCTAAACTCAGGGTTTCCCAGGACATGAAAGCTGGACATCTAATCCAGTCCCAAACCCACATCGCCTGCATTATCCAGTTCAGCATGGGATTTTTTTTTTTTTGCCAAAAGTCAAAGAAACCACCACTTCTCCAAGCCCAGAGGCAACAGCTTTTCCCCTCAAGCTTCTGATGCTGAAGTGGTGTTAGAAATAGTTGAATTTTATCCCTCTCCCTTACCACGATCCCAAACCTCTCTTGGTTCTGGATGTCTTCTCCTGCCTCATTCCTACCAGTGTCATCGTCCCCCCCAACCCTACTGCCTGGATTTGAAGAAAGGTTTTTGCACAGCCCAGAGCATCAAGTTTCTTCTGTCCAAAAGGGTGGAGGACATGGGTAATCTGGGGCTGGGAGGGACCCCCAGGGCAGCCTGACCACTTGATGGTCCATGTGGCTGTGACACCAGCCCCATGTATGGGCAAGGAGGAGGCAAGGAGCTGCTCTGTGTGCTCTACAGTGAAAATCTCCACCCACAGGTGATGGGATTGATGGAGATAAGCAGGCTGAGGTGGGAATTATTCGGATCAGGAGGAAATGTTACTGGGGATGCATGGTTTTGCCAAGTGGGGGGGATGCAGATGTGGGGGAGAGCTGCCATTTCACCAGAGCAGCAGGCAGGGCTAATTCTGCAGAGAAGTTTTGAACCATCTGAGAATACACCAGTGGATGAAATGATGGGTGGATACTGGTGGGCATCCTGGGCATCCTGCAGCACCTGGCATGTGCCCTGGCATGGTTGGCTGGGGTCTACTCTGAGCTGGCCCAGGGGGAGCACTGTTTGAATGAGCCTGGGGGGGAAAAAACAGGAGGAGGCAGGAAGAAAAAGGGGGGGGGAAACATGGCCTGAGTCCAAAGGCAAGAGCTCTCCAGAGACAGCACAGAGCTGTTCTGCGATGGTGTCTGGAAACTATGAGGAACGTGAAGCGGAAACCAATGAACCACAGTCAGCACGCTGGAAATGAGGCCTAATTGATGGACAAAAACAGGAGCAGATGGGCAACCCTTCCCACCACCCCTTTCCAGGGGTCTAATTTGCCACTGAAGCCAGTAGAATGGCCATCCCTGAATAAGCCAGCATCGCTGCTGCGGATGGGGAGTCGCCTTGTCCTGGCATGCTACTGGAGGAGACCCTGGGGGTGTATGTGCAGAGAGGGAGCCGGTAGCATCCTACATCTACTGACCCTGTGGGGTGGTCAGGTATGTCCCCCTCCCTCCACCTGGCACAGCCATCCCTGTGCTGGATGCAGTGGGATACTAACACACGGCAAAGCCCCTTGGGGTGGGGATGTTCTAGTTCTTTATTCCCAGGGCCAAATTCAGTGACTCTGCTCTGGGACAGGCAGGTGGGGCATTACTGGGGCTCAGCAAATTACCACAACTGTAAGTGAGATTTGTTCTTTGCTGAGAGCTTTAAGATTTGGGCTTGCTCTTTGCTGCCATAAAACATGTTGAGTTAGGAGGGTTGTTGACGAGTCTGTCTTGTTTCACAGTCAGGGGTGGCTAACACCCTATGTATTATATTATGAGATCCTATGTATTACGTTAGGACAGGTGGCACGCAGGTAGAACACAGCAATCCCATCCCCAGGACCAGGCGATGCAGCCCTAGCACCTCTTTGGGGATGCTGAAGTCAGCGGGAGGTGATTTTTCCTTTGATCCCTGAAAGATGGTGCAGGTCTACCTACCAGTGAAACCTTATGTCTGTCCAGCTCAGCCTTCCTCCATGGAGGAGAAGTGGTGAGTTCCTTATGGCAATGCTTGTGGAGCTGGGACCAAGTGATGCTCGCAGCTCTGCCCCCAGCTGCAGCCTGACTACCCCTGTGCACAGGGCTGCCTCTCGAAGCAGGCACCAGCCCCTGCCTCCTCCCACTGTGGCCATGGGGAAGCTTAATGAGTTAATGCTGATTAAGTGCTTTCAGATAATCAGATAAAGGTGTCATAAAAGTGCTTTACAGTGATGATGATGTGTTTTATGGTGAGGAGAAACTGATGATCCCAAATAAAAATCTAAATTAAACCGGGGGGGAAGTACAAAGGTGTCTTCAGATCTGGGGTGAACTTCACATTAAGGGCAAAAAACCATTCAAGCGTTTGCAAAGTTCCCATCTCTCCTCAAACAGTGCCTCGTTTTGACCTCCCCCCTCCTCTCCAAGAGCCTTTCTGCTCGAGACCAAGATTAATTACCTCTCTTGCAGCCCTTTGGGCTTCCCCCATCTGATAATGTGTGAATAAGGCTGACAGGATCTGCTAAGGGTCTCACAGCTTTCTCCGCTCCCTGTCTTGCCTCTTTGGAGCAACCGAGCACCAGCGGCACATCCACAGGGTTGTTGCATCCCTGTGCCTCCTTGCTGGTCCCCAGCCTCCTACCTTGGTCAACACTTGACTTGTCACTCAACTTTCAGCATCCGTGGAGGAGGACATCATAGATGTGGTGCTCCTGCCTGCTCTCCATGCTGGGATAAGAGAGAAATCAGCCCCAAACCCTGAATCTGCTCACACTGACTGCACCAGCACGGAGTCCAGAGCACGCCAGCAAGACCCTAAATAAACCAGGTAACAGCATTTTCCCCATTTCAAAAGCTGGCTTTGTCCAGGCTGTCAGAGACACCAAAGTTGAGGGACACATGTTAAGATCTACAGCAATTAAAAGGGGCTCCAGCCTTAATGTGCTCAGCTGAAAGCGCAGGTCCCTAGGTTGTGTGCAGGAAATTGGCTGGTAATTTAGCGGCTGGTGCCAACTGGCTGCATCTGTCCAGCCTTGCGATAGCCTTTTTCTTGCTCTTTTCCAACCGCTTCTCCTGGCAAGCGTACAGCCCAGGGAGGAGGCAGAGACATCTCAGACAACCTGCTTGCCTGACATGCTGGCTTGGGTTTGTGGCCATGGCTGGGCAGTCCCCCCCAGGGTGGCACAGACAGGGCTGTCACCACTGTACTTCTCCCTGCACTCCCTTGGGAGCAATGGGAACCGGCATGAGGGATTCCCAGATCCCAGCTCATTTTGGGTGGCTTTTGGGCGAGGCAATTTTCATTTTGCTTTTATTCAAATGACTAAACCCATTTTCTCCCCACACCAACAAGGGTTTTTTTTTCTTTTTCTCTTGAGCCAACTGAAACATTTGGTTAAAAATAAAATATCTCATACTATTTTTTTAACATATTTTTTCCTCCTTCATCAAAGCAAATGAAAGATCTGAATTTGTTTCACTTCAGTGGAAAACATCAAGATGAAATGTTCCAACTCTTCCAGCGTGATGTCTCTGTTAGAAACACATTTATTTGGGCAAGCTGGTTTGCCAAATTTGACAGGAATTTGTAGCTTTGAGCTGAATTTCCCAGCCATCCTGACACAGCCTTTTGAAGAATGATGCATTTGTCTAACAATTTTTTCCACTCTGGAGTCTACTGGATCTTCAACCCAAAGGATGGAACGATGTCCCAGAGGGATTAGCTTTCATCCTACAAGCCAAAGGAGAAGCTGAAGACTTCAGTCAGGTTTGCCTTGGAGAAGCTGAAAGGTAGGTGATCCAGAGGTCTCTCCCAGGCTCACATCCCTATGAGCTGATGATGAAGTCATTTCCCCATGAGATCAGTTGACTCCACATGGCCAAGTGCAGCATGGTCCTCTGTGGTGGTCCAGCAGGTCCAGGTTCCTGGCTGGGTCGGGGGCAGCAAACTTTCTCCAGCCAGGGGGTTTAGCAGCTCTGGCAGGGCTTGCTCTGCTGCCAAACTGCCCCTGAGGCACCTCAGCTTGGTGGAAGTGGCAGGGAGGCACTTCAGGCCTACTATAGAGAGGTGGGATGCAGGTGATGCAAATAATGGAAGAGCTCTTCACCACTGCCAGCCCTGGGTTTTGCCTGCTGCTTGCAAAGCTCTGTGTTAAGTCCCAGCTCTGCTTCAGTGCTGGTGCAAATCCACCTGGAATGAGGCACGAGGCAAGATTTGGGATCCCAGCACTAGCAGTGCCTTGTGTCTGGCGCTCCCTCAGGACCACCAGTGCAGGAGGCAGGAAATTCGGGATGACCCTTTGTTGCTTTCATTGGCAGAAAGTGAGAAACTTAGCATGGAGAAACAGTGCTGGGAAGTCACCTGCTTTATAAGACTGTTGAGGTGTTCCAGGGTGCCAGCAGCAGTATGGACAAAAAAGAAGAGCCTGTTTTCCTCCTTGCTCCCCCCCCTCCCCCCCGCCCCTGACTTTAGCTGCTATGCCCTTCAAATGTCCTTGACCCCTTGGCAGAGGAGGTCAGTCCCTCATCTGTACCACTCACGACGAGCACCAAGTGACGGCTCCCCATGCATCACCCCAGCAGTCACGCTGGAGCTCGCGTGTCATTTCAATTCGTCTTTCTCTGAGCGCTCCCTGTCACCAGCAGCACTGCGGGAGATGCGGGGGGAGAAGGGGAGGCAGAGTCAGATGGAGCCAGGGAGAGGCAGGCAGGAGCAGGCAGAGAAAGAGGCTGCTGAAGGGAAGGGGGAGAGAGACAGGGTGAGGGAGGTAGAGCCATGCTGGTTCTATTTACCGAGGGCTGCTTCTTCCTTTCCTGGGCAGCCCTGGCAGCCATGCCCTGGTGGCAGCAGCTGGCTGGGGAGGGATGGAGGTGCCCACCCCTCATCCCAAAGTGGGCACTGCGGGGCAGTGAGCAGGCAGAGAACCTCGGCAATGTGTTTTGAGGGACCTCAAAACACCATAAAGCTCAGGATTTCTTTTGCTTTGAGGCAGTGGGGTGGGAAGGCTCATGGCCCCCCTAGGAGTGCAGCCCACCAGCCCTGGCTCTGCGCGGTGGGTTGGGCTGCTGCGGCACAGAGGGGACCCCCAACTTTACACCTTCCTACGTTGATCTGAGTTGAGAGTCACAGCTCAATTTCCGTCTTCTGGCATCCAACCACAGCAAATGGGGTGGCAGTGGGGCAGACCCTTGTGATCCCACGATGGCATCAGACCTACCGTCATCTCCAGGCTGCCTGTTTGAGAGGGAGGAACAGCCACTTCTCAGCTGCTTTTTGGGAATGAGTGGGGTGGGAGGATGTGGGGCTGAGCCGTGAGATCCCTATTCGTCAGATAGGGACCACTTGTGCAACAAATAGACTCACTTGGCACCAGCTTTGGTCTTCTCCAAGGGAACTTGGCCGGCCTGCGCCGGGACTGGGCTGCCTTTGTGCCGCGCTGAGCACAGCCCTGCGTTTCATCTGCCGCCGGCCCGGGCTGCCTATGTGGGCTGGGGGAGCGCTCCTCGGGGTCATGTTTGTTATGTTTCCAGGAAGCCCCTCTAGAAAAAAAAAATCCTTGAAACACAGAGGTTTCACTTCTGCCGGCATACAAATGAACCCCAAACAGAGCCCACTTCAAAGCGTCCAGCTAATGAGCCGGTCTCTTCCCCCCTCCCCGCCCCGGTTTCGGGAGGGCCCTAACGATGCTGCGGTATTACAAAGGCGCCAGCTTTGCGTTTTGAGCCTGCTCAGCGGAAAAAAAAATAGGAGGGGGGCAGGGAGCAATGGGAAGCAGGCACACACATGCCAGCACAGGCGGCTGTGGGATGCTCCCCAGCATCCTGGAACCCCTGTACCCATGCCAGGCAGTGGGGCTGCGTGGCACGGAGGGGCTGAGCACAAAATAGGGCCGATGCTGCCCTTCAGGGCTGCTTTGCAGCCGGGCAGATCCCAGCCCCACACTGGGATCGCAGTGGGAGAGTGTGCAGGGCAAACTGCTGAGGGGTGCCCTGGTATTGTTTTTTTTCCAGGGACAAGGTGGGGCTGGTGCGGGTAGGGAAGCAGATTAAATGGAGGGAATGCTGCTTGGACCATCCCCTCACATTGCAGTGGGTTTTTATTCTCATGAGCCAGTCTTTTCAGCTTTGCTTGGAGCTGCTGCTGGTGGCTGCAGGGGAATCGAGGCTTTGGAACTAACCCTGAATCTTTAGCCCCCATCCTGGGATTCCCCATCCCTCCCCGTTCCTCCTCTCTCCCCCGTGTGGCTCAAATCTCAGTTCAGTCTGAACCCCCCATAGAGTCCCTGGGGGAGTTGGCTGTGCTGGACCCAGTGTCACTCCCCAGGATGGCTGTGCCTCCCTCCCAGCAGCACCTCGCCCTTGCCATGGGTACCCTGGGGGGCTTGGGAAGCTCACACTCCCAGGAGCTGGGGCTGCAAATGCTGTTCTGATCCCCAGCGTGAACCATCCAGCCAAAGCCAGTAGCAGGTGTGGGAATCTGCTAAGAGAAAACAAGAACTGCAGTGACTGTTAGCTTAGCTGCAAAGCCAAAATGAAACACCGAGGTGGGAAATGGGGTTTGCAATTTTTCCTCCCAAAGTGTTTTGACAAGGAAGCAAACTCAGAAATTCTCTTTTGCTTTGTGCAAAAGTTTTCTTCTGTTTCTGACTAATGAAAAGTAGCATTTTTCTGATTTTGCTTACAAAAAAAATATGTTTTCATACTTTCATTTGATCAACAATATTATTTTTGTCTGGCTGAGTAAGCACTTTTTTTGTCACAGAAACGTAAAACAAAACTAAAAGTAACTCACTCCTGCTCATGAGCCATAAATATTCACCATACTCTGGAGTTCCTTGTATCAGGTAGAAGTTTTTCCCATCCAGCAAGCAGAGAGGACGTTTTCCAATCCCAGGACTGGTGCATCACCAGAGAAAGGTATTTGGTTCGATCTCCTGGTCTCAGAGGGTGCCTGCACACAAGTAAAGTCATTTTTTAGGGGAACATCCACATCCCTGCTGCAGACTTGACCTACCCCTAGCAACTCTTCTTAGCCAGATGGGGAAAAAAAAAAGTTCCTATTTATAAGAACCTTCATGGTTTCACATCTTCCATGCTGGAGCTTTTCCGATACTTCCATAGGAGAGAATTGCACGGGTAATTTTGCATCAAACCTCTCGTCCCTCTCTTCAAGAGTCTGGCATCTCAGTCTTCCTTGCAAACCTGCCCATGCATACAGGTACACTCCTGCAACACAAACAGTGGCGTAAACTGACGGTGTTAAGAGCTTCACCTGCAAATTTTCATGTCTGTCTCAACATTCCTGTTCATCACCCAAAGGACACTTGAAACCCTAGGGCCTGGATCTGCTGTAAATCAGTGCATCGTGCTCAGACAGACCCCAGAGCCCTGGGATGAGTCAGTGTCGAGCAGCAGCACACGCAGAGAGGAGGAAACTCCTTCCTCTGCACCACCAGCATCCCCCATCTCCCCAATATAAATAAATAATCTGCAATCTCAACATATTTCCACCCCTGAGGGCAGAAACGGTGATGAATATACTCAGCCAGGCTATTGTTCCAGTGCTGGATAATAACAAATCTTCGATTTCTGGCTGGCTATTAATGCCTTTGCTGATGCTTGGCTGTGTTTAGCTGGGTTGTGGGCGTCCCTCCAGCAGCCCCCCACAGTGGGGGCAGCCCCTGCGGGTGCGGAGGCAATAAATGGGAGCCATCAGCCCCTTAGCGAAGTTGTCAATACTACTGATCAGCTCTGGCATTGATTTCCACCCCTTCCCCCTGCCCTCCCACCCGCTACTGCTCACTCCCCTCTGTATTTTTCTCTCTTGATCATGGAATAAATGAATACAAGCAGCTGGTCTCCTGTGCCCAGATGTCTGGGCTTCTGCTGTGTGATGGCTTGGGTGATCGCTGTGGCCCTTGCAGTGTGCCATCAGCTCCAAAGCTCAGCCAAACCCATCTCCTCACCTACTGACTGGCCAGGAGCTGAGCATCGCCTAGCCCTGTGCCCCGCATCTCCCCCAGGCAGGCACCCTGATGCGAGGAGGGGTCCTTGTGTGGGACCAGCGGGGCTAGGTTGGGCTGGACCAGGGCAGGGAAGGCTTTTCTCTGGCTGACATATCCAGCCTCCAGTCCCTGGGATGGGACTTAACTTGAAGTGGAGCCCTTGGTGTGTGTCCAGGCTTGGAGGGCTGCTGGAAAGTGAATCTGGTGGCCTTGTAGCTGCTGTCTGGGTTGGGTGACAAAGAATGAGGAGCCAGCATTGGAGGCCACCTGAAGTCTCCCATCACATCCCATCCCTGGAGGGAAAGCAGAGGGCAGGAGGGAGCCATCCCCCCCTCCTCGTGGCAGTATCCCCCCTCACCCGCAGCAGCTCCAGGACAGATATGCAGCAGCTATGAAGAGGAAAAAACAAACAAACACCCAGACCCCCCCTCCTCGTCCCCACTGCAATGGAGGAACAAAACCCTGCAGCAAAGGGCCCTCAAGTGAGTAATCTCTCCTTCATATGTGTCCCAGCATCCCTCCGCCATGCGCCGTCCTGGTAGCCACCACTTGAATTAGCACCAAAGGATTATGGGAGCCAGAGTCATTAATCTAGGTGACAAACAGGACTCTGAAGGAATATTTGCACCCCGAAATTGAAAAGATTAGGCCATATTTGTCAAGGATTGGTAGGCTTTATCGCCTCCAGAGCAGATGCTGTTAAATATTCATGAGCTGCATAAGTGGGAGAAGACCTCGCTAGGCCTGATGACTTTCAGAGAGAGGAGGGAAGGGGGGGACGAGGGCGGGGGGACACGGTGGCATCGACACACGGTGGTGGCGCAGGTTGGGAAGGGGGACGCAGGGCTGCTGTGCAGAGCAGGGACATTGCTGGCACCCAGGGGGAGGTGGCTGGGAGGGGGTGAGGGGTGGTGGGACCCTGTCCATCCCTCCAGACATGGGGCGTTGGGTGCAGCTCATCCATGCCAGGACCCCCCAGCCCCTGCACAGGCAGATATTGCCTTTCCTGCTCTGCAATGGGGAGGGAGCTGGGCAGGTGGATTAAAGACAGCTGCAAGCTCAGGGAGGGTCACTGTTGTCCCTCCAAGCCTCGCAGCCAGCCTGGAGGTGGGTAACCGGGGTCCCCCAAAGGACTGGGCTATGAAGTGAGCTGGGCTTGGTGCTGCAGGACTTGTGGGCCGCTGGGCCGGGACACTGGATGTCCCTGTACGTGTCCCCCAAGACAGAAACCAGCTGTGAGATAGAGATGGAGAGATGAGCAGGGGGTGGGGAGGAAGGACTTCAGCAACAGTGGGAAGACGAAGTGGGGAGAGGAGCTGGATGGGGAAATGGGTGGAAAAGTAGGGAGGGGCTAGAGGGAAGCATCTGGGGAAGGGAAACACTAGAGAAAACAAGATGATGAAGAGAGGATGGAGGGATGGTTAGAACAATAAAAAAAAAAAAAAAAAGGAGCAGGAGCAGGAAAGAGAGTAAGTAGAAAAAAATATAGAAAACATGCACAGAAACCGTCTCCTTCACCTCCTGATCCCTGTTTTCCCTCAAGTTTAAAAATGACCTTCCTGAGAGTTGGTGGCTCCTTTTGCAGACCCCAGACCAGCTTACCCTGACTGGGGATGGAGGGCTGGGGTGGGCAGATGTCCCCTTGGAAGGACCCTGGCTGCAAAGCATGTCAGAGCTTCCCATAGCACATCCCTCAACTCCAGCTCGCTGGGGTCAAACCTTCCCACGTTAGCTGGAGTTTTCAAAAATGCAAAATAGCCTTCTGGGAAAAAAAGTGGAGTTTCAGGCTTTCCTGAAAGGCTGGAGGCACAGGAGCTGCTGTCTGGGTCTTTTCCCCCAGCATTTGGCAAGGAGGTAGACAGGAACACCAGAGCCATGCGGGAGGGCCGGGGGCTGAGATCTCCCCATCATCCCCAAGTTTCGCTCTGTATCTTTCACACACACATGGTTGGGTTGGATCCAATTTGAACCAAAACTCCAAATCTCCAAAAACCAGGGAGAATTTCAGCAAACCAGAAAGCTTGGTTTTCAGCCAGCTGTTTCCCCTCATGTCAGTCAACTGATAAAGGGAAAAGCCAGGGCTGGTGTTAGGGAAAGCATCGAGTAAGCTGCAAAACCAGCAGAAAAAGACTATTGCCAGGCTGGTGGGGCGACAGACACTTAATTTAGTGCAGTCCAGGGATTTTTTTATAATGTTAGTGGAAAATCCTGATTCATCAAAACCCCAGTTCTTTGAAAGAACAGGTCGGTCCCACTGACGTCTTCACTCAATTTAAAGAAAACCCAAACCAATAGAAATGAATCGGATGAAATTTTGTACCTGACCTCTTCTGTAAGGGAAAATTGTTTGCTGATGGGTGACCATGGATTTAAATTGTTTGTTGCTCAGGAGGTGATGGGTGACCGTGGGTTGGGTGCATCCAAACCCTCGCATGCATAGGTGCTGAGCACCCACCTCAGCCCCTTTGCTGTGCAAGGCACCATTTCCCAGGATGCTGAGAACAGGCAGGGAAAATAAATGAAAGAGCTTGAAGATGCTGCATAATCCACTCCCCCAAATCCTCGTTTCCATCTCAACCTTCAAGAGATCTTCGTCAAGTTCTGACTTCAATCTGCAAGCAGGAGCTGGGCTGCCCAGCTCTCCTCCCTCCCGCTCTTCCCCAGGCTCCCCAGGCCCCCGCCAGCCTTCACACGATTTAATGTCTTACAGCTCTGTCCCTATTTGACAAACAGGTGATTTTGCTAATGAGGAATAAATGAGATTCACAGGATGAGAGAAAGGGAACAGCAGCTGTCGTGAGTGCAGGATGTGCTGGCTTTATTAAAATAATATATGGCCACATGCTTAGTATTAGGACTCGCAGTTTGAGAACTCCCAGCTCATCCCTCCCAGCTCCCCGCCAGCCTCAGCTCCCCCTGCTCCTGTCTCTCAGTCCTCAGCTCCTGCCCTGGAACATTTTCCAATCAGTGAATTACTGGCTGGAGAGCCCAGACCATCCCAGGCCATGCATATGAAATACATCCTCCCACACAGCAGCCGGACTGGGCTGGAATGGAACAGGGTGTGTGGGGGGGTGTGCAGGGGGGTGCATGTCTGCAGAGGGAAGGGAGGGGAAGGGAGGGGAAGGGAAGGGAAAAGGAAAAGGGAAGAGGAAGGAGAAGGGAAGGATTTTGGTGCTCTGAAGGGGGCTGTGATGAATTCTGACAGCTGCTCCTGGAAAAGCAGGTGGTGCACAGACCATGATGGGCAGAAGAAGGTGTAGAGGCTCATTCAGGCATGGGGATGTGGCTGGTGGCCCCATCCTGGAGGGAGCTGGAGAATGACTCTGGAAGGAGGTGGAAACCTGTTGGACAGGAGGGAGATGCTCTGGGCTAACTCTAGCACAGGGCACGGGGCAGGACTGCAGCATTCCCGGCATGGGTGACCCTGGGCAGGGCAGGATCAGCCCTGTGTCACAGGGCGGCAAGGGGTATGGCCAGAGGGTCGAATCATTTTAGAGGAAAGCTGCAAGGTGGGATTAAATTAATGCAAAGATAAAGAAAGCAGCAATCCCTTGAAAGGGAGGGAAGAGTAGGAGAGAGATTCAAGAAAGAAAATAATCAAAATAAATAGAGGGTGAAGGCAAAGAAGTCTCACAGCAAGACAGGAAAAGCAAGAGAGATGGATGGAAGCAAAAAGGTAGAGGAAAGGGATGGGGAGAGGGACCATGGGTGCCAGCTGGATGGGGAACATGGAGCCCACCGCACTCTTGCAATGCATTCCTGGTAACTGGGGAAGTAACAGGTTTATGGTAGCCCAGATGTTACCTCAAATGTGGCAGAGTAGATACTATTTTTCTGCAGGTTTTTCATGGCTGGGACTGGGTTAATGTCTTCACCTAAACTTTTAACAGCTGCGTGGAAGGTGTTTCCTCAGCTACGCAGGAATACCTGGGCAGTTGTAGCTAGAAACCAAAATGTGATCTGCAAGAGACACTTCTGCTGCTGGAGTACCAGGGAAAGCTGCAGTTTTAAACCAGTATTTCTGTGCTCCCAGAAGGCCAAGAAAAAACCAGAGATGTACCAGCAAAAAACCCAACCAGGCAAAAAATCCTACAACCCACTACCCCCTCTATTGATAAGTGGTTAAAATGAAAACAGAAACTTTTTTTTTAAATAATGGTTTTACATTTGTTCTTTTTAAAAAATTAATTCCTTTCAATGATTACCCCACTTCTGGGGCAATGTTTCAAGGTGCCGTGTATGCTCTGCCCCGGGGTCAGTCGGCTGGAGCCCCCGCTCTGATTCCAGCAGGGCCTGAGCTGTGTGCCCAGCGTGGGGGGGGGTGTGTGTGTCAGGGGACACTTCTCCACTGCTGCAGGGCTCCAGCCTGGAGACATCATCCCTTTCTTTCAGGGCAGGCAAGCAGGGATGTGAGGGGTATGGCAATGAGAAGAAGAGGAAAAAAGGAGAAAACGAAGTGGATGGCAGTATTTAGTTTTATGAATGTGATGATCTACTGAGGATCTACAGCCCAGAGGATTTTTGTCCTATGATAGCCCAACTGGTCTTCTCTTTCCAGGCTTGAGGGAAGTAAAGGGATTGCTCTGGCAGTATCTCCTCTGCCAGCAAAGCTCAGACCTGTGGACTTCTCTGCCCCAAACAGCCTGTCTCCCCTCCCAGCTCAATGCCCACCCCCCCTCTCTGCAAGCATAGGGACACTTTCCTGTCTGCTGCCCCAGAAGTCCATCCCCTGAGTCACTGAAAACCAGTGACAGCAGTGACTCTGGACACACGTGGGCATAGCGTACAAGTGTGTGCACGGCTGCCAGCTTGCTGCAAGCTCCAGCAGCATCCCCCAGCAGCCCCTCACACCAGTGTCTGGGCCACCAGCTCTCCACTACCACAACATGCTCCAGGGCTGGCCACGCTTCCCAGCAGCTCTTCCCCATCCCCATTCCCCATGAAGCACAGACCCCAGCTGGATTTTGGGGGCTTGGGCAGACACCCCCCCCCCCCCCCCCCTTGCCTGTTTGCTCAGGTGCCCTCCTGCTCCTGCCTGCCTGCATGGCAGCGGCTGGGGTGACAGGCAGGGAGCACCGCACCGAGTAAACAAGTGCTCAGTGAATAATTTACTCAATGAGTGACAGAAGAATTGCCGTTTAACAATTTGCTGGGCAAATATTATTTGACCATTTCTAGAGCTGCTTGAAGAGTACAAATATAACCTCCCTATACATTGGGAATAATTCATTCAACAAAAGCAGGCTGCAACTCATCAGATAAATTATTGACAGGGGATAATGCAGCCCCATTTAGGGGTGTCACAGCAGTCACCAAAGTCCTCTTGCTATGGAGGCACAGGTCTATGCTTTGGTCCTTGCTATCCTGCTTGGCCCAGATAGACGCAGAAGGGTCTGAATGGGACAGGGGCAGCATCACTGCCTTGGCAGCCCCCTTGCTCGGAGGAGAGATGGGCCCCATCTCGCCAGGTCTGCCGGTAATCCCTGCGTCCCCACATTTCTGAAGGATTAAGCTCCTGTATGAATGCTTCTGGGACCCCAGGGAATGAGACGAAGCATCTCAGATTCTGCATGAGGGGACACAGGGTGGAGGAGGGGATGGGCTCCAGCAGGGAGGTGGAAAGCATTCCCCCCCTCCACGGCTCAGGTTTTGGAACAAAAAGCTGGAGTTACTTGAGGAGCATCCCCTGCTGAGGCCCTGGGGCCGGTGCTCCTGCCCCTATTGAGGCAGGCTCTGGCATGCATGGCTCCAGGTGTTCCCACAGCGCAGATAGCAGCCCAAATCCTCTCCCCTGCATCCTCGCCTGGGGCACCTGAAGCTCAGCAAGGCACGGGCAGCTCTTCCTGGTGTGGAAGAGAATCACCCTCTCCCGCAGTCCCCTTTAGGGTTGGTGGTATGCATAATTTTCAAGAGAAGGAGCCAAGGGCTCTGGAATGCAAAGTGCTGCTCGGGACATCCCTGCTAGCTGGGTGTGTGCAATTCCTGGGGGGCTCCCCACTCCCTCCCCTTCGCTGCCCTGGGCCCTGCCTGTGGGACAGCACCTCTGCTTGTGCAGCCCAGACCTGCTGGTTTCTCCCTGCTGCCCCACAAGCAAGGACACCTCAAACCGGCAGTGCACCATCCCAGGCAGGACAGCTGGTGTGAGGAGGAGAGCACCAAGGGGTCCTTGGCACAAACCTGTGCTCTTTCACTCATCCTGGTTGGACAAAGTGTATTGCAGGGCACAGGGGGGATGCTCAGCCTCATCCCACCACTGTCCCCAGCTGCTGCTTGACGTGGGGATCGTGGGGCTGAGCACCCCTAAGGAGAGGCTGGCAGTTTGATATCCAGCAGTGAGGTCATGCAGCAGCAAGTCCCTGCAGCCCTGGGAGCTCTAGGCCCAAACCATTCCCCCAGCACAGCTGTGGTCCCCAGCTGGTGACACATGAGTTGCCCCTCCCTTGGGCTGGCAATAATCAGGGCTGTGGGCTGAAGCTGTGCTTTTCACTAGTCTGTGCCTCAGTTTGCCCAGGGGTTTCCCAGTGCCATGCTGCTTCTGGTTAACTGCTCTGCACATCCCAGCTGCTAGGAATAGGAAGAGAATGGGAGATATTCAATGATCCAGGAGAAACCTCTCACTCTTCTGTAAGGATGAAGACAAAATTGTCAGGTACCATAAAAACAGTTCATTTCAGAAAATAGAACAAGAGTTTTAAGAGGAATATTTAAAAACTAACTTAAAAAATATTAAATTCAGAACTTAAGGAAACTTGGTGGCTAAAAGTTTGAACTCTTGTGGAACTGCAATTAAAAGCAATCCTTGCTTTCAATCAGCAGCACCAGGGGGGTCACCGCACCTCTCCCTGCCAGCTCTGTGCAGACCCCACTCCATTCCATTACCATTCCACTAACCGATTAAAAGTAGTATTATCTTATTTATTTTGGCTTGCCTCCTTGCCAGTCCCCTGCTGTAAATTAAGTGATTGCTGAGTTAGATTAGCAGAAAGCATATGTGGAAATTACCTTTTAATTTCTTAATTACATTGCACTCACCTGCAGCTCAACCTGCCAGTGTAAGGAAAGTGTGAAGTTAATTTCCATTGATATATTATCTGCATTCTTATAAATTAGGATCCTATTAAAGAGGAAGCATATCAAGAATTCATTGTTCCTAATCAGACTCTGGGACACAGGTGGGATCTACTTTCAGACTCCAGAGATGTCTTACAGAAACTGGGCTGGTTGCAGGTCTGTGGGAAACGATGCCTAAACCTGGGCTGCTCTGAGATGTCATCACAGCATGACTGAGCTTTTCTGCATGTTGTAATGCCAGCAAGGATGCAGGAATAAGAACCCAAAGCCCAGTATTTTCTTAGCCCCAGCTTGTTGTTTCTCAGGGATGTTTTAGCAGCAAGCTCTTACCAGGTTGCTCTAGCCACAGGACTTTTGTCAAGGCTAGAAAAGACTCTGAAGTGGTTAGTTGGTGCCTTCCAAACCCTGGAGCAAATTAATCAGAAACATGGATTTCTCCCAACGTTTCCCTTCCTATCAGGCTGCTTATCAAGTCAAGAATGAAGAAGCCTAAACCTGACCTTTTAAAATGACATCCAAGTCTCTTGGTCCCTCACACCAACCAACTAAGCTGAGAAGCACCAACAAGTCCCTGTGGTGCCCAGGCACACAGGGAGCACCTGCCCATAGGAGCATGTTGCAAGGTGTCCAGGGCAGAGCTAGTGAAGCTCTGTGAGACATGACTCACCTTCATGCACGAGCCACCAGGGCATGCTCAGCTTGTACCAATTCTGAGGAGCTCTGAGAGTCACTTTTTGGTGATCCAGCATTCTGCACTTCCAGTATCTGCTTTCTTCTTCCTGCCATGACAAACTTGCTTTGTTGTCTGTTCTGGAGATTTGATTTCTTTCCTTCTTTAATCACATTCTTTAGTCTGTAATGTTATTCATACTCCCTGTGCAGGCTGTATCAGAGGAAGGGGAGGCAGCAAACCGATTCCTTATGATAAAATCCATTTCTACTGTGAAATAGCTTGGTGAGGGGATCCGGTCATACACTGGTGGTAGACAGACAGACATTGAAACTATTTTGGGTTGACTTTGTGTCCCAACTTCAGCAAAGCCAGGGTGGCAGAGTGACCTGGCAAGGCAACAGATCCAGTTGACAGATTTAAACGTGCAGCTGGAGGATAACAGCAAATCCCACAGTTTTATTTACAAGATAAGTTCCTCCGAATAGGATCAAATGCAGGAACAAACCGAGCAATTCATTCAAAGGAATGATTGCTAGGGTCAATCCTTTCATTTCATCTTTATCTTATGTTACAAGTAGAGTTATTCTGGGATCTGTCCCGAGACCTCTCCTGTTTCATATGTTTATCCTGTGCGGTATGTGACCTGGAGGATGAGGTGTGATGCTCCTCATCAAGTTTCTGGATGACAGTGAACTGTGGGGTTCATCCTGCTGTAGGGTATGGCAGCTTTTCAGGGGGATCTGGGTGGGCTAGAGAAATTGTCTGGCAGGAAACGTGGAATTTAATAAGGACAAATAAGTGAAAGAAAGTTCAGCAGAGGCATGCCAGGATGTTCAGGGACTGGAGGGAGGTGATGCTGAGGAAACTGGGGGTGTTCAGGCTCTTTGTTGTGGTGCATGGTGGGAGAGGAGGTGGGTATAGACTGTAGCAGAGGAGGATCTGATGGGGTATACAGAAATCAAATTCACTATGAATGTAAATGAGCAGTAGAACAAGGGCCAAAGGAAACTGTGGGATTCCCATCCTTGGAGGTTCAGGAACTAGCTGGACAAATCCCTGGAAAATGCAGTCTGAATTCAGGGTTGGGCTTGCTTTGAACAAGAGGTTGGATTAGAGATGTCCTGAGGCCCTGTCCCACCTGAAATGCTCTACAATTCAGTATTGTTGCTGTGTTGCAAGGGGCTGAAATTGCCCCTTGTGCTCTGCCCAGCGTGTCAAACATAAACCTGTATTTCTGCTTTAAACCCTGCCATCCACACCTGCAAATCATCAGGAGGTGGCACAGTTCAGTTGCAAAACCAGTAAATTTGCTTCAGATCCAGTAAAATTCAAAGCTAAGACAGAAGATGCCTGATTATTTTTTTTTCTCTGCACGGTTCCTTGCCTCACTTGACCACACTGCATTCATTTAAAACTCCTCATTCCCCACCCAGAGGTCACATCACCTATTAATCATGCTGAAGAGCCCCTCAATTATCTGAAACCACGATTACCCCAACCCATTCCACGTCCCCCATGACATTTGGATAACTGAGGTTGTTCTGTATTATTATTATTTTTCAATTGTGATAATTATTGTACATTAAACCATTAGCATTCATTACTCCTACAGTGTGTAATTAGAACAATGGTGGATGGATTGCTACCGACTCTAATGAAGTTTTTATAATTGTAATTTATGGTCGTCAAATTACCTTTCTTAAAAATGAAGGCTAATATTAGCCTCTTAAGTTATGGGGAGGGGGTGGTAATTACTTCTAATTGATGCTTCTTGTTTGCTCTCCATACAGAGCAATGCCAATCCAGCGGCGCTCTAAGTCTCCACCTAACCAAAAATGGGAGAAGCATCCTTGCAAAACAACTGCTTATCGCACCCTCCCTGATGACAGGGATACAGGGCAAAGCATCACAAGGAAATCCCACAGGATCTGCACTTGGATTGCTGCTGGCTTGGAGTAGAGCAGGAGGCCACGGAAGTTGCCGGGCCGGGATCTCTTGGGCCAGCAGCTCTTGGGCCAGCAGCTCTTGGCCAGCAGCTCTTGGGCCAGCAGCTCTTGGGCCCTCAGCCCTTGGGCCCTCAGCCCTTGGGCCAGCAGCCCTTGGGCCAGCAGCCCTTGGGCCAGCAGGCCGGGGACCGGGCACCTCCGCTGGGAGCCGGGCGGGCGTTACAGGCGGGGAGCGCCGCGCCGGGCAGCGGAGCGCGGCCGGGCGCTGGCCAAGGTGCTGAACGCCCCCTCCGCGCCCCTCCGCGCCCCTCCGCCGAGAAGCCTGCGGGTGAGAGTGGGCATTGAAGGGCGGTTCGACTGGTTCAGCCGTTCCGGCTGAAGGGGAGGGGTGTAATCCTGCCCTTTGATTATTATTTTTGTTGTGGTTATGAGTTAAAAATAAGCTGTGCCTTTGCTTCCCAGCGGGGATCTGAGTTTTGCTTTAATTGCCTCTGTTTGAATCAATTTAGGCTCAATTATGCTCCTTCTTAGATGTAATTGAGTTGTTTGTGCCTATCTGTCTGAGGTAGATGCAATCATCCCCCGAAGCACTGCAGAAGAGAGAGGCAGAGGGCGGCGACTTGATCACCTTCCTAATGGTTGGCCCTAGGTGAGCTCAGGAGGAGGATTCCCTCAATCCACTCCTTTCCTCCTGGCTGAGGCACACAAGGGCTAAATCTGAGCAGGGAGGCCCCTAGGCAAGTTAGGAAGCTACTGGTGTTAGCTCCTTTTTGGATTACAAAGCTCTGCAACTGGGTAGCACTAACCTGTCCTGAGATGTGCCAGACCCTGGAGAAGATGAATAGAAGAGCCCTCACCACCAGAAGGCTTGAAGCTTTAAGCTCCACACCATACAAACATTATCAGGAACAGGTTTTTAAGCGAATTATGGACAATGCTTCCCATATAGATGGGATGGGCAGTGACATCAAACCTCCGAGCTGGAATGCCTGTCTACCATCAGGATGCCCTAAAGGTGTAGGTACAGGCCTCCTGCTCAGTTGCAGTAGGAGAGTTTTGTTCTGAAACACGAAGAACAGATGAATTTTCACTGTTAAAGAAAAGTCCAGCCACAGTTTCAAGATTCTTTTTCTTAGAACCAGCAAAAGAAGAAAAAAAGAAAGTTGAGGGTTTTTTTGGGGGGTAGTGGTGTTAATTTTGGTTGTTTTGGGTTTTTGGGGTTTTTTTGGTTTTTTTGTGGGTTTTTTTTTTTTCCTGCAAGATGTCATTAACTGTCATTTTCCTGTATTACTGGCATCTAAGATCAGGCTCATAAGAAAGCAAAAGGCTGATTCTGAGACCTCTGCTTTGGTTACTTGGATCCATGGTCACAATCAGAGAGCTGGTCAGCAAATGGATTCTTCAGAGGTTTAAAAAAACCAAATTAAAACATTTCTCAGTTTTTGACTGACCTCCAGGAGGTTCACGTTTTCTCTCTTGAATGTAGTACAAACCCAACACTTACATCTTGGTCTTTTAATAATTCACTAGCTGTTTCTCATCCCCAGCTCCAGCAAAAATGGAAAAATATGGAGTGGAGGAGGATTGCTGAAAAGTGTCTCTGGTGAGTAGTGGTTCTTTTGTAAAGGGTAGTTGAGGTTTTCCTAACAACCTTATTTTCCACTTTAAAAAAAATAATCTTACAAGGTTATGTAGAAGTTTTAAAAACAAGGACTGTATTTGCAGGTCTCAGTGTGTAGTTCTTGGCTATGCAACACCACAAGTGCCTTCCTGGTCCAGAGAAGAGTGCTGGTGATGGGAGCTTGACCTGGCCTTTCACTCTTTCCTCCCACAAGAATCGTTCTCCCATCATCCAGTTCTGAAGTATGTGAAGAAGCAGCGTAGACTGATTACCCTCCCATGAGCAGCAGCGCTGTGGAGAGTCCAGACACTCAGGTTTCCTCAGGCTGCAAGCCTAAGGACCATTTGGACCATTAACTTCGCACAGTGCCCAACACAGGGTGGGCCTGGCTCTATCTGGGAGCTCCACCACATCACCCCCAGACACCTCTTGCAATATCTTTGTAGCATCATGCTGCTGCTGCCCTCTGGCTTCAGCAGACATGTGCTACTGGGCCACCAGCAATTAGGACTCTCTGGTCCAGGTCTATACTTGGCCAGAATTTCATAGAATCATAGAATGGTTTGGGTTGGAAAGGACCTTTAAATGTCACCTAGTCCATCCTCACTGCAACAAGCAGGGATATCTTCAGCTAGACCAGGTTTCTCAGAGCCCCAGCCAACCAGACCTTGGGTGTTTCCAGGGATGGGGCAGCTACCACATCTCTGGGAAACCTGTTCTAGTGTTCCACCACCCTCATTATAAAAAATTTCTTCCTTATATCTAGTTTAAATCTACCCTCTTTTAATTAAAACTGTCACCCCTAGTCCTATTGCAACAGGTCCTGCTAAAAGGTCTGTCCCCATCTTTCTTACAAGCCCCTTTAAGTACTGAAAGGCCACAATGAGGTCTCCCTGGAGCCTTCTTTTCTCCAGACTGACCAACCCCAACTCTCTCACCCTGTCCTCACAGGAGAGGTGCTCCAACCCTCTGATCATCTTCATGGCCTCTTCTAGACTCACTCCAACAGGTCCACATCTTGTTTCTTAAGGAGGGTGGTGGCCCCCATGCATACCAGCAGCAGCCACCAAAGTCTCCTCACCGCGCTGGCTGAAGAGCCTTCCTTGCCAGTTTAAGCTGGTTGGCCTGTAATAAACCCAGTTGGCTGTCCATGGAGCACCCACCCCATCCCCGATATAGGGCACGGCTGCAAGCCCCCCTCCCCACGCTACCCAGCCCCTGCACAAAGGCTGTTGCCTTCGAGCTGCTGGCACAGGCCTGGGCGAAGCACTGATTAGATCGCTGTCACCAGGGAACAGGAAGGTTAATTGCCATTCTCTTTGTGTGCCGCTCGGAGAGGAGACCAATTTCAGCTCAGTAGCAACAAAGTGTTGCCTGCTTGCTTTGAATGGGGGCAGGGGGAAAGCAAACCAAAGTGGAAGGCAGGGAGGGAGGGGAGTGAGGGGGTGTGGGCGGTGTGGGGGTGTTGGACAAGCGGGCAGGATTGTGCATGGACTTTGAGCATAGCTGTGTCTTGTCTGGTCTAGCAAAAGAGAAGTGCTTAACAAGTATTAAGAGACACAAATAATTCTCCTTTTCTCCTCTCACCCATTCTTTTCTCTCTTTCTCTTTGCTTGTAAATCCTGCTTATCGCATCTGAATAGCAGAATGGTTTCACACCGGACCTTTAATCTGGCCCAGAGCAGCCCCCAGAGGGGCAAAGTGGCTGAGGATTACCTTTTATTTTATTTGATTTTTTTTTAGCTTTTTTCCACTCCTCCCCTCCCTTGTGTTTTTTTTTTCTTCTTCTTTTTTTTTTTTTTTTTCTTTCCCCTTGCTCTGCATTTGTTCTTGGAAGGAGTGAGGAGCAAAGGCTTAAGGGGGGGGAAGGGGGGAAAAAAAGTGCGTAGGGGGTGTTACAAACTTAAGGGGATCTGGATCTATTCAGAGCAACTTGTCCATAGCCTTGCTGCTTTTGTTCGCCTGCCATTCTTTAGCTGATTTCTTCACTCTAGTAAAAGCGCTTTAATTCCCTTGTAGATACCGAGAATCCCTCCTTCTCCTGCTCTCCCCTCCTTCTCCTCCTGCAGCCCTGCACACCCTCTTTCACTTTCTCAGACTCTTTATCCAGTGTCCTCCTAACCACCAACAAAGCCCAGAAATCATCAAGTTTTCTTTCAGAAGAATGAAAGAGAGAGAAGGAGCAAGAGGAGCCAAGGAGATGGGGAGCAGTGTGTGTGTGTGTGTGTGTATGTGTGCACACGTGCATCTTGATATGTGTCGCACCTGCCCCATGCTGGAAGGCTTTTTTGGCTCTTCCCTGACTTTTCCGATGTGGTTTTTGATCCCAGGAAGCTTTATTCATGGCCTATTCAGCTCCAGATGTAAGACATATGGCAAAGCCCCTCAGGAGAGAAGGACTGAGGAGTCAGCCAGCGTTGGAGGATGCAGAAGGATCTCACACCCACACCCTGGCTGAGGGCTGCTGGAGCTGGTGCTAGCAAGTGTCACCAGGGGACAAGCCAGGAGATCAATGTGGGCTGGAGACCCCACCACAGACCCAGGGAGGGTGTAACTGGACCAGTATGGAGGTCAGCAGAGCAGCATCCCCACCAGCTGCTGGACACTGGAGGGAGAGGTTAGTCTTCTCCCACATTTAATTGAGAAGATATTTGACCACGGAGGGGGGAAATTCTCAGAGCACCAGGCTGTGAGTCACCCACCCTCTGCAGACACTCAGGGGAGGTGCTGACAGTTTAGTAGTGGGAATACCTGCCCGTGCTCTCAGCTGACATTTCTGTGGGATAAAAATAGCTTCTTTGGCCCTGATTTTGACTCTGAAGCTCAGACAGCTGTTCAGCTGCATGGCCTTGTGTAGGACCACGGGATGCCTGACAAGGAGATGCTTGGCTCCAAGTGACGATGCTAATGCTTGATGTGTTGTGAGGACAGTCTCTCTCATTGTATTTCAGGAAGGAAAATGTTATGACTGAACATGCAGAACTTCAAAAGGCAATGGGGATTTTGGAGGCTGCTCTTGCTCTAGCCAAATGTTCAACCATGGTGAACAAAGAACAGCAAATAGAATGAATCTACTGGTGTTCAGTGGTTCACCCCATAGAAGTTTATCGATGTGTGATCTCTAAGAACTCACAACTGATCAAGGGAACCAGTTATCAGCCTTTGTTAACTGCTAAGAGAAGTTCCCATGCTGAGCTCTCCACAGAAAGAATAATCTCCTGTCCTGGCCAAGGCAAGCTGGCGTACAGCTCTGATGAGGGTTTGTGGATGCCCCTGCTGCCAGCCATTGTCCAGACCCAGCTGGCACTTGTGGAGATAGGAAGCCCACTAAAGGGGAAGGGATTGGCACCATCCACCAGGGAGAGTGAGTTGCTGCCTGTCTCACCATGGGGGAAAAGAGGTTCTGCACTGGTTTCCAGGGACAGTGAATATATGGCATGTGCAACGCACTGCCAGGCTCCCCGTTAGTTTCTCTCCAAGTTGTACTTGCATCTGATGAAAACCAAAACTGGAAACTGGCACTAGATCTGCAAACAGCAAGCCAGTCAACAAGAAAAACATTTGGACCAAATCCGGTGTTTGTGAAGCAGTTCTCTGAGCTCCAGCACAGCCTGTGCTGGGATGTCCCTGTTCACCTTTCAGTCACTGCTCCCTGCTTCCAGCTCTGCCTGGGGAGCTGGGACTGTGTGATGGAGCCAAGCTATGGCATCAGGAAAGCCTGGAGAAGTCACAGTGAGAGGAAGAACAGCAGATTGACCTGTAAAGATGTTAGATAGGCTACCAAAACATGTGTCTACTCAGCCCTAGTCCTAGAGGTTATGACTCCAGTACCAGAAAGGGAGATATGCCTTTACATCTGGTTGTGAACCGTAGCTGATGAAGCACAGGGAGGTATTCCCCAGTGCCGGTTCTGTCACAGAAGGTGGTAAATTCCTCCTTCTCCTCCTCTCCCACCTTTTGACTTCAGTGTAAATCACAGCCTTGGTCTTGCCTGCAATGCTAAATACATTGCACTGAATCAAAGCCATCTTCATGGTGAGAAGATCCTCGGTGCTGTTTTAGCACTTACCACCGCCACGATATCTCGAGTTAAATAGACTGCACCTAGCAAGTCTGTGAGCTAAAAGCATGTATGTGCCTGTTGTCACAGCTCAGCTGAAGAGCTCCTTGGGCTGCAGAGGTGGTTCCAACATTGAAAGGAGTCAGGTCATCCCAGCTAATCAAGTTTCTGTGAGACCCAGGAGCTTGCATAGGTAGACGTGGAAAAGATCACGGCAGTCTGTGAGGTTGGGATCCTGCTAATGCTGATGTTATCTACACAACAGACCAGAGGCATCTGTAGTAAACTCCATCTGTAACCCAACACCTCTGCACTCAAAGACCCAAAACCTTACCTGTGGTGCACTACAAGAAAAAAGCAGGGGATGAGACCGGGTACCTTAAATTAGACTATCTTATGGGGGGTCACATCTTTATTGCAGTTCATGCTTGATGGAAGAAAACTAAAGCCAACTCATGGGGAGGGAATAGGGATGCAGAGGTGAGCCTCATCAGGCCCTGATTACCCTTAATTGCCCCAATCAACCTCCCATAGGGTCCCACCCACCTCTGCCTATGGCCCCGGAGCTCTATTTAAGGGCAGCCCTGTGCCTTTGCTCCCTCTTTGGGCTATGCTGTAGGTGTGCTTGTCTCTGCCTCCTGGACAGACTTCGGACCTACAATGTAAGTATCTTGTCTCCTGCCCCTGACAGTAACCCCCTGGCTCGACCCTGGACCTGGTTTGTCTGTTTGTCTTGTCTGGGACTGTTATAGGATGATGTTGTGAGCACCCTGTACTGCGATCACCTTTGGGTCCCCTCTGCTCAGGGAGCAGCTGGCCGCTTCCCTTAACAAGCCTTTTCCCACACCATGAGCAGTGATGGGATGCAGGGAAGACTTCCCTCTGCCTGCATGCTTTGTTTTGTTTTGTTTTGTTCAGCCTGAGTGTGGGTAGCTGTTACTGATGCTGCCTGGGACAGTCAGTGCATCCCTGGGCATTTTGCAGTCTGGCCTGCTGGGTTTTGGTGGGAGAGCCCAGGTGTATTTTCCAAGTCTTCCTGGATCTGGGAAGGTTTGGTGTGCCTGGGCACGTGTGTCTTTGCAGAGCAAATTATGGGATCAGGGCCTGCTTTTACAACAGGGTTTGTTCCCACATTGGCCAGGATTAACTCCCCCCTTTCCCCTCCCAGGCAGTGGGGAACAGGAGAAGCAGAGGCTTTTCCTGCAATGACTAATTAGATCCAGCTCCGAACAACAACACGTACCAGAGAAAAGCAAAGCATTAGCCAGGACAAGGTAATAAGACTGTTCCCCTCCCCAGCAATTTCTCCTACTAATCCCAGACAAAGCTCCCAATGCTGGACCAAGCTGCCAGGCAGTGTAAATCAGCATTGCTCCACTTCCTTCAGTGGAGCTTTGCTGATTTATAGCAGCTGAAGATTTCTCACCACCAATAATTTACATCTTGAGAAAGTCTAATTTGGGGTATGTTAATTTCAAATCCCTCTCCCCTTGGGTGCCATGGTGGATACCAGGACACGGCTCTTTCCTGGAGGCACGTTAAAGCTGCCACCACCATCACAAAAGGCAGTGCCACTGCTGACAGAAGTAGGCAGGAAGGGTGTTGCAGCTTTTACAGATGGCTGGATTTCTCCTGCAGCCACTGTGGTGGCATTGGATTAAGCCACAGGCCAGGCACACAAGCAGTTTAATAATGAATGATGCACGCGTTGCCAGCGATGAGCAATTCAGGAGGCAGTGTGTACAGCACAGCTGCTAAGCACCTGGCCTTTAAAGGGTGAATGAACATTAAGACTGGTCCATAAAAGGCAGTCCAGCGGTTGTGGGGGGCATGTTTTATGAATGGAGGTGGCACCCTGGACCTAGCATTTTGGCAGCAGTTGGCCAGTAGTGGAAGGCCGTTTATAGTACAGTTTGCTGAGGTCAAAGGCTGGAGCAGGTGGGAGCGTGGTGAGGAGGCCTGAGGAACATGGGAGGAGGTTTAGCAACACCCAGGAGCAGGGGGACAGGAAGTGTCAACAGGTAACTGGGAGGAAATTCCAGGTGGGAGGGCAGCCCAGTTTTTTGGTCAGAGTTTCTGGAGGAGATGTATCTGGATTTGCCTAGAAGTCAGAAAGGGAAGGGCACCACAGGTCCCATCATCTTCCCTCCTCTCCTTTGAGCAAACCCCATCAGATGTCACAGGTAGCAGGTGAAATGGCTGGCAGAGGTGTGCTGCAGGTCATCCTGGGGCACCCAGTACTGCTGCCCACAGACCATGAGAGAGTAGGTTTGGCTCCATGCACAGAAGCAAGGAGATAGTGACTGCCAAACAGGGATGGTCAAAGATCATGCTTGGTGTGCAGGCATTCAAGATCAGATGAAATAATGTACATCTTATGAGAAAGTGACTTTAGCAGCTCCCTACAAGTTGAGTGCTAGTCAACCCCTGGCCAACAGCCTGCTGGATTGTCCTCTTTGGTGCCTTCACCTCTTCCTCCAGAGCCTTGCAGCTCCACTCTTACCTGCCAGTCCCAGTGACAAATCTCGTCTTGTAACCAGCACAACAGGGGAGCTGGTGTTTCAGTTGGGCACAGATGCTTCCAGCCAAGGCACAGGGGCTGCATGTTCTAGTGTGTCCCCACAACATCTCCAGGACAGGCCTGGTAACTTCTTCCAGACCAATTCCACACTGTGGCACTGCAGCTGGGAGAGAGGTTTGGGATCAGCATCAGAACCAAAAGAGTCAAATCGGGCAATCTCCCATCCCCAAATCTATCTTGACTTGCAGGAAGGAATTCTGCTCCACAGTGGCTGAGCCCCAAGTCTTTAAGAGCACAAGCTTCTCTGTAGTGACACTTAAGTCCCCGCAGTGGCTTGTGTTTTGCAGTGCCCTCAGTGTCTTCGTCCAGAGTACAGCATTGTTTGGGATGGAAAATACAGCCCAAAGAAGTAATGCTGAAGATGAGTGGGTTTTTTTCTTTTAAACACAATCCACCTGCTCCCATAAGCTACTACTATCCTCTTGGCTGCTCTGGTGCAGGCAGGTTGGTGAAAGAAAAAGCTTCTCCCACATTTCCTCCCTCCCATGGGAATTCCACCCCTCCTCCTCTTGGGAGGCATCATTCAGCCTCTTCGGAGCACAAGCTGGGGAAGGTGCAGGGAGGAACAGGGGAGGGGAAGGAGGAGCTGGAGATGTTTGCTAGCAAATAAAGGACTGTGTGCTTAAACACTCTTCCTCTGCCTATCCCTACCCGGCAGCGTTTGCTCAGCAAACATTGCTAATTCACCAGCTTTCCAACATTTGGTTCAGTCTGCAAAAGCAAACCTCGTATCCCAGGTCTCCAATGGCCTCCTTTCCCCACCCCCCTTCTCCCTCCCAAGATGTGCTGCTCAGCACCAGCCCCCTACTCTTCCCCACATCACTTGTTCTTCCCTTTTACCCCCCAAAATGTGGGAGCTGGTTAAAATCAGGTGGAGGTACACATGGCAGCAGGTGATGCAGTAGCCTCCCACGCAGAAAAGCTCTCCTGCTGTGCTGCCAGCCCTCGTAAACATGTGGGAAAGCACAAGTCTGGGCAGGGTTTTCCTGGAATTCCACCCATGCCCAGGCAACAGGCTCAAGGCAGCTGGTAAGGAGTGAGCCCAACCCGCACAGGCTTCATGCAGGTTTGGTCATGAGCCAGGTTAGGTGGCGGTGGAATAGGGAAAGTTGGTGTGGGACAGAGGCAGTGCTGGGTGTTCTTCCCTTAGGAGAAAGGTAAGAAGTTTTGAAGAGGTGCTGGGAAACTGCAGCCCTGATTGCACCAGGGGGTCAGCCCCTCTTTTGGGTGGTTATTTGTAACCAGTAGCTATCCAAAGGATAGGGCTACACCCTGTGTCTTCTCTGGCCGCCGCAGTGGGGAAACTGTTTTCTTACTTTACTTTAAGGTGCCCAGTAAAGCAGTTGTTGGTTTATGTTATCAGACTACCAGACAGAAGAAAACAACCTGAGATCATGTTCATCCAGACATTGTCTTATATAGGAGAGTCATCAGCTACTACAGTATAGTATTGTATGGAGGTACTACAGCATACAATAGCATGGTTGTGGAGAGAAGAATACATCTACAGGGAACACTCAGATGCCTAAATGCTTCAACAACTCCAGAATGTTGAATTTGAGTCAGAGTATAACATCTTTTTCATTTCAGGATAACGGTGAGAATATTCTCCTGAAATTGTTGTTAATTCTCCTGGAATTGCCCATTTCTGCTTGCAGCTTGGCCAGGAGTTTGGAAAGACTTTCTTTTTGGAAACTTGTTCTATCAGTCATGCTGACCAGCAGCGTTGACGTAAGGAGACAGCAGGACTGCTTGGCTCCGGCTGTGCTTGGAGAAGAGGCTTGAAGGACCATGGTGGTCTTGCCAGATAGCTGACACCCAGAGGCTGTTTCTTAACTGTGTTTTTCCTGATCACACTTGAAGCCAGAGTTAAACAGTGCACAGACCTTCCCTTCTCCTGCTCAGCCTCTGATCTAACTTGGTGCAGGGAAACACTGATTCAGAGCCAGGACCAAACCCAGGGGAGGTTTCACTTGGCTGATGTTTGCTTTGCATTGTAGCTTTTGTTGTAACTGTTAGGAGAGCTGTAGTTCTTGGCCATGCTCTGCTGGCCTTTGTCCTGGTAGGACCTCATGCTATGGGCATCCAGATGTCCATCACCCACACTCAAGTCGCAAGCACATGGGTGCTAAAGGCCACAGCAGGTCCCTGCTGTGCTCCTGGAAAAGGAGATGGGCTTGGGAAAGCAATCCTTTCCGCTTGCCTATCTGCATGGGAAGCGTACCCCTGTCACTTAAAACCAGCCCTGGAGCTCAGGCTGTGACATATGCTCCCTTCTTGCCTCCTCTCCTGCCTGCCTTTCATCACAGGTCCTCGCAGGAGGCCCATTAAACACTTAGCTGACCTTGGACCTCTGCCCGCGACAGCTGCCCGTAAGCGCGGGCAGGAGCGTGCTTCCACCGCGCCGTGCCCGCCGGAGCTGTCACCGGTGATTTACCGCACTGCAGCCACAATGCTGAATGCGGGGAGCCGGCATTGCTGGGATGGGGAGGGAGGGAAGCAGAGCTGGGGTGGCACAGCGATGCCACAGGGCAGCAGCCGGCTGCTCTGTGTGCCTGCTGGCCAAGCCACCCCTCTTAATGCCCCTCTGGGTTCAACCCTGGGTCTTAATTTTCCAGCTGACTACACTCGTTTCTAGTGGAGGGAGAGAGGAGATGCAGATTAAAATGGTCACAGCCTCTGGCGCTATGTCTGTGGTTGAAGGATGGATAACAACTGAGGAGGGCTATTTTCCCCCTCCTCATGCTGTCCTGATGGGACCAACCCTACCACTGAGGCAGCTCTTCTGGTGAAGGGGTGGCGTGTCCCAGCCACAGGCTTTTGAGTGAGGTGTGTGGACACAGCTGGGCTGGTTTCACATCAGGAATCAGAGTGGGTGCCCCTCAGACCATCCCACGCATGATGCTGCCCAGGACAGCAGGCTTTGGGCATACTATTAAGCCCTTGCCATTTTAGTTTTTGGTTTTTACACCCTGAATCTAGGCCGCTGCCACACCAAATTCTGCTCAGCCTTGCAGATTACCTGGCCTTAGCTCTAAAAAATAAATTGTCCATGACAACTTGTAAAAGATCTTCCATGGTCTTAGCCTGATGACCCCCTCCCAAGCCCCTTCTGCCCCACCTCTGGGGTCCTCTCCACTACTGCACCAGAAAGCCCCAGAGCAGGTCGTGTCCCTAGGCTGCCTCCAGCATTCCTCAGGGCTGTCCTGGGATGTTCTGTTTATCTTGAGTTTGCAGTGTGAAGGGCTGGGGTTTCGGCTGTTCCTTGGGAGGAGAAGCAAACAAGAGCTGCCTCTGTCAGACTGCCAGCAGCTGGAAGAGAAGCAGCAGTATGAAAGAAGGTAAGAGTGGAATGTCCTACAAGGAAGGTACTTCAGCTGCCCCACCAGCAGATCAAGGCAATGGCAAGCTGTGGAGCTGCATCCCTGTTTTCTCACAGCTCTGTGGGGAGAACCTTAGGGAAAAAGAGTATTAAAGTATTTCTAGCTCTACCAGCTGGTTCGTCACACCCCCGGAGTCAGAAAGCGAAGTTCTGCCTTTACCACCCATGCTTCTGTCAGATTATGTTTGGCAGCAATGAGGTTTTTCTGGAGCCTGGTACAATATAGTGAGCTACCAAAAGGAGGAGACATTGCTGCTCTGTGTCCCAGGGGAAATTAGTATGTACGTGTTGGAAAATGTGAAAATCTCTGCCAGGTGCAGGGTGGCTGTGCAGGGAACCTCTTCAAGAGATGGGAACATTTTCCCTACGGACAAGCTGTAGGCACCTGTTAAATTACAACAGCCTCCCCAGAGTGAACCTATTTTCCTATATTGAGCAAGTGCTCATCCGAAGCTTGGGTATCCCCTGTAATGAGCTTGAGCCTTTATACTCAACCCAGTGGGTAGAAAAGCCTCAGGGAGATTTTTATGATGTTGTCCCCACCCCGAGGGGAGAAGTCCTCAAGACTCCAGTTGATGTCATCCATCAGACCTCACCTTCCCCTTGTGCCTGGAGGTCAGGAATGGATGCAGGGAAAGGAGTATTTGCAGCCGTGGTGGCTGCAGTCTGGGATTTCTTTGCACCCAGAAGATAGCCAAGCTGTGATTTTTCAGAAATAACCTTTGATTTTGAATGCAATGATGAGTGACATGAGGCACTTCAAAGGCAGCTCAGCTGCAGCAGGCAGGCTTGCACCACTCCTGTGGTATCTCTGTTGGACACAGCAGAACTTGGGGACATGAAACTGAGGATCTAAAACTCTGTGTGCCTTTGAAAAATCTTCGCTTGGAGACTTTGCTTGACATAGTGAGGAACAAAAAAGGATTTGGAGCTGGTGCAGGGGCATGGAAAGAGGAAGATATGAAGGAGAAATGCTGCTCCTGATGTTCCCAGTGCTATCTTGGTGCCTTGACTCTGAAATAAATGCCCCAATAGGTGCTGGGCTGAGCCCTGCTCCCTTATTTCCCTGCTCAGCCATGAAACCCTATCACTTTTTTGTTTGGCTTGGCAAGGAAAACCCTTCAAGGCTTTGGGGTTTTGTCTTCGTTCCTACTGAACAATTTCTTGTTGTAGAAAGCTCTTCAGAACCAGACCCGCTTAAGCTGTAGATGGGAGATGCTGGTTGGAGTGGTGGGACAGGCAGGTATGACCCTGTGTGGGACACTCCCATGACTTCACTGCTGCTGTTGGAAGGATGGAGTGCTCTGCTTTTGCTGGCTGGTGCTGGGGGTGCATCTCTGAAGCCACCCAGAGCCTGGGCATCTCCTGGGGAAGGAGGGAGCAGAGAGGGGCTGGGATGGTGCTATGGTATCCACTATCAGTAGCATCCCGGAGTGGGCTGAGATGACATTTTTGCACTGGCTCCCATATGTGGGTGCTGAGCATGTCCTGTGTTGGTCACCTCCTTGGCCAGGAGAGGCTGGAGAGAGGTCTCCTGGCCCCAGCTGTGCCTCTGAAGTGTGCTGCCCTGCAGAAGGAGTCCTCCTTCACACACACCCCCAGCCTTTGTATTATTATTTCCCCCTCTCTTTAAATTCATCTCCCTCTGCCATCCGGGGCTGTCCCTGCTGGAAAATTACTCTCACAAAAGCTCCCTCAGCAGTAATTACCTAAATGGGGGGAAGGGAGGGGAGATCCATTTAGAATCCACTTCATTGCGGGATTAGCTAATTAATTAACGGTTTCACTGACAACTCGAAGGGGAAGAGTGTGTTAAATAGGAAGGCTTCGGAGCTTGATTTATGTGATCTGACACCCACGGTCTCTCTGCCAACTTGCCATCCTGTCTTCCCCTGGCTGTGGGGTCCCACTCGCCCCCTCTCTGGGGATGCTGTGGGGACAGTGCCTGCCTGGGGCTGCCAGAAGGCTGGGGCACGTGTGCCTGTGTGTGGGGAGACAATGTGGAGGTGGAGGGCAGCATGGGGTTATTAGCTGGCAGATGAAGCTGGGCTTGAAAGATGCTGTGGCCACCGAGCTGGCAGGGCCACCCATCTGCCTGGCTTCTGGCACAAAGAGCTGGGGGGGAGGAGGAGGATGGTCCTGCCCTGCACTCTCCCTGCCCCATCCCACCCTCTGTCACTTGGGAAAGGATGTTGTACGAAGCTGGATCTGAACCACCTTGCTGCCCTCCACCTCCAAACTCTGCCTGTGGTGCCTGCCTGCAGTGGGTCCTTGGGTGAGCTGCAGGGTGTGTGTCCCCTGACCATGAATGAAGCTGCTAAGAGGCCTGGTGATCCCAACAAGCAGGTTAGTCCTCTCTTCTGCCACAGGCTCCCTGCGCAGCCTGGGGCATGCCTCTTGGCCCTGCAGTGCCTCCTTTCCCTGCCCATCAACTGGTCTGGTCCCTTGGCTCAGAGCCTGCAGACCTGGAAGGACCTTGGGAAGTGTGCTGGGTAACAAACCTGATTGTACATCCCCAGACCTGCTCTTCACAGGGCTGGCACCAGTGCTGACCCCAACCCAGCCCACCTTTGGGGACTGATCCTTATCACCCAGTGGCTGGGGGAATTCTGCACCAAGGATGGGGTGGGCCAGGATGGCCATGTGGAGGAGAGGACCAGCATGGGCCATCCACATGTGGCCATGCTCAGCCCAGTGGGGAGCCTGGGTGATACAGGCTGCCTGGGAGAAAGCTGGCAGTGCTGCCTGCCCTGGGATACTCCATGCCATGGACGGAATGAGTTTGTTTGGTCTCAGATGGGAGTAGCTGTGGTGAGCTGAAGTGGACTCCCAGCAGCAGGATGACAGTGACCTCAACTCCCCCTTCAAGCATCCCTTGCTTTGACTATGCTCTGCCCACCTTTTTTTTTGTGGATTTGGGGGTCCTTGGAGCAGATTGGGGTTCAAGGTTTGCTTTGCCCACCACCCAAATGCAGTCCCCTCTGCCTGGTGCCTCTCACCCACACTGGCATCTTGGGGGACAACCAGCTGGTATTTGGATGGGAGAAAATAAAACTCAAGAGTTTCCAGCTGGATTTGTTAATTTGAGCCAAAGGTTAAAATGCATATTGAAAAAACATGCTTTTTCAGGTTAATTTGAATTTGTTTGTTTGTTTGCATTCTGCAAAGACTGTAATTCCCTTTGGAGGGAACAAAACTGCCAAGTTTCACACCTTCGCTGGAGGTGAAAATTTCTCACGTTTGTAGCAAACCCAGGGATTGGTTTGGGGAGGGATAGGAGGGGGGAGAGCAGTGGGGCTGGGTTTCCTTCCACTTTTGTCTGCTTCTGCAAGGGTGAAGGGGAAATATTAACAGTTGTGCCGCAGTTGTCCATCCTTCCTGCAAAACTGGAGGTGGCCAGCGGGATGTGGTAGGGGACGAGGTGGGACAGCTGGAGTGATGGGCATGGAGAGCTTTGTGGACAGGTAGCTGGGTTCATCCGGATCTCCTTGCCCTGCAGGGGCTGGAGGGATGCTCCTTGGTCCCGATCCCCCTGGTATTGCCCAAAACCTCTCGCCGTTGACTTTGAATGTTGTTTCGGCTACTTGAATGCTGCAGGGAGGGAGCGGGTTAAATCTAACTAATGTTAAATGCCAAATAAATAAATAAAGGCAGTTCTGGGGTGGGGTGCACCCGTGTCTGGCAGGCCTGTGCTCCCCCCGTGTGTTCCCCCCAGCACTCTGATTGCTTTTTTTGATGGTGTCTAAATAGAGGCGCCCGATCGCATCTGGGAGGAAAATGAAACAGATTTCATTTTTCACACGCGGCACAATGGCTGCACTGACAAAAGAGGAAGGCGGCCCATTGTCCTGCTCTGCATCTTCACATCCTACCTCTGTCCCCCGAATTAACCCCTTTCACCTCCGCCTTTGTGGCAACACCACTTCGGAGCTGCCGAACAAAGGCGGCAGAAAGCCCTCGCCATGTACTGGGGGGGGGGGGGCAGGCAGCAGTAGGGGGGCAGTGGGCTGAGGCATGTTGGTGTGTCCCTCAGCTTGCTCTGTGGGGCTGGCGGTGGCCGTCCCTGTCCCCTTCCCATCAGTCATTTGCCAGGCAGGATCTTCTCCATCAGGTCCTACTTGCATTCCTGGCTGCAAGAGGGTGAGGAGGGGGCATTTCTTGCCCCTGCACCTTCTCTTCCACCAGGACGTGGGGTCTGCAGCAGCAGGATCAGACCCATCGAGCAGCTTCACCCAAGGAGCTGTGGAGGAGCAGGATGCCTTCAGCAGCATCATGGCCATGGCTGTGCAGCACCCGGCTCCCTGTGAGTGTCCCCCAGCACCCTGTACTGCCTCTCTGCTCCCTGGGGCTGAGACCTGCTAGACCAAGACCCGCAGCTTTGGTGACCCCATGAACCACGTCCTCCTCTTGCACATGAAGGGTTTGTTGGTCTGGTTTTGTTTCTTCCGTAGCTTTGTTACCAACTCCGTGATGATTTGGCTTATCATGCTTAAATCCCAGCTGTATAAAAATACAAAGTGCTTTTACGCAAAGCTTGGAAGCGTTTGGACTTTGCTCAGGATGGTTTTGATCTGAGCCTTGTGCCTTCGAGGATAGCACATGAGGGATGGCATGGTGGCTGAAACCAGGACCAAGTGACATGCCAGCACAGGGCTGCGGCATGGCTTGGACAGCAGAGTTTTAAGTCCGTGGGAAAGGGATTTTGGAGATTTGAGCATCTCTTGGAGCCATGGGAAATCTCAGGATTCCTCTCCCCAGCGTGTTGGTTTATCTCCTCGAGGTCTTATTCTGTGGAGGATGCTGTATTTTGTTTCGCCTGATCATTTTGACTCCTGCGCTCACACCTGACAAGCCATTCTGTTCAAAGATGACACCACTGAGATGAAGCCTGTGATAATTTCCTCCATCCCTGCAATCAATGCCCTCTCCTGCAAAGGCTGCCTTCAGCAGCTGTAGTATTTTTAGATGGGGGGGGGGAAATCACACCGCAGATTTGTTTTTCTAAGCTCAGACTTTGCAGCAGGCCCCCGGCAGGCTGCGGTCAGCTGCTCCTCGTGGGGTCCTGCATCTGTTTGCTGCCTCCTTGGGCTTCCACAGCTGGCACCCATGCTTGTATTGGAGTAGGACAGGGGGGAAGGATCAGGCCAGGCAGATATTTGGGGCGGGGGGGGGGATTTTGCTAGCAGTGGGATTTCCCTTCCCCAACCAGAAGGTCACCACTTGCATTGCAGAGAGGACAAGGACCTGGTTAGTACTGACCCTGGTGGTACCTGGGGCGTTGAGGTCCCTCTCCTTCTCCATGGCTGCCTCCTGCAGTTCCCAGCTGCAGCATCCCTTTAAATAGCAAGGGACTGCACTCCCACCCGGGGCCTGCAGAAGGTTAGATAAGAGAATACAAACCACAATGCTTGCCCTTTTTTTTTTTTTTTTTTTTTTATCTTTCCTTTTTTATTATCTTCTTATGGCTTTAGAATTATCTTCACAGACACTACATGAATTTAGTCAGGGCAGGTAAGGTCACATACAGACACAGTTGCTCATATTTATGTATATTCACCAGGCAAAGGAGATAAATGGGAAAACAGGCACAGAGGGGGACAGGGAGGGGAGGCAGACGTAGGGGGAGGACGGGATGTATTGACCCCAGGGTAGAATGAGGAGGGGCAGCAAGTGGGCATGGGCATTGGGGCCATGACTAAGGTGGGGTTGAGCAGGATACCATGATGGGTGATGGAGGGGCAGCTGGAGAACTGCCAGGAGGAGGAAGAGCAGCTGGGCAATGGCAAGGCTGTGTCTTGTGCTGTGGTGGTAGAGCCTGTGAGGGGAAGGTGGGCAGGATTTCCTGCAAGGCTGGTGGAAAATCACCCTGGAAAGCCTTGGGGTTTTGGTCAAGCCCTATCTTCGGCATGTGTTGTGACCATAGGAGTCAAGCCAACAACCTTGCGAGTGGGTTTATGAAGTAGGTCTCAGCTAGTTCAGGCTTTGATAGCTCACTTAAGGCACCAAAAATTTAGGTGAGATCATTCTGACTTCTGGTCCTCGGCACAGAAGGCAACGCTGGCGTTGGGTGATGTACCCAGGCTGTGTCTTTCCAGGTCAGATGACATCATGGAGCGGTGGAGATGACCACATCACGGACAGATGGAGGTCACCACATTGTGGTGAGGTGGGTACTCTGTGACCTCACGCTGGTTGTGACTGGAAGGTGGGTCATGGCAGAAGGGTGTGAGCAGCAGTGAGCTGCAGTGCTTGGTCCAGGGCTAGCTATAGGGGAACAGAGTGGGGCCTGGTGGTGCAAGTGCTGCTCCGTGCTGAATTGTGGTAGACCGAGGGCATGGGAAGCTGGGGTTTGCCAGGTGAGATCTGGCTGGCTGATCCTCCCCAGAGACATGGGGGTGGTATACTGGGGGCTGCTGCAGCCTGGGAGCCAACTGGGATGGAGACAGCACACAGCCAGCTGGAAGATCCTTCTTCCTGAGCTGTGCCTTGCATTTCCCAGGGGCATGGAGCAGCACCTTCCCCCGCTGCCCTGCACAGGGCAGACTGGGGGGGCCTCAGAGGTGGCAGAGCTGCTGCAGCAACAGATCCCCTTCCTTGGGAAGCCCCATTGCTGCTGGGCATGTAGGAGAGCAAGCAACCTCCAGGCCAAGGAATTGTACCTTCCTGTGTGGCAGAAGGGACCTTGCACACATGGGCAGGGTGGCAGATGACATTTACAGAGCCGCTGAAGTGACCGAAACACTGACTTGAGTTCAAAGTGACCCGGTACCTACTCAGCTGCTGAGAGCCAAAGGGCTGCTGAAATCAGGGTCAGCTTGTCTGGTCCTTACTTACGCCAGGTAGCACCTACCCACATGAGCCTTTTAATCAAGAGCCATGGGTTCACCCACCCTGACATCCACGAGCATCCTGAGGGGTAAGCATCATCTGTCTCCTGCAGATGAAACTTCCTATGGCCTCCAAGCTGTGACCCACAAACTGGGGGGTGCTGGGCCAGCTGTCAAAGAAATACAATGATAAAAGTGATTTTGCAAAGGTCTCCTTTCCCCTGCAGAGACCTGGGTAGGAGGGGAGGTATAGGGCAGCAACAGGGGAACGGGGCTGGGCATCAAATGGTTAATGGCAGGAGCCTTTCTGGGAAGCTGGGTACCTGAGCAGAGTGTGATGCTATTTCAAGGAAAATATATAATGCACCTAAAGAAATTGTACAGAAATTGCAAACAAAGCATGCACAGGAGGATATAAAATACCGAGTACAAGGGCACCCACTGATTATAACTTGATTTAAAACCACTTAATTCACTAAATAATAAATGCAGATTTACCAGAGGTGTCAGGACTAAAAGCATGCCTAACAATGCGTTTATTTAATAACTGTTTGCTCTCAATGTCAGGGCACTGTGTCTAGAAAATACAGGCAGCAAACGAAAGGCTGTGATTTTTTTTTTTTATTATTTTTTCCCAAGGCCTAGTATATCTAGGGAAAAAAAAACCCATCAAGAAAGACAAGTCAGAAATGGTAATGATGCAGCCAAGATGAAACCTGGCTTCCCTTTACCCAGGGAAATAGGAAACCCCGATGGGAAGTGGGAAGCAGAACAAATCCACAGAGCGCGCTAATTCTGTTGTATGAAGATGCAAAGGAAGGAGAAAGAGGTGCTGGTTTAAACAAAGCCTTTCTGAGTGAGCATCAGCCAAGGGAAACGGTCACAGAAACGGCTCCTTGCTTCACAGACGGGAAGATGATTTGTGATACCGGATCAGATGTGGTTTTGCCCAGGAAAACTGAAGGAGCTGGACGTTCTGTGAATGACTTGTAAGCTGCTGTTGGGGTGGTGTGAAGTTAAATAGGTGCTGGGTTGGACTGGTTCGTCCACCACGGTGTTTTGAGGAGTAATTTTTACTGGTCTGGGGGACCACAGACTTTTATGGGCTCTGCACTGGCAAGATTTGGACTGCCACCCACCGGGTTTTGGGGAAAACAGAACTGCGGGGTTGGTGTTGACCTAGCAGAGAATTTCACTCACACACCCAAGCTGAAGGAAGGTCTTGGGGTCTTTGGTGGGGTTCAGCTCCACCCAGGGAAGCCCCACATTGCCAGCAACATCCTGGGCTCTGGGATTTTAGCCATTAAACAAGGGTGTGGATCATTCTATGTGTTGCATGATTTTTCAGCTCAGTGCCATTAGGTGCTGAGCCCGGGTCCTTGGGGAAGTGATTCCGTCACCTTCCAACCTGAAGTTTAGCCAGTAGAAAATAATCAAAGGCCAAGAAGACCTTGTTCAGATAGACTTGTCCTCTGCAAAGCTTGCTGAGAGGCATTTGATGGAGCTTCACATCAATGTGTCAGTAAAATCAAAGGAAACAACTCCTCACCGTGACCATCACGTGAGAGAAGCTCATTTGAACCATTACTTTTGTTCTAGTTGGAACGGAACGTCTATGAATATTTTGAAGTCTTTGAACCTGATCAGGAGGTGAACCAAAATGTTCAGCTCTGCGATGGCCCCATGTGGGATGTGCTCAGCAAAGGGGTGGTTTCCCCCCAAAACCCAACTCCTGGCCTGTCCCCCCATGCCTTCTGCTCCATGCTCTGCCCTGCTCAGCATGGCATAGGAAATTCAGGCTTATCACCTTCTACATCCTCCTTCTTCGGTCTTTATATATAAACTCACTTGCTATTGCCACTGCTGCCGTGCTGGTGAATGTGAGCTGCTCCTTTCCCAGATCTTCCTCCTCCAGGAAAGCCTCGTGGCTTTCTGAGGTTCACACAGAGCAATGTGCGACAGCTCCCCAGGTTCCCCAAGCACTTACTGTGCAAGTTGATGTTGACAAGAGTGTCAGGGATTGCAAAAATAGCCCTGTGGTGATATTAGTAGGTGGTGCCCGCTTCTGCAGCCAAAACATGAAGGACCTGGCAGGGCTAGGATGGGACCAGCAAGCCCGAGTCAGCAGGTGACCCTGCTTTTTTCATCTGAAGGAAGCTCAGCACTGAGGTAGGCTGTGCCAGAGCAGAAGGAATATTAATGAATTTTCCTGTAGCCTTTAAAAAGTCTAAGGCTGTTTTGTTGTTTCCCCTATGAGATACTCCATGTGCAGGGCAGGCATCTCCAAGGCCATCTTTGACCCTTGCTTTGGGAAAAACAGCAGGTGCGAAAGCTTTGTTCCCCATAGCACCTTTCTGCCGAGTGTGGTGTTGACATTAAGCCTCAGGGCTGGATGCAACTCTGTTGTGCAGAAGTTGAAGGGGGGGGATCAGTCCCTCAGGGGATAAATGAGCCAACCTGGTGGGATGCTTTGCTCGGTGACTCTCTGGCTCTGCCCGGCTCTTTCTCCAGTGATGCTGGAGGGATGCGGTGTGATGTGATAAGCAGAGATGCCTTGCTTTTAAGTGACTAAAGCCAGGGAATATGAATCTCTAAAGTAAAATCTTAACATGGCAGTGCTCTCTGGCTGCATGTGGGTTTCTCCAAGCCCATCCTTTTCCTTCCCATGGAAACGCTGCTCCCACGGGGCTGGCAGCATTCTCACCACTCTCAGCACATTGAGCTGAGGGGCATGGGGGGTCCGGCACATCTGTCTCCTGTGCCCCTCCCCAGGGTGTCTGTCACCCCAGGGAGCTGCCACTTTTCCAATGAGGACAGCCCCTGCCCTCTGCAGTGGTACCAGCCCTCTCCAGCCACAGTGTGGGGTTTGGGGAGGGGAAAGGGAAGCCCATGTTTCTTTCCGCTCTTTCTTAGCGATGCATGTCCCTGAAAAGCCGGTTATCTTCCCCAAATCCTGCGCCTGTCAGGGCAGCGATGCACAAAGAGCCCCCAACCCCTTCCAGCACTGCATCGAACCCACGGCGGAGGTCTCTGCTGGGCTCCTCTTCCTTATTCCCCCCCTGCCTCCCCCACCACTGTCTCCCAGCCTTATCTTCTGTTGTCTTCTCATGGAAGAAGAGATAAAAGTAATTCTTATGGATGCTTCTCCAGCAAAGGCTTGCCTCCTTCCCCCCTCGCCTCCCCCAGCATCTCCCTGCTCCGTCCAGATAAAGGGTGAGGACCAAGCACATGTCATTTTCTTTGTGCAAAATCAATATTCAGCAAAGTTTATCTGTCCGACATAGCAGGAAGCGCTAATTTCATCCACGTCAATTACTTTGATGAACGCTTATACTGTTCAGGGTGCGAGAACAAGATAAAAGAATTACTGAAATAAAAAGCATACACCCGCAAATGCGCATCTCCCACCCCCCCACCCCCCCACCCCTTATGCTCCCCCCCCACCCCCAAATCACCCATCCTGGGGTCGTGTGGTGCAGAGCGGAGCTGGCGGCAGCTGCCGAAGCCAAGAAGTGAGGGTCTGGGATGCCAATGGAGATGCCCAGGCAGCATGTGCAGCTTGCCTTTACAGGAACGAGCTCAATTTAGGTGAAAAAAGCCATGGTTTGGGTCAGGTGAGAAGTCAGAGCCCCCCAGCTCTGGGTACATGGGCATTGCTCGGTGGCAGGCACAACCTGCAGGGACTTGAATGTTTGTATGTGGGTTTTTTTGATACGTAGAGAACAGGTCATGGGCAGGGTCAAGGTTTTCTAACACGCTGCTTTCCTCAGGTGACGATCTCAAAGCAGAGAGCAGCAAGGTGAATGTGTGCCTCATCACAGCCAGCTGGATCTGAGAGCGGGGACAGAAATGCCAGGGCAAGTCGCAGGGAAGAGCACAGGTAGGATAGATGGATAGATGGATGGATGGATGGGTGGGTGGGTGGATGGCAGCCCAAATCAAGGCTTGGAGATCTACCTGGAGAGGGTGAAAGCTGCTGATGAGATTACCCAGGACAAACCTTGACTCTGTGCTGCTGCACATGAGAAATGACCCCAGGGGAATAAGATAAGCCCCTTCTACCCAAAGCCACTAGCTCCTCTAGCCACTGCCTCAGCCTCTTTGCATGAAATGGTGCCTAACAATTTCATAGTATGGTACCATGGAACTGAATAAGCAGATCTTAGGGCCCAAGTCTTTAATTAACCAGCCAGGCTTGATTTTTCCAGCAGGGCTGAATGCACACCCATGTTGTCACGCTGGCTGACAGTGCAGCCCAGACCTTGGAGCCATCAGCTCTCCCTCTCCTCTGCAAAACCTGTCTGCTCGTGCCCACAGCACCAGCCCAGACCCACCACTCAAGTCACCAAACCCGGGCCAGCAGGAAGGGTTGAGCCCCAGTACCCCAAAAATTCAGGGCTCAGTCCTTGGAGGATAAGGTGGTTGTTTTTTCTTAGTTTCTAGAAACTCATTCCATTAGCGATGGACTTTGTTGGACCTCTGTGGCAAGCCCTCTTCTCCTTCCATCCCAAGTTCAGTGGGAATGGCTCCCAGCTAAGCCAGGCACGATCCCCCCATCCCACGTGCTCAGCAGCTCTGGCAGGTAGGTGTACAAATGGCTCTTTCAAATATCTGTGATGCCGTCCATCCCAGGCAATCTGTCAGCCTGGCACTCCCCTCCCAGCCCTTGGGTGTGCAGGGGCACGGAGCAATACAAGCTGTCCTGCTGGGGTCCTGGGAGGGATGGGGTTTTTCCATGTGGATGCCTCAGGTTCTTTTATCAGGAGACAAAAGCTGGCACAGCTCTGGGTAAAGGCTCATCCTCAGTTAAGGCTGATTTTGCCCACTTCTCATTTGGAAGGAATGACACTCCTTGCCAGGAGCAGCTGTCCCAGGCAGGCAGACTTTACCCACTGAACAACCTGGCAGCAATATCTCCCCCTGCGAAGCACCCCACAAGCCTAAAGTCAGGATGATGGGGGGGTTCTGTTCCAAAATCACTGTGCTCTACAAAGCCTTGATATATATTAAATCACGTGAGGCATAAAGAGATCCTAGACAATCCCAAAGGCCCAGGTTCAGATGAGGCTGGACCCAGCTCACTGTGGGCTGCAAGGGGATGGGGAGATGCTGGTGGTGGGAGCCCTGTGGGGGTGCAGATGAAGCTCACCCCGAGGTTGGGGGGGTACCCAGAGGTGCAGGGCCATGCCCCTACTGCCATGCCCCAGCTCTGGAGGGAACTGACGTTCGCCAGGGGATTGCTGGTCACCAGCCTCTGCAGCCAGGTGACCCTTTGAGCGCATTGCAAGCAGCAGAGAAAAATGTGGCTTAAGCAAAAATGCTGCCTGCACATGTGCAGGGGGCTGGGAACGTGCACTGGAGTGATTTCCACAGCTCAGCTCAGCAGCGGGAATTTGTTAAGTCACGGCAATTTGCCAGCTTGTGGTGGTGTGATCAAGAGGCTGTCCCCATTTCCTAGCCAGCTGCGCGCATCCCTGCCATGCCAAGGCTCCCTGAGCATCGCACTGGCACCTGCAGCGGCAGGATTGCCCCTCGCCCGTGCTGTGGGGCATTGCTAGCCAGGCTCGGTGTTAAAGCAGATCTGTTCGATCCTATATGATAAGCACAAATGTGCTCCCAGCCCACATGTCGGTGCGGCTCTGGTCTCCCTCCACTGACAACCCGTGCCCAGGTGGGCACAGCTCTGCTGGGTACCACCCCAGGGAGGATGCTCTGTGCTGGGGCAGGTGGGGGATGCCGCCAGATGAGGCTTTTAGGGACAAATCTGAACTGGTGGCATCTCAGAAGCAGGGGGACAGAACCTGGGCTGGCAAGGGATGGGGAAGCCCTGGCTCACCTAGCTGGTGGCCGGGCACCCCTCTGCTCGGGGCGGGGGGGCTGGGGGTGCCTCTCTCTCCACTGGCTACAGGGGGAGCCAAGACATCGAGCTAAGCCGAGATGCGCATTTTATCCATGGCTGAAGGTAGGCAAGGCAGTTGGTGATGATGTGCTCCCACGGGGACCTGCTGACGGGTTTGGGGACAGCTGGGGCAAAGTTACCAAACCCACAAGATTTTTTGGGGTGAAGCTGAAAGTGCAGCATCTCAGCGTCTTGGGGGTTGTTTCCATCACAGCAGACATCTCCATCCCTTTACCCTTGCTGGAGTAGGTAACCCTGCCAGGTGCTCACCTGTCCCGCTCCAGCCCACCTTTCACCCCCGTGTCCTGCAGGGAGGGCTTCTCCAGCGCAGCAGGAGGACGTCTCCATCCCTGACTCTTGCTGCATGGGGATGTTCAGCATGGGAGCAGCACTGCTGGTGACAGTGAGGGGTGCCAAAGTCACCTGTGAGGTGGCTGGAGGAAATATAACCCAGATGTGGGGCAGGATCCTGATCTCCCACCTCCCACACCCCCTCCTCTTCTTCCAGCCCGACCCAAGGGGTCCTTTTGGTGTGGGTACTGAGCACCTGCACATTTTGTGTGGCAAAAAGAGACCCAAAAGAGATGAACTGAACTAAGAACAAGCTGCAGGAATGACAAAGTCCTTACAACCGACAATTACTGCAGGATGCTGTCCTCCCCAAAAGCAACCCAACCACAGCCAGAGGCAAACACACAAGCTGCAGCCCTAAAAAGTCCCTAGTGAAGAATGATTTAATTTTGGAGATAATTCCAAATCATGTAATTATTTGCTTGTGGGGTGGTTTGGTTTATTTTCCCCTCTTTCTTAAATTAGATGTTGTTAATGGCACTTCAAGGGTTTTGCCGCGAGTGCCAAATAAAAAAGTCTCTCTGATTAGTAATACTTTGTTTGGGAAGAATAATCCTCCTTTGTTATTATTTGGAACAAGCGCACTTGGGTGGTGTGTGTATGTGTGTGCGAGAGGGAGAGACCAACCTGCCAGCAGAATTATGCAACTAAATATTTCAAGGGGGATGTATATATGTAGAATTATGCAACTAAATATTTCAAGGGGGATGTCAGGGCAGGAGGCTCTGATTTAAGTGAGTGAGTGCATGAAGTTGGGCCGAGCTTTAACCGGGGCTGTGCAGGCACTGGGATGTGTGAGGTTGGTGCCAATGTGTCCCCCACAAGTCTTCATCGCCCCACTGGGGCGAGGAGGGATGAGGCTGTGCTGGCTTGGGATGCAGCCCTGCTGAGGAGGAAGGTGTCGGGGCAGGATATGTCCCCTGCCTGCGAGTCTGCCCCATCCCCCTCCCCCCCCCTCCCCCTCCCGCTCCCTCCCGGAGAACACAAAGCTGAGACTTGGATTATCTTCATTTCCATATGGAGAGCGATGTAAGCCCGTTCAATGCATGGCCGGTCATTTTGTTCACAACTTTACAGCAAGCGGGAGCAAAACCCACTGGGGAAATCAACTATTCAGCTCCTCTCACCTTGTGTGCACATGCATGGATCAGGCAATGCAGGAGCACGGTTAAAGTAAAGCCGCTTCCCTGGGCTGGCTCTGACCACCCTGGATCTCTTGGTGATTTTTGGAGTTGAACTCTACCCTAGAGAAGCCACCTGGGTCCCAGTGGGGGACAGATCAGTGCCAGGGCCAGTGTTTCCCAGTAAGGGGTGGCATCCTCATCCCTGCATCCCGGGATGCTGCTGCCCTCCGTGTCCCTTGGCTGCATCCCAGCCCAGGGCAGACCCAGGCCCCTGCCGCCCCCTCCACGGCCTGGCAGCCCTGAGCTGCCCCACGCCTGGCTCCACCGGTGTCCCCTGCGATGTCCCTGCCATGTCCCCGCTCCTCCTGACCTGCAGCCCCCTCTGCCGTTCGCCGCTCCCGCCTGGCCCCAGCTGCATCCCGCAGGATGCATCCCGCAGGAGTACACCCTGCACCGCACCTCTCCGGCAGCCTTGGGCGCTCCTGGGTGCTGTGTCCCCTCTGTGCCCGCCGTGTCCCCTCCAGTCCTGCTGTGTCCCCGCTTTTGTGCAGGGGATGGAGCCCCACTGCTCCCCCCCTGCAGCCAGCATCCCTCGCAGAGCCGGCGGCACTGGCACACCCAGCGCGGAGCAGCTCCTTCCTTGGGCCCAGGCTGTGGGGAGAGGAATCGAAAGAGCCAGACTCCAAGGAATTCAACCCAAAGCCACCGCTTCCCTCTCTCTCTTGTCCTTTTTGTGGAAAGGAGGTGAGCTCAGGCAGCGGGGACCAGCTGAGGTGGTGGGCAGCTACTGCCTGGCTGTGGTGATGCTGGGGGCACAAATGGGGCTCTGTGGGGGGGGGACACGTGCTCTCCCTGCCTCCCGCCATCTCCAGGGCAAACCCCAGCTTGGCTCAGGGCATCGTCCCTGGTCCCCAGCATGAAGCCCCTGGGCAGCTTGGCCACAGAAGGGGCTGTGGTTCCAGCCCCAAGGCCAGCCCCTAAGGACACCGGCAAGGGCGTTTGCTGCCTTGATGAGGATCCTTGACATTTCTCTGCCACAAATTTTTATATCAGGCACTAAGGCCTCATTAATAGCTGTGGGATAATTGCACATGCTGTGCCGGGCAGCACAGGGCCATCCCCAGGATCACTTTGTACTTGCCTTGGCGGCCTGGAAATCACGCTCCCCTCCCTGGATTTTCAGTTGCCTTAGCCACCAAGGTGCGCCCGGGCGGGTGCCTCAGCACCCTCCCAGCTGGGTGCTGGGCCAGGCTGCAGGAGGGGTGAAGCTGGTGGTGGGTGCATCACCCCTTCCATCCCCATTTGCCAAGGGGGTGGGGGGCTCAAAAGATGCCCCTGCAGTGCTGGCAGATGCTGGGAGCCAGGCAGAGATCCTGTAGAAGTGTGGCACAACGCCATATGAGCCACCAGAGAAGACCCTACAGCAGCACCGGGGGTGGGGGGCAAGGGGGGCGGCCCGGGGGTCTGCTCCATGCTGGGGGCCCTGGCCACCCTCTGCCTCCCACCGCGGCTTCCCCTTCTCCGCCCGCCTTTTTTCCCTGTTCTTTGTTTTCCTTCTTTTTTTCCTTCTTCCTTTCCCCCTTCTTTTTTCTTCTTCTTCCCCTCCCCCTTTTTCCTTCTTCCCCTTTTTTTTTCTTTTTTCCTTCTTCATTTTCCTCATCCTTTTTCTTCTTCTTCCCCTTCTTTTTCTTCTTCTCTTCTTCTTTTTTCTTCTTTTCTTCTTCATTTCTGCTAGTTTTCCTTCTTCTTTTCTCCTTTTTTTCTTCTATTTTCTTCTTCTCCAACCCCTTTTTTTTCTTTTCCCTCCTTCTTCCCCCTTTTCCCTTCTTCTTTTTATTTGTCTTTTCTTCTTCTCCCCCTTTTTTCTTCTTTTACTCTTATTTTTCCATCTTCTTTCCCCCTTTTTTCTTCCCCCTTTTTTTCTTTTTCCCCTTTTCTCCTTCTTTTTCCTTCTTTTTTCTTCTTCTTTTCTCCTTCTTTTTCCTTCTTTTTTCTTCTTCACCCTTTTTCCTTTTTTTCCCTTCTTCTTTTCATCTTTTCCTTTATCTCTTCTCTTTCCTTCTCCCTTCCCTTCCCTTCCCTTCCCTTCCCTTCCCTTCCCTTCCCTTCCCTTCCCTTCCCTTCCCTTCCCTCTTTTCTTTTCTTTTCTTTTCTTTTCTTTTCTTTTCTTTTCTTTTCTTTTCTTTTCTTTTCTTTTCTTTTCTTTTCTTTTCTTTTCTTTTCTTTTCTTTTCTTTTCTTTTCTTTTCTTTTCTTTCTTTTCTTTTCCTTTTGCTTCGCTTCGCTTTGCTGTGCTTTGCTTTGCTTTGCTTTTCTTTTCCCCTTCTTTTTCCCTTCCATCTTCTCTTTTCTTCTTTTCCCCCTTTTTCTTCTTCCTTCCCCCTTTTTTCCTTTTTTCTTCTTCTTTCCCCTTCTTCCTTCTTCTTTTTCCCTTATTTTTTCTTCTCTTCTCTTTGCTTCTTCTTCTCCTCCTCCTTTATTCCTTCTGCTTTTTCCTTTTTTCCTTCTTTTCCCTTCTTTTTTCCTTCTTTTCCCTTCTTTTTTCCTTCTTTTCCCTTCTTTTCTTCTTTTCCTTCTTTATTTCTTTTGATTTTTCTTTCTTCTTTTTTCCTTCTTTTCCCTTCTTTTCTTCTTCTTTTCCTTCGTTATTTCTTTTGCTTTTTCTTTCTTCTTTTTTCCTTCTTTTTCCTTATTTTTTCCTTCTTCTTTCCTTCTTTTCTCTTTGTCTTTTTTTCTTCTCTTTTCCCTTCTTTTCTTTTTCTGTCTTCTTCTCCTTCTTTCCCTTTTTTCTTCTTTCCCCCTTCTTTTTCTAATTTCCCCCTTCTTTTTCTTCTTTTTTCTTCTTCTTTCCCCTTTTTTCTTTTTTCCTTCTTTATTTCTCCTCTTTACTCCTTCTTTTTTCCTTTCTTTCTATTTTCCCCCTTTACTCCTTCTTTTTTCCTTCTTTCCCCCTTTTTTCCTTCTTGCCTTCTTTTTTCCATTCTTTTCTTCTTTCTTCTCCTTCTCCCCCATTTCTCTTCTTCTTTTTCTCCTTTTCTTACTTCTTCTTCCTCTTTTTCCTTCTTTTCCCGTCTTTATTTCTCCTCTTTTGTTTTCTTCCTTTTCCTTCTTCTTTTCGCCTTTTTCCTTCTCCTTTTCCCTTCTTCTTCCCCTTTTCCTTCTTTTTTTCCCCTTTCCCCCCTTTTTTTCCTTATTTTCTTCTTTTGTTTCTTTATTTATTTTTACTTTCCTGTTTATTTTCTTTTTCTTCTTTCCCCTTCTTTTTTCCTTTTCCCTCTCTTCTTCTTCTTCGTTTCCACCCCCTCCTTTTTCTCATCTCCTCTCCCTTGTCCCCCGGGCCCGGCAGCTCTCCCCGGTGTTGGTGTGGGTGCAGCAAGGGGTGACAGGACACGGTGACAGATCTGCCTGGGCCACACTGTACAATAGCTCCCAGACAGTCTATTAGTCAGCAATTGTCTGCCCGGCAGCCTGGCCTGGCCCGTGTGCCGAAGCTGATAATGGCAAAGAACAAAGATGGCAGCTGCTTTGTAGAGGAACAGATTTGTGGCATATCGAGATAAAATAAAGAGGAAGGAGAAAGGAGTGTAAGGGAAAAAAAATACATATAAAAAAGGGGAAAGGAGGGAAGAGGAGAAAGCGGCAGGGGCCGGGGAGGGAGGAGGAAGGATGCTGTGTGCGAGCTGTCAGACGGGAGCATTGCTTTGCTCTGATCTCGTGCGGTTATGGGGAGGGGAGGAAGGAAAAACACCACAGAGGAAACAGAAAGGCTGGCGTACATGAAAAAAAAAATAATTTTCAGACTTCTGGTGTCAGAAGTGCAGATAAGCACAGACACGGAGGCTATCAGGCAGTGGGGCTGGGGGATAATGTCTCTAGCTGTGTATCGCTGCCTGTATCTTGGTGTGTGTGTGCACGTCCCTACGAGGAGTGGGGCAATGCCTGGGCAGCAAGGACGGTGGCATGGGACTCGCCAGCGCTGCCTCTGCTTCCCCATGTCTGTGCAGCTGCCAGGCTGCACCTTGGCCCCTTTTGGGTACAGCCAGTGGGGGCTCAGCCCAGCAAGCATCCCTCCTGTGGGATGGAGTACAGGAGGGTAACCCAGTGCTGAACCAGGGGCCAAGGGAGCAGGGAATTCCTAGGGACTGCTTTACACCGCTTCACTCCAGTGAGTGTGGAGATGGGGCTGAGAGATCTTCACGTGGCTTCTTTCCTGGCTCCCAAGGGTTTGCACGCAGGAATTGCACGCACTGATGTGCATGTAAAGGTTTCCGTGCAGGACTTTGCATGCCCCAGCCTGCATGCACACAGAGTTTGCATGCAAGCATCTTGCCATCCCACCTTTGCTGAGGCATTTGAGCTCCTTGCAGCCATCACAACGGGGCTGAGCTCCTGGAGGAGCCGGCAGCCACTGCATTCCCTCTTCCAGCTGGCCCATGGGCGCAGGACTAAAGGAAACTGGTGGCCGGTGGCTTGAGGCTGGCCTGGCTCTGCCACCAGTGAGGGGTGGCTGACCCCAGTGACCACACTCACAGCCGCCACGCTCAAGGGCTGTTGCTTATCATTCTAAGCAAAGGGGGGATCAAAATCAATTACAAAAAAAGAAATTCAAAGGTGGATGTTGTAATTAAAATCCAATCTTTTGCTGAAGCTGGAGTTTTTAATTTAAACGAATTGCATTTTGCCTTAAAAACTCAATCGAATTAAAATTTAAGTTAACATTATGGTCAAGCTATGTTAAAGCCTAAATTCAGTATGATCTATTCACATTTAAATTAAAAATATATATACAATTTCATATACATATATAAAAAGATAACTGTACATATTTGCTGTTGAAGTTTTAAAGAAAGTTACATTACTGAACCACCAAATGTCAGCTGCTAAGTACTTCAGTCCTGAATTGCCAGAGTGGTTCTTGCTAATAGCATCCTATGTGCAAAGATAGTTTTTATTGCATTTTAGTTCTCCCAAGTGGCACAGCTCAAGGACTGGTTTGTCCAAGTTGGGAGAGTAATTGTAAGGTTGAAAGCAGGAAAATGTGGTTTTGTCTTCTCACTTCTGCAGGATAAACCCATGTCAGAGGTGAAGCTTGCTGGTAGCAATTGGTTCAGGTCCCTTGCTGCAGGCAACACCTCCAGTTTTCCAAGAGTCTATTGGAAAAGGAAAACTAATATTTAGGAAATGCAAGACCTTTATTCTTACATATTGAACTTATTTAAGGTTTTATTAACATATCAACAAGAAATCGTAACGTCCTGTTTTCATACAAGTTTAATTGAATTGCAGTTCCCATCTAACTAGTGCTTAATATGATGGAAAAATTAATAATCACCCTTGTGATCCCTGCCGCTGTCCGTGTTTGAAGAGGAGATCCCAGGGCTCCCCCAGTCACCCGGCACCGTGCGTGGGTGGATGGCCAGAGCCAGGCACAGCCATCACGGTGCCGGTGGGACCAGGGGAGCGATGCCCTGTGTGGGGTGGACCCAGTGGGGTGATGAAGGGGTGTGCATGGACAGGTAACCGTGGATATTGAATTTTCCCATCCTGCTGGCTTCCCTAGCATCCCAGCCCAGCCATCAGTGCATCCCAGCTCCCTCCATGCCTCAGACGCTGCCCCTGGAGCATCCTGAGCTGCTGTTTTGGATGGAGCCCGGTCATTCCCATGTTAGCTGGAGGGAACAGCCAGGTCTCTGCTGCTGGGGATGCCGACACCGGGCATGGACTGGGTGATGTGAAAGGCCCTGGATAATGGCAGCATGGTACTTGCCCATCATCTCCCAGTCCCTGGCTAATGACAGCATCACTCCCGCACATCTCCTTGCCTCCCGCCTCGTCCCTGCTTTGTCCCGGGAGCCTCCCCCAGGGCCCAGCTCCGGGTTAGTTCAAGTCTAGCCTATTTAGATAACCTTCTGGTGGGTCTATAGAGAGCCGAATATCCCTGCTGGAGGATCTCACTACAAATGAGCCAATCCGCCTAATCTCCTTATCGTTGTAGGCCTCAGCCTCGGGGCCTGGTTATCTATATGGATAAAAGAAAAGGGACACTGCACAGCACCTATCCCAGCAGAGACCCCTCCCCTTTAATCCTGCCAGGGTTGTTTCTCCCTTTATCCCCCTATTGCAAATCCCCAGCGAGAAGCCCCCCGGCCCCCCCACGCCCCACTCCCCTCCCTTCACGCCTGAGCAGGGAGGCAGAAAAGATGCGAGGACGGGCTGCTCTTATCACCAACACCTGGAGTGGGAAAGCGAGGCTGGGGGGCACAAATCCCCCCGGCCCCGGCTGGGAGGGAGGCTTAGAGGGGCTGGGGGCTGCTCCGGCGCCCCTCTGGAGCTCCCCACCTGATAAGTACCTTAATCATTCAGGGCCAGGAGTCCCCTGGGGTGCAGGCTAAGCCCTGCACATTCCTGCCGCACACAATTAGGGCTCTTTCTCCCTCCCTCTTCACATTTTTCCCTCGCTTTCATTCCTGCCCTCCACCCTTTCACCTTTGCTTTAGTCGTCTCTCCCCTGCTTGGTCCCCAGCATATCGCCCCCATCCCCATTTCTTTCCAAGCCCTCTTTCCCCCCTCTTCTTAGATCTCCATCTCTATCCATTTTTTTGTCCCCCTCCACCACTTCCCCTCTCCTTCCCCCATCCCATCTTCTCCCCTACCCTGTTCCCATCCCTCCTCCCTCCAGCCCTTGCTCTGCTTTCCCCTTTTCCTTCTCCGTTTGCTCTTTGTCAGACTGTTCTCCATCCTTCGGTCTGCCTCTAATTTCTGATTAATATGTTCTTAGCCAAGGAAAAGGGAGAGCGAGAGAGAGAAAGAGAGCGGGAGAGAAAAGAAGGAATCTTCTAAATAAATCATTTAGTCATGTGAGGAGCTAATCTCCAAGTGACGGCCTGTGTTTATCTAGTTTTTAGCAGTGCATGTTAAATAGTGATATGGGACTAATTTTTTTTTCCGCTGGAGCTGCTGTGAAGGGATTTTTAACTTCATTTCCCAGAAAGAAAAATGGTGAAAGCAGAGATAAGGCCCCCGAGCAGCTCTTCCCCTGAACCGTTAGCCAGTGCAATTAAACAAGACGCCGCAGAAAGGGCAGCCGATCCCAGGTTGCCAATTACTGACACCTTCTCCCTGCGCCAGGCACCGGCGTGCGGGGCTCAGCATCCCTGGGACACCCCTGGACCACCTCTCCCTCCCCTAGCATCCCCCTTGCCCAGAGGTCCTCATGCCCTCTGCCACCTACCTGCTGCCTGGCCTTGGTCTTGTCACTTAGCACGTGCTTCTGCTCCCCTGGGGCTCCTGCAGGACCTGGTGGCATCTCCAGCAGGTTTGGGGGCTGGCCAGGGCCATGCATGAAAGACACTGGGTCAGTGCCTTTTAAGGCAAGTTTGGTAAAGGAAACCTCTTGTTTTGCAAAGAAATGGGCAAATATTTCCCTTGGTAAATGCCCGAACACAAACGTTTTCACTTTTCTGGGGAAAAATTATTTTTTCCCTCTGTACTGAACCTTTTGACAAAGCTGACCTGAATTTTGGCTCTTTCTGGATCCTCCTCCTCAAGAGATGAACATACATAGTGGTTTTTAACATATGTATTATTCCCTGAATATTTTTTCACCTTTTCTCATTACTTTACCTCTTGGCTCACTGAACAGTTACACATTCCCAGGGTCACAACACCTTGCTGCGATCACTTGCAAATCCTCAACTTCTGGTTCATTTTCCAAAGCAGCAAAATTGTTCCAGTTTGGTCCCATCGCCCTCCTTCCAGCAATTGGTCCCACTCCCACTCTCACCTCGGTGCTTCACAAACCCTTCTTATTTTCAGAAAAAGATAGGGATGCTCAGGTGACTCTTTCTCTCTCCTGGAGATAACAGAGGGAGATGGCAGTGAACCCCCCCAGGGCAGCAAGTAGGGGGATGGATGGGAAGATAAATGGTGGGGAAAAGAGGGTGGAAGCCATCGCCATAGCCCAGCTTCTTGAAGAAGACCTCTCCTCCTTGCAACAGCTTCTCCAGATGTTCTCTAGCCCTGAACCTCAACCATTCCCCAGGCAGCCAGAGGGAAGTATTAAAAAAAAATCATCATTTGTAATGCTCCAGGCAGCTCCCATCATAAGGGGCTTTTGCCTGGAGCCCAGGAAAACCCCTGGAGACACCTGGACCTTCCCCCTGGACCACGTCGGAGCCTCCCAGGTTGGGTAGATAATAAGTGGGCAGGAGAGGCAGCTAATTTCCACCAAGAGCTTGGAGGGGGAGCCCGCAAGTGATTGCAATTAAGCCCTGAGCATTAAAAACACGGTAATAAGGGGCTACGTTGAGGGGAGGCAGAGTGGTAATTTAAATGATAGCCAGCTCAAATATGGAACGTCTAAATGTTCTCTCAGAGAGATTTATATGTGCACGGGCCTACCTCACTCATTTATTTCGTTAACTAGCTCCTTATTGGTATATCTGCCCGTTCTGCCTGTGGGAAGACGGGCACAAGGAGGGATGCTCATGCAGGGTATATGGTGGGCTGGGGGCTTCCACCCGGGAAGGATCCCTGTGTGTGCAGCCTGCTGAGCCCTGAAAACTCAGTGCACCCCACTAAGGGCTGGGCAATGCTTGGCATCCACTTCCCACATGGGGAAACTGAGCAAGGGGGATGCTGAGCAATGTGCCCCCGATGGGTTTGTAGCTTATTGATGCAACTGGAGCCTGAAATATTTGCGTGGTGATGGAGAGGTTGGGGTCTGGGAGGGTCCCAGTGCAGAGAGGGTCTGTGGGTAGCTGCCCTCAGACACGGCCTCGCAGGTGAGGTGGGCTGCCCTGCCTTTGTCTGCAGCCAACAGCTTCCCATCCTGGGCAGGGGGAATCAATTGAAAAAAAAAGGCCATATTTGTCCAAAAGGTAGGAAAATAGGAAAGATTTGTGATGCATCAGAATAAGGGTGGGAGTGCGACCACTTGCTGGGAGGAAGGAGATGGGACCAAACTGGAACAATTTTGCCTCTCTGGAAAATGAGCCAGAGTATGAGGGGTTTGCAAGTGATTGCACCGAGGTGTTGTGACTCTGTTCAGCGAGCCAGGAGGTAAAGTAATAAGAAAAGGTGAAAATCTTCGGAGCACCAAACCCTCCTCATCCTCTTGTGCCAGCAATGGAGGCTAGCAGGAATGATGGACCCCCAAAATGCTGGAATAGGAATATTTTTCAGGGAAAGAAAAGTGCCGGTGCCAAAATCCTCCTTCCCCTTGCTGGCTCATTCACCCTTCGGGAGGGTGGCAGCAGTGGGGACCCCTTCCCTCCTGGCCCCCCGTCACCCCCGGCTGCTCCCCCTCCGGAGCATCCCTCGGGCGGGTGGCTGGGAACAGCTGTCGGAGAGCTGAGATCTAATGGCTGCCTGGAGAGCAGTTAGTGGATAATTAATATTTGCAGCACAGAGCTGTGATTGCTCTACATCTTCCTCCTGACAGCGGTGCGGGGAGGGAGCCTGCTCCGGCCGGGCTGGGATTGATCCCAAGCCCAGGGCTAGGTGCCCAGCAAGCAAGCAGGGAGCTCAGTGGGTCCTGTGACCTAAAATACTTGGAGATCCTTAGCTGTGCATAGGATAGGGATCACAATAAACCCCTGGATGCAGAAAAAGACATAGGTGTGTTGGTGAGGTCACCCAGGGCTCAGTCCCTCCATCCCTTGACAGCACCAGCATCAAGCAACCCTGAGCCCTGCCTTGGAGAACCCCCTCTGTGAGCTTCATGGGTGTGAAAACGCTCATCCTCATCACTCGTTTATTTTTTGTCTTTGGAGAAAGGGCAAAAAATATAAGTAGAATAGTGCCTCTGAGCTCCCTTGCAAAAAAAAAAAAAATCAGCTAGCCGGCTTCCCTGCCCTGTGGGTAGGCAGGACAGCAACGCTCTGTGCACCCAAAAGCCTTGGGGCAGGTGGTGAATAGGAGCAATGGGGATCCTCCCTCCACCACCCAGGCCTCTGCACAGCGCTCCTGTTGCAATGCCATGCCAGAGGCTGGCTGAGCAGCTGCTAGAGAAGATGAAAAAAAACCCCAGAGCAGCTCCTAGTTGTTATACTGGCACTGAGCAAGCCCCTGGGGAGCAGGACTGCTTGCCTCTAGGGGACAGCACCCCATGGACAGCAAAGCCCCATCACCCACCTAAGCCATGGTGGGAAGCAGAGGCTGGTGGTGCTGGGGACTCTGTTGGGCTCTCCTGCTTGGCACAGGGAAGGGCAATGGGAGACTGAGGTCAACAAAATCAGGAGTGATGAGGGAAAGGGTCCCTGGCCCTGAGCTGGGGGACGGGTAGACGTTGCATTAACCTATCAGGGTGATGCTCCAAAGCAACTGGGCACATTTGGGAAGGAACACCCCGCCCCGAGCACTTGGTCACACTGAGCTCTGCCTGCCTTTGGGCAGACCCAGCCAGGCTTTGACCTTGGGCTGAGCTCGTGGCTGAGCCCAGAGCGTTCCTGCTTGCCAGCTGGCTGGCAAATCCCTTCCCAGGCTCCGAGGAGCAGGGAGGCACCAGCCAGTGACCCAGCCAAGCTGTGGCTCTGGGCAGCCCCATCTCAGCCACCGGACCCCCTGAGGGAGCAGCATCCTGACCACAGAACCCTCAAACCTGGAAAAATACAGAAAAAAAGGCAAAATAAGAATTAGAAGCCTCCGTGCAGCAGGCAGGGATTCTGTTATCCCTCTTTATTAGTGTTGTTTTCCTAGGTTTTTTTGGTGAGGAGCAAATCCAGCCATCTCTGGCTGCGAGTGGGTTTGCTGCAGCTCGTGGCATGCAGTTAATTCCCTGAACTGTTTAATTTAACAGCCTCTGAGCGTGCAGACATAACACTGTCACTTGGCTCTTCGGAGAGCGGCCTCGGGACCCAGCCAATAAAGGAAAAGCACAAACACTGTACTTGGGAGAGGCTCAAATCCCACTCAATTCCCACTGCCTCTGCAGGTCCCAGGGGCTGCAAAACCCCACTGGGGGTGGGAAGGCAAAACGAAGTGTGCTGGGAATGAGGCAGAGTGAGACCACCACCCCTGGTGGGTGCTTGGTGAGGAGCATCCCCCTTGGCCGGGCCTTTTGCTGGCAGTTTTCAGGGGCTGGGGCAGTAAAGGCAGCCGGCGCAGCATGCTCCATCCCCATCCCGTGCCTGCACCCCTACTGAAATCACAGAATATCTCAAGTTGGAAGGGACCCATAAAGATCATAGACTGCCAGTGGAGGGTCTGCTCTGAGCACTACTATCAGCAGCTTTGCATGGCTGTCTCCATGCCTCAGTTTCCCCAGTGGCATGATAGCATTACTTCTCAGCCATGCTGTGAGATGGATAAAACTATTAATATTCAGCCACTTCAGGGATGAACATCAAGGAAAAGCCCGTCACCGCGGTCTCCTCCTGGGATACAGGTTACCTTTTCCATAGGGGTGGTGCTGCTGCCAAGGGACTGCCCAAGGAGTGGCACAGTGGTAATTAACGGTGGCTGATTGCAGACTCATGGGCTCGCTGCAGCATCAGTGGAGGGAAGCAAATCCACCAAGGCAGAGGGTGCGATGTGCTGAGGAAGAGGAGCTGAAGAGCTCAGAAAGAGGAGCTTTGCTCTGCCACCACCTGCCCACATGGCCTTGGCCACGTCCCTTCATCCAGCTCAGACACCTCGGTGCTGGGATGGGCCGGGCTGGAGGTTACTGGCACCACTCTGTGCATCATGGCCACTTTGGGGGCTAACATGAAGATTTACCACCCCCAAAAAAGCACTTTGTAACTACCTCTTGGACACTCTGTCTCAAGATAACAAAATTAAACTATCGGCATTTAACACCACCCCCACCAGTATCACCACCTGGGGAAAAAGGGACTGTTTTGAGGATGATTATTTCCCAGCAAAATCCCCAAAGTCTAGAAAATTCCTGCCAATATTTTCTATTGATTAAAAAAACCCAAACAAACAAAAACCCAGGAATTTGGTTGCCAAGCATAATCCCTGGGTTTAGCATAAGCACTGAAATGCACAGGCACGCAGGGGTTGTCCCCAAGGACATGTGGGGCTGTCCCCTAGGACATATGTCAGTGACCTCAGAGGATGCTCCATGTCTGATTTCTTGGCTGGGGGTGTCCAGCAGGGGGAAGCTGCTCTCCCTGTGCCCCCTCTACCCACCAGCTTTTGGGGCTTGGACCACAGAGCTGTCACGAGTTGGGCAGGTCTCAGCATCACCCAGAAGTTGCTGCACCATTAGGTGAGAGAATGTATTAAAACAAGCAGAGGAGGATGAAAGCGGAGGGGCCAGAGGGGAGAGCACAGCAGCCCCCCAACCGAGCAAACCCACTCCTTGCACGAGGATTTGGGGTTGTGTCTCTTCACTGGCAGTGGGAGACACAGGGCACAAAGAACCACATCGGGCTCCCACGTCTGGAAAGATGCAGGAGGATGCGGGAAGCCTTTCAAACCTGGTCCCAGCCCTGGGAGAGGGGAAAGGGACAGAAAACCCTGGCCCAGGGGCTCTGGGGCGGGGGTAGCACTCTGAGTCACACTAACACTGACATGTCAGCCACCAAGGATGCAGCAGGACAGTGCAATGTTTCAGGACAACATCTGACCTGGTCTCATCTCCAGACCCATCCCCAACCTTTCCTTTCGCTCACCAAGGAGGCAGGATGGGAGCAGGGGGCTCTGGGTGCCCCCCACCCCAGCACCCAGCCCCACACCCAGGGACCCCCGACCCCATGCCTTCCCACGGCCCGTGCTGGGGCCGAACAAGTGGAAAATCAGGCTGCTTGTGCCATCGCTCCCTGGATTAACAAATCCTATAAATAGCGGGGCGGCTGCGAGCGGCACCACCCCACCCCACTGCCTGCGAGGGGGCTGTTTCAGCTCCGGCTTGATCCCCCCGCCTCTGGTATTATCCTTCCAATTTCTGCCACAAACCCCGGAGTGTCTGGGCTTGCACACGCGGGAGTTCACACCTAGAGAACAGAGCCTTATCTCGGTGCTGTGTGCAGGACAAGGCTGTTTTACTCCTCCCTCCATAACCCTCTTAGACTTAATCCCGTCTTTAATGCTGCTTGGAAGGGGGCTTTGAACGGCTGTGCAGCCTAACTGGCTCTGACCTCTCCGGCTGCTCTCTCATGCCCATTTGGAGAACTCCGACTTTCAAAGAGATAACAGAAGCCCGGTAAATCCTCGCTGGGAAGCTAAAGCGATTGTCACACTTAGGGGAAGTTTACTCTGAAAGCAAACTTAGAGCAGCTTCCCGGCCCCAGCAGAGTGGTGGCGGGGGGGTCCCTGCAGTGGGAGGGTGCGGGTGGATGTGGCGAGCAGCTGTCAGTGATGACGGTGCCTGTTTTGTTAAAAAGGACTTGGGACTAAGTGGTTAAGGGATGCTATCTGGTGGCCTTCATCTGCCTTGGCGGAGAGCTGTTGGGGGGATGCTGGGTGGGATGCAGGATGGGTGCTTGCGTCTCTCTGAACCTATCAGTGATGCTCTCCCCTCCACAAAGCAGAACTCACAGCTTCCCCTTGACCCTGGCTCCAAAACAAGGCAGCTGTGGGCTCTGAAACACCCAGCTGTCATCCACCCTGCTAACTGCACCCCATCGGTGGCTGCTCTCCTCCGTACTGCCATGCAGGAGCAGTCATCCCGGTGCCCATCCCGGGGTGAACCCCCTCCCTGCGCAGCCCCATGAGGTCCCTGGCAGCCCTGGGAATCGACACCTTTCTGTTCCGCTTTAAATTAATCAAACCCAGAGTCCCTATATTAATACTGTGGTGGGAATTAAAATCATGCAATGCATTAAAGATGTAATTTAAAATTAATAACTCATAATTATTTATCATGGCGTATCAGCGGGGCTATGAATTTTCTCTTCTCACCCAGCATTCATTTCCTTCCCTTCCCTTCTTGCGCCTCTAATAGCTGCCGGACCATTACGAGTATCTGCAAGTGATTTTTTGGAGATGCTGAGCTTAAGATTTAACATGCTTAATTTTTTATTTATTTATTCCCTGCCCTAGTATTTCTTGGAGTGGATGAGTGGAGAAAGGCTTCTCTGTGCTGAAGGGAAGGTGGATGCTGAGCCTGGGGGTGCTGCTAAATGCCTAAATGAAGCTTCAGGTTTTGTCACGTGCTGATGGCTTTGGAGGAGCTGGCTGGTCCTTCCCTTTGCATCCAGCTGTGCTTGGCCACGACTGCTGTGGAAAGCCTGGGAAAGGCCTCGGGAATGGCGAGGGTTTTTCCATCTCCACCCTGCTATGGACAAGTGTGAGACCACCGGGAGCTTCCCACTGCCCTTCCCCACCAGTGCTTTGGGGGAAACATCACCATGAAGTGAGAGATGGATGCGTCCCCGACAGCCATCCTCCACCGTGCTCCTGTTCCTCCAGCAGCCAAAGCAGGCAACACGGCCATTCTATAGGGAAAACACAGATAAAGTGGCAGTGAAATCAAGGTGGGAGGAAGAGAACATCCCACCCAGCACCATGCAGGTCCTGCACTCCCCTGCCTCCGTCAGTGAGCTGTGCCGACAGGGGAATCAAATCCCAAATAGCGGCTGGTGAAAGCTCACAGGAAGGAAAAAAAAAAAAAAAAAAAAGAGGCAAGAGCAGCTCTGTCTCTTTCAAAATAAATAAATAGATAAAGACTAAAAAAATGCAATAAGTATATGCAAATGTGTTGAGCCGAACATCGCTGTCTGTGAAACAGATGAGGGAGAAAGTGCTTGAAGCTAGAGAGGAATGAGGCAGCCAGTGCTGACCTCGGGGTTAATAATTTTTACTTCTCCATCTCATTCCCTCCATAAAAAAAATAACGAGGGGGGAGGGAGGGAAGAGGCGTCATGGGAGGGAAGGGCTGGGGCTGGGGAGTTGTGCCAGCAAGGGGAGCCAACAGTGCCCAGGGCTGGTCCCACCCATGGGCACAGCTGGCAGCACCCATGGGTGGGATCAGAGGGACTGGGGGAAGGAGCTGATGCGGTGTGGGGCTGAGGCCTGGTGCTGAACGAGTGGTTTGCAAGAGGCATCTCACAAGGAGGCACGAAAAGCATTGGAGATCCAGGCTCCAGCTCCCCTCCAGGTGAGGGTGGCCATCGGGAATGAAACATCCCATTGAGTCCTCCAAACGTTGTGACTTTACCAAAGCTGCTGTGCCCCCGTGGCTTACTTCAGCCTTGCAAAGACGACAGCGGACAGTGGGCGACAACGGAGGGGAAATGCTGCAGCATCCAACCCAACACTACACTTTTTAAGGAGCCGGCAAAACCCCTCTGCTGGGAAATGTTTCTTTTCCCTCAAATCAACAATTCTCCATGGAAAAGCCATCTGGTGCCAAATTTCCACCAGCTTCAGCATCTTGCATCCTGTGGTTCCTGCTGGACTTTCACATGCTGCACCCAAAGGTGGCTTCAAAAGTGGATGCACCAAAGAGGATAAAGCCTCAACATATTTATGGATATAAATATTTCTCAGACCCCTTTGTATTCCCAAAACAACTGATCAGCCTTAAATTTTGCTGTGATACCTGGGCAGACGAGGCTGCAGCGCAGCACCCGAGATGGCACTGCCACATTTGCTGATCTGCAAGCGGCTGAGCACATTAATCAAACCAACATTTCTGGTTTCTTTTTGACCCAGGCTGGTTTTTAGCTACAAAACCCCTAAAAATCCTCCCTGGGTGCAGGTGGATTCCCCATATTATTATTTCTAAGCTCTGCAGTGTGCAGAGCTGTCTAGCAGTCATCATGTCTCCAGGTTTTTGGAAGTATGCACTCTTTTCTTCTTGCTTTTCTACATGAAATACAACACTACTCCCCAAATACTGAATTAAAAGACAGGCCCTCTCATACCCTGAATAACCCCAAAACCTCACCTGCTGCTGCAGATGGGAGTGGGAGACCTGGCACCGGAGCAACCCTTGCTGCTCTCCACCCACAGCCCCCCAAACACATCTCCCCCTTCCCATCTCGGGGCAGACCCTGCTGGAAGGTTGAGCCCCACGGGGCCGCGGGGTGCCCAGGGTCTCGCCGGCTTTTGTGGGTCCTCCCAAAGCTCAAGTCATTGGGATGGTGAAACCCAGACCTTCTTCTCTGCAGTGCTCCCCACACCCTGTGTCCCCCTTAACTCCCCCCAGGATGGGATAATGGGAACAAGGGGAGCCCCACAGTGTGCCAGTGGTTGGGGCAGCCTTCACTCACCTCCATCCCTGAGGGAGCTGGTGCTGCGCAGGAACAACTGCAGGCCTTGAGAAACTGCAGAGAGGAAACCCAGCTCTGCTCAACCCTTCCTCCAGCCAGTCTCACCAGCAAGCCCCAGCAGCTGCCTTTCGCCAGGGGAGCATCCTGGTGGAAGGATGGAGCCCGAACCTTCCTGAGCTGGGCTGCCTGCCTGGCCAAAATCAGCAGCCATAGCAGGAAAGATGCTGCTTGGCTCTGACTTGGCTGTCCCCTGCCTCTGCAGCCCTCTCACCAGCCTTGCTCGCCTGCCTGCCAAGGGCAGCATCCGCGCTGCAACCTGGCATCCTGTGCAAGCCTGCAACCTGCCTGCATCCTTCATACACAAGCCTGCATCCCTCCCATTGCAAACTTGCATCCCTTCCTGCATCCATCCCCATGCAAGCCTGCATCCCTCCCTGCATCCCTCTCCACGCAAGCCTGAACCTCCCCTCCCCAGGCACCCCCATGTCCCACCATTTTGCATCCTCCCAAACCTCAGTCTGATCCAGACCAAGCCCCTCACAGCCCACTCCCCCCCACCCCACCATCACCATCCCCCTCGGCTGAGCCTGTGACCCTGCGACCATCACCGAGGCGTCGCACCAGTGATGCTTGGGGCCACGCTGAGGAAGCGCCTCCTCCACCCCCACGCTCGGGCGCTAAATGGAAGCGGCAGATCGATCCCAAGTGTGCCAAACTGACACGGAGGCTCATTAGGGGTTAGTTTTCATCCTCCTGCTCCCTGGCAGCCTTCACATTATCCCATAAAATTTATTTACTATTTCATGAATACATAAGCAGCAGGCAAACGCCGGCTTTTTATATATTTACACTGTATATATTTCACGGGAGAGTTATGTATGTCTCTGAGGCAGAGTGGAGGGAGCGAGAGGGGAGCAGGAGCAGAAGGAGAAAGCAGCTGTGAGGGAAGGAGGAAAGAAAGCTGTGGGGGAGGATGGGGATGGAGCATGCTCAGCCACCACCGGGCGGGAGAGGTGGCACGAGGTGGGAAGCAGCTCGGAGCATCCTTCACCCCAGCCCACGTACCTGTCTGGAAGCCCCCTGCAGCTGGGGAGCCCCAGGATTTGAGATGCAGGGCACAAGGACTGTGCGCTGTGGTTGCGTGATGCCAGGGCAACTTTGGGGATGCTTCCCCAGCCCCAAAACCCCATTTACCCCAGCAATGGAATGGGACTTATACCTGTGCCTGCTGTGGAACTGGGCTGGAGCATCACCCCACAGTGATTCCCAAACCAACCCCGAGGCCATGGTGAGAGGCTCACACGTGTACTGGGCTCCATCACACAAAAGCCCTGCAGCTGACAGAGGGCTTGGGGGGCAGCTGCCCCCTCCGGTACGATGCCCCAGCCCAGCAGCACCAGGCACAGCTTCTGCCCCATGCTCTGAGCTGCAGTGAGGCAGCGCTGGATTAACAGGCTGGAGTTTACTTCAACAGCTGGCTCCCGCCTACCGCTGTCTCCTAAACACGCTCCATACTCAGGAATCACTTAATTTTGAGTGTATTAAAATATTGTGGCTGTGAAGCCGCTCTATTTGTTGGGGCAAGGGGGAGAAGAAAGAAATGGCAGGGAGGGGACTTAATTGATAAAGCTTTGGCTTGGCAATGCTATGTATTTCTTTACAATCCAGCTGTGATGTTTCTATTAACCCCACAGATTACAAAAGGATTGATTGCAATCTCATTTGGTTTTCCCTCATTTGCTCCATGTTCAGCCTGGCCAGAGGAGGAAGATCTGTCACGTTCCCAATGGTTTGGGGCAGGCTGGCTCCAGGGTGCTCTGCTGTTGGGATGCTTGGGTTGCCAGCGCAGCAGAAAAATAGTTCAAAAAGGGGGGAATAACCTTTTCTTTTGCCTGAAGTTTGTCAGTTTAACTTCTGAGGAATAAACTCTGAGGAACCCAGCTGCATTAATTAATTCCTAATCCATCTGTAATGTGTGGATATGGATTTATATAGTGCAGGTAAAGTTCAGGGCCACAGCAACGTGTGTCAGCATCCATCACACCCCAGGGATGGTTTCAAGCTGCAAACCCCATCCTATCTCCACTGAAGCACATGTGATCCTGCAGCCCAGCCAGGAGTCACATTTCAGGGCCACCCTGTGCTCCCAGGACCAGTACAGAACTTACCCTGGTTCCCATCGCAAGTCCAGAAGAGCACAACCTCCTGCAGAAGGTGGGAGCAGAACTCGGCCATCTCCATCCTAGCAGGATGGAACGTGGGGGATTTCAAGCCAAAGCGAGGAAAGCACTAGAAGCACAACACAATAAGTGGGATCCACACAAATCCTTGCCCGGTGCCTCAAAATTTGATTTCCCCTATCTGCATGAGCAGAAGAGCCAGGTCCTCCAGCCACAGGAGTGGTGGTCACCCATCCCCACCGCTGCTCCCCCAGCAGAAGCAGTCACTTTGCTTCTCCTAGAGTTTTATTCTGTGAAGACATGAAAGGATCTTCTGCACATGCTTGCCACCCCCAAAGGCAGGGGAGCACCCCATTTTAAGGCCTCTCCCCATTCACTGAATTTGGTTGATGTTTGGTCAATGGGCTTAGCAGGGGACAGAGGGAAGGGGACAGACCCCAAGCTCTGGGAACCCAGCTAGAGAAGAGCAAAGATCCCTATTTCCAGATGCAGAAGAAAAAAAAAAAAAAAAAGGAAAAAAGAAAAAAAAGCTTGATGGTGTTCATTTTAACTGTTCAGCCACTTGTAGCCTGATACTGTTAGAGAAAATAAATAAACAAGAGCCACTCGAATGGTACGTGCAAAGAGGAGATGGGAACAGAGACAAAACAAGTGCTGGAAGACAGAAGGAGGCACTATGGCTTTGAAGAAAAGCAAAGAGCTGGAGCGATGCTGATGCTGCCTCAGCTGCCTGCCCTGCTCCCGTGGGGCTCTGCAAAGTTGGCAGCAGCTGCCCTAAAACTCCCTTTAAAAGGCTGTGTGCCATGAAGCCCCTTGCTACGCTGCCCAGCCTCCATCCACCTGTGTCCTGCGTGGACCCGTCACCCTCATCACCTTCTGGCTGCTGTGGCAGGGAGGGAGGCAGGCAGAGCCCTGGGCCAGATCCTGCCACTATCAAAGCATCCCTGAGCTCTTCACACTTGATGCCGGTGCCGTCCCTGGCTGGGTGATGGACGATGGAGGGTGTGTGTGTGACACAGCCAGCACCTTCTCTGCAAATGCCGCTCGATACCTCCTAGAGCACGGCCATTTATACACGGTGATAGATGCCGCCATCAAGGGGGAGCAGCCGCGGCTCCTGCCCCCCCCCCTTTGCTGGGAACGGGTGTAAATTTGGCAAAACAGCTTCACTAACCTTTGGTTGTTTATTATCGCCGGGCTTCCTGGATCCTCTGCAGCCCTGCGCCAGGCATGCTGGCTGTGGCATGATCTCAGCCCCTGTGCCCAGGGAAAACCAGGTGGGAGATGCTGAGGGGTGTTCCTCAACTGGAAGAGAGCTGGGAAGCATAGAGCAGTAGCAAAGCATGGCTATCCAAACATACTTTGGCGTGGGTGGGTGGGTGTGGGTTTTTTGGTGTTTGTTTTTTTTGGTTTTGTTGTTTGGTTGGGGTTTTTTTGTTTGGTGTTTTTTTTTGTTTTTTTTTTTTGGGGGGGGGGTTTTTTTTTTTTTGAGATCTTCTGTTCCCCTGGCACAACCAAGCAGCCAGAACCCCTCTGTGCCACCCCCCCAGGTCCCCATCACCCACAGCAGAGGGGCAGCAGGATTAGTGCCTGGCAGACTGCTGAGCTCCAGGTTATCTTCCTGCAGACCCTGCTGAAGAAATCAGTGTTTGGTCCCACCTCTGTATGCCCCTACCAGCTGTGGGCCCTCACACACCCCGAGCCCCCCCAGTCTCACACCTCCTCACACACACAGCTGTCTCAGCAGGACCCAACAGCTCTGCTGCTGAGGCAGCAGCAACATGGAGCCATCTTCTGGTTTCCCACAGAGAAATGAAGGTATTTCTCCTCTCAAGCTGTAGACAATTGCATAAGTGGGTTTTCTTGGCAAGACACCCACTTTCTTCCTCCTCTCCACCCTGTACCACCTTTCACCCCAGCTCACTGCATCCCCAAGTCAATCACCGCTATGCTCTGCTATTGCATGATGCTCCTCAAGCACCAGCTAGCCCAAACCTGGGCTCCCACGCTAAATATTGAAGAGCAAGGGGGAGATGGAGCAAAAGGCACAGAGCTGGGCCAGCCAGGGCTGCAGCTGTGCACAGAGGGGAGATGTTACAGGAGAAAAGGGGAAAATGGGGAAGAACTGCAGGAAGGATACAGTGCCAGAGGGTCAGAGCAAGCAGCACAAGGCGAGGGTGGGGAAAGCCCCATCTGGACTGAGAGGCACTGACCGGCTGAGGCTGTTGCTGGCGAGGGGTGATGGAAGAGGACTGGCCCCATCTGCTCCCCATGTCACGCTGTCCCTCCTCCCAGTGCTCTCCGGCAGGCATGTGCTCCTGACAGGCTGCAGAGCTATTGATGCCATTTGCCTCTGCCCTGGAGGCTTTTTGGTGATGGAAGATGCCTCCATTAATACAAGGGAAAGCAGCAAATGTCTGGAGATAAAAAAAAAAAAATAAAAAATCAGGAGGGTTCAGGAGATAGATTTGACAGCCACTGTCGCTTTGCTGCTGAGGGTGTGGAAAGGGTTAACCGGAGGTTCATTTTGGGAAAAGGACATCAGATGAAAGCCATACTGGGAGCAGAAGAGCTTCATTCAGTTCAGCAGCCGGTAAGAGGAACGACACAGCAAAGCCCATCCACTTGGTCCCTGACTGTCCCAGGCATCCCGGCGTCCAGCATCGCCTCCCTCCCTGCCATCAGTCATTTCTGCGCTGCTGCTCGCTGGAGCCACAGCTGTGAGGAGCCGAACAAAGGGGGAAGATGGCTGTTCCTCCTCCTGGAGACGTCATGGGCAAGAAGGATCAAAGTCTTGGTGGGAGGTCACAGGCTCTGGCACTTTGCAAACCCAAGCTGAGAAGGTCCAGGGAGATGCAGAGGCTGCCAGCCGCTGGCTCCAGCAGCGGCTCCCGGCTCCCTGTGCTTTGATCGAAGCCTTCCTGGAAGCAGAGCTGGGACCTCTCCTCTCTGCAAAGGTGGTTTGCAGATCGGAGGAGCACAGAGCCACTTCCCCAGCTGCAGTAGGACCATGTGCTATAACCGAGCAAACCCTCTCCCACGGCGCATCCCCACCAGCCTCCAACGTGCTTCCTCTACCACTGCCAGCTCCCCCCACAAGCCAAGCTGGAGGCTACCCTTTTTCTAGCCCACCAGGTCCTCTCCCCAGCACTTGTGCTGGATTTGGCCCCGCTGTGCCCAAGCGGAGGCAGTTCTCCAAGATAGAAAGCTTCTTTGAAGTCGTGATGCTGGGAAAGCTGCGGTGTAACACGGTTACACCAGTGCAACAGCATCATCTCCCAGCATCTGTGGCCGTTGCCAAGGATCAGGTTTTTCTACAGCCAGCCCACCACAACCAGCAGCTTCCCTTCCCAAAGTCAAGAGGTTTGCATTAAAAACCAAGCTGCTGATCCCTCCAGCTCCCTGCATGGTTGTTTTCCCCTTGGGAAAGCCCTCTCCGCAGCCAGCCCAGCCTTAGCAGACACTTCAAACGATAGCTGGGGTGCAAATGCAGCTCTTCCCCCGCTGCGCCCATGTGGCCAGCAAGGAAAGAGGGGAGCAGCTGGTGTTACAGGGCAGAGGGAGGTGACAAGGGCTGCCTCTCCCCATCCTTGTTCCCAGCCCCAGGTGGCGTCTCCCATGGAGGGATAACCAGACATGGGTGGGCATTTTAAATATCAAACTGAAGATCTAAAAGGAAAAAAAAAATATTTCAATGAGTGCTGAAGTGGCTCCTGTGACAGTCCTGCTGGAACATTAATATTTGCCAAAAATAATTAGATTTAATCAGATGCAGCAATATATTTAGTTTTATGTCCATTCTGTATCTATCTTTATTACCTCGGGCCACTTCAGCTCAGGAAGCTGCTACTTGATGCTCTACCAGGGACCAACACCCCAGGAGGATACAGGGGCTGGTGTAGGTGGTACTCCAGGGAAACATTTCCAGGGACCCTGTGCTGTAGGGGTGGGATGAGCTGAAAGCAAGGTGCTGCAAGATAAAAAAACCCCAAACCCACAAACCCAAATCCTCAAACAAATAATAAAAAAAAAAATAATGTTTGGCATTTTTGTCAAGTGACTTAAAGCTTGGTGGGGGATTTGTTGCAGATGATGTTCAGTTCATTTCTGATCCGAACCAGTTACTTTTTCCTCCTGGCCCCACCAAAAAGCAACTGTTTTGGTAAGAGGAGTTCCCAGGGAAAGCTGGGGGCTTGCAAGGCCAGCATCGGGGACCAGAAAGGACACCTTTCCTGGAGAATTTCATCATGACTTCCCATAGGAAGATTGCTGCATTTTGGGCAATACACAACCAAGAGCTTTATCAAAGCTACCAAAGCCACTTCTGACACACTTGCCATGCCGACCCCTGGGGACACAGGTTGAAGTCTTCCTCATCAGCACATGGACCTGCCCCGTGGCAGGGGGGCTGCAAATTCCAGAGGAGCGTCCTGGGCCCCACCAGCATCGGGGAGCATCAATGAACAGAGACATACCTCTCCCCACTGAGGGGTCTCACATCCTGCAGGGAGGGCAGGAAGGCTCTAGGCCTCCAAGGGAAATAGAGCAGGAGCCAGGCTAGAAATCTTGCATTTCAAGTGTTTGCATGAAGCAGGCTGAATGCTGTAGGAGGAGCCCCCTAAAGCAGCCTGGAGATGCTCTACTAGGGCAGAGCACGGCCTGAGACCATGTGCAGCCACTGACTCTCTCCTGTCTCTCCCACACTCCCACCCAGCAGGTTTCACAGCCCTCTGCACAGGATGGAGAGCGGGAGATGTGCAGGAGAACAAGGAGACATCATGGCTTGTATCCCTCGGCTGAGGGCACAGCCCTGAACCAGCAAACCACCCCATGGTTTGGTCACACAAGGCAGGTGGAATTCCAGGAGCCGGAGGGTGCAGAAGAGCATCCCTGTGTTGCAGAGCATCCCTGGCCTGTGCCAGCCACCACATCCACTGCAGGACCTCTGGCACCAGGGCAGGAGCCTGCCTGTCCCCCAGCACAGGGCTGGGGCTTGTCCCCCTACCCAGTCTGGCTGCAGGGGGAAGGAAAAGCAAAATGCCTCCAGTGATATTCCAGGAGCGCTGGGGGTGGGAAGCAACCCGCACCAGCACTAACAAAAGGGGCAGGAGAAATTACCATAACGAGGAGCTCCGATGGCATGATTGAATTGAAATACCACGACTGAAATACCACAATTAACTGAGTCCCATCCAGCTGCAGGGCAAGCTGCCTGTGATTAACCCTTATTCACTGCCCAGCCAAGTGGTTTGATTTGGAGGGAGGGAGGTGTTTCCAAACACTGTCAAAGGGAATCTCAAGATTTAATTGCCAGGCTGTTTCCCCAGGAGGACTGATGGGTGACTCTTGCCCTTGCTCAGAGGAGGGAACAGCTCTCCGTGGAGCAGCACATCTGTAGCCAGCTGGGCAGACCTGCCCAGGACACGGTGGCAGAGGACTTCAATGTATAGTGCATTTAAAACTGCCATGCCACCACTCCAGCTGAGCCTAACAGCTCAGGACAACACAGGTGGAAGGCAGCAGGGTAAGCATATTGGTGACAGAAGGGGCTTCATCTAAAGGTGGGGTGGCGAACTGGGGACTGCAGCTTTAAGTGAGCACCCAGAGGGGCCTTGCAATGGGAACCCACAGTGGTTTGAGTTGTCTCTGCATCCTTCACCGAGCTGCAAGTCTGCTGAGAAGGGTCATCTCCTCTCCTGGGTTCCTTGTGCCTGGTGCTGCTCCTGGTGAGGGAGCACCCAGGTTGCCTGATCAGCCCTGGGCAGCACACAGCCGCCCACAGCAGGGGAACAGGGATGCAGGAGGCATTTCTGAGCCTACAGAGCATCAGAATAGCCCCCAAGAGGAGAGGCAGGGCCTGAGCATCCTTCCGCCGCCACCATGGTGGACCCAAACCCTTGGACTGAGCGCTCAAACCAGAGGCAGGTTACCCTGCCTGTCCTGATGCTCCTGCTCTGTGTGGAGGCACTGACTGCAAAGTGAGCCTCAGGATCCCCGTTTTACAGCCAGTCCCTATTAAAACCCACCCACCCCATGCTCCACAAGCCTCCAAGGGCTGGACATCAGCAAAGCCCATTCCAGAGCCCTGCACATCTCCACCTGGGCAATGCAAGAGGACAGCCAGCCTTCTGGGTGCTGGTTGCCACTCAGAGCTACCCTATTACAAACCCAATCAATCCAGTGCTAATTTAAAAAGCAACACATTTGTCCAGCCTCCACCCTCAGCATGCTTAGATCAGCCTGCTGGAGCCAGTGATGGTCCAGCAAGCGAAGGGCAGGTGCTGGGCTCCTGCACACCACAACACTGACTTTTCTGCTGACCGCCTCCACCATCGGGTCTGGAGATGTGCAGCAGCTCTAACCCAGTGTGCACAGGGTGACACAGGCATGCAGAGCTGCAGGACACCTTCCCACCCAGCACGGCGGGCACAGACCTGCCGATGACAAGCCCATTCCTGTAACGGGTTTGCACTTGCAGCATATGTGCCAATTACAGGGGTCTCGCTGCCAGCACCGCAGCTGGGGCCCAGAGCTGGCCCTGCACAGCATCTCCTGCTCACATGCCTCCCAGCACCACACGTCACCTGCCTGCAAAGCCAAACCAGCCCCTCTTCCCAAGCAGGGGGTGCACAAATTCCAGAGGATGGGCTGGAGGAGGAAAATCGAACCCCAAGAGCCCCTTGGTGCCAGCCCTCTGGACCCTGCCAGAGCCTCGGCAAGCACCAGGGTGGCTGTGCTGCCACCCACCCAGGTGTCCTCCCAGAAGAGATGCTCCAAAGCTGAGCAAAGCAGCTATTAATTAAAATAATGCTCCCACCCAGTGAGGAGCAGCACCACTCTGCCCCTCAAGGAAGCAAGCAGGAGCCTTGCCCAGCAAGCCGCTGGCTTCCCAAGCCCATTCCATTTGCAGAGGCAGAGCCATGAGGGGGATGACTCCAGCTGACTGGGTTTCTTGTGGTCCTGGTCTGACCCACCTGCCCCCCCATGGCTACGCTGGCTCCGTGGCTGTGCACAAACACAGGACCAGTGATTTTGCTGCTGGCAAAGCTCCCAGCTTGCTCGTGTAGTTTGGGGAGCAGCCCAAACACCACACTGCCTGGATGAGAGCTGTGCTGCGCGTTTAAGGAATACCTCAACACCACTGTGACTAGAATATTTACCGACTAAGCCAGCGACCCAACAACTCAGTACAATGCCACAGACTTCACTGGAGACACCGTAGATGCTCATCAGTGATTTTATAATTGCAGTGAGGCTCACCAAAACCACCCAGAGGTGTCAAGGAGCATCTCCCAGCCACCAAGCTGAGCCCTGCGCATCCCTCACCCTGGCTAACACAAAAGAAACCTGCAGATCTGAAACCCGATTCACTCTGCAACGTTTTTCCTCCCACCCAGCTCATCCTGCAGACATTCAGAGAGTCCATCCGAGACAAAAGACTGTCAGAAAATGGAAAGCCCACACCAAAGCTCAGAGCTTGCACGCAAGACCCATGCTCCCCTCGGCTGAATTCTTTGCCCAAACCAATGGGCAACTGTAGTTTGATTTATAGGGTGATCACAACCCAGAAACAAGACTTGGAGTTAGAATATTCATGACCAAGCCGCACAATTAGAGCGGTCAGGAAAGGTTTGTTGAATACATTCAGATAATTAATACATATGAGAACATTGCAATTCCCTCTTTGCTGGTCCACAAACAGAAAGAAGTTAAATTCATTAGATTAATATTTGTTGAGACTTATTAGTTTAGCTCTAATTTCATGATCAGATGGCATTTTCGGGAAGTTGAAAAGCAAGCTCTAAAGATTCATTGAACCTAAACCATGGCATTAAAGCACAAGCTATTTAAAAATTTTCTGAGAAGAAAGTCTATGCCCAGTTGCTGGGGTGCTTTTAACGCCATTCCCCCACCGACTGGGAAACCAGCCGCTTTTCTTCCTCCCTCAGTCTCAGGCCAGGGCTCAGTCTTGTTTATATTAAAGCAAACACATGGCTTCTCCTGCAGGATGCTCGGTGGAAGGAGTTAATACTGGGTTCCTCCTCGAGGACGGCTGGCAAAGCATCTTGGTCAGGCTCAGAGTGATGGAGCTCCCATGCCCAGCTAATGGAGCGTTTCCCAGCCTCCAATACCTGAACCAGCAACTGTTGTTCAAGAAGCCCCCACCCAATGCACCCAAGGCATCTCCTGTGGGTAGGCACCAAGAGCATGGCAGCACAGGAGCCTTCTCCAAGGAGCCAGCCTTCCTGAAATAGGGTTGCCTCCTGGCTTTGATGGTGGCCATCCCTGCACACCACTCACCTCAGAAGAAGGTCCAGATGCTTTTATGTCATCTTCTAATGGAACTGGATGAGCAAGACTGGTTTAATCTGAGTGGAGTCCTTGGCAGCTGACAACCAGAGCGAACCACAACCCCTTTGCACCAGGAGGCTGCAGCAAAGACCTTGCACCCGAGCTGACTTTCCTGCATTTCATTACCACCACCTGGAGACCTCCTTCAATAAACCCGGTTACTGCGGTTTTGGCATGACAGGAACATAAACCACGGCTGCTGACCCAGTCTCAATCTCCGTTGCTCCATGCGTGAAGTCCTCCAAGCCACTGGAGCCAGAAAAAAATACTTCATCACACGGGAGACTTTGTACAGCAAAAAGGACTTCGCTACATGCATCAAGGAGCTGGAAAGAGCAAGAAATGTCTAGTGTACAGTTGTCCAGCGAGATTCCTGCCCCAAACAGCTCCTCTAAACAGGGCTGAATGCTGGAGAGCTTACCTGGGCCATGGCCTGCGGGTGGTGGGGAGAACCTGGACCCATCCCTGAAGGCAACCTGGGCCCTCCTGGGGCGGTCACTCCACTTGGATGTAATAACATGCTTCATTCCTTGCTCCTTAAGGAAACTTTTAGGGAGGCAGAATTGATTCTGAAATGTTTTTATCTTAATTAGAGCACTGAAAAAGCCAAGGGCCAGGTTCTCAGCTGGTGGAAGCCATGGGAGGATCTTGGTGGCTTAGCACCAGCTGGGGAAAAAAAGCAGAACTCAGGTGACGCTGTCGAGATGCCAGCTCCCTTCCCAGGGCTCGGATGCAGCATCTTCCTCCCCCGCCATGTTTAGTTTGGCCTCAAGCTCCCTTTTCTCCTGGCTGGAAAGGTCAGCACCCCCCCAGCAGAGGGAAGGGCAGGAGTAATGCCCCCCCCAGGCGACCCCTCGCCCCAGTCCCCACGCTGCCCGGGGCTGACGCGCGCCCAGCCAGCTGCTGGGTGGCTGACCCCCGTGGGTCCCCGCGCTGACAAAAGGCCTATCTTCTCTCCGCCTAAATGATTTAAATTCTAATCAAACATCATTTATAGCACATCTCGGAGCCGTCTCCCGGGAGCTGGTCCCACGTGAGCCGTTGCCAGGGCAACCGGGGGGTCTCATTTCAGAAATGTCAGATTGCATTATTGTCTTCACACTTCTCTGATAACCCGGTGTCTCTCCCTCTCCTGCCATCCCCCCCCACCCCCCCAGCCGTCCCCCCCTCCTCACCGCTCCACTCCCCGGAGGAAATCGCCAGCTCAGTTTCATGCCTTGCCCTGCCAGCACCACCCTCCCAACGCAGGGGACCCTTTGGGCTCTGCTGCCTGGCCGGTGTCATCTTATTTTTGATGGAGAGGAAGAGGAGAGTGTGGTTTGTGTTGACTGTGCTGCAGTGGAGGGGGAGATGCTCCCATTGTTGTGTCTGCCCCCCCCCTCCCCCCCCCCCCCCCCGTACCGCATCCCCTGCCTTGGCATGGTGGTACCCAGCATGCCAGGGTGCCATGGAGCTGTACAGGGCTACTGGCTGTCTTCCAAAAAAAAAAAAACAAAAAACCAACAAACAAACAACAGGACAAGGATGGACAGAGTTCAGAGCAAGCTTTTGTATCTGCCCACTTTTCTGTAGCCTTCACAGGGGACCTTCCCTCCCCAGGGCATCTCCCAGTACATATAAAGCAGGATGTCCTGCAGGATCCCGCACTGCAGGAGGACCCAGCGGCTTCTCCTGCCAGGGCTTCACAGCCTACCCCAGGGCAGGGGGGAGCATTTGGGTCCATGGACACTTTTGGGAGCGTGGCTGCTCCTCTACCCCGTGGTATTCCCCATGGGGAGGCTCACCTTGATGGTGGGAGCTCAAAGCCATCGCCCTGCCCTGCAAGAGCTGCCCATGGGTCCACAGGAGGACAACCAGCAGCACATGGAGGAAGAACACTTTTGCACAGAGAAACCTCTGGCCTAGGGAACCTTCCCCCTCCAGTTAGGCTGGCCCACGAGTGGAGCTCCTGAGCCAGCTCCACAGCTACATGATGAGCCTGGCCAGCTTCTCCCAACCAGCCCTGCTTCCAGCAAAGCTACAGAGCCCAGGTCAGCTCCGTTACTTCCCTACTGCCTTGTAAAATGACACACAAGAGCCACATGATAATGATCTACCAACTACTCAGCCAAGGAGACCCCCCAGCCCCTTGCCCAGTACCAAGTGGGAGCTGATGAAACAGACATCAAGTCATAGACAATATTCACAAAGGCCACAACCGCGTTGAGCCAAGCACCCATCTGACACAGCCAGGGGAAACAGCCACCAGCAGGCAAGGAGAAGAGTCACCAGAAGAAGAGCACTGACACCTCGCCCAGCAAAAGCTGGATCCCAGCCCCCACCTATGCACAAAGCCTTCAGGCCCATGCATCTCTCCCCAGCTCAGCACCTTCTCCTTGACACAGTGGTCACTCCGCTTACTCTTGTTGCTGCCATCATGACCAGGACACGCCACTTCTCCTTGGAGCACCAACAGACCAGCTCAATCCCAGGAGCCACATCTCACTGCCTCCCCTCGAGAGGAGCCTTTATCAGCCTCAGGTTCCACTCATTCCCACATCTTCTTAAGGTATCACAGGCTCATTGCAGCCAGCTGTGCTGCTCTGGCCCTCCTCCAAGCTGTGCCTACCAGCAAGGTCCACCTCCCCAGAGGTCCTTGCCTCTGGCTCTCAAAGGCCAGGCTGGTGCATCAACACCATGGTTGGCTGATGAACCCTCAGTGAGGTCCTGCACAACTCTGAGCTGCCAAAACCCAGCCGAGCCTCGTCCAGCACAGCTGTGGTTCTCACAGGCCAGCAAGGACTGCCCGCTGAGCTGCTGGGATAGCATCCTGGGGGACAACAGTCCTGTTTCCACAGCCCAGGGCTGTTTCCATGACCCCAGGGCAAAACTGGGGTGTTTTAATGATTATTCTGCCACAATTTAGGGCGGGTAATCTGGCTGGATTTCAGGCTGTTTCCTACAGGAGCTGATGTGATGGCATGCACTATGCCTGCCCATCTCTCACGCTATCCCAACAGTTCCCAGTCACCTATTTTTAACCCCATTTCCCTGCATCCCGCCGGAAAGTGATGGGGGGTGGCTCCAACGAGATGGGGCGGTGGCAGTGCCACCCCTGTGGTCTCCAGGCACTGACGTGAGCCCACGTGTGCTGTCCTGCATCCCTCCCTCCCTCCATCTGCTGGGTGCCTTGGCTGCCTGATAAACCCCTAATGAACCTCCCAACACTGCCTCTTCCCAAAGAATAAACCAGCCCTGGCCCAGGCGGTTAATATTTAACTGAATAAGGGCCATAAATATGGAAAATGGGACTTTTAATTAAATAAGCAGCTTTTAAAAGGGCCCTTGGGCCGAACAGGCTTTTGTTTAAATATGATTGATTTGACATGTCCTTTCCCTCCCGCTTTCTCTCGCTCTCTCCCTCTCCTGCTCGGTGGAAGGACGGGAAGCAGGCTGGTGCATCGCGGTCCTGCCATGGGACCCAGTGCCCTGCCTGCACCCAGCCAAGCTGCTGTTCCCCTGCCTGCTCCCCGAAAACCTGGCTGTAACCTCAGGCACACACGTTTGGGAGCGTGGGAGCACCTGGGTGGTGCCCGAGCAGGGAGAGCCATTCTGCTTATTACAGCTCATCTGATTTTTAGGATCCAAATCAGAGTAAAAGGTTTCCCCTGGCTGCCGAGCTGCTCTGACACACCTCAGCCAGTGATACCCTGCCTTGCATCCCCCGGGGCAGGATCTGGCCTCTCCCATCCACACAACTGTGTGGTTTTCCCCACGTAGGGCACAGCGGATCCCTTACAGAGCTGATGGAGGGGAAACTGAGGCAGGGAGCAGGTTGTCAGCAGCACAGCCAAGGGAAGGGCCTTAGCCCAGTGCTTCGGGGCTGGATTCATCCCCCCCAAATTTCAGCGCACACACGGAGACTTCAGTGGCAAAGGCGCAGTAAAAACAGGTCTTAATAGCTTTGCTGTTCTTTGACATTTGGGTATTACTTGCCGTAGCAAGCGGCACTAATTACTTCTTAGTTACCCAGGCGTCGCAGTGCAATGGGAGCAGGGGTTTTATGGAGTGCCACGGGTTGCTGGTGGGCACTGGGATGTTTCCAGGCTTGGGAAGACGCTGGGCAGGTGTTGGGGCCGGGTGGCCCTGCCTGGACCAGCAGCATCACCCCATGCAGCAGGCGGCTGAACCGCCGGTGGTGACCCACTAGTTTTCCCCCCCCCCCAACCACTGGGAGCATCTCCAAGCTATCAGACTTGGCCCTGTAAGAAACAGGAGTGGGGTGAAGTAATAGAAAGCTGAAGGTCAGAAATTACTGGGAAAAGCTGGGAAGACTGGGAAAAGAACCAAGAAGGATCATTGCTATGTCACGGTATAAACCAGAGCTGTGTCCACATCTGCAGGAGGGGATGCAGTGCGTGTCCCCAGCTCGAACGGGGCACAGAGAAGCTGGAAAAGGCACCGAGAACAGAAAAGGATGCCCCTAAAACTGAGTGGCCTTGAGCTGAGGGATAATTACAGACTGGGAGAAGCGGCAGCCTGGGCTGGTGGCTCATCCCAACCTGGGCAAACGCTGCAGCGATGGTCGCTCTCAGCTGGCTCCTTCTGAGCATTTTCCACCCGTGGTTCTCCCCCATCCATCCCCCACCCATGCCGCAGGCCTCAGGCTCCCTTCACTCCGTGCAGCTCTGGCAGGTTTCAGCTGAGAGAGCACACAGTTAATTATCTCCACAAACAACTCGAGGAGAGCAAGTATTCCCTGGACCTGGACCTGTTGCTTCAATGGGATTTCATGAGTGAAGATGTGGAGGTGGTGAAAGGAGAACACTAACCTGGAGCAGAGCCGCTTAGGCTTCACAGCGCTTCTTGGTGTCCTCAGGCATGAAAATGCCCAACCCACCAGGTGCCCAGAAGGATGGTGTCCTCAGTCTGTAGTCAAACTGTGCTACTGGTGAGACCTTCTCTCCCAGAAACGGCAGGGAAAACCCCTCTGATCAGGCGGATCTGGTGGGATCACCAACGCTTGAGGTAACCACAGCTTCTCCCTGGGTCTAAGCATCCCCAGTGGTGACACAACTCATGGATGGTGCTTGGCTCCAAAGTCTGCTCAACGCTGGGGTCACCAGCAGCCTTAGGAAGCAGGCTGTGCTAGCTAGCATCCATCAGTGGTGGCAATGAGCTGCTTGCACTGTGGGGCCCTTCCAGGCACCCTGCTGTGACCCCGGGTTTTCTGGGACACATGAAACCCCACGCAAAAGGACAGGCTTCTGCTTTCGGTTTGCTTGGAGGTAAAATCGAACCCTGAGTCTTAACCTCATGCGGTCAGCAGGTCACACATCCCCATGGCATCTAGTCTGGGTTCCCGTCTCAGATGACATTCCCCAGCTAACATTCCTCCTGGAGGACAGCTTTCTCCTGAGCCGCCTTCCATCTACAGTGACATACCCCACTTCTTCACACAGATCACTAAACATCTTCTATTTTCCTTTAAAGCATGCAAGGCACTGCCCAGATTAGTTAGTGAGGAGCACGCACACTGCACCCCTCCCGTGGCACGGTGCAGAGTATCTCCTCTCCTCCAAAGCACCCTCCAGCTCTGGCTGCCCTCTCTAAGACTGCACAGAGTCCTAATTTTTCTCCCTCTGAAATCCGGGCATATCTTAGCCCTGGTATGTACCTTTTGAACAGTGAATCCTGGCATTCTCTTGATCCTTGATGCCTAAAAATCACCTTCTCTGGGGCCAGTGCTGCCTTCCTGCTGCTGGGAGGACAAGGGACATTTCTGGAAGGAGCAGCCCAGGAGATGGAGCCAGGGAACAGACACCCTCCTTACCGAGCAGGAAAAGGCTCTGCCCCTCTCCCACTAGAGCCAGCTGAGGTTTTAAGGTTTTGCTTTTAACACCTGAACAACCTGCTTGGAAAGCAGAGCCCCCACCCCTCCCAGCTGGCTCCATTAGAGGAGATGGCAGAAATCTATGGCCCATGTTTGGGTTGGAAAGGGGTGTCCTGGATGTCCCCAAGCCACCAAGTCCATCACACACAGTCCCCTGCTGCAGCTGCCAGTGTGAACCTTGGCTCTCAGTCCTCAGCAGCATGAGGGCATCGTTCCTCTGAGTCCTGCTGATCTCCATGGATGCTGAGGATGCTGATACTGAGGGGTCCCAAAAATCCCACCCCAGACCACAGCCAAAACCCCAGGCCAGACCAGCTGAAGCACTCAGCCAGCCCTGACAGAATCAGCAGCATTTTTGCAGGTTCAGGCTCAAATTAAGTTCACATGAGAAAAACAATTTGGACACACAACCCAGAGGGAGGCATCATCCCGGGAGGTCTGATGCCACAAGCAGATCTGAACACGGGGCTGTTCCTGGGGACACAAGGCAAAAGGCAGAGCTCGCCATGGCAGTGCAGAGATAGAGATTTTTTTTTTTTTTAAGGTATGCAGTTCTCAAAAAGAAAAAAAAAGGGAAAAAAAAGGCCCTGTGTTTGCAGCCAACACGTGTAATCTGTTGCAGCCCTTGTCAGACAAAACAGTTTTGCCGTAAGACAGCGATTCCCAGAGGGGAAAGGGGCGAAGTGAAAATACTTTATCAGCTGCGTACATATGTAAAGCGGTACCCTGGTTGAAAAGCAAAGCCTCTTTCCCTTTGAAAGCTGGGAAGGGAGAGACGGGAGGCAATTGCCTGAGAGTGGGGACAGAAATGACACGGGCACAAAGCCGAAAGCAGCAAACCCCAGGCCTCCCTCCTAAAATATGCTTATCTCCCTATCAGACCAAAATAACTACCTAGCTGGGGCGAATATGTATTAAACAAACAAATTCAAACAAACCTGAGATGTGACTCAGGTTGGAAAACTCTTAAAATATACTCTTGGCTTTTAATGTACAGAAATTATCATTTAACTCAGGCATTAAAAGCAGGTTCTGCCAGAGTCCCTGGGGTCAGCAGGGGAAGTGTCCATCTCCCCGGGTTTCTGTGGCACCAGGTTGGGCGGTTTCTGAGATGAGGGGAATTGCATCCTTGCCTGGATTTAAGAAGCAATCCTCGGGCAGGAGCTGCTGGCAGACAAGGGCTCTTCCTCCTGCTCCAAATTCAAGGTCTGTTTAAAAGGCTGGGAATACTGAGACCTGGGCACATGGCATAAATCAGCTGTCGGGTTCACAGGACGAGTGGACTCTGCTGGCAACAAGTGTGCTGGCTGCCGGGTCCCCAGCAGAGGCTTCTCCCTCTCCATCCATCAGCGAGAGACCTGAGAAGATGGAAAAAAAAATATTAATGCCACGTAGCAGCTCCCTGCCACCGCCGGTGAGACAGCGAGGGGGACTCGAGCACGCTGCTGCTGGGCTGGGGGACACACAAGTGCCCAACTCCGTACCCGGCACAGCCGGCTCCTCCAGCGGGATGGAGAGCCCGGGCAGGGGATGAGATGCTGGGTCACTTCCCGTGAATACAGAGGCACACAGGCAGGAGGGAGGTAAGAAATGGGATGCGGGGAGAAACCGGAGAAAAGAAAGGAGAGAATGAGGAGAAGAAAGGGAAGGAGAAGAGGCAGTGGGGGGAGAGGGAAGGAGCACGCACGCGTGCCCATCTGGGCAATGCATCACATTGAAATTGTCCCGCATTAAAAATTCACCAGCCAGTGAATTTTCAAGGGATTTGTAGTAATTAGATGACAAAATGCTGGCAAATCTCAGGCTTGCCAAAGATGTTACTCAGGGGTCAAAGACTCGACACTTTTGGCTGGGTAATTTGTAAGTGTCAATCACACTCAGCCATCAGAGAGAAAGGAGAGATCTAACGGCTGAATCCTAACGAAGTCCAAGGCCCCTGCCTGCCGTCGCCTTGCCTGCCATCGCCCCCGCTGCCCCCCTCCCGCCTCGCGCAGCCGCACTCGCTGCCGGGCACATGGGGCTCCAGGCACACCGGCTGGAACACACAGTGGGTTTCTTTTTAAAAAAAAAAAATTAAAAAACAACTTTTATCCTGCTGGGGGTGGGGGGGCAGGGGGGATGGTGAGCTGCGAGCCCCCCAGGGTGACCCCTCCACAGTCCTGTATCACTTCTGACATGTGGTTAAAATTGCTCCTGGGATGGTCCATCCTCCTGTTTCCCAGGGCTCGCTTAGCCCAGGCTGACACACTGGGCTGCATTCAGCTGAAAATGAAATTAAAACAGCTCCTGCCTGCGATCTGCCCGTTTCTGCCTCTCCATCAGGCATTACGGAGCCACCAGCACCACCACAGGGTCTGTCTCTGTGGAAATAACCTGGGTTACTTTAGACACCAGCGGGATGCTCCTGGCCACGGGCAGTGGCAGCGGAGTGCCGGAGGGGGGTCCTGCTTCGGGGTGGCAGCTCGTGTCACACACCCACCCGGAGCCTGGGGGAGAAAGGACATGAGAAGGTTTTCTACTTCATCAGCTTAGAAATCAGACCACAAAGTGCTAAATTAAAGCTTTACCCCACATGCCATGAGAGATCCCTGCCCCGGCCATACACGAGGTCTCTGGTGTGGGGCTCAACTTTGCTGAGGCTCGGCAGGAGGGATGTGCTGAGGTTAAACCCGGCCTTTGCTGCCGGGTTCTTGGGACAGGGTGGACCCCACAAAGGCAGGGTATGGCCCCATGGGGCCGGCTGCCTGGAAACTGAAGTGTATTTTTGCAATTTCTGGTCAGATTTCTAAGCTGATGAAACAGAAAATCTCTGGACTGATCCGAGGGCAGCACCCAGGAACTTCTGCAGCCCCATGAGCATCAGTGGGATGGCTGCTAACATGGGCTACACTTAACTCCGAAAAGATTTTAGGTCACCAAATGCAGGAGAGGCAGGAACATGATTTCCTCTCCATCTCTGGTGGCTTATAAAGCTGTCCTCATTACACCTGCTAAATCCCACCTCCGGTTTTGGGCCGTGAGGGATGGTTTAAGCTGTAGGGAAGGGATGAAGGGATGCTGGGGGGTCCAGACACCAGCTCTGTGCTGCTGCAGCTGCTGGGGCATCAAAAGCATCCATCACACCCCAAGGGAAACCACTCTGCACACCCAAACCCCGCTTTCTGATGCACTTAAATAAGCCAAGTCACAGGGCACAAGAGAAAAAAAGGTTTGTTTGCTCCACGCCATGCAGTGTGCTAAATATTGTGAGCATCCTCAATCCAGCGGCACAGGGAGAGGAGAGGTGGGGAACGGGTGTGGAAGGGTGGGAGGAAAATCGCCTTTGGACAGAGTTGCTGCGGTTTATTTTGAATCCATTGCAATTCCTTGCTGTAGGACAGCGGGACTGTAATATCTGGTAACTCAGCCAAGCAGCAGCGTGGTGCTCTCCAGCCACTGCGCTGCCCTATATAAGGGAGCTAAGGGGACTGTAAAAGTGGCTATAGGTTTCTCCTCAATTTAAAAAGTCATTTAGCAGCTGCAAAACACCGCCTGGCAACAGCTGGCCCTCAGAGGGGCATCCTTCCTTCAGCTACTCATCAGCTGCATTTTGAGCTTCTATTCTGTGTATTTAAATAGCCTGAATCACAGGCTCAGATCTGCAGAGGTGCTTTTCCATTTTTTCCTTTATCTTAACTTTATCTAACGTCATCTTAAGATGCTGCTAGAAGAACATTTGTTGGGAAGCAGCAGCTGATCTGCATAGGGAAGGACTCTGTGACCTCCTCAGCACCCACTGCTGCTGCTCTGTCGGGTGTCCGGAGCTGTCTCCCATGGTGCCCATGGGGCAGTGCCTCCTCCCCACTGGAGCCTGCTGCCAGCAGATGAAGACCAATAGTCCACCTCACTGCGCCCGAGCGCAACTCCTACCACTGCCTCGCTCGCTGTTGCAGGAGAAAATTAACCACCAAACAAAGCAAAACCTGAATTTTAGTTGCGTGAACACAAAGAAAAATGTTTTTCCCCCCAGATCACCTCTCCTGACACATGCTACAGACCTCCCTCTTACCTTCCTACTCTTATTCCCCTTGACAGGCAGCACTGCGTGCAACTGCTGTCCCAGCAGCTTTGCTAAGCCCTGAGCTGGGGATGTCACACGTGGGGATGTGATGACACCGGTGCTGTACCACCCGGTCCACGTGGGCTGCAGGGCAGAAGCGCTGGCGGGATGCACAAGCTGGGCACACTGAGGCCCGTCAGCCCAGCACGGTCCTGCGGCTGGAAGGGAGAGCTGCGCCTAATTATGTGGCACTAATTACAGACTGTGGAACGTAGGGCTCGAGCTCATGCAGGTCTGAGCCTGGCCACCGCTGCCCCGCGGCAGGGGAGGCTGGATGCCGTCCCTTCTCTGGGGATCTCCCCTGCTGCTGCTGCTGCTCTCCCCTCTCTTGCTGGCATTGGTTTCTCTGTTTCACCGATTCACATCACACCGTGTGCACACCCGCCTCAGCCAACGTCTGTTCGTATTCTCTCTGCCTTTCTTCCTAGCTCCAGTTTGGGGTGAAAGCCTCCCTTATTAGCCAATTTGGATACCTATTTACTGTGAATTACTGAGCCTGATTATTATTCATGAATGGCTAAGTCTGAAATCTCAAGCCCTGCCATGCGATTTCTCTCCCTCTCCAATGCATATATTTAGGGAAAACAGGAGGCAGTGTGTCTCAGTCACACGCAGACACACTCCGGAGAAAGGAAAGCTGCATGCTCACTCTCCTGTTTTATTTCCCATCAAGGAAGGTGCTGGTGGAAGCTGGAAGGTGCTGGTGGAAGCTGGAAGGCAGTGGTGCTGAACACTGGTTATGGTGCGACCCAGGGTAAGGTCCAGACATGCTGTAACATGACAGGGAAGCTTGTGCTCCCCAGATCTGCAGCCAGCATCCCAGCCAACTGTCCCTGCAGGTGGCTGCAGCCTGGGGCGATGCCAGTTTGCTGCTGCCCCCTCTCATAATGGGGTCCAGGTACTGGGAGTCACCTTGGCTGTGGCTGAGCCCGGCTGACCTGTGGCAATCAGTTACCCAGCGGTGACTTGTCTGATCCCTTAGACACAATCAGAATATTTTAATGCTGGCTGCAGGGAAGGAAAGGAGGTTTCTGTGAGAGGTGGGGAAAAGATGGGGCAGCATCAGCAGCATCCCTTGGCTAATCCTCCACCAAAGGAGAAGCAAATGGGGTTTGCAATTGCAAAAGGCTGGTGGAAGGGAGACGATTAGGAGCTGAAGAACAAGCCCTGACTGTCAGTTAAAGCAGGAGTTTGTAGCAAACCTGCATGCCTGGCAGGGAGTAGGGCTGCTCCTGGCAGGGATACAGCAGTGGGCACAGCACACAGCTGCTTCCACCTGCAGACCTGTCCTGTGCTTTGCAAATGGGGAAACCAAGGCAGTGAGGGAAAGTCTCCACGGGAAAGCATCGCTCCACCAGCAGCACGCACGCCTTCATACTACTTCTTCTATCTCAAGGGAGCAGCAACCAAAGCACTGGTTTTTTCCAAGCCCAAACCCTTCCTGTGTGTTTCCTGCCACATCTTGCTCAGGAAGACAACTCTGAGCATGCACAGACACCTCACTTACTGCCTCTGCCAGCAGACAAGCAAAGCTGGTAGAGTTGCTGGGGAGAAGGGGGTGGCTGCCAACACCAACAGGCAGTCAGGAAGGCTTGAGATCCCAGAGCTCCCGCCTGGAGCCGGCAGTGGGGCTGGAAAGCAGCAAGCACAATGCAGCGGGATGCAAGCTCTTCCTGCAGCCCTGGCAAAGGGCTGGTGAATGGCACCTGCGGTACTTGCTGTGAAGAGACAGGCTTGCTCGGCCCTCCAGCGCTTGCGGGGCACACTGGGGAGGAAGACTTTGCAAAGGCAAGATGGAATTAAGGGGATGAGAAGAGCTGAAATTTGTGATCCAGTGCTGTAGGCAGGACCAGTGCAACAGTGATGAAAAGAAACCACTTGTGGAGGGGGCAAAGGGATGGGGGCACGTTCTAAGCAGCAACATTTCAAGCCCACAGCTCAGGAAAAGAGCAGCTCGCAGAGTGAGATGCTACCTGCCTGTCTATGTCGATGCTGAGTCCCCCTCCTCCTTCCAAGGGACAGTGGGAAAAACAACACAGATTGTGGTCAAGAGTTTTCCAAAGGTGATGAGTCGCTTTGAGCAATGAAAGAGGGCACAGCAGCACCGCCTGGCTCCGAGGGCAGCGGGAAGCATCACTCAGCCAAGACACCCAGCCCTGGGAGCAGAGGAGCTCGCAGCACCCAGCCCGACCCCAGCCCGGTGGATATCCTCTGCGCATTGACTTGCTTGCTGTCCCCTTAAGTAGATAACAGCCCACACAGGCCTCTGGCAACAGGCAGCAATAAAGTAAAGCTAGTTTTACATTAAAACCCGTTAACCCTCTAATTCAGTAAAAAGGCTGCATTTGAATAATATCCTAATCCAATTGCGGAGCCGGCCCTGGGGAGGGGGATACAGAGGGTGCCCGGGGAGCAGCCGCAGCTGTCACAGCTCCAGCTGCCATCCAGCTCACCGGGGTCTCGCCCTGGACAAAGCCATCACAATCTGGCGAAAGCCCCCCTGGCAGGGCAGTGGTCTTCAACCTGGGGTCTGCAGACCCCACAGGGACCCTGTACCATATCCTGGGGCTTGCAGAAGACAGGACCGAGTGTAAACTACTGGTTTCAGTTCTCCGATGGGGAAAGCATGTGCCAAGCACCAGCCCAGAGAGACTTCCCCAAGCCCATCTGCCAGAGCCTGAAATAACCCCTGCAGCCCCACGATGGCCACATCTGCAGCTCCTGCCCAGGGCAAGGGGTGATGGCTTGGCCAGGAGCAGGGGCTTGCAGCGGGCTGCTCCTCCTCTCTGCCACCAGCACAGCCTGGATGCAATGCACACCACCCCCCTCCCCAAAAGGACACCGAGAGCAGATGGGCATCGCACCCTCAACATGCCCAGGTCTCCCCAGGGAGCACAGGGCAGCTGAGGGGTGACCAGCGCACACGGTGACCCCAGCCCTGCGGTGTCAAGAGCCAGCAAAACAAGGGGACCAGGGCCACAGCTCATCATAGCCCAATTACAACAATTAGCGTGTAATCATTTGTTATAGATACAACCTTTCTGAATAATAGTTACTGCTAAAAGAAACTATTATCACTCTTGAACAAAATAAGCATATTGTGATAATGTTCAACTAGCGAAGTACCGCCAGGGTTAAGGACCAGCGGGAGGCTATTTCCCAGGTTTAACTACACGGACAGTTAAAAGAGTTTGCATTATTTTATCTTTAGGATTGTTTCACATCGGACTAAAAAAAAAAAAAAAAAAAAAAAAGGGGCAGCAGGGAGTGATGAATTTCCTGCAAACCTACTTAGGCATTCATTTTAATTCAGGGTAATTAGCAGGTATATGCTCATTTTCAGAAAACTCCTGTTAAACCCACTGTAATTTTAGGGGTGCAATGTGTGGGATTCTCAATACGTAACAAAGAAGTCGAGTCTTTGCTTGTGGAGTAGACATTAACTCAAACTGTTCTCCAGAGCTGCAATCAGCACTTTCATAATTAATGTACAGGCATACGTATCTGTATACACATACACAGCCCCCCCCTGCACACATCAAACAGATTTCCTTGATACCAAATTGCCTGAAAAATTAACCAATGTCAAACTGCTCAACAAGATAAGTATCATTAAGGGAAAAAGAAAATCTTCATTATGTTTGAAGGTACGGAAAAAAAAACCCACCCTCATGAATGTTTTCTAGCCTGCTTCCAGACTGGGAAATATGTTTTAAAACATATCAAAGGGTTAAATTAATTTTCATTAAAATTTAAATTTGAGAAGGCTCCTTCTCCTCTTTCCTCCCTCCTCCCCCTTTGAACGTTTGACTGGCAACCATTTCATATTTCAATCTCGGCAGAACAAATTGAATTAGATGTTGAAACCAAACTCTGCTCTGTTCTCTAAAGCCTACATGCTCTGCTTGCGCTAATCCTTTTCGTCGCCACTGCAGACCTCAGAGACACTCAGCAAGAAACCTGCCCCACCACAAAAGACAATGAAGGGAGAGAGGGAAAAAAAAACCACAACAGGAAAAAAAACCCCTCAGGAAAATCCAACCCCAACCTGCAACGCTGCAGAGCTTCACTTAAATCATGTGCTGGGTGATACATGTGCCTGGAAGGGACCCTGCCCAGCTCCTCTGTCCTCTGTGCGGGTTGGTCCTTCACCCCCCCTGGATGTTAATGTCCTGTTTCCCTGTAGTGACCCCCCAGTGCGGGGCTGCCCCAGCACCACTGAGGGGTCCTGCTGCTGCTGCCCCCTGCACCGGCACAGATGGCAAAGGCAGTGGGGAGCCACGGAGGGAGTGGGGATGGGAATGCCACTCATCAACGCTGAGCAAAAAAAGGAAAAAAAAAAAATGCTTGTCACCATTTGGCTGACGCAGTGACACCCCCTTTGACAGTGCGGCTCTGACACCCGTGACTCAGTTTACCCACCTGTCCACTGAGCACGAATGCCTGTCTGCTGCAGGGCAGGGTAGATGTGCTGGAGCTGCCATAAGGGATCCATGTTCTACACCACAGCCCTGAGGAGGGGGACACCCCTGAATTTTGGGGGTCTGACCCTAAGCCAGCAGCCCCAGGTTCTGACAGCAGGGAAGCCAGTGCAGGGGGCTGGGAAGCCGCTCGGAGGCAGCAGCAGGCTCCCGAGCTGCAGCGTGGTTTAGGGGACTGGCACAGGGTGTTACAGGTCTGGGTGCTGAGCCATAGCACTCAGCCTCCTCCCTGGGGACTGCATGAAGAGCCAGGGACCCTCCAAGCCCACTGGTCTGTAAGCACAGGGCTTGTCCGGGCTCTGAGCAACACTGCATGTCCTGCCCCTCCTGTGCTGCTCCATCCCTCCCCACTTCCATCATTCCCCAGCTCCATCCCTCCCCACTTCCATCATTCCCCAGCTCCATCCCTCCCCACTTCCATCATTCCCTGGCTCAGTCCTCAGGCTGGCTGTTGGAGGTGTTAACAGCACGTACACCTGGAGGCATCCTTAAATCAGAGCGGTTCCAAGGGAACAAATGTTATCTCGAAGCCCCGGCACTTACTGCAGACGCACCGCATGAAGCAGGCAGTTATTTAACCCAACTCGGATTACTCCTGCGGTCACGTAAGCACCTTCCCTTTCATCAGGAGGGCCCCGGCGCTGTGCTCGTGCCTGACACTTGCTGCAGCCCGGGAAGGCAGATGTATTAGCAGGGTTATTGGTCGGCTCCAGGCCCAGATGCGCTCGCTATTCAGGCGGCCAGCGGTGTTGTGGGTTGAACAAAAGTCTGGTAATAAGTAAGGTTATGAGCATCCCACTGCTAGGTGTATTGGGTACCACCTCGCAGCAATAGGCAGATATTGCTGAGAGGAAAACAGCTTCTCCGGCAGTAATGTGCAACACACACACAAACACACGCCAGCAAGCGTGGGGAGGCTTCCCGGTGCTGATACACAGTCCCAGGTTCACCCCAGCACAGTGGGCTCAGTGCCGCTTCAGACATGTGCAGCATGCGGCCCTAGCAGCACCCCAAAAACCAGGCTGGCCCTGGGCCACTTGGATGAGATTTAGGAACTGGTGTCACTTCTTTGGTTGTAAAAATGGGAGCCAGAACATGTCAAAATCACTCCTTTGGTTGTGTTGAGCGAACACAGCGCTGCTGGAGAAAGCCCTGCAGGGAATTTCTCCCCAGCGTGAAGGATTCGTCAATCCAGTACCCAGAGCCACCTCCCTACGGGCAGCGCACCAGTGCGATGCACTTCATCTCTCTTGGCCCTGCATGAGTTTCTCGGCACCAGATGGGGTTTCATCACCGTGGAGGTGGGCAGCGAGTTCCTCAGTGGATGGAAAAAGGGGGGCAGAGTGCAGTTCAAAGGGACCTGGGAGCCTCCCTGGTGATTTTATTGCACTTCTCCGGATGCTGTGGCTGGGGAACAGGCTTCCTACCAGCAATCCGGTTTCCACCACGGCCACAAACACGCACAAAGGAGATCCACAAGCCTGTCTCACCTCTCTTGAACCCACAGAGGGTTCGCTAAGCGGTCTCAAAAGGAGGTGGGGAGCTGGCTGAACTGCACATAGTTTGACCACAGGGAGCTATTTAATCCTGGCTCCCTCCAGCAAACCTCTGCCGTCCCACACTCTCCAGCCTCAAGATGCTACTCCAAGGAAGACACATGCTAAGGAGGAGCGAGGCCAGCCAGGACTCAAGACAGCATGAACTAGACTGTGGGGCTGCGTGGTGCCCTTGGAGGGAATGAAGCCATGGAGGCTGCGGGTGCTAGCAGGGAAAAGGCCTTTGCCAAACTGTTTCATGGTGGCAGCTGCAGGTTGGTCTCCAAACAGGCGCTTTTTTTCTGGCAGCCCATCTGTTCTCCCCCAGCCCCAGTGAGGGCCAATTCACAACTCAACAGTGATTTCTGCTGCAGCAGCAATTCTGCTGGCTTCCCCTGTAGGAAAGCAAACACACTGGGGAGCATGCAGAAGCACAAACAGTGCATGCACTCACTTCAATGCAGAGCCTAAACCGAGCCCAAATCTGGGCTGTACCTTTTGAGACCATGGCTACGAGCCTTCGGGGTGACAGGGAGGAAAGGCAGCGGATGGGATCCTGGCTCGGAGGCTGATGAGCCTTTGCAATGCCGCCTTCTCCTCCTCCTGGCACTGCTGACACTGCAGCAGCCCAAGGCATTTGACCTTTAGGGCCAGCTGTGCCCGCCACAGCCCCACTGCCCTGGTACCCACCTCACCAGATGCCAGGCAGCTGTTAGATGGCCTCGTCTTTGTTGCTCTCCTCCTCTTCCAGATGCTCCAGGATTTCATTCAAAACCTCTGATCGTTTTCTCTTGTTTGGGGAGTCTGTCCAGACCCGAGTGGTAGTGAAGGGCATGCAAAAGAAGAAAAGCAAAGATTATAACCTGGGGCCCATGCACAACTGCCTCCACTTTGTGCTACCTCCAGCACCCCTCATCCTCCTCAGTTGTTACTGCAGCTAAGGTAAAGCCCCTCAACTATCATTTACTCTTCCTCACCAGGCAGGTCCTGGCAGGGCACCACAGCTGCTGGTGTGACCCCACACCTACCCCCATACTTTAGTTCACACGCTTTGGTGGAAGCAAACAGCCTCAGCATCCAAACAGGCTCACTGGTGATGCCAACCCTTCCCATTGAGCCCAGTTCACCCATTCCCTGTCCAAGAATGGTCACCCTACCAACCTAGACACCAGCCTTGGTTCAACAAGGCTTGTGGCAGGACACAGACCCACCAACATCTTTGCTGAGACATACGATCTCGGTGCCTGGCCCCGCAGCCCAGCCCACATCTCCCACATCGGCTGGCAATGGGTAAAGGCGAGGGGCTGGCTCTTCCCTGACAGCTGGGGCAGTGATGTCCCCACCTTGCTTTACCTGCCCCACACCGACAGCACTGTCCCGTGACCCACAAGGCATCATCATGCTCCCAAAACCGCTGTGGGGTGCAACACCATGCCTGCATCCATCGTCAGGGATGTCAGAGTCTGCAGGAGGGCGAGAAATCCCCGGGGGGCTGCCAGGACCCGGCATCAGCACCCGGGTGACAAAAGCCATTTGGCCCCTGTGCTGAGGCTGAGGGCGGCGCTGCCTGCTCTCCGCTGGGCAAGAAATGCCCTCCCAGCAGGAGCCGTGGTGCAGCCCCTTCTCCCCCCGCTCGCTCCCCAGCCAGCGGCTCTCACTTGCGAGCAGCACATGGAGAACAGCTGTTTAAATCCTGCTTTCAGACATCAAAAGCCTCGCTGGGTTTCTCAAACAAACAAACATACCATAGGACTAAAGAAAAGGTGTAAAATAAATAAATGGAACAAGCTGTGCATTTTCTTTTAGTATTACAGCTGCTGTGGGAGATAAACAACAAGTAAATGTCACAAAACATCAATACAGAAGAAATTAACCTCACAAAAGCTCACATCCCCCCCTCCGCCTCCCCCCCAACTCCCAACAATTTTGCATTTCTGGAGTTCCCATCTAATGATTTTATTTTTCAATTAATTCCTTGACAGAGCGCCAGAACCTGCCTCCTTCCCCGCTAGTGGCTGCGGGGATGGGCAGGGGGACGGGGGTGCCAGCAGCCCCAACTCGCCTCCTGGCACCCATGCCGCTGAGCTCAGGGGAGGCAAAGGGGCTGCAAGGTGCCACCCCAAGACCCTGGAGCGACTCTTCCCAGCTCAACCATCCAAAAGCAAAAGGCACAACCCACCTGGGAGGAAGGTGCCAGCTCAGTGGATCTCCCTCCCCTTTACTCTGCCCTCCCAGCTCCTGCAGCCCTAGCCAGGCTCATGCTTGGGGCTCAGAAATGGCACCAAATGTGGTCTCAGCTCCCAAATCCATAGCAAGGAAGAGTGTGTCCCCCACCTGCCACCCCTTCCCCACCAGCCCCTGATGTGCCCCATGAGGAGACCCTACACAGAGGTGATGATGGGGGTTGCACGGCGGAGGAGATGCTGGATGTGGGGTGCTGGGTGCTAAGGGAGCAGCCCTAAGCAGTGCAGTGCAGCCAGAGGATCTGCTGTGGTGTGGGCAGGGGGCTGGTAGGGCAAATGACCCCCGCCGTGTGTGCTCCAGATTCACCAGCTCCCCAGCCACAGCACTGTTGGGGAGCACCAAAGCATCCCTCAGCACCACCTAACAAGGAGGAAAAGGGGGGTAAAAAACCCCAGGAGGGTGGGGAAGTGAATTGGTTCAACTTCAGTTCAGCCACTCCAAGCTGGTTAAGGTTTGCCCGCTAACGATCCCATTTGCTTCCTTTAAACAATAGCCAAAGCCGGCGGGGGTGGGCCGAGAGGGGGATTACCACGGGATTAGAACGTGGCAGGGTTGCGAATGCCACGCTAATCCTGCAGGGTTTTACTCTCCGGCTACGGCATGTGTTTGCATTAGTTACAGATGCTCTCTCTAAAAAAAAATATCTAAAAAAAAAAAAAAAAAAATAGAAGAAAGGACTAAAAAGGAAGCCCAAAAGGCTGGGAGGTGAGGGCAGGCGTGGTGGGTCTGTAATGCAGCCGAGAGGTAAAAGAAGCAGCGTGGGGGTCTGCAGCCAAAGGAGGAGCAACCTGGGAAAGATGACAGGGATGGAGAAGAATCTTCCCACCCTGCTGGGGAGGGCAGGAGGATCAGGTCCTGAGCAGAGCATGCCTTCCTCTGCAAACACTCTACTTCCAGCAAACAACTGTAAATAATCAAGGGCAAGCCACGCTGGGGCTCCACCGCTTTGCACGCACCCACAGCCCTCTGCTGAGACCGGGGGCCTTGCTGGAAACGCTCTCACAACTACAATACAAGCCAGACCCCCTCCTCACACACCTCTCTCATTTGCCTGCCCTGCAGCCTCCACACCCCCTCTTTCCAGCCCAACCTTCCTATAACCCCCCCCCGCACAAGTCATTCCTTCCCCTTCCCACGTCTTACGTAAAATTCCCCATCTGTCAATTTAATTCTTTGATCGATGGGAAAGAGCAGGAAAAAACGGCCCAGCACAGCTGGCTTCCCAAGTTAGCCCTGGCAGGATACCGCCAGCCCCGCTGGTGACGGCTGAGTGCAATGTTTGTGAAGCGCAGAGAACACAAGTCAATAGTAATTTAACTGGATTGGGAGCGAGTACCTTCCCTGCACGGACTGCGAGCTCCTGGGAGAGAGGGAGCACACGCACGCTGAGGGTATCACTGCCTTGCTCACCAATCTTCCCCCAGTGAGGTTTCCCAGGATGGAGCTGTGCCGGCAACCGTGGTCCTGTGCCAGGCGAGCAAAGGAAGGGGGATCGAGCTGTTACAGACTCTTTGTGGGCTGCAGTGATGTGACTGTGGGGATACAGGAGATGCGCAGGTCTGCAGTGGGGCTCTGGATGTGACCCTGGACTGCATACCTCCAGATCTGCCTCTCACCCCAGGGCTGGCAAATTCAGCTGCAGGGCTTTGGGATCCCTTCATCACTATTTTGGCACAGCCAAAATATTCTCTCTGCTGGTTTCAAAGGCATCAGTGATCCTTGTCTGCCAAAGGGAAGATCCACCTGCCGAAATGAGGGCCAAGATGCTGCTGGTGGCAGAGTCTGTGCATCCCTCGCTGCTCTGATGTAGCGCTTGCCACGACCCTGCTCCACGTTATGGGCTGGATTAGAGGCCCTAAGGCCAACCTTCCCATGGCTTCTCCTTACCTCACTACAGTAGATAAGTCTCTTTATCCACAGTAGCATCAAATCCTCCCCTGTAGCTGGCCAAGCTCTCAGGCTCTCCAGCCACCTTGCAGCAGTGGGTCCCACAGATTAACAATGCATGGTGGGGTGCAATTAAAGCTCAAAGAAAGCTTCTTTTTTGTCCCTAACATAAGACACTGCCTCACGATGAAAAGAAGGTGCACTCAGAAATGAGCAAAAAGACTTAAACCTCTTACAGACGGCTCAGAGGCAGGAAAGCAAGCGCAGGGTGTAGTGCCTCTGTCCCAGCCGTCAGGGCTAGGCTGCGGCTTCACTCCTGATAGCATTACAGAAACCATCTCTGGCAGCTGATGACCACTTCTGGGCTCCTCACTTTCTCCTGGAGCATTACAAAGACTTAGAATAAGCCATGAAGAATAACCTGAAAACTACACAAAATGGGAAGGAAGCCTATTCCATTTTATTGCATCTATTAGACCTATTGAAAAGATGGCTCAGAAATGGCTTGATTGCCACTACAAATGCTTGCACAGAGAAAAGACTTAGGAGACCAGACCTCTCTTTAACCTAACAAATAACAGCAGAGTGAGACCTGGGAACTGGAAGCCAAATCTCTATAAATGGTGTCTAGAAATATGGCGCATAATTGTAGCACAGAGAAGTCAGTGGTAGGACGTGTGTCCCGCAGCCCAGGTCTAGGCTTTACGAAGTATTTCCTTCCTAAGACAAAAATGGCAGGGATGACACTGGCACTGCTGGGTGAGGGGTCTTGGGTGGTGCTACCCAAGACACCAGCCTGAAAGATCGAGGTTGCTCTTTCAAAGCTGGCAATGCAGAAATCTGCTGTGATGGCAGCGAGACGGAGCAGGATGAGCTCATGGCTCAAGTCAAACTCACCACCCAACCCAGGGGAGTGCAGGTCAATGTGTTGTCCCACTGGACCTGGGTGACAGCAACCCCCCAGGCCTTAGAGCAATCTTCTCACCCTCTGTTAGCACTCTGCAGCCTCTCCTACATGCAGATACACCATGTGCTAACTGTGGAAACATCTGTGCATCACTGTTGTGCCCACAGCAAACCAGAAACTGCACAGAAAAGAGGAAATAAAAGAAGAAAAAGAAGAAGCTTTTCAAAACACTTAAATTCCCATTGCATAAAACTTGGGAGAAATGTGTCTGAAAGCCCCGTGAGATGGACAGTCTCAGTCCCTTGTCCTGCTTTAACACTTTCACCTCTTCTGGTATGTGCAAAGTCCTTGGCATGCTCCCTGGTTGCTTTTACTTCTGTGGAATAACCAGGAAAAGGGCCAGAAGCAGCAGAGGCCATGCATCACCCTGTACTGATGGCACAGCACTGCCAACACGGCTTGATACAAACACACAACGCTGCTACAGCAAGACCAGCCTCTCCAAACAGCACGGGTGGCTTGTGGTGTTGTAGGCCTCCAGGTCCAAAAGGATCACAAAAGGCTTTCAGAGAAAGGAAAAAAAGAAAAAGATTCTCCCGTGGGATGGCAATGCTATAAATGCAATAAAAAGAAATTTAGGGCAGGAAAAAAGGAATAAGCTGAGTTAGGTGGTCAGATAAGACCCACTCCATCCACCACTGCACCTTTTGATAGCATCTGCCTCCACGTCCTGCTTCTCAGACGCTGCTGGCTGGGCTTGGCTTGGGGAGCAACACAAGGACTGCAGCAGCAGCGGCTTTTGGTGGTAAAAAGCAGCTGAAGACACCAAAGACCTCAGGGTCTCAACTCTTTCCTGAGCCTTGAAGACACAAAATTATTTTTTCTCTCCCATTCCCAGCCTGGTCCCTTCCTACCTGACAATAAGGGACCACAAGTGCCTGACCACTGAAGCCTGCAAAGCTGTGGGAAGACCCTCACACAACATCCACACTGGGGAGGGAGAAGAAAATTCATGGGGACACCCATGAACAGTGCAGGGATGTCTGAACTGCTCCTGTGCCTTGTGGGGAGAGAAGGAAAGTGGGTGGGTGGGAAATGGGTATTGGTAGGAAAAAATTAGCTTGGTTTCTGGTTAAGAGAATCCAGTCTGCAGCACCAGTGCAATGAGATGTGCGGTTTCAGCCCAGCTGTTCAGCTGGCTGCAGGGATGAGGAGGATTCAAGGCAGGGCAGCAGTGCCGTGTGTGCTCTGTATCCTCTGCCCTGGCTCCACGTGGGAAAACCAGCCTCCAGCTATGTTGGGGAAGAAATATGAAGGAGCATCCCACGGGGGCCGAAGTCTGGTAGCTGCAGTTTTCCCCTCTTTATCACTATCGCTTTCTGCACACCCACAGCAAAAGGGACAGAGCCTGGCTCCCTCCCCTCCTCAGGGCCGCTGGGCATCACTGCCAGAAACCCTGCCGCAAGCCTGTCTTGAAACCAGGAGAGGGCACTTCCCAAAGAAAGAAAATCCCACTCATGAAACTCCAGCCTGCCAGTGCGGTGCAGAATGAGACCCGGTCCCAGGCACCAGACAGCGCCGGGTGCCCGCTGGCTGCCCCAGATGGGCTTTGTTATTGAGAAACGCTTCTGGCAGATCCCGCTCTGCCGCAGGATTAGCTACCAGCAGTTTTGCAGTGGAGGACGCGCCTGTGCACCAGACAGGGCTGAAGTCATTGGATGTTATTTCTCTCTCCTCGAGATGGGCTGAAGCACAGCAATGACGGCCGCCTTCAATCACATTTTCAGTCCCTAAAGATGGGGAGTGATAACCTTGCTCCTGTTTTTCAGCCAAGCCCCTGGGGCCACTGCAGCTCCAAGGCTGCATCTCCCCTGGGATGTGAAAACACTCTTCCTGCCGCTCTCCCAGAGTCCCCCACCTCCACGAGGAAGACCCCAGAGAGGGGGGCTGGAGCAAACACAAACAGAAATCAGGAGGCAAGCTGAGCCTGGGGGAGATGGGAGGTGACAGCTCGAAGGCAGCAGCCAGCATCTGCTGCAAGTCTGCAACTACCGTAAAGCCAAGACTATTCCCCCCACCTCCAGATTCAGCAGAGTAGAAAGGGAGAAAGGAGATCCCGAATATAAAATGGGATGCATGAACCATCACATCTTCTGCCTTCTCCACCCAGGTGGAGACTCACATCACTATGATAAAGTATGATCTGTCCCGCTTCCAGTGGTGGGTTCTGGGTGGGCACATGCACCCCTCAGCTGCGCCCATCCTCCCTGCTGCCTCACGTGTGCCCCCAGCAGCACAGCTCCATGCCCAGGCTGTTACACATCCCTGGACACTGCCGTGCTCCTTTTGGTTTCCTTTTTGCCACCCCGTTGGAGATCAGCCTGTGGATCCCAGCACATCCCACTTTGCTCCCCGCCTCCCCGGCTGTACCCACCCTCAGCCCTTGCACCACCAAACTGCAGCTTCCCCAGCCTGTAACAACCAGCACTGCACACACGACTCCACGAACGCGAGGCCACGTCCCGCTGGAGTCAAGCTTGCTAAATAAGAAGCCTTGCTGCTCTCCCATCGCTGGGGATTGCAACATGCAGCCCCACAACTGCTTATGCCAACACCCCAGGCAATGGGCACGTGCGTGATGGAGAGGGGAAGCTGGGAGGGGATGCAGGAGGAAGAGCATTGATCTTCAGCTTAGCCCTCCAGCCCAGGGGAGCCCTTCCTACATAAATATTTGCCAAGCAATGCATTTGTGCCTGTCGATGGCTGTCAATAGGAGCCTGCAGTGCTGTTATCTGCGGAGCTGTCATTCTCGGGAACCTGGTCCAAACAACCCTCTCTGCATCTCAACCAACGGCCAAATTACTTTGTCCTTTTTAATCTGCGTGCTGCGTGCACAGAGCCTGTCCCTAAATACAGAGCACCCTGGGGTGCAGGCGGACGGAGCAAAACCACTGCAGCTGGCAGGTGCCACTGAGGCGCCTCGGCAGTGCCAGCACATGGAGAGTTAACCGGCTCACATGCACACAGAGCTGTCAGACAAAGCCCTGGCCTGGATGCCTCCTGCTTCCCCCTGTGCTTGCATTGTCAGGCTTCAGCATCTACCTGCCAGCTCCAGCAAGCCGGCAGCAGTGGGGAAAGGGCTGGCGTGGGCAGGCAGCATGTGCCAGATGGGACGGTGCCAGCCAGGGCTGTATCAACAGGCCAGAAGGATGCTGCTACGTTACCGTGGAAATGGTCTGCCGTTTTCCGTCTCAGGGCCTCCACCGTCTCCTCCGTGTCTGCCCACTCCAAGACCAGCCTCCGACCGTACAAATGTGTGCTGTGGCACAGGGCGTTGAATGCTTTCTGCAGAATTAAGAGAAGAAAAAAAATTAATAAGGGAAAAAATAAAACCAGGCTCACATGAGGAAAAGCAAAAATGTCCCTCCCTCTGCCCTGAATCCAAAAGGTCACCAGAGAACATCCTACTTTGAGCACTTTGCTCTGATGGGGCAGGATTCATCTCCATCAGTAGCTTTGACTTGATCATTTATCTTCTACATAGTTGCAGCTGAGCAAATACCCATCGCCATTCCTGCAGGCTGCTGCTGCTCCCTAGGGAGCAGGCTGAAATCCAGCAGAGCAAGCACCTCAAGGTTGGCTGCAGCCTTGCATCACCCCGGGACCACACCTGAGCCAGGAAAGCTGCCGCCTGGGAAGGCTGCCGAGAACCGGGGCAGTGCTGGGTGGGCTGGCTGCAAACCAGGACCCTCACAGGCAGTGCAGCACCACTGGGTTGGCACAGGCAGAGCAACCTCACAGCTCTCCACCTAACTGTTCTCTGCTGGCACACAGTAAAGCACAGCTCCAGCATGAGTAGGGAGGTTGCTTTCTGCTCAGGGGCACAAGTTTGAAGAAGTACAAGCCCGCCAGGGAAAGCTGCTTTCCTCTCACCAGCCGTGTTGGTGCTGTCAGCCATGGTGGCAGCAAATGTAGCAAAGCCAGAAGCCAATGCAGAAGTCCTCTTCTCTTTTTGCCTATGGTGGTTTGCTACGTTACAGAAATCCACAGGTTTCCTCATTGTTAGATGCTGCTTAATAACATCCGTACAGCTATAATCTCTCGCTGATGTTTAATACAAGAACGTGAGCCAGCACAGTAGCTCAGACGGCTTTCTGTGCCTGTACGCAACCAGCTGAAGCATTCAGGAAAGAAACTGACTTGATCCAGGGAAGGTTGATTTTGTCTTTATTTCCTACATAATACTTTCAAGGAAATTTAGGACTGAGCAGGATTTGGTCCATAATGCAAATACACAAACACACTGGTCCAATATTTTCATCCCCAACAGGGCTACAGAAAAGGGGCCCAAAATGTTCTTTTAAAATTCCCAGCTAAGGCTGGGATTATGTCAGGTTACAGGCTCTGCAAACATGCATCCCTGGAACAAATATGGCACCTAGAGGACCACAGAATCACATCTCACTGTCCAACAGGGATGTGTTCTCCCACATGGAGGCCCCCAAATCAGCACCAGTCCTACAGAATATCAGACCTCTCCACTGAGTTGTCCACTAAATGGTAATTTTGAACCACTGTGGCTGTCCGCAGACGTCATGCCTCTGGGCAGAGGGGCAAATCCTGCAAGAGCCTTTGGCTGCCCACGACCACTCTGCAACAGCCAGGACCCTGCCTGAGCTGCTGGTTACAAAACTCAAAAACCTCCCCCATTTCCAGTAATCAGCACTCAGTAACCTGGGTCTTTCCCTCCTTCTGACTCCCTTTCACTCATATAATTCTCATTCATTATAAAAAAAAAGAAAGGAGAAGCACCAGTTCCACCTGCTCTGGAGCATTGCTGGGATTCCCCACCTTCAGCTGCTGGCTCCCCAGGGCTGGCCCTGGCAGGGTGGCATGCCTCCTTTTTGGGGAATCTGTTACTTTCTGAAGGGCTGCAAGCCTGGCTGGTGCTTTTGCAGCTATAGCTGGTTTTATTTGCTGCTGCTGCTGTTTTAAAAGCCTATCTTCCAATTAGCAAAGCAATGTGTTGGCTTAAATAAACACTCGGGGGGAGGTGGCAGTAGGGAGTTGTGATGGCTGTTTACGTTGGCACAAAGAGCCATTTCCAAAGCCTGGCAAACAACTACAGCTCTAATCACTGGGTCTCATTTGTTATACTTTCTAATTTCTCACTTCCTGAAGCACAAGGAAGAGGAAGGTGGGAAGACAGCAGACAGCCCCAGCAACCTCACTGCACTCTGTAGCAGGTCATGGGAGGAGGGCAGATCATGCCGAAACGTGTCCACGATCACAGTGCAACGTGCGGTGCTTGGTGGGCTCTCATCCTCCAAGCCACTTGCTCTGCCACATCCTCCTTGTTGCAGGATTGCTTCCACGCCCTGCCAGGCACACGCATCTGCTCAGCCCAGTCCGGGATGAGGCATCCTCTAGTTTTGCAGGCAGCACTGGGAAAGGTCATGGAGCAAGAGGGAAGGCAGATGCTGCCATCAAGTTGCATTGCATGAAAGAAACCCACTGGGACAGATGTGTCTGCCAGCAGTCTGATGACACTGGTCCTTCCCAGCCAAATGCACTCTCAAAATGAGCTCTTTTGCACCCAGGACGAAGCAAAGCTCAGCCCACCACTGCTCCAGCCCATGCAGGAAAGGGCGTGCTTGGAACCCTGCTCCCCACAGTCCCATCTTCCAGATGGGTTCCCAGAGATGGGGCTGCAGAAGAGAAGCCATGCATTTCAGGTGAGAAACACTTGAGTGTCACTTCCTTCGGAAATAAGCTAAAAAATAAAACTTAGTTCTTCGTGGCTGAGAGGAATGAAAACTTTTCCAGAGGGGAAAAAAAAAAGAGAAACCACTGATGATTTAAAAGACAAAGGGATGAAGAGGACAAATGCCATCCTCATAGATCCATATTGCTGGAAACCTTCCAGCGAGAAGAAGAAATTTGCCACTGCTGCTATTCCAAATGAAAAGACAGGTAGGGAAAAAATCTATTCTAATTACATGAGAAATATGAAATGAGGACAAGAAGGCTGACTTTCAAAGAAAGTGGGGCTGGAGGCAGGAACTATCCTCAGGGCGCAGCTCCTCCACTCGAGTGTCTGCCTTCCCAGAACATCTCCTTTGAAGACCAAAGCATTGGCCAGAGGTTTGTTTAGCTGTAACCAAACTAAGGATTAAGAGAAGTGTGGTGTCCGCTCATCCGAGAGAGAGTGAGACTCACCTGAAAAGACCTCTAATTACCACAGCTTCGTGCCAGCCTACACACTTAAGAAAAGGAGAGCCTCCACCATGCAAGGCTTGCTATCCTTAAATGTCAAAAAGAGATTTCATTAAAGCTGCCACATTTGGCAATACACCCACTGCCAGGTAACACCAAAAGCTGAAGAGCTTTGGCAAACCTCCTCGCAGGTCTCTTTTGCTTGCCAAATACTTTAGGGGTTGCATGAAAACCCTAACGGCCTTCTCCCCCTAGAAAATAGGATTTGAGTATGTTTAAAAATGTCATTTCTGAGCTCTCCTGAATATGATTTTGCTGAGTTTGGTTCAAGCTTAACGTTATGGCTCAGCGCGGCACAATTTTTGTTGCTAGCTCCGAGTACAGCTTGGGCAGAGCTGGAGCCCAGGCAGAGGATGGAGAGGCAAACAGAGCAGGGAAAAGCAAAGAGAGAGGAAGGGGAGAGGCTGGAACAGCAGCTTAAAAGCGTTTGTGGGATTCAGAAAGGGAATTTTAAAATTAAGGGGTGGCTGATAAACTGACATGAAGCCCTGACTGCTGGGACAAGATAGACACTGCTTTGGAGCACAGCCTGCTGTGCTGGGGCACTGGAAAGACAGAGATCAAGAGACTGAACCATTGCGTCTGTCACCCCTGAGTGCTATGGCTCCATCTCTAAATGCTGTCTTAATTTGGAGGACAGTGCTGCTCTGCCTATAGATTCCCCCTTGCCCTATTAAATACTCAAGCCAAAGAGCCTCCGGGCTGGAGTCATTAGAGGGACAAAGGGTCAACAACATTAGGAGACTGATAAATTTGCCTTCCTCGCAAGAGCCAGTCCCAACTGAGGATGCTCTCTGTGATGCCAGCTGCACACACGGATTTTTCCTTCTGTGTACATGCATTTTTAAAGGGTTGACTGTCTTTCCCGAATGGGCAATTTCTATTTGGAGACCAGATGTATTTTTATATCAACAGGGGAGAAAAGGGGAAACTCAGCTTCCAGTTAATAGTTCAAAAATAAAAACAATCCCACAACAATTCTGCACAGGGAACATCAAGAAACATGTCAAATAGTTAATGCTTCCTTAACCAGAGTTAATTTGTTATTGCCAGTGGATCAAAGTTTCCCTTCTCATCCCTTAACTTCTCTGCACTCCCACTCAGTGATCAGCTGGCACTGCAGATATAAACCCAAAGGTCTCATCAGCAGGCATACAGACCCTCTTTGGGAGTATTATTTTGTCCCTGCCCATTGCAGCCTTTGACATGGGTTCCCCCCCATTTCCTGGCTTCGCACATGTGCGTGCTGTGATCTGTTAAATGCTCACGACAGAGAACAGAGAGTGCTGCTAATTTCATCTGATGGTGGTGTAACACTCCCGGTCGAGGTCCATCCATCACCCTGGGAGCCGTCAAACGACCCAAGAGATGGCCCCAGCTGCAGACGTCACTGTGGGAAAGCCAGGCGTGAGACTGGGGCTCTGAAGGATGAGCAAATGATGGGGAGAAGATGCTACCAGCAGCAGCCCATGCCCTGCCCGAATGTCACCTCCCCTGCAGGCAATGCAACCCGCTGCCTGAGGAGTGTGGCATGGGTGCTCACCCCTCCCAAGAGAGCACCTCTGGGCAGGGCTGGCTATCCTTGAGTGGGTGGCAGAGCATCAGGGGAGGCTGAGGGGATGACACCCAGCCCCACGGGACCGGTCTGCAGGCACAGCATCAGGGAGTCTGAAGGGGGAGCGCCACATCTCTTGTGGCTTTGGAAAACCTCCATACACTCTCCCACTGCAGCTGTGATTGCTCAGAGAAAAAGACAAACACGGGAGGTCACAGGCTTTAAATGCCCAACAAAGCCACCCTAACTATTCTATTACAAAAACATCATGTTTTATAAGATGCTTATAAGCGATTTCCAGATTACCACTCTGAGCAAAAACGCCATTGACAGTCACAGCTATTCAGCTCAGAGGTCTCCAGGCCCACTCCCCTCCTCTCTCATTTCACTTAGCAATAAACTCTAAGCCAATTATGTCTGTGTTTACAATATTCGGGATCCTATTCATCAATACACAGCGCATCCTCTTCCAGACAGCCAATGGAGTGTACTTGATGTGCCACTTGTGAGACAATGAAATCCCTCAGAGAGATGAGGGTGGAAAAGAAGGAAGAAGAGCTGCTTTGCTGGAAAAGAAGCAGCACCCCCCGAGTGCTCTTCCACAGGGTGGCTCGCTCCCCACACGCCTGCCTCCCACGGCCCCTGCAAGCTCCGGGAGCGGTGCCCTGCGCTAGCACCCTGCCTAGGTCTCTCCCCTTCAGCTGGGTGCCAGTGCTCACCAGCCACAGACGGGTTTCCTGCTGCTGAGATCTCTATTTGTAGCTGGAATCAGCCCCCAAGGGGCTGAAGAGGGATGGGAGGCAGACACGAAGCCTGTGCCCTGTTTCTTCCAGAAACCAAGCGGAAGAGTGGGTGCTGTCTCATTCACCCCCAAACTGAGCAGCAGTAACGAACCAGCCAGGTCCCTGTATGCACCTTTCCACCAGATGCTTAAAGTTTCCTCAGGAAAAGATTAATTCCAAACCCAGGAACAAAGCCTGAAGGACTCTGGAGTGAAGCAGAGGTTAAAGCAAAGCTGCCCAGAGCTGGGGTTTGAGCAGAGCCACAGGCACAGCCCCCCATGCAGGGAGAGGAACCATGCTCCTGGGGGGCTCCCTGCACCCCACGCTGCCCAGGGAGCTGGCTCCCAAGGGGAGGATGAATGCTGAGCAGAAGGAAGTTTGAATTAGGATCAATAAAGGACTAACAAAGAAACTCTATGTACTGTGTTATACGGGAGGTCAGACTGGAACGGATGATCTAATAGTCCCTTGTGATCCCGGATCAATGAATCCTGTCTAAAAACATAAACACAGGCTATGCTTGCTACCCGCTCCTCTCTCTGTTCACAGGCTTGAGAATTTGGAGTCTCAGGGAGCCGGTGGAGTCATGTGGTCCCTTCCCTTCAGCAATAACATCCCTTGGCTCATGCCCACAACCATTCCTTTTCCAGATACTGTGCAAATCACCAGGAGCCAGCATCGGGGATGAAAACCACACCGCTCTGGTGCTGGCAGTGGCCACACAGAAGCTTACAGTGAAGCTGAGGACCCTCTTCTGCCCAGTGCATGAGACATTATGCCTGGTCCAGCCTGTTCCTGAACCTTTGGCAAAGGGTAAAAGCAGAATACTATCAGACTGGCTACAAGCCCCTTGTTTCTTCTGCAAACATAGAACTTAAACATATAGGGAAAGCTTTAAAAAAAATAGAGCATTTTGAACAGCAACTTATTCTGGCTTAAAATGCTATGGAGTATTTTGCAGCATAAAGTGCCTACAGATTGCAAAAATGTCAAGACATTGGAATAATAGGATTTGCATTTTTTGGTTAAAGCAAAACGTGCTTGCACCCTGCAGGCTTTGAGAGCTCAGTTCTCGGTGCTGAGAAAGTTGTTTTGCAGGCACAGCTGCCTGCTGCCAACATTTTCCATATTGCTGTCAAATAGCCAGCACAGACCACCCTGAGAAAGGATCCTTGGCCAACCCAGGACAGATAGCTCCCCTCTTCCAACCAAGACAACGACTGTATCACAAAACTTGACCTTTGTTTTTGTGCTCAGCAAGGCAAAGCAGACACAGATCTTTCTCTCTGCTTACTCATCCTTTTGACCAATTCACAACTACTGCTCTTCTGTTGCTACTTGAAAAACACCAAGGTAAGGCTGCTCACAGGGATTCTCGAAGCACACAGAGGAACTGATGCACATGGGCCCTTCACAGTTCAGAAATCAGTAAACAACCACAATATCCAAAACTCACCTAAAACCGAAGCAGTGGTGGAGGTGAGACATGTGCTCAGGTTTCCTGATGTGTTAACACTGCGTCAAAACCATTCCTTCTCACCTTGCTTCAACAAATCTGAAAAAATGCCTCTGTCCTCCTACATTGCAAGAATTTTTAGCCATTTTATCAGTTGCACCAAACTTACGCCCCTTGCAGCTTAGGTTGTGGTTTCTGTGGTGTAACTTCCAGTGCTTACCCACATGAAGGTTTTAGCCTCAGTGCAGCTTTGCTAGTGACTGGCAACAGCCTGCCCCAAATCTGGGCTAAGCCTCAGTGGGACGGAGCCTCCGGGCTCCCTTCCTCACCTTCTGCTCCAAGACCAGGCTGGGAGGGTGCCAGAGGGGAAGGACTACATCTCACCTTGGCATCCTGCTTGGTGATGAAATCCACAAAGCCAAAGCCCCGGTGGGATCCTGTTCCTGCCATTTTCTTGGGCAGCCGGACAGTCTTCAGCTCTCCAAAGGTGCTGTGAATGAGAGTGGGAAAAGCAAAACCACTGTGAAATCAAGGGAAGAACCATTGTTTTATCACAAACCATGGCACTACTGGTTGCAGACCCACATTGCAGGCTTGCCAGTGCTGAAGATTCGGGTGAGTGGTGTCCCGCAGCTGCTCTGCTTCCTTGTAAGCCCCATGCCCAAAACACCTAGTAACAGCTAAAAACACAGCCTGGATTTCAAGGGTCTTCCTTTCAGGTCACAAACCTTAACAAAGCGAAAAACTTCTTTAATGTCACTGCTATTCTTCTCCTCCTTTTTGGAGATCTGCAGAAACCAGGGACCCAGCCTGCATGCCATACCCTGTTCAGGGCGGGCAAAGAGCATCTCCAGGTTACCAGGAGGTAGGACTGCTCCTAACTGCCATTGGAACAGATTTATTTGCACCTCTGAAGAGGGGCTGGAGCGCACAGGATAAGGCACGAGCCAGAGCATGGCCCCACAGGGACCTATTATCTTCCCAGAATAGCTCCTCAATCCCCAGAGCCCGTTGTAGGCACTACATCCACAAAGGTCTCATCCCTCTGCTCAGCAGATGCTGGGCATAATTTTTAAGATTGGATTCCCTCGCTCCAACACTTCACTTGGGCACCTGCGTTTCCCATCCTGCACCCAGCCTCTTTCATGGGCTCGAATAAACTGGTTTTACTTAAGTTTGCTGAATCTATAAAGGGAAATGGGTGAATTCAACAGACCCAAGTCCTACACAACAACCTCCAGACCTGTCGGCATTTCAGACAAGTTTTTGAGCGCCAATGGGACGGAAAGTCAGGAGGGGGAAGATAAGGGGGTTTCTATTTAGCTAGTGGGTGTGGGGTAGGGCTGGCAGCATCTGTGCTTGGCCGCAGCCCAGCGGAAACCTTGTCACAGCATGCCCATCCCTGGAGAAGGGACTTGGAAGCACACAGCCAGCCCACCAGCCTAAACCTTGTCCAAAAAGCCTGAAAACAAACCCAAAGGCAGCGCTCGTTGGACACCCCGCTCCAATGCTGTCCCCTGGAGAAATTCCAGGACAAAGCCAATGCTTTCCCTGCATCCGAGCTCCCGCTTCCCCATCTCCTCCCCTCCCCTTACACCCATTTATCAAACACATATGCACAAACTGCAGGCAATAAATATTTAATGTGGACCGGGTCTGAATAGATGTGTTATTTTATTTGAAAATCTACACACACACGTGCATACACAAAAGGAGCCTGGGATGCAGCAGTGCCAAAGAGTGCCTGGGAATAAACACAGTAAAGGCCATAAACGCTCTCGTGAAATGATATAAGCTAAATCCTGGGAGTTAACCTGGTGCACTGGCAGCATGACCAGGCATTCATCTACCCAATTTCCTTAGGCAACGTGGTGTGTAAATGTACCATTATGAAGCCTCAAAATGAATCCGCACGTCTCCTCCTCGGTGCTTTCCCTCCCTCTCTCCCTCCTGCCCCCTTCGAGCTTGCGCTACACAAACAAACAAACAAGCCTGAGCGGAGGCGAGGGAGCAGCCTCGGCTGGCGGGGATGCTCGGCGCCAGGAGCAGCAGGAGCGCTGCCGGATTTCCAGCAGCAGGAGGGTCCTGCTGCCAGAGGGTGTGGGTGACAGGCCCCAGGAGCTCTGTAGGTGGCTCCTCTCCCTTGCAGCATCCCTGTAGGATCTCAAATGCCACAGCTGGGTTAAGGGAGAGGTAACGAGATTGCTCCTGGCCCAAGGAGATGACCAGCTAGCTAGGAAAGACAGCCAGTGGGTGGCAAGGGCAAGGGAGTGCTTGTTCCAATCTAGCAGTCCCTGGAAAACATCCTGGGCATTGCCCTGGGGGAGCAGAACACTTGCTAAAGAAATACGAGCAGAATATTTGCTAAAATATTCTCCGACAACACTCGCCCTGTGCACCAAAACACCACGTGTCTCCCTTTGACACCGAGACCCGACGTGCAGGATGGGCAAGCAGGTGCCCAGCAGCAACAGGACAGATATGGACCCCAGGACTCCGGGTCCCAGGGGAAGTCATGATGACCCACATCAGCCTGGGCAGAGATGGAAGAACCTGCCCCTTCCTTTCCAGCTCAGAGGAGCCTGAGCCACCCACACTGGGAGATGTGTGGAGGCAGTGAGGACCCGGACCCGATCCAGAGCAGTGCTGGCCATGAGCATCTCCCTGGGCAGAGGGTTGGGGGCAGAAAGGACAGCGGTACATGGCAGAGGATCCCAGAGAGATGGGTCTGTCAGAGGAAGCTGCAGTGCAGCTCCCAATGGCGAGCAGGCAAAGTGGGGGGGTGAGGAAAGCCGAGGGGCATGGCAGAGACAGGGCTGACCCCACCCGGGCTGCCGAGTAAAACACCCTCCCCCCCACTGTGGCGCTAATTAGAAACCACAACACAGCAATTACCATCCCGGGAGCTGTGAATGAAGTGGCAAGCTCGGGCCTTTAATGTTCTCCTCTCCAGTGCCAGGCAGAGACTCACACCTCTCTTTTCCAATTATTTCCTCCGGATTTGGGGGGAGAGAGACAGAGGCAGAGGGAACCCAATTACCCCCCACAGTGCCAGGCTCCCAGTACCTGGGGAAGCCAGGTGCTGCTGTGCTCGCTCCCCTGCCGGCTGCATCAATGCTGCAGCCTTCCAGCTCTGGGATGGCCATGGATTCTGCCACAGCTGCCACGGGCCAAGCCACAGGAGCAGGGATGGTGGAAGGAAATGGGATGCAGCTCATCACCTGGGTGAAACCTGAGCCAAACGACAGGGGAGGGAAAAAAAAAAGCAGCTTTTATACAGGCTGCTGAACTGCAGCTCGCATGTAAGATCCCATCGGGCTGTTTTAGAACACGTGCTTCCCCGGGGTGGGTATGGCTGTGCAGGTGGAGGGGCTCACAGCACCTCGGACCCAGCATCGCTGCCACCTCCATCCTGTTCCAGCACACTGCTCTGAAGGACTCAAATGGCATGAAAACATGGCATGTGCCCCCAGGAGCAGGGGTCCCTCTTGGAGCTGACCACCTATCTTTCCACGGTAAACTGGACCAAAGCTTGCTGCTGGTGCAGAGTGCAGCACCCTGCCAGGCTGCTCCTTACCCTGAGCACAATGGTTTAGAGAAGTCCCTGGAGTCAGTGTGAGTGTGAAACCTGAGAGGTTTCTGGATTTGTACCCACTGGCATCCATGTCTTCTCTGAGTGCTCCCGAGCTTCTGCGCCAGCACCAGGGCTCAGCCACAGCACAAGCACTGAAGGACCTGGTGGTTATGGAAGCAAAGCCCCTTCCTTCTTGAGACGTTGACTCGTTTGCAGTCATAACCTCCTTTCTGGTGAGTCCTGTCCCCACCAGAGCCACGTGGCTGGCCTGGGGCTGGATTTCTGGCAGGGCACCCCTGCAGTTCTTGGTGGCACCAGCCCAGGCTGAGATTTCATCTGTAAGGAGTGCAGCCAAGGTGTCCAACAAAACCAAACGTCTTGTATAAAGAACCTCCCCGTGGAGCTGCTCACGATTCATACAGGCAGTTTGGAGAGGGGCAGAAGGAAAGAGCCAGAACTTTGCCATGGAGGCAGCAGGTTTGCAAAGCCCCCACTAACCCAGCACGCGTATGGCTCCTCCATTGCCTCCCAGCTTCTTTCCTCACATATACATGAAAACTGGTGTCCAAACAGCTGTCCTCTGAGATCCTGAGTGGGGGCCAAGGTTCTGAGGGGAGGACAGAGTGCATGTCGAGGTGTGGGGTGGGTCTGGAGGATGTGGCTCTTCCAGCCTCCCTCTGCCTGTGCTCCCCATGTGCTGCAGGCAGCTGCCAGCCAGGCTGGCAAAATCCCTCCTCACGCCTGTCCTCGCTCTCCCAGGCCTGGCACATTTTCATGCCGTTGGCTGAAAGGGATGACAGCCCCAGACAAAATGCTGCAACTAAGATATTTCCCAAATGAGAACCTTTGTTTCATGCCAACCCAGATTTACTGGGAAACCAGTAAAAGCCTGTACCAGCCCTGGCTAAGCAACGATCCACACGACTGCAGAATAAAGACAGCCACAACCTTTCCCTTGACAAGTCACCTGTCTTCAGCTCAGCAGAAACACGCAATGTTCCCAGAGATGCCAGAAGGGACATCCCTTCCCTCCCACCCACAAGGGATCCAGCACTTCTACATGGCATGCTGGCTATCAGCTGCTCTCCCAAGGCTTTGGCAGCTCTTCCAGTGGTGCTGCAGCCACCCCCTCACTTCCATGGCTGAATGGGGGGAAGAGAAGTCGCTGTCTCCTCCACGCTGCACAATGTACGGTGCAAGCTGGCTGCAGGTCACAGGAACATCACTCCTTGGGATTGTAATTATATCCTTCTGGCACAGGCCAGCTGGTAGGCAAGTCCTCTGCCTGCTAATCATAGGACATTACATTGCAATTGAACAGAGCACACTCCAGCGCAGTAGATAACACACTGCTCACTTGGCTTTGCCTATTTACTAGAAGGTGCTTGTGCATCCTTCATCAACATGGCCAAGGAGCCAGAAGAGGACCAGGGATACAGGTGGTCTCCAGAAACCTCCTTCCCTCCTCTGCCAGCACAACATGCAAGCTCCTACCCTGCGGCTCCCTCCCCTTCCATCACCGCTCTGCTGCTACAGGCACAGCCCCAAATCCTCTGCACTTCCACCCCAGTATTGCCAGGCACACGAGTGCCAGCACCATCTTCTGCCGATGACTCCACCGTCTTTTCACTGCTCCTCTTTTCCCATTGGGTTTGTTTGAATTTCTGCCCCCTGCTTCCAAGTCTCTCCCCATGCTCGCTCAGCCCCCAACGTCTTGGTCTGGTCCCATCACTGCCTCAGGCAGCCACAACGGCCATTTGCACACACTCATTCATGGGATGGGTACCTCCAGGTCAGGGTAAACACTACTCCAGCTGGGAAGCATCCCTTCCACCTCATTCTGTTCTCTGTCTCAAACAGGAGTGAGCTCCTTGGGACAAGCCAAGACCCATCCAGCCCCGATCATTCTTTTCAACACAACGTTCTTCTCAAACACAAAGATGTGTTCATGCTTGATCTTGGTGCACCCTCAGCTGTAAGTTAATCAAGGACTCTTGGGTTGCTAAGTTCTGTAGGGGAAAGCACAACTGACACTGCAAATCCATGATTCCAACTGCCAGAACAACAGACCTCCTGGGAAAACAAACAAACAAAATCACTCTTTGGTTGCTCTAGACACGTGCAATGTCCCACTGCATGGGGCCGTCCAAAACACCTCTGGTTTATATCCCTTCAAGTAAAGCAAACTAGCAATAACCACGTTAGAAAGGTGATCATGAAAACCTCTAGCAAGGTTGCCAACCTTCTCATGGGTTGCCATCTATTGCCAACACCTCACCTCCTCCTCTCTCCCCTCCTCTCTTCTCGCTGCCTTCTAATCCCCAGGCCCTGCCATAGCCTAAGCCCCCCCTCATGACTGCTGGCAGCCCTAGGACAGAGCTCCAGTGAATGAGCCAGGCAGCATAACCACACATCAGAAGTGGCTCTGGGCAGGAAAAATGAGACCGAAAGGGACAGCAGCCCTCCCCTTCCCTTACTGCACAACCTCTTCCCCAACAGCAGGCTGAAGCCACACGTCAGCCCAGCAGAATTCACTCAATCGCTTTGCAATGGTCGTCTTCATTTTATCATTCCCCCCTCTGCCTTGCCCCCAAATAGGACCTTCCCTCCCTCAGCAAATTATGTCCCTGCCAGTCTCTGCTTCTGCGCCGATTTGCTGATTATAGTGTGTGTATGGGGAAAATAATAATAATGGCTCTTTTTCTTTCTTCCTCCTTTAGGAATGCAGGACCCTGGCAAATGGTTTTGCCCCTGGGCTGAGCCGTGGCCAGTTCCACCCCCTGCATGAGAGAGTTAATGAAATACGCAGCGGAAGGTCCCTCCCGCCTCCCGCTCCAGGACTTCAGCTGACTCCAGTACGGCTAATCCCATTACAAGAAAATAACGTGGATAATTCAAGCTAATGAAATCGTTACAAGAATGTGGACAGCCAAGGGTGGACATTCAGAGCCAATTTAACACTCCTTGGTGTTGTTATCCCCAGCACAGGAAATATCTGAAAGGAGGAAGGGAAAGGAAAGGAGGAGGAAAAAAGCCCTCCTCTCTTGTTAGCTTAAATCCTGTTAGAGTTCAGGAATTAATCTGCCACCTATCTCCCCTATTATCATTATCATCATCATCAATAACGTCTCCTCGGTAACCTCTGAAAATTAGCAAACGAATGCGCAGGAGGGCAAGGCAGGAGCAAAGACTCCTGACACACTGAACTGAGCGCAAACTGCCACCGCTGCAGCCTCCATCCCTGGTGGAGCCACAGGAGCAGGGGATGATAAGGTGGAGGGACTTTGCAGCAGACCAGGTGTCCCAGTGAAACCCCAGCCCACGGCTGCACAGATGAAGCGATGCTGGGAAGCAGCAAAGCTGACCCTTCATTCCTGCAGTGCCTGCTCACCTGCACTGGACAGTCCTGCTGGATAATCAAATCAGCTTCAAAACCCCTGTGAAAAGCCAACGGTGCACAGGAGGAAGACAGCCACGTCTGCACCTTGTTCTTTACTACATGGATCATCAGTTTTTCCAGCTTCCTCTCCTCTTTGCCCAGGAGCATCATCTTTGTTTGGAGGCCTCTTGATCTGCTGCCACAGCAAACCTGGGTTTCACTTCAAGCAATTCCTGTTCTTCAGTGCCAGCCTCGTGCCGCGGGGCGAAGTGCTGCCACCTTCTCCAAACTCAGCTGCTTTCCAGTGACGGCCCCCTTCCCAAGGCCGGTTTTCCAGGGGAGACCTCGCCATGCTGCACAGAGCCCCCCAAGGCAGCTCTAAAGCCAGGCCCCCCTCCTGGCCACCCATACCGAGGGAAGCCGAGCGCCGACAGCACATGTCTAAGCTCAGCCACGGCGTTTCGCCCCAGATTGTTCTTTTTGGCACCGAGCATTTCCAGGCAGGAGGTGCTGGCTGTGCTGTGCTCGTGGATGCGGTGGGGTACCTCCTCCACGCCACCTGAACGAAGCACTGCTCTGTTCGTTGTGTTGTGGAGTTGTGGGAAGCCTCACCATGACCAGATTTTCTGAGCTCACCGAGCCTGTACCGTATCCTCAGTTCATGTGGGATCACGAGTGTTCCAACGCCTCCTGCATTTCCAGCTGGATCCAGGCGATTCCCACTTGTCCCTCTCCTGCGCTGCCATGTGAGAGGACGACAGGGTTACACAGCCCCCATGAAGGGCGCACAGAAAAATGGGAATGGCATTTTCAAACCAGGAGGTTCTCTGGGACCAGTCATGACCATCAGGACCTGATGAGGCAGGAGTGAGCACCAAGAGATGCTGCAGCTCTTGAGCTACTCCTAAGGAGCTCAGCAGCTGGCAGCGATGCTGGGGAATGACGCAGGGACCCCAGGCTCTTTTTCAGCCTCCTCTCCCACACACAGGTGACCTCGCAATGCTGCACTTCTCCCATTTTTCCAGCTCACTGCCTGCAAAGCCACGGCTGCTATCTACCAACCTCACATGGATATACAATGCTTTGATCAAAACATGAAGGCAGGAGAGGGACTTGTGATTTTAAAAAACCACCACACAACGTGAATGTGAGCATCTTTGGTACAGGAGAGAAAGCAAAAGCCCCATGGCAAAAACAGCCAAAAAGCTGGAAGTCCTGCAAGACAGTGACCTGGCCTTACAAGAAAGAGAAGTCACCCAGGGATTTCTCTTTGATGGCAGAATCAGGGCCAGAGAAGGGCACATGAGAAGGCCGTTGCTCTGAGGGCTGTGGTGATGAGATGTAGCATACAACCTGGTGGCTGTCCCTTCCCTGTCCCATGTGGAGAGTCTCTGATGTGTCATAGAGAGAAATCTTCCAGTTTCTGCCACTGCAACACAGGTAACACCTTTCCCCTTTTCTCAGGCTTTAATTCCACCAGACGTGTAGGAAATCTACACCAGCCCAATTCCCACCTTGCATCCCCCCGAACTGGGCTGGAAGAGACCAACGCTTTCCCCAAGCAGCCCTGCCCGCAGCAGGGGAGGGGAGAGTGGGACAAGCCCCCTGGGATGCGCCTGGAATGAACGGCACCATTCGATGTCTCTGGGATGCTCTCTCGCAAACATGTCTAATTACATCCAGACGGTGCTTTCGGCACACCTGCCACAGCAACTGTTTATCTTGCTGACGACTTAAAGAGCATCATTTGCAAAGTTTGCTAGGAAGGAAAGCCAATTAGCATGTCGCCAGCTAGGCACAAAGATCTTCTTGCTTTATCTCTGCCGTAGCTGGTTGACAGAAAACCCTTTGGTGCTAACTCCCTCCTGCTGCTCCCCCCCACACCTCTTCAACTCCTCCAGCTGGAAATATACTACCATGCTTTCTCCCTGAAAAAATCCAGAAGCAAAGCAGGGGGGTGCAAAGGGAGGGAGCAGTGGTGGCAGCCCAGCCCCAGCTGCCAAACTTGCCTGCACAAGGAGATGTCGAGAGGTAGCAGGGCAGAGCTGTGCTAGAAGGACAGCCTGAGGTCCAGGGGCGAGGGGGACCATTGCAATACACATGGCAGAGCGCCTTGCAAATTAAGCACGTGTTTTATCTCTTTTTTTTAAAACTGGAAATCAAGGGAAGAGGTGAGTACCATGCCTGGGGCAGAATAAAGTGATGCTCTGCCACAAACACATGCCAAAAAATATCATCCTGGTAGACATAGTGGCCAGGGCGATGTGGTCTGGGAGCAGAGGGGAGGCTGCAAGGCTCCCATGTCCCCATCCTTATGCCACCCTCCCAGATTCCCCCTTCCAGCTGCCACACTGGGCTGGCACATCTGCACCAGCCCAGCCTCACAGCTCAGGGCCCCCACCGCACCCTCTGCAGCACCTGCACCAGGCAGTCCTCCCCAGTCCTTCACCCCCATCATCCTGCTGGTTCCATGTTCCTCTGTCCCAGCTAAAGGCTTCACCGAGACTCTCCTCTGTCCTACCTGCCAGTGTTCGCATCTCCTTGTCAGCTCAGTGCCCATCTCTCACCAGGGATCACCACCCGACTCATTTATCCAAGCTGTTGATTTAAGTTTCACTGCAGTGTCTCCCCAGCATGCCCCCCATGCTCCCTGGAATACTGGCGACACTGGCTCCAGCTCCAGCACATGGAGGAAGCCCACAGGATCCACCTAGAAACCAGTCCTGGGGAAGCTGGTCCCACTTTGGATTGCCCTCGCTCCCTGTGTCTTCTGCCTAAGGAAAACTAAATAAAGTTTAGCTCTTTTTTGGATTTATTGAATTTTGGCACAGATCTTCAAAAGTTATTTAGATGCTCAATACCACAAATACTGCCAGCGCCAGAGACTATGTGGACACAGATGTGCTTCTTCCAAGCAGGCGTGAACGTACCCACAGGACTCCTGCTAACACAGAAAAGTCCCATTTTTTGTGGATGGCTCAGTCAGCAGCAGCTTCCCTCAGAGCTCGCAGTGAAGCGGGATCAGAAACGCGATGGCTTTGGCCCCAGACTAACGGGCAGCCATGGGACCTTCCCTCTCCTCAAGATGCAAGACCAGAAGGCAGTGGCTGCTTCCTGTCGCTTAAATGGCTTGTTTCAAAACGCAGCAAAACATTTTACCCCTTCTCGATTTATTTTCCTTAACAGTTGCTTATGAGGGACCTTATCAAAAGCTTTCTGAAATTCCAAGTAAATTAGTCATTAGGCAGGTTTTCAGAACAGTAATTAGGCCACTCCATGCCCCTGATGTATTATTTACCTGAGAAGATATACATAATTAGGGCTCTTCTTTATAACTGGTATTACACGCACTAAATTCTACTCCAGTCTATCGTGTAATTACGCAATTAGGCTGCATGCTAAACAGAAAGAAACCAATTCTGAAAACCAAGCAAAAAGAAGAAAAAAAACCCAACAGTAATTATTATTTTTTAAATCCTCCATCACCAGCACAGCGGCAGGTCTTAAAATTTTAATATCCCTCCACTTAAGTCATTTTTAAACAGGTGCTGCAACCAGGTTTGGTTTCTTAATTTTCCTGCATTTAATCCTACTTTGCAAGGTTTAACGTTGTGTGAGAGATTCAGTTCCTTAAAGAGATTTGCTTTCAAGGCTAATGTTAAAAGGGGCCTTTTTCCCTCCCTGGCTGGCACAGAACCGGTGGAAGCGGCACCGCATTGCCTTGCAGCCTCCCGTCGCCGCTCCTCAGCCCCCCACTCCTCCCAAATGATGATTATTTTCCAGCAGCTTCCCAGCTTGCAGCTGGTGGCTGGCAGAGGCAGCCAGGTACAGTTGCTATGGTACGACCACCACAGCCATTGAGCCCGACAGAGCTGGCTCCCGCGCCTGGGTTTAACGGGGCAGCGGGGCAAAGGGAAAGGTGGGGAGAGCCGGTGGGGGACGAGTGCCAGCGGTGGGACGTGCCAAGGTGCAGAAAACCACCCTGCAGCCTCCGCATGCCTTTCGGCCGCAGGGACCAACTCAGGCACCTCCTGATTAATTTCTGTCTTTCGCCTGGTCCACCTGCAAAGCAGGATCTCGGCTCTTTCACAGGTCCCTTCCCACTTGTGCCTGCCTGCAGGATGTTGCGCAGCCACATCTGTCCTGCCTTTGCCTCCTGGTGCTCGCTGATGGAGCAGCGTGTGCCATCAGGTCTAATGTACTGTGGGGAGGTTTTTTTAATCTACCTACTTTTATGCATCTATTTTAGAGTTGGGGAGATCAAGGAAAAGCACCCTTGGACTGGCTGAGCCTGATGACCTCTCCCTGAGAAGATACCTGCATATTATCTGCATTATTTTCATGCTTAAAAGACAACAACCATTCACTATTTAGTTAAAGCATGAACAGACTTTCTTCTGAAACTTTACATCTCAATGCTCAAAATTTTCAAGCCAGATCCCAAGACGCAGGGGAAGATGTGGAGCTGGCACAGGGAACACCGTAAGACTTAGGAATTCCCAGGTTTGAACTTGTACTGAACTCCAAAAGAGAGCTGGGGGCTCAAAGTCACTGGCTGCTCCCAAAGAGTGTCAGTAGCAACTCAGAGGACTTAAGATAACTGCTGTGGGACACCTGTGACTGACGAGGTTGTTCGAAACCAGTAAAGAGGTTGAAAATCCCGCTCTAATATTCTTTAGGTTTCACTGCTGCTTCTCTTTGCTTTGCCATCTCACAAAGAGGTGAGCTGTGCTCCCAGCCCTGGTCACTGCAGGGATCTCCTCCCCTCTGCTGCCGTATGCCAGCCCTGCTGCAGCTCCACTGGGGCTCTGGCCACTCTCCGGTTCCGTGATTTCACCTAACCAACAGCCCCCTTCTTGATGCTACTGTAATTATTTTTTTTTTTTTCTGGGGGAGACAGACATTCAAGTATAATGGAGACAGAACCAGCTCTATCGGGTCAACCAAGAGGACTTCTCTTGAGCCTTCCCCAGCCCTCCCATCGCACCCACCTCCAAGGACCACAGCAGGACCAAACTACCCTCCTACGATGGCCCTCAGAGAGATGTACAAACGACCGCAGTCATGACCCTTATATCCCAAACCTCATGAAATTTCAATCCTTGCTCAAACTTCAATGCGTGCCTCCAACACTTGCAAAGCCTTTCGCAGAGCTTGCGTTCCTAAGCCACAATTCTACCCACACACAGCACCTTGCAGGACCTGGGCTTAGAAGCCACCAAGTCACTGCAGTAATCACCAGCGGGTCAGGATTTCAAAGGAACCCACAGCTCCAACAGCACTGAGATTTGGGGATTTATCTCTCCTGGGCTTTTTTGAAAATCCTGATCAGAGTGCAGCTCTGGTCAAAAATAACGTTACGCTAAAAATAGTGCTCACAGGAGGGCCCAGTACAAATCTCTGCTCCTCTAGGATTCTTATGAGTCAGCTTGTTTCAAAGACAAGAGGAAATTTGTACAACTAGCAAAGCAGTAAACACAGAAGGGAGATTTAGCCATACCTGGTGGGCCCCCAAAGGTGTACCTAGGGCATCCTTTGGAGAAATCAGCCTTGCTGTTAAGATACCAGCTGCATCAACAGTGGGGGAAAAAAAAAAAAAAAAAAAAAAAAGTACCTCAAATTCAACTGCAGAACCTCCTGCACTGAGCTGGTGGAGAATAAATATAGAAGCAATGAGATATTTATAGGCAGACAGCTATTTTAACACAGCTCTGCTTTAAAGAGAATCCTTATTTAAGTCTTGTCCCTGTAAAGCTGCAGGATGACTTAGAAAAATAACCAGATTAATTATTTTCATCAGGAGAACAGAGAAACACGTAGGGAAGATCAAATGCATGCAAATGCATTAAGAATGTGGGAGCTCAAGCAAAGTGCTTCTGTTCTGGTGACTCAAATACAATAAGGATCACAGATCTCCTGAGCGCAGGCTAGTCTCCAAAGAGCCCAGCCCAACCACATCTGAAGTCTGCCAGGGATCAGAACAAGACAAAGCATTAAAAACAGGCACACACCAGCTCACGGGCAAGGCAAGCTGGGAGCCACCATGCCATCGTGCACCCCTGACCAGCACCATCCTCTCCAGAGATGCAACCAACAGCAAAACATTAGATTTCCTCATTGTACCGAAAAAGCAACGTGAGCAGAGGAGTATTTCTAGATGTACCGTATTTACTCCAGTAACAGTCAAAATCCTTCTTGCTCCTGGCGTGCCCTGTCCTTTGGTCACCCTTGCCCAACCTGCAATGCCTGCTAAAGCTCAGAGGGTAGAGTGGGACACGTCTTTACTGGTCACTTGGAAAACTCACAAAAGACAGGAGGACAGGGAGTGATCGCACAGTGCAAGCATTATCTGAGCCACCATGGCATTCAGTGATGATGCTTCTACTCTGTTTCTGCAGAAAGCTCACTGCTCTCCACCCACTGGTCTCAGAAAGCGCTTGCAAGGACTGGATGAAGAGGAGAGAGATTTGTACCACCGCAACCAGCAAAGGGCTGCAGAGCCCAGGGTGGAAGCTGACAACCCCGGCTGATCCACCTGCGGGACTTTCTGAGCAAAGAAAACTGCAGTGGAAGTAACTGCATTTTGTTGTTTGTTTGTTTTAGATTTGTTTCCTTATTTATGCCTTAGCATGGAAGAGTATTATGCGTGCAGTGGGGCTGCAACTGCAGTAACAGCACGATTGAGTCGAACGGGCAGGAGTGTTCATGTCCACACGTAAAGAAGCTGAAGTCCATCCCCACGGGTGCTGCCCTGGGGCCAGGCACACGCTCCCCACCACCGCAGCAGAGGCAGATCCTCCCCGTGTGGACGGACCTTTGCAAGGCATGGAGTGAGCCACCACCCGGCACCCACCACCTCCTCAAGGGAGGGAGATGTCCCAGAGGTGGGGACATGCCTCCCTGCGCTGTCCTCGCCCGGCATCCTGCTGTATCAGTATGCAAACATCGGCAGCTGTGAACCCTGTTGATGCAACCTTTCTAATTTAATAAATGGACTTTGGTGAGCCCAAGTGTCTGCTTCAGTGCTCCCCATCCCCCTGCCCCAGCCCTGGTCACCCTCACCCAGCTCAAAGCCTCTTCAATAAAACAAATTAAACTCCCCACAAAAACACACAGCTGGAGCATTTTACAGCTCTGCTCTCCAACAGGAGCCAGAAAAACACACAACAGGGCAGAGCTATGCAGGACAGTTCAAAGGCAGCATCGAACACTGAGCAGGGCATCTGCACAGTGGGGTGCAAGCTCTCCCCATTGCCCCCCTTCTGCTGTTCCCCCAAAACCTTCAGGAAGGCTCATCACAACACCCTGGGTGTTCACAATCGATTGCAGGCAAACGTAGACACTTGTACCTTGCTGAGAGATGCTGTCAACACAGCGTGGCAGCTGCAGGCTTGCTGAGAATTTGAACGCAAGGTAGAAACAAGAGGCTACAGAAGAGGAAAAGAAACCATGTTCCTCTGCATCTGCCGGCAACGCCTGCACCAGCTGACCTGTACAAGCTGTAATCCATGCATGGATGGCGGGAGGAAAAAAGACAGGCAGCGACACACCTAAAAATAACCTGCCAGGGCCAGCTGAGATCCAAAAAGGCCAGAGTTTGCCCTCCCCAGAGGGAGCATTTCAAGCAGCTTTTGACTGCTGGCTGCCCAGGCAGGGACACCCAGCTTGCTGGGAGCTGGATGCAGAGCAGGAACCTCATTCCTCCTTGCTGCATGGCTTCCAGGCCAGGGGGCTTTCAACAGAAGATCCTAATTTTTAGAGGCAAAACAGATAGGTACAGCTCTCCAAGCTGGTACACAAGCTGCCATGCCCATATTGGAGTTGAAGGATTAAATGAGATGGGAGCAGGTAATGACTCCCCAAGCAGAGATGCTTTGCTTGAATAGAGGCACTTGCCAAGTTACAAGCTTTCCTCTGATTCTTGCACCGATACCAAGCAACAGGGCTCAGGAAACCACCTCCCCACCATCGCCTGTCTGCCTCTGAACGGCTACAATGTCCCACGCACCTCCCAGAAGCAACATCTCTGCTTCAAGTGGAAGATTCCCTTACACGGGAAAGAGTAAAAGCTGATGCTAAGAAGCATCACCGCCGTCTGGTCACATACAATGTGCCAGATGACAGCCAGCTGCTAGGTGCAGTGCTTTAGCCCTGCAAAAGGAGGTTCAAAGAGCTTTCCTGCCAGCACTTGCTGCTCGCAAGGCCAATGCAAAGGTGGGGGAACTGCACCACGGCAATGCCAATGTCCCCAATGGCTGTGTCTATGTAGGGTGAGCCTGCTTTCAGCCCACACATCAGAGAATGGCCTGTTCGAGGAAGAAGGGACCTCAGAAAAGAATCAGAGCCAGAAAAGCGCAAGCATAGTTGATCAAAGAAATGGAATAATGTCTGGATTCATAGATCCTCTAAGGTTTCATAAGCATGAGAAAGCATTGATAACGCCCAGCATGCGGCTGGGGGAAAGAGAGGCTGGTGCTGCTGCTGGCAGCAGATTTACTGCTCATTCTCCTCTCCCAAGGGTCCAGGGCTCTGTGGACGTAAGAGCCGCAGGTCCGGGACTCCTCGCACCACACAATCAAGTAACTCCCCTCCCAAAATTTTCTGCAAAGCTTGCTACTCTCGAATAGCATGGGCCATCAGCTCTCTGCTGTGGGGAGAGTGCTGTGCCTCTTAACATGCTGTTTCCTTCTCTGCATTGCAAACATAGGGAGACCTGAGCTGCTGCTGCTGCATTTTGCCAAGTGCTGCAAGAAGTGTGGCCATAGGGTACACGATGAGAGAAAAGGGGAGGAGATGATCCTTTCAGCTCCAACCCACAAAAAATAAATAAATACAGAAGCACACATGGAAAAAAGCTGAGATGCCTTCTAGGGATAAGAATAATAAAAATTGCTGGGGATAGAGCAAATCCCTGTCTTCGGAGAGCCTTACAGAGGGAGTGAGCTGCCAGCTGGGACAGGCTCGGGAGCGCTGAGCCTGCGTGGGAGCTGTCAGAGTCCCAGCCCTACCTCATGTGATGGCAAGAAGTCCCTGCAGAGGTGACAGCTCTGGCAGACGCAGTGAGCAAACAGCTGGAAAGGGGCAGAAACGAGAGAGGAGGCAATGGCAGCTGGGGAAGCAATCCTTGCAGGCAGAGCCAGGCTGCACTTGCCTACATTAAAAAAGGAAAGGGAGGCAACTGGTTAAAGACCAACTTTTAAGCAGCATCCTTGCTGCCCACAGGTAGGGCAGGGCAGGCTGGCAGCTCCCCTCCCTCCCTCCTTCCCTCCTTGAGACTTCCCCGCTGCAGCAGACCTAATTTCATGGGGTTTTTGCACAAGCAGTGGGATGGAAAATGATCATCAGGAGGCAGCACACAGCAAGGCACCCCCCGTTCCCCAGTTCCCCCTGCAAGGTGAGCAGCCCCAGCCCAGTCCTGCCAGGTCAGTACTGCAGCGAGGCAAGAAGCTACCGATGAGCTTTCCAAATCACAGCCGTGCTACAGAGGGGGGACCCGTACTCCCCCCATCCCCGTCACCCTTCTGGATGCTGACGAGAGAGACAGCGCAGTCCTGCGTGACAGCATGAAATTAATATGATTTTGGGGGAAGCTGGCAGTGAGTAATGAGCAGCTGAAATACCTCATCTCCACCCCCTCGCCCCCCCCCCCCCCCGCGAACTCTTTTAACCCTTCAGCTGCTAGCACCGCTGCAGGATCAAAGGGTGGGATGAGTAAGACCTGGGTTAAAAGGAGAACCGAAGAAGGGTCACGCAGCCCACCCGACAGCTGAATTTGCAGGGCTAGTTTTGGCACAAATCCCAATGGTGCTGCTTGCCATCAGGCCTAGCCCTCTTAGGTGCTGAAGTCAGTGCTCCTGGGCTTGGAAAAGTCATCGTTGCTGCCCTTCCAAGCAAGGCTCCACAAGGAAATTGTTTTAAAAAAACAATAAAAAATGGGTGGCTGAAAGGAGACTAAGACTGTCCTCCAAACATCCTGGGGCAAGTGCCAGTGGCCAGCCATGAGGGGGACAGCCTGATGTGCACAGCGCACCGATGCAGAGCCCCTCCACTAACAAGCAGGTCTGTGAGAAGCAGAACAAAGGAGATGGCTTTCCCAGGGTCAGTATCCTTGGGTTCTAATAAAACGAGAACTTGGTCAGAAAAACTGTCCCAGCTTCAGGGACAGCTTAGGTGAACTGCTGGATGTCTACTAAGGGTCAATCCCATAACATGACCTTTCTGGGAAGACAAGCCTCCAGAGCTTCCTCCTATATTTAATTGCACCAAGTTCACAAATTTAAGATCTCCTCTCCTATGCCAGATGCCTGGAAGTGGTCAGGATACTGCTGGGGGAGGAGGAAAGGGAGGTGAGAAGACAGATGGTCAGCCCAATCCGCCTCACATCGGCTCCTTCAGGAAAAGCAGTGCGCGGGCAGGAGCACAGACAGAAACACTCATGGTGCCACCAGCTGCAGAAGCCAACACGGTTCAAACGCCTTTGGTGGGGATTCTGCCCCGGGGGAGGCAAGAGGCTGTGCAATAAAAGGTCCTTAATCGTAACCATATCCCAAGGCTTAAAATCACTGGATTAGAAGAGGTAGAAATGCCGTAGCAGGCTTGAGGTTCAAACAAATAATAATGCAAACAGAGATGCAAACAAAAGGACACAATGTCATTCCGAGGAGAAAACTGTGATTCATTAGAGGCTTGTTCAGGACCTTCTCATGAAGTGAGACTGACAAATACCCACATGTACATGCTAACGAAAGACAGGAAGGTCTTGTCACTGTGCAAGAGCTCTAGTTAAGAAATGCAGCAGAGAGAAGAATTTTAAGATCAAAGGAATAATTATCTTGATTGCTCCTTGACTTAAAGGCTAAGACAGAAGCTCAAAAGTTAGTCCAGTGACATTTCAACATTGTAGATTCTGCAACACCCAAAGTAACCCCACATTTTTCCTTCTGTAGATATAGACGTACACATACTCTTAACAAAACAATTCAGACAAAAGGAGACCTTTTAATACTAATAGCACGGAGTGGGTTATTTAGAGGAGACAGCAGCTCGTATAGGCTTTGTTTTTTGCTTCTTATCAAGGAGAAAAAGCCCACAGGTATGCACACACACACCTGTGATGGTCCCATTTGGCACAGAAAAATGGCAAAAACCCCACAGCAAAATCCCACAGTTACATCTGAATAAGACATTTAAAAAAAGCAGCCCCTTCCCCATCTTCTCTCCACCTCCCTGAGCCCCTTCGCACTGATGATCAACTGAGTCTGTGCATAAAACTAATTAAGTTCCATTGGGAGGTTCAGCTTGGTGCCCTGGTGAGAGATGTTTCAGAGGAGTCAGAGGGAAGCAGCCTAGAAACTCCCTTCATTTGCATTGGACAACTGGACTGCGCAAAAGCAGGCAGCTGAAAACTGCTTGGCAGAGGTTTTGGGCGAGCAGAAAAGGGGACCTGTGGGTATGGAGTATGTGGAGTGCAGAAGAGGGGGGGGAAAAAAAAAAAAAAAAAAGGAGTATTGCAATGAATATTCAAGACAGGGAAAGATGTGCTGAAAAAAATCTTCCTTCTGCTCTTGGGAAGATCCACCTTTTAAAGCAACCCTGCCAAGATAACACAGAGTTAAACATTTCCTTATCTATGTTAAACACCTTTATGATTCAAACTGAAAAAACAGCGCTGAAAACCTATTTCACTCTCCTCCACCCCATGGCTCATTTTGGATAGTCAAATTAAAGTGGCCAGTTACATTTCTGGTCTCTGAATATCAACCCAACGTTGCTGTGTTTGGGTTTCCAGCGCATAAGGGAAAGGCTTGAAGAAGGACCAACAACAACAAAAAGTTTAATTTATGCTTTTTGAGATAGTAAGAGAAATAAACCAGCCCAGCAGATCCCTGTACTCTCATCCAGAGCTCTCAGCTCATGAAGCTGGTGCACGTACATGCAAGTTGCTGCCCAGAAGAGCACCTGCACCTGTATTTCCCTGTGCACCGCTCCTGGGCACCTTCAATTTGGACACAGGAGCATGCAAGGATTAGTAAATCCCCTGTGCTAAGCTGGGTCATAAGGATGCACCTGGGGTAGGCTGTGCAGAACAAGGTCACACACAATCCAAAGGTGTTAGAAGAGCAGATGGCACTGGGTGGTCTGGGGGTCCAGCCTAAAGGGCAAGACAGAAATCTTCCAACAGCTCCCAAAAAAAGGAGAAAACCAGGGTGATAACAGAGCCCAAGGGTAGGAGGAGAGCCAGGTTATGCGGTGGGATCACAGGGGCGACCACAGCAGCCCAAACCAACAGCACTGCAGCCAAGATCTGTTGCAAACACCAGCCCAGAGTCTGCTGGAAGAAGCCACTACCAGGGATGCTGGAGGGCAGGGGAAAACCTAACGGTGAAGAAACTCCATCTTCCCCTTGCAAACCGCAAAAATACTAAAAGCCACCAGTGGGGCAAAGCTCCTCAGCCAGGAAGGAGGGAGCAATCAACCAAGCAGCTTCCTAACCACGCCGAACAAAACACACCCGAAGATGCACTTTTTGCCAGTGTCCTCAAATTCTGTGGGCAGACAGGGCCCGCACAGCAGGTGGGCAAGAAGGGCAGAGCTGCACCAGGGTGGAAAGCTTCAATCCAGAGCAGCATCCTGCAGCCCCCCACGCCAGACATGCTCCTCCTCAGACACTCAGCAGCCCAACACACAGACCTCGCATTCTAATTAGAAAGCTGAAGTCGCATTAATGCAAAGCGCCACATCATCTGCTGGCCTCATTGGAAGCCGTCTGCATTTACATCTCCTGAGGATGTGGCCTTGAACCAGTTCATTGATGCTTCTTGCAGTGCATGCAGCCCTGCAGTGCTCCAGGCATGGGTTTGCACCATGGTTTTGGGAAGCCACCTCTAAAATGGGAAGCAGACATTATTATCCCTAGGGATAGACCAAAACAGGGCAGAAGTGCTGTTGGCAGGGGAATCCACCCGCATGCTGAAGACACCAGAGTACATACACGCTCCTACACATGCACTTGGATGCAAACCACCACACCATCGCGTGCCGGTAACCTCAGGGCACTTCATGGCCTGGAGCAGGAGCCTGGGGATGGCTCTGGAGGTCTCAAAGGCCAGGTCACTTTTTTAAACTACTGATTTGTTTCCTGGAGAACGCAATACAGCAATTCTACTCAACACCAAACTAAACTCAGAGGCATCATTACTGCTGTCAGCACTCAAATGTGTAATGACACATGTTTCAGTTCTTGCTCCTAAAACTGTTTTTGACAGGTTTCTACCTGAACGCATGCCTCTCGGCAAGATGTATGTTCCACAGTCCTTCCATGTGCTGACACCAATGTCCCAGGGGAAGCCAGAAAGCCAGGATCCAACACCGACCTGATGGCTGGGTGCAGAGCGCCCACCAATGCTAGCTGCTTTCCTGGTGTCTTTCTGCTTGTACAAGAGTCATTTTTGGGCATCCTCTTCATGCACAGGCTTGCAAGTACAGAACGAGCAAAAGTGTGAGTATTGAAGAAGAGCTGGCAGCTCACTTCTGCACAGACACCTTCTGGCATGGCATTAGTCCCGCTACTGAAGCATCTGAGCATTTTTTTTAATACACTTCTCCTACCAGTCCTTCTCAGGAGTTATGTCCGTCCTCTGAGGCACCTAAGCCCCAATCCACAAAGTTCGTTAACGTGAGTGATCAACACCAGCCTAAGAAACTCGAGCAAAGAATCCAGGAAGGTATCCAGACTGGAACAGCCTCTCTCTGCTCATCTGCAGATTGCTCCAGTACAGGATTTGTTCATCTGACTCCACGCCCAGCAACAAGGGGGATTGCTGGGCCACAGACACCAGACTGCTGAAGAACAAGAGGTTCTTCCCTTGGTAGAAGCAGCCTCCTGGGGAGAAATCATGATACAATCCTCTGGGAAACATCTGCATATTCACCACTAAGGAAGCTGAAACTATTAGCTTTAAACCAGCGGCTACACACAGGTAGGACAAGAGACATTGAACTGGCAGGCTTTGCTCATCACCTGAACAGCCACTCACTTCTCCGAGCCCTTCAGACTGGATCTAGCTGCAGACTGACAGTTAGACCATCATGATAAAACACAGCTTAATCTGTTCATGGATATAACCCAGATGAACAGGGCATGAACCCAGCAGTGGTTTCTATCATAAGGAAGGGTTGATGATCTGCTCCACATGCTTCCATCCGCGGAAGCTCAGCGTGCCCACTGCCTGTGCAGCTAGCCACTCTGCCCTGTAAATAATATTCACAATATTTTAGCTATGCCAACTCAATTTTGTTTTGGATGTAAAGGGCTAAGAGGATAATAAATAGGAAGTTTTACAGTCCTATAAATCACAGCCATGTTTGCAATGCACACGCCCTTACCTTACATTTGTAGGATGCTGGGGGCGGTTTCCAGCTGTTAAACAGTGGAGCAAGATCTGCACTTCGGTGTTTCACAGGAGGGTGCAGGACATACTGGGGGACACTGCTCCTAGCGAGGAGTTAAGCAAGTAATTCAGCCAGAAGGAGGCCATCAGACCTAGGACAGATCTGCTGATGTGCTAGGGTGGCAGGAGGAACAGGCAGACCAGGGGAATCACTGAGCCTGTCCCACCATCTCCAGACCAGACCTCCAGCACAGGTTCAGCAGCTCCTGGAGCCTCTCCTCAACCTCCCATGCACCAGCTTCAACTCGCCCAGCTGCAGCCCCTGCCCGACCCCCAGCAGACCCTTACACCATGAGGAGGTGTCACTGTGACTTCTTGCAGCTCCCTCCCCATTCATAGGCCGTCTAACTGCAGGGGATGGTACAGAGAGAAAAAATTTAAGCAACTAAGAGGAAGCAGATACGTATTTTGAAACATTTGTAGCACATCATCTAGGGTTTCAAAAGTGAAAGCATCACTTGGAGAGTAATCTGACATAAGACTGTTCAGCAAGTGATGCTTATAGTACTGCACATCCTAGGGCTGTATGCACTGAATATTCTGATTAATACCACCCAGCACTTTCTTAACAAGCTCACATGTTTATGAAGGGACTAATTTTTTTTCCTCCTCTGGCTTTCAGTAGCAACGATGCCCATGGCTTCAACAGGACAACGTTATTCTGGGAAGGAGAAATTGTCTTCAGTCATGTAGACTCCATTACTGGGAGAAAGGTGTGAACAGCAAGCATGTCTGGCAGATGGATTCATTATACCACTGTGTCCTTTATAATGGGAAATGAAAAGCCCATTCTGATAACTACACTTTATTATAATAGGTCAGAAGAAGTGAAAGGCATCATCTTATAAAATTAACTTCATAAAGACTAGACTTAAAAAAATATCTCTGCCAGTTTATCCACTGTATCCCTCTTCAAAGATTTTTCTTCTAGAAGAGACATGACTCCCAAGTCTTGTCCCGTTGGCTGTCTTCAGTTTTACCTTCTATCAGAGAGAATAGATCTGTTTTCTCCTAATCAGTACCAGGCACTTGTTTTGCCAGATGCAACAAACGCCATGTCTTTGTCAAGACAGAGAAAACAGTCAACAAAGGAGTTAAAATTAAAAGAGACACCCACCCCCCAAGGTCTTTGCAAGAAGCAGCATTACTTTCTTTACAGGAAAGTCAGAATACAGAGATAAACGCACCCGATAACCTGTTCTGTGCTCTGGCATACCTTTCAATTGCTTTTCCTGCTAGCTGCTGCTTTAGTCAAACTAAAGTCCAGTCTCTCAACTGATAATAATAATTCTGTGATTTAACAGCTTTATGCAATGTGTTTGATTGCAGTTCCTACAGGTGAAAGGCAAGGGATGGCCAGACAGACAATAAAATCTCTTCCACACTCAAAAGCGCTGGCACTTGATCTTGTTCTGTATTTTGGGGGCTAGTGTCTACTTCAGCTAAATGGCAGGGGAAAGCTGAAAGTGATGGTCATTGCAATCTTAGGATAATTTATAAACACAGACCCAACAATAAGTTCTCAGATATATTTTACAAAGAAAAGAAGAAACGATGCCAGCCCCAAAACATGCTATTTGAGATGCAACTCTAATAACTACATCCTTTGGTGGTACAAGCATCAGTTATGTCAGACAAGGCAGACTCTCAACTATCTATCTATCCCTCAGGTTGCATCTGATCAGGCAGAAATCTTTTAAGAAGTCTTTTTCTAAATCTAATCATTCCCCCTTTGGGGAAAATAAAACACATCTCCTTGAAACATTATATGCCAACTGCAAAACAGCTGTATTTTTAATATTCATGAAAGTTGGTGCAGATAGGGAGAAGGAGGATGCAAGAAGATGCTATGAAACAAATAGTTAATTGGAACTTCCAATGAAGGCTGCATGGATCTAATGCAATAGATTTTAAAAGGAGCCTAATTTTCAGAAATTGCCAGAGCTCCAATCTGTGAAAATGTGGCCTTTCACAGATCTCCAATTCAGCTTCCCACATCTAGAGTTCCTTTTGAAAAAAAGTCTTGCCATAAAAGCCCCCCAATTTGGTAGCAAAAATTAGCAGCCTTCATGGGATATCAATCGCTTTGTCTCTCCTCCCCTAACTATGGCTCTTTGGAAAGAACTAAGGACCATTTATCTTTTGTTATTTTTCCAGGTAGTAAAGATAAGAGTAGAATCTAATAAAGAACAAAAATGGGGAAAAAAAAATACACCCACAAAAGCTAAATCTTCACACCTAGCCCAAAAGCAGCCCCTATAATTGAAAAGCATTTCTCCCTCTGAAGAAAATAACACCTATCGGGTCAAAAAAAAAAATTAAAAAAAAAATCCCTTGACGGTGTGAGAGGCCAACTCCTCCAGCAGAAGATGATGGCAGGACACATTCTGAACTAGCACCACACACCCCAGCAAAGCTGTTAGGTCTAGTGTGGAAGGTGGGCTGCACATAAGGCTCACGGAGCCCTGCAATAAGACATTTATTTTGCAGGCAGAGGATTGTTAACGAGAGCATTCATGACTCTCATGCAAAGAAAATTAAGCATCACCTTTCTCCAGCCCAAGAATGACAACTCCATATCCCCTAACTCCAAAATTAAAAAAACCCACATTTGCTTTGAATCGCCTGCAAACTATGAGCTTGGGGGGAAAAAAAAGTCAGTTTGAATTTTACGCCCACTTACAGACCTTTCCCAAGGAACTGCATGGCCTCCTTCCTCCCAGGAATCCACCTCGCTGTTGGGGACAGGCAGGAGGAAACTCCTGGGGAACACAGCTCCCCAAACCTGCTGGTGCTCATGATGCAGAAGATGCATGTGGTCATGCAATGGGAAGCACGCATGTCACCAGCCACTTCAAACCACAGCAAGGTCCAGCCCAGAGCCTTTCCCTGCAGTTTGCACAGGTTGCCACGGTCTACATTCAGCTGCTGTAAGAACATGAACGACGGTGCAGGGCAAGTCTAAGCATTTAAGCAACAGATCCATAAACAATGATATTAAAAAGCATAAAGACAACCAGGGCAGGATTTCCTGAACTGCCGGTGCTGAGCAGCACAGGTACCATGGCTTTCAAAATTCACTATTCAAAACACCCAACTCCCCTGTTAGGCTGTTCCAGTGTCATTAAAACCTAGTGCAGGTCCATTTAGAAAGGAAGACACAGCTTCTTCCCAAAGCTCAAAACATGGAAATATTTGTTTGGGGAAATATATTTGGAAATATGTATTTGCATAACATATGTATTGGGCTGGGGTAATATACATACACACATATACATATATATTTATAAAAATTATATGTGTGTGTGTATGTATGTATGTATATTTATTAATTTTTCTCCTGCCCAGGCAATCGAGAAAAGAAAAAAGTAAGCACAGAAGGAAGCAGGTTGGGAGACAACATCAGCTGCAGGGCTGGAAAGTGGCTTTTGAGCATGTGAAACAATAGAGGAGCTGCTTGCCCTGCAAAGCCTCCCACCTCAGCGGGCCCAGGCCTGCTGCCCTGCACGGCAGTGCCCGCTGGTGTGGCCCGGTGGTCCCCAGGCTGATGGTCCCTTGCTAGCCCCAGGCTGGCGGTCCTGGCGCGGTGGTCCCTAGCCAGCCTTTCCTGGGCAGGCTAAGAGTGCCCCCTGCAGCCCTGCCATCCCTGCTGCCTCCACTGCCAAGCAATTGTTTGCAACTTCAAATAAATAAATAATGAAATACAAATAAGACAGGTTACTAAATGCAGAAAGAGCTAAAAGCTCCAGAGCAAAGGCATCTGATTTAAAAACCACCAAAAAAGCAATCTAGGAGGATGAAGTGTTTAGTAGTGCTCCGTCATGCCTTGTTTTAGCCACTCTGAAGGGAAGGAGGGATGGCAGGGGTGGTGGGTGGTTTTTGCACTCCCCCCCCCCCCCCCCCCCGCAAGCTGTTGGCTTTTGTTTTCAGGACAAAACCCACATCTCTGAATATCCTAGGTAAATGGAACGGATGTTCACGCATCACTCAGAGCACTGTCAACAGCGCACGCGGCTAGAAGCTGCATGTTCCTTGCAGTATTAATCAGACTGCTCCTCTACCCCTCCTTTCCACAGCACTACGGTGCCAGAAAAAACACCAAAAAAACACCGCAGTCTCTGCTGGGATTGTCCATCCATACATAAGCCTCCCAAGCTCCTTGAACTTAACCTGGGACCCTAGAAGGCAAGTAGATCTCCCTGGTTTTGTTTCCTCCAGCTTTACAAAGGTCATGTCTGTTGCCACACAGTGTTAGGTTTTAAATTAGCGGTGCCCCATGTGCTATGAAAACTCAGCACAGTGACTTAGAAGTCTGGGTTTTTTTTGCCCTGTTTCAGTACAGCCTCTCAGGGCAGCATTGAAATAAAAGCAACCAAGCTGCACAGCACAAGCAAGAAAAACCTCTTGCTCTTCTACAGGGGTCTTTTCTCTGTACCTACCATCACCCTTCCAGCAACGCGAGTCCAAGAGCTGTTACGGTCTGCGTTCATTAAATCCTCAGAGTCCACCCCAAGACAGTGTTGCAACACACAGCTTTCCCTCCCACCTTACACCTTGCAAGGAAACAGCCTACCAGCCATGCAGCAGCCACTGTCCTCATCTGTGGTCAAGCCAGGAGAACATAACACGCTAATTAAGTAGGTGGAATTCACTACGCATAGGGAAATGTGGAGTTCCCCCCACAACAAACAAATCACTGCCCCATGGTTTCTTGCAAGGCAGCTTTCACTGCATGGTCTGCAGGGGTTTCAAAGGGTTAAGCAATTCCTCCATTCAGTCCCTTTGGAAAAAAATGCCACAGCCCTGGCTGGACAAAGTGCCTGCCTTCTGCTTAGACAGACCCACACAGAAAAGCCACCTCCTAACACAGTATCCACCGTGCCCTGCAGATGTGAGCTATCACCCTTATTTTGCAGATGGGAAAAACAAAGACAGGCAGAGCTGGACACGGATTCCCCTAAATTCCTTCTGCAAGCCAGCAGTGGAGCAGGGACCATGGCCTGGGTCAATGAGTAAAAGATTCTCATCCTGTGAGCAGAAAAAGTCCTGCATGCTGTATTTTACAAAGTTTCACCTCTTTTCCGGGATGCATTACAGGGCTTAACAAGTCACTGCACAAAAGGCTAAGGATACAAAGAAAACAGATCAGCCAGCGCACAGAAGAATGCAAGCCGGGATCCTAAAATCCCTATTCAACGCTCAGCACTATCCCAGGCAGGTCTCACAGCTGACAAGGAATTTCTTGCCGGAGAGGGTATTACAGGCAGCACAGTCCCACATCCTTCCAGACCCCGGGTTGCCAACCACAGGGCAACAACCCACTATGTGAGACACAGGCAGTGAAACACTTGTGGAAGGGAAAGCAAGATGTAAGTGCTCCCACCGTGATGGGAAGGAGCTACACCATCACGTGGGCAAGGCAGATGGAGGAGGGAGACAGCCCCAGCTAAAACCTTTCACACCAGCTGTCTGCAGCGGCTCTCGGTGCTCCTCCCCAGCCAGGTGCACTGCACATCAGGAATAGCTGCTGCACGCCTTTCAGGCAAGAGGAAAAATAATATCCAACGCTATGTCATTTACTCGACAGGCGGGGAGATCTCTGAGCTCTGTGGATGGCTGCTGCACGGTGATGGGCCACCATGGCCTGACAGCTCACAGTGGCTCCAGCCAAAATGCTGGCTTAAGTGATCTCTGTCTCACCAGCAAAATTTCTATATTGGTATAACCTGCCAAGCCATTTGTATTTACATTCAGTAAAAGACTTGTTCGCTTCCACAAAGAAAACCAAACTGATAATATTTACAATCCGATAGCAAGATCTTGTATGAAAACTGTACCAGCTCCAGCCCAGAGCACTCCGCAGACCTGACGAAGTGCTTTCCTACCTGAAGAGTTCCCTGATTTCCTTGACAGTGGCCTGGAACGGGATGTTTCGGACCAAGATCTTGGAAGTAACCTGCTTCTTGACGGTTTGTTTCTTTCGGGACGATTTCACAGCCGGCCTATTTAGTCAACAAAAAGGGAAGGTAAGGATCATGATGCAGCGAAACACTCCTCACATTCTCGCTCCTTCAAAGTTGGGAATGCAGAAAAATTAGCCAGCTAGCTCACGTCGACATCCTTGGTGGCAGCAATGGAAGTGTCATGCAGTACACTGAGAAGGAATGAATTTAAGTGATTTAAATCCTACATCAGAAAAATCAAAGTTTCCAGCTTGCTAACTGCAACCTCATGTTAGGCCGCACGCCTGGATTCACACTTCCCACTAACTTCTGCTTTCACATCAAATCTTGTCTATTCAATTGTCAGGAGACCATACTATTTGATACATTTTAAAAAACACATTAACGTAAGCTAATTTTGATTCCTATTCTTACTAGCTTAGAAAATAGCAAATTTAACTTTTTAATAGATTATTGAAATTTTTTTTAAACTTCAGAATTGTACTGCATTTGGACAAGATAAGAATTTACCTAATACAAAACACAGCAGCTTATTTCATAAAGCAAAGCACTGCACATTGTAGGCTGGACACTTACTGAAGGGATTTTAAAAATCAAAATGGACGAAAATTGTTTATTAAAGAATTGAAATACAAAGTGCAAACAGGGAGCTGTGAAGACTGCTTCTGGTCCCCAGGGACCAGATTTTCAAAAAAATTTTGACATTTAAGAGGTACCTCCTCCAGCAGCATTCCCAAAGCGTCTAAAGGACAGGTTTTAGGTGCCAACATTCACCTTCAAACATCTGGATTAATTCTGAATTTGGTACTTTGAAGACTCTGTACTGACTAAACGCTCAGAAGGAAATCCTAAAAAGCAGATCTCAAACTCCAAGCAAACTGATCCAGAAGTAACCAGCTCCTCTGCACCTGACTCGCCAAACAAAAGAAGTTAAATCCAATTATTTTTTTTCAAGCAAGAAAGAAACCTCTGTTTGTCTTTATTTGTTTAATCAGAACTAGCAGCAGAACATTATTCTTAAGCTCCTGTTCTCCTTGATGAACTAGGGTAAAAGATTTTGTTACCCAGAGAATATTTGTCTTCAAAAACTCTTTAAACACACTGGAATGTGGGCTACCAGTTGATTTTGCAATGCTGATCAAACTATTGCCAAAGCAGAGGTTTTAGAGGAGCCTTCTCCTCAAGTGTTGAAGAAAACTCAAGTGCCTGGTTCTCACTTTGGGCTCATTTTTGGGGTCCCGCTACTGCACGCTGCTTAGGGATTTTATAGGGAAACATGTCATTTAGTGAGTGAACACCTTTGCACCATTTCTTTTTTCAAGACTGACTGAATTGACTCTGAGTAAAGCACAGCAAAGTCTGATGTGTTCACCAGTCCAAATACTAGTGATCATATCCCTCATGATGCAGAGATGCTAGGTAAGAAGCAAAGAACCTACCAAACATGTAAGCATGTTACAGAGGTGAGACATAAGCTTTACCTTACAGCTCTCTCTGAGATTTTCACTTGCAGCTTATGGCCATCTACAGTGCAGCCCTATAAGATAAAACAAGGAAAAAACAGGGGAGGGGGGAAATAATTAAATAAATAATTTAAAAAAATATCAAAGTCACAACAGCTTCCAAGATACAAGCACAGCGTTTCACATCTTGCTTTTTCGCATACATTCCTTGCCTTCTCCCTGCCAAAGTTTTTCTCTGTTGAACACTGTTCATGCAAGGCAAGGCTTCTGCTATGAGGTTGGAGACAGCTTGACTGACTGAAGCAGCAGTCGACATCCCTGATCCAGTTGTCCATCAGCCTCAGCTCTGCCGCTAAACTGGCAAAGATGAGCCATTTCACTGCTTTGGGCTATGGTTTCCTCTACCTCTAGACTGCAAACTCTTCAAGGCAAGGACTGTGTGATTATTTGTTCGGAAATGAGCCAGGGATGTCTTGTCGGCCATCAGCAGCCAATACAGCAAGACAGTCCTCTGTCTCTCGCTTCCTGTGCCTCAAAGAACTTCCTAGAGTTCAGCACTGAAAACAAACAGCCTCTTGCCTAACCATCCCTGGCAGGGCACACGAGATGCAAAGGCACTACACCAGCAACCTGGAGCCTGCTGCCCAACTCCCTCCACGAATTACCCATTTCCCTGTTTCTCTCTTCCCAGGGATTCTGCCTTTCAACAGGATGGAGAACACACATCTACCCCCAAGAGTACCTAGGCTGTGGAATGTGAAATAACTACCTGTTGCAGGTGACACAGATTGCGGTCACTGAACATGGACAGATTACACAGAGTAATTCCTTCACATCTGCCTAGATAGAAAGGGATCACTCCAGCTGTGTGGCCCACACCACCCTGCTAGTGTGGACCAAACACCTGGATGTTTTTCTAGAAGCAGAGAAAATGATTTATTCCTTCAGAGTGCAGCCAGACCCTGTGGCATGGAGAAGGCGGGAGGCTGGGAGACCCTACAGCAATGGCAGAGTCACAGACAGTAAAGCCAGCTCTGCAGCACTAAATTACTGAGCAATATTTGTTCTCGTTGCAAGTGGGGGCCTGGGTCTCCATTACCTCTGCAAAGGGCACCTTGAAGAATAAACTTGTTAAACTTCAATCACAGCGGATTTTCTGCCGCCTCTGTATCGGACCAGTGCTAGGAAACAGTCTTTTGCATGAGGTCTTGTCCCTTTACACACCCTCTTCCCTCACAGATCTGGCCCATTTTAGAGGTTTCTCTGTCTGCACAGTGTAACTCATAGCACTGGCATCCTCAGCTACATTTTGGACTTCACAGTTCATCCAAGCCTTTGCCCACCATCTCAGGAAAGAAATCCAACCGACAACGTTTAAGCTTACCTGGAGCTGGCGCAGGGCTTTCTGCGCACTCTCCGGCTTCTTGTACTCCACAAATCCAAATCCCATGGAAAGCAAAGTGCCTGTCAGAAGAGGAAGGGGACTCAGTAGACTAGCAGGCAACAGTGACAATATTAAGCAAAAGATTTAAGAACAAATCAAGAGCAAGCAAGCGCTGATTGACAAAACTGGGAGGGGACAAACTAATACCCCAGGCAAAGTGCCAGCCTGCCCAAACCCTGACCCTAACGCTCCTTCCAAGCACCCCTTTCTGATTTGTTTTGACAAGACCCTGCTCTAGAACAGCTTGGTTTGGTGCCAATGTCGAAGAAGAGATAACCAGTGTTGCAGGCAAACCAGATTTTTTGCTTTGCCTAATTTCAGTGCAATCTCCTTAAATAAACCACTAAGTCCTATAAAACAACTGCTGGTCACAGTCAAGGTAACTTATCCCATTATGGACACACAAACATTTGTTTATACACAGGACTTTTCCCTCACGACTGAAACAAGACCTTCATTTGGAAAATGTGCCAACAACGCAGAAACGGGTGTGACTTTTGTTGCAGGACAGCAGTATGCAGGTTGCAGTTTGGTCCCCAGAGGAGACACTTCTGATCTGCGACTGCTTCAGAAATACATTTTGGCCAACACTTGGCAAGCAGCTGGTTACTGACCACTGCGGGGAGCCGAGCATGAGATCTGTTTCCGTCTGGACTGCCACATGCTTTATTTCCCATCATCACAAAGTTTTGCTTAAGAGACAAAATGCCTTTGAGGACTGTAAGGCACAGAAAGAGCAAGTACTTCTATAAACCTGGGCGGGCAGCTGCCAGTTCCACACCGAAGGAGGAGACACCTATTCCACGTTCCTGTACACCAAAGGTTTGCAGCGCCTACAGTCACACCACGCTTCTGAGGAACAGCTGACCAGTACAAGAGCCATAAATAAGGCTGAGCGAGGAAAGGGAAAACCAGAGCAAAACCACGTCTGGTTTCCAACTTCAAAACTTCAGTGGTAGCAGACTGTGGAGATGACCCCACAGTGACCAAAGGGGATCACTTTGGTAGGCGGTATGAGATCAGCCTAGACTCAAGTGTTGCTGTCTGGTCAGAAACATACCTACAGCCAGATATGCAAACGGTACTGAAGAGTTTGCTTTATTTTTTCCCTCTTTCACTGGATCCGAGTTTTCAAGTATCCCATGCAAGAGGAGCTCTGTTAAGGCAAAATCCCACAAAGCTGTTCAACTCCCTAACCTAAAATCTGGAAAGAAGGCACAGGCCATCCAGCCAGGGCTTGCCTTAAGCAGTCTTCCCTGTCCAACCACTCAGAAAGCAAGTGCAGTCAATGCAACAGGCATAACCACTCACCACCACAGCCTGCTGAGTTTGAAGCTGGCAGGCAGAAGGCGAACGAAGCCCACTCAGCACTGTACTCAGCCAGGCATCCTTGAAGATCCTGGCCGTTATTGTGGATAAAGCATGCCATACACAGCTTTAATCATTGTGGGACACTGGTCCCTTTCAACTTGCATCATGCTCTCTTCTGTGATCCTGAAGGAGTTGGCTTCTCTATCTCTATCTCAAAAGAAGGCCACGTCTCCACAAATCCCACAATAGAGCTTAACCTTCTAGACTGAACCCCAGGATATTTTTGGTTGCTGCTTTCAGCCATTTCAACAGGCACACTTCTAGAAATATTAAGGATTTCGCCAACGAGAACACAAATGCTCAGCCAGATGAATGCTAAAGCAATGCCACACCTGAGCCCTCAGCAACCAGCCGAGGGAAGGAATTGAACAGCAACATCTAGAGTACCTGCTTTGTCTTTCTTCTTGGATATCGTGCAGCTCTTCACAGCTCCCACTTTGGAGAATGTCTGCAAGGAATTTGGACACGTGATTCAGTTCCTTTTGTCAGAGGCTTGCAACTCGAGTGACAATGTAGCCCTCTTCCAGAGCCAGGAGCACATGCTCACAGGTCCACGTTCCCACAGCACACGCCTGACAAGCAGTCAGTGCAGCTGTGTCTTCTATTATAAAATTATTTCTGTACAAATATACCCTCCCAACACTCACACATGATCCTCCACCACTCCCCAGAAACTGTGCGTAGATCTGGGATGGCTTGGGAGGAACACTATGGGTTACAAGATGCCCTCAGCTGGGTAGGGACCTTAGGGGTGGGTGGCTCCTGTGATGCCCCCAGAACACAGCTCTTTCCAAGGACACGCAGGACGGACTGGAGGGCAGCAGGGGCTGCAAACCACCTATTCGACTCCCTTGTAAAACTGCAGCCAGAAGGCAGAAAAAGAAGAGGGGACGAGTCCTAGCCCTCCTCTGAACACGTACATTTGTTCCCAGACGCAAGTGGACCAGGGTCTCTACACAGTACCATAGTCCCAAGGTAGAGAAGCACAGGTCGAGGAAGCACTGACATTGCACCAGCATTCTTGGGCCATGAAACATGGCATTTTCCATGGCTACAAAAAACGGCAGAGATGACAATTCCCAGTTGCTTTTCCCTATTTGCTATTAATATCCCACGTGGCTTTAGAAATGCTATGATCTCTCCCAAGTGCTTTACTGAGGTAAAGCAGCACAGACAGCTCAATGCTGGTAAAAGCTTAGATGAAAAGCACATCTTAGTGAAACTATCATTTATTTATTTATTGCTTTAACACACAAAGCAGAATCACAGCTGCAGAAATGCTTGTCCCAAGGAAAAGCATCACAGAAAGCATAAGAAATGAGGAGTCTTAAAAGATTTCCTACTGCCTCCACCTGTCCCGAGGTGGAATTAAACCCCATCAAAACTGTTTCAGATACATTTTGTCTTAACCGACGCCTGAAAACCCAAAGCAGAGGTTCCCAGTCCCAGTACAATCCAGTGCTCCCTAATCTCCCATTAGGTCATACTGGCTGCAATACAACTCCTTTGAACATTTTATCCTCAGCACAACAGGTAGAGAACAGCTTGCCCCTTGCCTTCTGCAGCAGAGTAGAGCCCTTTCTTCTAGCCCACGCTGGGAGTGGGGGCTTTACTCCATCAGGCACCTCAGTCCAGCCCACAACCCCACATTCAACCCCCTCCATCAGGGTGGACTGTGCTAAGGAAAACCCAGTCCCTTCTCCTCGCTTATAGCTCACCTCCTTCAGCGTGTCTTCTGTGGTGGCAAAGTTCAGGTTTTTGATGAACAAGGTACAACCAGGGATGCTTTCTTCTTCCTCCTCTTCTTCTTCCTCCTCTTCTTCCTGTGCTGCTGTTTCCTCCGAGCCTTTTATAGCTTCACCTGAAAAAGAGAATGAACCAACCTTGTAAGATATAACAAAGCCAAGTTTTGGGGGAGCTTACCCACTACCCCAGCTAACAGTTACTAGCCCAGCAGGAGTAGGCCACCTCTATTGGCTCCTTCTGGGCAGACATGGACTGAAGCAAGCTCAACACACAGTATATGAACATGTCCCCACGAAAACCTAAAATATTGCCTATTCTTTGAGTGTAGTGCTTCCCCAGCACTCATTGTCCCACCAAACCCAGTCAGACACCCGCTGAACTAGGCAAGAGGCCCCAAATGAGTCTGAACATCCTTCTGTGCTGCTCTAAAACCTCATCTCTGTTTAATACGTATCTGCAGGACATGAAACGAGAACTACCCCATCAGCATGTGAAGAAATATGGTCTGTTAAGCCCAAACACATACCGAAGGGCAATGAAGAACTGCACCCAGCACTGAGGCTGTGGTCTTAAAGGGCTTCACTATAGCATTAACACTTCCAGAGTTCGCACTCTGTGACCCACAAACCACACTCAGGTCAACAGCAGCACACAGTATTTTGTACAAATCTTGTTGTGGGATTCTGCAAAGACAAATCCGTAAAAAGAAAACCAAATAATCAAGCTGCAATTCAGCAGTCAGCATAACAGCTTCTTCTGGGGCACCAACCTTAGTACTGTACAGCTGCTCAGGGGGCACATCATCTGGCATTTGCGGTTGGCCTTACCAAGGAGAAAGGCTTTGCCAACTGCATTTTGACTCTCTCCATCCATATACCCATTCATCCATTTCCCTCTTCCCAACTCTTAACGTGGTTTAATAATTTCCACTGTACTTAACACAATGAAGAGGCCTCAAAGCTACTGAGCTTTTGCACACGCGGGAGGGTGGGGAGATACCTGTTGGATCCTGCACTGAAGTGGAGGCTGCAGTGGGACTAGGCCCTTGTTAGACATCAGAGAATACACACAAGCGTGCTCTCTCGCTTTCTCTCATGCATTGACTCATCAGCTCCTTTCCTCGCTAGACCGCTTGTCTTTTAGAGCGGCTTCATCCCCTACAGCACAGCTGACTGTGCTCAGACGGGGTAAACTATGTACCTCCCTTTGACATCAGCAGCCCCCGCAGTGATTTTTCTAGGCTTATTTTTCCCTCATTCTGTACGAGGAGAGCTTGCACTGGGCCAGGGGTGTGCAGAAGTCCCCCCGGCTCCATCCCAAGAGCTGTCCTTGCACAGCACGTAACAGCACACATGCTCAGGTCAGGCCCAGCTTACAGAGAACAGCTACTGCTCACCCAACAGCTGCTGCCAAGACCAGACTAGACCAAAAATCTCTTCCCAGAGCCTGTGTTTGTTAGCCCAGTCCAAACTGAGCCTGTGCACTGCAAGCAGCACTTCACTGCCCACGCTGCACCCAGGAGGCAAGGGAAGCAGGGGCAGGAACAAGCACAGTGCTTGTGTGACGTGATTAACTAACGCACCACAGACAGGGTGACACTAAGGGCTGTGCAGACAACTTCATTGGGTTGGTTTCATCCCCAAAGGGTCAGGAATATCAGCATTGCTGCTTTATGCATAAAGGAGCAACGGAACAACCAGAGATCTCTCTGTCCCAAAGTCGAAGTTCTTACCAGGTACCAGCCTTGTTTTGCCCTCCTTTTCTGGAGCCTCAAGGGTTTTTTTCTGAGGGGCTGGGCTGAAGAAGACACCCATGGGAGCCCATTCCAGATACAATGGCACAGAATGAAACTGTAAAGAGAACACAGGAGAGAAAGGAAGGTGGAGGGCAAGAAAAAGCTCTGCTCTCAGCTTTATTTTGCTTTCACTCCGTAATGGAAAACAACAGTGGAAAAGCTGAGCAACTTTTTTCAGATGGCTAAACTCTTTCACCGAAGGACAGTCTGCATCCAGCCTCACACTGGACCACAATCTACCATGGACCGCTCCTGTATTGCAAAAGGTAAAAGAAACCCTCTCCAGGCCACCGAGATTTTTCTAGAAACATCACAGCTCCCTCCTCCAGCCATCTCCTGCAGGCTGAGAGCCCTACTCAGCCACTGCTGCACTAGGATGCACCAGACATCTCCCTAAACCCAAGGGATCAAGGGCAGCAGCAGTGGCTCTGGGATAACTCACTTTCCTCAAAAGTCCTCTGCCCCTCATATTTGTAGCAAGCACTCCTTTCTGCAGCTTCACAACTAGCCAAGATCCACACTCTCCAGGCAGCAGCCCACCCCTTGCCACACTCACCTTGGAGTAGGCCAGCCTGGTGAACGCTTGCTTTGCCTCAGTTGGCTCCAGGAACTCCACAATGGCCGTGATGCCTCCTTCTGGCAGCAGCACCCGGCCCAGGCTCCCGTGTTTGCCAAAGACATCCTCCAGCTCCGCTACACTTGTGCTGGCTGGGAGGTTCTTTACCAGGATCACTGTTTTACTCCGTTCACCAGCCGCCTGCCATGTTCAGCGGGGAAAGAAAGGGGAGATGGGATTTAAAAAAGCAAAACCTAGTATCTTACCAACTAAAGATGATCTAACACACTGTGCCCTCTCACTCCACTTCATCCCTTTCCAGGATCCAAGAGGGCCAACAGCCACTTGGAAAACACTTTGTATAAGATTCACCCCCCCAGTACAAGCTCCCTGTTCCACAAATGCTCATGTATGGAGGTTTCAGCTCCACATCCACCCTGGTACAGACACAGGACTCCTCCTCTGCCCACAGCAAGCTGACTGTCATACTGGAAGACATCATACTATGTATTTCAACCATCCCGAGGGTAGCTGCATTTTCAAATAGACAGAATACTTCCTAACCCATGTGAGGGTTCGATCCCGCAAAACACTGAGGACTTAACTACTAATTTCAAAGAAAGCTGAGGACACTAAGATTAGATCATCACATAGAAGAGGTAGGTCCACGTAGCTGCCGCCAGTTGGGCATCTCACCTGACTGAAGGAATCCAGGCTGACTCCGTTTTCAATGAGGAACTGGCGAATTTCCTGGACCAGCTCAGTTTCTCCCAGAGCAACCCTCACTGCCACACTGTCTTTACTCTCCTGCAAGAACATCAGTCACCTGTTATTCCTGCTGCTCTCAGAAGCAGATGCAAAGGGAATTTGGCAGAAACCTTGAAGGTGAAATGCTCCAGCTCCCTCTGAGGCTGCTGGGAGTTTTGCCATTGGAGTCAGAGTGCTTCCCAAAGCAAAATGAAATTTCCAGGAAGGATCTGAACTTTAGGATATAAATTTCCATCAGCTTCTAGTTATGTAGAAATGCAAAATTCAGCCATAGAAAAGCAGAGTGGGAAGGAAGGCTGGGAGTGTCACTGTCCTCCAGTGACAAAGGGATTGTTCGGCTCAGATCCCACAGGGAAGCTACAGCACCACAGAAGCTTTTGCTGCACAAAAAGATCAGGAAGGCCCTGGGCACAAGGAAGCAGATAGGAAAGTGATTTCCCACCCTAGCTGATCAATAACCCAACTCACATGATCCAGCACTTGGCTTTTGGAAGCATTGTACTTCTGAGCAATGGCATCAGCCACGGCATTTGTCCCCACAAACAATGTGTTCCAGTTGTGAGAGCTGGGAAGAGAAAGAAGAGCCAGGTTCAGAGTCACGCGGTCCCTTCTTCCACTGGTGTCTCTCTATTCAACAGTCCCGGGTAAAAAACAGCTTTGAATGACACCATTAGCAGCCAGAGTGCAGAGTTAGAGCGAAAGAAGAGTAGAATGTTCTTAGAGAAGGGACAGGATGAGGGAGATGTGACTGGAGAGTAAACAGAAAGGCAGCTTAGCTCTTCTTCCCTAGAGAACCTAGGTCACAGCTCTGCAGTTACAGCTGGAAGCTCAGATGTTGGCTCAGAGGAACACACGCTTTTTCAATTGGTTTCCTAAAAGCACAAAGCCCAAGCAAGCAAGGCTGTGCTCCTTTCCCTTCAAGTTTGAAAATATCAGCCACTACTTTCAAATTAATCTGTCACATAGAAAGAAAAAGTTCCTACAAGTTTTAGAAATACAGGTGGCCAAGTAGAAAGACCCAACTGATCTGAAACCACTACCCTGAAGAATTACAGCATCAGACCAACTTACTAGACACCAGAGAAATAAAAATCATACTCAAAGCTGTTCAAACCCATGTTTTTCTCAAGTTATGCTGTTCACTGAACTATTAGAGCTACTAACACAGAGGAATCAAGTAGGTAAGAGAGATAAAGGCAAGAGAGCTAGACAGCAGATGCTTTCTTGACTCTGGTAATTTATACAGCCCTCACAAAGACCCCACATGCATTCCTGCCACCTGGAAATTTGGCAGGTTGTGTTTGTCTTGCTCCACTACAAGACATCTCTGTACCTGGTACTCTTGGCTTTATCCTTGGCCTCTTTCTGCTTTTTGTAGGAGGAAGTCTCTTCTGCATCTACATCTTCAATTTTTTCCTTTTTGATTGTGGATGGTAAAAGATGCATCATTCTACCCTAGAAGAAAAGAAGAAGAGGTCCAGCAGCTCCAAAATAACCTACAGACGTTCATGAACTAAGCAGAGTGGAGGAGATTTTCTGGCACCTTTACTTATCAAGCAGGACTTCCTAAGTGGAAGGAGGGAACCTTCCTTCCCAAAAGAGACGTTACTGCAAGTCAGAGTAGCTACACAATGTGAGATACTGAGACTCCACTTCTAGTTCAGATTTTGGTACCTGCAAGGCTGTTCAAATCAGGCTACTCTACCAAAAGTACCAGTGTTCCCATACAGCAAGGTAAAAGAAACTAAACCTTTCCAGCCAAGGACAGAAGCAAACACTTGGTCACATTATTAACAAACAGGCTCACCAGCTGCAATCCAATACCACAGGAAAACCATCAGTCACTGTACCTGGAACACTTGCCCATCCATTTCTGTGTAGGCCTTCACCGCATGCTCAGGAATCATATAGGTGATGAATGCAAACCCTTTGGGTTTCTTGGTCAGTCTGTCTATAGGGAAATGGATCTCCGAGAGGGGTCCTGCAAAAGGCAAGGCTTTACCATGACAGATGTCCTGCACAGCCATCATACACTCTGAACTGGCACCTCCTGGCCAAAACCGGGGAGGAGGGGAGCCAGGGAGGGCAGAGCAGCCCTGGATATTGCAGAGGGTGTGTGGTGAGCCACCAGCCTGAGTGAGGAGCAGCTGACTGCAGACTGACAAGGCAGGTCCAGCAAAAGCACCCCAAGTCCAGCTGTGCACCACGTGACTTTGACACACAACACAAATCAGGCAAGTTCTGAGCAGCTGCATTTACTTTCAGTCAGAAATAAAGATTTCCACAACCTAACACTGTGTTCCCCCGCAGGATACTCTAACGCCAAGACAACTTTAAATTTGTTTAACTTTGAGCTAGAAAAGGGAAGCTTCAAACTCCCACTCGACATGCCAAACACGAGCATGAATTTGGGGTGTACCTCAGAGATTCACCTCTTACCTATTGTATCCAGCAATCTCCTGCATGCATTTCATGCAGCAGGTGCTTTTGGTTATCTTTTCCTCCTCCCCATGCCACTAGGACTCAGAGCCTTCACTGACTGGCAAGAGTTTTTACCATTGCATCCGAGATGTGACAAGAGGGGCGAGGGCAGATGCACGCAGCAGTATGTGCTTCGAGCAAAGAAGCACGGAGCCAGCATCATTACAAAGCTGAGCAGCCACAGCAGGCAACAAAGGCAATGGGAGTCAGTCCACATTCAAGATGTGTTGGACACACAGCTTTGTCCATTCACACCCAGCAAGAAAACCTCCATGTGCATGAAGGAACGACGTAGCCCTACAAATCCCAAGCAGATAAGCAAATACTTACCGTACTTGGAGAAGATCTTCTCCAAGTCCTCCTCAGTGCTAGTAAAAGGAAGATTCCTGACAAAGAGTCTCCCCGATTCAGACAAGTCCTCCTCTTCTTCATCATCCCTCTTCCTTCTTTGCCATGTGTGCTTATCAGGTTTTGCCGTAACAGTTTCTTTTGTGGTATTCCTGCATCGGAATACCTCAACGCATCGCCCACCTAATCCACACACACAGAGGCACATTAGATGCTTCCCAAGGCCATGGGCAATCAATATCAATGCACAAAGAGCCTGGGCTTACAGCAGCAACAGAGCTCCAGCCTTTCTGCCTGTGCCAACCTAGTCCACAGGCTTCCAAGTAGATATTCCCATTCTACACAGGATTATTGCAAATATAATGTTAGTAGGTACACTAAGGGTTAGGCCAAGAACAGGTTTCAAACACAGGCTTACAGGATCGTTTGTACAAATCCCCTGTACTATCCCAACCAGATTTGAACAGTATCATTTTTATACCAAGAGTAAGATACACTTCAAGCACATGACAAAAACTGAGAGCCAAAAAGCAACACGCACAGCTCAGTCACTCGCCAATTCTATGCCGTTCCTGACACGGCACCTGGTTTATCCCACATCAGCTGAGCACAGGAAATCACCCCCACCATCTGCCTGAGAAAAACTGAAACAGGAGATACTTCTGCAGTGAACACTTCAGCAGCTGAGCACCCTGCCATCAACATCAGCCAGAACAAGAAGGAACAAATAGCCCTTACCTATGTATTCTTTCTTTCGCTTCAAGGCTCTCTGCACTTCTGCTTCACTCTTCAAGTCAACAAAGATATAACCTTGGAGGAAGGAAAGGTTCAACTGAGCATCATGTGGGGACTAATTGGCTAATTAAGGGTAAATTGGGCTTTCTTTAATATAGATTCCTATAGATAAAGCATTCAGCTCCCATTGAAGTTTCAATCCAGCCTGAAAATGGCCATGTCAGACTGGAAGGCTGCCTTTTAAAAGCTTATTCTCTACATGTGAACCAAAGAAGCCTGACTTAACAGCTGAAGTAGGCTTTCACAGGTGTCTCCAAGAGCAAATAAAAGCGCATCCGCTGTTAGGCTACGAAAGGAAAACAGCACATAGCCAAGTTCCCTGCCAGCTCTGATGACCAGCAACACACTCCTCCTGATGGGCACCTCCAGTAGCCACAGCCTGTCAGGAGAGCCACCTTGGCTAAGGACGGCTCTGCAGCCAATACGCACTGGTCAGCAAAGTCCCTAGGTGCTGTTGCAGCTATCCCAGAGGAAGAGACTTTTCGTTAGTGTGGTTTGGGATATTTAGGAAAGTTCCAGAGACACATCAAAGAAAAGGCTCCTGCTGCTACTCCTAAGGGAGCACAGCCAACATAACTCTGCCCGCGGCATCGTATGGACAGCAACTAGGGCAGGTGAGCTGCAAAGTCATAGAAAGGTCTGTAAGAACCAGGACATGAGCCACCAATTTGGAATTGCAGATGAAGAGAGCAGAGGTGTGACCGAGAGGTCCTCTAACTCCCACTTCCACATACAGACATTACCTGTATTTTTCCCCTGGGCATTTTTTCCTATCCGGATTGCCACTGGCTTCAAAGGCAAGAAGAATTCACGAACTTTTTGCTGCAGGAAGAATTAGAATTAAGTAAGTTCTCAGATACAGGAAGAAGCAGGTTTCAGACTTAGGTTGTTTCTGTACTTGATAAAAAGAATACACCATGTGCAACACACAACGTATCTGCACAAAGCCAGTTCAAAAGTTCCTCCAAGCACCCGCACAACCCTCAAAACAGCTCCATAAGTGAAGATAGAAGCCTTTGCAAAGATCACACCACATTACACCTGAGAACACCCTTGAGCCTCCCTTCCCAGCTTGGTAACAAAGCTTGCCTCAGTGATGTTCAAGGGGGCACCACGAAGTTTCACTGTGTATGGTGTACTGGCTTCTGCTGTGCTGCCTTGATTCTGCACAGAGATGGGAGAGGGAAAAAAAAAAAAAAAAAGGCAAGCTGAGTGAAAAATAACAAAAAAACCCATAGCAGAACAAGCCAGTCTTCTCCAACAAACAGGAGGCTGAAGAGCGGAAGAGAATATCAAGAGATTCTTGCAGCTGCCTCAGGCTAGGCAGGAAGTGCCAGGTTTGGCTCGGATACTCAAACCCAGTCACTAAAAACTGATTTCTGCAGAACAGCGTTTCCTGCACACAGAGACTGACACAGGAAAAACAGAAAAGCCTCCGAGAAGTGCATTAGCAGCACCTGTTTGGAAGTCCCATCTCTGGGAATTCAAGAAATACTCACAGGAGATCCAGCAAACTAGTTTAATGGCTCCAGCCCAGTGAGCCAAGAAAGCTGGTACCTACAGAGTCCCACAGCTTTCCAGCTTTCAGCTCCTGCTTTAGATAAGACAAAAGTCGAATTCAGCTATACCTCTAGAGTGGGCCCTTTTTTCTTCTTCTCCACTGTTCTCTCTTGCTGTGTTTGTTGGGCTTTTGGCTTCCCCCTTTTATCTGTGCAGGTGCTGATGGTTTCTGCAGTGCCCAGATCTTCCTCATTCTCACTTTCCTCTTCTGTCTCCTCACTATCTGTTTCTTCCTCTGTACTGGATGGTGAGGACGAATCCTTGACTACTTTAGATTTCAAGTAATCCATATCCGAGAGGTCTTTGCTGGTAGCTGCCTTCTTACCTCCTTTCTTTGCTGTTGGAGAGACCAGAGAAGTTTTGCACACAGATGCTGCTGCACTCTCCTCAGCCAGGTAAAAGCTGAGAACTGACACAACCATGAGAACCACACCTCCTTCTCCTTTACCCTTTCCATGGAAAGGAAAAGTTTGAGAATAGCAGAGCAGTTTCATCTCAGCACTTCCAGACTGACAGTCTGGATCACTGTTTTTCAAAGCAACAGTTCACATATAGAACAATTCAGAAAGGAGCTTGAGGAATTCCATGGCAAAGTATTTTGACTCCATTTTAATGAAATACTTTAAGTAGACCCCGGAGAAGATTTTCGATTGTTTAGTTTAGTTTTGCAGGGAAAAGAACAGAGGAAGCAGTTTCTCCTCAACACCCCTCTACCAAAGATCAACTGATCACACCTACATTTTAACCCAAGGAAAGATGAGAAGCAGCAGAGAAAATGCCATTCACAGCCATAGGACAGCATAAGGAAATACCACATAGAGAGGAGAAAAGCTTCAAAACCACATTAGTTACTGGTGCAGGGAGACTGGATTCTAACACAACATACACCAAACTGCAGCCCAGATTTCTCAGTCTTCTAAGTTAACCCACTGCTCCACTAGGATACCGTTTTCCTTTCAGGATCCAGGACACTGAACTCTGCCCCTTCTCATCAAATCTGACAGGGTGCAAGGACACACCGTTTACAGAAATGTGCATCAAAGGCAGACCAGACAAGTTCACAGACAACAGCTATAGGTTACTAAAAACGGTTTCTCTTTAGAAACCACATCCAGCTCTGGAAACCCTGGAGATGAAAGAAGCTGCAGGCTAGGACAGCATTTAAGGGAAAAATGCAGATGTTTGCCCTGTTACTCTTGCCTAGACATTGACTTAAGGACCCAGGGGAAAGCACAAATGCCATCCCCTTAATATCAGAAACTGCATTTCCCACATTACCACAAATTTGGGAAAACAACCATAAATCCACAGCACACAGAATGAATCCCATGCTTGAGAAACCACCTTCCTGATTACACTGTCTCCATTTGTAGGCAAGACTCAGAGCTGGGTCCTATCAGCACACCTGCTCTCATTCACCATGACAAAGACAAGCAAAGGGCGATAGTTCATTTCAGTACCTTCAGTTTCCTCCTCATCTTCAGAGGGTTCATTCCCATCCTCACTCAGCTCCTCAGACTCATCTGAATCAAAGTTGAGATAATCAGCTGCTGGCTTTGCTTTTCCCTTCTTGGGCTCCTCTGCCAAAGTGTCATTAGCCCAAGTGGCCACTTGAGACCGTTTCTGGTGAACTACCAAAAACTCCTGGAATGTTTCATCTTGTTCCAACTGTTGGGAAAGAAATAAGCACACAAGCTGTGAAGAACTAGCAGCAAGTCTGAATTTAAAGATATCATCTAATTCCCAGCAACATAAAAAAAATCCCTTAAGGGGAGTTCGCTTCACAGTAATAAGGTGAGCACTTAATGTGACTAAAGTCTTCTCGAGATCTCTCAGTCTTACTGTTTCTGTTTTGTAACTGATGTTTAGAAAGCACTTTAAAGAAGGAAACAAACATTAACAAGAAAAAAAATTATACAAGTTAAACATGACAAACTCACATAGGGTTAAAAAGCAGAGTTGTTCAAACAGGATTGTCCTGGACACAGTGCATGGTCACACAGGAGTAGCTGACAACTAAAAAATTGGTCTTCAGTGTTGGGATTGTTCAAATAATGGTTTTTTATAGTAGAATCTGACTGTCACTGAGTTGGTTAAATCATATACCTTGCCTGAATGAAAGCATGGGAAACAGTACAGAAAATACCTATTCAGCTCTTGCTTTTAATACAAACTAGCAACAATATAGGGATTGCAATTCAACCTCAACTCACCTCCTTTAAGTTTTCCACAGGATCTTTCTTCTTTTTATCCTAGGGAAGAAAAAATCATATTTTTTTTTTAGAAAGGCTCATTAGAAGCATAGCCAAGATAATTTCAGGTAACCTAACGGCACAGGGAACACAGATCCTAAGGCAGAAAATACCAGAACTAGGACTCCCAACAGCCACTGTCCCAGCTACTCTGTCCTTTTCTCCACACACCAGGCTACCCTTCTCGCCGCCAAGTCACTGACATACACCAGAGCCTCCAGGAACAAGCAAGACTCACTTTTTTTGTGCCTGCAGGAGCTGCACTTGCCATGGGTTTCTTGGTCTGTTTTTCTGGGGTAGGGACCTTCTGAGAGTGTTTACTCCATGCTTTGGGTTTTGAAGGGTCACCAAAAGACTTGCATAACTCAACCTGAAAATAATCAGATCTTTAATTAAACATATGCTTCTGTTAACTGCTGGATAAGCCTCCATCAGGAACCTTTCTTATAACCTTGACAGGATGGAGGGGGCATGTGCAGGATAAGAACAGGCACCTTCATACAGACATTCATTTTAAAAGCAGAGAGCCACATATTCACTCAACATGGGGAACAGTTTGTTGTGCTCATTTAAGCACAGTTCTCCTGTTTTATCATGAATTGTTCTCTGTCAGAACAAGATGGATGACTTGAAATGAAAAAAATGAGCTTAAGTTCAAAATGTTAGATTATGACAGCTCAAAATCTTAACACCGCTGTTCCAGCCAGCACTGAATTCACTGCTAGTGCACAAACACAGCCCATGGGAATCAAGTACCTGCTTGAGACACCAGCAATGAGGCCTGCTACCAGGCTTTGCTATTTTGCTGCAGGGGACTTAATCTTTAGACTTTCTTGGCCCCCAGCTATTGACCCCTAAGACCACCAAAATCTCCAATGACAAACTTTCTTAAGAATCAAAAGGAGGTATTTTTAAAGATCAACTCACTGTGATTCTGGAAGTGTCTATAAAACTTCTGTTGAAATGGTTCAGGGCTGTCTGAGCTTCATCTTCAGACTTGTAGCCAATGAAACCAAATTTCCGGAACTTGCCATCCTTGGTGAACTTCAAGCAACAATCTGTCAGCGTACCAAAGGCAGCAAACAATTTCCGAAAGCGATCTTCCTTCATCTGGGAAGCGCAGAAGGACAGCAGGAAGGCAAATCAGAAATGTAATACAGTTAGAGCCACGCTTTGTGGACAAGTCCAAAACAAAACATTTTCTATCAACAGGCTTCCAAAGTGCTGTAGGAACCACACAGTCTCACAGCAACACGAACAAAAACCCAACACATGAGCCACCGAACCCTTTCATCTCCCCAAGAACCCCCACATGTGCAGATCTCCACCTGTAGTACCCCTGCAGCTCAAGGGGGCACCCAGCTCTCGGGGAGCCCAGGGCCTGCCACAGTGAAGCCCCCAGTTCAACCCCAGGCCCGGTGGGACCTCACGGGGGACCCAGGTGGCAGCAAAGCAGCACAGCGAGCACCTGCACCCACCTCCCTGACAGCGAGCGAAGGGCCGGGGCCCCGACAAGCGCCGCTCCCCCGGCCTGAGGGGCTGCCAGCTCCCTTCCCTGCGGCTCTCCCCCAGCCCATGCCCCACACTGCCCGCTCCCCGCCAGGGCGGCCCCCTGAGCTCTCCTGGGGCACCCCCTGCCCAAAGGCCCCCACCATCCTACCCCCAAGGGAGCCTCCCCGCTCTCCCACAAGGACCCCCGCCCCAGCACACCTCCAGGACCCCTCAGAGTCCCTCTCCCCAGCACATCTTCGGACCCCGACCGGAGGACCCTCTCTCCCTAGAATCTCCCCGCTCCCCCGCGTCCCCACCACACGGCGGACCCCCTCCCCTCCTGGGCCTCCCCCCGCTCAGGAGCCCGCGTCCCCCCTCAGACCCAGCTCCAGAGCCGGCAGTCCCCCTCCACCCCGCAGACACCGCACCCATGCGACGGGCTCACCCCGTTGGGAAGGTTCTTCACGATAAGCCGCGACATGGCAGCGACAGCAGACAGGCGCCACACGGCACAAGGCGAGGCCCCGCCGCGCTCAGCGCCGCACACGCCGTCCCGCGGGCGCCGCCATCTTCCCGCCGAGTCACGTGGGCGAAGGACTGCGCTGCGCAGGCGCCAGAGGCGGGGCCTGGCAAAGGCCTTAGCAACCGGCCCCTAGCAACGGCGCGCGGGACACCGGGGAGCATCAACGGAGCATCGAGGGGGCAGGCACCGGCAGCGTATGGGGGGGCGGGGGGAAACGCGGAGGGGACTGGGGACCCGGCCGCATGCGGGGAGAGCCGGCAGCGCCGTCCCGGGGGTCACCGCGACCCCCCGCCAGCCCCTGTCAGCCCCGCCCCGGTGATGCTGCGTGCCCCCCCGCCTCCGCATCAGCGGGGACCCCTGCTGCCCACCCCCGGCTGTCTCCGAGGCGTGCGGCTGCAGCCCCGCGGGCCGGCCGCGCTGCTCCGTGGGGCCGGAGGAGGGAGCTCCGCGCCCGCCGCTGCACGGCAGCGCCCACCCGAGCAGGACCCCCGCGGGGGCTATGGAGGGGTTGGGGGTGATACGGGGGGACGCCGCAGCGTGCCTCGCCGCCCTGCTGTCCCACCCAAAGCCCCCGCGGCAGGAGCAGGGAGGGAAGGGTGACAGGGCTGAGCAAAAGCGGCCTCTCCCCGAGGAACAGCTGAACACCACAAACAGTGGATGCTGGGTTGCAGAAGCTCCAGCGGACAAAAGAGGCCAAAGATGATGGAAGATAAATTCCTTGAGGGTTATTAAACACCGGAGGTTCTCTCCTACCTGGACATCTGTTGCTGGAGGGCAAGCGTACTGTGGAAAAGTGGGACTCCTACCCTTCAAGCATCCCCTCTTCCTCACAGCCCTTCAGTCCAGCTCTGCCCATTTCACATGAGGGGCAGTGACCTGGACCTGAAATCTGACTTTACACCTTTCTCCCCAGAGGAAGATGCTCAGGACAGCTCTCAGCTTCAGCACAGCTCTCACTAGTTTTTCACCCTCATTTGGCTCCACACCAGGGATGCAGGCTGCCCCCACCCAGAGCAAGCCACCCTGGCACTGAGGTCTTACACCCCACAAACAGCTTGGGCAGGGACACCATCTCCTAATGCCCTTCTGAGGCTGGCTCTGCCCGTCCCAAAGGCTCAAAGAGCAGGGAACACATGGCCACAAGCTCTTTGATGGAGGCAGCCCTAAACCCAGCCACACCACTGCTACATCCCAGTGTCCTGGCGGGAATGGGATGCGGGCTTGTTAACTGGAGAGCCTAGCCGGAGCCCATGCTCTCCCCCCAGGTAAGCAGCAAGGGAAACACATTTTGCAGGGAAGGAGAGCTGAGGCAACGGCCAGGCTCAGTGCATGGGAAACAGGAGAGAGCAGGATGCTGCTGGGTCTGTCACCTGGTGCCTTGCTCAAAGGGAAAATGTCCAGCACAAACCCCTCTCACCCCACAGCCCCGACTGAAGGTACCCAGAAGGAGATGCTCCTGCTTCTGCTCACCTGGCCCTTCAGAGGGGTCTCTGTGTGGTGTCACGGTACCAAGGACCAAGCTCCCTCCCCCTCTTGCCCTCTTCTCCTGCCTCGTCCTTGGCCAGGCTGTCAGGCCCATCACTTGGGATGAAGGCTAGCACTGACAGGGCTGCACTCACACCATCACTAACACATCCAGACCTTGCCCTTGTCACTCCTATCCTCTCCAAGACACTTACTCTCTCTCCCCTCATCTTCTCCTCACATGCTGCTTGTAGCCAGCAGCAGTGCCCAGCTCCTGCCCACACAGCACTGTCCATGCCTGTTCCTGCCTCCTAACAAGGCACCACTGGGACAGAGACACACCTTGGCCTTGGCCAGCCATCCTGCTCTTGACAGGTCCTCATCTCCAGCCACAGCTTCACCTGGGGCTGCAGTTTCTCTCCTATTAGCCTCTCCTGCATTCAGGGTTGATTTTCCCCAGGTGAGAGCTTGGCCCCAGTGCTCAGCACTGTTGAAGGTGCCTGGGACTAGAAAGAGCCAGTTCACTGAGGCCTGGGAGAAAGGTATTTAAGTGAGCCAGGCTCTGGACCACTACTCAAGTTGACTCTTATCCAAGACTCACCTAAAAAGCCTCCGTTTCCACGTGGAGATGTGGGTTTTGCAGAGTCCATGGAGATGCTCAGCTTTGCTAGCCTCACTTCTTTGAAAACAGCATATTTTAGCCCTCCCTAAATGCAGAGATTCAATACAGAAGCACAAGCTTTACTAATAGTGATTTTAGATTTGATTTCCGTTGTGGTTTCTGCTCCCCAGGGTGGGTCAGGGGTTTAAGTTTACGAGTGTGAGAATTAGAATGTTCTTTTTTATGGAAAACTGGAGATTTTGGGGGCATCAGAGAGGTAAAAGAGTTTCTCCTTCAGCAGGTGGTTCTGCTGTGCTGTGGAAGGCCCTTCCCCAAAGTGGAGTTGTTTCTGATCAGATACCCCAGCCCTGGGCAGACAAGAGGGAAACTGAGGTCCTGTCTGGAGAAAGCTCAAAGGAGGTATTGGAAAGCAGATCCTAGAGCTTGAATATCTGTCCTGAAGATCATCCTTAACCCTCCTGCTGCTGGCACATGGCATGGGCAGGGGATAGACCAGCCACTGTACAGTCAGCTTGGATGGTTCACTGGGTGCAGGTCGAACACCCCGTGCTCCAAAGCAGAGACTGGGGAAGAGACTGAATAAATTGTTGGTTTGTCTGTGGGGGGAGAGGGTTTCCCTATGGAAACTATTGTCTCTGATGATGTTAGTGTGAGATATTCCTGCTCCTGTGCCACTGAATGTACCTGCAGCAGTGCCAGACCTGCTCCTGGCTTGGTATCCCCAGCAGTGGTGGGACAGATGCAGGCAGCCGCGCTGGGTGGGGAAGCAAAGGCAAAAACAACTGTGCTCAGGTTTTGTTTCTTAAACTGGCTTATAACAACAAGAGGCAGAGGGTAACTGGGAGGTGACATGCCTGGCAAAGGTGACACGACATCAACCCACAGCCAGGGTGCCATCCAGAGAGAGCAGCAGGTTTGCCCTCCTGTCCCCTCCAGTTAGCTCCATGCTGGGGTGTCCACCAGGCTGGTGGCAGGGTCCGGGTGATGACTTTCCCTTCACCCTCCCTGCTCCAAATCCCCATCCCCCTCGGCAGAGAGGGGCACCCAATGCTCTGTCAGCCCCACTGCCGAGAGGAGGGGGAAGACGTGGTCCCTCCGTGAGCTCCATCCAGTCAACCTGTCACAACATGTTAGGTGGCCAGCTTGTCAGCCAGCCGGACAGGGGGTTGCACAGCGCCAAAGAGCAGGGGTCACCTTGCTGTAAAATGGTATTACGGGCTGCCTGCAGCCAAGCAGCTGAACTTTGGAAAGCAGGGTTAGGGCAAGGGACTGCGGTGTCGGGGGCATCTCTCAGTGGGGAGAGGCAGATGTGGGCGGAGGGGCAAAGGGTCCCCGACATTGTGCTCTGGGAGGTGAATGCACTGGGGGTAAAGTGCTGTTGAGGAGAGAAAGAAAGAAGCTGCTGCAGATCCTGTCTATCCCTAGGTATGGCGAGAGAGAGGTCAGATGCAAAGCCTACTGCGGCCTTTGGAGAGATGCTTCTCTTGGTCTACAGCTCCCACAGTGTCCAAAGGAGCATCAGAGGTTTCTCCCCAATTTCCCCAGGTGCCAGAGCACAGCCTGTCACTCCTGCCACCCCGGGCAGGCAGAGCTGTGACCCCAAGACAGGACGGCTGCTGTGATGAGGCAACCTGCCCTGGACCACCCGGGGCTGGAGGCAGGCGCTGCCAGCCCTGTCCCAGAAGGGCGAGTGCAGCCCCAGGAGCCCCTCATGCCTGTCTGAGTGGGAGCACCCCGGCCCCCGCTGGATGCTGGTGAGGTGAGCAGGGAAAGTAAGAGCCATTTGAGCTGGGATCACCCTTGCTGGGACAGGATCCCTCACACCAGGCAGCCGTTCTGGCACTTGCAGGATGCTGCTGAGCACGTCTGGGGAGGTTCTGAGCATACCCAGACCTGTCCGTGGCAGTAAGCACTAGAGATGCTCAGTTCCCTTAACACTCAGACCTTGACTCCCTCCCTTTTCTTTTAGATATGGATAATGAGCAAAATTCAGCCTTGGGGGACTACTGCAGAGGGCTGTAACCCGGCTGAGGACCTTCTTTAGTTGATTAAATTAACCTGCAGATACCAGCAAGGACAAGGATGAATGTGACCTGGCCACACTCACCACCTGATCTTGGTGTGCTGGCACCCACAAAAGCAGTCTGCTTATGTGGGTAATGTTATATCAACAGCATCATTGGAAATGCTGTCAGAACCTCCCCAGTTTTTGTGCTGGAGATGTTAGCTTTTGGGAGCAGAGATGGCTGGACCCTCCTCGTTTGAGCAAATTGTCCTGCCCAGACCTAGAGAAAAGAAATAAAAGGCTGCCTTTAATGATATAGCTGGTGCTTGCCAATGTGGTGTCCGATACATCTGCCCCGCCGTGTGTTGCACGACAAGATGGAGCCAAAGGAGGAACAGGAGGACAAACTGCCCTTCTGATGGACCTCATCCCTGGGCAGCTGGGACTCTGCCCAGGCTGGTCTGCCCGACCCTGTGCTAGAGGGAGAGGATGCTTTCGTCCTTGCCTGGCAGATGCGATTGCTGCAGTGTCACCGTGGACAGAAAATCTGGCTTTCGACCAGATAACCCCTCACCTGAACCTGCTGCCTCAGCTAAGGAAACAGTCTGCAAGCACGGCCCGTGGCCCTGCTCTCTGCCCTCTTTGTGTCTGTGGTTTTGAGGTGGAGATTGTGTCTTTTCAAAGCCTTAAAGCTAAACTGTAATACTGAGTAACAAGCAGATGGGGGTGCGGACAAGGAAGGGCAGAAGAGATTTTCCCCATCCTGTCTCCAACCACAAATGAGCTGCTGATGCCAGCTAGGCTTGCCATGCAGAGGAACTCAGAAAGAACTTGGAAATCCAGATAGTCCAAGTCCTTTGCAATACAGGAGCTGGGGAGCAGAGGTAAATCATACGCATGAACAATAAATCATCTGTCAACACAATTAATAGGACAACACTCACCCTGGAGAGCAGCCACTAACCAGAGCGGGTCTCAGGCTTCTTGCTTTGAAGCAGCTGATGCTGCTGGCTGGCAGAGCTGGAGGAGATGGTCCATGAGAGCAAACCCCTCGTGGCATCACCCTGCCCATGGGCTGGTGAGGAACTTCACCACCAGCCCACGTGTCTCCAAGCAACACATCTCTCTAGCAGAGCTATCCACGCTCCTCCAGAGGGGACTGTGTGGACCTTAGTATTGAGCACACACAGGGTGCTGAGATCCGAGTGGGCTTAAAAGAAAGGTTTGTCCAGTCTCCCTCCTGACCCTACCTAAAGCCATAGGAGATGTTGGCTGTGCTCTGCTGCAGCTGCATCCAGCCCAGGCAAATGCTGTCACCCACCAATGACGCAGTTTCCTCCAGATGATGGATAAGGTCTAACTCCTTCCCCAAGCCAGCCCTTCAGCATCCCTCTTTTAGACTCACAACAGACTCACCATCAGCCTTCCTGACTGGGATGCCTGGGACCCTCCATGAAAAGACCAGGCAGAGGGATTTTGCCTGCCGCTGTACCTTGCCTGGTCTCTCCTCCATCCATCACCCCTTCTACCTCCTTCACTTTCCTTTGTATTTCTGTATTTTTGGGTGTGTTTGTGTGTGTAAATGGACTCAGGGGAGGGTCCAGGCAACAGCTGCCTTTGATCAGTGCAACATGTGGGAGATGGAGCACTTCAGGAATGCCGACTCCTGATCAAAGGTGGGAACACAGTGACAGCCAGGACTTGGCAAAAAACCATCCCTGCTAATCCCTGCTGGGGAGCTGGGGGGTCGGATCAGCGACCCACACAGGCAGGCCAGCCCTCAGCCCATCGAAGGGAGTGATCCGTGCCCTGCTGCAGGGTGGGGGGCAGGAGAGTAACTCCTGTCTGCCCCACAGGGCTCTGTCCTGAGCAGGACAACACCCTCTCTGCAACATGGCAAGCAATGGGATTTCCACCTCTTCTTTTCCTTTCCGTGGTTTCATCCCTGCTCCTACATGCTGAACAACCCTGCCTGCCCCTACCAGCATCTTCACCAGCCTGGCACACGCCAAACCCTGCAGCTGCCCCTTGGAGAGGGTGCTGAAGGAATGTGGGTCAGTGACACCCTAACACTTTATCTTTTCTGTAAAGATAAGGTGAGGGTTGAAAGGTTGCTTGCTATAAAAACAGCTGGGAGGAAAAGGGAAGACAAATTAGCCCCCCCCGATAGACATGCGGGGCTCAGGGACAGCAAGGACACAGCTCACAGCCACCCCTCCATCCCAGGTGCTCAGTGGCAGCATGCAGGACAGCCCCATTTTGGGCTGAGCCACGGCACTGAGCCTGTCCAATGTTACCTTACCCCACAGATGCTCTTATTTCCTGGTGGGCTCTCCTGATAACCCCAGTGGGAAGCCAGGAAGACCACCCCTGCACAGAGCAGGTGGACTCGGGTGAGGCATTGGGTGAGGGTGAGCTCAGCCCGCTGGGCATTCCCCCAGTCTACCACCATGCTTAGCTCTTCATGGGAACCGGGTCAATGTTTTCACCCTGGCAAAGGCTCTTCCCAACCTCAGCGAACACCCCGACACTCTGCCAGCAGAAATAAACCCACCCCACGTGCCTGATGCTTCCTGCACCCTCTTGTCCTCACCCTCCACACACCTTCCTCCACCTCATTGCTATTTAGGTGTTGCTTGGCTTGGCTGAGGCTCCTCTGTCATGTTAAAAAGGGAAGCTTTTAAAAAGGGCCGATAAGGTTTACTCCCCCAGGGTCACCCCATCTCCCTAGGCAGGGTCACAGGTCGCTTCCTCAGAGCTGCGTTGCCTGATAATGAGTCAATCAAGGCCGGGGTTATGGAGACAGGATTTATCAGCAGACCCTGGGAAAATAAAGACGAAAATGTCTGCTTGTGCACCAGGCTGTGGGATCTGGCAGAGATGAGCCTCTCATGTGGATGGAGGGCTTTGGGCTTAAAGGCTGATGGGGCCGGCACAGAGGAAAGGGAGGGGGGCATGTGGGAGGTAAAGAGCAGCAGGAGCTGACCAGCAGCTCGGGGGTTAAGCTCCCAGCTCTCCAGGGAGGGGATGCTCTGTGCTGTGATGCTGTTGACTGTCTCCACAGCAAGTCAAAGGCTTGTGGAGGGGCTGCCATGTCAAGTGGGGATGGCTGAGATGTCCTGCTCCAGACCAGGACAGGTGGCAGCCAGGGAACTGGGAGCCCAGCCCCAGTTCTGCACTGGTGGGACAAGGCAGTGCTGTGCCCCCTGTGTCAGACCTGCTTTATTGTCCCGGCTTGTGCCAGCGTGATGTGGGGCTGGGGGGTGCTGGCTCTTCCTGGGGGACAAGTGAAACTGAAGACCCCTGGGAAAGATTTGCATGAAAAAACATGAAAACCCAGCAAGGGGAAGCAAGGCAGAAGGCATGATCAGCACTGCCACATCCCCACAGACATAGTCACATCATACAAGTCCCAGCCCAAAGGATTTACCTGCCAAAATACCCCACATACCAAAAAGTGCTTTTTTCCCCCCGCCTGGTAACAAACCAAAGACCTGCAGCCTGTCTACAGCCACGCATGCACGGTCCTGCAGCTCGGCATGGAAACTGAAGAGAAGAAGGGGAAACTGAGGCACGGAGAGGGGCAAACCTAGTGACACAGCCCCCCTCCTTGCTGTACGTGGCCTGTTTTTGCTCCAGCAGTAGGAGCAACCCAAGGACCATGCCAAGATGCTCACTTTTGTGTAGGTTACGGGGGTGGCTGGGGGCTTCCCGAGCTGCAGAAACCGCCCTCAGTGCAGGGATGCAGCTGCCCATCCCATCCCAAACAGGCAAACCAAAGCTGGCACCTGGGCACAGACAGGTGGAGAGAGGATTTAGGAGAGCGGAGAGGCAGCAGCAAGGGGCAGGGGCTACGGGAAGGGAGAGGAAAGCATGGGGCACCACTCAAGCTTCTCTGAGGCAGCATGGGGTGACAGGCCACCGGTGACACACTGGGAGAGCCGCACACAGCAAACACATCAACGGGCAGCACGGGAAGGGCAAGACATGATGAGAGATGCATGAGGCCAGGGGACAGCCCAGACCAAGGACTTGCTACCTACCCAGGGTGAACTCCCTCCTCAGCCTCTCCTCTACCACATGCATCTTGCAAACACTTTTCCCTATCAGAGAGGCTTAGCAGGGTGAATATTGAAAGCACCTGCCTCCCTTGGCCAAGAATCAAAGGCCCCAGTGCTGGGATCCTGCCGCTCACACAGCACAATTATCCCTGACCAAATGCCGCATGCAAGAATGTAGGGCACCCTCTCTCCTCACTAACCCTCCATCGGAGCACAATGCAATTAAAATAAGCAATGCCAGATGGTTTATTAGCAGCTACAGAACTGGGAGCCAACACTTGTTTTCTTGTTCCAGAACGAAGGCATCAGAAGCAGGTCTATCACAAACGTGTTTCCCCTGCCAGCACACACACCTCCCTGCAACAGGGCAGGAGAGGTTGGATTTATTCGGGAATGCAGCACTGATACTGCAGTAATGAGTTCTGCAAGTGGAAAGATGTGGTTAGATTAGGTTGCAGCATTGAGGAGGCAGATAAGGGAGAAATGGAAATTGTCACCTGGGTTAATAGCCATTTGTTCTTAGCTTTAAAGGCCAAACATGGTGCAAGGTGCTGAGCGGTGGGACTGGGGCAGCCTGCGGCACATCATCTTGTTTGACCTCCTCACCAAGCAGGGCAGAGCATCAGAGTTTGATGCAAAGACCAGGAGTGATGTCAGCTCCATTGCACCCCAGGGTCATTTCTTCCTCCCACCCCATCCAAAGCACACACTCCTTCCCTAGGGAGTCAGCCTTGCTCCAGCAGCCTGGGCGAGATAACACCAAACGGCTGGCTTCTCAACAGGCTCAAAAAAACCCAAATTGCATTCAGTGCCTTCAGGCTTTTTTCTAAGCAAATTCTGTCATTTCAGCAGTGGGTGGGCTCTGTCTTCTTTGGCCAGACCAGTGTGGCCAGGCACCATGTTGCATCTCACTTAGCATGGGTTTGGTGGCAGCAAATACAAAAGTTCAACAGCAGGTGCCCCAGTGGAGGAGGAACCTTGCTCTGTGCAACACAGCAGGGACTGAAAAAATGCCAGTCTGAAGCATTAAATAGAAGAGAAGCATGGGAACCCTATGACAAGATTTTCACAATGAATATAAAAACATTTAGGGTGTCTTGCACACTCAAAGCCATTAGCTTCTATCCCCACACCAGGTCCATCTGCAGAGATGCAAAAACTTGTATTTTTTTTGCCAGGGATTTCACTCCCATGTATACCTTTTGTACAATCCCGACCACTCACATCATTGATGTCTCAACCATTCTTTACAAACAGGGAAGTTTGCCCTAAACCTTTGATGCCGAGAATGCCAAGCCCCATCTTTTGTGTCACCTACAGGCTGATGCTGAGCTAATCCAGTTCCTTAGAGGGGTTCACCAGGCCCCCAGATTTTGAAGCAGATTTTAATTGTCTTCATTTATGTGCCTGTTGCCTTCACATCATTAGAGACAGTGTCTGCAGCATTAGGAGGCAACCTTGGACTTGACCGGGATGCTGCAGTCCCACACAGGGCCACCCCGAGTGTCTCCTGCCAAGGTGCTGCTGAGGCTGTGTGCCATCTTAGGAGAGCGTGCTGCACCTCCTCAGTACAGCAACGTGCAGGAGCGAGCAGCCATCCAACACTTTCAATCTGCAAAAGACCCTTCCTCTGCTTCATTGAGCACACCTGCAAGGATGTTTTGGTTGGAAGGAGCGGTTCCATCCTGCCCAGGAGATGTTACCCTCTGGGCAGAGCAAACCACCGCTTTGCTCCCTCCTTTCCCTGCAGCTTGGTCTTCAGCATCACCACCGCTGTGCCAGAGGGCCTGTGCGAGCTGTTGCAGTCCCAGGGCTGCCCTCCACAGCACTTCATCCTCCCCGGTGTTTACAGTCCTGTAAGCCACCGCATGAACCCCTCACCAGACACCTCTGGCAGTTTACAGACCATGCTGGGCTTCCCCGCCACTGGGAGGGGGAATTTTAGTGCCCTTTTAAGTCGGGTGAAGTATTGCAGCAGAGCAAGTGGGCGAGGGGACAGGAACAAGCTGTTCCAACGGGAAGAGCACTGTGGCTCTCCTCTGGCACACAGGCTTGGAGTCTCCCTGGGAAGTATCACTCCATCCCCAGATGCTGACAAATGGTACCAAGCTTCACACTGAGCACAGCAGCCAGGTGGGCTGCAGAGGAGATAACAGGCTCCCTGAACCTCAAACCACCATGGGCAGGACGTAGGTATCTATTAGGTGGGGGCTTGGTGCAAGCAGTTTGGTTTAAGCTGGAAAGGATGCTCCATACAGGTGTATCAGCCTGTGCATCCCAGCACACAGGGAGCAGCCTCCTGTGCTCCTCAGTGTCCTGCCTAGAGAGGGTTAGGGGTCCCCCAAAGCAAATCTGCATCCTGGCTGTCAGCAAGTATGGTGCATTCAACGTGCTCATGCTTTTTCCCTGAGCAAATCCTGAAATTTCAGCAGTGGATGCGCTCTGCCCAACCAGTGTGGTCAGGCACCACGTTGCATCTCACTTAGCATCAGTTTGGCAGGAGCACATAGGACTTCAGCACCTGGTGCCCTAGTAGAGGAGAAGCCTTTGCTAGTGCAACAGAGCATCCCTGCATGTTTTCAGGCCAGGCTAGATCTCAATTTCTTTTTAGCAGGGTGATGCTGCAACTGCAACTCTCTCTTGCAAAGACGTCTCGTGCAGTTTATTTTTCTGCTGGCAAGGCTGGATGTTAGAAGTTGCCAGGCAAGGGTCTTTCTAAGCGAGGAACTACAAAGCGGGCTGACACCTCTAATTAATTACAATAATACCAGCTCGGGGTGAACTCTAAAGTGCCTGTTTACACAATCACTGACCTCCCTTCACCCGCTCTCTGGTGCGAGTCCCCCTGCCTTGATGGATCACAGCTGAATGGAGGCAGACCCCAGTGTTTATCATCTCCCAGCTTTGGGAAGGGAAGTAAATAGCAGAATCCTGGCACACTGGCCACCACCAGCAATAAAATGTCCACCCAACACTTGTTCTGGGAAATACTCTCTGCATCTTCTTTTGTAAATCCCTTTTTTTTTGGACAGGGGCCAGTGCACAGGAGGTGTTTTTTACAGCATCACGCACCAGGACCCACAAGCAAACCCTTCACATGGGGCAGGGATGGGTGCTGGCTCCAGGGATGGGTGCCAGATTGGGAGCAAGGACAGCCCCTGTGCGATGGAGCCACAATGCCCTGCAGAGATGCCACAGGAGGACCTGCTCTTGTCCAGGAGACACCCTTTGGGGTGTTAGTTCTCTATTTTTTTTCCCCACTTTGGTACAGGATTTTCCTGTGTCTTGGTGCTTGAGGGCTGTGCCAGCTCCTGGGTCTCTTGGTTCAAGGATTGCTGGCACAGCCAGCTGCTCCCTTTGACCGGCTCAGTGCTAAGCTGGAGGGAACAGCTTCTTTAAGAAGCCCTGAGCTTGGTGTAAGGGTGGGAAACTGGTGTTTAGATGAAGTGGGGGGGAAAAAAAAAAAAAGAAGCCAGCAGGGCAGCAAGTTCCTCCTTCCATCACCTGTGACACTTGCAGCCAGAGCTCCCCCATGGCCAGCAGAGACCTGGCCCCAGCACCTCTCTCTGTCAGAATGAAATCCTGTTCTGTAAAGGGGAGCTGGAGGCTGGTCCCCAGTTAAGGGGATGTCAGATGTCCTCATGCCTCTGCCTGGGTTCACGCACAGCAGACCCCCATCCTTTCCCCTTCTCTGCTGATGTCCCCTCCAGTACGGGCAGAACCTGGTGGAACCCAGAGCATTTCCACCTTCTAGGCAATCCCATCCTGTCCCATCCTTATCTCCAAGACAGACAGCCTGTGCCTGGGCACAGGCCAGCGCATGCATGGGCAAGGGACCAGTGGAGCAGAGAAATCCCTTGGTCCCCCTCCAGCCCTGTGCCACCACTGCCATTGTCATGGGGGTCCTGGGGTCAAAGCAGCTGCAGCATCACCCTGCAAAAGCCAGAGACCCAGGCAATGAGAGGTCCCTCCAGGAGAGACATGGCCAACACTGTGACACCACTGCAGCCCTGTGTGGCTGTGCCATGCTCTGGCTTTGGCCACACAGATGAGAAAAATTTAGTTAAAGGACAGGCTGAAGGAAGCTTGACGGCAAACAGCTGGTGGGGAGGAAGGGCAGTAAGATGCTTTGTGCTTTAGTCACCCCTGTGCTCTCACACATGCCTGCGCTCACCGTGCCACAGCTTGTTTTAGCCCTGGCAGGGGAGGACGGTCTTTAATAAAGCTGAGCTTTTCTTCCTCAGGTACTTGGAGGATGAGAACTTCAATGCTGGCCCCTGGGGATGGCACTTCTCTGTTTCCCTGCTCACCCTCCGACCTCTTCATTTTGTTCCAGAGTTATTTTTGGAAGTAAAAGCTTTTTTCTTCACCCTTCCCCTGGCCCCCCATCTTTCTGCCAGCCAAAGTGGCATTTTAAGCCTCCTGCCCACCCGACCAGAAAAATGGTGGCTGAGGCAGGGTAGAGTTAAACCTTTCCATCTGCCGAGGAAGCGGGAGGCCTTTTCAACTCATTAACCCTCCGCCAACTCAGCTGCCCAAAGAGGTGCTCTCAAAAGTCGCTATGGGAAGTACCTGCCCCCCACATGAGTCCATGGGGGAAGAGGAGAATCACGACCCCCAAAACAGAGGTTCACCCCATGTCTCCTTCCCTACAGCACTACAAAATCCACTTGATTAATTGCAGCACTGAAGTACCTACAGCTCATCATACACAAAAGCCCACCTGTACTCAGAGTCCTGCTTCCACCCAGAGCTGTATGAACCAAGAGGGTCCTACCCCAAAAAGCCACGGGACTCAAACCAGGACCCCATGCCACCAAGAGTACACATGGACAGCAGGAGATTGAGAGTCAAGGAAGGGATGTCTGAGCCAAAAAGCAGGTGCCCAGTAGTACCTACATGTACCAAAAGCCCCAAGATCATTTCATTCCTTGCTTGCTGCCAGGCAGTGCTGGGTGCCTGGGGGCTCACACGCCAGGGACACGCTGGGCATTGCTGGCTGCAAAGGTTGAGATTGCTCCCACGGCATCTTGGAGGATACAGGTCCCTGCCACTTGTGGGGACGAGGACAGTGGCAGGAGGGTGCCGAGAGCCAGAGAACAAACCATGCTCAAGGAAAATAAGAAAATCCATGGGTTGCTCAGCAGTAGCACAGTCCCAGCCATCACCCCTGCTTGGGGATTAACCTTTTCCTCTACAGAATAAGCAGCAAGAGCAAATCCCTAAAATGTCAGACACTTCTAAGCTCTCCCCACCTCTTAAGAAAGTAGGGTGCTCGACCCTCCTCCACATGCCAAAGCCCAAGGACAGGCACTGGCTGCAGTTTGGGATGCCATGAACTTTCAGTACTCTGTCTCAATGTTCTATCAGGACTGAAACATTCCCAGAAGAAACAAGGTCCATAAAAACAGCCACAAGGAGCCAGTCCAGACACCCAGCCAGCTCAGCATCCTCCTCCTCACGCCAGCCAGCACTGAGCACTCAGACAAGGAAGGACCACGCACATGGAGCTACTCCTGCCTCTGCTGCTGGTGGACAGTGCTCTAGGGACATCCCAAGTTATCTCCAAAGCACGGTGCTTAACATCCCCTGATGGGCAACCCTCTCCTTTCTGAAGGCTTCCAGCCCCTTGTGAACCCACTGGTATCTCTGGCTCCCATGGCACCTCACAGCAGCGAGCTCACGCTTGGTTACAGACCCTCTGCTGGGTTTTAGCCCCGGGGTAGGACCAGGGCTAGCTGCAGGACATCAGGATGGACTAAACCCAGCGCCCCTTCCCAAGGCACCAACCCGCTTAGCCACGTCTGTGCGTTTTAGGACGGCTGAAATTGTCACCCGCTGGCACAGATGTTGGTTGGCAAAAAGGGAGAAAAGGGAGGGATTTTAGCCTCGCACCGGCTCTGCTTCACCCGCCTGTCCCGGCCGAGCCCGAGCCGTAGGGATGCTTCGGGAAGGAGCCAGGCACGCAGCCGCCGCCACAAGATGTCACCCGCGTCCTTCGCCCCCCGCCAGCCCCGCAGGGCCGGGGCCGCCCGCCCCGGGGGTGTCCGCCCCCCCTCTTCGTCCCCTGCCACATCAGCGGGGACCAAACTGTATCCTGGACTTGGTATGTTCCCGCTTCCGTGGAACCCCCCCGGCTGCAGCATCCCCGCAGTGATGGGTGCTGGCACAGCATTAGGGGACCAGCCCTTGCAGTCCCAGTCCTGAACCCCTTCGTAGGCTGGAATAATTTTGTCCTGAAGTTTTCATCCACCCAGAGACCTGCAACCCAGATTTCTTAGACCAAAATTGAGTAGAATAGATTGCTTTCATACTCATTAACTATAAGCTTTCTGGTCAGGAGTGCAACAGTAGGTATCTCTGCAAGAGAATGTTCAGCTGTATTAGCACAGAGGGGATCTGACTAGTGTTATCCCAACTCAGAACAGAAAACCCTATTTTCACAAGTAAATAAATCTGAAATTTCTTTAGAGCACAGACTCAAAGACATTTTGCTCCAAAGCAATTCATTTCAATGTGAGCAAGAACCTCAAACCCGACAGATAAAATAATAAAAGGAAAGATTGCTCCGAACCAAATAGGGCTATTCCACAAATGTGAAGAGGTGAGCAGTTTTGACTTGAGGGGAAATTCAGTTTTCTGAAGCAATATGCCAGAGAGCCTGCTGCTCCTATAGCATTCCCAGATTGTCAGGTCTGTATTTTTCCTAGCTAAAAATATTTGTAAAAACTGCAACCAGTGCCAACCTCAGTGTTAGCCCACAGACCTGTAGCAAGCCTGGAGCATTTTCTAGTGACCCTTTTTCCTCCCGCAGCCCTGGCAGGGAGTAGAAGACCTGCCAACAGGTAAAAGCCTCAAGCTCAGAGTGAAATACTAAAAGCAGTCGCAGAAGGACAAGCAGGCACAGGTCTTTCCTCCTTGTCTGGCAGGAGGCTGCTCAGCTCTGCTCAAGCCACAACAAATGACAGCAGCTGAGGACCAAGGGCAGCTGCTGCAGAGAAAGGACACCAGTGGGGTTCATTAAGGCCAAACTTCACGTAAAAATTATTGGTTTCTCTTTTCTGCTCTTTAAGTCCGCCATAAGTTTTGCCGCAGCTGGGTGATCTGAGCCCTGCACGCAGCAGGCTGGGCACTGCAGGATTTCTGTCCTGCTGCCTGTGAGTGGAAGGGCTGGAGGCAAAGGAAGAATTCAAGTGCTCTGGGTGTTTTTTCTTGAGAAAATGCCAATGGTTTCAGAAAGGGAATAAGGCAGTGAGTGCCTGTGTCCTTCGCACGCAGGCAGGGCACCTGGGGGCTGTGCTCACAGGGGCTTTGCCCAGCAGCAGCAGCTCCTGATTGCTGTGAAAATTGCTTTATTCCTTCTTTTCCCCTTTGTAACAAAAACAGATAAGCAGAGGAAAACAGATGGGGTAGGGCTGCGAGATGGTTATTTCCCACCTCTCAGCCCACCCAGCCCAGCATTCAAATAAGGAACCCCACCTTTCCTTGGGTCTCCAGGTTTCAGGGTGTTGCATTTTCACCCTGAGCTGCTCCTGCCATTCACCCACCCCCCAGCAGCTGCACATCCAGTGATGATGCAGGCAGCCAGACTGGGCACCTGTTCATCCTCCCTCACAGTGCAAGAAAAGGACCTTGGGATGCTGATCAGGTGGCAGATTTTATACAGGAAAGAAAGGTTGTTTTTCCCCCTTTAAACCTGTAATGCAGAGAACACCCTGCCACAAGCCATGGAGACCAACTGAGAGCTCAGAAAGATTTGAGAAGTTCAAAGGAAGGACAGCTGCCTGTTCCAGCTTGGGACATCCCTCAGCCAACATCCCCTAGCACATGCCACCAGGGTCTGCAGAGACTGGCCACAGAGGCGTTGCACACTGCTGGCTGTGGTCCCTGCCCAGACAGCAAGCACACCTCCTTTCTGAGATACCCCTGCCCCAGAAGGATGGCTCCCGCTCCTCCTCCCTGAATCTCTCCCAAACACACCTTCCCCCAGTGCCCCATGGGGCTGCAGCTTTCCCATGGCAGCTGCTGCTCTTCCAAAGACTCACAGGCTTTGCCTTGCAGCCAAAGCCCACCCGGGCAGAGCTGGGAGCCCAGGTGGAGACTGCGCCATGACCAGCATGAGTGCCCAAGAAATGGAGTTTCAAAGGAGCTGGAGCCAGAGAACAGGACCCACACGGCCCCTGGCAGGACTGCACTCAGGACCATCATTGCCCATGCGTCAGAGGGTTGCAGGCAGTGAGGGGAGAAGAGGCTGAGCTCAGCAAGATGCTTAGTAGCGCCAATTACAAATGATACATGAAACACTTTCCCTGTCTCTTTCCCCTTCTGCCCAGGAGCTGCTGGCTGCTACAAGACACACCGACAACAGCAAGCTTTGGCATTTCTTGGTGTCCTTGGTCCAAACAAGACCATAGGGACTTTTGGCTTGGATATTTTAGAGAAATGGATTTTTCTAAGACTTCAGAAAACTGACTTCTTCATCCAATACATATAACATCCTTGTGCTTGCCCCTGCTCTTACAGTGCTATTTTAGTGATCATCCAGAAGCTTCTGCTGTGCTAGCAGAGATCCTGACAATTGCCACCCCAACCCCAGGTTGCTGCCAGAGCTCCTGTGCCACCACACTCTTGCTGCATGCAAACAGCTCAGGGGTGTGCAAGTCCTGCACTTGAAGCCGGAAGGCAGCAGGCCCTTCCTTCTCTTACAGCACAAGAAAGATAATTTTAGTCAAAATTGATACTGGCTTTCTTTGAGGCAGTTTCCAGAAAATTTTCCTCTCCCTATATGGCAGCTACCTGGAGGGGCCAGAGCCACCGCAGCCACGCTGTGCCCAGCAAGAGATAGGGACAAAAAGTGGTCCATGGTCCCCTGGAAGGCTGAGGGCCATTGCCCAGCACATGGCCACTTCTCCTGGCTGCAGGCCAGTGTAGCACCCACAAGGTCACACCAACCCTCAGTGAGGGAAACCTTCTCAACAAGGATCCAAAAATCACAAACCCAGGGCTCAAGGCACCACCAGCAGTAAAACCAGACGGCCCAGCAGCATTTTGGCCAACTGATCCTGTAGCAACAACTAAACCCTCTGGAAAAATCCCAGCCCAGGTCTTTTCACACTTGACCTTCTCTGCAGCAATACATTAGCCTCTCTGTACAGGCTTTTTGCTGCTTGAGCCATAAGTGGGATGCTGCTGAGTTTATTACAGAAGCAGAGGGGTCGGCTTAGCAAGGTCCCCGGAGGCTCCATCCCCCACCGCTGTTTAGCTCAGGTTGCGGTGTTTAATGGACTGGTTTACAAAAAGCACGTCTGTTGTAAGCCCCCACAGTGTCTTATAAAAGTTAGCACCAACAATAAGCTGCAAGCTTGGCTGTGTGGCTTCGCTGCTCTGCTTCCCAAACAGGTTATTGCTTGTAAAAGCCCCTTGCTGGAAGGAGCAATGCTCTATGAAGGCAAGTCAATGATGTCTTTTGATATGTTAAATAAAAAGGCCCCTACACTTGATTTCTTTCCCAAGGAATATTTGATATTTGTTGCTCTGGGGTGTCCTGAAAGGAAGAAAATTACTGGCCCATTAACAACTGCCCCTTGGCCTGTTTTTCCGGATTTAAAACAATGTACTCACAATTGGCAGTCAAGTCAGCCTTAGACATTTGTTTTGCCTCAGATTATTTGCAACACCCTGTAAACTCGGTGGCTTTTCACTCCCTCACTAAGGGGATTTCTCCTATGCATTTTTCCATGTGTCTCCAACATATGGAGCAATAAAAAAAAAATCTAGCTCATAGCTGGTGTCACGAAATATTTTGGGGGTGGGGGGGCCTTGGGGAGGAGGTGTGGGACTCAGATCAGTATGACCTGGCGGAGACCTGGGCCTGAAGGAAGCTCATGTTTTTATGAGCCAGGAAATTGCAGGCTCAGCTTGGGCCGTGCCAGTTGTCCATACGTGTTCAAGTTTCACATCATAACTTGGGTCTCAGTGGAGTTGCGGAGGTGGAGGGAGACAGATGTGGGGACAGAGGGCAGCTGCATGGGAGGGTCACCTCACTGAGAGGTGGGCACCAAGAGATGGCTCAGAGGGACGGCCAGGAGAAGACAAGTTGTTGGTTGGGGAAAACATCTAAGAGCCAGTCCAGGGAGAAAAAGAATTCATCTGATTTCCACTCCCCACAATTGCCAAAAAGCTGATCAGTTGGGAATACCCTGCCAAGTCTCTCCACTTATTAGGGACATGAACAAGCCTGGAGCACTTCTCCATGCTGTTTAAGCAGAGACAACCACCCTTCTGCAAGGTACCAGCTCTCCATGAAGTCGGTCTTCCTTGCCAGGGTACAAAAAGGGCTGGCAGAGGAGATTGCCTGCTTCTGCGCTGCTCGTCTTGCATACCACGAGGTGGGACCAAATGATGAAGAACTGCAGAGTTCAGGAAAAAGAAGAAAACCAACACACACTAACCTATATAGAGCAGAGCTAGTGGCCAAGGGGATCCCTGAAGAGTACTTAGAGCATTTTCCTCTATACATCAGCAGAAGAGCTCACCTACGCCTGAGTTTCCCAAACACATTTTCTCTACCTCTGCCTGAAACTTTTACCAGGCTCAGGGATTTGTCGATGCCTCGCTGGCTGCCCTGAGGTCTCAAATACCCACCTGGGCACTGCCCGTGAACCACAGCATCGCTGGCAGCAGTGATCCAAACACACTGATGCATGCAAGACGCATTAGATGAAGGACACTGGGCACAGGCAGCAAAGCTGGTATTTCCCGCAGCACAGCATTTAACATGCACTCGCCATGCTGCCCACATGCACATGCTGCTCTCTAGGAAATCCTGCTGAGCAACGTAGAAATCTTTGGTGAGACACATCTCAACATTTAGCATCACTAAACCACAGCAGACAGTGAAGACTGACGAGCACAGCTGGTGCCCAGCCTTTCCAGGTGTTCCCTCTGCTCCCACCCACAGATTATTCCCACCAAATTACAGGGCTGCGATTTAGGTTTTCCATCCCACTGCTCTTTCAGTGATGGGTGGGCATCCAAAAGTGCAGGCAAGCTGCCAGTGTATCTCAGCTGTTCCTCCCACCCCTACACATCAGTGCTGTAAGTAGCCCATGCACAGTAGGTGTGACACAGACCTCACTTGAGCACCATCAGGTACCTGCCAGGTAAATCCTCAGCAGGGCTACCAACCTAAGGAGATCACTGCATTTTGCCTTCTACGATTTTCTGTCTTTTATTTAAATAGAACAGTTTGGGTTGGAAGGGACCTTCTTAAAGATCATCTAGTCCCACCCCCCTGCCCCAGGCAGGGACACCTTCCACCAGACCAGGTTGCTCCAAGCCCCGTCCAGCCTGGCCCTGAGCACCCCCAGGGATGGGGCACCCACAGCCGCCCTGGGCAACCTGGGCCAGCGCCTCACCGCCCTCACAGGGAAGAATTTCTGTCTAGTATCTAATCTAAATCTCCCCTCTTTCAGTTTAAAACCATTCCACCTTGTCTTGTCGATACAGACCCTTCCAAGAAGGCCCTCTCCAGCTTTTTGGTTGGCCCCTTTAGGCACTGGAAGTTCTCCTGGAGCCTTCCCTTCTCCAGGCTGAAGAACCCCAGCTCTCAGCCTGCCCTCACAGGAGAGGTGCTCCAGCCCTCAATCATCTCTGTGTCCCTCCTCTGGACTCGCTCCAGCAGGTCCATGTCCTTCTTACGCTGGGCCCCAGAGCTGGACGCAGGGCTGCAGGGGGGGTCTCACCAGAGCGGAGCAGGGGGGCAGAGCCCCCTCCCTCACCCTGCTGGCCATGCAGCCCAGGGTATGGTTGGCTTTCTGGGCTGCGAGTGCACATTGCCGGGTTGTGGTGAGCTTCTCATCCACCAGCATCCCCAAGTCCTCCTCAGGGCTGCTCTCAGTCTGTCTTCTAGCCAGCCTGTATTTGTGCTTGTGATTGCCCTGACCCACGTGCAGGACCTTGCACTTGGATTAATTAAATAACTTAAATTCTGGTGTTCCCCAGCTTCATTTGTTGCTTCAATGCAGGTTTTTGGGGTGACTTGTACAGCCCAGTAATGTTCCAGCAGCCACCCAAGGGCTTTTGCTCAGGCTTATCAGAGCAGGGAAAAAAAAAAATTCTCCTCTACTCAGCTGCAGTCACCAGGAGCCTCAGCCCTGTCCCCCCTTGCCCAGGCTACCTCAGGTCCTCAGCACAGTGCCCAGAGCAACCCCATCAATCAGACATGCCCCTTTGGGCACCAGAGTGAGGGGTCTCCAGGGCAAAACACACATCTAGGGACAGATTTTGGTCGAAGCACTGGCACAGTCAGAGTCCAGGAGCCTCAGCAAGAAGTTTTCAGCCAAAAGCTTCCTACATAGTGAGGAGACTACTAACGAGCTTCTCTGCCTGGCTTCACTCCTTGCACTGGGGAGACATTACAGGGTGACAAAACCCCACTGTCCTTTTGGGAAAATCCCCATCTACCTGCTCACTGCCTTTAGCCGCCCCATTCGGTGACACTCTGCGCCCCATGCTGCTGGTGGGTTCCAGGCACCCGTCTCAGGGGAACGGCCCACGGCCAAGGTCCCACAGCTGTGGGCTCAGAGAGGGCTCTATGTCCAAATATCTCGACAAGGCAAAGGGGAAAGCAGCTCTCCTCCCTCGCCTCTCTTGGGGTGGGCGAGCTGCAAGCAGGGCTGGAGCAAGGGCGAGCAGAAGGCTGGAGTTTGTAAAGTGGCATCCAGCTGTCATCACTGGCATTTGTCAAATGAAGTGACCACTCTCAGGACAGGTACTATTTCAAAAGTGGACATCATTTTAAAAAAGTGCTAATGTACAAGGCTGTCAGGTCCTGGCCTCAGGAGCAAGATCAGTTCTCTGATGTTTGGGGGAAAGATAAGGCAACGGCGCAATCACCAGCCGTGGCTGCTCCCCAGGAGGGGTGGCAGCCTGGGCTATTTCTGCAAGTCACTCAGCAGAGAGCACACAAATCTGGTCTTCCAGAAATGTTTGATCAACAGCCTCCTCCTTATGTTGCTGCTACGAGCAAGCCACCCTGTACTGGGAGGTGAGGTCCAGCCTGCTCAGCTGGTCCCCAACATCTCCCAAAGCTGTCACCCTCCACCTGCACCCCATGTGCAGGGCTGCCCAGTACATGACGGAGCCTAGATGGAAAAAAAATCAGAGGCAGCAAACTCTCAATCAAAAGCAAAGAACTGAAGCACAGGGCAAAAACCTCAGAGTTAAAGCTTCACATATTTCAAGTCACTCCCAAAGAAATGTGTGATGGAAGACTTATTTTTGTAGAGCAGGCAGTAGCTTCCACTCCCACCCCTCACTCCAAGTGCTCTGCTCACCAAGGGCTGCTTCACCTGAAGCATTTGAGAGCTTTCCCCAAAATTAGTATCCCTCAGAAGGCCAGGAGGGAAGGTACAAGCCTTACCCCAGTGTCCACCACCCCTGTCCCCAGTCAGGGCACAAGGCAGCCAGCCACCAGAGCCCTCACCTCTCCTTATTTAACACCACTCCAGCACAGAAGTTGCCTCACCTCTCACTTCTACAGTAAGACCACCTGAAAGCTGTCTACCCATCTTGTTTCAGAAGAAAGAGGAAATCAAAAACCCCAAACCAGAACTCAACACATCCATTTCTCCTTCCTACTTTCAGTTCTGGAGACAGCCAAGTCCCAGGCTAGAGGCTTTTGGGATTTTTAGAGCTCATCCACCCGTTTTACTGTGTTAGCTCCAAAACTGCCCCACCTGGAACAAGAGCTCTTGCCTTTGAAAAGCACGAAACATCCTCTGTCTGATGCAGGGACTCAACATTATTATCTTCTCTAGGGAACAGGCAATGACTTAACCCTGTGCCTTGGTCACCCAGGGCTCCTGCCTGCAGCCATATCCCAGACCATCACAGCTGCACAGCAGGACATCCCCTCCAAACACTGATCCCTGCACACCAGCAGCACCCAGGGCAGAATATTTCTGCCCCCCTGACAACACAAATGAGTGAACAACACCTTCCCACCCGGCATACCCTTCTCCCTGCTTGAAAAAACCACCTCCACCTACCTTACAGCAAGCACACCTTGCTGTCTCCCAAACACTGCCAGCATTGCAGCAGCTGTCATGGTGCTGGGCCTTATATAGGATTTACCGCCCCAGGGAGGGAAAGTCCTGCCCTTTCTCTAATTACCAGCAGGTTGTTCAGCTAATTAGCCTTCTTCACTCACTCCTGGGTCTTTACCAGCTGTGCTGATCAGGATACCCCCACTCTTTCTTAAAATCAGAGTGGAGGTCTTCTTACTTGTGTCTCTGCTGTGCAGAGCCCTGCAGCTAGGCTGTGGTGCATGGCTGGAAACAAAATGAGACTTAAAAAGTATTTTCCTTGAATAATGTAGTATTTATCATACATAGTGTAGCATATTACACTTACATAGCATAGGCAGATAAAACCCAGAAAAACAAAATGACACTATAGACACAGAGGACACCTTACTTCTTGTGCAGTCTTTTGATCATTGATCATTTACAAAAAATGTTAATTTTAGGGAAATTTAGTGGGGGAAAAAATCCATTCTAAGAACATTTTTTTTAATGTAAAAAATTCTTATCCATGCATAAGGAAATATATCTATTTATTTATAACAGAAACACAATCACTTAGTCCTTATTAATATAAGGAAATCACAACAGGAAGACAGAACTCAGTATTGAGCTATAGAAAAAAAGTGAATTAATAAAGCACCCCAGATAGCAAGCCCAGAAAATCTGTCTGAGTCCTTCACCAGGGTGCTGAGCTGTGCAGGCGGTGCTGCGAACTCACCGCGCACCAGCGGTGGAGGGGTCTGCAGTTCTGCAAAGAAAAGCAAAACTCAGAAGCTGAAGCCCTGAAATTCCTGGGAGAAATGAGGCACGCATATTTAAGTGAGGGTGATTAACCGCTGGCATAGCCTACCATGGGAAGTGATGGATTTGCCATCTCTGGATGTCTTCAAACCGTGGCTGGATGCTCCCCAGGAGCCCTGTCCTGAAACCCAGCCCAGGGGCTGGATGTGACCTTCCCTGGCACTGCGATTGCTACCGTTCACCTTACAGCCCCCCCCCCCCCCCCAACCACTTCTGGGATGTGTAGGAGCTCCTGGTTATTCAATACACAAATGCATAATTATCAGAGGCAGGTTTCTCATCGAGAGCTACTAGTGACACAGGCTGGGTGGGCACCGTCATGGGTTAGGAAAAGAAACACAGACTTTGAGAGACCCAGTTTCTCCTCCCAGCTCTGCCTCCAACCCCTGCGACTTTATCAGCGTTATTTCATCTCTCTGTGCTTTCGGCTGTCAGTTCTTCATCCTTGCTGTCAGTGTTTAGGGCAGGAATGCCTTGCGCGATGGGTTGTATTGTGCTCAGCGTGATGGGCGAGTTGGATTTTAGGGCTTTAAGACATTGTTTATACACCACTTTTCGAGGGTTACATACCTTTTGGTGGAGATAAGAAGTCTGGAGGTATTTCATTGCCAGCAGGCTCCATGAACATAGTGACTGTACAAAAACTCTGAAAACTCTTCCACGCAAAAACTTGTTTTCATCTGGAACAAAAATAGGAAATCACATAAGGATCAGGATTAGAGGATAGAGGACTTTGAAGAAGGAAGTGGATCAGTGAACAGGCTATGGGAGAAACCAGACCTCTGTATTGATGTACAAACAGCTTCAAATATATCTCAGCAAAGGTAGAGCATGAATTTTTAAGCTAACCTCCTCTGGGAGAAGGATGAGTTCATTCAGGGCCAAGAAGCCCAAAGTGGGTGTTTGCCATTACTGAGACATTCCCAGGGAATGAAAAATCAGGAATGATCAACCAGAACAGCACTTGTGGGCACAAAGAAATAGGGAGGGGGAAAAAATCTGACCATGGAACTGGGCTAGATCTGTGGGCTTGAATCAAACAGAACTAAGTCATGTATCTCACAGTGATTTTTATAGAAATTGTCGATATTAAATGTCATATAGAAGCAAAAGTTTTAACCGGCTGGGCTGGGAGAGAGGAGATGTCAGAGCCGAACTGCAAAACTTTTATTTAATGGACCTCTTGACAATTCAATGGTCAAGCTACTGTATGAGTTTTGGCTTCAAGCCATGGGAAACAGTTGATGCATCAACCCGGGGGCCTGTCCCACCAGCAGCAGAGGAATGAGGCAGTGGGGGACAGCTGGAGCAGGCAGGGACGGGTCTGGGAGGGTTGTTGCGCAGCATCTCGCTGATGTCTTTTCTCCATCTTGAGCTACAAAATTTTGTAGACTTCATAGTTGCAGAGAGAAGGTGGTGGTCTACAGAAGGCCCATGATATGGTTTTGATGGATCTTCAGAGTTATCAAGTACAGAGAGTAAAAAAATAAGGTTTTATTTAAAACACATCTTCATTTGCACACTGAAACAGAAGTGCCCCAAGCTGGTCACGTGTGCTGAGCTTTGCCATGACTTGGGCTCTTTCTGGGGCCCGAACTTCTGAGCCAAGCTGGGCATAAGCTGCAGGCGAGGAATGTTTTGGTGTTACTCCCCTCTCCCCACCTTGCAAGGGTCAGCCCAGTGGCTCTGTGAGCCCCGAGGATGAGGAAACCCACTGCCTCCCATCACAGCTCCCTGTTCATCCCCGCCATCATGGGCTGTTCCACTCCCCGTGCCACCGTCCCAGCTCGGACCACTTCCACTGCGCTCTGCTCTGTTTCCAAACCCCCTTTTTTTTTTTTTTTTTTTTTGGCAATGCTGCAGGGAAATATCAGAGGCACCCATGTGGCCTCCACTGGCTCAGAAAGGAGGTACTGGCTGTGGAAGAAACACCCAATTATTTAGCAGCTGTCAAGGTTAAGCTAAATAACCCCGGATGGGGAAGGCTGGGCTTTGTGTGTGTGTGTATGAGCAGGAGAGGCAGAAAGCATCTTCCCCAAGGCAGCTGAGGAAAGCACAACCCGCGAACCAAATATATTGCACAAGGCTGCCCGGCGGGACACCGGGTTTCCAAGAATGAAAAGAAGCCGGGGATGTCCTGGCAGACGCCGGGGCAGGACTATGGGCAGACGAGCTCTGCCCATTCATCAGGACCCGTCAGGCTCCCCAAGCTGGCCATGGGATAAATCAAACCACCAGAGGGGAAGGGGGAAAAAAAACGTCCAAGGAGGAGGTGGGGGGCTGCACGCAGGGGGGAGAAGAGGGAACGAAAAGGCAGTGCAAGGGAGAGGAAAAACTAGATCAAAGGCAGAAATTCATCAGAGATAACGGAATTATTTATTTTTCCTGCTGCTAGTGGGGATTTTTTTTTTTGTTCCCCTTTTGAGGCCCCCCAGGCCTTCTGGGCTCCTACGTCTCCAGCCAGTCTGTTATTCTCAGGCGTCCCATCACCCCACCCCAGCCACAAAGCAACATGTTCACTTCATCACACGGCTCTGCTCCGCACAGCGAGACCTTTTGATCTCCGTCTCTCCAGTGTTTATATGTGACAGTGCAAGAAATGTATTTACAGTACACGGGGCTCTGTTAGACACTGCCTGCCTTCATTTGAACATTAATATTGGGAGCAGGGGAGGGGGGGGGGAGCAGCTCTCCTTTAATTCACCCATCATTTATTAAAATGTTTATTTGGAAATCCGCAAGCCCATTTATCTGGTTATTACTCAGAGCAGGATCAAATAATAACTCAGGTTCTCTGTGTCACACAAGACAAACCAAATATACGCTGGATGAGGTCTTTCAATGGCCCACGTATCCATCCTCACGCCTGGCACTCGGCCGGCTGTAGGGCCCTGGGTGGGCTCTCCAGCCCTGCAACACAGCTTTTCATCTCTCGCTTCACAGGATCAGAGCCAGCCCGAGCCAGTTGCTACTGCTGGTGGTGCCCCTGGAAGCCCCCCGATAGCGGTGGGTGCCTGGCTGGTCAAGGGGGACTCTGTTAGAGCTTTTCCCCAGCTCTGGCTGACTCACACTCTGCTTTTAAAACTGTCTCCTTCCATCTTCATCGCCTCTCCCAGGAGCAAACGGGTGTCTGCAGGAGGACCAAGCCACGGAGGACCGTGTCAGCACAGCCAGTTTGCTATCACGTGTTGGTGGCAGCCGGAGAACCTGGAGTCACCACAAAGCTCCTGTTCTCAGACCCTGACACCAGGAGAACCACCCTGACTCTGGGGTATTCTGGGATGAATTCTGTATTTCTGGAGGTGAACACAGTTAACGGGCACCCAGTGCCAGTGGCCTTCTTCCTCTCTGACCCACCATCCCCTTCCAACATTCACTTCCCTGTCTTATACTTTCTACTTTGTTTTGGGTTGCCCAACACAACCACGTGATGAACGATGAGGTTTTGAAAATACTAATTTCAAGCTCTCAGCTGCTCTGGGCTGACCTGTAAGGCCACATTCAGATGGTGTGAGCGCTCCTGGCACACGTTTCCTGGTGGTGAGCTGTTGGTCTTCAAAGGCTAAGAAAACACTGCAACCACTTTCAAGTGGAACTTGGTGCTAAATAAGTTTTGACCAAACAGCCTTTGGCAATAAAACAGCATTTCACATGGTAACAGTGCGCTGAAGACCCAGCAGGGTTGGTCAGGTAGCACTTCCCACACACATCCAGAAGAAAGGCTGGAGGTGCCAATATGCAAAATGCTTTGGAGAACATTGATGCTTGAGGAAAAGAATAATTACAGACACTGGCTCGTGCAAGGAAAAGTAAATTCAGTAGATTAGCTTCGACACATAGGCTCTGTTCTTCATGCAGCTAGCTCCACGTGCTTCACATGCATGAGTAATGCGACTCTGGGCTACAAAGGATGAACAACCCTCAAGCCCCAGTTCTTCTTCAGTGCTTGACATCATGAAGTGCTTTCCATCAGCAGCTGCTTGTGAATTTTGTTTTAAAACTGTGTCATGCTCCAGCAGATGCTGCAGCAGGCATTATCTCAAACCCAGCTTGCTTGGCATCATCAAATAAGTGCTGAGATTAGCATTGGGAATGAGGAATGAAGGAACAAAGCACCAAGTCTGGAGCTAGAATGATAGACAACATACTTGACCAGCACATTGGGCAGTAACACAAACCTCTCCCAGGCTCCACCACAGCAAAAACATTGTAAAGATGCAAAGGTGCTAACCTGTGGTCTGAGAGCCTCTGCAATCCACCCACTTCCTGACAGCACAGCTCCACCATGGCCTCGCTGCCACACGCAGCCTCTCTGGGGTCCCTGGTGGTGTTATGAGGTAGTATTTAACCATGAGGTCACTCTGCCTTGATGGGTCCCATGAGCTCCCAGTGCAGGGTGGTCCCAATGGGAGCCTCAGAGCACACTGGGTGCACAGACACTCGCGGGACCCTCACCACACTCTCACCAGCAACTTATCTCCAAAGCTAATGGGGCAAAGCCTGTAGAGGGTTGGGCTCGTCCCCATCCTGGAGTGTGACATTTTAAAATAAGTGAGGCTAGGAGCTGGCACCGTCACACACGGTGTAGCTAGTCCTGCCTAACTCTGAGCGGGGAACTGCCCTTAGGAAACATCCCGTCCACTGGTAGCATCCTGCTGCTGACCCAGAGACAGCACCGGCGATCATCAGTCAGTTATAAATGTTCATTTTTAATGCCTGCTTTCTCTACATGTGGATTTAAGATGCATACGATAAGGTGTCATAAAAATATCTGACAACAGAGGAAACACTGAGCTGCTGCACGCATATTCTTTTGACACTATTTGTAGAGTTGTCTTGGTTAAAGCCCGGGATTCTGTAACAGAAGCCAGCGGCAGCGGGAGCACAGCACCCTGTCACCTTCCCGGGGCTACAGTGCCTCATAACCCTGGTCACCCCGGGTCCACCCTGGTCCAGGGGATCAGGCCCAGAGAGTTCAGACCAGTTCCCAGGCAGGTGGTACGTCAGGCTGCTCTCACACTGGTAAAAACAGCATTGGGAAGAAAAGATGTTTCGGTAAAATTATATAAATTGGAGGAATTTTTTTTTTTAAATAAAAAGGCATACTCACATTTGCAGAGGAAAGGGAATTTCTCTTCTTCTGTTCAACAGATCTTTTCTGTCTGGAAGTGGGTTTGTTTTACCTATTTATACAGATGGGTACGGAGAGAAAAAACAGCTTCAGTTTCAAGCATTTGCTACATAAGCATAGATACCTTTTACCTAAGTGCAATTTTTGGACTAGATATAAAAAGTTTCAAGTGCCTTCCCCCTTTCCTGCCTTACACTTTGTAAAAAATTCTGCATTTTGGCCTCCCAGCTTCATTTACTATCATTTTATGTCTTCCAACCTACTCTTTCCAAGGAGCAAACATTCATTTTGCCATTCTCACTACTGAAATCTTGCAGCGCTTCTAACCCTTCCTGTGCACACACACACAAAACTCCCCAATAGCCCCGATACAGAGACCTCACAAAATACAACTTCTTAATTAACTGCTTGAAAAATGTTTATTTTATTTGTAGTTTTTTTATTATTTTCTTTTTTTAACCTTGCCTTTCAGTTCTAGCTCTGCAAGAACGGGTGAGTCACAGCTTTGAAATCTGCACTGGATGCCAGCTGAAAACAGAGGCTTTACACGATCAAATTGACAGATGATCCAAAGGCAGCCCTGCTACGCACAGACCCATCCATATTCTGAGTTAAAAGAAATATTGCATTTTTAAGGGTAAAGAAACATATTTAAGAGATAAAGGAAAAGAAAAGTTTGCTGGTCATCAATTATCATAATAAAACGGGGGGGGGGGGTGTAGCGGGGAGAAATTCACTTTAAAGACATTTTAAAGCCCCCTAATCTTCAAAGAGATAAAGGAGGGCAGTTGCCCTTGAGCGAGCCACTCCGCCAGGAGGTGGCCACAGTCCCAGCGCTCGGCGGGCGGCTAAGCTGGCCACAAAATTAGCCCAGGATAAACTTGAACCGAGTGTGGTTAGGTTCAGCGGATGACAGGAAAGGAGGAAAAAGGGGACAGAAGGACCTGGTGGATCCAGTGGGGTGGTGGCTTGTGAGGCTGTTGGAAGAGCCCTGTACTTTGGGGTGGCACCAGGGGACACAAAGGGAAGCCTCAGTGCATTCTCCCAACAGGGTCTGCCCCTCCTGACAGGCAAGCATACGCACAGCTTGAGCTCAAAGCAGAAGACAAAAAGTCATGACTGCCAACAACCAGCTTTTTGGTCCAACTGGTTGGACCTGCAGGAACAGACCTCATCTGCAGACCTCTGAAGTCCACGGTATCCAGCTGAGTTCAGATTTAGCCCTTGGGGCATTTCATTGTCTGGGGCTGACAATCAAGGGATGGATGAGAGAGGAGAATCGAGATGGTACACGCCTTGTGTGTCTGAGCACAAAATGGGCATGCAAAGACCATAGTCACATAATAGGTCGGGAGGGAACTACCGCATCCTTAGATCTTGTGATCACTGTTGTGAATGTCAAAGCCTGGACTCTTGGCACAGGATTGCTTACAGAAGATGCAGCACAATGGAAAACTGTGCACAGATTTCCTCCCTTTACAAGTTTTGCAGTTTGAATTCAGAGGACACTTCAAAATCCATGGTCTAAGAAGCCCCCCACAATGCCTTCAGCCTGCCTGTCCAAGCAACATGTACAAATGGGGAAGCTCCATCCACAAATTGTATTTCATAGTCCACCTGGTGGAAAAGATGATTGTGCAACTCTAAGTGATTTCCCATGACAAAAACATGCCCTTTCTTTTTAGACAATTTGAGAAAGCAAAGTTCAAAAATCCAAGAAAAACAACAAGATGAACAATGCCAAGGCTGTGGGGAATGGGCTCCTCTGCTGGAAAGGTGATGTACATTACAGCCCTTAAAGTCAATCAACCGTGGAAGCAAAAATGAGACCATGAACACTCCAGGTTTTGACCACTGGTAAAACGGTGTAAGCACGGAGATTTGGGTCCATCTGCTTAGTGTTTGCTGACTAGGGTAAAAGGGTCCTAAACCTTGGTGGAAGGAGTGTCCCACTCTGAGCCAAGCAGCAAGAGACATCGGAGGGGAGGAAAGGACCACCAGGAAATGAAAATCTGCATTCAGCAAAGGGAGGTTATGCCAGCTATTTGGAGAGCCCTGCTGAGTCATGGGGTAGAAGGAGCTCAGCACAGCAAGATGCTCACTTCTCCCAGTGTCCTCAGAGGGGCTGCCTGGATACCGAGTGCTCAAGAAAATGGGAATTTGCTGCAGCATGCCTGGATTATGGATAATGCATTGTAACTGTTATTGGATTGTTAATACTAATAGAGTAGTGTTCCCCATCCATCAAACTGGACTGTGTCCCATTAACCACTCATTAGGTTTTCCACAGTATCTTTCCTCTGTCAGAGGAAAACTGGACCAGCTCCACTAGGAGCTATCCAGGCCGATGTTAAAGCTTGGAGAAAACCACAGCAAATTTTAATCTGGTTCCTGCAGCTCTGGCAGATTCAGAGCACAAAGACCATTTAATATAGATGAGCTCAACTATATTAGAGCAAAGCTGGAAAGAAATCCACCAAGGACAGATGATGGGTGACCCATCACAAGGTGCAGAGGAATCCCAAAGCATCCAAGTGAGGTATAAAGAAGCTAGTCAGAACATGGAAATAGCTGGATACTTACAGGTTTAGCTCATTTACTTTGCTCCTCAAGCGTGTGGTGTGGAGACCAGCCCCAAGGAGCAGAAGACTGCAAGTGTCCAAGCTTTGGAGAGCCCCTCCAGCAGTGAGGTCTTATCCTGCCCCATGTCCTAAAACATGACCATACCCCTTATCTAAGGCATAGTGTTCATTCAGCTTGTGATATGCCAGCCTCTCACCCTCCTGGGCCCTGGAAGCTTTTAAAAGTAATTTCCAACCTCAGAGCCCACTGGTGTGGAGAGTTTATCATGAAGTTCAACACCAGAATTTTTCTTCAGCTTGCAAGCCAAAACTAACATAAACAGCTGGCTCCTCATTCATTATTCTAATTCCACCATAAAACATGCCAAAGCCAGTTCTGACGGAGGTTTTAGCTGATTTACTGCCTTTTCAACAGGCAGTGTCTAATGAATTGGGTAAGCTCGTGGGTCAGGTTTGCACCAGAGGAGCAGCTGTAAGGAGCTCACCATCAGCACAGCCTCTCCTGGATGGCATCGCTGTGCTGAGAGCAGCAGAAAAGCTACTGAAAAGGGACGTTTCCAAGAATTTCCTATTTCCCACCACACGGAAGGGGCCGCCTCCAAAATTTTTCTGTTCACACTGTAAAGAAAAAGGCAAAGGAGGAGTTGAAGGGGTTCGGACTGTCTCCTGACTCAGGCCGAAGAGTTTGTTTCAGGATGGGGATTTGGGGGAGCATTGCCCACTGGCAGTTTGTTCAAGACACCATGTGCAGGACAACAGGTTCTGGCATGCATTAGACTGCTGAGAAGGACACGCCATCAAGCAGAACACGGTGGGTCCTGCCACCACATCAGGGGTCTTGCAGGAGTTGATGGGCAAGGATTTCCAACACCCATGGTGTCAGTGGCAGCCATGCCTTGTGCTTCTGACCACTGCAGAGAGCTGAAGCCAACACTCTCAACCTACGTGCACTTGCACAAAGCCATTGTTTCTCCCCGATCTACTTTTTTCCTTCCTTGCTGATGGAGGAAACCTTTCCCAGTTTCAGCTTTGGCAGGCACCACATGTAGCTATAAGAAGTTTCATCTGACCAAGAAACTCCAACACATCTTTCATCAAAAAAATTCCCAGCCAGGTCTGCTCCCAGTTGCTCCAAAATCTCCTTGCAAGACCTGCTCCAGCGAGTAGGGTAGCAATGCCATCTGTAGTACATATCAGAGCCTGGTTTGCCTCCAGCTCTCCCCACCAGAACCCCTTTGAGAAATGGTGCTGCCTTTGGATGCTCCCTCCTAGGTTAATCCCACTCAAATATAAAATGTGTGCCGTTTTTAAAATTTTTCTGTATCAGACTTCAAAACTGTTTCCCAGGGAGGCTGGCACATGAAAAGAGGAGGAGTTCAGCTGAAACAACCCTTTGACATCCCACGGCAGGTATTTTGGAGTTCCTTGAGGAATCTTTTTTTTTTTTTACTTGAGATGCTTCTACAGCCAAGCTCATGTGTAAAGACTCCTGAGCAGCATTTCACAAGTAACATATCATCATTAATGAATCCAGCACCTTCGCAAAGGTACCAACCTGCTATTCTGCTTCCTAGGCTGCAAGAGGGAAGGATGAAACAAGCCAAAAAAAACCCATTTTCAGTAACAAGCATAAATTTCTCCCTAGGCAGAGCAGAGAAAATGAGAGCAGCCATTATCTTCACCAGGGAGAGCTTCCACATTAGCAGCAACATGCATTGTGCAGGCACCCAAACGGCTCCACATGATGCAAGATCTTTCACTGGGGCTCTGGGCCATGCTCCCTAATGCTGGGTGCTTCACTAATGCCAGAAGTGAAGTCTATAGAGATGGACACACAGACACCCATCTGCGTATGCCACCTCGGGGAGCCCTAGAAGAGGGAGGGAATGCTGTTCCTCATCCTTAGGCTGATGCACACTCATGATCTTGGGTTGCAGGAACTCTTGATCTGATGCCGCGCTCTGTAGCCCACTGGTCTGTCTTCAGGGATGTGCTGAAGAGCTGCTGATTGGGCATCTTCAGACCCCCCTGGGGCAAGATTCAAAGGGGAAGGAGCCAGGCCAGGATGAGGGAGGGCCATGGCTTCCCATCACTCCCATCACCAGAGCCTGAAGGAAGTCCTTTGATCCCCTCTTCTTGCCCGGCAGCAGTGGCAGGGGGATGTCTTGGGAGCACAGTTCAAGAGCAGACTGACTGTCAAAAAGTCCAGGAGGTCCCAGATCTGGCAGAACATGGTTCAAAGCGCAGTACAGTGATTTTTCATTGTTCTATCAGCCACAAACAACCCTGACACCAGCCACATGCTTTTCCTTCCTTGAGCTGAGACAGCAGAGTGAGCCATGGCCCTGGGGAGCCTGCGAGTTGGATAAGCCCCAGTCAAGCTGCCAGTGATGAAGCTATTCCAGCAATGCTAGCAGGATAACAAGGTAACTCTCATCCAGAGCATCCATCAAAGGCTTTTAAGCCATGCTGTGCACCACAGCCTGCCTTCTCACCTGCAAAGCACCAGAGACCTTTGCACCACACTGTGCTCGAGACCATCTGGCGTGGCTTGTTCCTGCTTTGTTTTCTCCCGAAGGCACCAGAAGAAACAGCGCTGCAGACGTGTTCAGGGGAGGCAACCTGGATTTCCCATCAGGGTTGTGAGGTGAGGGATTTTCAGTCCTTCAGCTTGCTTTGGCCCAAGTGAAAACATATTTCTTCTTGCTCCATGGGATGGGTCTTATAACAGCGCAGACACTTTCACGTTTCAGTCCATCTCTTTCTTGTTCCTGCTGCCTAGAGCAAGTCCAGTCTGATTTATGGTTGGCTACATAACATTAAGACCAGGAATTTGGGTCCTTCTCACCTCACTGGAGTAGTGGAAGATGCAGCTTTCTCCAGCTGTCTCCAGGCTGCCTGGAGATGCAAAGAGGAGAAGGCAAACAAAGCCTTACCTAGATGCCAATGTTGTTCTGGCTTGGCTAAAATCAGATGTAAAACCGGTTCAAGGCTTGGCGTGAGGAGCTTCTGTGGATTTAGCTGTATAAGTCAAAGAGGCAGCCACTCTGTCCCCTTCCTGCAGGGACCACATGGCTGCACGTTGGTGCTCAAGCCCTCTCCAGTTGCCCAGGCCTTTTGCATATTGGCCAACAAGAGCAGAAGAAAAGCTTGTTAAGCTCCTTCCTTCACCCTGCAGTGCCAAGCACCGCTGCTTTCCTGCAGCCAGCCAGGAAGGATCACTGCTCTCTTCGGTGTCGTGCACCCCCAAATCACACCCAGCTCTGCCCCTATCCTCGAACAGCTTTAGGGCGCCTTGCCTTCCTGATCTGCCCAGATATCTACTCTTTTCACTAATGAGAATATTTGAGGACGATTCCTTGCATACCTGTGGCAGCAACGTGGCATTTTAGACCAGCATTTGTGGTTCTCTATAGCTTAGGTGGGAGGGCACATCTCTCTGCCAGGAAGGGACTGCTCTCCCGCACCGCTTGCATCCTGCAGAAAACCAGTTGCTTGCCCTTGGCCCCTCCAGGACGGGAACTTGCCCTGGGTTTTCTCTGCCTTCTACCTTATCTGAGATGAGAGTTGCCAGCAGCTCAGCACTGTGCTCCCCCAGGAGCTCGGGGAGAGCTGCGAGCCCTGTCTGCTAACGTCATCCCGGCTCTGCCGGCACACCGGCTCTGCGTTATACCAGCCACAGCAGCTCTGCCAGAGGAATCAGCTTCTCCAGCCAGCAGCACTGATCAAAACCCCTGCATCCCCTGACTTCTGCTGTAGATACAGGGGGAAAAGGTATCACAGCGTGTTCATTAACCAGGTGACATTCAAATCCAGCAACCTCCCCCACCTTCCTCTAGGCACAACCGCTGCGATTTAAATTACATGGAGGGGTAGGATTTAGTGGGCTGCTGGGAGTGGACTTGGCGCACAGATTCCCATATCTGGAAGAGGTCTGTCCTTTGTGTATTGTGTTATGAGACAAAGGCGGAAGAAAACACCTGGAACATTGAGGCCGGGGTGGGGGGAAGAGATGTTGCCATGGCTGCTGACAAGATTTGGGCCAGATTTGTAAAGGTCCTTGGAGATCGGCCACCTCTGCCAGTGGGACCTGTGCACCGTGACTTGGAGCAGTAACCTGATGCTCAGGGACCTGGGTCAGGGCTTGCTCCGGATGGTCAGAAATCCTGGACCAACCTCCCATGAACACATGCAGAGCAGCTCTGTGTTACATTTGCCCCGGGGCTGTTGTGTCCCGGAGGCACTGACCTGCTCCATATGTCAAACAGAGTCAATCTCTGCCTGTGATGTGTTAGATTTGCTGCATACACACAGATAGGACCACCTCCTTCCCCATGTGTTGACAGGACTGTACTCAAGCACCTAAAGATATATAAAAATGCGCCTGGTGGGATGGAGCATGGGGCCGAACTTGCAGGCTTGCACCTTGCAGACTTGCTTCCTCCACATCTCAGCCAGTACTTCATCTTCCAGAAACCATGGCACCCTTTTTGGCCAGGAGAGGAAACTCTAGCAACGAGCTCTAACAAGCCTTCAGTTCTGTTCTACCCACAGGACACTGCACAACTATCTTTTGCGGCCAAGAAGATGGATGCAACAGCCGAGGGAGGAGAGGAAGGAGAGCAAATGCAGATAAAACCTCTCCCCTGGCTCTCCATGGGAAATCTCCCATTGCCAGTGCGAAGAGGGGGGCAAAAGGTTTGTCAGACACTGATAATGATCTCCCCACCCTCCCGACCCTGCTGTGTCACAAATGTGAAAGCAGAAGGTCAGAGGGTGGGTTGGAGTTATGATGTGAAGACACCCAGCACCAGGGCAGGGGCCCTCCTTGTCCTTCCTGCAGCCGCTGCCCACCTGCCCCATGCAGCATCGCTGCCGGGTACCCCAAGGCTGACGGCAATTTGGGGGCTCTGAACAACAAGCTGCACAGGCTTTGCCATATGAGAGACAGCACCTCCCTTCCTACTGGGAGGAAGGGGAAGCCCCAGAAATAAATGGTGATAGAAAAGATATTACAGGTCCTCCCAGAAAGCGCCTGGAAGCCGCCTTGGAGGCGAGGCGGGGGGAGGAAGGGAGGCTGACTGACAGCCTGATTTAAGACCTGCCTGAAAAGCAAACAAAAGCAATTGAAAACTGCATCATCTAGGAAAACTTAGTAGGTTGTATTTTCACAAGTGAGGACTGATGGTAAGACCAGCTTAATCCCCCAGTGGACTTTCCACACCTCCGCACTCCGGCTGACGGGGCCAGCTGTTTTGTCTTGCAGCTGATTGCTGAAATAACATTGTCGGGCTGGCGCGATTGAAACAGGATGGGCTGGGAGGGAGCGACCCGCGACAGAGGCAGCCAGCACGAAAAGAAACGCACTTGGTTTCCAAGCTCTGCTTTCTCCAGCCAGCCCTCAGGCCCCCGTAAGAGCCGGGTGCACCTCTTGGCCTCTGCAGTGGTGAGCAATGATGCTCCAAGCATTCAAGCCTAGGCACAGCCTCTATTCATTGAAAACTGGAGAAAAAAATCCCAGGAGAAGTCTTCCCTGGTGTTTTCGGCAATTTGGGGTGAACAGGAAGCACAGCCAAGAGGTAGAAACATAACTCATGGCCTTATCTCTCCTTCTTGGGGACTGAGCTGGGGACCTGCCGAGCTGAACATGAGCTTTCGCCACAACGGGCTGACCGACCGCAGATACGGTGCTTTACACAAACAAGTTTTAAAAGATTACAACATGTACATGCAGACAAAAAAAAAACCCAACCCAAGGCATTCTGAAGCATTCTAATGATAGTATTTCCATTTGCTTTGGGTTTGAACAAAACTGCAGAGTTCTCTCCTGTTAATTGCAGAATCCCCATAAATTCCAGAACAGGACAGTGAAAAATACCACCTTGCCCCAACAAGCTTATATGCAGTGCCCCCAGTTCCCTCTTATCCCCTTCCTGAAGCCTTCACTGAAATTAAGAATGAGGATGATGTTTCTTTTTCCAATGTCAAACTTGTTAACAAAGCCAAAACCCCACGTTTTAACCAGCTCATCAAATCTGCATGGATCAGACATGCAAGCAGCAAACATATGAGCCCCTGTTACTGAATCCTAAATTTTTTTTTGTCTACATGTGGTTCAAAATCTATGTCTGATGGTTAAAGAACAAAAGGCAAAGCAAACATACTCTTACAACCGCTCCTTTCAAAGTCATCTATTCTAACCTACAAGCTGCAAGACTATATATGTTTATGTATGAGTATAAAGATATAATTAAATGAATACGAGAGGTGGTTCACCTGGGATATTTGAACATTTAGGGCTGACAGCCTAACAAGTTCCTGCAGGGTAATAAGCCTGAGTCTGGCATCCGGGGGATGTCCCTACAATTAAAAGCAGCTGAGGCACCTCTTGGTAGCTGAGCCTTAATGACCATGCTGTGAAATTAACTCCCTCAGCTTAAGCCATTCGGTCAGAGAAATCCTTTAAATAATAACTTACGCTTGCAACAGGTAAGGAATGTGTATGCAGCTGGTTATGTCCGCTGGGCTGATGGGTGGCCAGCCCCCCAGGAGATAGGGCTGAGCCCCTCCATGCTGTGGCCCACGATGCTCTGGAGTGTGGAGCAGGTCTGTCTGTGCACACCACCTGCGTGCGTATGGCTGCCCGTGCACACCTAAGTGCTGCTGCCGGCTCCCGTTAACAGGAGCGCGGTGCTCTCCAGACCCAAGGACTCTGATAATACGCACCATCCCTGCATCCCAGGTACTGCCACCACATATGGAATCCAGACCGGAGCCAGTTTGCTCCTTTCCTTCTCTGAGAGGGAAGATGAATGAACCTGCCCGGCTGACCTGAGATTGTTCAAAGGGACAGACAATATATCAAGGTCTCTCCCTGCATCTAGGCAGCGTGTGTAGGACCCGGTCTCGAAGCAATCTGTCCTCCACTCCGTCCCCGGTAAGCAGCAGCACCAGGAAAGCCTTCTCTGCTTCTCGCTCTGCAGCAAAACCCCCATGGCTTTCCACCGGAGCAGGAGGAGGCTGCTGCTCCTTAGGTGACACGGGCTGCCAGCAGAAAAAGCAGCTTAGCAGAAGCCACAATGTTCTGCTGAAATGCCAGTGAAATTTTCACTGGGAAAAATCTACTTGTTTCATTCAAATAACAGCAAAACACTTTAGCTTGGGTGGACAAACAGCTTTTCTCTTTGCCCCTGCTCTTTCATTCCCCTTCGTTGTGACTTCTTAGGCTGAATTACTGGTTTTGCTGACAATTAGGTGGGTGAAGTAGCTTATTTAGGAGCTAACATTCTGACTCGGGTGGTTTTTACCTTATGAAAATGTGACATCAAAGTCCAGACCACCAAATATGCTGATGTTTTCAAAGCAGAAAGTTTTTTGAAATTTAATTCCATGGTAATGTCTGATTTCTTAAATTTATCTCCATTTTTGCAAAGAACACAGATCTCAAAACAAAGCAGCTCCTTAGCTAAGCCAGCGCCATCACTTCCTCACATGCTCAGGTCTCTGTGCAACCAGCTCCAGAAAGGATCGGGCAGTTTTGACCTTCTGGGAGTTAAACAAGGAGCACGGCAGACAAAGTCATAAACCACCAAGAAGGGTAAGTGACAAAGAGGATGTTAACAACCATGAAAAACAAAGACTTGGTGACAAAGCCAGTGGCTCAAAGCCGGGTCACGCTTCTTCAACTTAAACTTCTAGTTCCAAGACCCTGGGCAGGTCTGCTCGCACATACACACAGCCCTGCTGAATCCATCAAGCGTGACCCATCAAATACCTTGCTTTTCCTATTCTGACAAGGAAGAAGAAAAAAAAAAAAAAAAGAGGGGGGGAGGGAGAGGAGAAGAGGAGATGGAAATATTTATTCCACCTCCACAGACTGGATTTTATTTCTATCATTCAAGTCCTGCCTCTGGAATACCACCTCCAACTCCTCCTTAATCCAAATTAAATAAACTAACCCACCACTTCCAACAAATTAAGATTCCTCAAAGACTTTGCAGCTTAGGTAAGATCATGGAAGTATAAGGAACAAGTCAGGAAAGCATAAGCAGCAAAGCAGAATTTCAAATACCTGTTTACCACAGCTATGAGTTCACCCAGGACACAAGCAAATGCTCTCAAGGTGTGAGGTACTCAGGGTTTCTGTAACATCTGTACTGCCTGCCAAAAAAAAAAAGAAAAGAGGTGAGCTATTTCAGATGCATCATGCTAATTGTAATATCTTGATTCATATAATTATGATCAAAATCTGTTTGGAAATTTTAGGGATGAGGGAGAGCACCAGTTTCCCCCAACACACAGTTTGGGTGGCTCTCGCACCAGACAGGGTACCAATGAGCAACTTGGGGGGATGTTGTAAATGCATGAGGGAGACCACAACATCGGCTGGAAGGGCAGAAACGTTTATAAACAGGAGGTGAGGAGGGGAGAAGGGCTGGGGAAGGAGCATGGCAGGGGTTTATTGCATCACTGCTAAAATGCAGATGCGTTACCTTTGCCTGGGAGGGGCTGGGAGCTGAGGTCCTGGAGTCCCTGGCAGAACCGCAGCTGCAAACAGCCGCAGGTGGGAGCTGAGGAAAAGCTCAAGGGAAGCCATGCAGTGCCGAGGGCTGGGCTTTGATGTGGCAGGAGCAAACCTGACCGGTCACTGGCACAGCTGGCCTGAACCACTCTGCTCGGTCTTTTATTTGCCAAATGCCCTATGCTGCCCATTCACTTCCAGCACATCCCCAGCACAGCAGCTAACCCTGCTGTTTTTCCCCAACCAGAGCTGGATTTAACCCCTTTCTCAGCCTCTCCTCATCTCTGGGCAAGCTCAAAAGCCAAACACACCGCAAATACATCGCAGCTCACACTTCCAAACCCTCCACTCCTTCATCCTGAGCCTGAAAATCCCTAACACCTCGCTCTGGGTCTTGCCGGCTGGGATTGACTCCAAGGCTGATGCATCTCCTCCAGGCTGCAAGCATCTCAAATGTGTGACCCCAGCAACCTCCCCAGCTCCAGCCTCTACCGGCCCAGCTTCCCAGCGGATGGGGGGGGACGGCAAAGAAGCACGAAGCCCCAGAGCAATGGGCTTCGCTGCACTTTAGCTGTGAAGGGAGGGAACAGAAAAGCAACTGCCTTGAGAAGCAATTGCTTCCACAACCTTCACCTTAGACATCTGCCTGAAAAATGGAAAAAGAGGAGGGGAAGGGAGGAAGAAAAAAAGGAAACGCACACACCCCCCACCCGAAAGGCCTCACATCTAATTGATTTCCTGATGGAGACGGCTGTTTTATCGCTTGCTATTTATTGAGCATACCTGTGCTGGAGAGCTGCAGTGTTTCTGCTCCCCAGGGGCTGCTCCCTGGCTACCCCCTCCCAGCCGTCAGCGAGGATGATGGCCCCATCGGCTTCCACTCATGCTGTCGGCAGCCCTGGGCCCTGATGGAGATGGACGAGCAAGTTCAGGTCGTTAATACTGCCTTTCCCTGGTGGCCGTGTGCCACAGTGGCTCACGTGTGATCCTGCTCTGCTCCAGAGCTAAGCACCAAAACAGGCTGATTTCTTCCTAAAAGTGTCAGCTTTCCCTAAGCTATGTTGCGCATCCATTGAAAACTGAAAACCCATTCAGAAACCTAAAAGCGCATCAATTTTCAGCTTTCCAATATGAGAAAAAAAGCAGAAATTTTCCTTCCGTGGTTGAGAAAGAGATATTTTTTTTCCCCCCAACAGTTTTAGCGGTGACGCATTTGTTCATGTTTTCCTGATGTGGTAAATGCCCTGAAGCTGTTATTTTCTGTCCCTTGGCTCCCAGTGCCACCAGGGGGACAGCAATAACCACCAGGTCCCCAGCCACTGGCAACAGCACCTCTGACCCAGCCTTTGGAGAAAGGGAATATCCACATGGCCACTGACTGCTCCCTCCCATTTACTTCCAGCAAGCATCCTGCCTCCCTGAACGGATTTGTGCTAGTAAACCCAAAGCATGAATTTTAAGGTACCATCACATGAGACAAGGTGGGGTTTGGCCTGAACTCATCCTGTATCAGCTACTGAAGTCATTCAGATGTGTCTGAGGCTCACAAAATCCCAGCCCCACAACAGAGGCATGCAAAAGGCATCCTCCATGTGATCTGTGCATAGGGAATTATTTTCCCTCCCCATCCCTTTTCACAGGCCAGGTATAAGCTGTTCCAGCACACACAAAAAATACCAGGAAAATTAACTGCAATTACTGCTATCAGACTGTTCAATCCATTTTCACACACTGGGATCTGCGTTATGTGGCTCAGTGTCTGCTCCCCACCATCCCTCTCCACCTCCAGAGCACCAGCGATTTCTCTGGCATTCCAGCAAACGGATTTACTGGTTGTGTCCCAGTGCCCAGCCCAGCTCAGCATAAGGAGCTGGCACTCTGGCACCCTGCCACAAGCAATGATCAATGCCTCCTGCTTTAAGGGTTCAGCAAGAAACCTTTGTTTGGGCTCACAGGCCATCTCCCCCTCCAAGGAGGCATTTCTCTGAGCAGACTGGGGAAAAGCCGACTGCAGCACTTCAAAAGAAAAGTTCACGCATGGGTAAAGGTCCTTTAAAATGGGATTAAAAATTCATATTTTCATCCCATATTTTTCTGACATTTCTAATCAAACTTATCCTGAGACAGATATAAGGACGTGTTTAGCTCGCTGTTTTTCAGTGATAAGACTGTCAGTCATGGGGAGCCTTCAGTGGGTATTTCTAATAAGCATTTTTTTAAATTCCTATTAAAAAAAATACCCCTTACCTGAAACACTTCTTTAAAGTCAAAAGGTCCCATTGAAAACTTTAGGTTTTAAGTTTTTCATGGAGAAAAAAAAAAAGTCTCTCCACAACATTTCAGTTGCTGTATTTTCACCAGTTTTGCCTGAAGCCTGGCTACACCAGCGTTCCTCCCCTCCACCAAGTCCTAAGCCAAAACCTGGACACATTTAGTGCTCCAAAACTCTCACTTTAACAGATCTGGCTATGATGCCCAGAAGCTCAACGGGGTCCTCTCTGCCTTCTTGTCCCATCCGCCCCAGGGGACCAAAGCCCTGCATTGCGCTGCCCTTTAAAGCCATTATTTCCAGCGTGGGGCAGGACTGCCGGAGGGGGTGTCCCGGGGGATTTTGTGCTCAGCAGCAGGTAGGTGGCCTTTGATCCCACACGCCACCCGGGGCAGAAGGGCTGGTGGATAAGACTCGGCGGAGACGGGCTCTGCAGCCATCCCTCCTTTCCTAATTCCCTTCTGAAGTGCTGGAGCCACTGTCACCTCTCATTAAAAGAAGCGAATGCCCTTGTTTTAATTTCTAACCAGAGCGAACTGGATAATAATATTAATCCCGGCAGGGGGTGGCAAGAGAAGGCACCTCCTTGCTTCAAATGTTTGGACAAAAAATTTGCTCTCATTAGGGCAGAAGTCCAGGAGATGTCGCCTTTGTAGGGCTGGCGGGATGGCACGCAACGGGGCTTTGCCGCGTTTGAAGTGCTCCTCATCCCCTCTGAGAGCACCCAGGCTGTAATTGGGGCCGGGCAATGGTCAGGGGAAGCGAGGGAAGAGACAAAAAGAGAAAGGAAAGCTTCAGATCGCCCAGTATTGCACCAAGGCAGATCTCCTCTGTAAATCCGTCTTCTACTGCAAAATACGCTACTAGACAGCTGGCCCTGCGTGCTCCCAAAAACCAGGAGCAACGTGGTGAGCAAAGGCTATTTCCTTAGGGATAAAGGCAGGGCCAAATCCTGCCTAGCACTCAGGCTGAGGCATCCCTGCTGCTCTGGGAGAAGCATCTGAGGTCGCACCAGGAAAGCCCAGTACTGAGGGCAAAGAGACTAATTCAGCTAAAAAGATTAGAGCTGGAAGGGGATACCCATGGGAGAAACCCAGAGGTGTCCACGGGTCCTTTTTACAATAAGTGGGGACAAAAAAGGAGGGGGAAAAAGGTAGGACGAGCACCTAAGCTGACCACTCTATGTTTCTATTTCTCCTTGGACACAGATTAATTTTTACCATCATTTTCAGAAGGACTTTTCCCCAAACTTATTTGTCTTATTTACTTATTTATGGTTATTTATTTATGTGGGGTTTTATGTTTTTATGTTATTTATATAGAGTGAGTTTCTCCCTAGTATGCAGGTGACAAAGATGCTGCAAAGCCAGCCAGGCACACAGCTCTGCTGCTAGGGGATTCCCAGTCTCAGGAACACTAAGAAGTGAGAAAAAGCTCATTTTTCCACAGCAGCAGGTATTCTTCTGTAGCTGGCCACATCCCCCGGGGAAAGGAGCTTAACTTGCAAATCAGCTGCTGCCATGTTCAAGGATCACAGCGTCTCTCTCCAAAGTCACACCAAGGTCCAGACCAGGAGCATCCACAACTGAAACAAGGGATGTGGCAGGAGACATGGGAGAGCCAGCTCTCCTGAATCAGAGCTGCTACAGCTCATGGTCTCTGGGTATCACGCAGGATGCAGACAGCAATAACAAGGCATAGCACTGACTAAACATTGCCACTACCTAGACCTGACACCATGAATGAAACATCTTTTACAGACACCACTAACTGTAGGACACTGCTACATGAAGTGACCCAAACATTCATCCCAACTCTACCATACTTGGAAAAGGAGCACCAAGAAGCAAAAGCCGGTGTGAAAGGACCAAAGAACTGGCAAAAACTGTCTAAGTCAAGCAGAAAAGGATGGAAAAACCAACCAACAATGAAAAATAATCACCACACACCTTTTCCTTCGCTGGGAAGCACATTCTTAGCCAGGGAGATGCAAGTTTGGCTCAGCCTCAGGTAAGGGGGGGGAAACAAAAAGGAAGTGTTCAATTAATTCCTCATTTATGGCCAAGTACCCAGTACATTGTTTCCGTCATTCCCTGAATCACCCAATGTCAGTATGTTTACAGACAGGTTGGAAATTAATGTTCTTCCTGTAGTGGCTGTCAGAAAAGATAGGGGATTTCTTTGGAGGGTCACTTTTTCATTATTGTGTTATCCTTACTGCTACGTGAAACCCCAAAGCTACCCTGGATATGTACATTTCCAGAAGCTGTTGAGTCACATGCATCTAAGCATGGCATTGGGCTAATGAAGATTTGGGAATGGACAGGTTCTCACCCATTTCTGCAATGACAACACAGCTCAAAACTGTAAAACTAGCAGTAGGACCGGCATTTAGTGCATTGGAAAAGGACAAAAAACTCCAGAAATACATTAATTCACCTGACCTTATGGAGATCTCTACATGTTAGCTCCTCCAAGGAGAGAAAGATGCAGTTCCAGAAAGTGAGACACCTCATCCTGCTCCAGGTACCTAAACCCATGCCCTTGGAGAGCTTGCCTCACAAAACGCCACCAAGGTTTTCGGTCAGAGGACCTTGTAGACCAAGGTTGATGCTGCTGTGATGGACTGTACATAACAGAGACTGGGAGAGGTGACTGCAGTCGGACGCTTTAATGAAGATTACATTCATTACCAATTTAGAGCTGACTCGAGGCACACTTTTCTTAAGCACGTGGCTTTTGCATAGAAGTAACACATCAATAGTTTGGTTATTAAAAGCTTCATTTTAAAGTAAGGAAATATAGCAGTGCCATTCTGTAAGGTTATTAATTTGTTTTCAATAATAATTTAGAAAAAAAAAGAAAGAAAGAAAGTAGTCATGTTCCTGATATTCCTTTTCAGCTTGAACCAGTTTTTAACAGTTGCATGTATAAAAATAGAGGTTATTCATTCACTCCTTAGGCTTCCCGAGTACGACAGAGATTCCCCCCCAGGTAAATCCAGACAGTTCAAAAATGAAAAAGAAACACATGCTTTAACTCTCAGAAATCTGAGAGTTACAACCAGCCCACTGGTTAACAACCAGCCCACTGCAGATCTGTTGAGGATAACTTGATGGGACAAACCTTGACTGTGATGGGACAAATGACAATTGTCATGTTATTTTCAGAAAGTTTCTTCTAACATCAAGATCAAGCAGAGCCTCAGGAAACGGCACTCAACCTCTGTTCGACCCTGAGCATCCTCCAAGCGAGTACCCTCCCCTTGCCTATCCCCGCTTCCAGTTTTACAGAAAAAAAAACCAAAAACCAAAACAAAAACCCACACAACTAGAAAATTGAGCATTGGTGAATACCAAGCACAACCTTGGTGGTGCAGCACCTTGCCAGGGTAATTAGACTGGGCAATTACAAAACTAAACTGGGCCACCACAACATGTTGAAGTAACAAGCCAAGACACAGGTACCCGCTGCAGCGCGCAGACACCCAGGTTATGGAGGGCAGGACACAGCAAGACACACAGTGCTGTACCTCTGAGCGGGTTTAATGGACAGGCTGATTGCCCACAGTCCCTCCCACCACCCATCCTGGCCAGCACAGCCCACATGCCCCGTTTGGTCCTGGAGGAGCTGGGTATGATCCAGATGGGGGGGGAGTGCTGAGCTGGCCCCTAAGCCTTGGTGTCCCCTTCATCTCTCCCTCCTCGCAAGTGCTGGCCAAGCTCTCTCCCTACAACTTGGCTTCCTTGTCGGCAAAATGAGGCTGGTGAATGGTTTTTGCCTTTCCTTCAAGGGGCTGAGATAATTCGATTTAAGAAAACGATGAAAAAAAGCATTTCTGAGTACCAAGTGGAACCAGAAAGCCATGGATCAAAAGCAGTTGGTCCAAAAGTTATTGATGGAGGCCTTCACTCCAAAACCACATTTGGATTAAAATCAGAACATTTTGCAAGGAATTGTTGATTTCTATGAAATTTTTGAAGAGGGTCAAAGCATTTGCCTTAATTTTCCAGAGGCAGTGTTGGAATGTTTAATTTCATTTTGGATATTATTTTGTTGGAGCATTTTTTTTTAATATAGTAAAATATTTAATGACATATTGTTACATATTGAATGCCATAATGTATTTTATGATGTGAAATTTAAAATATGTATACAAAACTCCAAACAAAATATTTTCTCATATTAAATTGTCAGATGCTTATTTAAACAAATGGATTTTTTTCAGAAACACAGCCATGAAGCATTTGAGACTTCCAACAAACTTGTTCACTTTTGTCCCATTTTTAGTGTATGAAAAATGCTGGCTTCTAATTGCTTTTCAGAAGGTGAAATTTCATTTCATTGGTTTCAAACTAAAAATTGCAATTCTCAATCAGCTCTCAAGGTACTGGAATTTCTCAGATGCTTTTTTTCCCCCTCAGAAGGGAAGGAGGAAGGCAAAACACTAATTTCCATCAACATTTTGGAGTTATCCATTAAGCAAAAACTTGGGGCAGTTGATAATAAGGACTCAGCACCCAGCAAGCCAAGAAAAGGGAACTGGTGCCAAACATTTTTCTTAAAAAGCCAAAAATTTGCAAATGCACCCGAGATCCTATGGAAGATCAAAGACATATTACCTTTCTGGAATGGTGGACAGTACATTTTGGTCCTCAGTCAGCAACTTCTTTACTTGATGACTCCTGTCATTACCTATGGGACGGAAAAAAAGAGTAAATCCTCTTTGTTGTGTATTTTGCTTAAGCTTGGGAAAAAGAAAAAGAATAAAAAAGAAATACCCTTGTGCTATAGCATCTTCTGTTAAAGATTGTTTCTGTGGGAGCTAATGGACAGAAGGCAGGTGACGGTCATTAGTAAGAGATCGTTATGAACTATCTTCATAGCTGCAGATAACCCACTTGGTGGCTTGGCCAGCGTGGGTTTACAGCTGCACGTGGGGGAAAATGGTATTAATATCACAGATGTGATGGTGAAAGCCCTCCCTCAGCCCTCTGGCTGCAGGATCATGGTGCTGCTTTCAATCCCTCATCTAATGCTGACGAAGCTGAGGAGAGAGAGAAAAGAACCTAACAACTACTCCCTTATACTAACACGAGCGGCTTGTTCACGGATAAGTTTTCATGGAAATGAAAAGGCAAACTTTGCTTCTAAATGCTCCCAGAATGCCCAGTATTTCTGTGGAATCACAGAATGTACCTGCTCAGAAGGAACCTTGGGAGGTCTCTAGCCCAAAGCAAGGTCCACACTGAATTCAGACTGGGTTGCTCAGGGCTTGGTTTGGTCAGTCCTTGAACACCTCCAAGAATGGAGATCCCGTGACCTCCCTGGGACCTCCATCCAGCAAAAAGCTACAAAAACCCCTCTTCTTTCCCTCACACAGTCATATTAGTACATGGCTTTCCTCCATGACTAATAGCTTTTTTATTTTTTTGTGTGCGTTCTTTGGTCTGGTTGGGAATGTCAGATCCCAAAGCCTCCAAGTACTACGGTACACCACGCTCTACATCTCTTTCTTGGGATGGAGAACTGATCTGACGACAGCACTACACTTTCACCCAGTCTAAGGAGCTTCAGTTTTTCCCAGCTGATGATTCAACCACCAAGCAAAACAAAGGACATAATGCAATGGTGTGGTCATCCCTCATCTTCTGCCAACATCGCTATTAAGTGAGTTCACATGACGTGTCTCACATCCAGAGCACATAGTGAAGTTTTTATTGGCATGAATCTGGACTGCCTGCATTACTCACCCACTAGCACAGCTACGAGGCATTCCCTGATGGAGTCACAACATGTGAGTAAACTTCTTACTCCTTTATCGGCTGTGGGGATTATGGCACCACCAAGAGAAGCTGTTTTGGAAAAATGTTCTGGTGACTTCATAGCAGCAACAGTCAGAGCTGTGCTAGAAGGACCAACACTGTGAGAGAGTAAGTCCCACTCTCCCTCTCTCAGTCCCTCAGCTGGAGGCTCAGCAGGCTCGCGATGCTGTTTGAGGACTCCAGCCTCAGCTGGGGAAAGTCCAGCCCTCTCCCACCAAGCAGCTGACCAATGCTGGCATCACCACTTTGCTTCTGTTTCTCATCACACCTCTCCTGTTCTCCAGGACAGACCTGTTGCTGTGTGTTCATACAGCGCTGAGAACCTCTAGAAATCATGACATCCTAACCCACTGTTAAAAAACCTAAATATATATATATACACACATATTAAAGGCAGGATAGTCGCATCCCTGTGCTTTCAGGCAACTCCCTTTGTTGGTGTTGCCAGCCTTCTCTGGAAAAAAAATAATCTTGCTGCTACCTGGAAAAGAAGACCAAGCCCCAGATACAGCAAGCAGAGGCTAGGAGAAGGAGCTTCATCAAACTGCTGGAGTCCAGAACCAAAGAACCCAAGTGACAATCTCCCAGTGAGTCTATCCTGAGATACCACATCTCACACTCCACAGAAAGATACTGCCTTGAGCCTAGTTAAAACAGGAGAGAGATTATTAGCTCAAATAGTTCACAAGGTTCTCCATCTCATATGCAGGGGGGGGAGGAAAAAAAAAAAAGTGAAGCTTTCTAATGAATGTGTTTAGAGTGAAGCCCTCTTTAATGTTTTGGAGGGTGTGAAATGAGGACAGTAGCCACAGGTGATGAGCTGTGATTCAGCAGAGTGCAGGTGGATCCCTCAAGCTTCCAAGGAAAGGCTGCTTCTCGCGGGGTCCTGGTTGCAGAAATAACAGCGTCCAGGGCCAGGCTGTCAGTAACACATGTGGGGTGGGTGAGCTGGATATAAATGATCCTCACAGTTTGGGCTGGAGGTTTGATTGCCTGACAGTTCAACCATACCTATGGCTTGAGTGCACAAGTTCTTCAATGTTTTCATTATTTTTTCATTTGTAATTTTATTTCATAATAGTAACAAGACACCCTGGGGCAATGTGTTTCCAGGGGATTATTGCCTTCAGCTTTTTGCTTTATGACACATGCCATAATCGCCAAGAAATGTACAGCCTGTCATATCTCATTACTTAAATGTGGGTTATATATCCATGTATTAGGCGTGATGGATAGACCAGAGCCATAAAATTATATGGACATTTGGTGGCGAAAGTTAGTTTGTGCAAGCAGTTCCTGAGAATGGCTTGCAGCTGAGCTAGTTCGGTTTGGACCCATCCTCAACTTCAGAGCTCTTACAAGTTGGTTTTGCTCTTACTCTGCCCACAGAGCTATTGCAGAAGGTGCATGAACTAATTCTGTGGTCTCACGCTCCTCTGCTTACCCCTTAGCTTGGCAAAGTTCACCCTGCCTGCAGACACTGCCAAGAAACACCCTCCAGGCAAGCTCAGCCCTGGGGTGACTTAAAAGGGTCCCCCAAGGGCTTGCAAAAAGCAAACCCCACATCAGGATCCTTCTACCTCTTACTACCCACCACCTGTAAATAACCATTCGCAAGGCTTCCTGGAGTCCCGTGGTGTGGATGGAGGAAAAGGAAAGAGCACAGAACATGGGGCATGAACTGTTTTCTTCCAAGGAATGGTGTCATTCTGGATTTATTTACAGTTTCAGCCAGCCCGGGCATCTGGCACAGGAAGCCAAATGTCTGAAAACAAGGCCAAACATAGATACCCTGGCTTTTGGTCAGCTGCCAAGGGACAGGAGAGTGGCAGTCAGCAGGTAACCCCCAGGTGCGCTCTGCAGGTAGTGTTCTCCTTGGCCGACAAGGCTGGGTGAGATTGGCGGGTCCCACATGCAGGGCAGCCCCAAAAAGCCCTCAACACTCCAGAACGCTTTAACCGGAGCAGTTGCACCATAGCCAGGAAGGGCTGGTGGTTATGAGCTCTTCTCTCGTGCTTGCAGGCGCTCAAACAGGAGGCCATTCATGGGGATCCAGTCATTCCCAGCAGCTGTACTGGCTCTGGCTCCCAGTACTCTGCTGTCCTCGGCAGACTGGGAAGTTCCATCACCCCTGAGGGCTGAGTCAATGGACAAGCTCCCACGTCTTTTCTCAGCAATGCACAAGGCTGAGGTTACAGCTGCCTGCAGTTTGCTAAATCAGGAGAACATCAGCACTCAGCAAAGTGCAGAATGAAACTGAAGTGGGTGAAGAGTACTTTCGTACAACCCTAACACAAATACTCTTCAGATGAGAGGTTCCCGACCTACCATCTTGCAAAAGAACCAAGATCAAACCGAAGACTAACTATGCAGAGACAGCAGGCTAGAGGAGACCTCTCTGGAAGGCTGTGGGGCAGGTAGAACTTCATTATGAGGGGGCCAAATCCTTTCTCGGTTGGACTTGATGATCTTAAGGGTTTTTTCCAACCTAAATGTTTTTATGATTCTTGAAATGCTGGTGCATCTAAGGGACAGCATAAGCAAGCAGGAGAAATCCCTCATATGTATCTGACTGTAAAACACAGTTATAAGATGCTGTAGAGGATGCTCCTAAGCCTTTGCTATACAACTGTGAGTGCCTTTGGCTGGGAACACTCACAATAAGGCTCTGAGAGCTGGACCACCAGCAAGAGCATTACTGAGAGGTAAACTGAGGTTCAGGGTTTGCCTGGCAGACTCCGTTGCAGCGCAAGTCTTGTGCTCGGCTCTGAATGACAGTTCTGTGCTAGCCTGGGTGGCACACGCAACTGCAGACTGGTCTTCCAGCCCAGTCCATCCTGGACATTTCCCAGGACCGTGAGGAGGCTCAGTTAGACTAGGATGAAGATTTTTTATTTGTATGTTTGGCTGGAGAGAGCCTGCACTTAACCACAAATCCTGGAAGAATCCATGACCTAGCCCTTTAGAAACACGAGCACGAAATAAATTCACAACAAGCCTTTTCATCTCCAGGGAAGTTCATCTTACCTGAGTCCTGGAACAATGTCACGGGGGTAGAGTCTTCCTTTCTCCAAGGAGCATTGGCAATGGGGCTTGCAGCAAGTTTTCATGTGCTGTGCCTTTAAGCTCGCTATACTTCTGCCTCCATTTCCAAACAGCAGCCTTTTTGTTCTCCAGGCTGCTGCAACTCGCAGATACGTGTACCATGCCCTCTTTTGCTGAGTTTTTTTTTTTTTTAATCTTTCTTGCTGTTCTCCATAATCTAAAGTTAAAGACATTCAGGTTAAAAATACATGACTGAAGTGTTTTTTTCCAGACCACCTCCTCCCCCCAAAGGTACTTTCTCAGCTGAGAAGGATCAGCCTTCCCCAGGTGACAAAGGCAATTTACAAGAACATAAACTACAATTACACATGGTCAAATGCTCCTTTTGGATATAGAGAGAGAAAATCCCCTTTGCTGCTACCCTCGACAGATACTCTGCAAATAAAGCGCCTCCATCACTTCTGCTATACTTGCTCACACTCAAGTTTCCCTTTATTCTCTGCTTGAGAGCAGCTAAACATAAATCTCGGTCTTCACAGTAGCTTCTAAAGGTTTTTTTCTCTTTGCCAAGTTTCCTCCCAGCTCCTGGAGGGCAAACAGCAGCCACACAGCCCCTTTTGTGCTCCAGGGCTCGGCTAACAAGCCCCACCTGGGGCGCAGGCAGGAGGGGTGCCCTTGGCCGTGCTTGGAGGGCTGGCACACCATCAAGGGGGCTTTGAGAGGGAGCTGCCCTGGGCCTCGGGTGGCAAGGGCACCTCCCCGAGCCCCAGCACTGCGAAGGGGTAGGGGTCTGCAGGGCAGGGGCTCAGGCAGCCCACGGGTACCTGAGCTTGGGCTGCTGGAGGCTCCAGGGGAGATGCTCCTGCAGGTGGGAGCTGGGGTGTTAGATCGGCCTCAGAGGGGAAAGCTGCGTGCTCCGTATTTCTGTTTGAAAAGCACAAAATACAAACTTGAGTCTCACAAAGTTCACTGTCACAGAAAATCAGAGCCTACAACTTCAGAAATGGGACTTCCTCACCCCCATTCTCTTTGGGATATAAAAACTGGGTGCGGACAGGACCCAGCTGGAGATGCTCCTGGCCCAGTTCTTCACCACATCACCAAACCCTCCCCAGTCCCTTCACTCTGCCTGTGGGAGGGGACACGGGAGTGCCCCCTGCACTGCAACAGCAGCCAGACCCTCCAGGGCACTGCTGACAGCAGCTAAAATCAGCTTTAAGGGATGCTCCTTAGGGCCTTATTCTGCTCCCAAGGGGCAGCACCTTCCAGGGAGGAACAGAAACACCATCCAGGACCCTGCGGTGCCCAGCACCCCACAACATCCAAAGCCCCAGCAGCTTTTGCTCCGCAGCCTGGAGGGCTCGGCACAGCGGACAGAGGGTCCCTCCCCTGTGCTGGTTGGGGCTTGGGCACATCTGTTGGCTGCTAGGCCAGTGGCTCTGCATGGTGATGGCCACCGGGGTCTGTCCTGGGCCATGAAACTCTTCTGGGGGTCACTCAGCAAGTTAGTGAAATGCTGTAGTCACCTGGGGACAGGTTCAGGTAATGGAGAAAGAAAAGAAAGGAAAAAAAAACCCCAAAACAACCAACTCCAATTAGTAAGTAAGAACAATAAATCCTTTGCAATGGCCTCTCTTTCTCTTGCTTTCTCTCAGCCTTCCCTGCCCCCCCCCCCCCATTTATTGTACTGGTTCTTCTTTCTTTTTGCCTTCTGACTTTTTCTGTATCACTTTCTTTTTTCAGCATCTCCTTCTCTTTCATTTTTTTTTCTCCTTTTTACGCACTTGTGTTTTTTCTGTGCAAACCATGGCGCATGTTTCATTTACACCTTACCTGGCATGCGTGTCTGCTGTTTGCATACAGTGTCGCTGTCTAGGTTGTGGTTTGCATGAGTTGTTTATGTGCTCCCACTTCTTTCCTCACCTTTTTTTTTTTTTTTTTTTTTTGGGGGGGGGGGGGGAATGATGTCATTTTCCTTAGTGGTGCCATCATTTGAAAAGATCCCACACGCTTTAAAGTCTTAGCTAATGCCCTTTCTCTCCCCCAGGTCAGGCGCTCACGACTGCAAAGGGACATGCAGGGACCACAGCCCCAGTGCATGGCAATGCAGCACTGCTGCCCATTCCTGTCCTAAGTAGACCAGTGCTGGAGGAAGAGCCCAAGACCTCAAACATCTCCAGACAAGTCTGCAGAGGATGGGATGACAACACGTTTTATCCTCTCTTGCATCATCTTCTCCCCCTGTCCAGCCCTTTGGGACCACTGCAATGGGCAGATCACACCAAAGAGGCAGCGTTTTGGGCTGCCAGCAGACTCAGGAAGCCTCCACTTATACTTCCATCATGTTTCCAGCCCTCAGAGATATGTATTTATAAATAAATGAAAAACGAGACTATGATCTCATGTCTGGGATGAAGCTGGTCCTGACAAGTCACGCAAAATTGTTCCCGTTACTGCAGGGACCAGAATAGCAACATCCAGCCCAGTGCTCTGCTAATGGAAGGATTAGGTCCAGCAAGACACTTTGGGAACATACCCTGGGAAGAGCAGGATATTTTTGGTTTCCAAAAGGTCCTTATGTTTTAAGATAAAGGGGGAGAGTGAAAAGGAAGGTGGGCAAAGCAGTTCTTCCAGCACCCTCGAAAATACATGGTGATTCTCCATCCCCTCCCTTTCCCCTGCATTTCACAAGGTCCTCCGCCAATCCCAGGAGTTGCACAAAGTCCCTTTGCAGACATCCCTCCATTCCCTGAGCTTGCCTTTTAGTCTCCTCCATTTCTTGTGTTGGGCTGATACACACACAAAGCTGCCCCAGCTCCTGCCCAGTCTCACCACCTCCTTCTTGGCCACATCATCACGAGCAGCACCAGTTTCCTAGATGTGCACCACCAAAACAGCGCTTCTCGCCTTGAATGGGTTAAAATGTCAGTCTCTTCTCCCAAGCAAGAAGCAACAGGAGAAAACAGCCTCAAGTTGTGCCAGGGAAGGTTTAGGTTGGATATTAGGAAAAATTTCTTCACCAAAAGGGTTGTCAAGCATTGGAACAGGCTGTCCAGGAAGGTGGTGGAGTCACCATTCCTGGAGGTGTTTAAAAGACGTGTAGAAGTGGCACTTGGGGACATGGTTAAGTGGTGGACTTGGCAGTGCTACATTAACAGTTGGGCTCGATGATCTTAAAGGTCTTTTCCAACCTAAATGAAAAATACGTTTAAAATAAAGCTACGGAGCGTTCTGAAACAAACTCCCCATTTCATTTATTCTCCAAAACCTCTGAGGTTCCTTGCTTGGGGAAAAGCTTGTCCCAGCCTAGGAAAGAGCCCAGCGGGAGGTGTAAGCGCACATCAGCCGTGCCTGGGGGCTGCAAGCCGGGTGGGTTTCACAGCAAACCGGGGGACCCCACCCCCCCCGAAGCCACCCGCCGGCTGTTCCCGGCCCAGGGCGGCGGGGACGGGGCGCTGCCGAGCTGCTGCCCGGTGCCGGGGGTCCCGGCCTGGAGGTCCGGTGGCGGCACTGAGCATCCCCGGGGCCGGGAGAGGTCCCTCCCCGGGCCGGGGGCCGCTAGAGGGCAATAGCGGTATGTCCGACGGAGCCGGGAGCCGGCGGGGGAGCCGTGGGGGCCAGCGAGGGATGCGCAGGGACTGGGTCGGTGTCCTCCAGGACACATCAGGGCGTCTTTCTTGCCTAAAGAAAACATAAAAAAGGGTGTTTTTTTTAAGTTTTCTGCTTGGTTTAAGCATTGCAAGTGGGTAAGAAAACATACCTTTAGCATCCCTGCAACATCCAGGACAACACAGACCATTGCAGTTCAGAGCCATCACTCCAACACCAAGGCACAGCCCCAGGTGAGCTGCCTTTTATCTTATTAGCTCGTTAGGCTAATTTAGGGAAAACCTGTTCCCACCCCAGATAGGCAGGTGTCAGCAGTTGTTTTCCACCCTGCTAGAAATACTGGAGACACTGTCTCTGGTGTGCCTCTAATTTCCATGGGGGTGCATTGCTTTGCTCCCAGAATGTACCCCATCACTCCTCCGTGGGATGTTCCCTCTGCTTCAGGCTTGGAAGCTGGTTGTTCCCAAGTATGACCCCTTGCTCTCAGTGATCCTTTGGGGAGGGATCTGCTCTGCTGCTTCCCCTCCACCACAACTTCATCAACATGGAGGGCTCACAGAAGAAGCACCACAGCCCCACTGGCTTTGCGCCTGGCCAGTCCCCAGCTCCATCCCCTGCTCTGGGTGCTTCCCCCGGGTGCCACCAGCCCCTCTGTTTATCAGGCCAGGGCGGTGGGAGATAGGGAGGGAGGCCGATAAGCCTTCAAGTGGCAGCGTGCTGTAAACATTCCCACTGGTGCTGTTAGATTAAAGTGCTGGGAAAATGCCTCCAGTCCCCCAGCCCACCAGCGCAGCAGGCTGAGGCTGGGGGGCTGCAGAGCTGTTGAAAAGCGCAAAAGGAGGAGCTGTGTAGGAGCTGAAGTGCTTCGCTGGCATGCTGCAGGGCTGGCTCCTGCCTCCCAGGGTACCAGGGCCTGTCAGGGGTCTGACCAGCAGCACTAGGAAGGTTGTTTTGGCATCTGACCCTGCAGTCTCCATCTGCATCCACAGGCTTGACCGCCTTTTGTTCCCCAGCTGGCAAGAAAATTCACTTCTCCCTCCCTCTATCTCCCAGGCCACTGGTGGCCAGAGGTCTCACCTGGCTAGAAGCACGCTGTGTGTTTTAGCTCTTTTGCAGGAGCTCTGCTCTCCACACAGACCTCTCTTTGCAGGTACCTGGAGGACTGGCACAGAGCGAAAGGCTGTGGTCCTCCTTTCATAATGATCTGTACCCTGTTGCAACCTATTTTCCACCAGTAAAAACAACCAATCACACACAATAAGGTTTAGCAGGTTGCACCCTGCTTAGTATAATTTGATGTGGAGCGGGGAGTGCAAACCCTTCAGGCAACTTGTCAGCAAGGAAAAGGGGCTCTTTCATCACAGCAGTTCCTGTGGATGGGCTCAGCTTGAGCTCAGAACCTGCCACCCCACCTGTCACCTGGCACTAAATTTATCTAGATTCGAGTTTGGAGATGCTGATTGTTGTCAGGGTTTCTAGTATTGGCTCTGCAAAATGAGGCTTACCAGCAGAGACAACCTCACCCAGGACACACCATCAGCAGTGCCATCGCTGGACTGGGCACAGGAGTGCCCAAACTCAAACCCTCCAACTTGCACTTCAAGACCATGCAACGTGCAGGTTTCAAAGTTAGGTGGTTGCAGCGTTCGCAGAAACCTGGCACAGCTCAAAAAGGTCTCAAAACAAAGTCTTGGCGGGTGTCAGATCAGAAGAGCATTCTCTGACACCAGAACAGTGCTGTCCTCTCCCAAACAGCTGGTGCATTGAGACTGGTCCATGGGTCAGAGGGAACCTGCCCAGAGTGTGTGGGGGTGTGTGTGTGAAGTCTTTTCCCATTCAAACTGAAAGATTTTGAATGCAACTTCCAATTTTTCTTCCTCCTTGCCAGGGACTGAATCCAGCTCCCCCAGAGGACAGCACTGGGGGTGGACAGTCTTACTCTGAAGTGATACTGCTGTAACCAGGAGCAGAGCAGATCCAGCCCTTGCAGGCAAGGACAGGGCTACAGCAGCCTATAGGACATACGGGGTGGCATGTGTCACCAGAGTTGACCAGTCCTGGAAGAGCAGTGGCACTTGGAGAAGAGCACAGCCTCCCCTGCCAGCAGCAGGCAAGAGGACAGTCTCATGTTCCCCTTGCCAGGCAGCCAGAGCTGGCTCTGAGAAACAGCTCCAGATGGAGCTGGCAGGGCAAGAAGCCAAGTGAAAATCTATCCATGGGGTCCATGTACCACAAAAGCCAGGAGAAATGGGTGCTCCCAAAGCAGCACTGGGAGGAGAGGGGGCTGTACCCCTGCAGAGCCCGTGGTACCTGTGGTCTCTGCAGGGCCCCACACCGCAGTCTGAGTCACAGGTTATAAATCCTCAAGCACTAGGGCTGACACATCTGTGCTGGGGGAGAGAGGTGGGAAAGAGGCTCCTGCTCTCCCTCCCATCCTGATGCACGTTTCCAGGGACTGATCCAGACATGGTGTCACCTTTCCTTGGGCAGCAAACTAGCATGAGGAGGTGACAAGATGGCCGGGGTGATAACTGTGGAGCAGTACTGGCTCTGCTGGCAAGAGTCACTTGGCTGGAGGGGACATGGGCTCAGCATCCCCACAAGAACTGGACACTGTTCACCTTGTCCAGCATCAAGCAGCATCCACTCTCCTACCCACATTTCCGTGTCTCCCTCCTGAGTTGTTGAGGATCAGCATCACCTCGGACCTTCATCTCCAAGGGGGAATGAAGAACAGATCTTCCGGCTGACAGCAGCTCCCGGTCCACCTATTCCTTTCCTTTTTAGCCTGAGAAGGACCTTGAAGTGCCCCTAGGTTCAGGCATATTCACCAGCAGTGCTCAGCAGAGCAGTCGCAGCTGCCTTTCTGTGCCACTCGGAGGCAACCTTACCTCCTGCTCCTATTCCCCAGCATCTCCTTTGCCTTCAGGCAGCTTTCGGAGCTCGCAGGCAGGTAACGCTGAGCCATGGGAACCTCCCACTCCCACTTTCTCCCTAATATCTCCACAGTGAGTAAATCTCCATCATTTTAGGAGTCTCAAATCCATTATTTTTACATTTGCAGTGGATTCCCTGGCCCTGTTATTAATGAAAACCTCCAGGAAAGCTCCTCAAATACAGCTTTGACTTTCTGCCCAGGACCTGTGGACAAGGGGGGGGCGGGGGGGGGGGGGGAAGGCAACATTAATAAAGCAGGAGGTTTCTATTAAGTCTGAGGGACTGGACGCTCTGTCTTTCTTGGATGCTGAAATCCTCTAGTGCAGGATAAATCTTATACACTTCATTTTCCCAATCTCTCCTTCAATATATTTTAAGAGAACGTTGCTAGTATCAGAGTAAATAATGTCCTAACTGCAAACATGGGGTCTGCAGAGTGGCGTGGGGTCAGCCTGTGGGCTGTGGCATCCTCCACTGTGGTCTGCTTGTGGTCTCAGTCCTCTCTCCATAATCAGGGGGTTGAGCTTGGAGAGGTTTTAATTAGCCACGAATACAAATAACAAGCGATTCCTCAGAGGCTGGGGAAGGAAGTGGGTGAGCTAACATTACGGAGATGTGCACTAAGTCACAAAATATGCAAATCAATGAGCTCTGTAACCAACACCACCTTGGCGTGAGCAAACCTCCCCCAGCCTTTTTTCCTTCTAGCAAGACGTATTTCCCATCTGCCTGCAAGGGAACTCTCCATTTGCGGGCTCTGCTGTCTCCTTTGTGCAGCACCTGCTTTTTATACCGCTCAGCTCCTCCTAAAGATGCTGCATTTTCTTGGTAAAAGCTGTTATCTGGAAGCGTGCATGCCAGCTTTTGCTGCAGAAGAAAAGGGAGCAAGTCCATGGGGTCCTGCAAGCCCAAGGTCAGGCTGGGAGATGATTTTCCTTTGCTTTTATGCCTTTCACTGCTTTGTAGAGCACACTGAATGAGAGCTAAATGCAGCATCATCAGTGCAGGCAGGTGAGGGAGTGCCTTTGTGTCTTGTTTTGGCACCAACAGCTTGCACGCAGCCACCAATCTGCGACAGATGCTGTGAACACTGGTGCAAGGGTCACCTTTTATTTGTATCTTGGTACCTCTTTCACCTTGGATTGATGTGCATTGCTGGAGATGGGGCTGCTGTGCTTGCAGAAGACATGAGGAATTGATTGTTGCCTTAGGCTGCTTTGGGGAGTACACCTGAAGAACTTTGCTAGCAGGAAAGACATAACCTTCCTTGGGAGCAAGAGCTTGCATGTTCTTCGCAGTCACTCATACTGGTGTTTTTAACCCAGCAGGACTCTTAGGCATTACTAAAACTCAAATGCTGATGCTTTTTGATAGCACCGGAGTAGCAGAGTTACCTCTCTCCTGCCTAAGAAATACCAGGCCAGTCCCAATCTGCAGAGGCAGCAGAGTTCAGCCAACATAAGGCAGGGGCCTCGAACTCACAGCATCCTGATGCCAACACACACGCAACCAAAGCCCCCTGCAATAAGTGGTAAATGAGAGAAGGAGATGGCACGGATTCAAATTAATAAGATCCAGCGTAGCCTATAAGGCAGTTCTGGGGCTTGAGAAGCCAAGTGTGAAGGGCTCTGGCCCAAAGTTGAGAATATAGGGCTGGAAAGCACCATTTGGATGAGAGGCACCAATCCACTGGCAGTTCTGAGTAGCCAAAAAAAGGATATTTTGAACCATCCATCCAGTTCAGAGGCCACCTAGTCTGGAAACACGTCATACCTCTCTCTACAAGATCAAGGTATGTACATCATGAAACAAATTTAAATCTCTCTTGGAAAGCCATAGCAGCCCTGCCTTGTAACATGCTGCATTCGTCCTATGTTAACACCGAGAAACCGAGGCGTGATTGCATCGTTTCACATACAAAGGTAAGGAAGACCATCTTCTCCAGCTGAATTTCCTCCAGTGGAGCAGGAACAGCGCTGGGATGGGCAGTTGTAGCCCTTGGGTGGAGATGATGCATTCTAGGGCTGGAGCAGCGTGGATCTGAACTGTTCCTAGGACTGCCAAAATTGCGATAGGTTCTTGCTGTTCCATCTGGCCAGGACTGGGAGAGGCTGGGAACCGAGTCTGTAAGCAGGGCTCTGCACAACGCGCTTGGCTTTTGGGATGGATTGAAAGCCGCTCTGATTTAAGATGTCGTGTGGCTTCACACACACAGTCGGTAAAGCTCCCCTTCATTTTCCCAGTAGCCAAAGACAAATCATGTCCAGGGCTCTATCACCATCCACCCTGAGAAATCAGCAACATATCCTGCTAATGAAGCGCCATGGTAACACCACCTTCATAGCACTCATCCTCTTTGCCCTCCACTTTACTTGATCCATGACAGGTCAAACTCAGTGCTACCTGGATGAAATACACAGCCTGCTCCTGTTGGAGATAAGGGACCAAGGAGGATGCTATGAACAACTCGCATCCTTGGTAGATGAGGGGTGAAACAGGTCCCTGAACAGATGATGTAGCTTTAGCGCTGGAAAGCATCTCACCACGTCTGTGCAGTGGCTCGGCCAGGTAGGGCCAACAGCATGGAGAGATATTTCCCCTCTGCAGACTGCACTGCAGGAAGCCCTGTGAGGAGCTGGGTACAGGATCGCTCTGGCTCCATCCCCCCCACAGTGGTTTTACAGGTCCCAGCAGGACTCGTATTCAGTGTAAGCATATGAATTTAGGGGAGGGGGCAGAGAGAGAATAACTCCCTGTGAGTGGCCAAATGTAATAAACACAGTCACTAACCACTTTTCAGAATACACACATAATAATATGTGGTATTTATATTTTTACCAGCCCAGTGGGACTTTGGCAAGTAAATCTGATTTTCCCACCCTGACCCAAATAAACGTTCAGGAGTCGGAATAACAGATTGCCTTTGCCTGAAATAACCATGTGCTCATTCCAGAGGGATGTCAGCTGAGTGATCCTCACTTCTCTGGACCAGTCAGACCTTGAAAAGTTTCCCCTCTTCTCCCCAAGCTCTATAAGGACCCACTCACACTGGGCCTGATCCAAATTCCACTGAAGTTGGTGGAAAAGCTCCATCTGGCTCACAGAGATTTTTAACAATCCTTCAGCCATAAAAATGCCAAAAAGAATGGCGGGTAGAGTCCAAACAATTCTGGCCCTCCCCAGAAAAATCCTTGCCCATGTTTCAGACCCGATCCCCAAAACAACCCTCCATTAGGAATGGACACAGGAGAGCAAGCCCCAGGAAAGGGGCCCTCTTCCCCCCCAACCCCCGTTTTCCTCCCACAGTAGGGTACCTTTAAGGCCACAACTCCCCCAGCTTCTAGAATGGCTATTCATGTTAGCATCACAGTGGCCTTCTGATGTCACAAAGTACCTCACTGCTTTGCTGCGGACCAGACCCTGTAAATACGGTGTCCCCAGCAGCTGGCCCACATTCATTGAGCTCTCAGGCTGGCAAGCTGGCTAGCAGAAAGAGCACCCACAACACTGTAGCTGATAAAGAGGATCTGATGGAGATGGATCCGCCTCAAGAGGAGGAGCTGATGGAGGTGGATCCGCCTCAAAAGGAGGAGCTGATGGAGGTGGATCCATGTCAAGATGATGAGCTGATGGAGGTGGATCTGCCTTCAATCTGAGGGAGCTGATGGAGGTGGAAGGAGGATAGAGCATGTGACCTTTAAAGATTCCTTCCAAACCACACCATTCTATGAGTCTGTAATGCTGCAAAGCCATCTTCTACTGATAGGCCTGAAAAAGTCCCCGGGGAGCTGTGCTTTCTTCTTCCCTGCCCCTTCTTTACATATACCAAAACCAAACCACTCTCTTCCTCCCTCAGGTGCTTTATTCAGAGCAAAGTTTGAGAATTAAAGCAAAACGGGGAACATCAGGTTTTTCCATTTTCCAAAGGCACATATTAACGGTTTGCATTGGACGTGCACATTGGGCAGTGTCTGGCCTGCAGCTTCCAAGCTGCAGTTCCATCAGAACCTTCCCTCTTGCTGCTTCTCACGTTGCTGGGAGACACCAAGCCACAATGGTGCTTTGTGAGCTGTTACTTACCCTGTCCTCCTACTACAACCAAGTTCCTCCCTGGTGCTTCTGGAGATATTTCTCTCCAGGGTATGGGCTTAGTAGGATGACCAATGGCTATGTGAAAACTAAGGTGGTTGGTCTGTGAGGTCTCATGGGATAAAGTTGCCTCCTGTTGTTACCTCCTGAAACCTATAGTGTGCCTGAGGCAGGCGTCCTTTAAAACCTTTAGGAGCTCTATGGGTTTCGAGGCCCTTGGTGTGGTCAGAGGCTGAGGATTAAAGAATAAAAACGGTTGCCTCTGTGGTGTGTGGAGACCTCAGATGGTTGACCTCGGTCTGGTGGTCCCTTGCCACTCCCAGCAGCTGCTGAAGGATCATCATCTCAGTTCAGGTTCCATAACGCTGACAACAGGAACAGCTGTCATCCCCTTTCTTGCCCTTGATCGATAGTGTCCCAATCTCAGCGTTCAATGGCATAAATTATTTAGCTCTAATTGGATTGGATGCTTCCTTGGTTCCAGTGAATCAATTAATGAGTATTTGCCATCAGAGGTCTTGGTGCCCTCCGCGAGACTTGTCACAGCAGCACCAGTGGGAACTGGTACTGGAAAGGCTGGAAGGAGCAGAAAGGCAATCTCTTGGGGTTTTTTTCTTTGGAGGACAGGCTTGGTTGTAATGGCCATCAGGCATCTGAGCCAGAAGCAGAGCTGCATAAAACCTTTATTCCTGTTGCATGGCCTTTCCTTGAAAAGCAAAGCTCCTTGAGATCCACGTGAAACTTCAAGAAGTCTTCAGTCAGCATTGTCCACACTGCAGTTCTGTCACTTTCCTCTTCTGCCTGTAAACAGTTATCTGCCCCTGCCGTTACCACCTCGAGCCACTTCTAAAGGACAGTAGCCATCTCCTGTAACTCTCTTAACACGCTTGGGGTTGACAGTGCGAGGGTACCCTCACACACATACACTGTTGGGTAGCAGTAATCCCCCACAAGCCAGCAACTGCCTTTGATAATGAGGGATCTTTGAGGACTTAAATGTTCTCATTTTAAGCTCTGACAATATTTAAGCACGTGTTAATGGTTTAAAGAAGCAATCCACTAGAGAAAGCCTCATTTGTCAGGAGCAGTTCCTCTAAATTTCATCATAACTGAATTAAGGCAACCTAGAATGGAGTAAGTTAGAGCGAAGACAGAAGCAGTGATGGATGGCTTGCACTAGCTGCTAAAGTGGTCCTTTGAAAGCTCTTTGAGCTGAGGTTCTGCAGATCAGTGTCAGTGACTCCTGAGCAGAAGCAGGGCAGTTTGAAGAAGGCTGAACTGGATTTCTGAACTATTGTACAGAGCCACATATCAACACAATGCCTGACAGTAATGCTCCTCATCCCTCAAATCATCCGTATGCTGTAGGAAATCAAATCATGGGCTGCCACGGATTGTGATGACTGGAGAGACTCAGATATCACCTTCAGAAGTGAAGCACAGCTTCTGGAACTGCATATTTAAGATAGAAGAAAATCCACCACCATTGCAGTTCCAGATCTTCACAATTCAGAGCCTTTCCTGCATTTTTAAGCAACAAGACCATGAAATACCCTTGCAGCCCTACTGTTCCTGATTCCTTGTACTCTGGGTAAGTGAAATTTCTTGTAATATCAAAGCAGTGGTTCTAAAGAATTGCTTAATGTTGCTACAACTGCTAAACATGAGACTCGGCAAATATCTTGCAATGAGGTGTTCCTCCAGACTTATTTAACGAGTAGGGCCATGGAGATTAGATACTAACCAGGCCAGGCTAGGCTGGGAGGGGGACCAAGTCATCAAGTCACTCCTAAAGTTACCCACGATTTTGGCTCATCTATCAGAGGAAACTGAGAAAGTTGAGGCTCTTTTGGGGCAGCCAGGGCAGGGCAGGTCTCAGTGCAAGGCAGGAGAATTGGCAGAATGCTCCTACACCAGTCTAGGCTTGTCATGAAACAAAGTATTTTGGATGAATGTGTTGAGACTGACCATCTTGGGAATATTTTAGAACTTCAAAATACAGGAAATGGGATTATTTGTCCTATGCCATGGCAAGTGCAGTAAACTTGACAGGCCATGCAGGGAGCTGTGCCCACAATAGAAAGAGACCACATGGAATAGGCAAGAAAAAGAGGAAAGACTTACCCAAGACCACATGGTTGGGCAAGCCTGGAACCTGCTGATCTCAGTGACCGATGTCCTCACCGACTGAAGGCAAGCAGCTGCATCACCTGTTTATGGCTCCCACGAAGCACTGGCACCAAGCAACATCCAGGAGGGCAAAGACATTATTCTCCCTGTGGGGGAGTATTTTCTCTGTCCCATCATAAAGCTTTTTAGCACCCGCACCAGCCTTCTTCATGCTGATTTTCAGCAGATGTTGTGCTAATGAATAACAATGTAATCTCAGTGCCTTAATATAGTGCCGGGGTGCGATAAGTCTGAAATTGCTGTCATCATCAGTGTGAGGACGATCTGGTCATTGTTCAGAACTGTCCTCCTCTGATGATTACATGAAGGGGAATGTATTTTCTTCCATCTACTCCCACTCTGCTTCCAAATTTGAAACTATTCAGGCATTAGACACTTCTGCTTTTTTAAGGGCTTAATAAGAGGCCAGGATGCAGATGTTCTGATAAGGCCATGACAAATTGCAAGTGGAGAAGCCATACTAAACATGACCAATTAATGATGCCAAACTCAGCTCTGTCTGTAGAAGTGTAATGACAGTCAGAAAAGGGCCTCAGTAGTTCTGCTGAAGTGGCTGCTACCACCACGTACCTTATACTGGGAAGGGCAGAGGAGGTGGCTTACAGCCCAAGCAAATATTGCAACTCAAAGCTGAAAGCCAGAGATTAAATACAAGATTGGGGAGGGAGCAGGTGGGTGAGGGCATGGCTTGGTTTCTAACATTGGCACGTGGTGATATAACCAAACAGATCAGAGGATGGAGTAATCAGCCAAGGGACCAGCCAGAGCAGGCAAGACCCCAGGAGAACTTGCCTAGCAGAGGCTTGTTGAGCAGGGGGCTGTGCAGCTCCCACCCTTGGGAGGGTTGGGAACAGATGCTCCAGGCAGCTCTCACCGTCAGTGCTGCCAAGATGGGCTTGGCAGCTCCCTGCACATCTCCCACCCTGTGCCCATCAGGGCAAGACAGGCCCAAGCTGAAGACTGTAAACTCCATCTCGTTTTTGAAGGGTCTAACAAAACATGCCCTTATGGCCCATGCTCAGGAAGGGAGTAGTGGGCCAGAAGGGGAACAGAAATGGGAAAGTAAAGAGCAGTACGAGTGCGGGGAGGAGAAGTGAAGAGGTGCAAGAGGAAGTTCTTCTCTGGGAAAGAAGGCAAGGCATGGCAAGGCATGGCAAGGCAGCCCGGGAGCAACAGAACTTGCAGCAGCACTGCCTTGGGAGTGGAGAACTTGGGGGCAGAGCAGGAGAGGGGGCAGGGGTGAAGTGCTATGTGTGAAATCATTAAAGCAAATAAAAGGAAACAACATAACATCAGCCTTTGCTCCACTGGAAAAAGATTGACTACAGGCAGCTAGATCTACCAGGCAATTCAGTCCTGAGATCTAGAGAGGCGTGTTGGTTAGAAGGGACCTCTGGAGGTCTCTAGTCCAGTGCCAGCTTCTGACCATGGCAAGGTGAAAAACTTTTTTCCTAATCTCTAACATTAGTTTCCCACATTCCAGTCTGTCTGTTGCCTCTTGTCCTATTGCCGTGCACCTTGGAGAAGAGTTTGGCTCCATCTTATCTATATCCTCCCATCAGACAGCTGTAGACAGCAAGAATATTTCCCTTTAGCCTTTTCCTCAAGGCTGAAGAAATCCAGTTCTCAGCCTCCCCTGTACGTCAAGTGCACTGGATTCCCCCTACCCCATCTTGGTGGTCCAAATAGAATTACTTACTCTACTATGACAATATTTTTCCTTGTCCCAGAGAGCCCCAAACCTAATGTCATACTCCGGTGTGGCCCCCTCTATTTGGTGAATATTCACTGCCCCTAGCCTGAAGGCTATGCTCCTGCTCATACAGCCCAGCTCACCTCTGCAGCAAGGATTCACCACCAGCTCCTTTTCAGCCTGTTGTTCACCAGAATCCCCTTTTCTGCAAAACTGCCTGGAAAAGTTGGCCCCAGCCCATCCTGCACAGGACTAAGGCACTCCCAGAAGCCAGACTTTGGGTTTTCCTTTGTTGAACTTCACGAGGTTCCTGCGAGCCCTTGCCTTCAGCTGGAGACACCCCTCAAAAAATGGCAACTTACTGATGATTTTCCTCCAGCTGGGTGCTGAGAAGAACAGAAGTGAGTTAGCACCGACATAACAACTGGCTGTGAGCTGACAGCCTGGACCAGGACTGTCATAAACCTGTACTGTGACAGACACCCTGGAAGTAGGGTGCTGAGAAAATTGGACAAAACTGGTGCCTGCAAGATTCCCACCCTCTGTCACAGGCTGGTGTCTCTTCCCATGCACTTAGACTGTTTGAAACACTGGTAAAACTGGAAAGAACCATTTGAGGTTTGTCTGTATGAAACACTCTGTCCCCATCTTGCAGCATTTTGCTGTTGGGGGTGAGGTCCCCTAATGAAGGGGAGGCAATGTGCTGGCAGCTGAGCTGCTCCGGCTCCAGACTGAGCCGGGGACTTGCTCTGATGCAGAGCGATGGCAGGTGGGAGCTGAAGCTCTGCATTCCCCCAAGGGAAAAAATGCTTTCTGCCCAGTTTCATCCCTTTGCTGCCGAAAATCCCAACTATCGAAGGCAGTTAGGAGCTGAGGAGATGATTTCTCTGAAAAAGTATCTCCAGAAAATAAGAAGAGGGTCCATAATCCAAGGAACAGACTGGCTCTTCTGCTTTTTGGACAGCACCTCACATCACTGGGCCCTTCAGACTGCAGCAGAAGGCTGCAGCAGGTATCCTGGAAACATCTGCATCCTCCCCTCCAGCCTCTGTGGCAGAGCCTGGCCAAAACCCATGGCTAATTTCCGCCACGGCTCAAGGTGTATCCAGCATGCATGTGCTATTTTTCTTTAATAAAAACTCCTTTGGACAGTATTTTCTGGCTGAAGCTTTATCTCCTGATACCTGTTGCATGCAGGCCAACACTTACCCAGTCAATGGGGACTGGTCCACCTCTACCAGAATTCACCAGCTTCAATCTTTCAGGGGTGAGAATTCTTAAAAATATGAACACAGCCGCTGAAGCCCCATTCCATCCTGCCAGAGCACGTTAGGAGGAGGCATATCCACCTTCAAGTAGCTCTAAGGTACGTTCCTCTTCTTCTGCACCTTCATTTGTACAAACACATTTGTATGTCACCACACAAAGTCCTGAACCCAAATTCATTCTCCTTTCAAACTCCAGAGCCATGACTGGAAACCAGCTATTCAAGCCTCACTGTCCAGGCTTGCTTCCATGCTGCCAACTTGCCAGCAGCCGTTCTGCACTGGTAAAGGCAGCACGATGGAGGAGCCAGCAAACACAGCTTAGAAATGCCTCTATTATCCAGGGACAACAAAACAGTGGAGATCATCTAAGTTATACAGTCCTGGGGACTGAGGAAATGCTAGCTGTGCTCCTTTTCTTCCGGACCCTGCTGGACAGCTAAATCCCATTCTAAGCTTATGAAATATCGCCTGCTCTTTATTTATGTATCTGATGTATTTGCTGACTGCCAGAACCGACATCTCCGTGGCTCCCTCTTTCTAACCCCAGAGTCTTTGGATCTGAAAGCAGCCCTGATAGAGCAGATGAAAACGCAATGGTAACTCAATCTAGCTTGCTCGGTGTAAAATGTAATAAAAAGGGGGCCCAGAGCCCAAGCCTGAGGCTGTAAATTTTCTGCCAGCACCGTGCTTGTCGTCCTGCTCAGATGTTTCTCCTGCATCTCTTCCCTGCTCTGCCTGGTCCCACCACTGGGACTGTGCACTGTCACTTTGCCTTGCTGATTTAGGTATTTCAAAGGAGCTGATCCAATGGGTTTTAATTCGATAGATACTCTGGCAAGGACAAGATGACATAGAAGAAAGACAGAAGAAACAGGATAGACTTTGCTTTTGCCGAAGCCCAGGTGACTGAAGGGAGGGAGGCACGTCTGACACAGAGAACAGGCTTTGCTGGAGGGAAGATCCTGGCAGCACTCATCCCTGCCTTGTGTGCAGCACAGGGAAACAGCACCATAAGCAGCTAATTGTTTCAACTTAACTAATGACTTCATTTTATACTGAGGAATAAAAAGCCATATGTATTACATACTGTCTCAACTCTTCAATCTTGCCTCCTCATCTGCTTTTGACCAGCTTGTAAATAAATGGATGCGAATAACAAAGCCTTACCTGCTGCCAGCTCCACATCTTTCATGCTCTTGCTTTGCTATCCATTTTCATCTCCCTTGTCTAGAAACAAATCAATACCACATCAGTTCGCACCTTGTCCTAATCATACGTTGCCATCAGAAATAGCTGGTGGCCAGTGGGGAGGAAGCATGGGTTGGTGGCTGGCATGCTCCGTTAGGGTGTGGGATATTGCAGCTCAATTCCCTGGGCTGCCACAAACAATTGCGATGACCTTCGGCAGGTTGGGAGGGCCAGACCTGATCCAGCAGCTCCGTGGTGGCTAATGGCATTTGTGGTGCAACACCCCAGCTCCTTGGCTAGAGGCTCTGTAACACCCTGCCAGCTGAGATGGGAGGTGGGGAACACTCCTCTGTGGGCACAGCAGATGGGAATAGAGACTGCAGCTCCAGGTGGGATGGGGGCTTTTGCAGAAAACTCTCGCAAAATGAGTTTCTGCAGCAAAGACTTCCATCTCCATCTGGAGAGAAAAAAAATCCTGTGGAAACCCCCACAATTTTTATCTAAAACAGATTGGTTTGTTTGTTTGTTTGAAGTCTTCCTGGCAGATCAGCACAAAGAAAGAGGGATGACACTGCTCCACTTAGTCATCTAAGTTACACAACAGAAGAGCTAAGGGCTGGGGACCCTAAACAGATAGAAGGGGTAGAGATAGAGACTGCATTTCACAGCTCCACTGCAAGCCCTACTTGCTTAACTCCCTAATACCTCCCTCATATGCTTAAACTCCCCAAAATCCCGCAGGCAGAGCATTTCAGCCAGATACCCCCTCCCTGGGCAGAGGCACAAATCCTGTCCTGCATCCCTGGGAGCTGGGGGAGGTAAACCCAACAGCAGCCTTGCAGAGAAAGGGAACAGCTCTCTTTCCCCTCCATCCCCACCAGCCAGGCTGGTTGCTGAGCTCAGACCCCACAAACAGACAGCCCAGGCTCCTGCGTTGAGTTACCTAAATCCTGCAGGTCTCCTTTGCAAACATCTGACTGCAAATGCTGCTCAGAGCCAGCAGCAAGCCCAGGCTGAGCACCAGCAGTGAGAAAAAGGAGAAAACAGCCCTGTTGATCATCCCCTCCCTTTATAAGATCCCTTTGCCCCATCTGAGCTCTCCCACAGCTGTGGCAGAGATCCAGAGCTGCGATGCACTGCACCTGCCTGCAGCCTGCTGGAGCTTTTATCTGTGCCCAGGCACAGCTGTAATTAGGGAGGGAGTTGAGAGACTGAAAGTCCCAAATCACATCATCTTTGTTGCTTTGTATTAGAACATCCCATGACGCATGCTGCAATAAATAAGCAGACAAACAGCCATTCTAAAATGTGATCCCCACAAGCTGTTTTGAAAAGAAATTATCTCAGCAGAACATTAGCTAGAATTACCCCCGTTACACACTCTTCTTCTGCCTCCCTCACTGGAAAAGCCCTGAGCCAGCACCTCCTGATTTATGGTGCTCAAAGACACAGATCAGAGTCATTAGGGGAGCTGGTTTTAAAACTCTTCATTTATAGAGGCATAGGTGTAGAAGTGGGTTCAGCCCCAAATATGACCTCCAGCACCATGAAAATGGTATTACCAGGTACAACGTGTCTTCCAGAGTCTAAATATCCGTTATCACCTGGAGAAGCACAGGCTGTACATGAAGTGGGATAAAAAGGCAGCTGGCTCCACAGGCACCAGTGAGAGCAACACATTCCTGCACCGGCATCTCCCATTGCTACAGCAAAATCTTCAGCCCCTATAAATAAATACCTGTGCTATCTTCCACAGGGCTCCCCTGCCTTGAGATGTTAGCACAGGTCCAACTTCTAAAGATGATGCTGCGTTACCCACTGGTAGCTGGTCGAAGAGGAGGTTGACTTGATTTCTGAAACTTGTTGTTTCTCAGTCAAATAGTTGAAGTCTGAATTAATTCATTTAAATGAGGAGTATTTCTGAAACATTTGCAACTTTGTGTTTAATAACTGTTCATATTGTTGGCTAGCCCTTTTGTAGCGAAGAACTGAATGCCATTCTGGTTCAAAAACAGTGCAAAATGTAAAAATTCAAGGCATTTTCCTCACCATCTTTCTTATTCTGTCTTTCCACCACATAGAAACACTTCTCTAGAATAAAAATGTTGCTGTGCTGCACTGGTGAGGAATCCGTATTCTCACAGGTCCTTGGGATTTTAATTTCATGGCACTAAATTTTATTTTTAAAGCACCTTTGGAGTTTTCAGTTGGCTATATGACTTCACATTGTTTGAAAAGCATGAATTTACACTAAGCCACGCTAGTGTGTGCCTTTTGGTGCAAACTTTTATGATCATCCCGTGTGGGAAGCCTGGAGCTCTTCTCCCTTCATGCCTCCGGTGTGCAGTCGTCCATCTCACCCCAAGTTGCCCAGCTTTTCCCAAGTAGATTCTCATACCCCTGATCTTACAGGGCATTGGGAAAATAACATCCTAGAACAACGTTCTTCAAAACCCCCTTATTTCTCAGCACTCTTTTTCCTCTCTTTTCCTGGTGCCTAGAAGTGCTAGCTACCACCTAACCCAGCTGAAAACTTCATGCGCTCCAAATTTTTATTTTTTTTTTTAATAGAAATTAAGGAAACAAACCCTCTCCTTTCTTTTGAAATGCCTCCCACTAAAATCACACTGAGTGGTGAAACATTGGGCTGTGATCCTCACCATGCTGGCTGCGCGATCCCCATGTGCTTGCCTCCCTCCCTGCCCACGAGGCCGGCTGCTGGCAGGGATGGGGACAATATCTGGGACTTCCTCCATCCCACTTGGCCATTTCCATCTTTCCAAGAGTAGGGAAGTGGATGCAAAGCACGACGGGCCGTGCTGCGCCGGCGTGCCTCTGGAAGCCCATTACTGTTTTATGGAGGTCACCCTCACCTAATTATGCCACTGTTCCTCCCAGCCCCAGCTTGACCCTGCCTGATCCTGAAACGGATTAACATGTCTTGGTCACTTGAGCGTGTGGTGTGTGTCTGCTCCAGGAGGGCAGCGGCTGAAGGTCTGGCCGTATCTCAATGTTATTTTGACCTCAGCCGTTTTTTTCCGTGGCGAGTCCTTCGCAGACCTGTTGAATGGGGCTTTCATTTCGCTGACCCCAGGGGTCATCTGTTTTCGGAGCATGAAATATGGCTGCCGGTGGACAGGAGGGAAGAGATAAACTTCACTGAGGAGCCTTAACAGGCCAATGAGCCGTGACTAATGATGATTGTGGTTTGTCTTTCGAGGGCATAATTTATTGGGCTGCTGACCACTTAGTGCACTGGTTGGGGAATTAACTCCTTCGGGCGCGGGCCCGTGGGGCTCTGCCACGAGGGGGTTGTTTGCTCGTTGCTCATCCTTCTCCCCTTTTGCAGGGGAACGAGCATTTCTCTCTGCATCTCACTCACCTGCAATGCTTCCTGGCTGTTTTCATGAGCTTTTTACCCTGTGTCCCCCCTGGCAAAATGGTTCTTGCAGCTTTTCTCTGAGCAGATGTCCTGTTGTGGTGTCCCCTGCGATGCCCAGGCTATTTCTTGCAGGCAGGAAAGGGGCCACGGAGCACAGTGACCCTTTTAGGCAGCGACTGTCATGCTCCTGGATGGCAGGTGGCTGACGCGAGCCACAGTTGCCCCAGCAAAGGAGCCGGCATGTCAAACACTGCTTTTACATCTTCATCACAGGGCTCCCTCAAGGCCTGAAGCTTTCTCCTGGAAAGAAAGCCCGAGCCTGACAGCACGTTCCCAGCACTGCCACGATCCATCTCTGTCAGCCCACGGATAGACAGGAGCGGACAGACAGGCAGACAGGGGTGCTCCCTCCCAGCTGCAGAGCAGGCAGCCTGGAAAAGGACAGCAGCAGCCTCGCAGCCAGCAAGGTGTGCAGAAGTAGGGTCAGCACTAGGATCCAAGTCCTGATTTCACCTGTTTTTTAACTTGGCATTCAACTTTTGCAGGGGTTAATTGCAAAAAGTTGGATTTCTCATGGTTGGTAGCTGGAGGAGAGGCTGACACTACAAGGAGCTTGTTGGAAATAAGTCCTTCCAGGCACAGCAGTGTTTGTGGGAGGACCTGTGTCTTCTCTGGCATCCTAAAGCTGGATAAGAGGAAAAAATCAGAGGCTGTAGGAGTGTCCTACAACCTTTAATTTATTTTAACAACTAAATTCTGCCTTTGTCTGCATTTCTGTGTCACCCACTGAAGTCAGCCACCCTGGGTGCAATTAAGGAAGCTCACTTAGTTTGCAAATGCCTCAGTTTCCCCACCCGAAAATACAGGGTAGAGGGAGGGTGCTAGCACTGATTTTCCATATGAGGTGGGATGAAAAAGATCTGACAGGTGCTGGGGGAGGAATTTGGTGCAGGGAAAGCAGCTCACTCTTCTACCTGTTAAAAGGTACTGGCACCCCTCACTTGCCTGGGCGCTGACGGCAGCCTGCACAAGCCCCTGGCCCTGCCTGGCCCCAGGGTTGGAGGAGGGTCCTGGGGCTTGACGTACTCGGTGCAGAGCCATCAGTCATGGAGCAGTGTGCAGGGGCAGAGGGGACCGTGCTTCCGGAAATCACAGGTTTGGGGAGAGTTCTGAAAGAGCCATTTTCAAACCAGCCATAAATCGAATCAATTGATAAAATTATGAGTCAAGTTGTATTTAAAATACTGATTCCTTAATCTTGAATGAGAGCGGTCTCCTTTAGATGATTCCCCCTAAAAGCACAGGAAAAAAAAAGATATCAGAAAGCCTAGGGAGAGACTGGAAGAGTTCGCCAAAGGGTTACATGGGTCCCAATCTCTTCCACCCTTTAAAAAACTGTAAGTATTTACATATTAAGAGCTACCCTGCCAGAGGAACTCCCTGCCTTTGAAGGCGCAGGAGCTATTTCTGCAGCAGCAGTGTCTAACAGTGGGTGTCCTTTAGGGTGTGGGGACTTCAGCAGGGCCAGGGACCACAGGCCAGAAGCCACAAAGTCTCCCCTCGAGCCAACAGCCCTCCGACAGGCACAGCACAAGGTGTCCACGGTGCCTGGCTGGGACACAGCAGGGAGATGGGGTGGTAGCACAACTGCAGGTGCCTCTATATCCCTTAGCATTAGGCTTATCCTGCCCTTCAGAGCAAGGTTTGAGACTGACTCTGGACATTTGGGACTGGTTTTCAGCTGATTTACAAGCCAAAGGACAAGCCATAAACCTCAGCCCCTTAATTGCAGTAGGAGCACTGGCATAGCCCAGGTCCAAGCTGCAACACTAACACGACCATGTGCATTAATACACCATGCAGTGACCCGGCACTCTGCAAATTCAATCACGCTGTAACTCATTAGTAGCAAATTAGAGGAGATATTCTTATCCTATCCAGGCTTGCTGAAGGTTTCTGGGGAGTTACAGGGGACGCTGCTCCTCCAATAATCACAATGAGAGAGGATTTCACTGGAAATTGGGAGGCTTAGCAATCTGAAAGCCAGAGCAGAAGTAGTGTGAGTTATAAGCAGCTCCTAACACAGGTGAGGGGGTTTTGTGGGGATGCTGCCACAGCTGAAGCCAACTCTGTAATGAAATGGGTTTAGGGGAAGGACTCCTAGGAAGATGGTAAGTGTTTTACATTAATACTTCTGGGAGAAATAAATCTTGAAAAGAAATTGTAGATAGAGTCTAGGAGCCTCTGTGTGCATGCCTTCAGGCTTGAGGACTTTTTTTAAACTGCTTTTCAAAAACTAAAAAGGTACCAGGGTTACTTATTTCTCTGCATCGTTCTTGCAGACAGACTAGATGTTTGGAAAGAAAGGAAGAAAGAAAATGCCTCCTTCCCTGCCCTTGCAGCATGCTGGCATCTCCTGGGCTGCTCTCCCAGCACTGTCCAGCCCAACATTCCACCTCCCGTTTGATCTCCCCTTGCAAGAGACCTTCCTCTGACTGTTATTGTTAGCACTAAATAGTGCCCAGGCAGGAGAGACAAAATTACACCACTCGGCCCTTGTTTCTCCCAGGTGGAAGACCACACACGAGCATGGCCGGCAGGGTGAGAGCAACCTGCGCCCTGCAAGATGGGGGAGATAGCAAAGATGCACAAGATGTGTGAGATGGGGCAGCCGGCATGGCAAAGCGTGGAAATAAAGATGTGAGAAACGTGAGACTGAGTCAGCAGAGAGGAGAAATGAAGGCAGGGAGGGGGCAGGGGCAAGGCAGGCTGAGAAAGTGAGCTCATCGCATCCCGCTGTAGATGCAGACCTTCGGGGTCTGCAGCCACAGTGATTAGCCAAGACATGATCCAGCCTTCACTGGCCTGATGCAGGGTAAGAGGTCAGCAGCAGGCTGATAAAAAGGAGTATCTTCAGCTCCTCTTGGGGGGTGAGGTGGCTAACACTCAACTGCAAAGGTCTCTGAGCAAACAGTCTTGCAGGCCCCAAAAAGCATCCGTGGCCGCTGGGCTCGGCTCTGCCTTTGCTCCCCAAAACAGGCCCATGTGGGTGCGGATGCAGGCAAGTGGCAAAGAAAGGGGGGCAGCTGCTTCCTCCCACATTGTGCTCAGATGAGGTTGTCAGCAAGTTTATTTTTGGGGGGGGGGGGAAATAATGGTGCAATTTTGTCCTTTTAAGTGATATTGTTACCTGCTGTCATGAAGCCTTAATGGATGGGAAGATGGCTCTTGGCTGGGCTGAAATTCCCGAGCCCAACCTTGTAAAAAAGGATCTGAATGTAAAAGAGAGGGGGAGATATTTAACAGAGCCAAGACCTGGGGATCAAGAGGAGAGAGGAACATCCCAGCACATCAGAAGGTTAACCCTTACAGTACCAATTTCTACAGCTTTGAAAGCTGATCTTTATAAATCACAGCTAACAGACAGCATGGAGTAAAGCAAGAAGAAAAAAAAGTTGGGATCTTAAAAAAAAAATAACCCTTGAAAAACATCCCAGCCTCATTTTTAGAAGAGGAAATGTAGTTTATCTTACCCTGAAGCCTCTGCTTTCCTCTCCCATGCTCTGGGGCAGCAGTACAGCTCCCAGCCCCACAGCCAGTAGGTGACTGGTGCTGCTGCAAAATCATTAACTCTGCTACACATGCTTTTGCTAGTTTGGATAAACAGCCTGCTGTTGTTCTGCACATGTGAGTTACTGTAAGAGTTGGTGAAAGGTTCTGGATTTATAGCCTTGGAAGATGATTTATTTTTTTTAAGCCCACAGCTGATAAAGCTGGGGAAACGCCAGCATGCAATTTCCCTGCACCGCCTCTTGCTCAAGCACTGCATCTCAGAGACACCAGCTGTACGGAACGGGGAGAAATGCTTGAACAAAACGTGCCATGCAATCCGCTGCTCACCACGGTGGTAAATACTGTTTATGCAGATGCGTGTCCATTTGGACACAGACCCCTCCAACTTGCTTTGTTTCCAGTACTGAGTCATCTTCAGATAGGAACACTAGCAGGCTAGGGATGGAGTGGATTAAAGACCTCTTATCCCAGGAGTGGATCCTCAACAGCAGCCACCTTTTGGCACTCAAAGCTGTCCCAGATGCTTCAGGATAACTCTTTCGATCCTCTCACCTGGGCAAAGTGCTGTTTGGGGGGTCAGCCTGGCTCTCTCCTCTCACGAGAAATGCAAACCATGCAGCACCCACCTCTTGCACCCACCAGAGGGATCCAAGGATCCTCCAATGCCTTCACACAATCCCCTATTCCACCGGAAAATCCTGCTTTCCATACTGCTGTCAAGGAGCAGGATGTATGGTCTCAGGATCGTGCTGGAGAAGCTGCCCAGCGTCTGCTTGGTGGGCAGCATGAAAAGACAAACCTCACACCTGCCACCAGCACACAGCAGGGATGTTCTGTCTTTATCCACAGCCGTCTTTGCAGCATCACTTTTGGAGTTTTGAACTGCTGTAACTAAGGTACAACCTCCCCTAAGTCCAGCCACACCTGGGACACCTTTGCCACAGGAGTTTGCCAAATTATGCTCACTGGAGGTTACAGCTATGCAAGGTTTAATTAACACCAAAGCTGTCTTCCCTGCAGCATTCCTCCCATGCCCCTGGGGAGTACTGGGAGGTGTCAGTCATTAGTGCTGAGTGATTTCACACCCCCCAGACCACAGCTCTCATATTAATGTGGGAAGCTGCTGCTACCACTGTTACTGCCTCTAACTCCAGTCTTTTATGGGATTTGCTGCATTAAATCCGCACATGGGTGAACATGTCTTGGATATAGCCCCATCCTGTCCAGCCATCTCCTACATGACAGAGAACCACTTTCTATAGAAAAGGTCTCCCCACTCTTCCCTCCCTTTTTCGTTAATTAGGGATCCAGCAGAGAAAGCAAGCAAAAAGGTGAAGAAAGTCTGTCCCTATCTGTGAAGTCCACAAGGAGGAATTTACACTCACTAGACCCTTGGTCTGAAAAGGAGAGCAATGCTCTGGCATGCCCAGCCCAGCCCCCTGAGAACTGCTTGGGTAAGACCTGTTCCCCCAGGACAACCCCCCTGGGGGTGGGCTATAGGTTAAATCAGCCAAATCAGGCTCCTTGCCTGATTTAGTCAAGACACAAGAGTACATCTGTGTACCCCCCATCACTGGCTGGCTACTTCTGACCCTGCCATCCAGCCTACATCACTTTGTGAGCGAGGCTCTTCATATTTTGAAGAATGAAACTCAGAAAAGCAGCTGAAGTTTGAGAAGCGGTGTGGCATTCTCAGATGAGAGAGGGCATTTGGGCGAGCAGGGTATGGACCTGCTAGCTCAGTCTGATGTCCTAGCCAGCCTTCATGGAAAATAATTGCAAACAGCTCCACTGACCATGTCATCCGTTCCCCTGCCCTCGACCCCAAATCTCCCATACCCATCAGAGATGCTGGGCATTAGCAGTTTACTGCAGTCACCCAAAGTATAAGTTCAGCTCTTCAGTCCCCACTGTGGTTAAAGCCAGCAAAGCTGTGGAACCCACCGGGATGAAACTGGTAATAACACTTGGTCCTATACATGAATAAGCAGAGGTTACCAAAATCCTCATTAAGCAAACTAAGGTTGGCTTACCAGAAGATGGCTTGAAAGGCAAATGTCACCCTTTACAAGTGCAGTGTCTTGAAAAAGACTAATCCTAGCCTGTTCTAGATAAGGGAAAGAGTAGGTATGTCTTAAATATTTCTATTACTTCAAAGTCCATAAATCTATTGGTTTAAAACTGTCAACAAGAAAAAGGAAATATGAGCTAGAGACATGGTTATCACCAGGAAAGGAATTTCCTCCAAAGGGAGAGCAAGACAGTAAGTCCAGGAAAGAGGGACAGATAGGGAAATACCTCTATGAGATGTTAGGAATCTGGACGAGCCTGATCTATGAATATCTTCTCATTGACTCCAGTAGGCTTGGTTTCTACCCCAGCACAAAAGAAGGACAGTCAGGGAAGACTTGTTTTCAACTCACCAGAAAAAAAATAAAAATAATAGGAACCGTATGCGTTTGTTGGGATTATTTTGTTGGGTTGTTTTGAATTTTTTTTTTTCCAGAAAGCCTTTGAAATATGTCAGGCTTCTGTCAAAAAAAGCCTTTTACCCAGCTGGCCTGATCCCACTTTTTGGTAGACTGAGCTGGTGTTCCCAGGGAGAAGAGTCATGTGGTAAAGAGGTGGTATAGTTTACAGGGCACAAAGAAAGGGTAGAAACCCATGGGAATGAGAAGGGAGACTCCAGGGAATGATCTTTTGGTATCAGCCTGAGAGGGGAGCAATGCAAAACTGAGGAGGAGGGGGAATCAAGGACTGAAGAAACGAGTGCTGGGCTCTTCCCTGGACACTGTGCCTGTTTTTGGTTTGCACAGGATGAAACAGAAATTGCATTGACTCTCAGAAGCAGCTTTTCCGCTCAAAAGAATCCAAACCACCAACAATGCTCAGCTTTGCTACCATTACATCAGTACGCCTCCAAACAGCCCCCATTTAAGACCATCCAGATTCTGAACCCACTGACAGGCGAGTTCATCCTTTCCCAGCTGTTGAACACACCTGGGGCATTGCTGCCCCTAGAAAAGGGGATGAAGAGCTGAAGGGTTCCCAAATAGTGATGGGAAAAGGGCAGAGCGTGTATCAGGAGTGCTCAGCACTGAGTCAGAAGGTGCCTGCAGAAGGCTGCAGCAACAGAGCCCCACACGGAGCCAGCACTGTGACTGTCATCACTCCACAGGGTGACAGGGTACCTCTGTGGAGATGCTGAGGACCAAAATATGCCCTTCCCTACAGGTCTATCAACAAACCCTCAAGTGATGGAAAGTAGCTCTTAAGCAGAGCTGTGTCTGCACAACCTCCCAGTGCTAATGGTATTGAAAACTGGGTATTTGAGACATCATCTTTATTGTACCCACCCACCTTGAATGGTCATGGCTTGGTCTGATCAGATGGAGCCTCCTCAGCACCCCTCGCTCTGGACACAGCACTGCCTGGTGCATCTATTCTGGGAACACACAGAGGACTGCAGTTCCCAGAGCTGTCAGAGCAGCACTAAATTCACTAAGAACGCACTCAAACACATTACAGCAGATAAAGGATCAGATAGTTTGAAGTCTCCAACTCCTACCTGAGAGCAGCATGGCAGTACAAGTGTACCCTCCCTGAATTTCATCCCTCTCTGTATATCTGAGAACTGGTCTTTAATAAGCACCATCCTTCCCCTGCCCCTTCCCTTCCCCTTTTATCTAATTCTGCCTAAAGTCACCATCCTGTCCTAGGGCAAAGTTCCGACCACTGCCAACCCCTCCCCTCCTTTCTCTTGATAACTCAAGCATTTTCAGCCCGATCCGCTGTGCTCTGCTCTGTGGGTAAGCAGTAACTTGCTCGTATAAGAATGTTTACATTTAAATATAAGTACAATTACACCAACCAATCTAATAGTCTTCTCTGTATATGTTACTGAGTACTTAGGGCCATTTTTTTGAAAGCCATTATGCTCATGTGATTTTCCTCAAAGCCTTTCGAAGGGATTTTGTTTTGACAGGAGGGCATTAAGGGGGTGAAACTGATAGCATAAGTACCACTTACAGACTTTGATCAGCTTGGGTCATAATTCTCTTGGAGAAAGTCTTGTATATATTAGAGAAGGAAATTAATTTTATTGCTGCTGTGGCTTTTTTTTTCTGCCAGTAACGTCCAAGCACTTGTGCTTGGGGTTGGGGGGGGTTTTTTGGTTTTTTGGTGGTGGGTTTTTTTTTTTTTTCAAGCCCCATGTGTTCAGAGCTGAAGCACAAGCTGGGCTGTCCTCCTGCCCAGGGCAGGCACTGGAAGAGGCTTCCAGCACAGTCTGGACCCTCCTCTCAATCCCCAGGAGGATGGTTCCCCCCAGCACCATCCCACAAGGTAATGTGAGAGACATGCAAACCTCTTCCTTCACATGGGCTGGATTTAAGTGTTGTACAGATGGATTACAGCAAGAGTATACATTGTTTGATCTGCAAATATCCAAAGATAAGCAGGTACCTGGACCTCACAGATACCTATGAAGTATTATTTGGGATGCCCAGTTCCCAGGCTGCTGGTTTGAGAAAAGCTACACAAGAACAGACTAAATAACGTTTCTGCAGCCGTGACACAGAAGATGATCAACTTTTACCTCCAACCCAGCAGGTACACTAGGGAGGAAAGCAGCAGAACTGACTGGCACTGTAGATTTTGAGATGAATAGATGTTTTCTCAAAACTGGCTATAAGTAGAGCTCCCTACTCTGCATCTCAGGTTCTGTGCTCACAGAACAGCTGATACAGTGTTTGGTGCAGAAGCACATGGTCCAGGCTAAGACAGCTATCAGCAAGCAGTTACACCATCACCACAAGCACAGCTAATGAGCCATGGGATCTCAGATGCATATTTAAAGCAGGGTGAGGAGGTCTGGGGAAGCAGGCACGTTCTGCAGGAAGAGTTAAACTTGGTCATTGGAGCTTTTGGCTGAACAAATTACACCAAGGAACAGCTCAGGCGGTGGGGAAACAGTGTAGTATCAAAACTATCGCACATCTCAGCTGTTCACAAATGAAACAAAGGAAAAAATTTCAGATGTCTCCCTTTGCATTTTTGCTACTATTTTTCTTGCCTGGTCAGATGGTGGTCCAGCCGTCAGTTTCGCTTGGTGCCAGTCAGTGAAGGGACAGGAGAGCATGGACAAGCAATCTCTGGGAGCTGATAGGCATCTGCAGTTGTCACACATCTCAGCAGCACCTTGTCAGCAGGTAGGAGCTGGCTGTGATCTGTAGCCTGAGGCTGTCAAGGAGGTCCCTTCCTTAAAGACAAGCTGATGATGTCACCCAGAAGTACAGAGCTGTGTGAATCTGTTCCCTCCTTCCCAAAATTCTTCTATAACCACATACCTTGGTCTCCATCACCAGAGAAGAGCAAACTACACATGCTCATCCTCCTGTATTCACTGAAACACATTTCTACAAGATATTTGAAGTAGAATCAATTCCATTTAACAGTGGCAATCTAGAAGTGTTGTCTAATGTAACCATAATGAGAAAGTGGATTGAATCCTCAAGAAGAGTCTTTCCACCTCCTTAACCATCTTTAGAGGCACCAGCCTTTTAGCCAAGGACAGCAGAAAAAGCAAGAACAGCTGAATAAGACACTTACCTTGCCTTTGACTTGAGCCAGAAAGATTCCCGTCTTCATTTGGTATCTCTACAGCAATCCAGGAGCTGCATGATAAAGCTGGGAGAAAACCCACAAGAAAACCTGTAAAAGAGATGTGTAAGTTAGCAGAAGAGCCCCCGAAAGGCAGAAGTGGCGTGCGTTACCTATGTTGGCCCATTCAGGTAAGCTGCAACTGCACTTCAGCCCAGCTGAAGAAAAATCTCTGAGGACTTTCCTCCTAGTGATACCCCAGTCCATGTTGCCAGAGAGTAGATGCTTACGGGCTACAGCTTGAACAAAGCCTAGATGAACTTCCGAGCTAGTCCCAAGCATGATACACACTTCAAGAGGTCTTCTGTTACTGGGGGCAGTAGGAAATAGATGCAGAAAAAATACTGGCATCCCACCCCACTTGAAGTCTAACAGGGACCTAACTTTGGATCAGCAGCTATCCAGCCCTCAGTCAACTCCCTGGTGAGCATTTCACACAGAGTGCTTTAATTCCTGCCCAGGTCAGCCAGCCAGCCAGAGTGAACCTTGGTCTGAGATCTCCCTGGAAGCAGGATGCTTGTAGCAGTATTGGGTCCTTTGACAGGGTGATACATCACTGACAGGTACTGAAAAGAATAGCCCCTCTTCATCCTTACCCCCTCTCCCTGCCAAATCCAGATTGGAATAGAGCGTGGAAATGTTTGTGTGTAGCTAGTGAAGCTGGTTGGAAAATTTTTGTCAAAACAGATTTCCATCAGAAAACGACACCCTGTTGGCTTTGGCAGATTTTTGTTCAGGAACAAAGTAGAGAGAGAAAAAAACGTAAATGTCAGCGTGCCCTTTTGACATTTTCCCCAATGAAAAGGATGGACTTTCTTGGTTTGAAATGACTTTTCTTTGACATTCATTTTCTACATTCAACTCTAAACAAATCAACTTTTCTACCAAAATGGAATTTGTTGACTACTCTAAGAGGTTTTTTTCCTTTCGAAATTGAATGTGCAGAAATTCTAGGATACTGGCTTTTTCTCAGTTCAGGATGGGATTGGAAGAACAAACAATCCTTCATTTTTTTTATGGTGAGTCAAAGATTCATTCTTCATACCAGTCAGGCCCCTGCCATCCTCTCACCTGGATTTCTTTTTCTTTCTTTGTTCATCCTGGAGTGACACTTACCTTCAGCTTCACTATCCCCCAAGTTTCCAGCTCTAGCACTACCTTTTTTCCTGCTTCTCTTTTCTAGTCTCTTCTCCCAGCCCTGAGCTCATGTCAGAGCCTTCAGAAAAACCCAAACCCAAAAGCAAAGTGGGTACCCCATGTTCAGCTGGAATCCAGCAGATGTGAAGAGTTTGCCCTGGAGATCCCCAGTTATCCAACTCCCCACCTTTCTCCCAGGGTTCAGCTGTGGCCCTTAGCCTCAGAGGAACAGCAGCAGCTCTCAGTGCCCTCTCCTACTGCTGCTGGCCACAGGAATGACCATCTTCTCTCAATCTGCTTTCACCCACGCTCCCTTTCTCCACTGAGGACTAGCCTGCAAGGGTTTCCTTTTCCCTCTCCTTTAAAAAAAAAAAAAGAACACATGTTGGGAGAAAAATCAGCTGTGTCTTCTATAAAAACCAGCTCCAGTTTTTCAGCTCAGGCATTGCCTGGTGAAATGTGATCTACTTTTTCCTCTATGCAATAGGTTCCCAAAACAATTGGGAATTTAATTCAAGAGAGTGTAATATAGATGCATTTTGCTTAAGCTTAACCATCTGCAGTGAAGTGTCTCATCTACGCTGACTGTGTGGCCGCCTTCTGCCGTCAACAGACGGTAGATCTACAAGGAGAGATCCCCACCACATCGCTCCATTGGCTATAGAGGGCACTCAGATATCCATCTTGGAGAGCTACAGTTTGCTAAGACACATGGCACATCATTTCTTACCTTGGAGTGCAGTTCTGGACTCGTACCAGCTTTGGCAAATGGGAAACTGGGACTATGCTCCATCACCACAGCATTTCCCAGCCTTTTTGCTATAAAAGAAGAATGAAAAGGTCTCAAAAGCACTCTTGTCTGACCTCAGCAAACACTACTCCCAGTTACTGAGCACTGACATCGCAAACAGATTCTGTAACGAACCTGGAAAACGAGAAGTCCTCAACACAATGGCCTCAGCTTTTTTAGACACACACACTGCGAGTGCTGAAGGTCACAAGTGTGTATCAGCAATGGCGGCACAGGCAGGGTAGAGGTGTGACCTTCACTGTATCATCCTGCACAACAAAGTTCTCAGCTGGTGATTATCAGACCTTCCCAGGGCCATGGACTGCTCCAGAGGGATCCATGAGAGGTACCTAGGGAAAGCCAGCCTGCCATCAGGAGCTTAAAATGCCTGTGCAGGGCTCACAGGGAACCCGGGGGGAATCTGCAGCTCAGAGATTGCAAACAGCTAGACATAAGCCCCTATTTTTTTTTTAACTCAGCCAAAGCTGATGAAATATCTACCTCCTCATCCCCACATCTCTCCTACATACAGTAGATTTATCTTGCTTGAAACTATCTAAATGTTCCCACAGGGACTTTCCAGTGCAGGTCTGCTCTCCAGCAGGCAAGTAAGCCTACAAAGCCAAGCCATGCTCAGGTCCTGCCTTGCCCAGAAGCACAGGAGGTTTTTTTGAAGCCAGTGCCAAGGATTTCCCTTGGGTTTGCAGCTGATTCAGAGCTAGGGCCAGACTCCAACTGCATTTCACCACAGGCAAGACCAAGCACCTTGGAAAGGATCATTCCCTTCCATCTTGGTAGCCCTGGGGAAATTGCAGCTCAAAACAGCATCTCAATGCAATTCAGTCCCCCTGGCAACTCCCCCAGGGGCTGGGGAAGAGGACTCTGCTTCCAGCCAAAAAGCAACTGCAGCATTTTGTGGCCAACTACGTACTCTGGGAGCAGTGGATTTTAACAAGGGGTAAGCAGGCTGCCGGACCTCCCTGGTGTGATGAAACTCAGCTGCTGGAGGCAGGAGAAAGCACTTTAGATAAGAGGCCAGCAGGAGGGGGTGGGGGGGAAGGAACAGGCATGCTGGATATTTGATGCTGTCAATCACAAATCTCACAGGGTCCCTGTGGAAGAGGCTGGAGTTCAGAAAGCCACAAACATCCACACCTCTGTCCCTCCGGACAGGACAGGCGATGCTCTTGGCTCAGGTGGCTATGCTGCACATCCAGAACCCTCCTTGCTGGCTGCTGCACAGCCTCCCCAGGGAAGGTGCCTGCAACACCGCAGCCAGTGACCCTCAGCAACGCCAAGAAATTCAGGCTGACAATTTATTGATAACATCAAGCAACACTCGAGCTCTTCAGTGGACCTGAGCACTCCCTGCTCAGAAGGGCACAGGTGGTGGCAGCAAGGGATGTTTCCTGAAGTCCCACCTGGCCTTGCAGTTTCCTTCCTACCACTTCAGGTTCCTCCATCAAGGAGGACCAATGTGTCCCAGCCCCCCCCTCTTCTTGCTGACAAATAAGATGACTTCAGGGCTTTGCTCGGGTGCAGGAGCAGGTACTGTGCTGACAAGGCAGTAAGGGGAAGAAACCCCAGGCTTCCCGTACAAAGTAGCCTTTCAGCATTTACTTTCTTGGCTTGTCTCTTACTGGAAAGGAAGAAAGGAGAAACAGAGCTGAGTACATATTCATACACACACATGCAGGAGATCAAATCATTGCTATAAATCCATCTAAACTGCAGAACAATGCTGGATACTACCATAGAGAATCTAGCCCTAAATGCTGGCCAAAATATTTAACTGTATCACTTTTCCCCCAAAAAAAGCATCACTGTTGTAACATTAAAATTGCATCATTCCAGCCCTTGCAGAGGGAAAGCTGATGTCAGGGAGCAGTGCTGCCGGTACGCAGTGCCTCCAGTGAAGGGCAGCTGATGGTGGTGTCCAAGCACAAGCTTGCAGGAAACCCTCTGCATGAGTTCTGTGCCTTTGCAATGTCACTGAAGGAGCAAGCTCAGACACATTTTGCTTTGCCTTAAGAGCAGTGCGACTAACTGACCTTCACACCAACAGTTCTGGAAAATGGCAGCGGTTATTTCAGCCAGCTGAAAAGTACAACAATGAAACAAATTAAAGAATTAATAGTATTTTTTTCTTAGATATAAGGAAACGCTTGAGTGGAAGTATCTATTTCCCAATACTTTGTTTAACAAGATCTCAGCATCTCAAATACAAAATTCATTCTGAAAACATTGACTCTTTCAGAATCATTTTTGCATGCTTGACCTGAACCATCCAACGAGCCAAACCCCCACTCCCTCCAGACAGACAGCGCAGTATCACACAGTTTTGCTTTGGTTTTGTCCTCTCGAGCAAAGGCTTTCTTTGTGCATTATGAGACACTACCTGCTGGGTGAAGGCATTTCAGAACTACATACTCTTAAATACCATCCAGACCAAAAAGCTTCTCAGCCCCTCTGCCCAGGCTGCAGCTGCCAGCGCTGCTGTGGATGGCAGATGTAGTGCTGTGCCACTGTCCCAGCCCCATCAGCAGAAGCCCAGATGCTCTGTGGCTCAGGACCCAGACTCTTCTGCAGCAAGGATACTGACTCAGCCAGCGCTAGACAAGCAGCTATGGAAGCAGAGACACCACGAAGGAGAGGGCAGCAGGGACAGCAGCCCAAGGTTGCTACCTGTGGCATTTGAGGTGACACTATTTTTACTCGTTAGCCTGGTTCAAGGCACAGGAGCTCAGTCTGACAAACTCAACTCCATTTACTGCCAATGGAAATAGCTCCTGTATTTCTTGCCCACCTTTCTTCAGATGGGTGGCCAGCCCTCTGGAGCCACACATTCTTCTCCAGTGACTGCAGCGGGCACCTGGAAGCCCAGCAGAGATGGCATGTTGCTCTGGGTGGCTTCAGCTCCGGGAGGTGAACCTGCTGAGGAGCAGGAGGAACGTGATTGCCCCAGGAGGGGGGGACAAGCTGGGAGCTGAGGGTGACCCCAGCACAGACAATGCCCTCACCAGTAGGGTGCTGCTCTGCAGGGTCTGAGTATAGCAGGGGCCACTGACAGTCTGAGACAAACAAGCGATAAGTCAAGTTCAGAACCAACCCAGAGCAGAAGACGAAGCCAGACAGGACTAGAGGCAAGGGGTCTATCCAGAACACAGGAATATAGACAGACTACCTACAGCAGAGGTCCCAGGTCTAGCCAGAACAAGAGGCAAGTTACTTACAAGTCTGAAGTTCATGGAGGAGGTCAGGTTAGAAACAAAATACCTACAGCAGAAGGCTCACTGCATGCCAGAGGCAGGGTGGGAGGCAAGCCACGTTCAGCATATACCCACAGCCCATCCAGGAGGCCAGGGGCACACCAGGGACACCTACAACATAGCCCAGGGAGGGAACAAAGACTCAGACTGCTCTTAAATAGAACTCCAGGGCCATGGGAAGAGGAGGGATGGGTGGAAGCCCCAGCTGAGGCTTGTCAGGTCAAGTCCAATTAGGGCCTCCAGGTGACAGATTTGCATCTGCTCCTGCAGTGGTAGAGGAGAGGCTGGTGGAACAACCTCCAGGGACCCTGGGTCAGGGTTGGAAAATCGCACTAAGGAAACATCTTCCGAAAGCAGCAAGGACCTGAGCTCACCCCACTGCCCAGGCATGCAGGTCAGGCTGGTGGGGAGCCAACAGAAGGATCTGATGTGGCAGATTTGCTGAATAGTGACAGATGGGACGGATGCTTCTCCCCCAACACCACATAGGAAAAGTGGTTTCTCACTGTTACACACCTACCTGTGAATTGCTCAGGTTTCACCTGTACCTGTTCTAGCTGAACATCTGAGCAGGTGTCTTCCTTGGCATGAGAGCTTCCTAACTAACAGACTCACAAAACTGACTACCACCCCTGGCGGTCAAACCACCTCTGTTTCCCAAGCTCACAACACAATTTTTCTGGCCACCTACACAGTGGAAAGGAAAAACACAGTGATCACCATGGCACGTGGAAGTCAACTCTCAAATGCACGTTTTAGAGGGTGACCAGACCTGGAAGGTGCACCAAGTCCTGTGCAGCTGGAGACTTTAATTGTTGGTCTGCATCGTGTTTCCATCAGGCGTGCAGGGTGAAGCAGGCAGGGGAGGGGGAAACTGGAAACGCTATCTGTCGATGGCCGAACCGCCAGACGGGAGGGCAGTTTCCAAGAACACATGGACGTATTGTACAGCAGAGGGAGGCCTTCAGAGCATGCTTTGACTTTATGCCAGGCTTAGGCAGTGTGCTGCTTTGTATTAATTTGTGTAACTTCATGAATAAACTGTGCTTGGCTTGTATATGAATTTTAAATGAATTGTTAACACATTTTTATGAATTGAGGAGGAGGTGCTAGCTGGGGAGATTGACTGTTTGTTGTTTAAAGCAGAGGAAATCAATCATGGTTTTTCGCAAAATAAAACTTTATTGAGCTGTAATAAACAGATACTTCTAAAAAACATTTAAAACCACATAAAAACCAAGTGGAAGGTGCTTGACTGCTTCGGCATGAATCACAGGTCAGTGAATGCATATCTGTATTAAAGCTCCTTACTACTTTTCCTAACATCAGGAAGGAAGATGCATTAATGTGCTACATCACTGCCTTTATGGCAGGTGGAAGGTGTGCCTGTGGCCTGATGTCTGGGGTCACTGAGAGACCCCATGCAGCAGCTGCCAGATGCCCGTTAGGAGGTGTTTTGATGCAAGATGTTTTGCTGTGCCCAAGGTTTGCATGTTGCACTTTGTAACACAAGACTACACCCACCATCTATGTATTCTGCTCCCATCCATCCTCTACCCTCCTTTCCAGAGACTTTTGACTTGTAAGTTGGTTGGGAAACACAACTTCCCACAACTATTTCTTCATTCTTCTTTTAACAGTGGCAAAGGGGATTCTGCATAAGGTTGCTGCTGGTGGATAGGGAAAACAGAAGTGAGAAAGCTCTGGATTTTTTTCCTATGAAGACCTGAAGCAAGTCAGCTTTAATTAAAAGCAGAGGAGCAGCTCTCACCGTGCTGAGTCCCTCACTCTTCTGCTGTCCACTGGCTGCTGCTGCTGGGGGAGTGGGGTCACAGAACTACAGAACACACATCTGCGCTAAAGGGAGGTCACTTTGGTGGCTTTTGCAGTGACATACTCGTCTTCATCTGCTCCATAGCCTCAAGAACAAAGTATTTCTGTTAGCATGGATGAGAGGGAGAGAAAGAGAAGAAAGATGAGAGCCAGAGAACTAAAATGGGCACATCTACACAATCTCCAGGCTTTGGCTACTACATGTCAATCAGGTCTCCAGTGGAGAGAGCAGAGCATCTCCTGCAGTAGAATGAAGGCAACTTCCTGACTATGTCATCAAGGCGTAAATGATAGAGAATAAAAAGGAGATCCAGGCCAAGAGAAATCTCAAGTGAAGAAAGTTCACATTGCTGTCTGTTCCTGCAAGCTGAGTTCTTGAAAGCCAAACCCTCCCAGCCAGGAGACAAACCGGTTCTGCTACTTTCCCCTCCCCAAAATCCAAGTCATTCATCTTGGAATGGGAAATTCAGACTGGAAAAGCAATGGGCTGAATCTTGGTGCTTCCTTCACAGCCTTGTGTTAAAGTTTTATTCATAAAAGGTCCTGCAGACTGAATGACCAATTCCTGGAATGCTTCCAAGAATTATTTAAACTTTTCCATATTTTGTAGGTCTCGATTTGAATGTGTGACTTTGGCCAGTGCATTGATTGATGTTGCTAAAAATGCATGCTGCCCACCACCCGCCCTGGCAAGTATGTGTTTTGGAATGTCTCTGGATTACTTTTAATAGTGAGCTTCTCACTAGCTGGAGATCACCGGTGTTTGTTGTTAAAATAAGTGGAATACTTCAAAAGGCAATTCCCTGGTCCTCTGCCCATGCATGCTGGCTGCCATTTTGTGGTGGCTGAGGACACAACACAAATTTTCAAAGCTCATGAGCAGAGCAAGGAAAACGCAACGTTGTTCCTTCAGCTGCAGAGGCTTTCTGTGCCTTTGTGTCTCGTGGCTGCAGTCTCTGTTGTCCCATAAAACAAAAGCTGTAACTGGAGTGTTGCCCAGTATTGGATCATCTTGTAGCATCTCCATCCTGCACATGTTCCTGATGCTGATGGGTGGGATCTGCAGGTTTCCTTCCTTGTCACCAGATAACACCACTTCTCCATAGCACAGCCCAGCATCAAATGAGCTTCTTCATCTCACCTGGTGATAAATCTCAGAGCTGGAAGATAGACAAGTAGCTGTCCAGACACTTCCAAAACCAAGGGCAAGAGGGCAGCTTTGCCCATCCCTTCTAACCTGAGGTTTGTCTGCCGCTGGGATGGACTAAATTACCCACAGAAAGCACTCCTGTTTCTCCTCTAAGTTTTGAAGAGTAGCTTAAATTGCACGCCATACTCTTGGTCCAGAACAAAGTCCAGAGCCAAACTTGTGCTGTCCATAGCTGCACAGAACCCAGGGCATCTTGGAGTGCTTCCTGGGCCAGAAATCACAAGGATTATTTGCAGCTTTTACCCTCATGGCATCTGTGGGCAGGGAGGAAGAAATGGCATCTTCAGCCCTGCTATGCAGGGTTAAAAGGAGCAAGAGATGTCAAAGCTGGGACCAGAACATTTGCTGCATGGGGACTGGTGCAGCGTGAGATTGTGGTTTGCCTGACTGTAGGACTGTGCGCTCAGCAGAACAGAGCCCATAAAGAACTTGGGCTCTTCTGGGAGACAATTAAATTTGACCAGTGTAAACTCAGGGTATTCTGATGGAATTCAAAACAAGGGATGGAACCAAGATGTACAGAGGCAAGTCATACCAGCAGTGGGTTGTGTAGGTTGGGATTTGCTAGCTTTCTACTTGCCTTAGTTGCACAAAACTGCGTATCACCAAGCAGGAAAATATCTAAAACAAATTCTTGAAGGCAACAGACCTGTGAAGTCAACACCACCAAGGCACAAACTCCAGATCATTTGCAATATTGCAATTTCTCTACAGGTAGAGAAAGAAAACTTCCAGCACCCCCAATCTGCAAGATAAGATTGTAAAAACCATGACGTGAAAGAATATCCATAAAAAGAAAGAATAAGAAAGAATAAAGGTGGGGTTCTCACTATGCAGCTTCTGAGCTCATAAAAGGTCACATTTTCTGGCTATCCTTTGCAAGTACAAGTGTTAGAAATGGGCTTTATTTAAAGAAAATGAAAGCTCAAGTAATTATATGGCTTCAGGAGCCAGGACTCTAAGAAAAACACCAAGTATTTCAAGAGTTGGCAATGCTGCCTGTGGAAAAGGAGTGAGTCATGGTGTCTTTTTGCACTCCTGGTTGGGGGAGGGAGACCAGCACAGCCACTCCGGAGTGGTGGGGGCTTTGCTCAGCCGCTTGTGTGGCTGCAGGCCCACTGGCCATCTCCCCAGCATCACTGTGGTGGGACACACAGAGGATGGCATGGCCAGGACAAGGGATGAAGAGCCCTCAGCTACCTGCCTGGGGTACACGAGGGACAAAAGTGCAGCAGTCAGGGGAAGAAGCAGGAAGGTGATGAAGGGGGAGTCCCTGGTCTAGCAGGCGCAACATCTCCTTCAGCCTGGGAGCATGTGCTGGAGGGAATTTGTTGTGAACCAGCAGCTATGAGCCTTGCAGGGAGGTAAAATCCCTCTTTTCCTGAGCAAAGACTCTGAAATGCTGAACTGTTCCTTCTTTAAAGGCATGCAAACAGACTTGGACTCATCCAGCCCAGTGCTAGCAGAAAAGGGTAGAAGGAGAATCAAGACATTAAGCACAGGCGGCACAGTGGGAGCAGAGATGCTTTGCCTGAAGAACGCAATTAATATTTTAGCAGTCCCAAGGCCAGTTTGTTGTTTTTCTTGTACCTAATGTCCTTCCAGCCTACCACCTCCCTAGCCCTCCCTGTCAGCTTTGTCCTGCATATGTCCCTGTGCATTTTAGTTAAATTACTTTTTCAAACTGAGTCCCTGAGAGTCAGAGAACCTCCTTGGTCCACTCACGCTGTGTGAAGCAGCCAGATGAAGGTCATCCCTACAGTCAGATCGTGGTTGCTACCTTGAGTTTGGAGAAAGCACCAGCCCGTGGTCTCACTGCAGTATCCCTATGTGCCTCCCCCCGGCAAGGCTGCGCATCTCAGAGGACACACAGCAGACGTCAGGAAGCCTCAAACCATCACTTGGGTGGCAGCAGTGGGAGGGAAGGCAGCACTGGGAGAGAAAGCAGGGAGATGGCACTGGCTGGTGATACTGTGTGCGGGAGAAGGATAAACAGAGCCAGGCAGGGAGCCAGAGGCTGCAAGCCAGCAGGCCATTACCCACATGGGTGGGATGTCCTGGGTGACTGTCAGAATGCTCTCTGAGCATCCTCCTCCCCAAAGCCATGCTGCAATCCATCTCAAGGAAATGGGGGCAGCTCGTTACAGGGATTACTTCCAGGCAGCCAGCTGCACAAACCAGTAAGATGCCCATTGATTTCTGACTGCCCTCCTTCCCAGCAGAGGGAGTTTGGGAGATACTTCTGCATTGATCTAACCTGTTGTTTCCATAATGGGGTTGTTGCCAGATGAAGCTCACATTAGAAAAAAAAAAAAAAGTTGTTATTTTCAGATGTGCAGAAGCTCCCACTGCTCCAAGGAGCAGGCATTGGTACCATGTCAAAGAAACGATCCCCTTTTCCTTGACAGCCCAGTGAGCAGGGTGACAGCTTCACTTCACCTCTCTGGTACGCACCGTGTCATAGCTCATGCTGATCAGTGATGTCTTGAAGTCATAGTCAATGAATTGCAATCAATGGCTCAGGAGTTCACAACTGGGGCCATGGTAAAAGCCAGCAGTTGCAGGGCTGTCTGGCTCCCCTGGGATGCCAGGAGAACCCCAGGGAGCCCTGGTGATTCCAGCAGCTCCCTGACGAGCTGCTGACTGGATCTGAGGAACAAGTTGTCCAGCCAGAGGTTAGGTGATTTAATTTGGATCCTATGAAGCCCACTCTCAAAGTCATAAACTCAGGCAGTCATTTTTTTTACCTAGACTAAACTAGTTTCCTCCATCACTGCCATTTAATTGGCACTCTCAGGAACTCGTAAGATGTAAAGATACTTTTCTGTCTTATAGGACCCTATATCGCCTCACACAGCAACTGAAGACACTAATAACTCCATCTAATTACAGAGTGAGTGATCCCTGTTAAGGGGAATGGCAGATATGCTGGTATTATTTATGTCACCTGCTTTGCTGCATGTGGTGCTCAAGCCAGCTCCGCTTGCTTTTTTTAGCAAGCACATTTCATTTTTCATTCCCTACTGTCATCCCCTTCCCTGTCTCATTCAGAAACTTCACCCACTCGTTCTATCACAGCCTGTCTCTCTGCTACCCTGTGATATAAATCAGCATTAATTATGCTGGTAAAATCCTCTAAATCACTCATTGTCCTCATTATTATTATTTATCTTAGCCTGAAGGTGACACATGCAAACGCAAGCTCTTCTGTTCCCCTAGGAAGGATTTTAACAGGCTGGCTGGTTTGGCAACCCAGCTGCAACACCTTACACAGAGTTTCCTAACAGGGCTGCGTCCTCCTGGTTCTGCATCCTTTGGTTTGGGTCCATCGGTCCGCTGTGGGATGATTTACAGCCTGGTCCAACTGGATGGAGTGGGATGAAGCGCTTGAGGGCATTGAGCTTGCTTTAGGATCACTGTTGCAACGACGCTGTCTGTGTGCTGGAATCACCTAATTAAAACCTGCATCCTCATGTATGTATGCAAGAAAGGCCACACAGACAACTTTCATATGGGATTTTTAGAGTGGTTAAGCTGGCAAGTGTTAATAATTCTTTCCCCTCTCAGTTGTCTCATAAACTGAAGGAGTTAAAGCTCTGTAATTCTGGACTATGCCGCAAAAGCTGCATGTGTAAATAAACAAACAGCCCAGCCTTTTTCCTCCTCTGCCTCCCCTGATCAGGAGAGACAAATGTAATAAATTGAAACTGAAAATATTTGGAAGCCAACTCGCCTTCCTGGAACAAACCCAGACTGAGCACAGAAGCCAAGGTGGCAGCTTCTGGTTTGGAGAGGGTCCCCAAATTGCAACCGTACTGATGGCACGCAGCCTAAAAAGCCAGCTCTCTCCTTCCCTGATGCCAGCCAAGCAGCATATCTCGCCTCTCTGCAAGCTGTATTTTCCAGTCCGCCTCCCCCGTGCCTTGGCAGGACAGCACCGGCCCCACACAGCCGAGACGGCGCGAGCCGACCTCCAGCCCCCCAGGAGCAATAATGCATGGGAGTATCGATCCTCGCACTTGTCACTCCGGATGGATGTGCCACCACTAAATCCCTAACCTTTAGCTGTGCCTGGAGTCTGTAAGCTCCCACCCTCTCCTCCCGCCAGGCAGCAAACACCATGTCCAACAGCCTATTAGCAGGAGAACAGCCTGTCCCCTGTCAAAACACACAAGGTGCCATGGTCCCCACGGGAATGCTGGTGGCTGCTGACAGCACTCTGGCGTGCCTGCCTGCCCGTCCTGCCAGCATCCCGAAACCTGTGGGGAACAGCAGTGCCAGGGAGCCCCAGCTGCAGAGCAAAACGACCCTGCAGCTAGCAAAGGGAAGAGGGAAGGTAGGCATCGCCCACTTGCTGGCCTCAAGACCCACATTCCTTGAGACACAAAAGTTAGTACTGGCCTTCATCTCATCAGCCCTCCTCATCATCTGCAGGAGGAGAAGGGAAGCTGTTCTGGGTGGGATGTATGCAAAGGGAATGATTTTAGGCTCACATTATGTGCATTTCAAAGCGTGCAGACAGCAAGGACCTGATTCTCTCCTCTTCAGCATTACAGAACTATTTGTAAGCATTAACATTTCAAAATAAGACCAGGAATGTTTTTATACTTTCTTCGGTTTAGGGAAAATTATGTAGACATAGGAAGGCAGGTAACAAACCCTTACTGGAAAACCCCATATCAGCTTGAAACAGTCATTAATTATTTCAGTAAAGACATGACCACACACGGCCCCATCCCAGCTGGGTCCTGCCTGGAACTCAGATAGCATCTCAGTTTGAGACACTCAAGACCTTGATGCATCTTGGTGGCTTTAAGGCATCCTTGATATGAAACCAAACATTTTTCAGTATGTAAAGTGGGACACACACAGCCTCAGCTGGTGTAGATCTGTTGGCAAGTTCACGCTTACTGTCTCTCAAATCACTATCCATAGGACCTAAAGACTCCTCAAACTCTTCGGGTTAAACAATTTGCCTGAAGTTTAAACCACTCCTGCAGGGCAATTCCTTTTCCATATAGCAAATCACACTCCAAGTGCATGGCTTTGGTGGGGTCTTTTTAAGCCCTGCCATGGTAGGACCTTCTCTGTGGCACAGAGGCTGCAGTGCACCCGTACGATGGGAGTCCCATGTCCTATTGCTCAGACACCTCCTGTCTCTTAACTGGACATCTGCCTGGGCAGCCCCTGCAGCCACACTGTTCAAGCACTTGTCCAAAGGTAGATCAAATGTCTTCACATGGCTCCACATTTCCCATTCTGCTCCTAAATATTGACTCACTAAGCCCAGGCTTACCATATGGTGGGTTAAACCCCGTCAGCTGAAACTCCTTCACTGCCTTCCTGCAGGCTGTGCTCCACGTGGGAGCTTTCCTAACCAGCATCCCTCTGGGACAAAGCACGCCAGGTTTGATCTCAACCCAAAACTCATTTTTTCAGTCATTTGTAAGAAATTGCACCATCCATGTGTGTCACTTGGCTCCCTCCAGTAATGGCTTTTGAAATCCATGGGTCCGTTTCAATCGGCTCGGATAGAAAAAGCCCCAAAAACATTAGGAGTTGGCTCAGTGTGACAGCTTTAGGCAGCTGGAGAGAGGGAAAACGCTGAATTACTGCCCTTGCTAGGAGAGGGGCCATAGCTCGGGCTTAGCAAGGCGGTTGGACGCTGAAAAAGGCACAGAGAAGAGAGACCTCTGCAAGGCCCCAACCTCAGGAGATGTTTTGATCAGAGCTCACACCTTGTGAGGCACGCGATAATCCAGCTATGAGACACAGAGCTATGGGAAACCAAGCTCTCGAAGTCCTGCTCCTCATGGATCAACTTCAACTTAAAAAAAAAAAAAAAGCAAATCACAAGTAAAACACAATGAAAAGCCTTTCATAAAGCAGAAAGTTCTGGAGCAGGCACTTTGAGTCCTCCTGATGTAACAGAGAGGCTCGGGACTGCTAGGAAATGCGAACACCATTGCTAGAACAGAAAGAGGGAGACACTAAGACAACAATTTGGATTCTAGATCTAGAATCCAATCAATTTGGAAATCTAGATATGGATTTCCATCCAGATCCAGAAAGGATTGTAGGTGCCAAGATCCACTTTAATGAGACTGAGGAGCTAAAAAGCTTTGAAAAACTCTACCTGCTTAGGGATGTCTTTGTTTTAATAGCAGTTCTTGTTAGACTTTTTTTTTTGTTCTGGTTTTATCCTATTTCTATGAAAGTTGTTACAGGAGCAATAAAACCCTTGAACTCCTATCAAACCCCCATTTCTCTAACTAGAGAGGATCCCCTTTGCTAATGTGGTAGCTACAAGCCAGTAGCAAATGAGGTTTGATTAATTTGATCTTGATTAGAGCTAAAAGACTTTTTTTGGCCAGAGCTATATTTTGAAGCAAAATAACTGGAAATTCAATCGGAGCAAAGCACTTTGTAACATATTTTTTAAACACAAACAATTCGGCAAGCTCGACACAGAGAAAGCCCAAAGACTTTGTTTTGTTATTTTAAAGCAAAGTGTTCAATTACAGTTCATTTTTAGTTAAAAAAGTCTTTCAATTTTCTTCAAAAATTATTCTCAAGATTTCTTGAATGCAAAATGAAATTCACTTCAAATTGAAGTTTTTTTGGCCCAAGAATATTGTTGTTTATTTTCTAATTCATTAAAAAAATTTATGTGCTGTGCTGCTGTTCGTTCTCCTGCAAACTGAACTGACACCGTTTCTTCCCTTAGCACTAACAAATTCAAAGCCACAGGCTAAATAACAAAAACAAAACAACAACAAAAAAAAAGAAAAAAAAAATACACATTTGTGCGGCCAAACCTACGGCCCAAGCAGCGATTTGAAGTTCACCTCTAGACTATATGCATGTGTGTAAATATGCTCTTAATGAGGGCTGGGGAAGAGGACACATACTGGCATTTTCATTTAACATATTAATTTGAGGAGGCTTCGGAGTCGTGAGCTGTGACCTCCTCTTTCATGGCAAGCTGCAGGTCCCAGCCCTCACTGGACTGACAGCCTCAGCCAGGAATTCCCTCTGATTTCCTACTCAAACCTCTTGATTCCTCCCTGCTTCCTTTATTATTACGTTTAACGATCCCTGACATGCTTTTGGCAACCTCCTCAGAGATAATCAGGTTGTAGCGCTTGAGACCAGCTCTGCTCAGATAAAGAAAAAATGAGTGATAAAAACCAGCGATGTATTTGCAGATCAGAGGCAAAGCAGCGGCGAGCACACTGTGTTTTAGACTTTTGATCAGAAGAGAAGGCGCGTTCCTCGTTAGTGCCGTAATACGGCAGTCACAGAATTTTTCTGTATCAATTGTCAGGCTGGGGTTAGAGCTGGAGCCTGCAGCCCTGTCTGCAAGGCTCAGCTCCTTCCCTGGTGTATCGGACGCGGCTCCTATTTTCTGCTCTCACAGATATTTCTAAAGACAAATCATGCCAAATACTTCATGTCCTAATAGATCTCAGTTCTCTTGCAGCTACCCTTCAAATCTTAGCCTTCCCAAGGGTTAAAACTGAAAAATTTACAAGAGAACAGAAAACTTAGAAGGAAGGAAAGGGGGGTGGGCGGAGAGGGAAAAAAGGCAAAAAAAAAAAAAACATAACAGCAACAACAATATGACACAAACACACACTAAAAACCAAACCAAACCACCCAGCTGTTGGATCTGTGAAGATCTCCACTCCAGCTCTATCGATTTCACTACACCTCTGCTGCCTGACCCATTAAGCATGGCTCACTAGCAAGGTGTAAGAGATTCAAGTTGCACTTTGTTACATCCTTAGACATCTCTTGTGCCTGGAGATGTTCAACACCTTCCCAGCTTTTACATTTTCTTAGTTGAGTGGCAAATTCACACAAACCTCCAAGTGAGAGGAGTTTGCTCATAACCCAATTTGTAAGTACTCCTCCCAGTCTGTGCCTTGACTCACCGGGGTTGACAATGGCTGGGAGACATTTCTCCAAGATTGGCCATCAAAGGTTGGCTGTCCCCAGGCCACGTCTGTGAATAGTGTGAAGAGACTGACACCTCAGAAGGTCTTTTTCCCATCTAAAAATTATTTGAAGGGTGGTCTCTTGAGCTCCTGACCACCCTCCATTGACTATGGATGGAGTCTGGACAACTGGAAATCCGGTTTGTAGATGAGGCAAGTTACCTGAGCAGAATCCCTCTCCGCCAGCATGACTAACATCATTTCACATCCCTCAGCGATGGGCTCCAGACATGCTCTCAGACTTTGGCAATGAAAATATATTGGGACGCAGAAGGGGGCTGCATGTCACAGCCTTTCCTTACAGAGCAAAGAGTCACAGTGAAGGTCCTTTTCAGGGAAAACCATGGACTTGTTGGCCCAGACAATTTTTCAGAGTTTTCTTCCACAAAGAATTGGTTCTGTTTCTGTGCCCGCATGTTACTTGTGTGCTCTGGGATGTTATTGTCCCTTTTTCCAGGACACTGGCCAAGAAAGTTGGACTCTCTGCACCCTCAACACAAGCACAGGGCAGGGGCTTATGAGTGCAGAGGCCACAGACCGACCTGCCTCCTCCTCGGCACCAGGCTCTGACCGAGGTTATGATGATGCCCTGTTGCCATATATGTGACTTCACATTATTTGCAAGGCCAAAAATCTGCAACCTTTATCTCTGACAAGACATCCAGGACCCCCAGATAAATGTCCATAAGCCTCAAGCCCCACCCAAACAGTTTACGGGGAGAAAAAAGGAAGGATATGGGCAAAACCCAACCGCAGGTGAACTCACTAACATCTCCATTGGCATCCAGCTTCCTACATCCCTGGGTGTGCGACAGTACCCTGCAGAGGATCCTCCTGGATTTGGTACAGACCTGAGCAGGGCAGAAATAACAGAAAATGCTGCCGATGAGCAGGGAGGGACTAAGGCAGAAGGAAAGCCCGATGGGTACAAGTCTAGCCTACATTAAATCCTGCCTTTTCATCCAGGGTTGACACAAAACCGAATGCAATTCTGGTGTCCTGGACACCCTGAGGGCAGAAAATAAAGAACTGCTCAATGCTGTGGTGAAAACTTCACTGGAGAAAACTCCTCCACATGTGAAAGCACTTTGGAAACACCCACCCCAGGTCTGCAGTAGGTCCCAGATCTTCCAGTGGGAGAAATGCTCTGTCTTTCCCAATTTTCTTCCCAAGCCTCTCTGTATACTTTCCAATACACCGTGCCTTTTTGTGGAAGACTATTAGGTCAGTGGTTTTCCGTATAGTGGATAATTCAGCCTCATGGGTCAATGCACAGATTTTTATCTCAACCCTGAGTTCCCATCAGCCTGGCAGCTTAAGCTCTGACTGCCCGTAATGGATGTGCCTTTGCTTGTGTTTCAGCTTGATCCCGCTTTTTACTCAAAGTGAATTGTAGCCACTAGTGAAAAAAACAGAGTGTATTTATCCCATGGGGATGACTCTGTCCTTTCTGGTGCTGGGTACCTTAATAGAAGGTGCTGGCTAACTCCAGGATTTGGCCTATTGCTTTTGGATGAAAGTATTATCACTCATAATACCTGAATTACTACTAACTTCAAAGGAAAATCTACGCGAGTGAGGACTCCTTGAGAACTGGAAGCCTCCTGTAATTCCTTTTACCAGCGCATCTCCCAGGCAGTCCCTGCAGAGCAACAAGGGCGTTGCAGTTTTATTCCTCAGGCAGCAGAGAATAAATAGCATGTTATGGAAACGGCTTACCACAGCCCAGGATCAGACAGACACTTTGCAGGAGCAGTTTTTTCCAGGCAGATTCTCGGATATTTCCTTGCTGTCCCCTCACATTGGAAAGCCTCTCTTTTTCTTCCAATATTTTGGAGCTTCCATTGCTAGTCTCACCCAAACCCAAGCAACAGTAGAACTTTTGGAGCCTGATGCAGAGGTCTGCTGTGACTTTGGGTGTAGTTGACCGTGGCTCATCACTTAACCCGCTTCAAGTGTGCAATTTTGTGACACCTGCTGTAATCCACACTGGAACGCTCCTGAAGAGACACAGGAGAAATTCTTCAGATGTATTTCCCTCAGACCACAATATATTCCATATGCTCCAACTGTGGAGGAGAAAGGAACTGGTACATTGAGTTACCTCTGGTAAATCTATCATTCCCAGCTGGGGGGACTGGGGCGGGGGGGGTGGGGGGGGGGTGGGGGGGGGGGCGCACAGAGCTTATCAGTGCTTTCCCTGACTTTACAGCTGGAAGAAATTTACAGGCAAACGCACACTCCTGTTGCAAAGGAGGGATAAGCCCTCCCCAGACGTGCTTACAAGCCACTGTTGTTATCAGAGGATCAGGGGGCTTTGGATCACCTTTATTGCTGGCCACCAAGGGCTCTTCTGGAGCCTGCTCTTTGCAGAAGCCATCGGGCAAGCTTCTCCAGCGAGGGGCTGTGATGCTGCCCTTTCAGGAGCAATGCCCTCAGCCATCCCTTTGGAAAGCATGTCGACAAAATTTAGATTACCTGTGAGCATACATCTCTCTGAAGACTGCTGACAGGGCAGGTTTTGTCCCCTCTCTCCAAAGCTCCCTCTTTGGGAAGCCCATAACCCAACATCTTCTGCCTGCATGCTGCAGGCATCCCATCCCCCGGCCTCCCCCCATTGCAGGAGCCACGCAGGAGGTCGGGGTGCATCGCCAGGGGCTCCTCTTTGCACGTGCTACATACTAAACATGGCTGGGACCCAAATATCTACCTGATTTGTGGCTTCATTGGGATCTTACTGTTGGGCAGGGAGGATTTTATATCTGAAATTCATCTCCTGCTTCTGAAAAACTGGCAACCATCAAATACCCAGCTGCAATTGTAGTTTCTGAAATGTTAATAGGCATGTTAAAAAAATATATATATGCAGGTTTATAGGCTTTTTAATCACCGATGTTTCAGTAGCTTTGCTTAATCTTCAGGTTTTAAAAGCCATCGTTAAAGCTCTCGCAGTCTCACCTCCCTTGGAGAGGGTGAGCTCAGAGAAGGAGGGAGCTCTGCTCGGGTCATCAGGGCTGAGCGAGTCCTCAAGAGCTGTTGGGAAACGGGGCCCTAGGGAGGGCAGCAACATAATTAATTGTTATCTAAGTAATTGACTTATTTATAATCACTTTTTTATTATGAACTTAATTATTATAATTAACACTGATTGCTTATGTTTAATTGATAATTACCTAAATTGTTATCTAAACTAGTCTGCCTAAACAGGCAGACTAGGCAGTGCTTAAGAGGTCTGCATCTTCACAGCAAATTTCTGCTCTGAAATATAGGACTCTACTAAAACCAAAGCAGAAAAACAAAAGATTTCATACGTGCTGATTTTCCTTCAGAACAGATTTCTCTGCATTTAATTTTTTCCAGCTACATAAAAATACCTCATCGCTGATGAGCAAATCATGAGCAAGGTACAATTAGCCTCGTACGTACCTATATGTGCACAAGGCCCACGATTCCCCCCGAAAAACCTGTTCGCCATTAAACCGGGGTTTGCAACCCTGGCCTGGCGAAAGCCAAATATGAAAACAAAGTGTGTTCATCGTAGAAGGAAAGCAAGCCCGTGAGGAAGCAGATGTAAAACTCAAGCTTTCAATACACTCTAGCAAATAGCCAATGAAAGAATAACGACTTGAAAGACGCCGGGCCAAACTCCGTGCTGGCACAACTCCATCAGAGTCGGTGGAGATAGGCCAGCAGCGGATGTTTCCCACTTCGTCAGCTGAATGTGAAGAGTTTATTTTCCAAGTCACCCCTCCTCTTACTTAAATTCCCTGTCATTGATCGATGGGTGTCCCAAAGATGCTGAGTGGAGAAATCTGTCGCTTACAGAACTGGTACTTCGCTGTATAAAAACAGGTCTCCAGTCTGGAAATGGCAAAGAGATCTCTTCAAGCTGCTGCCAGAAAAAGATAAAAGAAAACTCATAAGCTAGAGGCTGCGCTTTCTGAGGACACTGCCAATTTTTTAAAAGGATAATCCCAGTAGATACAGCATTACACGACAAAAGTCCCATTGTGGAAACGCTGCCAATTTTTTAAACATCGGCATTTAATCTCTTGGCAATAATATGAGTCCAACTGGGCTTTTTTCTTGGGTTGTTTTTTTTTTTTGGGGGGGGGGGGGGGTGATGGTGGTTTTTTTTTACTGTCACAACATATTTGCATACATTACAGCAGCAACATATGGCCTGAAGAAGGTTAATTTGCTCTGCAATTAATAGTGGCATGCAAATCCACATGCAGCTAATACAGACTGAACCAACAGACAAAGTCATTGATGTTAGAGCTGAAATACGGAGAGAAGGGAAACATTAGCCAAGCACCTGACTCTGTTTCAACCTGGTTTTCTTCCCAGAGCAGCTGATAAAGGCAACAACAGGTTAAATCCAGCTCTGTTAAGGCAAAACTCCTCCTAGTTTTTTGCAGATGAAATTTTGTGGGATTTGCAAAGAATTTTTAAGGAGCTGGGACCCAAAAAGGACTTAGGACAGGATTTTCCCCAGCAGCAGAGCATGAAGCCAGGATGATCATAGCACCGGACAGTGGGAGCAAGGATGCACCAGTGAAATGTAACAAGAGGCTGAGTGGAAAGAAGCCAAGGCAGAATGAATGTGGAAATGCTGATGGTGCACTCAGATCTGAGTAAGGAAAGCAAAACCCTTGTTATTATTATTTATATATACAACATTCAGAGATTGGTAATATAGAGAGAGATATAATATTATTGCAGTGCCATAACAATATAGAGAGTGACTTTGTACAGACATAAGACATTTTATCTGCAATCTATATACCAAAGAAATAATAGCAAGCAGAATTGCGGCTCATTTGCAGCAGCCCAGCACCTCTGTCCCTCTCTGCCCAAGACAGAAACCCTGGCTCTTCATCACCGAGCCCCAACCATCCCATCCGGACAGGAGCTGGTCACATGGGATTGTTCACCTGTCATTTTATTTTGCTGCAAGTCCTTTTACAAGTGGGCAGGGCTGAATACAGACTGCTGGGCTTTGAAAATGGGCCCCCCATGGAGGGCAAGGAGGCAATGAAGCCCTACCCCTCCGTGCATTGCACAGGACTCTCGCCTCGCAGCAAAGCAGCAGGAGTTGGGGAGCAAGCGAGCATAAGGTCACCGGGTTTTGAAGAGGAAGGCTCTGCTCACAGAGGGAGGGGGAACGTCTCTGGTCTGCCTGGCTACAGGATTTCCTGGGTCTTTTATAATGATGTTGCCCAGGGTTATTTGGCTTTAATGAAGCAAGTCATGTCCTGGTTTGCTAATCACGTTGGAGAGGTGTGGAGCTGCCTCTGATTCATGTCCCTTGCTCTGAAGATGGGTATTTTTCACCCTGGCTAAAAAGAAATTAATTGCTTTAGATGGTTTATACTGCCCAACCACTCCTCAGGTGTAGTATGGCAAGTAGTCCCCAATGAACCACGGATGCCCATAAAGGCAAAACGCCCAATTCACCTGACGTAGCCGAAATCACTTGTCTCTAGTCTATTAGGAGAAAGGCTCCTTCAGAGACAGGCTACCCTGGGAAAGAACCTGGGTTCCTTTCCTGAACCTCCTAACAGCAGACATTTTTGCTTTTCCTCAAGCCCCAGCTTCTGGATTCACATAGTTACAGGGTAACGCAGCTTTAATTAAAAAAGAAGAAATGTGGAGTACTGTTTGGGGAGGATGGAACAATGTGAACCTATAAAGCATCAGTAAATAAAAAATTCCCCTACTACCGCTATTATCGTTGCTAATGACAACCAGAACATTTTCAGATGCTTTCGTGATGCATCCCAAGTTATAAATTTTGAATGTTCAAATTCATTCTCTAATACTGGGTACCCGGTTTGGCTGCAATGGGAGGGCAGGCTGCCATGGAGGGCTGGCAGCATGGGTCGGCTGCTCTGGGCAAGACCTTCCCATGGGCTGGCAAGGACAGCAAAGCTCTGGATGGAGCAGGACCTCAGGGCCACCAAGAAGAGCATTAGGATAGAAACCCAGAGATGAGTCTTACGGGAGATTTCCACCATCCACACCTACCAGAAGGGAACTGAAGCAGAACGATTTCCCCAAATGCAGGTTTCAGCGCTTAAAAGGATTCCCCGCGTAACAGCTAATCCAGGTCAGGCTACGTAGCATTGAAAGGGTCAGCAGAGACCGGCAAGCAAGAGGAGCACTATCTGCCTGCCCTGGCAGGGGATGCAGGGAGGGGAGGAGAGCCCAAGGGGAGCACATGCACGTGCACGGCTGCAAACGGGAGTCTCCCGCAGAGATGGTCCCTCTGCCATGCTCTTGCCTATCTCCAAAGTGAAATGGATTAGCAGCTCACTTTCAATCAGGCTGAATTATGAGTGCAGTGATTTGCTGGACATTTTACATGAACCAGAAGATGTGTTATCTGATGAAAATTGCTTAATTTAATATCCTGGTCTGACAAGCAGTGAACTGTACATCTCCTGGAGAATTTACCAGTGCAGATGATTTTACTTAGCTGGAAGGATTAAGCAATCGGGCCCCCTTTCTTCCCCCCAAAACCCGTGGCAGAAAAGTGCCCAGAGAAACTCTGAGGAGCTGGTGGTGCCAAGGTTGCCAGCACCCTGAGGAAAAACAAAAGGTTGTGGGGTTTTCCAATCAGAAAACACTGCAGAATTACAGGCACTTTGCCACGCTCACCCCAAAAAAATCGATTATTGTGAAGGAAAGCCAGGAAGCAGATCAGATCTAGCTCTCAGAGCTGCCTTGAGGGCACAGGACATGTCCACTTACCATATGCAGACTAAGCTCCAGAGCAGGTCTTCTGGTTGTGTCACTCCGATAGATGGGAAGCCCTCCTGGGAGCCTTCTACAGGATGGGGGATGAGGCAGACCGCAGTCTCCCATGCCTCAGGGTACCTCAGCTGGATGGCTGAAGGAGTGGGGAGCCCAGCCAGCCTCTCTGGGTTCTCTTTTTCCAACAAGCACTTGTTAGCCCAGGTTTGCACAGAGGCAAAAGGGTGGTGGGTGAGGTTGGTCTTCAAAGCAGGTGCAAGATCTCCCTTACCTTACAGTAAGGACCTAGCCAGCAATTCATATCCCAGCAGAACCAGGCTTTCCCCCATGGCCCGTGAGTAACAAACCCAAGGAAGGCTATGTTTGTTTTCACAAGGAAGCTCTTTCTGGCTGAGCCGTAAGGGGGGAATCTGTGGGTAGGGTCGAAACACAACTGCAGTGCAGAGCCAGACTGCTCCTCAGGCCTTTGCAGATTCATGGGGGGAGCAAAAGTCATGGGAAAAGCATCCACTACCCTGACCTTTCTCCTTAAACAGGAGAAACCCCAGCAGTCTGCAAAGGTGGATAAACCTTTCCTGCTAACTGCACTGGGGAAAAGAAAACAGATGGACAGCTCTGTATAAACCAGACCCTGCCAAAGCACATGCCATCAGGCAGCTGAGAGCTGAAGGATCCTGAATTCCCAGTCTTTCTTGAAGGTCTTGCCATAAACTAGTCATGTGTATTCCCCACACTTTGGTTTGAGCCTCCCAATGCTGTAGACATAATACATGAATGTAATTATGTAGACTTTATCCATGCTGGCAATCTTATCCAAATTCAAGGGTTTTATTATAATTGAAGGTTATTATGATTAATGGTTATGTTTTTAAACAGCACATAATTAAGTGGTAGAACTCATTGTCATAGGACGATGTAGAAGCCAAAAGCATAAATGGGTTTAAATAACAATTAAAGACATTGAGAGATCCATCGAAGGCGATTACACACAAGGATGCAGATATGACCAATAGCTCAGGAAGTCCTTCAGCTGCAAATTGCCATGAGTTGAAAGGGCCATAGGAAGTATCACCAGGGGCTTTGCCATAGTTTTACATCTTGCCCTAAGCATTTGCCGCTGGCACCATTAAAGACAGGCTGTTGGGCTAGATGCATCTCTGATCTGAGCCAGCACGTCTATTCCAATATCTACATAGCATGACCTCTAACAGATCTGTTCTTCCCAAAAGGCACTAGGCCAGGACAAGTCTAGATTGTGGTTTAGGCCTGCAAGATATAGACCTGACCTAAAAGCTGTACCTCCTCCATCTAGAAGACTGAGCCAGAATATCAGGTCAGGAGATTGGCACACCTTCCATGCTTCAGTCCCAAGAAGTCCTTCAAAAGGGAGTTTTCACTAAAGGAATTTTCTATGACTGGGAAGAAAACCTTGAAAAACAAATGTTGCAATGTTTGCTACAGTTTTCTGATTGCCTAAGTTGGCAACACTTTAAAAAAAATAAATATCCGGAGAACGTGAACATCATGCCAGTTCACAAAACATGCATCCGAGTTTCCTGCAGTTGTGGTGATGGCAGGGGTCAGCACAGCCAAAGTGCAAGAGATGTGTGCTTCAGCCTGGGGAAACGACCTTCCCAGGTGAGGGCTGTCCCCTGCATTTGCAGGATTCATGAAACACTTCCCCTTTGAGGACAAATTTGGTGGAACTTTCGTCTTACCTTGCAGTGGTGTCTTTAGGCTGTCCCAAGCAAACACCACGTCAGAAGGTGTCAGTATGACGGAGTTGCTCATCAACTTAATGTAACATTAGGGGGAAATCTCTTCAATTTCAATCAAAGTAGCTGAAGAATGATCCAGCTGAGCCCTTTGCTGCCCTAAATTGAAACAGCCAGGGATAAATCAAGGGAACAAAGCTTTCTTATACCAGTTGAAGAGCTGCTTCTAGAATACTTATTTCCAAGCATCTCCACTGTTGGCAACACTTGGATGTACATTAAACAGGGCAAAACTTCAGACCTGCTTTCCTGTGATTGTGACCTACCAGGAAACCCCCAGGGCATGGCAGAAATTTGAGTTATTTTTGCAGGAGCATGGGATACCAGATTGGCGCTGGAGTCCCATCCCCTGCTCTCACAGGTGATCTAAAGCCCCATCACACGTAGCAAAGAGTCACTCCAAGGGATGGTAAAAAAAAAGGCCTATTATTCTTGAAATGAAGCAGTAGTTTATAATACTTCATCAAGCCAAAGAGATTCCTGTTTGAAGAGATCAAACCTTCACAAGAAAGCAGGCAACATTTTGAATGGATCCACGTCCCCACAAAAGCAACATATCCATGCAGCAACTAGAAACCTGCTGGGAACAACCTTGGCATGACACCTGGCTGGGTCTGGGTGGCAGGAGGTGGCGATCTACCTTAAGTTAAAGGTTATGTATGTAGGCAGAGCTGATAGCTATCTTAGTCCTGGAGGAACCAGCTATTCACACCCAACAGTGTTTTAAAAAACTATAAATGTACTTGAGCAACCTGGAATCTGCTCAAAACACATGGCTGGAAACCAAGGCTGATTTCTCAGCAGTCACCTTTGGTTGGCGTAACATTAGCGTTGGTGGAGGAGATAGCACAGATCTCTGCTGGCTCCTCAGCATAGCACAGACCCGATGGTGAACGTTCAGCAGCAGCTGGAGAACAGCACATCTGAAATTTCCCACACCTCATCCCAGGGACTTCTCCAGCCACTACAGATATTCTCTTGTGTAATAAAACCAGGGGCTGAAGTGAAGGAAGCTGGGTCCAAACCTCATGGTGCTTAGGCATCTAACTCCCACTGGGGAAAATTAAGTGCCTAAAAGCCTTTGAGATCTTTGGCAGTATCTCTTCAGCCACGTAGAGGCAGCACAGGAGAAGTGAGGGTAAAACTGAGCACATTTACAGCCATTTCTCAGAACTGTAAATGACGACACAAAATAAAATACAAAGGAAAATCTGGCCCCAAGATTCAGGTCTATGCCTTTTAATGAGGGGGTATTTTGCAAGGACAGAGAGATGTCATAATCAAAATTAGCTCTTTAACTTGTTCTTAAATGCAAATCAAAAGAGATCATTATCTGAGACGTCTCAACATTTAGTCTCTGAAGATTTTCCACCCACAATTTTTGGCCAGCCCAGGCCCAGAGAGGACTTCCCTGCAGTGTCTTGGGCTGGCTCAAGAAAGCCTTAGTCAATAATAAATACCAGGCTTGCGGGCACAGAGGGGTGGGATTACACAGCACCTCCCTGCCATAAGCCTGGAAGCATGCACATCACATCAGGCGACACTGAAGGGGAGGTGACAGCCCTGGAGAGACCACAGCATGGAGCGGCAGCGGAAGGTGGCTGAGCCAGTGCATGGACACCAGCCACGGCCAAAGTGAAGCATCTCGCCAGTGCTAAGGTGGGGAGGAACAACGTACAAGTTACACTGTGGATAGAAGGGCTGGCAAAGGAGATGGGACAGGCTCAGGCTGGTTTAATGTCTTGCTTTGGTTTAGCAACAACCAGAGCAGTAAGTCTCAGCACCTTCAAGACCTTAAGAGTACCCCAGGACAGCCAAGCACATTCAAGATACTGGCTAATATACAAATAGACAGACATGAGAAACCCTACACAGTCCAAGACATCATCCTTGAATCAGAAAATAAAGTTTCCTAAATCCCTTCACCTCCCTGCTCCACTGCATCCTCATCTTCTCCATGTTCAGGTGGGGATTGGGACACCTTCCCTCTGCTGAGGACATTGCCCCAGCCTGACCTAGCTGGGCACCCAACACCGCAAAGGTCCCCCCCAGCCCACTGCAACCACGATGACCCACACTGATCCCTCCATCCCAGCAAACCTACCTCCTGTCCGAACCCTCTCCAGCACACCTGGGCAAATAACCCACCCTTCCTTGTAACACCAGTATAACCTGGGTGGCCGAGCACCACTGTAAGGGCACAGCTGCCCCGGCACAGACACCACTTGGGGCACAGTTATTTCACTTCTGCCAGGGAGATTTTGAGAGGCCAGTTTTGTCAGCAGCTGCAAGACAGAAGCACAGACCAGAGAACAAACGTTTTGGCAAGTGAATGAATGTGGCACATAGTTGGAAAAATAAGGTATTCTAGAAAAAGTAATATTTTAGGCTCATGAGAAAGCAGGACTCTCTTCAACTTTCCAGACAGATTATATTGGCCAGTTCATGTACCATTTATCACCTTGCCTCACAATTTACAAACTGTAGGGTTTTCTCTTTTTGTTGCTTTTGTTAGCCTAACAAAATGCTCTTGGCTTTGCATGCCTTGTTTGGGTGAAGTCACCAACCTGGCACAGGTCAGCCTGCTTTCTCCTCATGAGAAATGCAGATGTAGCAGGACAATTTCATTACAACAAATTTGCTTGGGCAAATGAGCCAGCAAAGATTTCCTATTGCTGTCCATTGCAGGGAATTTAAGTGCTGCTATGGTTGCAGCTTCAAAGCAGGTCCTGGATGAAAAATGTCTGCAGAAAGAACAGGGGAGTTGATTTTGTTTGTATGGTTGATTTCCTCCTCTATTCCTGATTTGACTTAATGTGGGAGTATGTTCAGGTGGTAGAAGGTGACTTGCTTAACCGTTGAAAGATATTTTTTTCAAAGGCACAGCCTTTCTTCCAGGCAGCCAAGCTGTGAATTTACCCACTGCTCTCCAGAAATCGATTGTACAGCCAGATCCCTTCAGCCAAGAATGCAGACCTGTCAAATCTCAGGCACTGAGCAGGAGACGCGCAATCTGCTCTGACCCTCTGCTCCCTTCCAGCACAGCCCGGCTCTTCCCTGCTCCCTGACCCTGGGTGCCAGACACAGCCCCCCTTCTGTTTGGCCCAGCACCCATGCCTGGTGCTGGGGGTGGCCGTAGTCCTGGAGAGCAGCCGGGAGCCTGCATCCTGCTGCTGGAGGATGCCCGCTGCTCAGATGCTTCTCTGGCCATAGCTGTCCTCCGGCTCTCCCCTGGTGGCCTTTCCTTCCTTGCCACATGACCAAGTACAGCATTGTCCTCCATGTCAGTCCTGGAGAAATCTGGGAATGGTCCACCTCCAGTTTGTGAGCACTTTCATCCTGGCTCGCACAGAGTATCCCAGAAGAATGCAGCTGTCTCAGTCCAGGATCATTTTTGTAAAGCAGGAGAGAAGATAGACTCTTCCCCCTGCTTTTTTCTGATTTATTTATTCATTGCATAATGACTTGTCCACAAACATCCCAGCTTGGTTAGATCTTTGACATGTAAAACATTTCCAGAAATTCTTGCTGCCATCCAACAAGACAAATGGGTAGGACTTGCTTTTTTTTTAAAAAAAAAAAAAAAAAAAAAGACTCCTTACTCTTCTTCTGTTTTCTTCTTTCTAGTGTGACTTCGTCTCTGGCTTTCCCAAAGCAACACGCTCATTTATCAGGCTTGCAAGTTCTTACGCATTGGCAGACTCCGCGGCTTTCCGCTTGGCTCAGGGCTTTCAGCCACCATATGGAACGAGTTGCACATTTTCACTCCTTATCAGAGTTTAAGATGGAAATATTTCCTTGGTTCTTCTTGGGGTATTTCTGCAATTGCACACATGCTGGGAGTATTTAACCCTGACATTGCTGATGAGTAGTTGTTACTATTAAAATGCCATCAAAGATTGAACTGAAAATCTTTTACAGTGAACTACGCCAGCAGTTTGATTCTGTTCCTGGTTACAAATAGTTCCTTTAATAGTTTTGGAGTTACATGCATATAACAGAGAAGAATCTGGCTAGCTGTCTATTTGTCTGTCTGCTTGTCTCTCTAAAGAGACAACTTTTTCTCCCTCTCTGCATATTGATCCAGTTTTGCTGTAGTAGCGGCAATGGTCTAAAGAGGTAAGAAAAGCTACTCCCTTTCCATCCTGCCTTTATTAAAGTAGATGACAGCTGAAGACAGACAATTTTTCAGGCACAGACCTTCCATGCATGGGTCTGCCACTGCTATGCATCTAGCTGAGGAATTTTTTTCTTTCTCTGTTCCATGCAAAGTCATGCATCATACTCGGGGTTTATTCCAGCCCCTCTTTTTAGCACAGGCTACCAGGTAGCACAGTAATAGTAAGCAGAGGGTGAGCCCATCAAAGCCAGGCTCTCTAGATTCGTGGTGACAGAAGTGCTGTCCTTCAAGATCACCACTAGCCTGGGAAGTCCAGAAGATGGTAAGACCTGTTAGAACTCTATCTCCACGTTCCTCAGCCAGGTCACACCAAGGCACCAGTAACAATGCCAGAAGGCAGCTCTCTTGCATTGCCAGGACTACGTGCCAAGGCACTTCAGGAGACGCTGCAGCCAAAACCAGCCCTGGGGCAGAGATCTGGAACAGCTACCCCAAGCCCAGATTCACACACCCATAGCTCAGCTGAGGAGCCCCAAAAACCATGAGTAAGAGCCCACCTTCTCTTCCCCTGTGTTCTCTCCACAGCAGCGCTCCTATCTTCTGTTCAACTGTCACTTCCAGCTCTACACCCAAGACGTAGGTCTTTCCTCATTAGACACGCAAGTCTAGAAACTCTTGGATGATATCAATGATGGTGGGCACATTTATTTTTTTTTAACAAGTTCAGGCATATACTAACGTACACATCTTAGGTAAGCTGAAAACAGAACATGAAGTCCCTAAATCCACATTCAGAGAAGAATCACAGCAAAACTTAGAGACTAAGTGTGATGCACGACCTGGGTCTTAGACCTCAGGGCCTCTTTCAAGGAGGTGAGGAACTTCCATGGTTTCCCACAACAAAGGCTAGAGTCTGGATCAATTCAGTCCTTATTGCATTTGACAACTTGCTGCAGCTCAAATACATCATTGGACTCTGTAAAAATAGATTTTCTACACTTGTCAATTCTGCTTTTCTCATCGTATGTGGTTTCTGAACACATTAAAACTAGTTCTCTGTTATCCAAAAACTTAGTCCACAATGACACAATACATAGACCTTCAGTGTGAAGGGAATTGAATACGACTTTTAGGCTAAGGAATGCTGCCAGAAAGTTGTAAAGCAATATTATAAACGGAAAGCAAGGTCTGGTGTCCATATAGCTGAGATTGGACATTAGCCCTCCATTTGGTTATTCTTGGTCAAGTTTCTTCCATATTGGCTTCACCTGATCCGTACGGCTGGCCTTAGAGCATTTCACTGTGAGCACCATGTTTTTCCATTAGTTAGCTCAACATTAGTCCCACACAGATTCCCATGTTAGATCCAGTGGTTTCAGCATTAGCTCCAGCTGCCAGGCTTCACCTTCAGAGAACATACATCACATACATCAGTCTGCAGAGCTGTTAAAAAAAAACCCCACGGTTTCCACGGAAATTGCTGCTGATACTAATCTAGATGTCTGCTTTCTTTGTGCCTACAGTTAACACAGTAGAAAAAGAAACGTGTGAATCCCTGTTTTTCAAAATTTCTCTCATTATGGTAGAAAACCAAATACATCTAAAAGATTGAGAAGAGGGAGGGAGTCTGATTTCCAAGGGGTCCAAGGTAGCTGGCTGCCAGGAGCTGATGCCCCACACTGATGCTGCAACCAGGGAGGGAAGGTGCCGATTCCCTGCACCTCCTGCCTGTGAGATGCGTGAGATGGGACAGTGGGTGCACAGTTTTCACCCGTGGCCAAAGAGAGACACTGAAGTTACTGGCAGAAGACAGCTTGGGTAGAGATGGTGTGGATTCACTGAAGAACTAGAAAGCAAGAGCCCACTTGTACCAGCCAGCAGAGCACAAGCACCGCCCTAAGGTGGGTGTCACCGTTCACCCTCCTTGCTTGGATGGGAGCCTCGGCCAGACCTCTCCATGAATAGCCATATCGGGGGCAGCCAACGAATTTTCCTTTTTTGCTTCTAACTAATGAACCTGTGAGAGCACTACGATCACAGGTCTCTTCGGGCACTTGGGCAAAATCATAGGAAAAAAATACTAAACCACTTGCCAACTTGAACCTCCGTTATAGGAAGGCCAAATATTTTAGAAGTCTTATTCAACTTCCCATGCGCTTGTCTCCTCCCACACCAGCCTGTTCAATGCAGAGAGGCAGCTGATCCAAGGGAGGGTTTGGGTTGAGTTCCTAGCAAGCAAATGACATTTCCCCACTGTGGTAAACCTGGAAAGGCACTATGTTAGCACTGTCCAAGTCAATTTTTTCCTTATGTTCAAAGGAAACCCTAGATATGTTTTCTAAATGGCTTTCCAGCCCTTTCAGCGAACAGGAGGCTTTGAAAACACATTCTGAAACCCTTCTCTTCATCTCAGTGCATCTGTTCTTTTTCTTCTCCATCTGGACAGCAGCACAGGTACGCAGACTAGACCTTGGCCTTTGGCCGACATGGTCTTTCCAAGTAATTTTTGGACATGAAATAAAAAATCAATCCAAAGCTCACTCCGCAAAGGGCTTTTATTTCCATTTGAGTCCACTTCAAGGGGCTGCAATGGGCTTAGTTATGTTATTTTTGTTCCCCTTTCCAAAATAATAGCCGAGCAATCCAAAGTTTGGATTTAGAGAATTATCGGACTGTTGCTGAAAAAGCAAACAGCAGAAGCTGCGTCTCTTTGCTTGTATCTCTAGAGCTGGGTCTTGACCACTAATTGCACATGAGATTAAGTCCTTGCTGTCATTCTCTAATTCAAGATCAGACTCCTGGACTAACTTCAGAGAGTTGCATTAGGCAGAAATAAGAGCTGGCACAGCCAAGCGATGCCATTATTCATCCAGAGGGAAGAGCAGAGCTCTGCAAGTGACATTGGCTGGTAGGCAGCAGGCACCTCCCGGAGGCAAGACCTGGCTGTGAGGTGGCACATGCTCGTGGAGCCAGGGCAGAGGGTCCAGCTAACACATCCAAGACAAGTAATCTACTGCCACACCTGCGGTTAAAATCCAGTAAGGGAAGAGGTGGAGGGAGATAATGTTGTTGGCAAGGGCGGAGGAGGGGGGGGGGGCGGGAAGAGAGACAACTAATAAAGCAGCCAAAGGCTTCAGGCGAGAAAGAAGGAATCATACCTACCTGCCGTTTTAAAGAAATAATCATACCAGTCTGGGAGGAGCATCTCTGCCAACTTCCCGCAAGGATGTGAGTTCACAGAGCAGGTGTTTTGGCTTCTCGCAAAGCGCTTTGGAAATCATGGAAGGAGCAAGTGAGCTGAAGTATGGGAAACCAAAGCAGCCAAGGCTTCCCAGCAGGGCAGCACCAAAGCTAGTTTGGGAAGAGGAAACCAGCCTCCAGCTTCACCCTCCTCTGCCAGAAGCTTTGCTGCCGACAGGTGACAGTGACACTGTGCCCCGGGGGGGACAGGGCCACCAGGAGGGCTGGGAGAGTGGCTCCTCTTCCTCCCAGGAATGCTGGCTGGAAAGGCACAAAAGAGGACAGGGCTGGAGGAGAGGAAGGCAAAGCACGTCCATGTTTAGATGAGGAACTTGGAGCTTGCTTTTCCAAAATAAACCCTTGGCGTTCCGAGCCTGACATCCTGCCTCCCCAGGCAGCCAGGACATGATTCCTCCCGTGTAACAAGCCACCCTTTCCATGTACAAACACTTTATTATTTTTTTTTTTCTCCTTTTGAGGCCAGATGGGAGGAAGTCTTTAGTGCTGGATTCAAAATGGCCAATGTCTTTTCCATTCATGGTAGATTCTATAATCTATCTCCCCACGCAGAACACACAGCCCCTGCTACATGACCTATCATTAGACAAGAATTTGGTCTCTGAAGACTTCTTCAACCGCTTCCTTTTATTCACCCCTCTTTGAGCTGGGGAGGGATGCAAGAGGAAGGACAAGGCTAGGATTTTAGCAGAGATTAGCAAACTGAGAACCAGAATGAACTAATTCTGTTGTAGTACCAGTTGCCTATTTGTTGGACTGTCCAACAGTAAAATTCACCAATAGACCCCCTCCTGCTGTCCCACAGTATATGGCCCATTTTGCAGAGCTGATCATGCATGACTGTTGTTGACATCCAGGTTGTAAACCAGTGACTAATCCAAGCACAGCAAGATTGGAGCCAAGTCCTAGAAAGCTTTTTTTGTGGTTTCTACAGACAGCCATTCCCCTTTCACTCATGAATTGCCTTTCATGTTCATCTCTGAATGCAAGAAAAAACAAAAACATTTCACTTTTTAACTCTGAAGCAATGTTTTCTTTCTCTCAATTCACTTGGGCCAGGAAGAAAGTTTCCACAGATTTTCCAAGGTCTCTTCTTTAAGAGTAGAGCAAAACTATTCATGGAAAACAGTCCTCATCTTCTTGCATGCTGAAATGTTTGCTTTGGAGGGTAAAAGAACATCTGCATCAGTGGGGTGGAAAATGGGGGTTAGGTATTCTCATGCAGCTATTGATCTCCTGGGTCCACCTCTGTAAAATAGTTGAGCAGGTGCATAACTAAATTCTCTGCCAAAAAGTGAAAATGCAAGGTGAGCCTGTGTTCCATCAAGCTTGAGAACAGTGCTGGTGAAGACACAGTAGTGTAAACTCAGCTCATGCCCAACATCAGAGGTGGTTTTTCAGAAATGTTTTTCATTTAGTTGCCTGCTTGTGCAAGCAAACGCTATCATCTCACCTTCACTTATCTTGTGGCCAAAGGCTGGACAGTCCCTTAAGGTCAAGGGATGTAAACACATTTGATGTTAAATATTATGGGTTTTCACTGACCTAAGGCTTGGTGAAATACAGTGTGCCCTAAGGTCATCTTTAGGCAAAGTTCTTGGCTTTACAGAGGCCATCTCACCTGCCTCCATACCTTGCCAAGTACAGGGAAACCAGAGAGTCTGACACTGGCCATTGATTTTGCAAGCCCAAGCCCACATCTGCTAGAAAAGTTCCCCACTCCACCACACAGCAGGCTTGCCAGTGCCTGTTGGGACTGTTTGCATTCCAAACCCCTTGGTCTGCAAGGGATTTGCCATCAGTGGACGTACTTCTGTAAGAAAAGGCAACAGACTCAGTAAAGGACTACAGGAGCCCAAGAGGGGCAACATCTGATGAGCCAAAAGCCACCCAAAACTCTGACCCCTTCCCAACAGCAGGCAGTGGCTGTTGTCTTTTTTTATTATCATGCTTGAGCAATCCATGGAACTCTCTGCTAAAGAAGCCATCATTTTTCTAACACTAGTAAGTCCACAGCTACCTTATACCTAAAACAAGAAGGAAGTCCTGGACCAACAGGCTTCAGCCAAAGCATGGTTGAGTCAATAGTCCATGTGCCATTTACCTCACCAATGCCTCGATCCCAGCAAATTTGGCTAAAGCAGAGATATTTTGGTTTTGACTAGCAGATTGACCTACTGCCCGACAGAACAGAAAATTTGTTCTTGACTTGCAGTGCTGCATCGGGCTCCTGGGTGTTGAACTACCAAGTCAGCCCTGGGGAAAGCCTGAAGCCAGTCAGTTTCCTTTTGTAGCACTGTATCTCTCTTTCTATTTCTAGTGCACTTTAAAGTACAGGAGGTTGTGTGCTCCTTATCGCTTCCAAGCAGTGCTATAACACAAGAAGCAAGCAGCAGACAGCCCATGCCAAAGCATGAGTTAGGAAACAGGCCTAGTGGGGATTTTTGGTTGTTGTTGCTATGATTATTACAGTGTTGTTGTTGACTTTGTCTCAGCTTTAAAAGAATGTAACCACTACCAAGAGCAAATATCAGAATAGAAGCTGCATTTCTGTTGATCCAGCCAGTTTCCCATTTCTGTTTATCTTTCTGTCTAGGCATACGAGAGGCTCAGAACAGAAATCTGACTCTGTGCCAACTCCACGTCCTCACCCAAAGCCAGTGCATCATCTCACACCGCTGGGGCATCCCTACAGCCATGAGCTTTTTCTGTACTTTTGCTGCGGTGCTGACCTGCAGCATCTCTAGGAGCCAAAGGACATGCATGTTGCTTCAAGAAAAGCCTGGACAGGTAGCTTAAATTCAATGCCTACACTTTAAGTTGCTAAAATCAGATGACGAGGACTCCCAGCCCTGACTGCAAGAACAGCTGATGTCTCTGTGCTGGTTTTGGCAGGGATAGAGTTAATTGTCAAGGAAAGCATAAGTGGGGATGGGGTTACACTGCCAGCCATGCCCTGGAGGAGTGACAGATACTGCACTTGCCAAGGTATTGCAAATGCTGGTACAGTCTACTTAAGGTAAAAGCTCTCCAGTATATTTTAGTACTTGAGGGTTTTTTTTCAGCAGGTTGATGATTACGATGCTTGTAGGAACATGCATCAGCTGGAGTCAAGTACAAGATGCAGCTCACAGGCGTGTTCCCAAAAAAAGCTTATGAGCTCAGCTCCATTTGGACCTGCTCTCCTCTAGTCTTGGTTCAAGGCAGCCTCATACACAAGACAGAGTGAGAATTTGCTGGAAAAAAAAACCCTTTCAGGTTGGCATTAGGGAGGTCAGGACACAGATCACAGCAGACAGCCCTGCAGACAGTTCTCAAAAAGAGCTGTGAGCCCCAAACCACATCCCTGTGCCTATTTATCGCACCCCATCCCCTTCCCCACTTATTCTCACTCTTTTCCCTCTAAGCTGCCTGCACACAGTTCTTTTTCTATAAAAACATCTAGCTGGGTCTTAAAAGCACATAAGGCCTTAGTGGTCTTCTCGGCAACTGCCTCCATCATGCTACTGCCCTGTCAGGGAAGAGCTTTGCCTAGAATTCCCTTTTTACTAATGGCCAGGCAGTAGCTCTGCTGATTTTGAACCTCCTCCCCAATACCAGTATGAGCCATTTACCCTGCTCAGTCCCTTCCTAAATTGGAAAACCTCAGTTTAGGGGTTTAGCTTTCCCCCCAAAAAAAGTACACTTTGGACAAGAGCTCATCCTAATTGCCCCAGCCCATAGGACAGTAACATCCTTCCCTACAACCACAAGCAAAAGCAGTCATCGTTTTGAGCGTGGTCACTCTCCTAAGGTGATGCCATCACTTTATCTTGTCTAAGTTCCCAGCTGGTTCCTTGCTATAGGGAACCCCAGTGTCCCATATTCTTTTTCTAGCTGTGGTTTTTACCCCATTGTAGCTTTAGAGCTGAAGACATCAAAAGATTTCTGTGATTAATGAGAAGGCTTTATGCCTTCCCTCCTTTCTCTTTTGTTCTGATAGTCTGGCTTCCCAATATGACCTTGAAAGCAATTCTGATGTCTCATCATAGGATTCAGCAGTGCACATTTTCGTGCCAAGAAGAGTGATTATTGACTGGGAATGAAAGAGATCTTGTTATTTAGTCTCTGGAGAGCAGAACAGAAAGAAGCAGCTTGGTACCTTGCCTTGAGTAAGAGCAGAAGCAAAGTCTATAAAGCTGTCTGCCTCACTCCCTTTTGGACACATTTTTTCAAAGCTTCACCTCCAAATGTGAAATTCCAAAAGCTACAACCTTATCAAATAGGGGGAACACAGCCCAGCCACTGTTATTCTTTAGAGAATTCAAAATGACATAAAAACAAATAAACCCAGATATTACATTACAGAAAACTCTACTGATGCATTTGAAAGACAGTATATATAGGGCTGCATATTCCAGACCCTCAGGCATTGCAAGCTCCAGGGATGCTCAAACACCTTCATTTTGCCAACATTAATAAGACATAGCTTGAGGTCAATGCTCATACCAAAAGCGAAAGTTATCCAGCTTCTCTTATCTGCTCCCCTGTCTTCACCCAGCTGGAAAACACTGTGTATTCATTTAGCCATCTTTCAGACACCATCAAGTTGTTTATCAGATCTTAAAATGGAGGTTTCGCTGCCTTGGACAGAGCATGAGCACTTAAAAGAGGAGGGATGGATTTATCAGAGCCATGGTTTGTGACTTGTGGCTATTGTTCCCCAAGGGCTCTGTGGCTTACATTCAAAGGGAAGGGTTGGTGCCAGCGGGCTTGATGCTCATCCCTGCATTGGGAAACTTTTCCGAGACTCCGGACAGACAGCTGATCAAAATTATGGTAGTTGAAGAGAAAAAGGAGGGGGTGAAAGCCTCCCAGGAGTTGGAGAGAAGCAGAGATGGGATGAAAGTACAGCCCAGCTTTATTTTCTTTCATTTCTAATGTAATTTCTGCCACTGCATTTACTCCAAGGGGAGCCAGCCTGGATGGGCACCAGGGGAGACCTACAAAGCTGCGGTGGACTGGAGAAGAGAGACTCTGAACTCACCGGTTGCACCCAGCCTTGCTGCATGATTCCCACCATTGTGCCCACTGCCCAAAGGACTACTCATCAGCTGCTGTACCTCAAAACACCATCCCCTGATTTCAACTCCATCAGCCAACACACAGGAGAACAATCACTCTCCTTGCACAAGAAAACTCCAGTCCAAAGGGGCATCCTGGGAGCCCCTGACATAATCTTCTCCCAGCTGAAGCAGATAACCCTCCACCACACTGAATTGCCCCCAGTTGCCAGGAAGAACAGGAGTGACTGATGTCAGCATAAATAGCTAGATGGACAGACAGACAGGTCTACATATAGAGCAATGTGTATACACAAATATATACATACACATTGATTTGGATGCATAGAGAATCACAGTTTCTTGAAGCCAGTTTCTGGCCCAGAGCTTATTTGACCTCATATTCCATTTCTCCCTCGCTAAGCTAATAATCTCACTTGCGGAACCTTATCAAGTGATGTTTGACAATCCAGTAACTAGATTGCATCCAGGAGTCTTTTGTCCTGCACCATAGCAGCAATATCTCCAAAGAACTCCTACTAAAGCCAGGACCACTCCTCGTAAATCACACACACACATTGGCCGTCTCTTAATCAATCTTCCCCAGGTGTTCCCTCACTCAACCTTACCACGATCATCTTGAGGTTTTCCTGGCAACTCTGATTTTTTTTTTTTTTCCCCTAAAGCAACTGCCTGACTGTGTTCAGGGTCTTTGGCTTTTGTGTTTTCTCCCTGGTAACATCCTTCTTTTCTTTCTGCAGAAGACACAATGTTCCATAGATATCTCCCACAAAGATATTATGCTGGCATCCCTACCTCAGTGTTTGCTTGCCCACCAATCAAGCAGATTTAAAATACTTTATAGACATTTTACAAATACCATATATATATATATTTAATCAGCCTGCTTCATTCCTTTTTCCTATCACCACAGCATGAAGTTACATATCTCCAGGAGCCCTTCCCTGGTACCCAGAGAAAGATTTTTCCCTTGAAACATTTTTTTTTTTGAGAGAGAGAAAATGTAATTTTTCAACAGAACAATAATTTTTTAAGTTCAAATTACCTGGTGTATTTGAAGACAGTTGATAAATCATTTAAAAAATGAAACATTTCTCTGCATTGAATGATCTTGTAATGAAAAAGATTAATTTTGCCATAGCTTCAGGTTTGGACTTCTTTTTTTTGGCTTTCATCTAAGCCTCACATGAAAAACATACTCTTTGCTGGTAAAAACCTCTCCTACTTTTAATCTTAAAAAAAGCATTTTAAAAAGCAGTGAATGCATTTTTAATTCCTATTTTTGGTAATAGCTCAGGCTTAGCACCCCACTGACAAAGCTACATGCCTTCTAGTGCGGAGCTGGCTGACATCCAGCCAGCTGAAGGTACGGGCAGCGAAGGTCACGTCTGCTTGCAAAGGACCACATAGACATCCCCTGAAATTCCTGAGGTTCTCTGCCTAAACACACAAGGTGGCATCAAAAAAAAAAAAAAAAAAAGCAAGCCCCATTCCTGAGACAGTTTTTATCATCTTTCACAAACAGGAGTTAAGAAATAGTCCCAGGTTCACCCTTCTCCATCCTCCCTGGCCTTTTCCTAGCCCCTGTCAGGCTCCCAGAGAATGCTTGCGGTGGTGGGACGTGCTGTGTGACACCACCAGGTAGGGACGTCGCTGTCAACGTGCCTGCAGCAGCACAGAGCTAGTTTAACCCTCCTCAGCCGGCCAGAGCAGGGGTCCCCAGAGCCACCCTGGGTACACAGGCCACTTCACAGCGGTATGTGAAGTGCTTGAGCGTAGCCCCGAGAGCTAAGTGCCTTCTCCGGGGCAGCAGGCTGTCCCCACACAGAGCCAGGAGCTGCTGTCGGACGCTGCTCCCGACGTGCACGCCAGTGGCTTCCCCAGCGCCCATGCTGAGCTGGGTACCAGGCGCATCCCTCACAGCCCTTCCACCAGCTGCACTCTGGGGCTGCATCAGGCTCAGCAAGTGTCACAAGTCAGGGGAAAAAAAAAAAAAAGCTTTTCAGAGTGGTGTCTCTCTATTGCTGCCCTGAAGCCCTCTGTTTGGATCAAAAGATGAAAAGTTGTCATGTTTCAGCTTTTTTTTTATTTTTTTCCCTGCCTGGTAGTAAAATGTCGCATCCCACTCTCCTTCTCCCAGGACCATTTACATAAGACCTCTGCTTGAAACCATCACTGGAACTACCTGAAAACCTTGGACTGTCCCAACAACCTGACCCTATTTGGGATGTTTGAACAGAAAGGATTTCATAGAGGCAGGGGAAAAAAAATCAAGTTTCTAAGCACTATACAGCCATGGGAGACCAGCTCCTCTGAAATTGAGCCTGTTGTGTCTAAAGTGTTAGCCACTTGAGATAGCACAGAAAAGTCATGGTCACTGCCCTTTTTATATCTATTACCTAGTTCTGGAAACCTTCCTGTGAGTAGCCACTTGGACTTTAATAGGATGAATCATTGTTAAAACCATCATGTGCTTATAAATGTTTACATGAGTGGGCCTTAAATGGAGATACCATCGCAGGCAGGGTGTGGAATTAAGTGAAAAGCTGCAGCCAGAGCTGAAAGACACTCGTCTGGAGGGTTTCAGATCTGCTGTTTCTTGATTTGACATCAAACCATGCCCCCAGGTACAGAATTACTAATCTCAGCACTTAGGAGATCCCCAGAAGTAATTTCCTTTGCTAACAAACGACACCAGTAACAGTAGTGCCTGATGCAGAAGTAATAGCAATAGTAAAGGGATGAGTAATTCAAGGGAATAAACGTGTCCCGGCACTAGGAGTCACAGGACTATTCACATGGTGGGAATGGCTCGTGAAAGGGTCTAACCCTGCAACAAGAAGCCTGCGTCCATCCAAAAAGAGATCACTAGAAGCAGCAAAGGGCAGCCTGACAGTGCCTTTCCCCTGAGGAGCATCCGAAACACATGTACACACACTTATTTCACTCCAGTGGATGATGTTGCTCTCTGCCATCTACCTTCAGAACAACTTCCTGCCATCCCCCAGTCATTAATCTGCTACATCTTCCTTAGTTTATCCTTTACTTAAGGTATCACATCATGTATGCAATATCAATTCTAGTCTTAGACTAAAGTTTAGGAATTTTTTGGGGACTGTTTCTTGCAACCACATGTGTTATTTTTATATAATGTGCGCACTCAGAGTACTGCCAGATAGGCAGGGTATGTTTAAGGGCACGGTAAAAAAAAGTCCTCAGGGTTAGCGGTAAGATTCCCACCAACTTTAGCAGCTTTCAGATCAAGCACTCTACAAGATAAACCTTAGGCCCCTACCAGACTTCTCTGGCATGGGATCTGGGAGGTTTGCCGTTGGCTTTGAGACTTTGAATCAGGGCCAAATGATTGCAGCTCCTGGTTTAGTGGAAAAGGAAACAGAAAGGAACTACAGGCTTAAAGGATTAGAAGGAAGATCTAAAAATAAAGTACCAGCAATGCCAGACCCCAACATTTACTGCTTTACTTGCATAGAGGATGGGTTTTCCTGTTGTTTTACCAAGGGGAATCAGCATCTGCATGACTTGGAAGAGCAAGACACTGATTGAAAACTTGGTGATATTACTCTCCAAGAGCAGACTTGTTCCTGTTGCTCTTCCTGAGGACTCATCCTCTGCCTAAACGTGGAGAAGAGCATATGATTCAACTCCTTCCTGGTGAGCATTTCTCAGGCACAACAGCCCATCAGTGCCAAAAGATAACACAATTAAGGGACATTGGGCATTTCTACTAGCATGGCTTGTGATGGGGACCTAAGAACAGAGAAATACTCCTGCCTTTACTTCCTCCTGGATTGCTGCCCATCTCCCCCTGCTTTTTCCTTCAGGTCTACATTGTCCTTTCTGTATCATCCAGGCAGAGATGACACTCAGGAAACAGGGGTGGAAAAGAGGGTGTGGGAGCAGTGAACTGGGGGACCAAGCTGGTTGGAAGGGGTGTGGAGTGGGAGGGTAAGGAGGGGAAAGCTGCATGAGTGATGCTGCTTTTGAGATGGGGAAAGGCAGTCCAACAGGTTCCATGGGCTGGAGATATATTGTCACCTACAAATTGGGAACTAGATGTGATTCCAGCTGCGGAGACAGGAGGGCTCCAACACTACCATAAGCCCAGCTCCTAGATGAGCATTAGCCCAATCATGGGATGTTAGCAGAGCACCTACTGAGCTTTTGAGCATCACTTGCTGTTGACATTCAAATCCAGTGCTGTGTGAGGCCTGGCTCATAGCTAGGATTACCAAAATCCTGCCTGAGCCTTTGGAGCAAAAATCCTAGTTTTCAATCTAGGTGATCCTGCCTTAGGGCCTGGATGACCTTTTGGAGTCCTTCAGATCCTGTCTCCCACCTAGTCCCTTTCCAGGTCACCCCACTGCAGATGGAGAACAGGAGCAGGTGCCACCGGGTCACTGCTCAGCCAATTAAGGTTCAATGAGGATTTTTTCTGGGAATGAAAGAACAGCAGAGAACCCCATCCAAACTTCTACTGAGCAGACAGTTCACTCTTGAGAGAAAGCCCAACACTTGGACCTAAAATACTGTACACACACAGATATGTTACATATTTATTCAAGGCAGAAATTGGCCAGGAAATGGCTATAAAACACACATTTTGAATAAAAGGAAGGAGATTTATGGCTCTTTTGCGAATCTGAGTCATATCTTTCTGCATCCCCCAGGCAGGAATACTCTAATCACTAACATACCCAAAACATGTACACACAGTGGGCCGAGAATTGCTTCCTTCTGGCCACAGCTCCAGCTAAAGACGTGATAGGGATTGAGCTACTTTATCTGACAGTTGGTAAATGAATTGCCAATTCATTCTGAGCTCGGAGGGGGATTTTTTCCCCTTTAAAAAAAAGGGTCCTTTTATATATGTCTTTGATCAGTCAGGGCCTTGACAAATTATTTTCCAAGGAATTTCTTGAGCCCTAATGCCATGAGGAAGGGGGGGAAGAAAGAAAGAAAAAAAAAAAAGATTTGCTCTCAAAGAAAAGCTTTTATGTCTCAAAAACTACAGTGATATAAGTGGGTTTCCTCCATTTCCCCTCATCTCGTTCACTTCAAGAAATGGAGGCAGGTAGCCTGAAGATTTTTCCATCCCACCTAAAGCCAGGAGGCAGATGGGTAGGAAGCACTGCCAGGTCTCCCAGCCTGATTCCTCCCCAGCACAGGAGAGCACCATGAACTCTAGCAGAGACTGAACAGAAAGGTCATGGTCATCAATGACACTAATAAAGAGGCCCTTCAGCACTAGCATGAGCAATGGGAGCAGAGAACAGCTCAGGGTTGTGTCACCAAGAAGCTGCTTGCTTGCTACAAACGGCAGCACTAAGCACTTTGGAAGGGTTGAGACACAAGGGAGCATCTCCCTGCCGGCACTGCTGGGGTCACTCCGAAGTGTGAGATTAAAGCAGTGTTTGCTTGGCTTTTACTAGAGCCTGGGGCAGTGGGGGAAGTTTCCTGGGTTTCTACTTTACTCTTTTTATGCTGTCATTTAATCCCTCTTCTCCAGGCAAGTACCATGTCCCCGTCTGAATCCCAAGTGGTACAGGCAATGAGTTGCACAAGCCACGTCTGGACAGTGGCTGCGCTTTCTATTATCATTAATGTACAAATAACTTATCCCCTAGTTATCCCACTCATCTGTCCTGCAGGAGGACAGGCTCCCAATAGCACAGGATTTAATTAATATATTTCCACCACACTGAACTTCATCAGGATGGCTCAGATTCAAAAAAAAAAAAAAAAAAAAAAAAACCACAACCACAAGACCTTTTTTCCAGCTTAACCCTGCATGGGCACATATGTAACCTGTCTACAGGAGCATTCCTACTGAATCCCAGTAACAAGCCCCACTGCAGACAAGACTGATGGATAAAGCCTTTTGGTTAGGGGTTAGATGGTCCAGAGACTATGTTGTAGCTTCATTTCCTAAAGAAATGAGCCTAATCAAATCACTGCAGCTGTCTCTTGGGAGCTTTTCACATTCCCCAGCAAAATTCAACCACCTTCAACAGAAAGACAATTAAAAATTTCAAGTTAAATATTGTCAAGGGTCCTCAGTAAGAAGCTCTTGAGCTTGAGGAGTTTTTCAAGCTAATTCACTTTTTAAATAGTACCTGTTAAACTTTTCCTGGCTCACAAAGCCTCCAAGGTTTGGCTTCAGAGTAGGTGCTCATTTAGGTTATATATAGCTACCGTTACATCTCAGCTAGCTGCACCTCACAGGAACAGGGCCACCTCTCCAGTTCTTGGAAGTCAGTCCTGGCCAGAGCAGCAGCCTCCTGCCAACCAGTGGGAACAGGAGACAGCACTACAGCCTGGACCCAGCTAACGAACTGAGGGGGTTCATGTCCCATCCATCAATACCAAATTGAGTTGTCCTAAAAGCTGCCACAACCAGATGAGAAAGGAGATATCACACACAGCTTTCCTGTACTTTATTAACAGCTGTGTAAATATGAGCAAAATCCAAGCAACCAGCATTAAAAATAAACCCATATAAGGATCAGCAATACCCTGGGATGGTGATAATCCTGCGCAGACCAACAGCTCACTTCCTTACAGGCAAGAGTCTCCAAATATTGGTATAGACTGAACCACGATGTCTGGAAGACAGGCATTACGAAAATACTTAAGACTTTTTTTTTTTTTAATGCTATAGCAAAACTAAGCATGAGGTAGTCATCTTCTTGGTTCCTAGTCCTGACTTTGCTATGTTTCATTTTTTCTTTTGAATACTGATTAGAGCTGAGCAATATTTTGGGATGGTGGGGTGGCATGAGGTGAGAATTGTCTTTTTTCCACCAAAAAAAAAAAAAAAAAAAAGCAGATTACATCAAATTGCCTTTACATAAACATTCAACAACCACCATGAGAACTACTTTTACCTCCCAACCCAGAAGCAACGTTTTATGTGAAAGTTTAAGCAGCTTTGATGTTTCCAATTCTAGGAGATGCTTTACATAGACAGATATTTTATTGTTTCAGGTGATTTGTTTAAAAATGGAGGGAAAAGTACAACTATTTCTTTGTGAGCTTAGCAAATGATGTCATTCAAGCCTAAGCAGTGTTTTGGTGCTGGTTAAATACACCCAAAAAAAGCAGTTATCCACATTTGTCCTAATATTGGTATTTAATTTCCTTTGCAAACCATTTCTGGAGGCTTTGAAGGTCACCCAGCCACGCAAGGCTGCCTCACCTGTGGCCTGTGACCCTGGCTATGCAGTGCTGCCTCCTTCCCTTGCTACACCATCTCAGTGTAGGACACTTGGAAATGAACCAGAATAGAATTTTATTATTTGCTCCCCACGTAGGCAAGTGCTGCAGCCACTGCCAAGCTGGGTTCGTCATCACCACCTTGACTGGCATCGACCCAACAGTAATATTGGTGCCTGTCACTCAGCGAGGCTGTTAAAGTGTCTGTGTACAGGCACACGCTCTCATAACTCACTGACCAGCTCCAGACTGCTTACAGCATCATGGACCATCCGTGGTCCATTGACCTTCTGCCTTAAATTAAAAGCTCTCTGAGTTTGCAATTACTTCTCCTTCCCTGCCCAGGCAGCCCAAACGCCAGGCTCAGGCAGGGTAGCCAACACTACTTGAACAGCAGCAAATAGATCATGCTAACTTAGCTGCTCAAATAGGCTTCGGCTAGGCTTGCTTTCCACAGGTTTGTACCCCACAAAAACCATCCTGTGTTTTAGCGGGCTGCAGTGTTTCTAATTAAAAGCTCTGATGAAGAAGGTACATGCAGACATCCTCAGGTTTACAACAATCTTGAGATAGAAAATGCTGGGGGACTCCCAGCCTAAGTTTCTACTGAACACTGGGACCTGTAACTGCCTTTGACAATTTCCCATAGTGTTCTCCGAGTCCAAACTGGCAAGGTACAGACTGGTTAAGTAGACAACAAGGTGTGTGGAATATTGGCTGGACCATCAGGTGCAAAGGGTGAGCATTAGCAGCAAAAAGCCCAGTTGGTGGTTGGCTACTAGCAGCATCCCTCAAGGGTCAGTATTGACACCAATGTTTGTTAATGTATTCATATATTAATGACTGGGGTGATGGGACAGAACACTCACCAAGTTCACAGATGATACCAAACTGGGAGAGCCACCAACAGACTGGAAGGCAGAGCTGCTACTCTGACAGGCATCAACAAGCTGGGGACGTGGAATGGCAGGAGCCCCATGAAGTTCAAAGGTTCAAAGGCCAAGCCCTGCCTCTGGCATGGCCAACCCCATAGCTGGGGCTAGAGAGCAGCTCTGCAGAAGAGGACCTGGGGGTCCTGGTGAACAACAGGTTGAACAGGAGCCAACCATGGAACCTTGCAGCAAAGATCAGCTGCACCCTAAATCTATATGAGCAGAAACATAGCCAGCAGGTCCAGGGATGGGATCATAAAGGATGTATTGGAAGTCCAGACACCAAAAGCAGGAAAAGAGGAAATAGTACTTCATCATGACCACCTCATTACCTTTTGATGAGAATGTTCCCCTGAAAACCCCAGGGACAACAAACAAATTTCTGATTCATCACAGCCGAGGTCTAAGTAAAAACTGGAGTGAAATATTGATGACTTGGGGATCCCTGGAGCTAGCAAGGAGGATATCATAACGAGCAATGAGGAAACCCTGCAGTGATACAGGCACACATTAGTAATGGCATTCTCCACATGCCAGATCACACAAAGTAGAGGAAAAGCAGCGTATTATCATAATCATAATAAAAACAGTAATACATTTGTTTGGACTTATGCAAGAAAAACATCTCAACACCACCCTTCCCCTTCACAGACGTAAGTACCACAGGAGCCCTCAGTCCCTTATTAAAGGGCTCACTATGTGCTGCAGCAGGTTTCTGCCCCTTCCCCCCTCCAATTTAGGGCTGTATTTTCTGTTCATAACTCAAGCAACGTTTTTTTGCCTTGAGGCAGGTTACAATTCATTTGTTAGGTCCTAAGCAGAGGCCAAAACCCTCCTGACTTGTAGCACATCATATGCTCCTGAGCAAGAGCACTGCATGGGTTACATAAAAACCCATTCATAGGGACCAATTTCCACCTCCTCATCACATCCCCATTTTTCACTTACTTGTGCTTAAATGTGTTCCTGAGAGCAGCAGGGCTGTGGAGCTGACAGCATCACTAGGAACTGCGGATGCAAAACTTCTGTGGCAAAGCCCAACCCTGCTCTTGTCTCTGCCTTTAACCCCTGTGGTGGGAGGGCTCATCCAAGTGGAAATGAAGCTGGGGGCAAGCCCTGGGGAGCATCTCCAGCTGCTGCTGCCTAACTTAGGGCAGCTGCAGGTCCCACAGGACTTTCCCCCTGCTGATGGGCAGCGATGGGCATTGCCCAAGTATTCCCAGGAGCGGGGTGATGCCAACAGCACAGCCGCCTGGGATGCTCAGACAAGCAGCAGTGTCCCACCACCAGCCCTTCTGACTGTCAGTAGGAGCTGTCACACCTAAACGTCTGTATTTGTCCCATAGGGGAAACACGGCAGGCACTTGCTGACCCTTAACTATCCTTTACTGCAGCTGAGCCCTCCCAGGTGCAGGGCAAAGCCTGCAAAACCCACTGCCAAGCGCAGGCAGAACCAGCCACTGGGGCTGGAGGGTTGGTTTCAACAAGGGAAGCAGAAGACATCAGAGCCACTGGGTGCAGTGGGCTCCGAGTGAAACACGTCAGTATTCTGCTCGGAAAGGACTTCAGGTTGAACAATTTCCTTTGAAATTTCAAGAGAGTAAAATCTTCTAAATGTAAACAAACTATTTCTCCTTTTTTGGGGGGGGTGGGAATTTATTCAAGCCACTTTCTGAATGTTTTCCGTTCGCTTAAAACTTGGAAATTTTTATGACTCAGAAAAATGCAGCAAAAGCATTCAGTTTTCCAGAGAGAACTCAAAAAAAAAAAAAAAAAACCACCAAATTATTTTTTGTCTGGTGATGAGTTCTAGTCCCGCCTCCAGACAAGTCATTTCTTTTCTCTGCCTCACTTTCCAGTAAAATTTCCAACTTCTCTACGTATCCTAAAACCCAACAAAGAAGGAAAAAATGGGGTGGGGGGGAAAGACTCAGAATCCCCTGAGAGTCTCATATAATCACAGGACTCCAGAAACTGGAAACTTTAAGAGAAGAAAAAACAAAAAAACACAAAAAACAACAGTTTTGCAAATCGCATGAGATCCATCATAAAATTGTCAGAGTTGGCAGCACCATAAAATCTATGATATTGTGGCCTGGATTTATGACCAAGAATCCTGAGGCTTTGGGATATTTTTTCCCTCAGCCCTCAAGGCACAAAGGTAGTTTTTGGGAGGTCGGCTCTGCCCTGGCAGCACAGCACCGAGCAGCAGAAGGGTTACTGCCCCTCTCAAGCATCCTTGTCCCTAGGGAAAATCTCACCAGTGCAGATTTGGTAGCTGCTGACCCCAGCAGGTACCAGAGTGGGGAAAAGCCACCTCCCAGAATCACTCAGCATCCCAGCTGTTGAAACCTGAAATGCGGAGGGGAGCTGATAGGGGCAGACAAAGAGCTCTCTGTGTGCCTGCGCAGGGCATCTGCAGCCTCTCCAGGTACCAGCCACAGTAACTGCAGGGAGTATTTTAGCCCAGGAAGGCAGCTGAGAAAACAGCATTGTGACCACAGCCCAGGAATTCGCGTTCGCTCTTTAAAAGATGTTTTTAGCTGAGGCTGGGTTTCTTTCTCTCCTTCTCCACTTGAAGGAATTGTGCAGCCTGCACTTATTTATTACAGTTCATCTATAAAGCCCTGTTTTTCTTCTGCCTGGTGATGTTTCATGGCCACTTTCCATGCTGCCAGAGCACCAAGCTTGCTCCAAGGCTCCTCACCAAAAGGGAGAGGTTTGAGGCAAGGAGGTCCCCTGCCCATGAGGAGGAGGACAGGCCACCATTGCTTCCCCTACCCACCAGACCAGCAGCCCTCCTCCACTGGCTTTGCAGGGTTCCCTTTGGAGCCCAGCTCCCTCCTCACCAGCAACACAGCTCGCCCTCCAGCAAGTCCAGCTCTCCTGGGCTTCTCCCCCATTCCTGTCACCCATGGCAGAAGCACCTCAGGTCGAGCCCACCTCTGACACCCTCAGTGGCACTTATGGGAAACCACCAAGCAATGCTGAGGATTGTTTTGTGGCTCCTGGGACTTGTAGGCAAGAAGGGAAAGGCTAGTGGTGGCCATGCTTGTTCCCCTGTACCACGGTCTTCCTCAAGTTTCAAGGCCTCTTATGGATCAATTGCCAGTTTAGCTCTGAGTAGGGTGAATTTTGCAACCTCTTTTGTCCAATTCTTCCAATGACAGTAACTCCTATATAATTTTTTCCCTTTTTTTTTTTTTTTTGTTGGTTTGCTTATTGTTATCGTCATCATTATCATACTCTGCCAAGGAATAAGTCTGTAAGAAGAGAAATGAAGGAAATTGCTTCAGGCTTTTTGTAACATAAAATCACCAACCAATCACACTCTCCTCCTTGACAGCTCCCAGTATTGTTCTGGGACAGCTGGGAAGAAGTACAAGCTGTTCCTCAAGGCTCAACATAGACCAGACATGCTCACATCCACGGTGGGATTCACCATGGGTCTTTGAACAAGTCACCTTTGTCTTTCATCTCCTAGCCACCTCCTCAGAGTTCTCCTGCTCATTCAAATGGCACAGCGGGCTGCGCTCATGCAGCACAACTGGGCTCCACCAAGGCTAAAGCCCAGAAGTGCTATATTGAAGCAGTAGCCAGTAACAAACTCTTTTAAGAAAAGGAAAAGGCTATGTCACATCCTCCCACCCACCTTTGCCTTCATCCCAGATTTTGCTGGTGTGACAGGTCCATCCTCCTGCCGCTGATGGCCTCCTTGCTCCTCATGCCAACTTGGCAGCACAAGGCTGTGTCCTCAGGGAGCCACCTGGCTTTTCAGCAGCCAAAACCCAGCGATGAGAGCCCACTGTGCCACCGCAGACTCCACCAAAGAGCCCCGGCGCTTCCCTGAAGACCCAAAACAGCTCAGAGGAAATTAGGCACGTTGAAAGCTTGAGGCTTTCCTTCCAAAGCTTGAGAAGGAATGTACCACGTGAGTTTGGCTTCCTTAATACTCTTTGAGATGCATGGCACACATTTCTGCTAAGACTTCTTTACTTACAGAGTAACTGCTGGCCATTTAATTACATGTAAATTACCATATAGTGATAAGATGATTACATGATTAGCAGTGGGGTAACAAAGCCTGGAAAGTACAATGTAATTGACAGCTAAATGCAGTGTAATTTTTTTATTCCTTAACTCAAAATGCAACTTAACTCAGTCATTAATCTGGGACAACTTCACATTCTGGAGGCACAGCATGTGATTTACTGAGCAATGCAACGTTTCAGTAATTCCCTGGGAGGTGGCTTCACGAAGCTGAAGTATAACTTGAGGTCCCAGCCATGCCCACAGAAGGGTTACATGATGCCTGCGTCTCCTTCTGCCTGCAGATGTGGCCGATACCCAGAGCAAGCTCCCAGGGTAGCGCAGCATCGCATTTTGACTGTGTCTGACCCAACATTTATGAAACCCAGTTGCTGCAAGCAGAAGCCTGTAGAAGCAGAGACAGCTGAAGGAAGAAAGCTGCGTTGTAGCCAGCCCTGGGATAGCCCCAGCAGACACCACCCCCTAGGTCCCCTCTGCCATGGGACACTTAGGTGGGAGCATCACCTGTGAAAGGGCTTTACTAATCCTACTCACCTTCTGTCCCTTTGCAAGGTGTCCCTAGATGTCTGGTGCCCAGAGGCCACCAAGGCTGCCAGCCACGCATTGGCAGTGCCACTGCTGCAGGCGCACGAGCTGCTGCCAGTGGGCAGGCTGGGGACACCTCCTCTGTTCGTTCCCTTGACCTGGCCATGCTGCTCCCTGGGGTGGCCATGGCACACCAGCCACACGGAAGAGACGACTTCTCTGCTGGGCTTCTCAGTTGCAATCTCTTTAATTCTGTCGAGCTGATTTTCCCATCTTGTTTCCAACCCACGAAGCACCTAACATCCTCTCCTCCTTTGCTGAGGTTGGGACACGGCCCCACACCTCCCCTGGGCCAGATGTCCCCCACCGACCCCACCAACATGGGAATGGAGGGCAGCTCTATCTCCACAAGGGCTTCCCCATGTCACCCCAGCACCCACCCAGATTCCCAAGGTCGCTTCTAAATCTGCCTTGATGGGAAAGTGACCCCAGGAGAGCACATCCCTTGGGGACGGGCTGGGTGGGAAGGACCTGTGGGACCCAGGCAGTTCTTCAACGGACAAGCAACAGCCCCAGACACAGCAGCCTCAAGCTCCGCCCATCACTGCCTAACAGCCATCCTCATAGGGATGATGTACCTGTTGTGGCACACCAGAAATAAACAGAAGTCACGCTCATGGGCATTAAGCAGAAAGAACCAAAAAAAAAAACCACACCAAAAAAAAAAAAAAAAAAAGTGGGCAGGTCCCTTGCCGTTGAGAGTGCGTGACATTTATTAGACATAAATTGGCACACAAGAACAGGAAAGCATAGCCAGGTAGGGATTATTTTCTTCTTCTTAGCTACATGGCTTTGGATACCTGCCTATAATCCCTTCCACGCGCATACCGGCATTACTGCACATTCACACCCACGTTCTCAGTTGCTGACACACAGGTATACCTCTTTTGTTAATTAGAATTACTTTTAATTAAAAATATATGTAAATTATATAGTGTGCACAGCTTGGAGAGAAAAAAAAAAGAAGAAAAGAAAGCAAACTTTGGTTTCAATAAAAATTTTAACCCCTTTGAATCAGCTGCTTTGCTGGCTTTGTGACATACTATGAGTTACTTGAACTCCCATGTATAAATAAATAGTACCAGGAAATTTTACACCTGAAAATTTTTGCAGTAGACATTTTTACTTACACACATTTGCTTTTTCTTCTCTTCTTGCCTCCCCCCACTCCCAGCCTCTCACGATCACAGCCTGCTCCTTTTAAACACATTTACTTAATATCTCACTTAACATACTCAGACCAGTATCCCTTTTTTTTTTTTTTTTTCCGGAAAGGAAGAAAAAGAACTCATGATAAAACGAAAGTCCAGGATTGCAAACAAGCATCATCATCATTTTTATGAGCAAACTTTTTCCTTTCGCTGTCTGCATGCTCCCCCCCCCCACTCTCCCCCCGCTGCCGCTGGCTCAGAGCCTCGCTTTCCGCATGCCGGTAAAAATTCGGCAGGAGACAAGCTGCGGATGTTTTCAACTTTGAAAGATACCCCACGCTTCTGTCAGAAACAGCTGATGGATCAGGAAAGACCGGGAGATGGGAAGGAAAGAACAGTGAGAGAATTACACACAAGTGGGAAAGGAGATAAGTTTATGGGGCTGGCTCCTGCAGGGACACGTTTTGGGGCGTCTTTAAGGACACATGGCACCCTGCAAGGAGCAATTCCATCGTGGTACAATGTCTGGGCGAGGTAGGTACCTGCTTTTCTTATTTGTGGGTTAACAAGGATAACACTAACAAAAAAAAAAAGAAACACCACTCCAAAATCCACCCTTGGTAAAAAGGGCTGGTGTGCCGGTGTCTTTTTTTTTTTTTTGAGAAAATGGAAAGAAAAAAATATATATATTATTATTTATTATATAACATTGTCAACATCAACACCACAAAAAAAAAAAGTAACATCCTAGTTGTTTTCGTTCAAGCATTCTGACTGTGTTGAGAAAGGCAGCAGGAGTTTGGTGTCCCTTGGAGAACAAAAAGAGCAGGAGGGTGGGGGGGACGAGGGCACAGGGCTGGCGGTGGCTGCAACACAAACTGGGTGGGGATGGTGGCAGGGGAGAAGTGTGCCGATTTGTTGATTTTTTCTTTTGAAACAAAAGAAAAAGGAGGGGGGGGGGGGTAAGTCACACCGAGGCCGATGACTATTTCATCTGTGGTTTCAATCAGTGTCCGTCCCTCTCGAGTGCTATCGGTGAACATTCAGTTAAAACAGTCTTGCAAAATACTTTCACTTTTATTATCGACAGGGTATTTTTTTCCTTTTTCTTTTCCCATATTTATTTTTTTTCCCCCGTGGCTAATGCTCTTGCACTTTCCTGACCGCCTCGTTAGCTGTTCTCGCTCCACTCTGGCACCATGCCCACGCCGTGGACCGAGTGGTACTGGTGAGGCGAAAGGGTTCGAGGCACGCCGTGGGAATACAGGAATTCTGCGGGCTGTAAGCTGCTGGGGGGGGACTGGATGCCAGTTTGAGGTCCACACTGCCGGACGATGGGTTGGTGAGAAACCGAGGTTTGGTGCTGAAACATGCTATGGGTATCTCCTATTTGGGGGGAGGTATGATTGGCCACGCTGCTGAGCCGGGGCATCAGCGGCCCCGAGGTGAAGTGGGCAGAGAAATGCTGGTAGGGTAACCTGTCCATCGGCTGCATGGCAGACACTGTGCAACTGCTGTAGGATGGCACGCTCGGCCAAGTGTTACAGCTGATGTCTTCCAGGCTGGGCACAGGGTCCGTGGGGGGAGCGGAGCTGGCATACATACATGCTTGGCGCTGGGCTGATTCAGTCCTGTATGAAGTGTTCAGTCCCTGCTGCTGGGGGTAACTGGACCTGTAGAAAGGATCCTCGTCTGCCGGAGAAGTTTCCATGTAGGGCTTCTTGTAGGGATGCTCGGTGGTGGAACATTCCTCATCTGTTGGGAGAGAAAACTCCTGGTAGCAGACAACAATACCATGCCCTCGACTGAACCTCCGTCTCCACAATCCTCATTTTCCCAAGGACACAGCCCGCACAGGGCTGATCCAGGCACTTGTCTCAGTTATATCAGTGTAAATCCAGATGCCTTCCTTGGAATCGATCTGGATCAATCCTGCTGAAACCAAGTCTTGCACTTGGTCCTGTCTGCTGGACTGGGGCAGGGATTAGTTAGAAGCTCCGGGAGGAAAATTAAGGCTCTAAGATGCTGGAGGGATCCTGAGGCTTAGCTTGCTTGGTGATACCCCATGCACACCCCCACACCCCCATGTTCCTTGTCTCCTTTCTGCTGCCAGCACTTTGACCAGAGGAGTAACATCTGCCTCCAGATACAGCGCACCTAACAGAGATCCCCACTCCCAGCTGCGAGCCTCAGAGCTGCAAACCCAAAGCCTTTACAATGATATATTTTCGTGATAAATGAGACAAAAATGGAGATCACAATAAAAATCCCCCCAGGAGAGCATCAGCGATCGCATAGTTGAGACAATCAGACTTGGCGTTTTACAGCTCCAGTCTTTAGCTGTGCCAAGGGAGCTGGGCACATAAATCCACACAGGGCTGTGTGCTGGAGCCAAGTGTAACAAGAAAGAAAAGTAAATTTCACAGCTAGAAACAACAAGGCACAGCTTGCAGAGCCCTTTGTTTCCTGGAGCATCCCAGGCCAACAGAGGGAAGGAGATAAACAATTTAGGTGAAACCTCTAGGGTGAAGCAAAATGAATAAATAAATATGCACTTATTTATTCATTCACAGGGTCATCAAATGAAATCCAGCTCTGCTGGAATGGATGGCAAAGTTCCCAGGGACGAGCACTTCACCAAGAGATTTTAAGGACAGCAAAGCAATGGAAGGGGAGCTTGTTCTGACCCAGATTAACTTTGCGGTTGCTTCAAGAACAAGATTTCTGGTGCTGGCAGAGAAACATCCCACTTTGCTTACAGCCTTCTTGGCTGCACCCTTTCAACAAGGGTAAAAATTTCAAAGAATACTGCAAGAAATGGCCCTTTTCAAATTTTTTCAGCCAACATGTTTTGAGCCATAATCTTTTTACCTCCAAACTACAAAGGAAAAAAAAAAAAAAAAAAAAAACCAAACCAGTTCCACAAAAGAAGAGGACTACAAGCATCTGTCCCCCAAGAAGCACTTGCAAAAACACAGGTGCTGTTTCGGGGCTGCTCCAAGGTGAATGCCCAGGTCTCCCCTTCAGGAGGTGCAGATGGGCAGTGCAGGCACCTTTTGTTTCTTGTAAGCACGCACAGCGCACACCCTTATTGCTATAAACAGCACCATGCTTTCTCCTGGAAGCTGCACCCACTCCACTTGTAATACAACCCATTACTCCAACTCAGGTGTCTACCAAGTCCAGCTGCCGTTAGTCTTCTCGGCCTGACAACCCCAGAAAACCTCAGGTACTGAGGTAACACACCTCCGAGACTTTCCCCTTGGTGTCCTTTGTTAGCAGCTGCCTGTAAATCCAGCTGGAAAGCTGCAGTCCCATTTCATCCTTTCTTCCTGACGGCAGCAAAATGTGGCTCCTTAGTCCCAGCGATGCAGAGCCCTGACAATAACGTTACCTTCCTCCTCTGCCTCCTCTTACACCAGGACAGAAAGCAGGATGGGGTGAGCGAGCAACACAATCGCACCTTTCCAACAGCTGCAATGGTCAGCAGAGAGGCACAAAAGTGTGTCACCCTCCTCAATCCTGATCAGGTTCATTTTATATAGGAGTGGCAGAGAGGATGCCGTCCCCTGAAAGGCAAAAGCTGGACGCACGGGTCCGAGCTCCCTCCTGAACACGGGGCTGTCACAGGAGGTACATCTGGGAGAACAGCCTGAGCTCTAGCTTTTACAGACAGCTCAAAAGTTTTGGATCCCTAACCCACTACTGAGTAATAAGAACACTACGGTGGAAAAACAATGTCTTGTAAAATAAAGCATTGTTCTGCTAATAAAGTTTTCAGCATTAAACCGCATTACTCTGCTGGCATTAGGAATCATTGGCTTGGGGTTTGACTGTTTATTTTATTTTTATTTTTTTAAATATACAACACAAAACAGTCAAACTCTGTTTTTCCGTTGTGTAAAAATGTGCCTGACTTACAACCTGTGGTTGCTGATTTTTCCATTTAGCCCAGACATTTCACCGTCTGCCACAGCCCAGCCAGGCAGAGCCACAGCACTATGGATCCGCTTCCAGAATTCATCACAGGTGAAGAGAGAAAAACAAAAACAACTTGGATTTCAGTGGAAACCCTATAGGTTTCTCTCTTCTTCTGTAAGCTCTCGCGGGCGCTCTGCTGGTCTCTCTAGAGCCAGGCTCACCAATGCCATATGTGGAAAGGGCACCATCGCTCCTGATTTTAAGATGTGTAAGGACACTGCACGCATCTCCAAAGAGGACATTGTCACTAACGAAGGATTACTGCACACCCTAACAGCATCTGCCTGCCCTCTGGCCCCTCTTCCTGATGATTTTCCCATCTATGTCATCTCAAAGTGCTGGACAGGGAAGAGAACAGTCCGTGTTCATCATCAGATGGGATGATGCAGACCAGAGATCCTCAGCTGGCACCAGCTGATGAATTTACACTGGTCCAGACTCTCTAGTCTGATCTGGCATCATCCCATAGCTCCTCACAGAGGCAACCAGAGCCAGCACAGAGCAGGCAAAGGGCATCCCCATGGTGCATGGAGCAGATCTGGGAGTGGAAAGAGGACATTCTCAAGTAAGAGAACGGCAAAAGGAGGACAAGTCAAACAGAGCTCTCACACAATGCTGAAGGCTGCAGTTTAAATTCATCCCCACTTGCTCTGGAGCCTGGACAGTCTTTCTCAAGACCTTAATCCTCTCTTTGAAGGTCCTCTCACCTCCTCAGCATCAGCGTAAGCAGAACATATGACACAACTGACCGGTCTGCCCTGGGTTTGATTCTTGATGTTGGTTCCCTGATAGCACTTCATTGTCCTTTTCCTGTTGCCACTGAGCCCTAGGAGGTTCTGGGCACTTCCAGGAGATGCTGACCATCCTTTGCTTTTGTTGCTATTCTTGGAAGCCAAGGGTGGTGATCAGCTCTTGTGACCAGCCCCTCGATACTGCACAAACCTCAAAAAGCAAAAGGTTCTGCCAAGCAGGGGAAGCTGCCAGCACTTGGGAGAAGCTGCTCCAAAGTGGATCCAAGGAAAACGGAGCCTGCAGAATGGGATGGAAACTGGCTTCCTCACAAGGAATTTGATGTTCTATCTAATGAAGGAGCTTGAGCGAGAGCATAAGCAGTTCCAAGATTTCCGGTATTTACTACTTCCAGCTGGGTTGTAAATACCACACAAATGGCTTTTTAAATGGAATTTTCCCAATTCCAGGATTAGGGCCATCCAGAATAAAATGCAAACATGTAAAATCTCTGGACTTCAGGGTGCACTGGGCCCACCGCTTCCCCTGGTGTAAATCAGGAGAGCTCCTTTCCCATTCATGACAGTCAGCTCCCTGGGACGGAAGACAATGAAGAATGGGACCCAACTGGTTTAGTTTTTAAACCTCACCCACACTTCCAGGGCACTACAGCAGGTTCCTTCTGACTTTATGAGGGAGACACAAAGGGTGATTATCACCAACACGGTTGTTTTATCCAGTCTGGTTTCTAGTGTGAATCTAGCATGAGCCTGAACAGCCAATACTGGTGTGCAAGACTGACTGTCAACAATTGTCAAAGAAGAAAAAAGGCAGATTCAACCAAAATGAACATCCCTAGAGGGCAAATAAGATATACATCCCAGGACATGAGAGCTAAGACACAGTAATTATTTCAGCAGTCGCACAGTTTGTGATACAGCTGCGTTGCATTGCAGGGGAACACAACAGAAAGGGTGGTGGGGCAGAGACAATCCGACCCAAAAAGCTGGAACCCCTTCCAGAGGCAGCGAGCTGCTGGCACTGCCTGCAGAGGAGGGCAGGATGCTTACATGGTGCTGCTGAAACTACAGGACTGCAAGCAATGTGGCTGCACAGCAAAAGATGGGTGCACACCAGCCCCCTGAATATCTCCCCACCTTGTAGGCAGGCTCTTCTTCACCCTGTGTCCCAGCAGCCACCTTGCCCTGGGCTCCACTGCATCTACCCAAGCTGCAGCACAGTTCAAGTCTTGGCCAACTCGTTGCATCCCCTAACATCAGGGGGACAAACAGCATGTCCTCCAAGAAGATATCTCATACCTGACTTTTGTCCCACAGAGTCTTTGAGTGAAAGAAGGCTGGGTGGGATGAGGGAGAAATCAGTTCAGTGTCTCCACCTTAACAGTGCCTGTTCTTGGGGAGAAGAGGGAAAGGCATTGCTGTATCTCCACCGACCTCATCAGAGCAAGAAGGAGATGAAAAATACATTCTTTTTCCCGGTCAGGGTCATGTCCGAGCTAGGTGGCTGAAGGATACGGTCCTCGCTGGTTGGAGCCAGTGGATTCTGCCACGTTCCTCTTCTCCCTCAGAGTGCCAACATGACAACTTTTATAACCTCCCCAGGGAGAGGCTGTTCCAGTCGCCTCCTGTTCAGCATCACAAGCATCCCAGAAATCTGCCAAGTGGTTGAGATTGTGTAAGGCTGGGAGGGAGCAGAGGTTTAGAGGGATGGCTTTTTAGTTCACAGGAAATCTGAGGGAGAGGATAACACAAGGGAAAACAAGCCCCAATGCCTTAATTGGGACGTGGGGCTAAAATGAAAGACAGAAAGCAAGCTGCCTGCTGGTAAGTCCTTTTGGGCTTCTCTGAGCACAACAATGAGAGAGGGAGAGATGGAGAACAACCAGAAAAAAGGCAAAGCTCTAACTGGTCTTTGTTGCAGCCTAAAAATCCACATCAAGAACTGAAGCCACTCCTTGGTAGAATACAGGATTGGAGTTAATCCATCCGCTCAAGACCAGTGGCTCAGTGAAATGCCATAATCAATCTCAGTGTGGAGCTGGGATACAATGCAGGATGATTCTTGCCTTGAGGATTGCCATTCCCCAGTGTTCAGCACACTCAGAACATGCTGGAGCAGCAACCCCACTGCACCACACTGGGGTCATTCCCAATGCTGCGACCTCGCAGTCCCACCTGCACACCAGGAATTGCCAGATTTGGAGGTCTGGGATGTGTCCTTCCTTCCTTCCTTCCTCACCCAGAAGAGCATCACCTCCCTGAAACAGAGGACCCTTCAGAGATAACACCCCCTCGCAGCCCTGCTGCTCTCCCCTAATGTAACCGCATATCAGATCTCCTGAGCGAATCCATCTTTGCCTTGACAGCTAAGAACAACACTGTCAACCACAGAGCTAAATCTTTGTCTTAGGTCACCAAGGAAGTAGAAGTCGAATAAGGTGCCTTCGAGTCGCTTGAACACAGACCTATTCTTAACTGAGCCTAAACCAAGACTTGACCTCCTGATTAAAAAGGATACAGAGAACTACCATGAGATGTCAAAGCTGGAAGGAGCCGTATCTGAGAGACTATCTTGGAAAACAGTGGTGGCATTTGCTACAGAAGATACAGACGCCAGCTGGACTCAAACCCAGCTGCCCTTGCAAGCACTTATCCTTTACCACAGCCTTAGGAAAAGGAAATAATCTGCTTGAGATAAATCCTACACTGACTGAAGAGGAGTCCATGTTTGGGGAGCTGTTGTCCAACAAAATCAATAAAACTTCCAGTCCAGAAATGGGGACAGGGGTGCATTAGGAGTAAACACGCTCCTGCTTACATTTTTTCTTAGATGGTGAGGCTTGGCTTACGCAGAAAAGTAGGAAAGCAGGCGAGCTGTGAGGGAAAGCTTAATATTACACTTAGAAAGGAGAGGTTGGAAAAGGAAGAAAAAGACAAATATTACAGGTAAGGTTATTTTCCCAAGTTCAGTAAAGATCCTCACTCAGTGCTAGAAGAAAGTGCCACGCTCAGTTTGAGTTTGGGATGAAACCTTGGATCACTTTCTGATTTATCTGAACAGAATTGCTCATCTCTAGTGACTTTTTTTTTTTTTTTAATTAATTTCACTTTGCAAAAAGCTGCTTGGCAGCTTACGTTGGCTCTCTGTTTCCCATTAACTTTGTGTTTCTTTTCTTTAAGCCCTGGTGGCTGTTTTCGATTTACTAGATGTGTGGGGAGGGGGAAATAGGCACAGAGAGGAAAGCAGAGACTCAGGCTCCTGAGACGTACGGCTTCGCGGAAGAAGCCGGTGGTATCGCACAGGACACTGCTTCTCTTTGATTAAAGCATTTGGCGGCTTCGATAAAAGGCCCTTAACTGCTTGTGCCACTCAAGCCATCGGAGAGATAATGAGGGGCCATCGGCCGTACACACAAGGGCTCCCTTTGCCAGTCTCCAGCACTTTCGCAAGGGCCACGCAGGCCAAAAGGGGCCGGGGAGCTTATTACAGGGCAGATAGTCGTCTCTTTTGTGACAATAAGAGGAAGTGAGATAATTGGGGGATTGAGGGAAACCACCCATGGAGACACCACTTAGCGAGAATCCCAAAACTGGAAGGAAACCTCTGTTGATTCCTTATCACGTTACAATGTGGAGGCGAATGATGAATTGCCCTGCGGTGTGGGGACACGCAGCAGTCGGAGATTGTCCAAAGGGGTTGTTGCCATTTGGGCCAGCTTGTTTTGGTTAGTTTTTGCAAAGGGGAAGAGGAGCGGTGAAAGCTTGGCTCCCAGGGCAAAGGAACACTGAGGATGGATTGCAGGCTGAGGGATGCCAACGGTGAACGGGACCTGCCTTTCCATGGCTGACAGTGGGGCTCTGCAGCAACCCAGTGGTGTCCCAGCACCTCGCACCCACAGTCCCACACCAGCACGGGGGTAGCAAGGGCCACACGCGCCACCTCTGACCTTAGGGGACACTCTGGGAGGCCGCTGCAACTCCTTATTCCCTACCTTACAGCCAGCTCAAGTCCAGCATCACCATTTCCAATCACAGCTTTGATACACTCTATACGAGCACAAGGATCACCTGGTCAGCTGTAGGGGTCAGGAAACGATGCCTCTGTTTTCCACTGTTTAGCTTATTCTCAGGAAACTATTAAGATTTGTCAATTAGTTTTATGTATATATATATACTTGTACACCACACGTGTGCTTTTACAACATTCAGGGGATTCACCAAGGAGGTGACAGAGATTTCCACTGCCCTCCTGCCGCATCTGCCAGCACTTCCCAGCATCCGCCACCTTAGACTGTGTGTCTACAGCGCACATCCCAGCACCCCAGGGGTTACGTTACTAAAAATAATGACATGTGGCTGACTGATAGGACCATGCAGGGAAGCAGGAAGGGATCTGCAGTGGAGAGAGGCTAGTGGGCTGGAGAAATTCTTGGTGCATGCAAATGCCATGATGCATGCTGACTCCTGTGAGCTTTTCCCATGCAATGTAGACTAAATCCTGAGAAAGGGCAACACGGCTAGGCAGCAACCATCCCCTGCCCACCTCACAGGGTTGCATTCAGCTCTGGAAATTCCCTATTTTTTTCTGTAGGCCTGTGGTGGAGCTGATCTGAGGCTTTTGCTATCTCAGTCGTGCAAATGTTTCTGCATCTAAGCATTCCCATTGCTTTGGGAGAGGAAGGGAGAGACTGCAAAGTGCTCGCTCCTGCCCGAGAACAATTATCCCATCGATATCATGGGGCTCTTCACGCCAGGACGAGCTGAGCAGTCAGTGTAAAGCCCTCACAGTTTGATCCCTCAAGCTCTGTCAAAGCAGGTCAGTCGCACCAGAGGGGAACGAACATGGATATCATGATTTTCAATCCCACGCCCCATTCATTAGACCGAGCATTTAAGTGGAATTGCTTTCTGCAGACAGGCAACTGTCTCCCAACTGTGAGACTCTTAGTGGAAAACTGTGCAAAATCCAAGCTGTCAAGGTATCTCCACTTGGAGATTAAGCCTGTCTGAGGGGCTATGGAGGCAGATAAGTCATCGTTATCTCCAGCACCAGCTATCATACTGAATGTGGATTCAACGTGGGTGAAAGGTACAGCCACCCCTCCAAACCACTCACTCCCAGCCTAGCAGCAGAGATGGAATTTTAGGCTAGTGCTGGTGAGAGAGAGGAGCCACCCAGCCCATCGGGGGGGAGCTGCCCACCTCCAGAGCACAGCCTTCATCCCTTACTCATCCTCAAGTGTCACCATAAAGCAGGCTGGGGCTGTCCAGCCTGTGGACAAGGGGAAACATCAGAAAACCACGCTGACAGTCATGTTAGGAAGGGGAAAGAAGCGAGCGGGGAGCAGCCAAGGTCTGACCTTTTCTCTTGGTGCAGTGGTAGATCTGGCTGTGCTCCTGGGAGATCGGGTAGGGGTTGGCAGGCGGTAGCAGGTCCTGGGAGGTGCTCGACACCCCATTCTCACACTGGTACTGGGAGCCCAGGTTGGAGGAGGCAGAAAGGACCCTGGTCTCACCACTGAAGGGGCTGTGATTCGAGGACACTTTTTGTCTCACTGTGCTCCTGGGAACAACCGGGTACTCTTTACTAAAAACAAAGAAACAAAACAACAACAAAAAAAAAAGGCAGAAAAGGAATCAATTAATAAATAAATCAGTGGATTAATAAATGAAGGCAGCACATTAGTGTCATGGTGTTTGTTTAGACTTTCAGAGAAATAGAGACGTGCCTCCCGGGAGACTGCAGCCCCGTCACACTTTATCCATGCAGCACTTTTCTATTTCCCTTTCCTTTTAGTATCTCTCCCTTTAGATTTGTGCCTCTCCACCACAACTGCTATTTTACACCCATAGACAAAATAGATATATGCATTTATAGCAAAATACACAAGATCAGTATTTACATATTATGACAGCATTTCTAAACTATATTTTATTTATATTGTATATGTGGACATGCACATGCCTGTAATTAAAAACTTCATTTCTGCCAAGCTGACTTGGAGGTGGATTAAATATTTAGGTCTACTTTTTCTACCATATGGTAGCTGTCCCCATTCCTTTTCCTCAGGGTCTGCCAGCCTGGTTGTCCTGGATGGGGGATCCCTGGACCAGGGAACAAGCTCTGCTCCAGAGCGCTCAGAAAAGAGAAATAAATAAATCACCAAGACCTGATGCATGCCAGAGCCACACGTCTCAGTGGAGCCAGGCTAGAGGGTGAGCACTAACGGAAAGTCTGGTTCGTTCCCTTGCTGAAATCTGGTTTGAAGCAGAGATGCTTTGCCAACACTGGCTGAAAATCCCCTCTCCTATGAGACCCTACAGTGTGTTTTGGAGACATTTCTCTAAGCACATCTGCAACGTGGCTGGACAAGATTATTCCTGCTCTGCAGGGGGAAGAACTGAAGCTCAGTAAGGTGTCCCAGAGAACTCCAGCGAGGTGCAAGCCTCCTCCTGGGCTGTCTCCGAGGCAGCTGGGTGCTCCCTGCACCCAAGGACTCGTCAAAATGCATAAAGATCAGGTGGTTCAGCACCATCTTGTGAAGTGCCACCAGGCTCAGAGCAGCCAGAGCCTGGGTCCCAACACAGGCTTTCTTCTTTGAGGACCAAGCTGGCTTTGAGGTACCCTACTCACCTGCCCCAAATCATTATGCTGGAGCAAGGACAGATCCTTAAATGCCATAAGCAGGCTCACCTGGCCACTTACATGTGGAGGAGGAGCCTTGAATCTCCAGTTATGCCCCTTAGAGAGAACCTATCACTGTAGCAACTCAGAACTTATTTACAAACTTTAACAATACCAATTATATAAACCTACTCACAGCAGGAAGCTTTCATCCAAACCACTGCTGTGGTGGCTGCCAGAAACATCAGCAACTGAGCTGCAGTGGAGGGGAAACTCACCCAGGAGCTCAAAACCAAATAAATGTGTCTCTTATTGTGCCATGAAACCTTTCCAAACCCTGGCACTGGTGGCTTGCTGCGGAGAGCCTATTCCAAAAGTGGGGGTTCTTCCCCTGAAGCCCAGCAGCTCCTCCCCACAGGGCTGTCAGGAGCATGGCTTTCCACCCACTTGGGCTGGCTTACCAGGCAGCTTTTTCCCAGAACTGAAATCCAGGCTGTGCGTGAGGAACAAGAGAGAGACGGATGGGGAGGAAGCAGAGATTTATGCCTCAAGATACCCTGGCATCCATGGCTGTCTTGCGTATGCGGTGGGCTGCAGAGGACCTCTTTGCCTATGGACACCCAGCACTAGCACTTCCACCACAGAGGCTCTTGCTAGAGGGCAGCTTTGGTGGCTCTTCAGGAAGGTCAGGGTCTCCAAACCTCATGGGTGACCTTCAAATCTTCTAGGTTCTAGAGGCTCTCCCAGCCCTACCAGGTCACGGTGCTGAGCTGCCTGCTCCTGTCGTGCTCTACCTTCACACAGCAAACTCCATGGAAATAGTACCAGCAGGACACCACAGAGCTGCATGCCCACCATGTTTCCCTTCCAAGAGACAATCCATAAGGAGGTGACACATGGGCCTTGCCCCTAGCTCTCCTCCCTAATGAGAAGATGCTGCCTGGATTGGCTGCTTCCTTATTCCTCAGCTCCACCACCACCACCACTCAATCCCCCAAGAAAAGACAGAGCCTTGGTGGGGGGGGGGGGGGGGGGGGGCGGGCGTGTTTCAGTGGGATACCTGTGAGCTACCAGTGGCGGAGAAGGAGAGACATAACATGGCGTGATGCTACATCATGTTTTCTTTGACTTTTTTGGAGGATGTACATCATGTTCTCTTTGACTTTTTTGGAGGATGCACTCTGGATGGGATGTCTCTGTGGGACATGGATTAGATCTGGATGGGGGTTTCTTGCAGTAAATCCTCACAGTAGCTCACAGGTATCCCACCACATCAGACCCTCACTGTCTGAAGCACCACACAAACACTAAGAAGCCATCCCCATCCCAGATACTTCTTACCTAAATCAACCCTTTCTCTGTCTCAATGGAGAGCTGAGAGGGGAAAATTTTAAAAACTCAATTGTTTTCTCTTGATAAAAAAGTATTTTCTTTCCATTAAGGAGCTGTATGCCCAGAACAGCAATATTTTTACCCTGAGTGCCAGCACAGGTGGTGTCAGGATCCCACGCTACTGTTGTGCACTGGGGACCAAATCCCTTTCAGACTGCACTTCCCAGGGGACACGGCAGCCTCCAGGGCCATAAGAGAGGACCATTATGTTCTGCCGGAGACATGGCAGGAGCAGGGAGTCACGCTGGAGAGGGAACAGGTTGGAGACACCAAGTTTCCAAACAGCAGTTCCCAGGAGGTATCACCATGACTTCTCTCCAGACTGAAATGTTTCCATTTCAGTCAAAACATGTTGCGTGTTATTTTTGCCAAAAAATCAACTATTTGAGGAGGGAGAGGAAGGAAAGTATTTTTTAACTGAATATCTAAAATATTCTCTTCACTTTGCTGTTTTTCTATACACAAAGGCAGTTATCTCTGTATTTCTACTTTTTTCTTCCTTATAGGAACCAAGCTTTAATAAAAAGGTGTCTTTGGTACCTTGTAAAGCAACAGTCATCTTGACATTTATACTGTTCCCTGAGCCCACTCAATATGCAGTGTGCACAGCTACCATTTTTGGTCTTTAAAAATGCATCTTCTTTTTTCCCCCCCCAGTACCTAAAAGTCACCATTTCCAAAATAGCTGGTTGTAATCCTGAGCCACAGTTTAATGGAATGAAAGGTTTTGTTCACTGCTGGCACAAAATGACTGTTGTGTCCAGAAATTTTGCTCTCAAAAAAAATTGTAGCAAGGTAGGTAGGGGAAAAAAGCACTAAAGCCTGACTCAGACAGGCAATATAGGAAATTGTCCACACAGCAAGGCAGAGACTGTTTGTTCATGGGCCAGAATGTGAGTTTTACACAGGGGTGTTAATGGGCTACTTTTTTTTTTTTTTTTCGTCAAAAATTATAAAATTCAAAAGAAAAAAATCAAAGTTGGTTGGGGAAAGAATTTACAAGGAAGGAAGCTGTCACTGGTCTATTTAAAGTCTGTTGGAGGCTAATGATGAACACTGTTAGCGTGGTCGGTGTATTACCATAGCAGAGGGGGACAGGGAGGAAGGGGGGAGCCACATCGTGCAAGGTGCTGTGCAGCTCTGCACCACCAGGCTTCCAGCTGAAGGGCCACCAGGAGAGAACGTTACCTGGATTTTCATTAGAGCTTGAGGGAAGAAATCAGGGATGAGGATAGATGTTTCCCAGACTCGTGGGATCAGACACCAGCTCCACATAACTGCCTCCTAGTAGCGCGCACACATTCCTCTTTAGAGTTCAGTGTATAACCCTGGCCCTACGGATCAGGCCTTACAAGTAAATTCTTCCTGCACTTCCCGAACACTTCCACCCAAATCAGACCTCTGCCAGGTGGAATTAGCAAACTCAGTCTCCTTTTCTCTCATAGTATCTTCCCCCTCCCCCAGCCAAACGATGCCCTCGCCACGACAGACTCAGGAGCTCCATAAGATCACTTATGCCACAAATTCATATCTAGCAAAGAAGTCAAAGGAGCAAATTCAAGAAGGTTTTGTAATCTCAGAGCTGGAAACCATTTTTGCTTCTGCAATCTAATACAACTTGTGGAAAAATTATAAATTTAATTATAAATATAAACCATCACAGAGTGACATCCAGTCCACTTTCTTGCTTATCACTATGCTGTAAGAAATTAATACTTTTCAATCTATTTTCATGTGCAGACTTGATGCTTCCTAATGTATCAGCCAATGCATAGTAAACACAGCTACCAGCCAAAAACCTTGTTAAAAATCTCCTTGAAGCTCCACAGTTTATAACCAGGAAGCTTCTGCACTGAAGCATCCAACCCTACTGGCCCTAAGCAGATTATTTGTGATGAAGATGCTTCTGCTACTTCTGCAACAAAGCGTTATATACCAAGGCCTTCCAGAGCTGCTGCAGCTTACAGGAACAAGACTTCAAAAAACTTGTATGATCCTTGTGACCTGACATTTGATACCTGTTCAAGGTCAAGACGAGGCATGATACAGATTTCCTCATGGTTAGCTGCCACCAGGTTCTTACAGCATCCTTTGAAGCTCCTGAGCTAAGCACTGTCTAGGTCTTGTTCACAATGACAATTCCCAACCTAAAATCTGACAGAAGGTATAGCAGTGGCCAAACACGGTGATTCCCCTCCACTCTTTCCAAATTGCCAGGAGATTTTAACACCTCCTTGGTCAGTCACTGCAAAAGGACAAATGTTTGCCATCCATCCTAACAGTACTGTTCCATCCACTCACCCAGCACCCATGGATACAATGGTGCAGAATCAGACCCCAATTCCAGATGTGCAAATATAACTCAAAGGCATTTGGGTTTATATTTCCCAGGCCACCAGCTGTTGGTCCTTCCTGCTGAGACTCGAGAGTAGGAAAGAAATGGAAGTCAGCCATAGCAGATATAGAAAGAGGAATGAGGGAAAAAAAAAAACAAAAAAAAAACTGACTGGAATAAATATACCATCTCACAAGAAAAATAATAAACCAGAGAACAATTGTCAATGTGCATTCATTACAGCTTATTTCCAGCATGTTGAAATAAAATTGAACCACCCTCAAGAGACTATCTGGAGAGTCTGAAGTGGACAAACTACAGCAGGAAGGGTCTTGGTAGAAGAGGAACTGCTGAGTACTTCCTTCAGTCTTAACCTCAAGTACGAGCTCTCTCTGCATGGGGACTGCAGGCCAGCCCCACAGAAAATAATACCCTAGGCTGGATGTCTGGTAATGCAAGTCAGAATGATCACTGAGAAATATGGAAGGCTGTTCACTGCAGCATTCTCCACCAACATATCAGATGTCCTGACTTCTTGCCAGAATGTGAAGGGGTCCAATAACCCTGGTTTGGGTGCATGGTATGTTAACAACCAGTGCTTCCATCACTCACCTGAGCAATGCAGCCCAAAGAGATCACTGCAACAAACCCAAGAACCAGCCGTGAAAAGAACCAGCTAGAGATCTAGAGCCGTCATTATCAGACAAATAAAAAGCTAGATTCCTGCAGACAAATCCCACTGTTCATGTGGGAGTAAAAGGAATACGAGAGGAGACGAAGAACGGCTGTTGGCCAACAGCGGCAGCATCCCTTCATGCTGGGCTGAGCTTCTGCAGATCAGGTCCTACTGGGCAGATCCCCCAAAGATGAGGAAAAGGAGGAAACTGCAGCTACCCTGTGCTTCTTGAGCTGACTTTCTCACTTTAAAAGAGCTGCAGATACCCTCCAGTGAAGACTGTAGAGCCTTGGTTTGGATTTCCTCTGAATTCCATCAGATTCCCTAGAATACAGTTCAAGCCTACAGTTTCCACTGGGGCTTTGACCAGGAAAATTCCCTTGGGGACATTTGCTGGAGGAAAGCATCATCTCTTCAGCAGATGTTATAACTCTATGTCTCACACTGAAAATGTTTCAGACAACACATGGCTCTTGGGAGATTTCAGTGACAGAACATGGGAAACAAAAGTGGAAATGTAAAGATGCAATGAGAAGGTGCAAGAAGAGCAAGGCCATCTGCAGTGGACCAAGACCTACTTGCATTAACCAGCCTGGTACCTATCAGTCCAACACGGTGTTAGCATGCCAGTGCAGACAACCCTTTTGGAAGCCTAGAGGCTCGTCTGTTTATTCTACAGGCATCCCAAAAGACACTCTCTTCTCCATTATGCCAGCTCCAAATCGTGGTATTGATTTTATGTCCTTCGTGTCTGGCCCAGTTTCTGTTCTCAGCTACACCAGGGAATCCTTGGAATAATTCCTTTGGAGCCAGGAAGATTACTGTGGATTAATGCCAAAAGGCAGCGAACTGTGGCTCATGATCTTTGACAGAGAAAACACATACATAACATCAAACTACACTGCCACTCTTCTTTGTCAAGTGGATCATTCTGGATCTTTTTCTTTCTTTGAAAGGGCCCAGGATACCCATCAAGAGAGCTAAAAGCTACCCTTTCATGTAATCATCTTTGCTCTCAATAGCTTTCCCAATAAGAAGCTTCAAGGACTAAATTGCATTAATTTCAATGAACAGTAACTAGGGCCCAAGATTTCCAGAAGCTCTTCTGCACCCATAATAACACTGAAGACAATGGGAGCTACAGATGATCAGCAAAAATTGGTTAAATAGTTTAACAGTATTGCTCTTTTACAGTGCTCTAGCCCCAGACCCACAAACACTTCTCCCCTGCTGTCTTTTGGCAGTCACAGATTAAAAAGAAAAAACAAACAAAAAACCCAAAAGCGATGACTTGCATGCAGCCCCCCCCAAATCACTCAGTAGCTATAGTTCATTAGTACAGTTCCAGTGACTCTCATGCATGGGGAATTTTAAGGGCGAAGTCCTACACTGGCATCTGCAATGCAGATCCCATCATCTCTCTGCATAAGCTTCACCCTCTGTGGATTTCTGCCACGTGTTTTGCTCTTGCTCTCCACACCAAATTCCCCTTGGCACAGGCAGATGTTCCAAGCGGAGACAAAAGGAATTTTTACAGTACAGAGGGGCAAGACATCCTAAAGGAATACTTTGCCTAAAATTCCCAGCATCACAACTACGTAATTTTTACCTGATTTATGCTTTTCAATTGCAGCAGAACCACAGGATACAGATGCAGTATAACTCACATTACTCTACACATTTTCCTCTAGTGTGTTTTCCTTTATTTATTTATTTATTTAATCAAGGAAATAACAAACTTGATCTCATGCTCAGAAACTTACAAATTTTTGAAAACCCGTTCTCCCAAAGCACTCATCCTGTCAGAGAAACTGCTAAAGGGCTCCTGTGTGTCTCGGGAAAGAAAGGCAGTAGGGGAAAAATGAACATGTATCGGAAGTCTGTGTTCACTGGAATTTGGATCTCTCTGGAGCTCATGGCTATTCTTTCTGAATGAAGTTGTCTGCTGCTGCTGAAAGGCTTAATATCACCACTGAATGAAGTTTTCTGCCTGGACAGACTTACTAACTTTTCTTCTGGGAGATAGGAGGAGAAAAAAACGACCCAGAGACCTTGCAAAGGAGAAAGCCAGGGAGAGGGATGGACTTGCAAAGACATCCCCATCCACCCTGCAAAGCTCCTGTCCCCCGAGGCCACCCAGGCCAACACATTGCTCTTGCTTGGCCAGAGCACACAGAGGCAAGCAGAGATGGAGGGACAGTCCTCAGCAAGGCACCCGAGACCTCGCTCTCGGCACTGGAAGTTGTCTGTCTTCCCTGCTTCCTCTTCCTTCCTCCCAGCCCCTACCATTTGCTAAGTGTGGATGTTCAGTGGATGAATTATCAGGCCAAGCCTTCACCAGCACCTAGACCTACCCCTACCCCACTGCAAGACCTGCTCTGAGGTCAGTGAAATCAGTTGGGACCCAGCAAACTGGTCTCCCTCCCATCCTCTGACAGCCGAAGGTGCAAGGAGACCACCAGAGCCGGCCAGATGGCAATTCTTTCTGTTAGGGTGGGCTTTATCTCATGCAGTTTTAGCTGTTCAAAAGCAGGCATCTACTCTACACAAAACATTCGGAGTCTGCAGGCAAGACAGGCAGAGGGAGGGCTCCTCGCCCACCCTGCCATCCATGGGGTGAGCTCTCAGGGCAGCAGCTTTGCCCTCTGAAAGTGCCCATCACGCTCTGCTTTGCACAGAGGGGGCCCAGGCACCAGCCCAGCCCAAGGATGCTGCTTCCAGACAGCATCTTCAACCACCATGCACCTGATCCAAGCCCCACGCAACACACGAGGGCCTCAAGGTTTAGGGCTGGAAGCACATCTTCCCCAGGACTCATGCCTCCAAGGCTGCTCCGAGGTGGGCAAGCATCGCGGGGTGAGCAGAGGGACATGCTTTGGCCATAGCTGGGGCCAGCCTTCCACAAAGCAACCCATGCAGCATCACCAGCGATGTCTGCTGGGCTTTGCTTCTCCCAGGGCTGCTTTCAGCTAGGAGACACCCCTCTGCAACAGCCCTACACAGGGGATGAAGAAACTTTTGAGATTTAAATAAAGAAAACCTAGAGGTGCCGAGGCTTTCCTCAGCATGAAAAATTAATTCCCTTATTCCTTCCATGGGTAACCCCCTTAAGGAGATGAGCAGGGACCTGATGAATGTCAGGTCACCAGTTTCCAGTACAAAAGGCTGTGCATTGTTTAAAAAAAGTGGGGGTTTTCCAGCTACTTCTTTTCTATAATGAAGGAATAGCACTAAAAATACATCCCACCATATTCTCCAAGGGCATAAATAGACAGCACTCCCCTAAAGCCAAGATAGACTTACTTATACCTGCCTGGTGGGGAGTGGGTCCCTCACTGGGAAGCAACTTCACTACATACGCACGCACACATTTATATATTAAAATATATATTTTATATTTAATTATATTTTAATATTATTTATATGTTAAACCTATATAAACCCACAAAGGCAGGTCAGATTTCTCCAACATGCTCAATCCTGAATGGTTCTTTATGCTATATATGCAATTTATTTTTATGTATATAATTTATTTTATATATGTTTTCATATATTTTTATATATCGTTTTGTATATATTCAGATATACATAAAAAACCACAAAGGTGGGTGCATATTTGTCTAATATTTTCAACTTTGAATGGGTCTTTATTTTACTAGAACAATCTATCCCGCTCTCCCTTAAAAAAAAATGACATTGTTGTAAATGTGCTCAGTCGTTCCTACGCTATCGGTACAGAGGACAAGTTATTAAGGAAGTGAGCATCAGAAATCATCCTGTAAAGTCTACGCTGTCGACTTTAACCCTTTCGACCCTGCCAGCTCTGAGTGGGTATATTTATATATTCCAAGTGTTTCTGTTCACTGTATCACCAACTATGACCGCAGGCCAGCATAAAAATGCCAAGCAATTTTTAGCACAAGCTCAGCATGGCTAGATGCCATGCTCTTCATATGGCACGAAGCCCTTCTAATAGTCCTCACTGTTCTACCTCCTCCCTTCTCCTCCAAAAAAAACCCACGATGAATGTAAACCTTCACATCTTTCCATCGATCGTAATGAAAGGGTAGTTTAGCAGCAAAAATGCGCGGGGGACATCGTCACTTAGGTTCCAGTAGAGGTTGGGAGGCTGGCACGGGAGGGGGGGGCAGGGAGGGAAAGCTATTTCAAGTGGAAGTGCACCCATAAATAAATAAATATTGACATATTATGCCAGGATCTGTGCTGTCGTTGGAAAGAGCAGGCAGGGAACACAGGACACATTCAGAAGACCACAGAGATGATTTAGATTGAGAAGAGTAAGTGTTATACATACAATTTTATATATATATATATATAAAAATATATGGTTTTTGGCTTTTCTGGGTCTGAGCCTGAAAAATGTTTGTACACAGGGGTACATTTGCACATTTGAGTAGGGTTACAGGCGCAAGCGTTCGCAGGATTACAGGCAATATTTGTTGCCTGCCAGTGCAGTTTGCACAGCTACAGAGAGCCACGCGCAGGTCACCAGGTATGGCAACCAGAAGAGACTCCGGCATCTGTACTCCAGCCTGCAGTGACCACCTACAGCCAGCTCCCAGGCAGGCTGTGGAGAGAGCCCACCCAACAGAAGGTCACAACGCAGGTCCCTACAGCCCTCCACCGAGAGCCAGCTCTGCTGGTCCTGGAGAACAAGGGAGCTGAGTCACGCGTGCCCTCCCGGACGGAAAATGCTATACTGAGCATCTACATCTGTCTTAGCTATCATCATGGGTGTGGCACCATTCCTGCAAAACATTTGCACCAGGAAGCAACTTGACACATGGACAAAGTTCTCAGTGAAGTGAAAGGCATGAAGTTAATTACCAGCAGGACCTGATATTTAGAAAAGGGCTTTAAACAGGATTTTTAAACAGGATTTAGGTTTGATTTTCAGCTTAAGTACTTGCATCCAAAACTGAGATTCAAAAAGACCTCTTCAGCCACCTGGCCCTGGAGATCCCAACATTTTCTAACACCCGCCTTCTTCAACCTGAAACCATCACGTCTACACTCCTGCCCTGCAGATCCAGAACCGACCAGGCAAACATGCCCCTCCTGCCAAAGACCCTCTGAAAGCCAAAAACCAGCACAACACAGGTCTCCACACCAAGATCTCTAGAGGCATCTCGAGCATCTTTAACGAACCCGCTCACTGAACAAGGCTGTGAGCTTTGTCTTTAAAGCACTGCCACCTGGGGCAAAAACACCCAACGGCTCTGCTGCCACAGCCTGATGACCAGAGCTTCTCCGAGCTAGTCCAAGTCTCTTGTTGCTTTCAACAGGTTCAAGGCCACATGTGGCTGCAGAGACATCTGTTTAGCACAAAGCTAGAGGTTGTTCTGATTGAGGATGTGTCAGAAAGAAATACAAGGTCCCTGTGGCCAAGAGAACAACCCGCACGTGGGAGCCTGCCTCTCTAACCCAGCAGCTAAGGCATTCATCTCTGGGTGGGAATTCCTGGATTTTGGCCCCACATCCTGATGATATTTCAACAGCTTGACGTAAAACGCATATGCAGATGCCAGAGAGGGGACTGCCACCAAGTCTTGGCTTAGCTCAAGCCACAAGTGACATGCAAAGCAAAGCCCAGGCAGCTCTCATGGTCCTGAGCGCCACGCCAGAGGCACGCGTTACCTCTGCATCCTGGACATCCTGTGGAGCTCCATGTCGTCGCTGCCGCGGAAGCCTTTGGCAAAGGGGTTGTTCTCAATCTTTAACTGGGTGATCTGAAAGGGAGGAAATGCAACGAGTTCATTGCAAGTCCAAGGCATGGCCTGGGAGAGAGGGGATATTGTTTATTAAACCCAAGTCAATAGGGATGTGGGGGGAAACAGCTTTCAGGAACTCAAGTCATCCTTCAGCTCAGGCATTGACCGTTCCACATGGGCCTTCCCCTAGATCACTCCACTGGAAAAATACCTCCTGTCAACAACCTCTCGCTTCTCTCAAGCTTGTCCCATAACTAACACGTGGAACTGCACACACACAGAGATTTCTCTCTGGGGGAAATCTGCTTTCTTAGTGTTACTTTCTTTTTGCTTGGGGACAGAAAGGGCTGCACTAACCACGCAACCGGGGTGGAAGTCATACTGCTTGAACAAATCCCACTGACACCAACAAGTATTTTCTTGTCAGTATGCAGCCATGACCAAAACCTTATCTCACAGACTGGTGAGGCTCATCCTTTTCTGCGTTTCAGACCAGCTAAATGCACCCTAGGTGCTTTGCATCTGAAATCCTTCCCCAAGAAGCCCCACACCTGTAAGCACTGCATGGGCTACGACTTGGAGGGCAACTCCACCTCTGTCCATCATGTCTGGGAGGAATATTTGTTGCCCCATTAATTCTGGCAGGAATCAAGAGGGACTAGTTTGCTCGCTTAGTTGGCTACCTTCAGCATCTGAGACTTGCTGGGATGAACCCCTCTCAGTCTCTTAACTTTGGTTCTCTTATAACATCTTAGTTAAATAGCTGCTGTACCGAACACACCCGTATCCAAAGCAACTGTGCAGCTCAAAGAGATGCAATTCCCCCCTTCACATACCTCTCCTGAGGGCTTAGGTGAGCAGGTTTTCTCAAGCCAGGGGTTGTCATTTAAGCAAATATTAACCGGCAACGCCCTCAAATGCCCTGCTAATCTTGTACGAACTCACTCTGCCATGCCAAATTTGATGCAAATGCTTTGGTGTCTGCAGAGCAGGACAGAGTCTGGACCAGGTGTGACCTAGCTGTGATACCCTAACAGGCAGAAGAGGCAACACTTCCCCTTCTTTTCTTTCTCCATCACCACCTAGCAGTGCAAGCCCTCAGCCAGGAGTTGGGAGAGCCACTTGCCCAGGAGGAGAGACAACCCTGTGTTTGCCATCGGAGGAACTTGATGCACTCACCACATTTTATGGAAACACTGTCCCTCCTTCCTATTGAAAGTTGGCCAACAGGAAGGAAAAAGTCCAAGATTAATGGCGGGAGAACAGAGAGAGGTTCATGTTCACCAAGTCAAGCACACACAACTGGACCCACCTCCTTGCCAAAATTCAAAGAGAAAAATCTGGCCCAGTTAGTGTCAATAGCAAACCTCGCCAGGTGTCTGCATGACCAGATGATTTTGCTATTTTCTCATCTAATAGCATATTTTTTTCCAAAGGCCATTTGTTTATTTGCCATTTTTGCCTAACTCAGCCCCAATCTCACACAAAGACCCCATCACCCCTACACTTTTCCCTATGGGCATTTCCATTAAATCAGGACCTAATTTAGTACATAAACAGGGCATTGCACTTTTTTTTGTCACACATTTCAGATTTCAAAGAGAAGGGTAAACAAACAATCTATTTGGTCCAATTTGCCATTTGAGCTGTTCTCTAGCAGTAAAACAGGGGCGCATTTTGTAATTAAAACCCCTGAATAATTAGACAACCAGCTGTGTATTTTGCAAAGAAACTGCCTATCAATTTCCACGAGAGTGGTGGTGGCACTTTTATAATGAATAATAGGCATTATTCAACTTTTTGAATGTTTCTATGCAATTTGCGTTCTGCAGCACACTAAATGTACGAGTTGTCCTCACTTGCCGAACCCAATGGCAATATTTGCTCGCATAAGTGAAGTCCTTCACTGAGCGAGGATTTACAGTATTGGCACCAGCACACAAATGTACAAAGGGCCAGATTCATCCCAACCTAACCGAAGGCATTTTAACCAAGGCGCCTGCAACTGGGAACCTCGTCTCCCGGTGTTCCTGCTGGAATCAATGGAGAGAGATGGGGACTGCCAGAGGGCACTGGGGCTCTGAGGTGGGTAGCATTGCCTTCACAGGTCCCCAACACTCTCCATTCACCAAAGAAGCAGCCGTCAACACACTAGCCCCTGATTTAAGATGAATGCCCTGTTTGATGAATCAAACCTTTAGTCACCCACAAAATGGACAAAATATCATATGGGACCTCGATCTTGCAAATATATTGCTTCATAAGTAGAGAAGTCCCCTAACCCGCATCAGGAACACACTTGCAAGCAAAGGTGTTAAGGTACGTGTTGGCAGCAGAAAGCCCCAAGCAAAGCATGGCTGACTTCAGCCTCCTTAAAATGAGAGATCTGCTAGATTGAAGGCATCTAGAAACCAGGGACTACAGAAGGTTTTATATTAGGTCTCAGCTCTTTAGTGTGCTTCAGATGGATTTCAGCAGCTTTCAGAACACTTTCCCTAGATGATAACTTGTGGCATCAGCCCTAGCACTAAGCCAGGAGAATCCAAGCCAGATCTACCGAAACCGTACACAACAAAATAGAAAACAGAGAAAAAGTTGGTGAATCCCTGCTTTAGAAAACAGCCTGTGGAAGATATTTTGTTTGGCCTGGTTTTGTCTGACTTACAAACTATTTCAGAGGTGGAAAAGCAAAGAAATGGATGGAAATAACCTTCTCTAGATCAACTATGCCATAGCAAAACTCTTGTTTAATTGACACTAACTCATTGAGGAGGGAAAGAAAAAGCTGTCAGAAAGTCAAATGACAATTACATCATGAAAAATAAAAAACTACAATGTCCTGCAAGGTCATTAAGACAGAGTGCCCAGGGCCAAATTACATAGCACAGATTCAATAAAACTGTAGGGCTTTGTGTATCTGTTACTGAAAGAAACTGATGGCAAAATTTGTTTCTGACCACTGATTTCTAAAGCTCCTGTGGACCCTTCTGAGACAAGAGCTTTCCAGGGTGAAGCCTCCCAGATTTACACTTTTCAGGGCTTGTCTGACCCATGGGTTCATCTTCACTTTAACAGGAAGCGACAGCTCCAATGACATCTCAGCACCGCTCCTCTGCATTCTTTTCTCTGGGCTAACTGACAACAAAGCACTTCTGCTGAGACATTTCCAATGGCATCCTTAGCTACAGCGTGGTAAAATTTAACTCTGCATCTAGTTAAGTTGAGGAAAGATTTTTTTTTTCCTTTTTTACTCCCATATGGACATGTATTTATATGGGTATTTGTGTCTACGGGCTCACAAATATTGGTATGGCCAGGGTCAAAACTACCACTTAGTACTACTTTTTATCAAACACTTGCCATAATAAGCTTTTTCTGAATTGCTTCTACTAACTTGACAAAATATTCATAGGGCTGAAATGTTCCATACCAGGTACATGCCCCAGGTTCCATTCTATTTACTTATTTTTCTATAAACCAAACTAGTCCCAGGGTTTTTTGAGCCCTTCAGCTGAGGGAAAACACACACCCTGACCCCCTTGGGCTCTTCTGGAAGCTCCTGAAACTGCCCAAAAGGCTGGGCATTCTGGGAGAGGGACTTCACATTCTGCGTGGGATGGGGATCTTTAGTTTCTGAGCTCTCTCCTTGTGAACATCTGCCCCACTTGGACAACTTAAAAGCCTGAGTGGGAAAAAAAATATCACCATTCAGGTCTCCCCATTTAGTGCTGAAGAGGTTGAGGTGACTACCCTTTGAGCTGAACATGCACGGACCTCCCCGTGCTTTGGGGATACATGCTGTCCCTGCCCTGCAGTAACCATAGTCCAGGACCATCACTGCCACCACTCCAGCCGTCTATACTGGGAGCGACTGGGAGGCCGGGCTTTGGGCTTGAAAGCATAGAGCCTTTTTCTTTTGCACTCTTGCATACATATCCCAGGTGGAAACCAAGTCAGCGTGGAGGAGGAAGCCAAACCAGAGCAGTGGGAAGGAAAGAAGTTGATGAAGACAAGGTGCCTGCTGAGACTACGTACATCTGGCCGGGACAAAGACAGGAGCTGGACAGGGAGCTGGGACTCGGAGCCCGAAGTAAAGGCCAGGGGAAGGAGGGGCTGCAGGCTGGAGGGAGAAGATGCTGAACCCAGAAGCCAGTGAAGGAAATGGGAAGGACTGAGAGCCAAAGGCTGGTCAGAGGTACTGGTGAGAGACAGAGGGGCTCATTGAGGAGGCTGTTGGCTGAACTGGGAGACAAGGAGGAGGATGAAAAGAGACAGACCTTGCACAGTGTTGGGTTGCGGGGGAAGGAGGGGGGTCGGGAGGCAGGAATGGGACTGGAGAGAGATAGGGTGCCTTTGCAGAGCTTTGGGAGGGGGTCTGGACTGAGTATCAAAAGGGCCCAGGGGCTCGGGACTGGCTGAGCACCCTGTCTTGGGGCTGGCAGGGAGACAGGGACAAGACTGAGAACAAAAGGGTAGAGGGAGACAGGGCTGGTTCAGACACAGGTTGTGAAGGACAGAGGACCACTGGAAGGAAGCACTCTCCTACCAAAGTCTGGGACAGGACAAAGCACTTGAGAGCAGAGATGTGAGGAGCCCCAGAGAGGGTCAGCGGGAGGAGAGGAGCTCACTGTGGTCCCTGAGCAACCAAGGGCTGCACAGAAGCCACCAGTCCTGGCAATGAAGAGGAGATACATGGTCTCACCTCACTTAACCCCAGGGAGCCCTGCCTCTCTCAGCTCTTGAAGGACCCCCCTTCGGAGAAAAGCCTGCCCTGAGTAAGGAGAGGGGCTGCCCCTTCTTGCCATGGAGGTGGAAAGACACAGGGCCACTGGCCCCAGGCGGAGCAGGGTGAGTGTGAGGGGGACAGCTCTGCCGGGCTTCTTCGGGGGACCGGACTGGGTCCAGTCTCTGCACAAAGGCACTCCATGGGATGCCAGCCAGGTGGCCTCTACTGAAGTGACAGAGGTGGCCGCCTGCAACCAAAGCCAAGAGGAACTGAGTTCTCACGGCAAAACATCCCAGCCCAAGGGCCTGCCCACCTCCAGCAGTGGCTACACCTACTCAACCTTGCGAGATGCCTCAACAGAGTGGCACAGGGCCACGTGCTCAGAGGAGCCACGCAGGCAGCTCTCCAAAATCTGGCAGGATGAAGCACCAGTCAACCTGGCCAACTTAACACCACTCTTTTAATACAGAGGTCTTTCCGGGGGTGGGATGAACCTATATATTCAGAAAGCCCACCAGCTACCTGGGAGCGCATCAAATTAGTCTTGAGCCAGGCCCTTCCCTGGTCCTCTGCTTTGCTATAGTGCACATAGCATTTCTGGATGCCTATAGCATCCCAGCTGGGGCTAATGTTTCCTCAAAAGAATTTGGGCTACCAAGAATGTTAAATAACTTAGGGGGGAAAAAAATCAGCATAAAACTGGATATCCTGAGGGGGGGAAACCAATATAAAGCCCAAGTCCAGCTAACAGGGAAAGTAGGTTGTAAAAATTAATGAGAATAATTGTTGTGAATTCTTGCTTTTGAAAGAACCCTCATGAGGGCAGAACCTTAATTATTTCTGTCTATTAGGGTTCATTTCCTGGTCCTAAGCAGAGAGCTAGTACCTAATAAATACAAGCTAGTAACTCAATGATTTAAGCTACAGCAAAATGGTACTTAACTGCAGGGGAAGTTAATATTTAAGAATCAACCTGATTGCAAGCACCCATTGTGTAAATTGCAAGGAAATGAAATGTGCATGTGACCTATTTTAACACCTCAATATTTCTGGGGTATTTTTTCAAGGTTGCAGAGAGGGAGGAGGTGGTCAAGCAAGCTGCTGACAACTGCACTGAAAACTTTACCAAGACTTTCTTCGTAGCTTAAGCCCTCTTTTTGGGAGTAGAGCTGGGGAGGGGGAGATCCCCGTGTGCTTAAATATCATTTCAGGCTGTCTAAAATATCAGGGGAAATAAGCACAAGCCCTACACTGGGATTGCAGCTGTGCTATTGAAATAAATTGATGGATCTGAAATCAGGCAGGTATTTCTATAAGCTGTGTAAGCATAGACTCAAATGCATTTGTGGGCAAGTCATACAATTAATACAAGCTAGTATAATTCACCTATAACGTAGCTCTGGAAACCTAAAGCACATGCACGTATAAATTTGTGCAGATCTACACGTGTGTGTAAAATACATGGGTGTATAAAAACTACGTGTAAAATGTGTTGGTGTATACAAGCTGTGTGTGATTGCGTGGACAAGAAAGTTTGTATGAAGGATGCGCTGCAGGTAATGGGTGGAAGTGAGACGTGGCTGTAAATGGGAAAAAATAGTGCACTGAAAAAATGACGTGGGGACGGAGAAGCAGACCCTCCTGGGGGGCCTCAATGCAGACGGGTGGTACTGCAATCATTGAGGGCCACAGGAAATAACAGCCTGCATTGCAACATGAAAACATGTTTTGCCCAGCAACATCTCAGCTGTGAAAGCTGAGAAAACTCAGGTTTCTGCCTGTGGAAAAGACCCCACTTAGCCACTCAACTCAGCTGAAGGATCTCACCCCTTGCACACAGCCAGCATCTGCAACAGCATCAGCTGCGCGCCGCCTCGGCCCCAATATTATTCTCCATCTGCAGTGGGGCAAGCTACAAATTCTATTCCCTTCCCTGGAGGGAGATGCCATTTAGGGTAGATCATTCCCTGGTTTATTTTTATGGCTCTATCTTTCTCAGTTGAGTCTTTAACTTGGGGCTACAGCCACTCTTTGGTTGTTCCCCCAGTGATTCAGTGCAGCAAGAGGAGGAATGCGTGTGCTGGGGGGGGGCGGGAGAGATGTAAGTGTATGTAAGATGTGTAGAGGGGTGTGTAAAATATGTAGTGGTGTCTGTGCGCGGGTGCATGCGTCTGCTGGGATGCGAGCGCGTGTGTGTCTGTAGGGATTCATGCATTTGTCAGTGTGTATGTTTTGACAGAGACGGATACGCAGATGTCATTTCTTATCAACCAGATGTTGCTGATTTACAATCAAATATTCTTGCTCCTCCTAATATGGCAGTTTTCCCAAACTACTGTACTGACATGCTTCTGCTTTGCTTTTGTTTTATTTGCATGATAATTTCTTTTTCTATAAAACAGTCCTATTTTTCTTCAAAGGAAAGCAGTTAAATTCAGGCCTGTTTTCTCACAGGGAAATGCCTTTAAAGCAAGCAGTGTGTCCTGTTTTATTAACTCCCAGTTCTATTAATATTATATTCTTTCTCTGAATCCATCAAGCAGAAGTTAAACTTGATTTTATAGCATCCACAGTGGAGTTATAATTTAAGGCATAATTTGGCGAGGACTCAATTTGGATTCAGTTTGCTTGTCCTGGTCGTGCCAACAGCTCCTATTTTAAAGGGCAGGGAAGTATTTTCTTTTCTCCCTAGTTACGGTGAAACACTCTTTCTTCCCCAGCCTGCCTCTGCTCTCTGCATCTCCCTTGCCAGCTGATGAACGGAGGAAATGCAATCATTTCACGCAGGTTTAGGAGCTTCCTACTTACATCTCCAGGAAAGCATCCAGGATTTATCCAGGGTGTTAAATAATCTTTCTCCATTTGAAAAACAATGATTTTGCTCTGTCAAGTGCAAAGGAGCCACCCTACCCGCCCTAAGTACAAGGAAAAGCTTGTAATAATTGCTTTCTATGCAACTGGGGGAGGAATTTTGGGGTTTTATGAAGGAAAATTGGCTTTTCATGGGGCTTGGCCCTAGAGAGTGTCTGCGGGCAGCAGTGAAGGACAGTTGGTGAAAGGCATCCCTAAGTCTGGCTGAGAACTACCCCATGCCTAAATCTTCCTCCCCAGCCCTGCACCTTCCTCCTCCTCCTTCCTCGCTGGGTGAGGAAGGCCAAAAGCTGAGCAGGGGAAGGAGAGAGGGCAGCAGGGTCCCCCTGCAGGGGCAGATGGCGGGGGTGGCAGCAGGAACCCACACATGTCTGCCCATTAGCACCCCAATAAAACCCTCATCTTTTTTTTGTTTGTTTCTTTTTTTGCGCTTTGTTTTGCTTGGGCAGGGAGGGAGCTGATTTCAGGGAGAGAGCCTCCCTTTCCTTCCAGGGCCTCCTCACTGCCAACCCCGCAGCACCCCACCGACCTCCCCGCAGGGGGGGGCAGCCAGGGCAGGACTCCTTCCCGAACAAAGGGCCGGAGCGCGGCCAGCCCGGGTTATCAGCGCCCCGGCTGCGGAGGGGAGCGCCAGGCTCCCCCCACCAGATTACAAGGCTTTGACCGATGCCGGGGTGGGGAGAAGATAAAGCCAACTTCCTCGCTTGGTCGTCTCCTCTCTGAGCAAACCATCCTGTTGAGCTAATTCCCCCTCAGCTCACCCTCAGCCCTGTCTTTGGATGCTTTGTGTGGCCAGGAATAACAGAGGGGATGGGATGGGTGTGTGGTGAGAGGGAAGGGGAAAAAAGGAGAAAGGGGGGAGGAGAAGGAGAAAAAGAAAAAAAGGAGAAGGGGTGGAAAAAGATGGGGCAAGGAGAAAGGAGACAGGGCAAGGAGAAAGGAGACAGGGCAAGGAGAAAGGAGACAGGGCAAGGAGAAAGGAGACAGGGCAAAGAAGAAGGGGGAAAGAAAAAGAAGAAGGTGGGGGTGGATGGAGGAAAAAGGGGAGCTGAGGCCCTCAGGAAGAGCCCCGGGAGCAGGGAAGGAGAGGGGACGTTGTTCGCGAGGGCAGCCCAGCCACTCACCTTGTGGTTTTGGTAGGAGGTGACAGCGATGAAGGCAGTCTCCGGGAAGACGTGGGTGCAGAAGGCAGTATTCTTGGAGCCGAACCCGTTGTTCTCGTCTGCTTTCACGATGTGGAGCCGGGGCTGGTATTTGTGCATGGAGTTGAGGATGATCTGGGCAAGGGGAGAAGGAGAGGACACCCCGTGGGAATGGAGGGGGCACAGCCCGGTACAACCACCCACTACCCAGGGAGGGGGAAGAAGAGAAGCAGGGCCCACATGTCCTTGCATCCCTTTCCCCAAAATCTCCTTCTTCAGGGCTCCCCCAGAGGGCTGATGTAGGTGCTGGGGTGGGGGGACATACCTTTCAAGGACACCCCACACACTCACACACATCCTGACTAAGGAGCCCATCAGGGCCAGGTGATGCTGCTCCTTACCTGCTGCCCCTCTGCCAGCACTGGGCTGTGCTGCTGTCCCCCCAACACCCTCTGAGGGGTGGGGGGCAGGTGGGGAGCCGGAGCTGCCCCCCCAACATGTGTTAGCATCCTGAACCTGCTGCTGCTGGGGGGGGGGGGGAGCCTGCCACCTTTCCAGGCCCTTCACAGCCCCCCAGACCTCCCAGCCCACCACCACGACGACCTGGGCACCACAAGCCCCCCCGGCCCCCCACCGGGATGGCAAAAAGGCAGGGAGGGGGAAGGGAAGCGGAGGGCTGGAGGGATTTATCGTGTCCCCCTGCCAGCCACCCACAGAGGATGGGAGAGGAGGGTGGCAAAGGGCGGGGGACACGACAGGGACAGCGCTGTGTTCAAGATAAAACGCGGTCCCTGCTCGGAACCGGGTTAATCTCGGGGGAAGGGGGCGGCGGGTGGGGGGGGGGGGGGCGGCGGGGGGCCGCTAGGTCACGATAATGACTGCCGGACCCTGGCGACAGCGAGACGCAGCGCGCCCCGCCGCCGCCTCCCCCGTCCTGGGGGTTTAAGCAAATTGCTTTGACATCCAGGAAAGTCGTAGACATCAACGGTGAACGATCTAATGGTTTTTAATTTCATTACAGCGACTCTAATTGAGAGACTCCTGGTGCAGCTCCTCCTCTGAAGTCCCTTATTGTCCTCTCTGCGCCTTCGGTTTCTTTAGAGGGACTTTTCCCCAGAGCCGCCTGCTCGCAGCAGGGAGTGCCTGGCCCCGGCCCCCCCCCCAGGCCGGATCCCCAAAACCATCCCGGGGGTGGGCAAGGTCCCCCCAGCTGAGCTGCTGCGGAGTCCCTGCCCTCCCCTCCCTCTTCCTGGGGGGGGAGCGGGAAAGGTCCTGATCCCTGGAAAGCAGCTCTTGCAAAGGGCTTTGCCCCCAGCTCAAAGCAAAAATGAAATAATCAAAAGAAAAAAAAAATCGACACCCCCCCAACTGGAGGTGGAAAGGAGTGCTGTAAAAAGATGTTCAGCACTTCGGTGGGCAGGGGACTCCGTCTGGCTGCTTTGCCCAGCAGCATCCCCCCATCGCTTCTCAGCGACCACGTGAGCGAGGATTTAATAGCACAAGATTTATCATTAAAAAGCGAAGAAATAAAAAACTTGGGGGAAAAAAATGAAGCCGAAGTGTTGAAAAGAGACTGGAGAAAAATACGCTTTTGGAAGGGATGGCAGGATCTGGATTCGCATACCCGCTTAAGTAATTATATATTTTTTTTATAGATATATATATTATTCATATTGCACATATATATTTGCTCAGAGGAACACGCATCTTTGGAGACCTCCGAAGGAGGGCTGTTTCTGGCTGCAGAATTCACACAAGCTTTCACAGCCCCACGAGTCTAGCAAAGACCTTTACATGTCCAAAAAGCTCTAGCGGGATTTCAATTTTTTATTATTATTGTCTTTAATTATTGTTGCAATTTTTTTGGATCGAGGGATTCGCGTGGTTTTATGTCCTATTTCCTCGAATAATTATGCCTGATTGATTTTACCTGTTAGGCAAATCCATGGAGGCAGTGAGCAGATTTGAACGCTCCAGGACTCCCCATGAGATTAAATCCAGGTAGCTAAATACTCAATTAAGCCGGGCGAGTTTCACCCACTCGTGGACTCCAGCCCCCACGGTCCGTAATCAATTCCCACACAGTGCTGCGGAACAGTTCATTTTTAAGTTTTATGCTTGCATCTGGGGGGGGACCTTCACCGGGGTTCCTCCCCCCTCCCAGGGAAGAAAATAACAGCCCAGTAACGCAATGGATTTGGGGGTGGGTGACATCGCGTGACCTCGGTGGCACTGGCAGTGGCGGGGGAGACCACGTGTGGGTGCCGTGAGCACGCGTGGGGCCCCCGGTAGCCCCCCATAGGCACGGTGCCCTCCTCCCACCCCCGGTACTTACATGTCCGAAGGGGTCGAGGTGGTTGTTGGTGAGTTTGAGCTTCTGGAAAGAAACCAGCTGCCTCATCCAGTGGGCGCCGGTGGCCGGGGAGTCGGGGTGCACGTACAGCCGCCCGGGCATGGCCGGCTCTGCCTTCCCCGTCACCGACCTGCGTGGGGACACAGGCACTGAGCTGCAGCCGGAGGGGGGGTGCCTCCCGTGGGCTCCTGCTCCCCATCCATCCCCTCCGGCGGGGTCCCTCCCGTGGGCTCCCTATCCATCCCCTCCGGCGGGGTCCCTCCCGTGCGCTCCTGCTCCCCCCTGTGGGTTCCCTCCCACGCAGGTGTCCCCGTACGCGGAGGCAGAGCGGTGCCGGACAGTCATGCCGTGCTTGGGGAGAAAAGGCATTTACAAACACTGCTCGGGGAATTAATTGAGCTCTTTGGCACCTTTCCCGTCGGAGATGGCTCTCGCCGTTTCCCCGTTTAACCCATCCTTCTCCCTTCCCGAATTCCTGGCACACAAAGCCAGGAGCAAAGGACGGACCGTGTACCTATCCCTTAAAGATTTTCCTACCCAGAGATATTCATTTCCTTAATATAATTAAACTATCGGCTCCACAACCGCCAACAATCTCATCGTCAAACAGGATTACAGCTATCGTTAGCTAATTGCGACGGACTTTTCTCTTTTTTTTAAAAAAAAAAACATTTCTCTCCCAAGGGGTGTGGGAGCATCCCGAATGGCTCAGGTGAAGCCCCTGCAGCTCAACATCCCTCCTTTGCAGGGGAAAAAGAAGAATGAGCTGCTGATTCAAGGGCATCCCCCAACCTGCGCTGCCTAGGTTTGGCCAGCCCAGAAAGCCCGACACAGAGGTCTCCTCCCTCCCCTTTCCCCCACGCATGCATACCATTTATTATCTGCAAATTTGTATCTGTGGTCATCCGCTGGTACAATATCCATCAACAGTATGTACTTAGTTTTTGGATTAAGCCCAGTGACCTTCACTTTGTAACTGGGAAACATACGCCTATTAAAAAAAAAAAAAATTAAGTAAGTATAAAAGCGGAGAAGGGAAATTTTTCCGAGGTGGTTTCGTGTGTGTGTTTGCAAGGAGGAAGCAGGGGGGCTCGTTTAGCAAAAGAACAAGGCCACACTCCCAGCCGGTCCTGCCCGAGAGGCTGGGGCAGAGGAGGGGTGCTCCCTCCCCCCCGGCTGCGGGCGATGCTCGGGTACCGCTCCAGGTCGCCACTCCGGAGAAACAGGCGATTTATCCAGGCAGAATTGTAATTAAGAGACTGGGGGGCTGGTTTATTCACCAACTCATATGCCTGCTCGCCTATTCGTATTTTTATTAATTACTTGCTTCGCCAAAACTTCGACTCTCCCTTCCTTGAACAAATCTGATCGTCAGAACTTTTGGAAGCAAGTTACTTCCCCTCTATACATAAACCGCTGGAAGAGGAGGGGAGATTTCCGGAAAGAAAAAAAAAAGTGTATATATATTTCTATAAATATATATATTTAAAAATATGTATATTTCAACCACCCGTGTGTGTGTCAACTGGTCTATGTGCAGATGCGAGAAAAAAAAAAAAAAAAAAAAAAAACCAAACCCTACACGCACTCAGGTGTAGCACCAAATCTGCCCGTACACAGACATCAGCAAACACACCTGACAAATACTTGGAAGCCCTCGGGTACACACTGAAGACAGGGGCTTTTCGAAATATTTTCCATTACTGCAAGGCAGGGACTTAAAACACTGGTGTTATTTTAGTTTGAGCTTTCCAAATATTTAAAAATAAAGCAGTTGAAAACGTATCCCTGGACTTAAAACACACATAAACAAAACCCCCACACCTCTAAAAATACTGCACTCTTCTCCCAGGCTGGGGCTTATATCTCTGCGATAGAGCATCGGGGCTGGGGTTTAATTCCGTTGTAAAAAAAGCTGGGGCGGGGGGGGTGGTGTGCTATTAACGGGGATTTAGCTTTAACGCTTTACGGGTGAAGAAACTACTAAATTCCACCTGAAGAATGATCTGTAACCCCGTCGAAAACACCTGACCAGCAAGAACACAGATTTCCAACAATAAATATGGGGAAATATATAAATGAGGAAACTTATCCCGTATCTCCCCTCAAGCCCCCGCACTGTAAATGTCTATTTTATTACTCTCCAGATGAGATTTCTGTCTGCTGCCATATTTGTTTGAAATTTCTGCAAGGTGGTTTATGTCTCCCCTCCCTGCGCTGCTTTTTTTTTTTTTTTCCTGTGAATTCGGCTTTTTCGAGAAGTCCCTCTGCTCCCCCAGCCCCTGGCCCGGCACAGGGGGGCGGCAGGACCTCGGCCCCCGGCAGTTTCCCCCCTCCCCTTGGACACAAGACCCTTCTTTAAAACCGATTTTTCCAGTAGCAGCGAGGTTCAAAAGGAAGACGAGCCGTAAGACTGATCTATTCGCTAAAATTTTATACAAACAGCTCTATTATATTTTTTTCTCCTCCCTCTTCAGGCAAATTTTGGAAGACCACAACAAATGCCAGATGACAGAGCAAAATGAAAGTTTGACTCTGTGTTGTTTATTGTGCCCTTGCAATCTAAAGCTACTACTATTTTCCACCCCACTTCCTCCGAGTATTATAATTTAAAATCACAACGAAAAGAGCCTCTCTCGGGCTGCCCCCAGTTTGCCGTGGGACTGGAGAGACTACTTCCCTGGGTCTCGCTGGCTTAGGCACTCTTCAATTTAACAGTCCTCCAGCACATTGATATTAAGAATAATATTAAATCGCCTCAAACGCACTCAAATACACACGCGTACACATACAAGTATCTATGAATCAGGTTTACTAAGCCGGTGATGGAATCGATTACGCGAATCCCAATAAAGTTGGATTTGCAAGGCTGTATATTTTTCTACACGCCCACGCAGACAAACATACACATATAGAAACGCATATCTGGACGCAGTTATATCCGCATGCTATTTATTTGCGGACACATCTATCTATGCATCTAAACAGCTTTGCTATCAGTATATAAACAGTAGCTTAAGACCACATATATTTTTCAATGGGGTGGTGTGGGTGTTCGGGATACGTTCGCCTCAGCGTGTGCAAAGTAAGTAAGAAACTTCTGTAAACAGCGTAAGGCGTTGCAAAATCGCAGAAAGGGCCGAGCAGCTCCTTTAATTAATAATAATAACGAAATCGCCGAGAGAGCTGCTCTAAACAAGGTTAGCTTTTGGCCAAGTAGTTGCAACTCGCGTTCGCCTGGAAAGCTTCCAAAGGCCTGAATTTGGGATTAACGATCCAACTGTTCTGGTTAAAAAAGAAGCCAGAAGAAACAATTTCTTCTGAATATAACCTCGCAGGGAGGGCTCTCCGCCCGCCCCGGGGGGGCATGGCCGGGCAGGGCTCTGCGGGCGCTCGGGGGCCGTAGCACACACACACGCGTGGGGGGGGGGGGGGGCGGGGGGGGTGTCTCGTACACGAGCGACGTGACCCTACCAATGCCAGGGAGAGCGGGGCTACGGCCACACGCCACCCCCCACAGGCAATCCCCCTCCCCGGACCCACGCACGACAGAAGGCAGATTCAACCACGCAGACACGAAGGGGAACGCGCACACCCCCCCACCCCCCTTACCTCCCGGCCTTTGTTATGATCATCTCCGTCCCCACTTCGTGAAATTTCAGCCACAGCTCCCGTTCGTGCAAAAACACTTTGATCCCCTCCATGCCCTGCGTGGGAGGAAGGCACAGACCGTCAGGCCGGGCGGTGCGGGGAGACCCCCGGCAGGGAGGGGGCGACCGGGCCCCCACGGCCCCGGCGGGAAGCTCGGAGGGAAAAGGCCGGGCGATGGGGATCGGAGCGCGGGGCATTCCCGAGAAAACCCGGCCGCTTGCGCCTTTGCGAAACCGGGGAGAACAGGGTTTCAGGCCGGAGCGCGGTGATGCTGGTCCAGGGGGGCGTGGGGCAGGATCCTGCGGGCCTCGGTGCTGCCGGGGAGGGGGGAAGGGGGCAGGGAGCCCCCGGAGCCGGCCCCAGCCCAGCCCGCCGTGGGGACAAACACCCCGGTGCTTCGGCCCGGCTGCCAGCCCGAGATTTACACCCCTCCGACGGGTGATTTACACCCGCCAGCTCCACTTCTGCGGGCTGGAGCACCCTGGGGGGCCACCTCTTCTCCCCTCTCCCGTTAATTTTAAACACCTCCCCCCCCCCCAGCCCACCTCCCCCCAGGGCTGCTGGCGTGGGAGCCCTGCGAGCCCCACGGCTAGCACCGCAGGGCCAATACATCCCTCTACCGTGGGGTGGGAGGCACAGCCCACCCCCTCCCCTAAGCCAAGCACGTATTGCCCCCACTGAACACGGCGCCCAAGCGCCCCACCAAACCCCGTCAGGGGTCGGTTTCCAAACGCGCCCGGTGGCCCCGGTAGCCGCGGCCGCTCCGGCCCCACCGCCACCTCCCGTGGGCGGCATCCACGGCGGCGGAGGTCTGCCGTGGGGCTTTACCTGCCAGGGGACCGGCGGGGCTCTCCAGAGGGGCTCGGCAGCCGCTGAAGGCGAGGAGACCTCGGTGGAAAAGCCCCTCTCCCAGCGTTGCACCCCCCCCCGCCCCGGCCCGGGGCTGCCCGTGGGACGGCTCCCAGCGCCGCTCGGCCGAGGAGGGCGAAGCGGGGAGGGGGCTGGCCGCTGCGCCTCGGCCGGCTCTGCCGGGCAGCGCAGGGGGCGCCGGGGCCCGCCTGGAAGCCCACGCGTGTCCTAGCAACACGTGGCACCCGGGGGGCGAGGGCTGATGGAGGGTACGAGGGGCACCCCAGGGTATGCCTGGCCCCAGGGTCGTTATGGGGGGCCCACGCGTGACACCCCCTGCCCTTAGGGCCCATTGGGTGGATGCGGGCAGAGCTGTGTGTGCGTTGAGTGCAGCTGTATCTGGAGGTGTGTGCCTACGCCTGGGTGTACGAGGGGTGCATATATATATGTTTATCTCCTACACAAATATGCACGGGCATAGCAAATGCACACAGGCAGCTGTCCGTGCGTGTGCACCTATACACTCAGGCGTGGACACCAGTGGGTGTGCGCCTGCTGCTGCATCAGCGGGTTTCTCGCTCTGGTATTGCGGGTGCTTTTCCGTGGGTGCCCCTCCACACACCCCAACATCCACGCGTGCCCTTCCACGCCGGTTTGGTGCTTGACCGCCCCCCCAAATCGCACTAAAGCAGGATGAGGCCCACGATCAGGTGAGATTTCCCACTCCCGTGGGGCCTAAAACGACCCTTTGCCGCCCAGAGCTGCAGCAGCCACCCAGCTGAGCTGGTATTTGGGGGAAAAAACGCAGAGAAAAGGGAGGAAAAAAAATATCGGGGGGGGGGGGGTGAGAAGATTGTGGGGCCTTACCTGCTGGGTGAAGGCTGCTTGGGGTGAGGTGGGGGACTTGCTGGTGGCCCCCAGCTGAGTGTCCTGCTTGGCTTCAGCCTGGAGCTCCTTGGCCTCCGAGTCAGCCGGCGTGGTCGGGAGCCCAAAGCCTTCCTCGCTATCCGCCATGTTACGAGCTTCCTTCGCTGAATCCCCCACTGCAGGCACACATCGAGGAGAGAGCAGAGATAAGAAACGCATAAGTTAATGCTGACGTTTAATAAAATATATATATATATATATACACACATACAGAGGAGATGGAGAGCGAGCCAAAGCGCTAGGCAGGGCTACCCGGCAAACCCGCTCTGCCCACAACTCACTTCCAGCTGCCCGGGGAGGGAACAAGGCCCTTTAACTTTGGGAGAGGGAGAAATAAAGACTTTTATTTATTATCGCAGCCCGCAAGGGATGATAGGATTTGGGGAGGGGGGGGAGGAGGGAGGGGAAGGGGGAGGCGGTATTATTAAATGCATCTTTTGGAAAAGGTAAACAGCGTATTTTAGCTCTGTCTGGCAGGACACAGGGAGCAAGGAATCGGGGGGCCGTGGACTGGCCAACTCATCACATAAGTGACTCCAGAGGTTGGAGGGCAGAGTTGGGGGGGGTAGTGTCCCCCAAGCCTTGAACACCTCCAATTCCCCTGGGCTCACTGCGGCCGAGGGGGCTGAAAGCCCCCACTTTCCTCCCAGGGAAGTGGGAGCTTTCACCCCACTCCAGTTTCAACCAGGCAAATGCCATCGACATGCGAAGCCCCTTGTTTAACCCCATTTTCAAAGAAAATTCAACTTTTGGCACCCCTACGGATAAAAAAAAAAGGGGGGGGGGGAGCCTCTTCTTCCCTCACCCCGTACAGTTGCAAGCAAAGCAAAGGATGGAGGAGATAATATAAAATATAAAAGTACAAATAAATCAATCATCGAGACACTGTGCAAGGTAACGCGCACTCGGGCTGGTGAACACGGGGCGGAATTGGGGCTGAACTAAACCATAACATTTAGAGTAAAACTGCACCAGCAGAGAAAACGAGCTTAAAAAATACACGGTTCACATCTGATGCGAGTATAACCACAGTGATTTTTAAAAGCAGTATTTTGACGTAGCTTTAAAGGCTCTATCAGGAATGGTAAAAGTTTCAAAGCAGCACCAAAAGAAAAAAAAAAAGATAAAAGCAATTGAATTATCTGTTAGGTTTTTTGTTCTTAAGGAGTTTAGAGTTTTAGTAGCTTTAAAAAAAATAACTCTTGCATGTTTCAAAGAAGAGGATTCATTTTTGAAAGGCCAGCCATATGGAGACAATATTGGTTTTAAGTACATGAGAATGTTTTGAAATGAGTTCTTCTCCCTGCAACAATATTTAAAAGCCGTTTATAAAAAAAAAAAAAAAAAAAAAAAAAGGAAAAAAGGCAATTCTCCTTTAAATGCAGAGGAAAATTGGGAATGGAAAGGAGGGGGGAGAAAACGATCTTCCCTGCTAGTGGTGGGTAATATATACATAAAGTATATATAATTTAAAAGGACAAAAAGCAAAGGGACTCCAGGTCCACACCTCTGGAGCTAAAGATCATGTACAGCAGCGGCCCGTGCCCCCTCCCTCCCTCCCCCAGCGCTGTTTTCCCACCGCACACCAGCTGGGCGCCTGGCAGTCACTGGCTGAAGGGCGAAGCAAAACCGCTGCGAGCGCGGAAAGTGCGCGGAGAGACGCGGGGCCGAGGGACACCGCGGGGGCCGCTGCCCCGGGCCTGGCCCGCAGGGGCAGAGCCGCAGCTCCAGGGACCATTTAAGGCTTTTCTCTTCCCCTCCTCTTCTTTCTTTTTTTTTCTTTTTTTTTTTTTTCCCTGGACTGTTGTGTTGGTTGGGTTTGTTGTGGTTGGTTTTTTTTTTTTTTTTTTCCTTACTGCAGCTTGGGAAGTGCCGGTTATCTATTTTTTAATCGATTTCCCTCCAGCTTGGAGCTATTATTGCCCCTGAGCTGGCAAACTTTCGGGGGAGGAAGGCAAAAAAAAAAAAAAAAAAAAAAAAAGGCATGTTTATTAAAACAAAGAGGGACCCAGCCATGGCAGCGCCGGGCAGCTCGGCTCCAGCCAGCCTCCCCGATGCTCTCCGCGTCCAGGCATAATTAAGCAGATATAAAAATAATAATTTAAAAAAACAAGGAGGGGGGGAGGGACGGCAAAGAATAGCCCAACAATTAAGAGCAATTGGCGATCGGTGGCTTCTAATTTTTTTTTCCCCTTTAAAGAGCTTCTGAGAAGAAATGGAGCTTGACAGAACCAGGCCGCGATGGCTGTATAAAAAATGCATCTTGCCTTGCTAAAGTAGCACCAAGTGGGTTTGCAGGAAGGAAAAAAAAAAAAAGGGAGGGGGGAGAAAAAAGAATATCCACCTTCTGCTTTTGTTCCAGCTTCGCCCCGGCCCCCCCAGCCCCACACACCGTCGCGGGAGCCCTGGGGAGAGCAGCCCCCTGCCTTCCCCTGCACCCCACATCTCCCGAGGCCTCGCAGCTCCTCGGCACAGACAATTTGTGGCTAACAAAGCCCCCAGCCAGCCACTTTCGCTCTCCCTCGGTCACACACAAGCACACACAGATTACAGACACCGACGGACATACATGGCAATGGAAGAGCTGTTACCTTGCTTGTTGAATTCCATGCAATCAATGCATCTCCATATATATAATGTATGTGTATATTTTCCCCTTTGCAATGGAAATTACAATGGGATCAGGCTTCTCGTGTGCATATTTCCTTTTATTTATTTATTTGCGGATCAGCATGTGAAAACCCAGCCTGGAAGAAAAAAATCTATCCAATGCAAGCCTGCTTGCCTGCTTCTCTCTCCCTCTCTCCCCTGCTCTCTCCAAACACTTCCAGGTTGTCAGACGCACTAGAAAGGATCCCGAGACCGAGATAAAGCCCCCACCCCTTTCTCAGCCTGATCTGGAAGATACAGTTTTCCCCACCCCACTCTTTCTACTCCCCAGCTAAAAATAATTTTAAAAATAAAAATAGTAATAAAAAAGAGGGAGAGGACGAAAGAAAAGGAAAAGAAAGCAGCACCCCCTTGGGGGAAAAAAAAAAAAAAAAAAAAAAAAAAAAAAGGAAGAAAAAAGAGAAAGTTTCGGGCGGGCTGGCAATCGCCGCCCCTCCGGGCAGGTTCGCGGCGCTGCCGCCGGGGCTGCGCGGAGCCAGGCGCGGAGCAGAGCGCGGAGGTGACGTGGGCTCGTCCAGCTCCGTTCGCCAAGTGCCGGGACCCACTGCCCAACCAGCTGGGATCCTGCTCCGGAGAGACTGACTCTCACACAGCCCTCCCCCCCGCCCCCACCCCCCAAACCTCCTTTTCCAGCCTATTTTTCTGGCCGGCAAACAAGAACAAGGCACAAAGACAATCATCAAACTCCCCAGCAACCCTCCCCCTCTCCCTTACCTCCTTCCCCGCTCCCTCCCTCCCTCCCTCCCTCCCTCCTTCATCCATCTCTCCCAACCAAAGAGAAAATTCAGCGCCTGGGAATATCCCCCCACACCCCTTTGAATAAATCGCTGGCTCCGCTAACCTCGCGCCACCCCCGCCACCCCCCACCCCCCCCCGCCCCCAAAGGCAGCCTAGAGGTGTGGATTTAAACCCAACTCTGTATTTGCTAGTGCTCACAAAGGCCTTTTATTGGGGGGGGTGTGGGGTGTGGAGAATCCCCCTAAATGGACTTGCCTAATGGATATAACCGGGGGGGGGGGGGGGCGAAGAAAAGGGGGTAGTGGGGTGAAACGCGTGGGAGTGGGACTGAAACCCAGCGAAGGTGGATCCCGGGGGATGTGCGTGGGGTTGTGGCCCTTGTCCTCCCTTCTGAGGCATCTGGATCCTTCCCCTGCCCTTCCCCATCCTCTTCCTCACCCCACGCCGCGCTGCCCGGCCGCGGCTCGGCTGCCCCGCAGCCCCCCGGAGCTCTTTGCCGTGCTCAAATAATCAAACCGTCAGCGAGGAGCGGGGAGGTGGGTTTATCTGCATCTTCCTTCGCTCCCTCTCGCTCCCTTTTTTTAATGTATTATTTGGAGGGTAAAGTTGAATAGGTCAGCGCAGGGTAAACAGCCTCCCTGTCGCATTCTGCAGGCTGAAGAGAACCAGATTGGCGAGGCGGATTTTTGATAAGACTCGGAATAAATGGCATGGTTTAGATCTGCCCACCCTCCTCCTCCTGCCCCCACCCTCTTCTCCTCGGTGTGTCCCAGCCCCCCCCCCAAAAAAAAAAAAAAAAAAATCCTTCACTTTTTTCTGCCTCTCGGTCATTTCTTTTGCATTTCGCGGAAGTTTTCAGCAAATCCACCCTCGCTCCCAGCTCTCGCAGGGCGCGATAACACCGGAGCCCTCTGAAAGTTTGAGGTGAGGAAGCGAAAAGTCTGGGGGTGAGCGGCTATTGGGGAGGGGGTGCGGGGAAGGGGGGTTAGTTTGGCATCTCCCAAACCCTTTCCATGTGCACGCCAGTTCAAACAGCTACTGGAGAAGAAACAGCCAACAGTAAACGGTTGCAAATCAGAATAATAAAATAACTGCACTTGTAGCCGCAGAGAATAAGCCAGAGAACGCTACTTAAACAAACAGAACAAAGCTTGCCCCATATTTCATTATTTTTAGAGGGGAAAGGAGCCGTGGAGCCCTTCCAAACACAAATAAACGAGCGAGCAAAGCGGGCGGTGTTTCCCCGGGGAGGGGGGGCGGCAGCAGCAGCCCCGGCCTTGGGGCGAGCGGGCAGCTCCCGCGGAGCCCTTCCCACCGCACGGGCGCTGCCGGGGAGGGTGCACGTCGTGGGGCGAGGGGCGAAGGGGAAAAAAACATAATAAAGGAGGAGACCACCGTGCTGCTGGTGCTGGGCGCTGCGGGGAAGCCGGGGAGGAAGCGGCGGCTGCAGCCGGCCCCGCAGCGCCCGGGTGCTGGGAGCATCCCCCGAGGCATTCATCTCGCCCGAAAGAAAAGCTTTTTCTCTTAAAAAAAAAATATATATATATATAAATGAAAGCAGTGGGAAGAAAGGGTTCTCGCAGCTGCTAGTGATAGAGAACACCAGCTCCCCTCCCCTCGCCAGAAAGAAAGGCAAAAGTGAAAATCCCTGAAGTTTGGAAGAGGGAACCCGAGCACGGCCGCTGCCTGGGAAAGCACTCACCTCTCCAGTGCCAAACTAGCTCTCAAACACCTTGAAGACAAGTTGAAAACGATGCAAATAAATCGAATTTATTTCCGTCTGCAGGTTGGGGGGGTGGGGGGGTGGGGGGTGAAGAAGGGGTAAAAAAAAAAAAAAAAAAAGGCAGCTGGGAAAAGGACAGCAAGTCCAGGCTCCCTAGGACCGTAACGTCAAGGCGAAGGAGCCGTCCAGCTAGAAGCCGATTTGTGGTCTCAGACAAATTAAATATTACTGTTTATTACAAGCCATACTCCGATAAAATAAAGAGAGTTCAAGGCGATAGCTGCTATCTCACGAGCTTTGCTCCTATAGGACACGGAGACGTCACCAGCCACGCAACTGGCCTATTCTGTCATGGTTGACTGCAGCAGTAATGGAAGGTTAATTTGTATTATTCTCCCCTTTTTAAAGCTCTATCAGTGAAATTCCTGCCTTTCCCCGCCCCCCCCCCCCCCAAAAAAAAAATCTATTCGGTGCAACGCCAAATACAGAGAGGCTGTGTGCCTGCAGCCTCTCTCTATAAACGCGTATGTGTATATATACACAGAAATATGTATATATGTATTTTCACAGGCCAAGACACGTATATATGTGGGTGTGAGGGGGTATATATCATACGTGAGTGTGCATCACCCAAGCAGGCAGGGAGTCACTGGGAACTCCATGAAAACCTGCTCTTTCTTGGAATGAAAAAGGAATAAACCAGTAGCAAAGCTCCCGCTTTACCAGGAACAGCCCAGTTAATCCAACGGTATCGGTGTTATTCAGCTTAATTATTTTAAATTTTAATATTATTAGAGCGGGCAGGAAACTTGTCAAATGAAAGCTCAGGCGCCTCTGAAAGCAAGCACGCTGGGCTATATATAGTAAATGATAACCTGGTTATTTGCACAGATTCAAGTGTGCTTCGGGAACCAATTATTTGCCCTGATTAAAAAAAAAAAAAAGTAGCAAATCAAGGCGATTTTTTGCCAAATGAGATTGACAAGGGAAGAAAAAAAAAAAACCAACCACCCAAACCCCCAAAAATCTCTCCAAGTGCAGCCAGTGGCTGCAGAGGAGCTGCCGGCGCTTCCCTGCGTCCCAGCTGTCCCTCAGCCTGGAGGGATTTTGGGATGCATTCGTGGGTCCTGCAGAAAGATTTCACTCAAAAAAAGATGCTAAACCGTTGTTTCCTCCAACAGAAAGAGAAAGGGGGAGAAGTAGGGAGAAAGAAAATAAAGAGCAACAGCTAAGGAAGAGAGAGAAGTTCCTGCAGGAGCTGGACACTGCAGAGGGTGAGTGTTCCCAGGCAGAGACCCCCAGCCCTGCTCCTGCCAAGGGGGCTGCAGGCAGCCGTCCCCTCCCGGCCAGCAAAATCCTGCTGGATTTACCCGGGTTCCCCAGGCTGAGCTCTCCCCACTAACACCAAGCTCTACAGACACTCGGGGGAAGCCAGGCCCTTAGCTGAAACCACCAGCAATGATAGGGAAAAAAGGGAGGGGGGGGAAAGAAGGGAGGGGGGGGGAAAGAAGGGAGGGGGGGGAAAGAAGGGAGGGGGGGGAAAGAAGGGAGGGGGGGGAAAGAAGGGAGGGGGGGGAAAGAAGGGAGGGGGGGTCGGGGGGGAAAAGGCCCCCTCTTGCCCCGATATGCCCCAGTGCAGCGCTGGATCTGGCCACGCTCCTCAGCTCGGGGTCCTTCCAAATAACCCAGATGGAGGGGAAAACTCCTCGGAGGGTGATTCTCTTGCGGGGAGCAGGGCTGGCACTGCCTACCCAGAGGTGCTGGGCCCCGACCCGCCGGGGTCCCGCTGCTGGGGGGCCCGACACCCCGCCGCAAAAAGAGCAGTAGGAAAGCTTGCACACGTATGTACGCAGATATATAGATATCCCTATAGGTGTACACGCATATATGAGTCTGGACATGCAAACAGTTTGCAGACGCACACCATCCCTTCCCCTTACCCAAGTGTTGACGCAAATTTTCTCTCTTTAGATTCAACGTGCAACATAAACGCGTGAGTGCAGAGATACGTGGCTATGCGTGAATATATGTCTGTTTATATACGTATACAGACACAGACACACGCTCACATCCCAAAATCGTACGTGCGTGGGGCTGCGGATAACGAGACCGTTATGCACGCTTGCACAACAGCACCTCTGCAAGTGCAAGCCAGCAGTGCCCCGTCCCTTATACAGGCGCGTGAATATATACATTTCACCTATGGATTACCCGCAGGTTTTGTGTGCGCACAAGCATCCATCTGCCCTCATCCCCTGCACAGCTCAGTGCCTGTGTGTGCAAGCCTGCACACACCCAGAGCCCGGGCGAGCGGATAGATGTGTGCACATCGCCCATATGTCTTACCGCATACATATATATATATAATTTGTATATATAAAGAAAAATATTTTTTATATATATATAAGCTCCTGCATGCATGGAAATACTGGAGCGTCCATCAGCATCCACGAACCCAAACACCCACACCATGGGCACTTACCTACGTGGGTGTGGGAGTGCGTGGCTGGGCGGGGGTCTCCCCGAGCCCTCAGCAGTGTCCCTCCCCCCGGGCCTCGATCCCTGGTGCTCAGCTCCTCGGCGCAGTCAGGAGCGCAGGATCAGGCCCGCGCAGCCCGGGCCCCACTGCCCCTCGCGGGGGCCTCAGGCCGCTGGGAGCCCCCGGTTTTGGGGGCCGCATGGCCGGAGCCCTGCGCAGCCCCTCTGCCCTCCTGCTACCTTTGGAGGGTGTCACTCGCCCTGGAGGTTTCTCCTTTCGGATTTTACCCTGGAGAGGTGGAGGGAGGGGGGGATGGCCGGGGTGCTGGCTTGCAGTGGGGTCGAGGTGTCAGCAGTAAGAAATAGTGCCGAGCATGAACTCGCTCCCCCCGCCCCCCCCACCCCACCCCCGGCTTTAAAATCACTTCTTGGGGCGGCTTAACCACATGGAAAAGCCTTTTGCATTCCGCCCGCAGCCTGCGGCTCCGCGCAGCCACCCTGCCCGGAACAGGGCAGCGCGCCGCCGGCCGCCCCCGCCTTGCACAACAGAGAGATACGCATATATACACACACACACATATATACACACCTCGGCATTTTTTGATTTCTAACGCTCTTTTTTTCTTCTTTTTGTCCCCCCCTAGATTTAACTACCCCATAGCAGGGTTTTCCCCCCCCCCCCCCCCCTTTCCTTTTTTAGGTACTTTACTTCCCCACTCCCGCTAGTTCCCCTTTTATTCCCTTTTGTTGACCGCATACCCGCTTTGGCGAAACACGCACCTGGGCGTAAGCAAGTATTTAAAATGATCATCCTCCCTGGAAGCGTTTTTGGTCCATTCACTTGGTTTCTTTTTTCTAAATTACGGGGGCAGTGACTGACGGCATTGATGGAGGGTTTATCAGTGAGATCTTTGTGTCAAAGCAACGCCAATACCGTTCTCCTCGTGTCAGTATTTCCATTACAAAATCCTGCATTTAGTGGTCTAGAATTTGTCCGCTTAGACAAATCTACCCTTCGGGGGTAGATACCTGGGTCGAGCTTTGTTTTATTTTTGTATAATTACAGGTGAACAGCATTTTTTCATTTAAAGTTTGTGGGGTTGGGGTTCTTTTTTTTTTTTTTCCCGCCCTTCTGGCTGCTTAAAAAAAAGTTTGCAATTAAAAACCATTCCCCCCCCCCCTTCAGCCCATTAATTTCCCAGGCGAACTCCAGACTTTAAAACGGTGACGAAAATGAAAAATAAGCAGCCGGGCAAAGGAGGGGTGCAGAGCCTCGCGTGGCGCGGCTGCAGCGCTGTCCTGCGCAGCCTCCCACGCGTGCCCGTGGGATGGAAATCCCTTTTTCTCCCAAATGGCAAGCGGGGAGGGGGGCGAGAGATCCCAAAGTCAAGCTAGAAGCATCCCTGGAGCAAGGGGGATCTAGCCCCTCTCCACTGTCTGCCTAAAAAAAAAAAAAAGCAGCTGTCCCGGAATTACTCACAGCCCGGGGGAGCAGGGGCTCGGCCCCCTCCCCAAGTTTGCCCGTGGGCACAGTGCTGCGCTGGATAAGGGGGAGTTAGGCTGCATTTCTCCCCTCCTCACCCCCCAAGAGAGGCAGTCGGGGTGATCTTTTGGCACGGGGTGCCCATCGGCTCCCCCTCCCCGCCTCGATCAATGACTGATGCTCCCGATGGAGGGGGGCGCGTTATCGATGGCAGAATGGAAAGGCTAATCCGCTCTTGCCAAACAGGGTGTCAATCAGGGCGTTATCTCGGCCCGAAGGAGAAAATAAAAGCAGATAAGGCCTTCGGCTCTCGCCCTGGGAAGAAAGCTAATGGGGCAAGAGGGGGAAAGTCTTCAGCTCCCCGTGCCTTTCCCTGAAAGTGATCTTGCAATGACCTTGAAGGGGGGGCGGGGGGGGGGGATGGGGAGAGGAGCCCGAACTGAAAAGCCTGAAACCCCTCGCTGAAGGCAGGCGGCACAAGCGACACCTGCAATTGGTCCTGCCATTGCCCCCGCGGCGGTAGGGCCGGGGAGACGAGCCCTGAGCGGGGGGGGGACAGCCCGGGCATCGCACAGTCCCCTCACCCCGGCAGACTGGCTTCCTCCCTTTCCTTCTTTCTTTCCTTCTTCCGATCCATCTCGCATCCTTTCTTCCTCTCCTCCGTTTCTCCCCCCTTTTCTCGCCCCCGTTCGCTTTCTCTCCCCTGCCCTAAATACCGCAGAGCGAAGCGCAGCCGAGCCCGGCCGATCCGTGATGACCACATTATCCTTCGTTTTCACAGCATCCCACAAATTTCGGGAGCCAGAGCAGCTCCCAGGGAGGCGGGGGGACGGCTGCGGCCCCCCATCCCGCTCCGCGGACGGGAACGGTGTTAACCCGGGTTCACGCGGCTATCACAGGCACCCCAAAAACCATCTTTCCCCAACAAACATCTTTTCCCTAAAACCATTTTTTTATCAGCACGGAGAAAATACAGATTATGTGAATCACCTAAACGGTTCTGTGGCAAGTTTTTTTTTGTTGTTGCCTTCAGCAAACATTAGGTGCAAGAAAAAATATTTACAGGAGGGAAAGTGTGTGTGGGGAGCGTATTTTCCCCTTTATAGGGACTTGCCCTGCCTGCTGTGAATCTCAGCGCCCTGCGCGGACAGAAATGGGTCCCCGAGGGGCAGAGACCCACGGGTGTGCCAACGGCATCCGCGAGCCGTGGGGCTCGGCCGCATCCTGCTGCCCGGCGCGCAAGGGCTCGGACTCGCAGGGATGCAGGTAGCTTTCCCGGAGTATTTTTCCACGCCAACAGAAGTGGGGAACGGGGCTGAGGATTTGGCTGCGAATAGATGCCGGTGTTGGCAACCGGTCTGGCGAACCCGGTTTTCTCTAAGCCCACGTGCGCCTCCACCTATACATCGCCACAGATTTATACCTGTTCCACGTATATAAAGTGTTCACGGCGGATACGTGCTTGTCTATTTTAGTCTAGATGTAGAAGTGGTTGGGGGCACAGAAAACGCTGTTGTTCACGCAATTGAGAAAAATTAGGAGTTCGTGTCGTGCCTGACTGGTTTTTTTGTTTGTTTGGGGTTTTTTTTTGGGCACAGACAAGCGTGTTTACCTGCTCCGGTGCGTCTCTGCAGGCAGCCAACACAGGGGCTGTGGGTTAATGCCTTTGCGAGCATGTTTTGGGTACTGTACGCTTGGAAATCGTTCGTTTCCAACGAACAATCCTTTTTAGGGGAAAGGAGCCGTCAAATCTCCGCGCAAAACCCTCCCTGGGCAAAGCCCGGAGCCCGGGCGGTACCTGCGGAGCCGAGCCCAGTTTCCCCCGCCCCGGCGCCGGGCTCAGGAGCTGCCAACCTCCCCGCTCCGGGGGCCGGAGCGGCCGCCGTTCAAGACAATGCCTATTTTCTGTCATTAATAACTCGTTTCTTTGAAAAAAAAAAAAAATCTCGTTTGGATCCAAGATTGTTTTTTATGATTCAGTTGGACAAGACGGAACACATGTTAGTTTAAGCAGGTTCATGAAATAGCTGTAAATCAAATAAAGTTTACGAGTTTAGCAGGAAATACTGAAAAGATGAAGAAAAAAAATCCACCGAGGCAGAGACCAGCAGGCTAAAATAGTTGGTGGAGTTTTGTCCTGCTCTGTGTTTCTCTCTGTTCTCTTGTGCATCTTGCCGATTAAAGGCCTCGAGACCCCGTGTTGGCGCCAAGTGGCATGTTATTAATCAGTTATCCCTAGGTTCAGTCCACATAAGAGAGAAATTTAATCACCAGAAACCAGACCCGACATAAAAGAGAAATCTAAAATCAATTCCCGCCCGCCCCCCCCCGCCCCCGCCCCCCCCGAAGCGATCAGAACGAGCAGAAGCAATCAAGATCTCGCTCCCTCTCCCTCTTAATTGCAGCAGGAGAACTGCAAACTTCTCCGAGCTTTACCCCGAAGAGCATTTGGAAAAGAAAAAGAAAAAAAAAAAAAAAGGAAAGAAAAAATCCCCCAAACTCCAAGGACCCGCCACCACAATGCAACGCAACAAGTTCGTCCTTGATCTCGCTATAAAAACGTGATGGGGGAGAAACATCCCAGGCGGAGCCTTTTATAAATGGAAGGTGGGGGGAAGTCACATTTATGGTTGTTAAAATGATCTTTGAAGGCTCCCAGGGTAAGGGCCCGTTGGGGAGGGGTCCCCCTACCCCAGATGCTGGTCGTGGTATCCAGCCCCCCGGCCTAGGTTCCACTGGAGGACGGGAATGATGGGGTGGGGGGGGAAGTGGGGGTGGTGTGTCTTATCCAAAAGCTGCGTGTATGCCCCACGAGAGCTGAGCGCTTGCTTCGGGCTCTTCCCGACTCACCAGCAGTGCCCCTGCCTTCTGCCAAGGCGGTTTGGATGGGAATGCCCAGGTTTGGGTTAGACCGCGTGGGTAGGAGAAGAAATTCTTGGCCCTTCTCCAGGACAGGACAGCAGGGAAGGTCCCCTCCTTCGGGAAGGGTCTAGAGGTGACAGCAAGGGACAAGGGACCAAAACATCCTATTGCCTCCCCAAAAAGTCTGTTGAAAACCGGGGGAAGCCGAGGGCGGCGGGGATCCGCAGCTTCCACGCGTGTTTTGCGTGGAACCAACCCCCGCTCCCCGCCCCGGGTTTGGGCACGGCGGGGCGGGGGGGGGGGGGGGGGGGGCGGGAAGTCGCGGCGGTCCCCCGGTGCGGCTCGGAGCTGTGAAGGGCACACGGGGGAGGCGGGAGGCAGACGGCCGTCCCGGGGCTATATTTGGAAAAGAATTTGGATGCCCTTCCAGCAAATCTGTGCGAAAGGTACCGGCCCGATGGGAGAGGCTGCCCCGGGGGCTGCTCCTTCCCGACCCCCCCTGCAAGGGCCGCCCCACGCTCCGGGGCCGCCCCGGTGGCAGCATCCTGCTCCCCACCCGCGTGTCTTATTACTCGAAAGAGAAACGATGCAAAAAAACCCAAACCCCAAAACCAAACTCAAACCTTTGCCTGCCCAAGCCCGAAGAGAGGCAACTTCACCCTGCTCCATCCCCACCCGCGACAGCCACGGTTTGGCAAATGCCCCCACAACCTCCTGTGGGTTAAGGTTTTGCGGGGAGGCTCTAACTTTGTCTGTGCCAGCCAAAGTTCTGCCTTAAAAAAAAAATGTTTGTTCTGCCCTAAAAAAAAATAATCAGGGGGGTGTCCTGTGGGCCTGGACCTTGGAGGGACGAGGGGCGAGGTAGAGCCGCTGCCTCTCTGCCCTCCTCCCACGCGAGCAAACCTGCTTGGGGTATTTTAACGAAAACTGTGTTTCCCCCCGATTTTTTCACCCCACCCGCACTCCCTCAAAACCCTAGAAAGCACCGATCTGAGATTTGGGTTGCCTGATGGGTTTCTTTTCCCCCTCCACGCTCTATCTGCTCGTTTTCCTACAGCCCAAAGACTGGAAACCACAGAGAAAATAATCAAAGTGCAGCATGTTTTCCCACAGTAGGAATGCATGTTAGCACTCTCTCCACGTCTTGATCCCTTGTTTGCGTGTGGATATCCATAAGGAGATGCCTTCAGATGCAGACGCACAGATGCAGAATGCAGTTGGGGTGTCCAGAAAACACCGGGACCCACGGACGCATCAGCCCCACGGCCTGGGGGTGAGGGTGGCTGCGTGGATCTGAGTATTTCGATGTAAACACGGGAAGCTATAGGCACGAGTGGGCACAGAGCCAGCTTCTACCCACCCGCGCCCGTGTATTTGCCTGCAGCCCGTGGGTGCTCCGTCCCCACTCAGGCCACCGGCGTTGACCTCATAACTCTCCGGCTTCCCTGCCGCCTGGCCGAGCCCCCCTCGGCATGATGCCGAGGAAAAGGGTGGAAAAATCAAAAGAAGCAACAAGATTTTGGGAAGGAGCGGGTGGAGGGGCCTCCCGCCCTGCGCAGGCTGCGGCAGGGGGAGCGGGTGGACTCCGCGGGGGGGGTTGGGGGTGGTGGTGGCGGGAGGGGGGAAGAGAGGGAAGGGCTCGTTCTCCAGCAGAAAATGGTTTTCCAAACCCCCTCGCTGTCAGGCACATCCCTAACTCCTCCTCTGTCTGCGGAGCGGCTCCGCTCCCCCCTCCCAGCTCCCGCAGCTGGGCGGCGTAGGTAGCTCCAGATAAGTGAAAGTGGTATTTTTATAGGCTGATAAAAGAGACTTATCTCGGTTTTCCCGAATCTGACAAAGATTCCCTAATTGGTCATTTGCCCACAGCCGCCGCCCCAGTCCCGGGCCCGGCAGACGCTATTTTCAGCCTCCAAAGGGGGTATTGCACCCTCGGGACCCCCCTCGGCTGCTGCTCCCCGGGCTGGTCCCTTCCCAAAGCCCTCGAGATCACCTTTTCTCATTTCCACTCACTCGCACACGCCAAAGCTGGGGCAGGCGGGGAAGCCCCGCATCCCCCCACCCCGGGCAGTGCTGCCGGCTCGGCCCCCCAAGCACCCCGGGGGGACCCTCCGAGGCAGCCGTCAGGGGATCAGGCCCCAGGGAGGAGATTCCCAGCCCCATCTTCCCTGCAGGAATCGCTCCCTCAGCATCGCCCACCGAGGAGGGCTTGTCCCACTAACCACCCTCCGTGTGTTGGCAGAGCACACCCATAAAGCGCTTATTAGGTCTTTTTGTGACATCGAATACATTTTATCAGCTGGAAAAAAACTCCCCGTCACATTCAAACAGGGCCAAAGTTCTCTCCTATGGACACACAGGAGGTGGAGATGCACAGTTTTGCACCAACCCTGAGCCCTTCAACCCACCCGGTGCTGAGATTAAATGGAAATTTAAACCCTGGGATTAAATACAAACAGCAAAGCAGGGTCACCCCCTTTCTCACACAGCTTCCCAGGGAGCACAGGTCCCCCCAAAACACACTACAACTACATCACCGCCAGCTCCAGCTCTGCTCCACACATCAGCCCAGATTTTTTTCCCCCCTCCAACGTCTTTTAGTCACCAGGCTACCAAAAAAGCCTCCCAAAGCAAGAAGGAAACACATTTCTGAACACCCAGACCTTGCAGCCAGCTCGCACCACAAGCCTTGAAGCAAGCCGGGAAGTCACCCACTAAAATTATTTCTCATTTTCTTTTTTTTTTCCTGGGGAAGGGGGAAGGGACTCAGGGATTAACGGCCCATCTGACCTACCAGTGGTGTACACACATGAATCAAACACAATCAAAGGCCCCAGTGTCAGCATTAGCTTGACCCCTACAACTGGCTCAGGGTTTGGTGCACAGCAAGGCCTGTTCTGGCCAGAGCAGCATGAACCTCCCCCCGGGTTATTAATGCCTGCTGAGGGCTCTGCCCAGCCCAGGCGAGCCCATCGGTTGGGGTTACAGCCACCTCAGCTGCCCTGGGGCCCGTGGGGATGGACCTGGCTTTGCCTGGCTACAGCAGCACCAGCAGGATGGCCCCACTCGGCTGAGTGAAAACAGGTCTCACCGCTTTAAATCATCCATTCAAAATCACGGAAAAGAGGAAGGGAGGTGGTGTTTTGGAGGGGTTTTTTGAGGAGGTTGGATTTTTTGGGGTTTTATTTTCCCTTGAGCTTGTCTTTTGCCTTTTCATGACTTTGGGGGGATCATTTCCCCTGAGTGGTTTTGGAAGAGGAAGCAGCCATTCACATCCCATTGGAACCTCTGCAGCCAGCAGTGTGGGGCAAGGCCAAGTCCCGTGGGAACCAGCAAAGTCCCAGTCACACCATGCAGTAATTTGGGACACACATCCCAGTAAATGTGCTCTAGACTTGGCCTTGAGGCTCAGCAGGTGCTGAAGCATGGAGGAACTGAGCTTTATTGAAGTCCAGACAAGTGCCCCACGGCACCTTCAGAAACCGGAGTGGCACCTGAGCACATTCTTTAATACTGTTCTTCCTCACAGAGAGGAACAAAGAAGAGCACAGCAGTTAGCACCCACATCAAATCTCCATCAGGAGAGCAGTTTGTCTGTAGGAGCCGATTTTGATGTATTTCAGAAGGTACCCTGCGATCCCCTCTTTTCAGTGAACTTTTTCCACACCCAAAAGGGGCACACTAATCAGCAAGTGATCAGCGGGAGGGAAAGCCCTGCCGCCCTGGTCTGCAGGAGCAGTCTCCAAAGGGGATGTGCATGGTCCTGTCAAAGTTTCAAGCTCACCCTCTGTTAAAACTGTTATTTTTAACGGCAAGAGTGTAACCTCCTGTTGTCCCCCCCCAGTCCAGCCTGGGCTATTTTTATTTCTTTCGTGCATGTTTATCATGACTTTTGCTTTTAACCTGTTCTTTCCAAATATATATAAATAAAATCCCCCTATTAAAAGGAAAAAAACCCACGCCAACACAGCAGCACTACCTCTTCAACTTTAACAGGTTAGCTCTCATTAAATCTTGTTATTTTATATTCTGCAACAACTGGATGAGCAAAGGCTCACATGGGAAACACCAGTAGGAGCTGGGCAGGGGTCTGCTGGCTGGGAGGGCTGGCACCCAGCTCTGGGCATGGACCGCACTCCTGTCTTTCTCCAGGCATGAGCAGGGAGCCTGCAGCAAGGCTCCCATCAAAACCAAGCTGCCAGAAAGCTCAGCGTGCTCAGGAATCAGCCTGAGATTCCTGAGGGTGAATTCAGAGGGGCACTGGCCCTGGATGTCCACCCAGAGCAGATCTGGGGCCAGGAAGAACCATGAAGTTGCAGCTGCTTGAAGCAGTTGCCCTGGATCACCGCTGCTAGTCAGCCAGGCGTGCTGGAGACACCGCTGCTGCTTGTAGCACTCCCTCTGCCAAAGCTTTTCTGCCACCAGATTTCAGAGGAGCAGCATGCTGCTGGATCCCAAATGGCAGGCACTGCCCAGGCTGCCTGTGAGCCACCCTCCTGGGCCAGAAAGGCTCCTCAGCACAGCCACAACAGAGCCAAGGTCACCGGGATGGGGCAGGGAGGACACCCATGTCACCCACCTATGGCAAACACCATGGCTGCAGGGCTAAGACCTCACCCTGAGGAAGTCCCTTGCTGGGGACATCCCTGCCTCAACTTGTTCCCCCATGGCTGCACCCAGGAGCACTCTGCAGCACCCATGGAGCTGGAAATACTAGTTCCTGGCATGCATTACTGTCGTGACACAATCATAGACAAGAATGACCAAGACAGTCAGATGTCCACTTCAATTTCAGTGGGCTGCAAATACCTACATTTCTGACAGCTTTTTGAAAACCTGGGAGTAAGAGCTGTTGCTCATCCCTGTAGATAGCTTCTGGACTGGTTTGATGGTGTCTGCACAGTCCCCAGTATGTAAGTGTCCTTATCACACTGTGCGGTCTCAGGGCCAACAGCATGTCCCATGCTTGCAGATGATCCCCGAGGAGTACCCTGGGGAGACCTGTCATGTTCAGCCCTGATGCCCCCCCCAACCTAGTAAAGGCAACACCTCTGCATCTCAGACACCAGGCAGGAGCATGGACAGTCCAAAACCTCTGTGCAATTTTGGACCATTTTTCAAACAATTGTGGGCCTATCTGTAAACCGGTGGAGCAGTTTGATGTCTTTCATGATGTCATCACTTAGTACTAAGGTCTTGGGTAGGACAAGTACTTTGAGTTCCCATGGTGGCCTCATCCACTGTGGAAACTGGGCTTCAGCATCACACCACTTCGCAAAAGGATGTAAGAGAACAAGTGAGCGTCTATTCATTCCCTCCTACCCCCTCGCTTAATTCTATCCAGAGCATAAAGCTGGCTACATTAGGAAGGCGGGAAACTCAGCAGAGCTCTAATTTGGGTAAATCTTACTGGCAAATGCTCTAAAATCCATCTGCTTCTACAGCCGTGGTTAAACTGCAGCCTAGATAGCTCTCACTGCAATTGCTGCTGTAACTGAGAACAGAAAGTCGAATCAAAGGGAGCAGAGATGGAAAAGAGAGAAACAGGGTTGGGGCTGCAGGAAACAGAAGCAAATTTGCCTTGAGAACAAGTCCTTCAGTATCCGTTAGTTAGATTTAAGTGGTACTTAGGGCTTTTACAAGCCCTGTGCATCAGAGAGAATTTCATCAGAGGCAGAGAGTAGCTGCTTTATGCTAAATCAACCATGATGGACGTACCAACCCTGAGCAAAGTTCCTCAGGCCAGGACCTTGAGTACACCCTCCAAAAAGCTTTGTCCTGTTTTCAGAAGACTGAGATTGATTATAAGCCATCAATTCAATGTACCACAGCTGTCTGGGGGATTCTGGCAAGAAAAAAAAAGCAGCTCCAGCTAAGTAATGCCTCTTCCCCAAGAAACCTGGGGTATCTACAGAGGGTCCTCCACCTAGCTGCAGTCAGGTGGTGGTGGGATGGAGGTACCTACCCATCACAGCATTTCTGATAAAAACTATAGCCTTTCCATTTCTCCTTCTACGGGAAGTCCTTAGCACACATTTGGCACAGTTTACAGGATGATGATGACAATGTGTTTCTCCTAAATAAAATCCATTTTTAAAGAGTACATGTGCAATTACTTTGGGTTTTGGCCTGTATTCAGGAAAGAATTTCCCCTCGGGTCAGATTTGGCAGGGACTGGTAAGGTTTTCTTGCTTTCCTCTGTAGGGTGGGCCATGGTCCACTTCCTAAGATCATCTGGACATTTTCACCTAACAATTTCCCTGCTACTGCCGAGACCCGGGACACTGGCAATGCCCTTGATCTCTCCTGCATGTTCGAGTTTTTGTGGCTTTTGGTCTTTTGTACTAACGGTCTTAAATTTGTTATAGGGTGTTGGGAAGTGTTTTATGGCCTGCAGCGTATGTGGTGGATGTTCTGGGGACCCCTCCAGATTAAGCGGCTATTACATGGTCACCTGTAATTGTAAGCGCCTGTACTCGATGAGGCAGGTGGTCCCCTCTCATGCTCTGTCACCCCTCCCTTATCTCCCAGTAGCAGAGCTCTGACATCCAGCTACAAGGCAATTACACCCCCAGCATAGTCATGTGTGACATCTCCCCTTTCTCTTAAGTGTGATGCTTATAAACCAAGGTGACAGGGGATATTAGGATAATAAACAAGGTGAAGTCCTGGGAGTGGGAAATTATGAAACCTGGGCTCTGCTCCTGTCTTGCTACTAACCGATCGCGTGGAACCATCCCTTCCCTCCTTCACACCCCCTTGATTAGACATTTAGACCATGCTGGTTACCCCAGGCTCCCCATGAAGTCAAAAGAAAGGTGTTTTATCGAGCTCTTATACCTTCCCACAACAGCGGTGATGACTTGCACCTACCCTTTCACAGATAACAGAGAGTTTCGACAATCAGCTTAAATGAAGTATCTATTTTTTAGATTTCTTAGTCCTGATGTACACAGCACGTGACAAGCTCAGCGCTGTGAGGCTGACCTTAGCTGGGTCTCCTGCAGAACAGGGGACCAGGACAGACCCATCCATGTGAAATACAAGACCTTGGAAACCAAAAAAGACATGAAGTGGTAACAGCACGATGCTTCCCACTCTGTGACGCAGGGGTATGCACTGGGGGGTATGTCTGATGCCTGGTTATGTTATTAAGTCTCCATGCAGACAGAGCAGGACAGATGCTGCTGTTGCCTCGCTCATTTCCAAGAGTGGAAGGTAACAGGAATGACGCACATCCTGCATAGCAACTCAGTCCTAAACTGCTAAATCTCAGCCTAGTGCAAAACGATGCCTGTGGATCAGGAATACTTTATGGATGAAGCATCATCCTGAAGCTCATACCTGCCCTATCTGAGTTCTGCTACTCATGTCTCACCTGCCTCTCACAGAGAGCAGCGATTTCGTTTAAAGCACATCATGCTCCTTTAGACCCGCACACTTCCCCACCTAGAGAGGACACAGACAGCTTCAAGACCGCCTCCAGAAGCACAGGATACCCGATGGACAGAACTGCTGGTGCTAAGCCACAGGGCTTGCTTGGGATCAAAGGGGTCTGTGTGCTCAAGGCTTGGCCACGTTCTGAGCTCCACTTCTACAAACACGGTCTGCACAAGCCGGGAAATCTGGTCCAAAACTGGCAACAGAAACACCCCCTCCTGCTACCAGATCCAATATGCAGCACAGATACATTTCCCCCTAATCCTCCAAAGAGAAAAACAAACAAGCATACAAATGCCAAAACATTAACTACTCCCCAAATTACTCAGACTACTGCTAATTAGTATAAATTTACAGCAGCTGCACTACTGGAAGTGAGCTCAGACTTCAGCCCTGGAAATTACTAGGGAGCTGAACTTATAGAAATCTACAGGAATGTTCCAGTATACTAACTAACTTCATCAGCATTTCTAAGCCTTCTTTATTCTGCTCATACTGGGGTAACCGTGAAGCTCACAGGCATGAAATCCACAAATGCATTCCCTCTCAAAGACTCCTGTACACAGCAAGTTCAGCGATGTGTGTCCAGAGAACCACATAGGAGAGGGTGTGGAGCGCTCTAGCCTGATTCCTTACACCTCGTTCATCAGCTCTTACTGATCAGCACAGATCAATGTTGAGGGCTTTGGAGGTGTTCATCGTGTTTGGATGTCATTTCTCAGTTTCCTGGTGGAATTACTGAGCAGTGATTTTCTGTGTGCATTATGAAGGCTTGGTCTCAGCAGAATATGATGCAATGCATTTTTCTGGCAGGACAAGCCCTAGATCTGTTTGTTGCTGTTCTTTAGAAAGGTGATCTGGGTAATACTAGCCTTGAGTACCAGCCTGAGTTTGCAGCGTCCATTAGGCTCTGCTATCACCCACACGCCTTAACATCTATCTGTCTCGGCGAGACCACAGAGCTTCTGCAGTAAGTGAAATATAACCATCAATCTAATACAGCATTGACTAGCAGGTCATTTTGGTACGTTGAGTCACCAACTATTACAATCTAGCAGACTTTCTTCCTCGAGTCATTCTCACACACTTAGATCCCACTTCCCGCTCCAGAACTGGAGATAAGATCATAAATAGCTTATGTGTGCTTAAAGAATGGATACTACATTAACAGCAGGTAGGCAGACAGGTAGACAGACAGACAGACATGATGATAAGCCATACATCTGGCATGTAAGTATCATGGCAGTGGAATTACCATTCCCCAGCCAAGTTTCACGCTTTGGGGAGTTGTTTTGACATGCTGTCAATGCCGCACCAGAATAACCTGATTTATTTCCCCTGTTCTCTTTGAAAAGGTCTATTTGGTGCCATTTATTTTGCACTCACTTACTCGCCATCCTATCAGGAGGCGGGAGGTCAGCAGGGTCACTCCTAAGAGAGTATCACGTTCTGTACAGAATAGAGAAAATGCTCTAAGTTAGCGGGAAGGGAAGAATTCATGCTGGGGCCTCCTTTCAGCCTCTGCTCTCCCACAGTGGACTCGTATACCTCTTCCCTTCCCACATCCTTGCTCTTCCTTTCAAATGGAAAAGCCAGTACCACTGTTGCTGCTATCCCACCAGCAGCAATCCCTCCCCCCAAAGAGCCTGCTTCGGTCTGGCTTCATTTGTGCCTCCACCGAGCCTCAGCTGGGAATTCTTAGGGCTCCCATCTCAATCCATTCTCCCTGTATTGCACGATAAAATCCTTTAGTCTTTTCTGTCTTTGGATAGTAAATAGATAGCGAGTCCCAAGTGGCCGTAAGAAGAACTGAAGGCATAGCAGTAGGCAGAAGAGAGACACATTGCTCGTTCCAACAGTCATCGTTACAATGGACCAAGGTGTTTTTAGGCAGAGAGTACATGGGGAATACCCATATCGGCATACACACACTTGTAAACACAGCACTCATGCCTGGTACCCAGCTGACATGGCTCTGAGATAGCAAAACTCACTTCCCTCCAAGCCCACCTCAACCAGGCAGGAGGCACAGTTCAGCAAGAGCTCCATGGCTTAGGGACAATTGTCACTGTCCCATGGAAGCAAAATATTGTGACAACAGTTCTGCCGCTGAGACACTTTGAACCCCTAAACGCGGACTTGATGATCAAAATGCATTAACTTCAAAGGCAGACAGCACGAGAGAGACGCCATGAATGAGTTACGTGACTTTCTTCTTGTGGAACGTGACATGGATGGGCAAAGCTGGCACAGGAGTGGAAATAGAGCCTGATGGACCCATCTGTAGGAGAAGGAGCAGCCCAGGAAGGCAGAGAGCATAGGCAACTGTCCAAGCCATTTGACTTCAGCAGCAGAAGCTGAGACCTGCAGGGTAGCAAGGCAGGATCTCCCTCCTGCTGAACAACGCCTGCTTCATCACTGCCTCCTGCACACAACTAGTCTTCTGCACACTTTTCTTGATGGTTACATTGGTCAGGAGTGTTGCTCACACGCCCTATGAGCAGACCCAAAGTTCTAACAGGACAATTTTAACCAGAGACCCTCCAGCTGGTGCCTTTGCTTTGTTTAGTTCATTAGTTGGGGAACATCTAAACTCAGTACTAGGGGGTGACTGGCCTGGGCATTAGATCATGGAACAACATGAGCTCCATGTGCAGCTGAGAGCCAACACTTGACACCTGCCTTCTTCCATCTTCACAGCCTGGTACTTCTGCTGCTCCAGCCTATGGGCCTCCATTCAGTTAATCACCCTCACACTTGATAGCTACTGCCTGGCCAGCTGTCCTGATGTTTCCAAACACATGAACCCACTCCCCTGGTCCTCTACACAGAGGAATGAGCATTACACTCGCCACGTCGTGTGTGTCTCAGAAATCACTAGAGGACTGGAAGGATTACGTATGGTTGAGATAAGCACAGAGACAAAGCATAGACATTTATGCAAAGGTCTCCTTCCCCCCAGGCTGAGCCAGCAGCAAAAGAGGCAACCCTGTTGTCTCAAAAAAAAAAAAAAAAAAAAAAAGCCAACAGTCAAAAATAGAAAGCAAGTACTGTTAGGAAGAATAATAATAGCACCCCAGAAGTAGCAATCAAAGAACCCAGGATCATGATCTAAGGTAACATAAAAATAGCTACAAAGTCCAAGGGAAAAGGGGGAGATATTTCTAGCATGCACACTGCAGAATTCCCTCTGGAAACGCAGACTGGTTTGCTTCATTTCCTCTTCAGCTTTTGCTGAAATATCAAACAGCACAAAAGCCCCCTCTTTGCACTGAGAATACAACTGTTGAGTGCATAAGCTCTCTCCACATCGCATTAGGCACATTTCCATTCAGCAACCAGCCTCTTTTGACTCCCGTTCCTATTTCAAAAAGGAGAGAAATCTGAACCAAGGAGCTGGCTTTGACAGTCTTTTATTTGCAAATCTGCTTGTCTTTCAAAGGCATTTTCGCTGGGAAACTTCACCGAATGAGAAAAAGAAGCTCTCACCAATTCCTCCATGTGTCTAGAGCAAGGACTTCCTCCGAGGAAGAACCAAGCTCATCAAGGAGGCTCTCTCCTCCTGCTCCCCGCTGATATACCCTCTTTTCCCTTTCCCACTATTCAGTCTGAGCTCTTCCACATCCTTATTATTTAAAACCCAGCTGCTCTTCCAGTCTCTACTACCCAGACCTATCTCCTCTTCCACTCGCAGAGGACTTCTCCCAGAGCTGCCTAAGGACCATTTCCTATTCCATGTGTTCCTCAAATTAATGTAGCAGCTAGAAACAAACAAAAACAAAAAAAAAAAAAGAGGAGAAAGAATGGCAGATAAGCTTTCAAGCTGTAAATTGAGAGCCACGACTACAACCAATGCTGTAAAACTGAGAAAGGCTGAGGGACCGATTCTCACCAATTCACAGACATGGAGCAGGAGGGGATGACAGCCACATCACAGTAAACCGAACAGGCTGGTTGAGATCCCCAAACTGTGCTCTTGAAGACAAGAGTTAAATAATACTTCAACACCCTTCTTAGTTACCCTTTTTATTACCGTGTTTTAATTACCTCAAACAGAGTGTGCAAAGGGATTAGTAAATAACGCTTTCCTTTGTTAACCTTTCTGTCTACATTTTGCTGCTCTGCCAGGATCTGACACCCTCCAAAACAAACAGAAAATACACAAATAAATAAAGGTTTCATCAGCTCCGCAAGGTGTTGAAACAAGAACGGTGCAAAAAAGCTCAGTCGTGTTAGCACGACGGATAGGAGAGAACATCCCCAGAGTTCCCACTGCAGGATCTTTTTTGGTAATATCGTGGGACTAGGAGAGTTGCAAGGTCTTTTCACATGTGGTTTTGTATGATTTTCTGCAGCTCAGGGGCTGTGCCCTGCTTCTTGCAGTATGGCAGGGCGGAGAAGACTCTCACAAGGACTGCGTGCATAATGCTGCTAGCAGTGCTCAAGCTATTTACCTTTGACCATTTGGGGATCCACCGAGGACATCCTAGCAGTCTGAACAGAGCTGCCTGGCTTGCTACCTTGTTTTAAGCCTTGCTACCATGTGCTGAAACTGTATAATCTAGGCAGCTAAAAAAGCACAGCCTGCTTTCCTAATGTCTTTCTGTGGAAGCAAATACTGCTACAGGGACATCGTGGCCACAGGCGTTGGAAGGAGGTGGTGTGTGAGGTCATTCATGGCTGAGAAGTTGTCTTCAAGACAACCTTCCTCGTTAAATTGTGGGTCTGTGGAGAAGCAGCGACAAGAACAGCCCAAAGGGCGATGGTACGAGCATGGGCCAGCCCTCAGGTGCTGTGATGAGAAGAGAAGAAACTGCTGGGTATTTCTCTGCCCTCCCACAGGATAACAGCAGCTCTGGAGAGCTCAGCAGCGTGCTGGGTACACTGTGTGTCTCAGCCCTGCCAAAGAAAAGACATCCACTCTCCACCTCACCTCAGCAAAAGCTGAAGAGGCTCCTGCCATGAGCCCTCACCCTCCTGGTGGCATCTCAGCCTGCTTTACCCATCTCCATCTTCCAAGCACCGGCGGGGCTGTGGGGTGCGCTGCTGGGGCAGCACCAAGACCACATCACCCAGGACTTTTTTTCTCCCCATCCCCACTTTGTATTTACATTGCAGCCCCACTTCTTGCCAGTATGCTCTTCCCTGAGGGGAGGGAAAGGGAGGAAAGGGAGTTTCGGTGGTCAAACCCCAAGGTCCTTCCAAGAACTTTCTCCTGCCACAGAAAGTGCCTTCATCATCCTTAAGATTAATATAAAAGCATCTGAGGTTAATATCGGAGAAGCCAAACTATAAACTGAGAATTATGCTTTAGCCTAAATAAATCATCGCCTTCATGGCTGGGTCTGTCAAGTCGGGAGAGGAGAGGGGAAAGGCTCTGGGAAGCACTGGGACACCCACTCCGGGGTGGAAGCGAGGGGATGCAGCATGCAAGGGCTGAGCACTCAGAGGCCTCATTCAGCTTTGCTGAGACCAACCTCCTTGGTGGTACCCAGGGGGAATCTGCCCTGCTTTTGGGGGGACCCTGGAGGGACAGCCTCCCCCCCCACCCCAGGGCCGCTTCCTCTCTCCCTGCGGGACATGCCCCTCTAATGATTCCCCTGCCTCCTTGCTCTGCAGTTTGTCAGGCCGGCTGACTTCAAGCAATCCTGCATCTGTTTCGCCTAGAGAGCCGCACTCGCCTACATTTTAATAAACCCTATAATTTACACATTTCCCTCATACCCTGTAATTTCACCACCCCAAGACACAGCGAAAGGAGAAAGCACAGAGCTGGGAGTGCTCGTGGAAAGTGCTGCCAGAGATTCGAGAAATAAGTAGAAGGCTTAAATCTGCAGCAGTAAAATAATCCAGGGGAGGGAGCCAACAATGACTGAAAAATAAACATCTCCCCCTGCAAAAGCCCACAGCCAGCCCTGCTCCTCGCAGGCCAGCGCTGCCAAGAGATCGGGTGCACTGGGAAATGCGCCGGGGACTCCAGGAAAAAAAAAAAAATTATGTGGGTTATATGGACCCCTTTTATATGGCAACTGTTAGCGGTAACTAAGTTTAAATTTATATGTTCAATAAAGTCTCTTCCCCCCCCCTCTTCCAAGTGCCAGAACCACTCAAGGAAGCCGACACACGCTTCCCATTTGAAAATGTGTTATTTGACCATTTTTATTCTCTGCTTTTGTTCTCGGTGCTGCAGCCCCTCTAAAGGCGAGGGGGGGCATTTCTGCACCAAGATCAAAGTGGCTCTGTGTATACACACACTCGCGCAAATTATGTATTTGTGATCAAGTAACGCAGCATCAGGAAAAGCTAGGCGGGCATGTGGGAGAGTGAGATATTTACACAGGCCTGGCCAGAGGCAGAGGCATTATTTTAAGTGTTTTTCGTTGGTGCCAAGTCATCTGTTCACATATACGTGTGCACGCGTAAAGATGATGGAGACACCAGCTTGCCAGAGCCAGGAAATTCAGCATTAACCCTACAATTCCTCAATATATCCTGTCCAGAACCCTGACACCCTCCAGACCTGCGTGCCCCCCCACTTTGCTTATGTCCCGGTGATGGCGTGGTTCAGGGTCCCTGTTGTGACAACTTAAAATCGTGCGCAAACCAGGACTGCTCCACAACACACGTCGGCCTCTCTTGCTTCCCCAGAGCAGCTTTATAGCCCACATAAAGGAATATATATATTTCCCCTATAAAGACACAGCTTAACCAAAGGATTTCAGGTTCTTTAACATCGGGAGGAATAATAATATTTAAAAAAAAAAAGCGAAAAAGAGAAGAAATCTGGGCTTGTGCTGTGGGCTCCCCAAACGGGAAAGGAAACGCTGCTGCTTGAGCTTTGAGCCAGGAAGGGTAAAAAGTGGAGGGTGAGGAGGGAGGACCGAGGGATGGAGGATCTGCTGGGATCCCCGAGGCCCCTGGCTCTCCCTGCGTGGGGTTGTTTCCTCCTGCCCCTGCCACTCAGGACCTGGGCAAAGAGAAAAGCCCCCCTGAGGCCAGGAGTGCCCAGGCAGCCCCCCTGCCCATCCCTCGGGTGCAGTGGGGGGACCCCATCCCGGGGCATCCCAGGGAAACCGTTATCAGAAAGAGAAGTAAAGAGAGAAGCCAAACCTAGCAGCATGTTTACGATACAAAATCCACGATAAAACTTACACCGAAATTATTTCAAACCAAAGTCGGGGGGGGGGGGGGGGGGGGCGGGGGGCTGGAATTGACTCGAAATGTCCTTTCCAGGCGGGTGGCTGCCAGAGGAAACGGTGGGAGGGTGGGTGGATAAAGGTTCCCCGGGGAACTGTAAAGCAGAAAGTCTCTCCTCTGCGCCAGCACGAAGCCTGGGAGGCGCAAACACGGTGGAGCAGCTCTAAAATAGGGCGCAAAAGCGCAGCGGGCCGTGGGAAACGGGGAGCCCCTGGGCGGGGAAGGGGACCCCCACCCACAGCTGTCCTGCTCGTCGTAGGGACACGCAACCCCCGGCATCGCGGAGCATCCCCGGCCAGGCTGCATCCCCAGCGCGGCCGGCTGCGGGGCTTCTCCCCCTCCACCGCTTCCCCCTTCTCCTTCCACTCAATCCGCATTATTATTAGCAGTATTTTATCCTAGGAAAAACAAATGTCTCCCTCCCTTCCCACCACACACCGGGGGGGTAAGGGGTGGCAGGCCCAGATAACAAAGCAGCTGGTGTGGAACGAAGTTGTAAGGAAATAATTGATATGTAATAAGGCTGAGTGAATCTATCCCAAAGAAAATATTGCGTAAGCGGTTATGATTAAACATGCCCGGGCGAAAGGCGCTCTCATAAAGGAGTAATGGAGCTAAGGAAACAAATGATCATTGGGAATGTTAAACACAGAGGGGCATTTCATCACACAAACATAAATTCAGCTTGAAAGAGACTTGGGGGGGGGGGGGGGGGGGGGGGGGAAGAAGAAAAAAGCCCCCTTCTCCCCCGCCTCCCCGCCCCGTACCCTCAGGTTGTGCGACGGACACCGTTTGAAGATGCTGGCAGTGCGGTGGGGGCGGCGGGAGACCCCGCTGGCTAAGGCGGGGGGGGGGGGCCGGGGGGGGGGATCCTGCCTCACGCTTGCAGACCCAGAGCAGTCCAGGCTCCTTCCCTCCCTCCCCCCAGCGTGTGGCCGGGCCCCCCACCCCCCCGGGGCTCCGAGCCGCGGAGCGGGGCCGAATCCTTCCTCCCGCCGCCGGTGAGGAGCCGCAGCACTGCCTGCATCCCCCACTGTCTCCACGAAGGGATATCCCCGGCCAAATCCCGGGCCTTTTCCCGGTTTTATTAACAAGCAGAAAGGAAACATAAAGGAAAAAAAATGTCTAATATTACTCTAGATAAACGGGGGTGGGGGGAGGCAAATAAATCGCCAAAGCCTCACCCTCTTTTTAACATCGCTCCTTTCTCCCGGATAAATCCCGTTTCCGAGGGCAGGGAGCGCGTTCGCACGGTGGGAAGGCTGCAGCGCCTGTTCCGGGGCCAAACCCCCGCCGCTCGCCGGGGGCTGGCGGCTTCGCAGGCGGCAGCGTGCTCTTGGCTGGAGCCCCGCCGGGCAGGCACGGGAGCCCGGCCTGGGGGGGTGGGGGGTGGGTACCGGCTGCCCCGGCTGCTTTGGGGTCATTTTGGCTCAAGGGAACCGGCCCCGAGCACAGCCAGGACCAGCTCCGCTCGCACCTGGCTGCAAAAGCAAGTGGTGTGCCGGCCCGTTACGAAGCATTTTAACCAATTTAAATCATCCGTCTCTTTTTATCCCCCCCCCCCCCCCCCAAAAAGCAGCCGAGGCGGGTGTTTGCCCCCACTGCGGGCTGTGGACCGGCTCTGCCAGTGCCCCCAGCTCCCCGTGCTCTTTGCGGGGCTGCGGGAGCTTGTTTTCGTTTGAATTAAAACCGGGGAAGGGGGGGGGGGGGGAAGGAGAGAGGAGGGAGATATTTGTGTAACAACTTGAAATAATTTACCCCAGAAAAAGGAAATCTGGGCAAGAGTTTATCAGGCAGTTCCCTTTGCCAGCATGTTTAAAATGTATAAGTAATTTTAAAGTGTGTCTTCACTTAATATATTTTCCCCTTTCTCCTTCAGATGACAAGGAAGACCAGTGATTGCAAGATGTCTACAGATAGCGCCCTTTAAGAGTTTCCACATTGTATGCTTAGGGGGGAAAAATGTGTTTGCGGTTCTACGTCCCTGCCGACAACTTTCTGATACTCTCGGTTTACGGTTCCCATTGCTGGGGCTGCGCAGGGCGGCTGTGGCATTGCGCCCCTCTCCCCAGCCAAACTGGTGGGGGGGGCCCGGGCGATTTCAGGGGTGTCTCTGCGTGTCTAACGAGTGAGAAAAGAATTTCCTCTAAGAATATGTAAAAGGGAGGAATTCCTCAAAATCGCACCCGAAGTGACTCCCGGTAAATCCAGGTTTAACGGTGGCGCTGGGGGTTGATCCGGTGTTTTTTTGTTGGTTTGGTTTTTTTGTGGGTGTTTTTTTTGGGGGGGAGGGTGTGTTCGTTTTTGTGTTGTTTTTTTTTTGTTTTTTTTTTTTTGAGGGGCGTCATAAAGAATCCCTGGATCTCTGTTTTGGGGGGCCAATAAAGCAGTTTGTGGGTGATATTAGCGAGGCACTCGTTTTCTTGGCTGCGAGAGGAAGGAGCTACCTGGCCTGCGGCAAAGCCCTGCTACCGTTAGGCTCGGGATTAAAACCCATCACCAGCATCACGATCGCTACGAAATCACAGCCTCTCGGTAGTTTAAATCTAGATAAATTAAAACGGCTTCGGCCCGAGAACAAAAAGCATCTTTTTTTCCTTTGGAAAAGGAAGCGAGTTCCCTGTTTTCCAGACAGAAAACACTTCTTTTTTTCCTTTCCCCATAATTTAAACCACGAATCCATCCGGCTCCGCAGAGCTCGCCATGCACTTGCTGGAGCAAGCCCGGCCGTGCCTTTTCGCCAGGACGAGCTCTCGGGCGGCCCTGGGTGTCTGCAGAGGTTTCGCAGGGCTTTCTCCAGCTCGGAGGGAAGATGTTTAATTTCTGATTTCCCCCCTGCCTCTTCCAAAGGGATGCGGGGAGCCCCCTCCCACTACCCTGCACTCAAATCAAAGCTTTGAAACAACCTTGAAAGCCGGAGGAGGAACGGACTGGTTCATTCCTTCGGCTTCACGGCCAATATTAAGATTGTCCAGAGAAATTAGTCGGGGTTTCTGCCAGGACGAAGCAACCTCGGAAAGAGAAGGATGGAGGACACTGTCCTGGGCTCCAGGAAAAGACATTTTCTTGGAGCAGGCAGCGATGGCAGCCGGGAGTTGGTTGTGCACAAGCACCTACAGCGGAATCAGGCAGGAGAAACAAAATTTGGTGAATAACTGTGCTCAGGGATGCGTTTACCCAGGAGTTTCCCTACGCAGCGGAACAAGCCGTGAAGCCGATTGCAGAATCGCGCCCTTGAATTGACAGACACTTGGTTAATTTTGTTGGTTTGGGGAGTGGGCAGCCTTTAGGATCCTGAAATCCATTTTACCCTGATGTGGGCGAACAAACCCCAGAAGTTAAGTGCGTTTTAGGAGCATTTTAAACCCCGTTTAAATCAGCCCCGAAACGGAGTCGTTACCGTCGCGTTACCCCCTCGATGCTAATTCTCCACTCACTGTTTTTACCCCAAATCCAAATGCACACTCCGGTGCAAAGGCATAATTTCCTCCCGTGTAACGATCTACCTCAGCTCTACCACCGCTTTTAATTTTTACGAATTTGTGAACGGGCAGGGAGACACCTTCGAGCTCTCGGGCAACAAGAAATCATCGAAACGCGCTTTTCCTGGCAGAAAATACATTTACTAAAATGGACGGGGGGGGCGGGAATCACCCCTTTACTTGTCCCTCTGTCCCCGGGGTTTTGCTGGGGGCTGCCGGCGCGCAGCCGTCGGGGCCGCAGCTCGGCCCCCGCAGACCCCGGCCCGCCGCGTTTCGTGCCGCTTGGTTGACACAGCCAGCACGGAGTGGCCGGGCCGTGGGTTATACGGAATCATGGTTTTCATTATTTTCGAGGTGGGAGGGAGGCGGAAATAGGAAAGAAATATATATATTTATGTTGAGCTACTTCTTGGACATGAACGGCGGCAAAGGCGGAGATGCAGCAAAGAGACCCGAAAGGGAGCAGCTTTCCCAGCACACGCCTGTGTTCCCCGGGCCCCCGAGCCACCGTTCTGCCCCTCACCCGCCACCCGCGCAGGTTGCGCGCTGCCCGCGGGGGAGCTGCCCTCCGCACCCACGGAGCCGCGCCGGCACCGCGCCTCCTGCCCGCCCCATCCCTCGCAGCCACCGGGAGGGGACAGCCAGCCCCTCACCCTCCGGGACAAGCTGCTAACGCGCATCGCCAAACAGCAGCTGAGAAAACAAAACGGACCAAAAAAATAATAATAAAAAAAACCCCAGCCCTGAAGTTTTGTGTCATCTATAGTCAGGGGGTGCCGGATCCCACCGATTGTGCAAGGAAAGGGGAGGCGGGGAAAGGGGGTGGGTTTTTCTTTGATGAATTCCTAAACAATTCCTATTATTACTTTCTTTACCAACCAAGAGTGAATAAATGGTCCAAATGGCGAGATTTGCTTTTCAAAGAGCAACATGAAATCAAAACACCTGTTATACATTAGCCCTCTCCCACTTCCACCTCCCCTGTAAATGAAATCATTTAAATAAAAAAAGAATAAAAAATATAAGAGAGAATAAGCGCATTGTTTTTCTCCCCTGACATATGGGATCAGAGCTGGCGAGCCGGGCATCACTTCAGGTGAATAAATGAATAATAAAGCATTTGGGAAGCGACCTGGCAAGCTCCACCAGCGCATCCTTAGGCACATTCACATCCAAAACCCGACAGAGGCAGGGGCAGACACCCAGAGGACAGCGAGCCCAGAGGCAACCATTAAACCCTCACCACCCCATCCAGCGTACCCCGAACCCTCCGCCACCCCCGGGTGGGGCCCCAACACCCCCCTGCCACAGCCAGCACACGTCTGCCCCGTTGGGTCCGCCCCACGCACGTCAGGCCAACCCCACCCATGCCCACCCATTTGGGTATCCCCACGCGTTTCCCCCATCACAGCTGACCCCACTCATGTCCACCCCATAGGTGCCAACCCCAGGTGCGACCCTGCAGGCCGGACCAGGGGAGCCCAAGGGCGGCCCCCAGGCAGGGGCAGCCGGGGGGAGCCCCTTTACCTTGGTGGCAGGCAGGGGCTCAGCAGAGGTCTCATGGATGCCGAGGCCGCAGTGCCCCTGGCAGCAGGCTCAGCTGGCTACCGGCCCTATTTCCGCTTGTAACTACGAGGGGACCCAATGCCTCCCCTCGATAAGGTATCACAGTGTCTCTGCAGTCGGCGGTCAGCACCTTAGCTTGGAGCTCCACGGCACCGCTGGCAGCCGTGCCGGGACAGCAGGGAGATGTCGAGGCATTTCTGGGAATAATCACATCACACAAGTGCTTACATTCCGGCTTCCTTTCTCTTTATCCCTACCACCAAGTTTGAAGTCACACCTTCTACCGGATTGTTTAAGGTCTCCGGGTTGGAGTGGGGGTGGGTGGCAGTGAAGGAGAGTGTGTGTGTGAGTGTGTGTTGGGGGGGGACGACGGCGTTGTGCTGGTTGTTAATCTGTAGGGTTCCTCCAGGCCAATAAAACTAACATGGTCAAGAAATTTCTTCTTTCAATAGAAACGTCTCCCTCTCCCCCCCACCCCAACGCCTAACCCTTTCTGTTTGTTTTTTTGCCCGGACTTAAGGGTCTGCAAGGAGCTTTGCAAGGTTGGGAGTCCCGAAAGCTGCTCAGACAGAGCTGCAAAGTAACAAAAAGACTTTGTTTTCGTCATACAGTCACGTAGGGGTTCTGGTATACGCATTGACATTGTGGAAAGCACACCTGGAAAGGAAACTATATAAAAGTATCTTATAGACAGACACATGCACCGGGATAGGTCTCCTGAAATAATACATCTGAAGGCCTTAAACCTGTGGCATCGGGAGGCTTGATACATGTGCTGGTACAAAAATAATCTGCAGTAAACATCTGTGGGTGTGCGCACACAAATAATTCTTTACACATTTGATACACAATTCACATATACAGGCATTTATCTTAATTGGCTTCTAGTTCTTAAAAGCCTGAAAGGTGGGATTTCAACTGGGAGCTGGGTATCCCAGTGCTGTAAGCATCCCTAGAAATCCACACTTTTCTTGCAGAAAAATCACCCACCAGAACCTTTTTCATCGGGTGTTTTGCTATATGCCCCCTTTGCTCTCTCCCGTTTACCTATGGCTTTGTGATACCATCTGCTGCATGCTGTGCTCACCTTTTCATCCCTTTCATCTGAGTTGCAACTGGAGATCTACTGATCAACCTGAGTATTCGTTCGAGTAACAGGTCAGCAGACACAAGCACTGATGCAAAGGGCGGATGGGTCAGTCGAATCCCCTCCGCTTGTGTTTTATATCAGGCACCCAGCTTGTCTGCCGAGCAGCAGCAGCCCAGAAGACACAGGCTGGTTTATATCTTCCCCCCACACACACACCCTGCTAAGATACTAGATTTTACCATTTTACAAAAATGGCAGTTCTGGGCAGGGAAGTTGGTCATGAGGTACGCAGTGCACTTTAATGGGGAAGGTAAAATCAAGCAGATGGAGACAAGTGCTATCTGACTGAGAGGCAGTGTGGACTATTGCATGGCTACTGTCAGAGGGCGAAGCCTTTGGCAGTGCCCTTGATCTCGCTGTCACCCTTCCCATCCTTCATTTAGGTCTCTCTTTTCATACTGTAACCGCCCTGGGACCAGTAACTAACTTCTTCATGTAGCTCTTGGACAAAACCAGGACCCCCATCACACTACGACTCTGCTGTTTTCTAATAAATAATCAGAGCATATGTGCACCATGCCTATATCACCACAAAACCTGGGGTTTGGCTTGGATTTCTAGTTATCACCTAGTGCCAATAATAATAACAATAATAATAATAATAATAATATGAACATTGCTTTGTGGATTCAAACCTGCCAGAAAGGCAGTAAGCCAAGTATTACACTTGTGGGAGGTATCTTGCAGAGTACTCCAAGGATCTTTTGTTAGGTCTGGCCTTATTTAATATTCTCATTAATGACCCTGTAAATGGATTACACAGCCCATTAATAAAATTGGCAGATGCTACCCAGTTAAGGGAACTCATGAAAAGTGAGAGAGGATTAAAAAAGGGAAAAAAGAGGACAGAGAGAACCAGGAAGAAAGGACAGAGAAAGAGCACAAAATTATTTGTGAGGATTAAATTAATGGGAAGGTGGCTAGAGGATTATTCAAAATCCAGATTCTTCAATTGTGGTTGTATCCAAATTCCAGTAAAAATAAATTATTAGTCCCAGAGAGAGCACAGGGCAGAAGGTTAGCCTGAAGTTTGCAGTAAGGAGTGCTGGGAAGGCAGGTACCACACAGCAGGAGCTCTGGTCACACATGGAGGTGGGGTACAAGGGACACGCACCCTCTTGCTGGGTAATCACCAAAAAAACAGAGAAACTTTCAGAACAAAAAGAAATGCTCATCCTGAAAAAAGCAGAAAAGACCCTCACAATTGGGAGGGCAGGAACCATCAGCTTCTGCACACAGCCAGCACCCCCACATCTTTTGGGGTTCCCTGTGCTTCTGCCATATGTCATGGAACCGATCCGTTGCAGTTGGATCACTTAGAGTTTATGATGGGGGGCAGAAGATACCAGACCACAGTAGATATGGGAGAGGTTGCTAATCTGGGACCCTGACTGCCCACTTTCCCCTCTCAGCTCTGTCATGGGCATCTTGTGGAGCATCTGAAATAAGGCTCCCTAACCATGAGGGGTCTGTGAGGATGAGTGTGAAGGTGATGCATGCAGAGAAAAGGCATTTTCTCTCCCTCATCGAATATCTGGGATCCCATGACTGTTGTTCACCCCTCGGTTCACACTCTGTAGCAGCGCCAGGGTGCTGGTGGGGTCTGAGCACACAGTCCCACCGCATGAACAAGAGCCTGGCAGTAAGCAGCTCAAGAAAGATGAGAAGGTACAATGAAGCACGGCCAAATTTAAGATGAATAAGCAGGAAAACCCTCCCCACAAGCTCTACTGGTCTGGGAAGGGTGGAAGGTGTTGCAATTCCCAACTGACTGGAGGCTTAGAATGAGACAGAAGCTCATGAGCAAAAAGTGAATGGTTCAGATATGAAGTGGAAACATGGAAACAAGAGGATGAACAATACAGCCTAATAGGTGTTTCTACCTCTTTCACCTCTGATTGCCATTTCAGGATGTAGAGAGGAATGCAAAGCAAGAAGCAACACGGGCTTTCCGAGCAGTTACACACGTTCTAGCAGAAAAGCTTGGTTACCAAACAAATGTACTGGGTGTTCAGAGGCCCTCTGTCAGAACAGGTCTGTGGATTTAAACTGAACCAGGGACATGACCACAAAGTACCAGATGTTCCACTGATGGAAATCAGAATGGATCCAATGACACCAGGAAACCTATAGCAACATAGGCTGGGCTGACGATCTGATGTATTACATACTCAAAGGCTGTGGGTTTGGTGTGTATCCTGCTTACAGAGACAGGCAGGCTTACACGGACAAAGTACTCATGCCTTAAGCTTATAAGTTATTGGACACTTAACTTTTGAGGATCTGTTATGCCAAGGACTGTAGCTTGATTAAAGTCTGCTTTCAGTTGTCTCAGGTTTCTTCCTAAACAGTAATGATACCACTACTTCCATAAGGCAAAGGAGGAAGAAAAACCCCAACACTGGACCCAGTTTACCATTGCACTACACCTGTTTTACATTGCACACACATGAAAGAATTATACCAGTATAAAACCTACCTGTTTCAAAGAATCAAACCTCTGTTCTAATCCTAACTATTTGACTTACAAATACCTAAAACCCTGAGAATTTTTAATGTTTTCTCTTTCCCTTTCAGCACTTGCTCTTTAACTTTCTGCTTTTTTCTTTTTATGCTGGGTCACCACTACAAAAATCGCAGCCATGCTATATGAAGCCATGAATATGATTATGGCTTGCTAACGTAAACAGGCAGGAAGGGGTAAAATAGGGTGGGGGAGAGAAAAAGGGAGAGAGAGAGGGAGAGGGATCCAGATCCAGTTTATAAACATCCATCTCCAGTAATGAGTCCTCTAGGAAGAAATGAAAAATAGCCCAGGCCTGGTAAAGTCAATTAAGTTGCTTTTAAATAAGAGGTTACCCAGAGAGGCCAAGAGTTAACATGTAAAGGCTTATTGCCAGTGCTGTAAAAAATAAAAGGAGGCTTGAATATTTGAAGACATTTGGTTGCTATTATAAACAAGTGGATCTAATAGTGTGGGTACATTCATAGACTAACTGTAGAAGTTGGGCATCTTATAAGGACACATTGAAAGGAAAAACTGCAAGGTTCCCTGGCTAAATAATTCCAAATGGGTCATTATAAAACCACTGATACAACACGTGTGGTTAGGACACAGGGCATTTATAAGAAAAGCTTTTCAAACCAACCAATAATGAGCAACTAACAACAAGAGCACAGCCAAAGGTGTATGTAATCTGCAGAGAACACATGGCAAAGCTTTACGGTGCAAATTCTTATAATGACCTGGAGAGCAGATGGCCCTGACACCGGTTCAAGCCGTTTGGAAAAATCAACCAAAGTTTATCGCATTCTTGAGATTCGGAATTGGGGAAGTGAGCTTAGTTCACCTTCCAGGGAGAAAGGGGATCTATTTCAAGAGACGAGAAAAGAAATGAAAGAAAAGACAAAGGGAGAATAAATATACTCCTCTTTTCTGCTGGACAGTCTGAATGTTTGTCTCCAGAGCAAAGATTCATTTTTGTTCGGGTTCCAAGGAGATTACAGCGGTCTGCTAACATAATCTGGGCGCAGACCTGTAGTTCTTGCACAGACAAGTAACTTGGACGTGAGGAGGCATCGTAAGCCTAGGCACCAAAGCCACCCTCTCCCAGAGGTCAGCGCTGACCCATGCGCCCTCTCCCATGCAGGGGAGCTTCTCAAGACACTGCAGGCTGTTGACTCTTCCCACTGGAAGCAATGGCAAAGTTGTTCTCTGGTCCAGCTCCATAAGGACTGATCCATTCCCACCGCACCCTGCGAGAGGTAGCACATCCATCCATGCCAACAGAGCTGCTTCCACAAGACTTGCTAGTTTTTCCAAGGGGAAACAGTCGCTGTTTGACTGGCATAATTGACAGAGCCACAGCATCCCTTCCCAACAGCAGACTCAAGACATCTGGCAGAAGTTTTGACCCCCACAGACCCTCACTGACACAGCCTGATGGGCAGTTGGCCACTGACCCGACCTATTCATCCCTCCCACACCACAGACTTCAACATCTGAGCCTCTCCTCATCCTTCACACGCTCATCTTTGTATCATACAATTGAGGGGCAGTAGATGGGAAAATGAGGTCCAAGGAAACAAGAGGGACCATGTTTTATGATTCTAAAGAGGCAGACTGACCCCCAGCGAGGAAGTTTTCAGAAGCATCAACATAAACTTGAGTTAAGCGTTAAGCTGCTCCTGACTACCCAACAGCAGCAAAGTGCCTCTGGCCCATTTTAGACCCAGAGGCGAGTCTGCCCCAGGTGAGGCAGACGTGAAATCCCAGGAGACCCGGTACCCCCGCACAGGATGCACCTGTTCAGCACAGAAAAGGGGAATCTGGGATCAAGATCCCCATTTTGAAATTAAAATTTGAACAACAGATCCCTCAGAATGGATCAACAAGTTGCTGCTCCCACTCTGGAGTGCAGCACTGATTTCCTACGCCCTCAGCAAGCGGCAGGACAGTGGGACCACGTGCCCTGCCTTCCCTGAGCCTCCTGCCTGCCTGCCTCCTTCACACCCGCCTGTCAGCTGCAAGGGAACGCGAGATCAGCAAACACAAGGTCAAGCGAATTAACGTCACCAGAAAGGAAATGGGGTCAGAGTTAAGCGGCGTTCCCCTGCATCGACCGCAGGCTGAGAGCGTGGATGGGGACAATTAACTCGGCAGCTTGATGAGGAGACTAGTCTTTAGCCCCCTTTTCCTTCAGAGGGAGGGGAAGGAAAGAGTAGTCACCAGAAATCATTGCCACCTTACAATATCCACTTGAAGGACCATCCAGGAGCACAGCCCCACCATAGCTGGCTGTGGGCAGAGCCCCGATGATCCAACAGCAAAGGTGGCTCCTGCCCTAGCTGCCCTCTGGAGCACAGCGTGGGATGGCAGAGGAGGAGGTAGGAGTGCAAATCTGCCTCTATTTGTTTAAGCCACCAGTAAATTAGTGCTGCAAATCTGCCAGGCTGACCCTGTGGTTTCAGTGAAATTTTTTCTGGCTTTCTGGTCTGGGGTATTATACACACAGGTTTCCTTTCTAGCCCTTGATAAACATTTCTGACCAACTACTTGCAAGGAACAGGGTGGGGGGAACATTCCCAAATCCCAGCGCGAAAACCCCAACGCCTTCCCCTGGCATGTAAACACTGCTCTTGTCACAAGAGTCCTACACGTGCTCCTGATGTGGGGGACTGCCTCCCCCAGCCACTGTACCTGTGTGCTGTGGGGCCAGCCTGCCAGCCAGCTGCAGGTAAGGTCGGGCTGGGTGTCAGCAAGCGTGTTCTGCACCGGGGAAACCCTGAGCTTATTTATTAACTGGTGCCAGCACTACCAAAATGGAGAGCAGCAAGAGCCTGGAGACACTGGGGAGAAAGGACGGAGAGGCTGGGTCTGTGGGGTGAAGAAGAGTCAAATCTGGGGAGATGCCAAAAAAGGGTGTCCATAAAATCCCTAAAATCTGGGTCCAGACATCATGCAGAGCCCCACTCCTATCCTCTGGAGATCCCACCAGCGCCTCGAGCACAGTGGGGAGCAGAGGTGGCTTGGGCAGTGCTCCCCTTCCTTGCCAGCCACGAGTGAAGCAGGCGCTGGTGGCTTTTCCAAAGCTGTGGTGATGGGCTCCACCCTGGAGCAAACTTGCAAAATAAGGTACTAAATAAAGCCTTCTTGGATCTATTTTGTGGGTAAAAAGCCCTCTCTTTTAGGGCTGTGCTTAGCATCACAGTGCTACATTCTCAGGGACTCCAGCTCGGCATGATCCTCTGCAGAAAAGGACTTAGTGCTTAGCCTACTTCCCTAAGGAAAGGAGATGAACTCTGCATGGATGTACCTGCCTCCATTAGTTCATTTGTCTCTCCTGTCTCCATTCTCAGTTGTTGAGTGTTTGGCTCCCATTTCCACCACATTAGCTGTTGTTCATAGAAACAATGTTCCCATGCAACATGGAAGAGGAAAAAGTCAGTGCTCTCACCCAAACAGCCATGACTTCAGCCACACCACTGGACATCAGAGAATCCACAAACGAGAGCGTCATTAGAAAAGCTACACATGCAGCAGTAAGTTCGTTGGACTAGATGCCAGAAAATCCGTCTCTCCGAGAATATGTTTGGCAACCAAGTTTCTTCAGTTTCACTGCTCAATTGCCCTTTCCAAACATGCTTTTAACACCTCCTACTGCCAAGGAGGTCACTAGGGGCTCACACCGTGGAAGGGCTGGTCCACCACCATTGCCCATGATGACAGTAGCCTTTCTGCTTATCAGGGAGGAACCACAAGCTGAGCTGTTCTCCAAGCGCACGGGATAACACCTAACAGCATGCCTGTGGTGGCTGGGGGAGCCACAGCAGCACCGCGAGCTGAGGTCTTGCCATTGGGGCAGGGACTGTTCTTGGATTAATGGCAAAGGATGGGAATCAAGTGCAATACAGAGGGTTGGCTCTAGCTAGCTTGCACAGTTTAGCAAGTGCCTTGGCAGCAGATGGCCATGCAAAGAGCTGTCATCTGTGCCAGAGCCCTGGGAAGCCAGGCTGGCTGCTGCTGTGGAAGGCAAAGAGCTGCCATGTCATGCTGAAAAGCTCCCCCAGCAGAAAAAGCACAAGTCCTCCAGCAGCAGCAGCAGCGAGCCAAGCCCAGGTGAACTCCTTGCCAGCTCCTTCTCCTCCCCTTTCCCATGGCACAAGCAGCCCAGCCCCAGTCTCTCCAGTGGGGCTGGCAAGTTTGATTTGTCCTGCAGCACTGAAAAGTCTCAAACTTTTAACACTCAAACACATAAAACTCATTGCATACACCTCATCCCTTCTTCCACACACAGAGCATCTCTCCGAAATCCCCCTTGGGCTAAAATACAAAAGCAGGAAAGAGAAAAGAAACAGAGATGTGTGACTGAGTTACAACTTGGCTGCTGGGTAGGACTAAGTCAGGTCCCACAGCTGGAAGGAACTGGACGGTCTCATAAATCCTTGGATTCTCGAGGACAGCAACTCCCTGCTTGACTTCATTCAAACCTCATCCCTGGAACGCTCCACCTGTGCAGTAGGAAGGACCAGGAGCTGATCCGTGCCTGTGTGAGCATTAGCCCTGTGCTACCACTTGGCTTTGCATGCTAAAAGGTGGTGCGGAGCGCTCAGCCTAGAGGGGACAGAGCAATGGGCTGGCTCCCAAAACCCCCATGCCTGTCCTCTGCTTTTCCGTGCCTCGTTTTCCCCATCTGCAAAAGGAAGACCATGACTCTCATATGGGGAAAAAACCTCTTGCATCAGCCAGGAGACAAAATCTACTTCGTACTGAATCAAAAAAGGAAAAGTGCCCCTAGAGGGAGATCAGTCAGCACGGGGTTATCCCTACACCCCGGCTTCGATTAGATCCTCCACCACGGAATAAACAACTTTCACCTTGCTGTGACCCCAAGGGAGTCCTACAGCCCGCCTACGTGGCAAAGTCGCCAGCATCCCCAGATGGAGCCAGAGGGGCCTGGAGCCCCCCACTTGCAGCCAAGCCCAGCCAGGACCTACAGCTGCCTGACTGTGCGTCCCACGCCACCGGCGTGTGGGACACCTGAACTGCAGAGCAACTGCTGCCTGTAGCTGAAATAAGGCAGCTCAGCATGTGGCAAAGGGCAGAGTTTTATTGTGCTTCACCTATATACAAATAAAATAATTGTGCTTCTTTGGGATGAAATACAGATTAAATATATGACATACTGTGCTTCGTAGCTAAGATACATGTATTCCGTCTGCCTGTATATTACTTCTATACTACTTGTCAGGCATCTCCCGCAAGCTGAGGGGGAGGGATCCATCTGAGCTACCAATTAAAGCCCAGCTCTCATTAAAGGCACCATTGTAGGGAAGGGGAAAAAAAAAAAAGATAATTCTGTCAGCACAGATGTCTCCTTCGCTGAGGGGTTTGCAAAGAAATAAAACCTGAGCCGCTATTATATCATTTGCAAAGTTATAGACTGTAAATAAACAGACCAGAGCAATTCCCCCACCTATAAGACACTGCAAGTCAGGGGACAGCACTGACAAGCCCGAGTCTCGCTGTAACTGGCTTATCTTCCTAATCCTCTGGATTATTAATAGTAGTAGGGCTGTGATAGAGTCCAGAGGCCACGCCGTGACAGACACCACCGTGTGAAGCATCCCACAAACACACGGGGCGAGGCTGGTCCTGCCTCTCTGGAGTTCGGGAGGCAGAAGTATGGGACAAGGCAGGCATGGAGCGCTTAGGTGAGGTGCCCAAGGCCACGACGTGTACTAGTAGCAGAGGAGAAAACTATCTGCTTTCTGCTAAGCTCTCTGCCTATCCCACCAAGTTCAGATCAGGATTCTCACTGATCCTGTCTCCCTCTACAGTCCTTCAGCAATACAGTTAAAGAAAATATTGGCAGCAGCCTCCCCTGGTTTGATCATACCAAAGCCACTCAGAGGTGGAGATCAGGACTGTGCAGGATCCAGCCATAAAGTGGTGTCAGATCAGTACCTGGTCTGACACAAAATCCAGTTCCTCTGCCATATTTTTAACGGGGTTATCCTGCCATCAGCTCAGCAACCTGAACCTGTTCACCCCACAGCCAGACCCTACTAGCTCTGGGGCAAGGGATACAGGAGGAGTCAGTGGCTGAGGAGATGGAGGAAATACCAGGATTAGCTTCCCCTCTCCATAGCGGTTGGATGATGCTAGAGCTGAGTAGGACATCAAACCAGGAACAAAGAGAAAAAACAACAAACCAACTTTCATTCAACTATTGCTACTCACAGTATGGAAGGAGAGCCACTGCTCCACACTGCTATTTTCTGATTTCTCGCCCCCCAAAGCACCTAAAGCTTGTGATGGCTTGTATACTGGGATATAGGGAGGTAGACATGAGGAGCAACAGCGCTATGCAGCATCTGCTGTAAGAGCGAGTATGTGGATCCCTGCAAGACAGTGCATGCAGAATGGAGAAGAGTCATCACCCCATGTCATGGTTCAACGTAACTGTGAGGCTGGCCCCGAGGAAGGACTGCAGCCTCTCATTGCTGAAACCACAGAGAGGAAGGAGATGCGCTGGGAAGGACAGATGCCTTCTACGACAGGTTTTCTAGCTCTTTTCTTTTGCTTAAGTAAGCTCCTGGATGTTCAGAAGGAGAGCCTAAAGTTCAACAGGAGCTCACAGCAATGCCAAACCCACCGTCTCTGCCTGCCTCCTGCCATCTCTTACTCACACGCACTGCACTACAGAGAACCCCCTTGCTCCTAGCTCTGCCCATGCTTTGGGGACAACACGATCCTGGGTGACCAGGACAACTTTTTTCCTGCAGACAGAACTCCTGAGCTGCCCATAGCCCTTGCCTGCATCACTAGCCTGCTTGCTAGAGTGATGCCAAATGCTTTGAACACCCTGATTCCATCAAGGTCATGGCTGAAATTCCACATCGCCCTCTTCCTGCATCCTCCTACCCAAAGCTGAGCCCCTGCTCTGAATCTGCTGTCCCTGAGAATGTTCACTTTGCCTCTTGCTCATTTAACTTGGGCTCCTGCCTGGATGCCCACAAAGCCTTGAATTTCCTGCTGGCTCAGGACTGCTCGAGCTCAGACCCGTTTCCTCTAGAGGCAAATGGGTGCATTCACCATAGCAATAAAAACCGAGCGGCATTCTGGGCACAGGGCCTAATCCAACTCCTGTGAGGTGGAGGAGGGTTATTCTGTTCAAAGGGGGGAGCTGGGGAAAAAGGCAGGAGGAGGGTCACAGCTGCAGGGATGGGACAGTGACATTACCAGCCTAGTGGACCTCTTCTGAGGTTACCACTGGGAAGGCAGCAAGTGGTAAATGCCTTTTCCATGGCGTGGATGCCCCCTTGTTCTCATTCATGTTTTCTCAGTGCTACCTTGTGCTTCTTAGGCAAGCCATAAATTCAGTCATATGGGTTTTCTCTGTCGTCCTTTTTTTTTTTTTTTTGACATCCATTTAATGACTTTTCTCTTTAATATATGGCAGGCATTTTCCTTCTAAAATACCTGAGGTTTAGGACAGGTAGTAAATGGAGACCTCTCACAGAACCACTGGCCCAGAACCCAGTCTTATTGGCGCTTAGAAAAGGAGATCCATTTTTCCTCTCTGCTCTTCAATTAGCTGTAATGTTTGCCTTTAAAACATAAAATTAGAAGCCTTTTTGGAAGCACAAAGCAATATTATACTGCAAAACACATTTTTATTCTCCCCTCCCTGCTACTAGTTTAGCACAGCAGATATATTAGACAGCTGGTTTCTAGGCACTGCTCTCTTCTGAAGATTTAGGGTCCGACTTTCAGTTCCTGTGAAAATAATGACCTCCCTTGCTCTTTGTAGGCCTGTGCTTGATCCTACTCATATTAGCAGGACCTTTCAGGTCGAATACTACAGGATTTAGTGCTGGAAAGCAGAGCCATTGAGCAGACAAACATCTCAAAGTCCATCCGGCTGAGCCATTCACTGAATATATAGGTCACAAGTTCCTGCTCGGTACTGTCAGGCCTTCTCACATAGCTGAGAGCTGCTTTCTTAAGGGAAGGCATAACACAGCCACTCTCACCCATCTAGATAGCGCTTTACTGAGGAATCAAAGAACAGGGATGGGGAAGACTCTAGGAGTGGGTCACTGGTGGGACATGGTGATTGAGATCCCAGGGATCCACCCTTGAATGAGGCTGAAGGCGAGATCGGGTCTAATTCCAGCCCCTTCATCCCTAACTCCTGCCCGGACCAGGCTTACCCGTGGAAGCCTCAGCCCACCATTGCCTCACCATGACAAAGCCCTGGCACAGGAGCCACATCTGAAGTACCGGAGAGCTGCGTACCGCTCACAAGTCACAGGTTGGCTACTCTTGGTTAAAAAGACCAGAGCACAACTTCATGCTTCTGCTGAACCTGAGCGCACACGAAGCCCTTCCCACTCCCCCCTTCTGCATCCAGTCCAAAACAGCTTTGAGCCCATCAGTGCTCCAGGTAAGCAGCTCAAGCTCAGATTATACCAGCTGACACATTTGGCTCTAAAGGCCTCTGCTTTGATTACCATGAGTCTGTACAACACAGCCATGGCCACCCATACTTTTGTGACTCTTTAGTTGGGTGGTATGACAAAGGTGAAGCCAACCAGACTCAGAGGAACAGCTCAACCGGTTGCACTCTGTGGGGATATCCAGCTGGTCCATGCCATTCTCTTCCTGGCATTGGCCTTGCTGTCACGAATTCATAAATAAACACATTCTAAGACAAAAAGGAGTTGACATTCATATTTTCTTAAAGTGGTTCAAATCACTTACAGCACACGAGAATGAAAAATGTCCCAGGATGGGAGCTATTGATCTCAGAAGGCAGTGAATTGTGCTCCATGTTGGATCAAAGGGGAGTACAAAGCAGAGAAGAGCCACTTTCTCCACCACACGTCGATGATTTTCCAGATGTCTTTTATGGGAAATAATGGCACTCAGCACTGTTAACAAAAAGCAGCCAAATAACAGAAAAGGGAGTCTTGACCCTTTTATCTCACTAGTGTTACTCATCCATCTCTAGAGCTAGCTGATAGCAGAGTGATTGATTCAGAAATTACAGGAAAAAGGAAAAAAAAGTCAATGAAACCACTAAGACATATTAGCAGATGTACCTGCCCCAATAATTCTGTCTATACCCTCAATTCTGGTTCACCTTCCTTGGTTTTTGGGACACAGGACACATATTTGGCAATACCAGTTGCTAAAATGGAGAGGAGGATGGACAGATCAGCAGAGCTTCAGCCATTGCACCAGGACCCCAGCATTTGCAAAGAACCCACCAAACCTCAGAAATACCCACGAGAAATCATGACTTAGTTGCCTTGATACTTGCCAGCTGCAAGTAACAGAAAAATGCTGCTTTCCCTTCCTAAAAGAATTTCCCAGTGGGCATAAAGAAGCTGATTTTCCTCACTTTATCCTCATTTTTACTAGAAATGTCATCATCTCCCCCCCTCCCCAAGCACTGTGGCCTCTTTAGGCTGAAATGACAGGAAGGGAGACTCTGGGCAGACAAAACACTGAACGAAAATACAGAAAAATCCGGGTGTGTTCAAAATGGCTGAGCCCAAGATTTGGCAACAATGTGAGCCCTCAGGGTCCCCCGCTCTGACCCTGGGGTCCTCCACCGTTTGGCAGCTGGGTGGTCTCTCCTACCAGCCCTTGACTGTTCGTTCCTGGGTGGTGGAAGGTGCTTTGTGGTGCAGATGCTCTGGGAACCTTCCGGGCTCCGTTACAGGACTGCCTGGGAAGGCAGGGCTGAGTGGCCAAGGTGGCTCCTCTCAGACCATCTCTACATCTAACATAAAGCAGGTGTGTTGCCCTACCACTCTCAAACCTTTCAAAATTCACCAAGTGCTTCAAGTCCCTTACTTTGCTGAACACAGAAGTACTTTTCCTTGTTTCTCTTCCCTAAGAGGAAACGACAAAGGCAGCTGAACTCAACAGCCAGCCCAAGTGCCTGAAGTCACATGCGGGAAGCGAAAGAAAAGGGACTAGATTTTAGGGACAATGAATCAGAGCTGTCTTCCTTGTCTTCATGCAGATTTGTGAGGGTTCAGCACTTCTGAGAACGGCTCCGTTTCTATTTAGGTGCCTAAAACTGGCTGGAGAGGCATAAATTTAGGCTCACCCCCTCCAAAGCCTTAGCGTGGAGCTTGACGTTTGAGAGCTCATTGAAAAAACATGGGATTTTGTGTGTGTGTGTGAACACTGTTCATTGACATGTCTGAGGAGCTCCAAGTTTTCCACTCCCTCTGAGTTGTTTCAAAACTATGCGTTTTCACCAAAACCATTCACCCAAACCAAAACAAAACAAGTGAACTGTTTTCTGTCAAAGTTTCAAAAACACCAACCCGCTTACAAGACACGGCTTAAGAATCCCTCAATTAATTAAAATGTTAAATCGAAAGGAAAAGAAAAATCTTCAGGAAAACCTGTTATGTTAAGTTAAAAACAAGTCCTTCAGGAAAGAGAATTTTAATTAAAAATAATATCCCAGCAGATAATTTATGTTTCTACGTAAGGATTTAAATTGCAGAAGCAGCAAAGTGGATTTTTTTAACACCATCAGCATCCAAGAGTGGAAAACACCAGATTTCAAATTCATGCATTCTGTATTTGGACATCTTGTTTCTATTTAATAGAAAAGGCCTTCTTTCTCCGGGTTTTTCTCTTCCCCCCCCCCCCCCCCCTTTTTCTCTTTTTTTCTTTTTCTCTCTTTTTTTTTTAAAAAACATATAATTCATCCTAATATATTACAAATGGCACACTAAAAGAGCATGCCCGGAAAATATTAATAATTGAATTCAAATGAGTTTTTCCTAAGAGTCTAGAATCGAAGGGAGAAATCCCGAATGGATTTGTGAGGGAAAATTTTGGGGGGGGAAATGGAGACAGAGGGTTTTTTCCAGGCGCTCTGAGAAACGGACTGTGTGCTGTGTGGAGTCTCTCCGAGCATGACAGAAAAAGGATTAAAGCAGGTGACACTTTGAACTTAGCTTAGATAAGTGACCCTCAAAATCAACAGTCCAAAAGTTTAGTACACAGATTCCCTGGACACGTCTAGTCAGGTCTCCGTCAAAACCTTCCCGACTTCAGTAAGTCAAATTAAAATAAAGAAGACAGGTTGCTCGGGTTATCTTCTAATATTGTTTTAGCCACTTATTAGCACTAATGGACAATTAGTGGCTGGCGCAGATATTTTCTGTAATACGGAGCAGAGGGGAAAATTCTTTGTTTGCTTCTGTGTGCGGGAACCTCTGCTGTGGTTGAATGTATAAAAATAGCAGCCAGAAAAGAAGTGTGAAAGACACTAGTTAAACAGTCCAATTTCCAAAGAAGAATATAGTTGAAAACAGATCCTTCTACAGAGTCAAGAAATCCTCCTGATGCACTTGAAGCATAAGGAAGTCTGCACTTTATAAACAACCAAATATATGCCCAGGATAAAAGGCGAGGCTTTTTGAACTCCTAGCTGGCGTGTTAGGAAGACCTTTAATGACATTAGCAGTTCTTCAAAACCAGAAAGGCCACATTATTTCTGATCCTATATGGTCACCACATGTAGCTTTATAAAGACGAAAAAAAAAAATCCTCTCTTCATGCCAATAAATAACTTGCCAGAAGAGAAAATATTTACCACTGCTTTTCAAAATTCTTTACGCATGCAGTAAAATCCTCCTCTGAGAAAATGAGCCCGTAAAGAAACCCAAGGCGTTTCCTCCAGCACTACCGGCGGTGCGGACCCGCCGCCCCGCTCCCCTCCGCGGGGCTCCGCACCCGCTCCGCGGCCCCCTCGTTAACACCTCGGGGCTGGTGCGGGTCCCAGCGCCGGGATGCGCGGAGCGGAGCGGGCACCAGCGGCTATTACAATAAATAATAATAATAATAACGGTACTACCTGGCAATAGCTGCGCGCTTTGCCTCTGCTGCCTGGCGCGCAGGCAGGGCCAGCTCCTGCTCCGCGGAAGCGCTGCTGGCCACCGGCACCAGATCTGAACGGAGTTATAACCGAGGGCTAGCTATAACCGAGGGCTAACGGCCACGTCCCCCCGCCGGCGCTGCTCGGGCAGGCTCGGCCGCTTCCCCAAGCGGTAAAATTAAGTCGGGAGCGACAGCGAGAGCAGCGAGCGGGTTCCTCCCCCACCAAGCCAAAGGTTTTAGCCGTCAAAATTTACATTCCCTGGCTCCGAGCAACGAGGAAAAACTCCCACCCCAACCCTGCGCCCCGGCTGCGCGGGCGCGGAGCTCCCGCTGCCCCCGGGCGCCCCGTCGGCGGGAGCGGAGCGGGCGCAGGCTCCTCTCTGCCCGCGGAGCCAACCCTCCCGCCGCGGAGCCGGGGGTTTTCGCGTTTCAGGGAGATCAATGGTTTGTTTCTCTTTTGGGGGAACAATCTCAAACACACACACACAATAAATCATTCTCCGGCCCGGCCGCTGCGCGGGGCTGCGCGGCTGGAGCTGCTTTGCGAACGCACCGCACAAGCTCGGCACCGCTACAGAGCGGGGCTCGATGCCTCCCCCTCTGTTTTCCCTTCTCGCTCCAAAAAGGCGTCTTCTAACCACGCTGCACGTTACTACATTTCCCCCCCTACATCGGTAAATCGGTGTGTATTTTTTAAAAATTAATTATCAGTAAAACAACAACAACAACAAAATCCCAAGGGTCCCAACCTAAGAACACCCGTATTTTAAGCCTATTTTAACCCCCGGAGCGCATCTTTCCCCGAGCGGTGCAGCCCCGAGCAGCCTCGCTGCCTGCCGCAGCCCCGGCGGCTCAAGAAATTGGTTTCTGCGGGAACAAAACCGACAAACCAACCCCTAAGCAGGCAGAAAATCTTATCCTGGGGACCAGGCTGTTTCCCGTCTAGTAATTCACCACATCGTCATCGTACGAAGCAGGAAAAAAAAAATATATATGTACATAACGAATTAAACAAAAAATGAAGGTAATCTATAGGATTTTTGTCCCTACAAATAAACGTGGAAACCAGGAGAGGGGAACACCTCAAGCAGCAGGACCTGGTATCCCTACGAGCTCTCACACAATTGCACTTTTCCCTTTTCTTTTCCTCCCTTGCATCCAGCATTCTGCCCCAGGGAGGGATTTTAGGGGAGGACGGCAACTCTGCCCGCTCGGGAAGGGCAGAACAAGCTCCTTTGCCCAGAGAGGAGAGACACTGGCACCGTCAGTGGGTGACAGCACCCAGGCGCACACCTCCACGAATAAAATCTTTGTTTTCCAGTTAGTTTGCCTTTTTTCCTTTTTATTTTTTTCTCTCCCTTTCCTCCCCCCCAACTCCGATCCTCTCATTTGGAGCCGCTTTCCTCACGCTTGGCTGAACACAGGTTTGTTTTTAGCCTGAGTGCTCTTGGCTCCTCCGTTCCTATAAAATACGGAGCCGAATTTATTATTCTCCGTTCCTTAACAAAGGCGCGGAGCAGCCGGTGTGTCCGTCCCGGGCAGCCGCCGAGGCGGGAGCACCAACAGCTTCCCACGGTGGAATCCGCTTTCACTGAGGAATTTACAAACTCAAGATAGCCCTGTGCCGTGCTTTTTTGTTTTTTCTCTTTTGGGTTTAATATCGCACAAAGCCAACGACGGGGATGCCCCAGTTTTGCATTTGAAATGCTGCAAGTGATAAGATTCTCTAAAGCTGTTTGCAGAAGCACTAAATGGCCCGAATATTAAATAGATATTTTATCCTCACTGTCTTCCTCTACCTCTAATTTGACTTGGGGGTTGTTCCTATCGGTTTTTCGGCTGGGTGAAGGGGAACCATCCCAAGCCTGGAGCGCTTGGGGCGGGCGACCCGAGGGGCTGGGGAGCCTCGGCGGACAGAGCCCCTTTCCCTTCCCGAACACCCGAGCCCGACTCTGCCCAGCAAACTCTTCAGCTACTTTCCAGGAACAGGAGGGAGAAAAGCTCTTTGCCAAACTATTCGCCAGAGCATTTCAAAATAAATGAGTTGCCTACTAAAACTTAATGTTATACAAGATGTCCATTTGTCTATATTAGATTTTAAGCAGCTGTTCGTATGCTCAAATCCACTCCCCCTCTCGCGAATTTAACCGAAGAGGGGGAAGCAAAGAGATAAAACAGAGCATTGTTTATTTTCCCGGCTCCTCTGGGCTCCCCCCTCCGAGGTGCGCTGGAGCGGAGCCTCCGCGCTCAGCCTGCGCGGAGCGGAGCGGCGCGGCCGACTCTGCGCAAACAACGCCGCGTCATTAGGACGGGGCTGCTGGTTTCCCTAGAGCCGCGTTTAAATTGTTTCTTTGTTCTTAGAGGTGCCCTGAAAAAAAATAAAACCACCAGCTGAGAGCCGGGAGATGGGGGGAAACGAGACAAAAGAGGATCAGGGGGGTCCGCGCGCCCCCCCCCCCCCTCCCGGCTCAGCAGCCTCTGCCTGCGCAGCGCCCGGCCTTATCGGAGCCCAGGGCTGAGAGGAGATAATTCGGACCGTGGGAGTGGGGTGGTTTGGATTTGGTGGGTTTCCCCCGCTCCAAGCGCTGGAGCCCACCCCGCAGGGCAGCCGCTGCCAGCAGCGCCGGCCGGGGTGGCTGCGGGGACCCCCCAGCCCCACGAACGGGGTCCTGCCGCCGCTCCCCCGGTTAGCCCGGCGGAGGAGCTGCCGCCGAGGGAGAATCAAAACTAATATAGGAGAAACGAGTTTTGACCGTTGGAAACGCCGAGGCTGGCCGGGGAGCCGCGGCGGGCAGGGGTCGGGGAAAGCGGCTCCCCCGCCCCCCCAAACCCATCCCAAAAGGCACCCTCCGCCCTCGCCCTCCCCCCATCACAACAGTCCTTCCTCCTCAGTCCTTTCCCGGCCCGCTCCGTGTCTGTGGGACAAACCCCCTGGGAACCCCAGCTCCCAAACCCAGACTGCAGCATCGCTCACAGACTCAGCACAAGCTATACATATTCTATACATCCCCACCCTGCACATACAGACACACACACTTCCTGCCGCGTTGAGCTACTCCACTACGATTTACTTTGCTCTTTCTACATCCCTCATTAATCTCGCTTGCCAATTTAAACGGTTTCCCTTCTGCTGTACGGATTTACTTTTTTTTTTTTTTTTTTTTTTGGGTGGGGGGGAAGGGTATTTTCCAAGCTTCTTGCAGACAGGACCCGATCTTGCCTCTCCCATCCTCTACAGCTTTTCGCTTGGCAGGATGGGACCCCTAAAATTCTTTCCCCGCATTGTTCGGTAATTAGAGAGCCGAGGTCTGTGGGGAGAGGTAATAGAGGATTTTTTTATTAAACCAACTGACATATCGAGGGAGGGGAGTGATAAACTTGCCGACACACAAGCCCTTCTTCGAAGTTTAAATATGTTTGCTCGAAGCCAAAATCCGTTGCTCTTTACTCCGAGAGGAAAAAAAACCAAAAACACAACACCACAAACCTACAAGCGGGAGGTTAATAGCTTAAATGAGAGACTCGGGCAAGGAATGCAGGATCGGCTCCCTCCCCCCATTAATAGCCTTAAACGACTTTACATTTTTATACCCGGAGTTGAGTACTCAAGAACTCTGAGCGTGTTTGTAAGACTAGAAAGATCTATTGAGAGACTTTCTTTTTTAATAGCGCATTAATGTTTCCCAAGACTTCGTATTAACTCAAGAATCACTGAAGGTCGATTTGTAAGTGTCTGGACACTATAAAAGTGTTTGTAAAGCAAAGTCAGTTGCGTGCATTAAAATAAGGAGGTTCCTTTGTGAGATTTCATGCCAGGCCAGGAGCCCTTTTAAATGCTATTCAACTGCCTCATTAGAAGGAGCTAACAGGAGTCAGGCCTCCTCTTTAACCCACCCGCCCCCCCCCCCCCCCCCCCCCCCCCGTGTCCTCCCCTCAAATCAGCCCCTTAATACAGAGACTGGCAGATTAGGGGCTTTTAAAAGCCGGGTCTGTCCCGGAGAGCCGGTTTCCTATCCTGCTATTGTGACAGCTCTTCCCTGCTATCAATTACATCCCACCCCAAGCTAAACACCCCTCCCGCCCTCCACCGAGCCCCTCCACCAGTCCCTCCGAGGGGAGCGAGCCCGGCTGCAGCCCCCCGGGTACCGCACCGGGCTCCGGCCCCGAGCAGCGGGATGAACATCCCTTGCTTTCCCCTCTCAGTCCCCACCAACCCCCCCCCCCCAAAACAAAAAAGTATGCCTGGACCCGAAAATCCGTTTCCGAATAGATTAACAACCCCTCCTGTGTTAACACCAGCTCTGTTCTTTTTCTTATTAGATCGCAGAGATGAATGGGGCGGTGGGGGGAGAAGGAGTGGAGCGGCGGGGGAAGGTTGGTCACCATTATCTGCGCTCCACATGTTCTCTGTGGGTATATATAAAATATAGGAATGGAGTCCCCTTTAAGTAGTTCTTTTATGACTTGTTTTAACAGAAAACACAGAATAAGCCAATGTTTGATATTACAATATAAAACACATTTGTGGTATGCTAGGGGCTGGCTTGTTCCTCCCTCCTTCCCCCAGTTCTGTTCCTCACCCAAATCTGGTCCAGACCCCACCCTTCTTAGTTGAGCGGGCACAGACCTTCCACCCCCTGAAACGGAGTGTCCTCCCTGGTCTGCAGCCATGCAGAGGTTCAGTCCCTTCAAAGAGAATTTGGGTTTGCAGCTCATCTGAATATGAACCTCCAATTCTTTAATATTATTGCTACTAGGCATAATGTTAGAATCATAATTCTCCATTTATATGGGGGCCTGGATTCAAAAAGCCTATTGGAGCCTGATAGAACAGAACAACATATAAATCTGAAATCAAAGCCAAACATGTCCTAATAAAAACCAACCCAATGCAAAAATCTGGTGGAGAACAGCAAACCCATTCTTGCTCCCATACACTAAGCCCCCAGTCCATAACTACATAACAATAATTAAAAAGAACCCTAAGCCCTCAAGCTGGCCACAAATAGTCCCAAATGCAATGCGCAATCTTGACTGTGTGGGCAGAAACGCCAAGTGTCAAGAGAAAAAGCACAGCTGAGAACTCACTTGGGGCACTTGCTTTTGCGAATGCTCACAGGGCTGTTACCCAAGAGCAGAAGCAGCCATTTCACCCAGGCTGAGGTCTGATCTCTGCTCTAAACCTAAAGTCAGTCTCCCTCGGAAAGTCTGCATGCTTTAATTTTAATTCAAATGGCAAGGTCTCCTCTTGGATGAGCTGGGACAAGTCTGGGACGATGTAGTTAGAGCCAACTGCAAGCCATCACCTTGCCATTGCAATGAAAGAAGTTTGCTTGACGCCATGGCTGGGGTTAGAGCAAGGTCCCTCTTGAACCAAGGGAGGAGGATTGCTGAAGATTCGTCCCGTAAGGAAGTACTGGGAGGTTCAGGCACCACAGATGTATGACAAAGGACATCAAGACAAAATGAAGCAGCATTTGCACTGATTCAATCTTAAATCTGGGCAATTAGTGCAGTGGAAGGGGATCCTGATACAGGTGAAATGTTACCAGGCGTGGCACACACCACAACCGACCATTGTTTTATGTTTAAGCCTGCCCTAAAGAAGAAAAGCAGCCCTTCCTTACAATTCCCTCTCTTTGCAGGGAATAGGTATCACTCCTTATTTTCAGGGCCAAATATTCCTCTCTATTCACAGAAGCTCAGCCACCGAGCCCTGATGACAGTCATGTCTTAGCCTGGAAGGCCCCAGTTCAGAAACATACCCCATTAGCAAACCAGTTCAGCACCTGCTTAACTTTGGGGCTGGGTTAAATCGACCTCTAGAACATGCTTTCATTTTATTGATAGTTTAAAGCAGCAGGAACAGATTGCAGGAGGTAGAATTTAAAAAAAACACACCATGGTGCATTAGGATCTCTATAGGGGGGAAAGCAACCCAAAAATAAAAAAAAAAGAGAATTATTTAGGAGAACAAAAAGGTAGAAAGGATGAAAAAGTAAGAAGTATGAAAGTCTCCTCAAATGATATATTTTAAAAGAAATGCCTCTGCTCACCCCCTCCCCCTGCTAGCATATTTCAAGCACTTTGGATGTTTGTGTCTGTCTTCCTTTCAAGGAACTCTGAGCACATGAATGGGCAGAGCAGCAGAATGAATGGGACACTTCAAAGAAAATGAAAACCATTACTGGGAAATCTGTTTATAGAGAGGATGAATGATTATGAGAGAAGATGCCAGCAGAGAGAGAACACAAGTGAGGGTGCTCTCTGCACTGTGCGCAACATAACTCAGGGGGTTTCAGACCCCTCCTTAGCAGTACACACTTGCATAAAGTTTTGGGTGACACCCCCCCTACCCCCCTAGTCTTTCCAGCAAGCCCAGAGCCCCTCCAATGCCATGGGAATGGTAGCATTCCTGAGACCCCCATGCACCTGCTCCTAAGCCCCCAGTGGGGTGACTCCCTCCTCCCTCCAGTGTCAAGATGGGATATTAAAAGAAATTATTTCCATTGCCTGGTGTAGATGAGAAATGGATAAACAGTGTGTCACTCACGTTCCAAGTGGGTAAACTCCATTTACCCTCGACACCACTGCACAGAGGCCCTGCCCTGAGAACTGCAGATTTTATCTGAACCTTACAACATTCTCACAGAGTCTCATCCATCTCCACTATTGCCTCGTGCTAAGTTTGCAGAGAGCTCTGCATTGCACGTGCACTGCCCAGGGACCAGAAAATTCATACTGGTTCCTCTGGACCCAGACACAACCTCTCCTGAATCCACCCAACCTAATTGCTGACAGCCAAACCAGCAGATGGGCCTCTCTTGGAACAGGGATGGGGAAAAAGGGGGCTGCAAGTATTCCCCCTCTTGGCACAGATTATACAACCACTGCAACCTTCCACACAGGGAGCCTAAGAGATTTCTGTGCCTCCATTCAGCATCTAGGCTGATCTACCAAGGCAGAACACATGGCCCCTTGTCATCCCCACCTTCATCAGCCTTGCTCAGCAGAGCATACATGCCCAGACACATGACAGATGGACAAAGGCATCAGTTACCCACCAAATCAGTGCTGTGGTTGAATATTGCTTGCTGGCAGATACAGAAGAGAGAAAGGCAAGTGATACGGACTACAGTAACAGTACAGTAAAGCCCTATTCAGGAACCACAGCCTTACTCTAGAGCAAGGAGGTGGTAGTAGAAAATAGCCCTCAGCCACCCTTGTTGGTTTTGGCATAAAGCAGCAGAAAATATTTGTGCTTCTTTGAATGCTAAGAATATTTGTACCATTACGAGTGTAGTTTTCACAGTGCTCTCAGGAGACACAGGGAGAAAAATGCCAGCATCCCTGGGGCTGGGCCAGCAGCATGCAGTACGCTAGCATTCATCCTCCAAGAACGTAAGGGGTGATGCTAACTCTACGTCATTCAGAGCACTAGCTGATGGAGCCACTAGTTTTTCCCATGCTACTGATTATTTCAGGAGAGAACAAATCTTTCCTAGACATGTCCAGGGTAACAGAAGACTCCAAGGAAGCTTGATGCCTTACACTAGAGCAGCTCATATTCTCTAGGATCCATTTAACAAGACAAGGGCAGAGCTGGATCATGCTATCACCTAGATTATGCTCCAAGACCTCCAAACAGCATCATGCTCCAAAAAAAAAAAAGCAACTGGTGGATCACCAGCAAACGTAGTTGGGAAGCGCCTGCTAAAGTCCTTCTGAACCTCTACTGACATGGCATCTGCTTGTTCCTCCCCTCTCCATAGCAGCTCACTACCTACCACTGGCAGCGAGTCAGATCTGCTGCCCATCCAGCTTTCTTGGTGGAGCCCCACACTGCCTTTCACGTAGGCGGGCACCATCAGCTCTCTGCCACTCTAATCATCTCCCATTACAATTTGGACTTCAATAATCAAAAGTGAAACATGAAAGTAGGCTGAGCTCCAGCAGAGCGTGAAGGCAGCAGCCATGCCAACTAGCTTTCAGTGGCTCGTTTCATCTCCTCTCAAGGGAGCAACAGAAAGCGCAAGTTGGTGATAGATTGGCTCGGTGTCAGTGACCCAACGTGGATACCCACTTGCAGTGCTCATATCTCCCACGTAATCCTTCCAGCATCTTGCCAAAGTGATAATTATTTGACCCATGTTTATAAAGAGGTTCTCACCTATTCTTAAGTATCTGATTGAGGTTGCGTTTTACTGATGAAGCAGGTAAAATGCCCTTTCTATCTCTGTGCCTGGGCACAAGGCACTAGAAAACCCCCGAAACAGCACAACCACCCAGCTACCTCTTTGAGCTTGAGTGCACAATGCTCTGTGCCAACGGCCTTAGTCCTCAACCCCTGCCCCAGGAAACATCTCCAGCTTCTTATGAAGAGACCTTCAGGTGAACCAGCCGCCAGCTGGTACCGTAATGCTAATGCCAGCCTACAGGTGCTAACAGAAAAGAGGGAGAGGAGCACACAAGCACTTCCCATGCCTTGTTCCAGGGCAACCTCCCACCAGCATCACTCAATGTGGGCAACCACGGGGAAAGCTGCGAGGCTCCAGCTCAGCAGCGCAATCAGAAAGTACTCAGGCTTCACTCCCATGGTTTACCACGATGTGACTGGAGCTCCCCATCCGTGTATTTATCTAACAAGAATAAATGATTGGGAACCACAAATTACAGAGTTATAAATATGTCTGGGGAGGTGACATCATAACAAATGAGATGATAACAGAGGTCTAGTGACCGATGTCATCACAACCTCTTGTGATGCATACCCTTGGATACAATTCCACAGGCTTTATTTTCTTGGGGGGTGATTGTGTGGCTTTTATTTTAAATAAAGAATAAAAGAATTTGGTCTTATTTCTCTCCATTGTGCTTGCCATCCTACCTGAGGCCAGCTCCCATATTTACTGTCTTCTAAGTGTTGCAGAAACATCCCTAATAGGGAATGTACTCTCAAAAGAAAGTAGCAGCAATTTAAGCCAGGTAACTAAAGGTTGGCTGAAAACCAGGAAAGGATATGAGGACATGACAAAGTTATGGGGTTTGTTCCTAAGCAGTTTTTGATGAGGGTTGAAGAAAGTGAGAAGAAAGGAAAGAAATCATTTTATGTTAACACAGTACTTTATTTTGAACCTGACTTAGAGGGATGCTGAGCATCTCCGGGTTTCATTTGTTTTCTGGAAACACTGGGGAGTTCAGGATTGCAAGCAACCCTTAAAAAAAAACAAGGACTGAAGGAAAGCTTTCCAAAAAGCTCAAGTCTGTGACTTCGATGCCAAAGCAGTACTGGAAGGAAAAAAAAATCAGTGGAACCCAGGCTTTGAAGTCACATTTTTTCCTGCAAATTTACATTTACATCCAAACTTACACATACAAGGTATGTGGCCAATGTTAGAGTCTTAGGTACTACCCTCAGAAGGTCTCAGAACAGCACAAACATCCACATTGCAGCAAAGTTCAGCAGGACCTGGGATGCCAAAACCCATTTGCCTTCCTTGGAAATCCCAGTCTGAAGTTGGGTGACTAAACCGGAACCAGCACTGGAAAGGACCGCACTCCAGTGAGAGCAGAGGCTGCTGTTCCTCATGTTTCTGCAAAATCAGCACAGTGAAGTGCAGTTGAGTGTGTTCTACCACCACACGAGCTGAACGTGCTGCCTGTAGTCCAAGGATGGACTAAACAGCCTCACAGTGTCACCCCCAGCCCTGAACCTGCAAGGTCTGGGGTTTATTACCCACAGCTAAGGTGCAAGTGGGGCAATTCCTGAGCACCAGGCTGCATAATTGCTCCGAGGAAGAGCTCTGCCAGACCTTAAAAGACTTTCCTCTTGTTTAACTCTCAGCTGGTATTTCCCAGGACACCATGCCAGGTTGGTGTACCAGCTTGGGGGGGTTCTTCTCCATGCTTCATGTGCAGACCTTCTCCTGCTGTAAACAGCAGCAACATCCCCCAGTGGAAACTGAAACCTAAACCCTCTCTCCTTCAAAGCTGGAGAGAGACTAGTATGGGGGGTAGGAACCGGCCCGCTGGGTAAAGTGCAGGGTTGAAAGCCTTTGCCCTGAGCTTTATAGAGCTCCAAGTCAAAAGAATACAGCTGGGTCCACATCAATGCAGGAAAGTGAATTTACTGACAAAAATTTTGCTTTTCTTAGGGTTTTTATATTTTCAGTCCACAGAGGCAGTTCTGCAAGCCACATGCTGGCATGAGTCTTGGGAGGCCAAATCAGTATTTCCTCTCCCCCAACTTCCTATGACACGGGCACGTCCCTTAGCACCTCTGGCCAGGTAGGGAGCTGTGGCACAAGGTAAACATACCGCAGGTATTAACGCAGCACTCTTTTGAGACCAAGCAGCCCACATGCATGAAAACCTGGGGATCTACAGCCAAAATTTTGCATGGGGGCTCCTATTGCTGTAGCCAGACAGCACCAAACTTCATCTCAAAGCCTCACAAAGGGGGTTTTCCAGACCTAAAACCCCACCATTGCTTCTGATACAAGCCAAAGGTTCAAACTAACTTCAGCAAAGCTTTGCTCCAAGATCCAAGCTCTAGAGCTCAGGTTTTAATGGTGTATTTACTGATGAGGTGAAATATGAATCTGGTTTTGACTTTAAAAAGCCAATTGTATTTTGGGGGTGGAGGGAGGGGGAAGGGGTGCTCTGACCTGACCCGCTAATCTCTTTTTCTTCCTTTAAAGTTGTCTTCTAAATCTGAACATTAAAGGTGATTAGATACCTAAGGGACTTCCCATGTCATTAGTTAATACTTTAGAGCTTGTTTTGGTTCCAGCTAGCAGTAACGCAGAGCCCTTTTGATAATACATCACCCTGCTCAAATATGCCTGCACAGTCTCCAGATGATATACCCCACCAGTGTCTGCCTCTGTACAGCTCGCAGATTGGAAGGGTCGGAGACGAGTTTAATTTAAAGATGAGCCGCCCTTGGGCTGCCAAAGGAAATGGCGTGTCAGCTACGTCAAAAATAGATACTGTTGTGCAGATATATGGAGGGAGAGATGGACGCTGCCAGTGCTATCAATTACCTGGATTGCCTTTAAATGTCAAAGCAAATCCTTACCCATTCCTTCTCTAAAACCTAAATCACTGAGAGAGACAAGGTCAACCCAAGCAGGCTGGAATGCTGGGAGAGGAAAACATGTACATAATGTTGCGTGTGTGAGGGGATAATTTGTGTGCGCACACGTACTGAAGGAGCATTAAAAGCATATTGACTCATGGATTCAAATTCTGAAATAGCATTGCTGGGTTTTCAGGTGTCATCAAAAACATCAGTCCCCTAAAGAAAGATCATTTCCAAGTCAATAAAAGTGGCCTCCTGGACTAAATACATTTAAAATCCTCATGTACCCCTGATTTTGTATTGTTTCAGGTTTGTTTTTTTTTCCTGCGGGGATATAGGTGCCTTTGACAAATTCAAAAGAAGCTGCACAAGTCTAAACCGCCTTTGGGAAGGACCAGAGCAGCCTTTCTCTGTATATACATTTCCCTCTTGCTGCTGAGCAAATAATACAAGTTTAACATATGTGCACCTACATATCAGCATCCTTCAAGGCAGACCTCCTGGGAAACAGCATGAAATGATCCCTTGGGAAGGGCCCCAGCCCTTTCGGGAACAGGATATGGGGAAATTGAGGAGTGAGGGAAAAGGGGAAATCATCAAATCCTACAGGTGGGTAAATAAAAGGAGACAAAGTTTATTACAATAGAGAGGCAAACATAAGGTTTAAGCTCGGTCTCTTAAGAAATGAGGTTTATGCAATCAGTCTGCACGTGGGATACATATATAAAATATAAATAAAATAAACATACTTATCTCCCCCGTCTCCAATAACTTTCCAATTTGTTGGCCAATTCCAACCCAGCTTGGTGGAGGGGGCAGAGGTCTTACAGTTCCTATAAGTTTTATGAAAATAGGGCCCTCTCCTGTATCCTGAGACCTATTAATGCCCACACTGAAAGAAATTGTTGAGCTCATGTTGCAGCTTATTAGTAATATTATTAGACACTGGAGAATCCACAGGGGAGAGAGAAATATTAAGAACGCCCCAACGGCAGAAAAAGCTTCAGTTGGAGTTCACACCTTCTTAGACACTAGAGGATCCAACCACAAGACACCAACTGGTTGAAACCCCAATTTCATTGCATCTCCCGCTAATAACCACTTATTTTACATAAAGATATTTTGTGTATTCCCAGACTGGCCTCACAGCAAACTCGAGCCAGCCAATTAAGCAGAGCTGTAATTTACAGCTCCCTGCTCCCTTCGCCTTCTTCCTAGGAGGGATTAGTTAGCCATGCAGAGACGCACAGAAGAGGAATGTAATCACGGGGGTACATTTATCACCTGCATTTTCACTGAGGGCACTGGCCTGATTTCTGTACTCGTCTTCCTTCAACAGGATCATCTCCTCTAGATAACTCTGCACCAGGCCAGCGACCAGATGTACATTAAGCACTGATTTCAGCGCAGGGCATCCGAGAGCCCAGCCGCTTCCCATGCATGGGACGTAGGGTAAAAATGTAAAGAATTTCAGATAAACACATTTGGAAAGCCACTTAGGGCTACTGGACGGATGAAGGCAAGGAAGGCAGAGGAATATTTTTTGCAAAGAACAGGCAGAGGGGGATACTATCCATCTCTTGTGAAGCGTGTCAGTGAGCTGCTCTCTAGTTCTAGACACTTCGGGTTTGGGTTGGCCAGGAGATCCTCAAGCACAAAAGACTTTAAAAACAGAGCCCTGTAAGAGCAAGGAGGCCACAGGGGAGGTAAAGGACATGGATTGAAGACTTGCCTGACAGCTCCTCCCTGGTTTGGTTCCAGTGGTTTGCAAATTGGAGGAAATACTCAACATGAGTGGGCATAGGGCTCCCCTAGGGTGGTACCATGCAGGTAATGCACAGAGGAACCAGCACTTTTGGTACCAGCACATACACATGGCTGAGCGCATCCCAAGACAAAGACAGTCCACCTGGAAGGTTTCTCTTATTTCTAAAGGAAAACTGATGAAAAAGCTGTGGGGCTTTAAATGACAACCATATGGCACCACAACAACGTATAGTCCTGACCTGCTCCCAACCCTATGAGCCCATCTCCAGCATCATCAGGCATCTGCTCAGGACATGTCAGCCTTATTGTCCCCTTTTCTACCCATTCCCACAGTACGACAAAACACAGCTCCCTTCCTTCAAGGGCCGTTTGCGCACTTGCATCCGCATATGACAAGCTGGGGTTCTTCAGGTAGTTTCAGTGCAAAATAAGAGACCATTTTAAGTTTATGTATCTCTGCCAGCTGAGTCAGGAGGATGCAGGTGGCTGTGAGAACAAGTCAAAGAGTCAGCGATGGGTTGAAGCAGAGCAAGCTGAAGGCAAGAGCTGCCTAAATACTGCTTTTACAAAAACCCTCCCCTTCCCACAAAGCGGAGGATCAAAAGACTGTTATGGGAAGGACAAGCAGCTTGTTAACTACACCAAAGCATTAGGCTGGGTAATTCCATGGGAGCTGGGATACCACTGATTGCTGCAAGGCTGGGATCCAATCCTTCCTTGTTCCACCAGATTACTTTGAAAAGCCTGGAAGCAACCACAGCCCACCAGCTCTGTGGAGCAAGTGCAGCAAAGGCTGGTCAAAGCCACCTGCCCTGAGCACCCTGGGCTCCGTTCCAGCCTCCAGAAACCAGTTTTGGGGTCAATGGGAAGTTCATCTTGGTCCTCAGGAGAGGGGAACTTATCCATCCAATTAACAGCTAAAACACTGCTGCTTCTTATACATGCGGACTCCCAGTGGTGTTGGGGTCTATATGAATAATTGATGGCCAGATGGAGCTGTGGTTATCAGTATGACTGCAATACTGTGCTGGGTAGAAATTTCCAGTCCATAAGGAAGAGAAAATGCCTCCTTCCCTCCTCAGGCAGGAACATTACGACCCGCTATGATGCTCTCATTGCTCATTCAAGCCTACTTTCATGCGCCAGACACAGACTCCCATGATGGTCTACAAGCATTTCACCAGGTATGGGCTCGATTCTGCAGTCTCAAAGTTGCAATTTCCCCAAGAATGCCTGGAATTTCCCCCTTTATGCAACACACATTTGGCAGGTTCCTGCTTTGATGAGTGAATATCTTCATTTACCAGGGGAAGTATTCCCACACACATGCTATCTCTTTGAACAACCCAAGCCACCAGCTTAAACCCAAGGCAGATGAATTGCCCTTCCTCCTTCTCAGGGCCTCTAAAGCCCCCAAGATTTTTTTTATTTTTTTTTTTTAAGGGTACATGTTTTGATTTAAACCTCACAGCTCTGAGCTGACTGTCTTTGCTCCAATTGCTTGTTTGCCACTTTGCAGCAAGTACTAGGGTTTGCCAACTGGAAAAAAATCCTTTTTTAGTATTATTAAATTACCAAAGATCCTTATTTTGCAAGTGAGGTTCCCATTTCTTGGATTATTAGTTGAGAAGGGGGTTGCTTTAATGTTGCACTATTTGATAAAGGACTATATAGAAAAGAAAGAAATTGCAGACAGGGGACTGGAGATTCATACTTTGGAAAAAGACCTCTTCAGAACATACCTGTCCTCTGAGTTTTACATAAACTGCATAGCTTGAAGAAACTTCTCCAACCTGAGTGCCATATTTTTACTGGAATAAACTTATTTCATGTAAAGATTAATATCGGGAAGCCAAAGTCAAGTAATTCCTCTCCTGTGGCACCCTTCCTCCCTTAGGAGGACCTCCTAGGAAGGTGTGAGCATGCACTGGAAGGGATTCTCTTCCCTGTGGGACCTAGTGCTCACCTGGCATTTGCTGACCTTGGGGAGGTTTGACATAAGAGCCAAGGATCAAGCTGATCACTAGGAGGAAACCTCCGGGCCAGAGCCCAGCCTTGTGCCAGCCAGCTGAGCCATGCCGGGCTGCATCCAGCTACAAAGCCTTCAGCTTTGGGTGGAGAAGCAGGGGAGAGAAGAACTTGTGAGCACAAGCAATTCTACCAACAGCAATTTCAGCCCCCAAAAGCTCAGCCCACCAGCACCACACACACTCCCCCTCAGCCTCAAGCTCTTATGGAAAATCACTAGTTTTAGAAGAATGATACAAGTAATTTCTCCCCTTTGGAGGTTTATCCTTGGCCATATCTGAATCCCCAGGCTTGTTCAGGTCAGTCCCTGTGCACAGCAGGGTTGGGAGTCAGAGCACTGCCATCAGCAGGGGAAGCAGCAGAACTGCTGGGGACCAGGCAGGGGTTCAGGCTCTGCACAACACCGTGATTCTCTTTTGCAGTGTCTGAGCTGCTATTTTGCTTGAAGGACTCCATTTTGGTGCAGCTTGCAATACACCATACCTACTGAGGTCAAAAATATTGCCTCTATATTTGCAACTTCTTGGCAACATCCCTGCTCCATCCCCAGCTCGCTAGCTTTTTTTGGTAACAACAAAAAATGCCAGCTATAATACCGTTTCCTGAGAAGCTCTCCATCTGTCAAACTCAAAGTGTGGATCAGTGTTCAATGGGGACTCAAACCAGCATCTGGGTTTGCCTTAGTGCTAAATGCCAGGAAGAGGGTGAAGCAGAGACTGCTTGCAGATGAGCTCCAGCCTAGCAAAGCCATCATCCTGGTTCAACACAGCAGCAAAATCAGAAAGCTGGTGTCAGGAAGAGATCAAAAAACAGGATTTTGTCTCCCAAAGAGACACCAGAGTACTGATTTAATTTCCTCCTGATTTCAAGTTGAAAAGAAAAATAAAAGTTAAGATCTTGACATATTTTCCAGAATGGAAATTCTGAAATATTCCAAGACTGATTTTTTTAACTTGTGGTCCAAAAGTCAGAACCAAATTGAGTCAGAACAAAACCAAGGTCAAAGTGAGAGGAGAAAATAAACATTTGGGTTTCAAACTGTTTCTGAGTTTCCTCTGAAGCTCTGTTTAAGTCAGACATGTCTCCACAACATCTTCCTCTGCAGGAAAGACAGTCACTTCTTAAGGAAGCCTCTCCCTGTCACCATCTTGGACCAAGAAGCCAAGTATCCCATGCTCAAAATAAATTCAGAGAGACCAGACAAGCTGCAGACTCACAACCAGGACAAAATACACCTAAATCCTGTAGCTGGAGAAGACAAAGCGATGCTTTTAAGTTTCTCTTCTGCATATCCCTTTTGCCTTAGTTAAGGGTCCCATCTCCAGCATTCAGGATGCAGAAACCAGGATGTTCCCTTGAAGACCTGTTCTGCTGCAGCTTAATAGGACTCCCTGATGCACTGAAGGAAGATGAGCAAAACTCAACAGGCCTATGAAAGCTGTTGGAAGAACATCCCCGTACAAAAAAAAAAAAAAAAAAAAAATCAGAACGAAGTAGTGATGTTGGGGTTTGCCATTCTGACCTTGTTTCAAGCTCCAGAGTGCTGATTTATGATTAAAATCAGAAGTTTAATTTCATTTTCAGGGAGTGGGGAAAGTCTTTTTCCTGGGTAAAGCACTTGGATGGTTTGGGGCAGCAGCAGCATTGCCCGATCCGCATCATTTCAGCGCCCTCTCGTGGCCGCCGCTCCCGCTGCAGCCCCGCAGCCCCTCCAGCCACCGCCGCGGGTCGCGGCCCGAGGGAAAGCCCCTAGCGCGGGGGGGACGGGACATGGCGAATGACTTTCCCAGGGACGTTGGCAGGACCTGGATGTTGCTTAGGGACGGCAAGATACGGGGCTGTATCCAGGCCATCATGTTTATTAGCCGGTTTGCCCTCTCAGCAGGTATAATCTCTTTTCAAGACTAACTTGGGTCTTCACCTCCTGTAGCAGTGACTTCCACCACCTCATTAAATCTCACATTAGAAAGTCTCTTTTCCATCTGCTTTCTGACAGAGCCCCCAAGCAGCCAAACATCTTCCTATCAATCCCTTCCCCAAACAGCAACACTTCCACCTTGCACTGCACAACACCTGGCACCTAACAGGACCTTCACCTGGCCGCTGCAGGCAAAACAAACCATCTTCTTCAAGGACATCACCTCAGGCTGGGTCCTTTCAGGTGACAAACAGTGCCACAATAGGGACCACATCTGGAAGAGCATCAGGTCTTCATCAGAGAGAGAAGATGGAGTGACACTGCAGGCTGGGAACATGCCTTCACATGCACAGAGCAGAGCAAGGATTCCTACCTCTTCCCTCAGCATGTTGTAGCCTCCCCAGGGAGGTCAGCAGATGAGGACCACAAGCACAAGAGGTGCTACAACCACACCCAGGCGTTGCCTTGGCTGAAGGGAGAGGCTCTGACGGGAGCCAGTGGTGAATGTCTCCCCACAGGCCTGCCAGATCTGATAGCTCGGTAAAAAGCATGGCTTGTACATGCAATGAGATGAAGCAATAAGCAATTAGAAAGGTGCTTGCCCTGGGTAGAAAGATGGCAGGAGGGACTCTGAGGACCTGCTTGCTCTGCAGCAGGACATTTTCCTAAGACCCCTTCACCATCGTACCATGTTCAAGCAGTGATCTGGGTATGGGTTACTCAGTTTTAAACACCTTGAGTGCTGACCTATAGTATGACCCACTCCTTTGCCCAAGGATAGCAGCAGCATTCAAAACCTTACTTATTCTGTGCATTATCTTGCCTGCTCTTTCAGCCTGTTTTGATGACTTACTCTATTTCCACAGCAGACAAGCCTCAGAAGATACTCTGCCTTTGAATTTCTATCTAGTTCTAATAGCATCAGCATTATGTGGTCCCCAGCGAACTCTAAGCTGTCCCTTTTGTCCACTGAGCTTTGTTCCTCCAGTTTCACAGCAGAGTAACTCCAGACTAAGTGTCAAGAGAACAGATTAAGTCCAAACCTAATCCCATTTTGTTGGTGCGGCATGACTTGAGAGTTGCCCCGAGGAAGACCCGTTTTAACCTAGCAGGAGTTCATACACTGAAAATCTATCCCATCCAATCTCTCCTGGACACAGCTTTTGCATGTATATGCAAATCAAATTTTCTCTCTGCAGTTCAAGTGTTATATTCTTAGATATTCTTAGCATTCATGACAACTGCAAATTACTCTTGCAAATGAGCTCTAACTAATAAATTTACAAGCAGTACTGGAATTTGTGAGAGAAGGATGCTCTCTGGTGCAAGTTCAGCTGTCCATCTGTACAGCTGAGGCAGCTTCATCTTAACCAGCACATTAACATTTACATTCCCCTCTCAACACTGTTGAAGGGTCAATCACTCTCCCATTACGTTTCCCATGAAAAGTACAGCACACGTAGCTGTGCAGAAAATCTTAGTGTCCTCTATTTACAGAATAAGACAATTACAGATGGTCTTGGGATTTCTATATGAGAACAGGACCCTGTCTTAAGTGCTTTCAGTCTGGACACATTTCTGGGTTTAAGTGCTATTTTCTGTGATACCCTTCACCTCTCCCTGCCACATACACTTTAAGGGGGAAAAATTGTTCCTTTTATTAAAAAAAGATTTTCACTTGTAGGGGGGAATATAGTTCCATTATACACTGTCAGCTGAGGAGTTTGTGTTGCCTCTGGGCAGGTGATTTATCAGGATGAGAGGGAAACAAAGTGGTTTGGTTCCCCCACACACACCTTCCACATTAGTGCCAATGGACAGGGAATGGACAGAAGAGAGGGGAAGTTCACCCCATGCAAAGCTGCTTTGCTCTACAGTTGTTCAAAGAGCCTAAGGACACTCAGGAGGGTTGAAAAACCTCCAAATCCTTTTAGTCGCCCCCATTCTTGGCTCCTCTAGTAAGGGTCAAGGTGAATCTGGTTCTGTTGCAGTAGCACCTTCCCCACATCCTCCCTGCCGACGCTACTATTCTGCAGCATGGAAGAGGTCAGCTTTGCTTTGGGTCCTGCTGAATGGGAAGGAATATTTCTTCATAAGGAAAAGCAGGGACAAAGGACTGGAGTTTGGGTTTGTGCCTGATATCTCATGCTCTGATCCAGTAAGGCTGGAAGGAGGAGTCTGTCTCTGGGGCTTGACTATTTCAAGGATTATTTTTAGCTTCCCACTCTTTTACCCCTGTCTCCAAGCAAGAAACAGGGAAAGGATCACACCCTTGTCCTTCAGCTGGCAATACCTCAGCACTCCAAAATCCTCCACATTTAGCCTGAAACAGGTTACTCCCAACTTCTGGTAGACAAGGTTGGACAATGACCTTGTTCATCTGACCAGAGCGCAAGACAGGGCAGGACTCAGGGCCGAGGTGTGGGGAAAATCCAGGCTCTTCACCCCTCAGCCGGGTCTGGAGTTCCATGCAAGCCCAACACCCAAGTACAGATTTGCTCGAGAGTGACATGGGCAGAAGGAAAACGCTCTCTGACATGAGCCCATTGCAGCCAGCAGTAAATCCACCCAGGAGGAGGGGGGATGAGAGCAAGCACTTTGCAGAGGCAGACCTGTAATGCCAGTTGTACAGCACCTATGCACAGAGCTGAGCCTAAGGCTACACTCTCACTACTCTTCAAATTTCCCAGTTCTGTGCATTTCTTCCAAACTTTGATGGAGGAGCTGCTCCTCAGATCCAAATCCCTGCCTGAGGCATCGCAGGATGGAGTGAAAGTTTCTTTCTGAGGTTGGATTTCTCTGTCTCCAGCCTGTTTGCACTGTTCCACCCACTTCCTAACCCTTGCCAGGAACATGGGTTTCTGCAAGCTTGTTCTTGTGCAAGGCAGAGCCCTGGAAATGTCAGAAAACATGCTTTGTTCCCAAGTTCTGCCTCAGTGAAGGCTGGAGGTGGAATAAGAGGATGTGCCCAGGGAAACCCAGCTTCAAACAGCCCTGCTTGTCACCAAACTGCCACGTTCACTGGGCCTTTTCCAGCCATGCAAAACAAACAGGGAGGAGACAAGGTGCTCCCAGGCACTGCTTCAAGCAGTTGCCCCACCAGCGCAATGCTGGGGGCAGGAGGAACGAGATGCTTCACTTGCAGCTCTGTCTCCCAGCTCCTGGCAGGACTGCTAGCCCTCCACACAGGTTTGCCCTCCCCTGCCACAAAACCAGCTACGTGACCTCAGACAAGTCCCTGCCGTGTTCACCAAGCACACAAGAGGCAGCGAGCGAGAACAGATCAAACCCTTCAGGACAGGGACTGTCTTGCACTGGGTTTCATCCAGATTTTAAACATGCCAGTGCCCAGCCCAACCAGCTTGGGACCACTTCTCAGGTATAGCCATGCTGTTTGCAAAGCCCTGCTGCCAACCAGCTGGGTGAAGAGCATCAGAAGGAGAGGCATCCTTCAGTGGCCTGGTGAGCCTGGAGCGAAGTGTGGCAGGGAGCTGAGCTCTGCAGCACCACACACAGAGGATGCTCGCAGCAGGCTGCCAGGCTCACTGCTGGCACAAACAGGCCAAGGTGTTTTCCTCTCACTCCACCCAAAGCTGGAAGAGCCTAGACACTTCCTTGCAGGCAGCGCAGGGCCCCAGGCAGGCAGGCAGGCATGCTGAGCTCATGCACAGCCCTTCCATCTACGCTGCCAGCAGAGACTTCCCAGGTGAGAGATGAAAAGCAGATGCCATAAACCAGCTTGGTAATTCCAGTCCTGTGAAACCAGAGCTCCCAAAAAGGACTTTGTGTTGAAAGAGGGGGCCTTAGCAAAAGCCTTGAGACCAGACATGTTACCGGTGTCTCCTCAGACCTTGCCTCCAGGACACCACTGCTCACTTGGCTTCCCTCGAACACAACCATCCTGATTGCAAAATGCACTGCAGACACTGGTTGCATTCTGGCAGAGGCAGTTTGCTGTTGTGGCTGCTGCACTCCCTGCAGACTGAATACACGATGGTGACAAAAGGACAGTCCCAGTAATAAACTGCATCCATGGAAGAGGAAATCAGATATAACACAAGGAGTTAAAGTACCCGGACATTGAATTGGGCTTGCATACCCAGGTGTTTGAGGCTTCTTTGAATATCCCTGCTTTTAATTACAAGGTTTTCTATACTCATCTACTCTCCCCACACCGTGCTGTGACTCATGGCTTGGACTACTAAGCAGACCAGGGATTCCCACAATTGCTGGACCTGGAGGTAACACCCCCAGTATCAGACCTCCAGGTGTACAACACACTGGAAGGGCAGATCGCCTGGCTGCATGGCAGATACACACATAGGGAGATGTTTCCTTTAAAGGCATGGTACAACCGGTATTACCATTCCCTCACAAGACTACTGGTGACTAGTCACACAAGCAAATTCGGCTGTCAAGGGTCTGCAAGTTTCTTGTTCAGCCTCAGAGCTGGCCGAACAGCCCACATCAGCAGTGTGCCCTCAACAACATGATGCTTTACCAGAGGACACCCAAGAAGAACATCCACCCATCCTCTTGCCCATGGTTGCACTACTCTTGAAGCATATTCCCATGTCCTGCAGCTTCCCAGACAGAGATGATGTCTGGCCCATTGATTACAACCTTGGACATCTTCCCCCAACCACACTGCTTCAAAATAAGCGACGAGGCAGAAATCCAAGATATTTTAGTTTCAAACTTCAAAGAGGATACTCAAAACAAAAGGAAACACTTCAGTAAAGCGTGTATAAACAGGGAGCATCTGGTCTTTCCCCTGGCAGCACTGAGCCTCAACAGATGCAAGAAAAAATTACCAGTGAAGTCCAGTAACAAAAAAGGTGTCTTGGTATGGGTACAGTTCTCTGTCAGAGCCCAGTGAGTGTTAACCTGCTGCCTCTACAGAGGCAAAGCCCCATACAGAGCGATGCACACCTGGTTCAGCTAGTTGCATTTGTTTCAGGAAAGCAGCTTTGTTCTCCAGATCATGCACTGGAGGAGGCAGCAAGCAATCATCTGCTTCTCCAGGGATGCAGATAGACAGCGAGGTACTGCCACTTCATGGAAGCATTCCTCTGCGTCAAGTGGCAGAGCCAACTGCTTTTTTCATGTAGCTATCTTCATTTCAGGAAGGAAGAGAGCACCAATTCACAGCCTCTGAGCAGGGAAGTCTCCTGGCGAGCAGTCATCTCTTAGAGATCATGCCCCACGCGTGCTCAGAGCCCAACTTTTAGTGCACTTGGGCTGGTCCTCCACTCCATTGCCTGCCATAGCATCACTGCAACCTCTGGCTTCACCCTGGAGGTGTCAGAAAACTTCAGGGTAGAACTGTAGCCCCACAGAAACATTTGGTAAGCGAGCAGTAGTGACAAAATAGATCTGTTAACAAGACTGCACCTGTTCAATAAGGATGATAAACAGAGCACATCCACAAGAGAAGTTTCTCATCTCTGGGCAGGGATGCTCTCCATCATATCCTAGGTGAATGTTGTGGGGTTGGTTTGTTGTTGTTTGTTTTTTGTTTTTGTTTTTTGTTGGTTTTTTTTTTTTTTTAAATACAGACATCCCAGACATTCACAGCTTCATTTCTACAGCTCACTCCCCCACAGTTCCCTTTTTCACTGCTCAGTTACTATAAACCAGAAGAGATCCCTCTGCTCCTGTGAGCTTGGAAATCTCAGGCGAAGTTGAACTGCAACCCAACTCTTTCATCTCTGCAGGGGCATTTTGGAAGCAACTCTAAAAATAGCTAGTTCTGACCTTCCTCAAACCATCTAGAGATTCATACAGTGCCTAATCAACCTTGTCACAAAGCTATAGCAACAAGTCCTTATAGTATCAGTAGTGTTACTACCTCAGCTGCCTCTTAACCAGCAGTCTGGCCACGTATGTGAAAATTAACCAGCAATTAGCTCATACTATCAAATTCTTGTTCTATATAACCCAGCTCCTGAAGTGACATTTATTTTTAAAAATCTTTCAGCCCAGGTAATTTCCTAACAGAACCCTAAATCCCTAACCTCACAAAGCAGAACTTATTTTGCAATTAAGCCTTTTTATTTCTGTGGGACAGAGGCTCCTTTGCTGTAGGTCAGGAGATTAGAACATGGCCAGCAGGGCTGAGAGTTTGGGAAACACCTGGACAATACCAATACACTCCTGATATGATCCTAATAAATAACAATGCACATTGTATCAGTAAGGAGATCATTACAGACACAAACTTAACTACAGGTGTGTTAAGCAACAGCAAACCTGTGAAGTATATTAAGGGATTTAAAGGTCTGTATGGATTGCTAAAAAACAATCAGCCAGGCAGAGCAAAAGACCATGCCTTCTGCAGCTGCCAGCCTTTTCAGATAGAAAATTAAGATTTCATCCAACAAACCAGAAGGATGTTCAATAAACCAAGAGCAGATTGCCAGCCTGCAGTGTGGAAACTGCTACAGCCTCTGAAGAGAGTCAGTAAATGTCAAAATGTGTGGTATATTCGAGTCAAGAAACAGAGACATCAACTCTGACAGCAGTGTGAAGCACAGGCTCACCTTTCACTTCTCCAAGGACCAGCTCAGAAACCCTGCCTTAATATTTCAGAGGACTTCATACAAAATTAAATCCAGTTCCCAGCTAACAAAACTGCTGTGTGATCATTTATACCCATTTATAGCCCAGTCCTTGTTGGGAAATGCCACTGAATTTAGTATGTTGCAAAGGTGGTGCAAGAATGGGCACCCATGGCCTAAGGGATGCCACCAAGTTGCATTCAGCACCTCTGATGTGTTTTCTGCCTTAAAGCTGTTGGATTTTGTTTCTTTGGTTTGGGTTTCACCACCACCAAGGTGAGGAGGAGTAGAGAGAGCACTAGAAGACTAGAAATTGAGAAAGCCATGCTGTCTGCCAAATCAGCAACACAAGAATCACTAATCTGACATGAACTCTACCCAGCATGAGTCCCTGAAGCAGCTCCTGACAGGGGGACATGGGAGTTACACTTGATGAGACTAAACCAAGCCAGAATCTAAGAGCACACCATCAAAATTTTCACTTTTTTTTAAACCAATACAAGAAATGCTGTCCCAGCATTCTGGGGAAAGAGATCTGGGGTAAAACCTGGACAGTCAAACCTAAAGCTATGATCCAAAAGAACTTTGCTGAGCTGCCTCATGAGTTCACAATACACTCCCCGCTGCAGCTGGAATTGTTTTCAGGAGCATTTTCAGCAGCAGAACACTTCTGTATGGGCAGCCCAGACCCATACAAGAACCAGCTACTACAGAGGTAAACAAGTGTGCTCCAGAGGACCTGGCCTGAAATCCCAGCATCCCAGGTGAGCTAGGCCTTCTACACACTGCAGCTATGGGAATGGTTTTTGTACCATAGCTAGTGGCTAAAATATTCGTCCGGTGCATGGAAGACCCAAATTTAATTCCTTTCTGAGAGAAATACTTAGATGCCAGTGCAGAGCTGCAGCCACACTGAACTTTATTGGGTTTGCTGGGGAGCTACCCAGCTCACTCTGTCCTTTATTCCCACTGAAGTCAATGAGCTTCCAGAGACAATAAAGGCAACAAATGCTAAACCAACACCCCTTTACCAGAGAATCCTGTCTTATAATGAACATTCTGGTCTACCCTGCTTAAACGTTGCTTCTTTCCCTCTGCAATAGCAAAAATGGACTTTAGCTGTCACTCAAGGCTCTGGTATTTTTAACAATACCATCCAACTATGGATAAAGGATTCCTCAAGTCCATTTAAGCCCTGTCTACCAATAGTTCCTGCTACCAGCCTGCACTGCCATTACATGCTCAGTGCGATTCATCAGATTTGTGCCAGCATTCAGAAAGAAGAGGGCTCTGAATTCCCTGGAGCATCTACATCTGGCCTCAGCCTCTTTGAGGATGCTTTCACCAACTTAGATTAAGAAAATAATCAGACCATGGCTTTGATTAGAAATGCTGTCAAGCCTCACTTTCCCTCTCAATTCCCTCCCTTCCTCCACACATACAGAAGAACAGGAAGAATTGCCTTAGTACAACTTCTATTTTTGTTAAAATGGACATCAGTCTTGTTTCTACTAGAAGTTGGAAACCCAGACACGAGTTTCAGCAATAAGCAGGGTGTAAAGTAATCCACTTCTTGCCAGGACTATGTGTTTTTCTAATAACTTCAAGACAAGAAAAAAAAAATCTAATGCAGAGCCAAAACATACCACTTGGTCTCACATGGGAGCTGATCAAACATCTAAAGGCACTGAAATTCCAGGAAGGGAGAGCTTCCTCATTCTTAAGGAATATACCAAAACTTACAGAAGGAATGAATTTGTTTCATTGCAAGTCCCCCGTGATTTACCCCCGTGATCAATATAATCCAAAAGCTTTGAAGCAGACCCAGTATTCCAAGCACTCACCTGCAGTCTATGGGAGACATAGGACACCATTCAATTAAAAGATAATAAAACATGCTATGTTCAGCATTTGTTTGTTTGAAATTCAAAAGGGTTTTCAGATCTGTCTGCTTAGCCTATCTCCTACAAAAGCCATAAATCTCTCTTCTAGCTAAACCAAACCATATTCTTACATTTAAATCATATGAATGAGCTCAAAGACCAGAGGAATTTGCAAGCACCAGCCCTTTTCTCCCTTCCCAACATACCCTGTGGTCTTCGACAAGTCTCTAAAAAAATCCAGCTTTCGGGAGCTTAGAGATTTCTTGTCATTCACTTGGGAAATGTTTTTTGAAAATACACTGCTGATGACCTGCCAGTATTTGCACAAGAGCATGCTAGGGATGAAGATGATACGTCTTGATCCCATAAATGCTATTAACAGGCAGGGATATACCATGCTTACCTGGATGATAACCAATACACATCTGAAAGTCACCCTGAATAACAACTGGGGGAAGGAAAGGAGTCACTGATAAACAACCAATTAATCATGTGAAGCAGACAACAGTATCAGATCATGGTAAGGAGGACTGAGCACAGGAATAGTAGAAAGACAAAATTCTGGGCAGTTCAAGCACAAGAAACAGGCAGCACATATCCACCCTGGCTGTATTTCCCCCGAGGGTCCTAACACACCATCACCCACTCTCCCTGGAAAAGCATCTTCCCATTGCCAAAGGTGGTCCTGCAATACAGGCCTTCCATCTCAGGGGGAAAGTCCTCCAAAAAGATCAAGCCCATCAGCCACAAAAGGCAGCACGTGGTTCTTATGGGAAGTCAAGGTGAAAACCAATGTTCAAACCCAAGAGGCTCAGTTAGTAACAAGTTCAGAAGTCGTCCTTCTGCAAAGAGCCTGGGGGGTGCCTCATCCCACACTGGGTGCATGACACTGAACACTGAAGCAGGGCATCAGACACCCCATTGTACCATGAGGGTGCTGAATCCAAGGTCTCATCTTCACGAACAGGACTGAGCTGATATTTTGTTGGTATCTGAGTGATCTTTCAGTCTCTGCTTTTGAACAACGGCAGTGTAGCCGTTACTGCCTAGACTGTAAAAACTTCAGAGGGAGATACAGCCTTCTAGGTAACCGGCGATACCATCTACAAGGAGAACAGCACTCCTTCCATGCAGAAAGCAAGCCACTCAAGTTTGTTTCGGCAGAGGGTTTAAACTCCTCAGCACCCCAACACACTGCAGCGCAGGAGAAGAGGGAAAGCCAAGAGCAGAACACTGAGAACAAGGCAAAAAAAAAAGCCTGTGAATTTAAACCACTTCCACAACCCTCAAATATTTTTGCTTCCCTAAGGATCCATCATCCCTCTTCCAGACAAGCAGCAGTGAGGTGGTCTCCCCCTTCAGAAAGCTTTGGATGATAACCAGAAAGAGCATTATGTTTAAGCTTCAAGGACTGAGCATTCCCACAGGATTCATGGATGGCGATGCTAAGCCAGAAGGATGCATTTAACAGTTGCTTAAGTTCTGGCACCCACACATATTTCCTTATGATAGAGTCCAACACAGGCAGCCTTCAGATGTTGTGTAAATATTGTCAGTGCTTTGGCACTGCTCCTTTTTTTGATTTGTTTTACACAATCCCCAAGTGTTTCATAAACACTAATTATATCTCCCAATTCCTCTAAATGAGCTGTGAGTGCTCCACTTATGAGGAAAGTCAGGCGGAGTGAGGATCTCTGCCTCCCACCAGCACGGCAGCAGAGGTGAGCAGGCTGAAGGAGCTTTCCCTCCTCCCATGAGTGAGGCCACTACCTGACATAACCTGGCACATACACTGAGCTAGTGCTGTTGCCACCTCAAATGTGATTTGGGGTTTCTAGCCCAGCGAGGTAGGAGTTCAATGTTACTAACTTCTCACCGGCCAGCTTAAGCCCCCCCAACACCGCAGGGATCTTCACTTTGGGCATCTTGTCTACAAGCTGTACCATCTGCTGAACCTTCAAACTGTGTACGGAGTTCCCAGACAAGGGATCCTACCCCAACTCCCTACCTAGATCTTGCAGATATCTTCAAAGCAATAACAGTACAACCAGTTCTGTCATGGCACAGGTATTTCTCCTTTTGCATTTTGCCCCAGTACATAATAAACAGGCTGAAGCTATCACCTGGGTCCATATTTTCTTAAAGACAGTTCTGTCAATTCTTGTGTGCTTGCCAGGAGTCTTACAGTGCCAGTAAATATCAAAAGAACCAAGAGCACCACAAATGAGGCTGAAGTCAGAAGAGTTCTCACGTGCATGCTACCTCTGTGCAAAGCTTATTTTATTATTTATGCCTTATCTGCCAAAAAGGAGCAATAAGCCCCAGCACAAAAGGTACATCTAGAAGTCACTTCGGTTCAGATCACTCCTCTGGTTTCCGTCATCTACTACTGAATCTAGAACTACATGTTGTTTTGCAAGGAGTAATGGGTGTTCTGAAGATGAACCAAGAGATTAAACTCAAAAGCATTTTATGGAAGATAAATGCTTGGCAAAGAGTGAGGCCTCAAGTCTTAACAATGTTTCCTCATCACCCATGAAGAGGATTTTGAACAGCTGGAGGTAAGTGGAACATGACCAGCTGAGCTCCTTTCCTTCCCCTGGAGCAGACAGAAGCAGCAGGGAGCACTGCAAAACCGCATCATCTCACACCATAGCATGCTGCCCAACACGGAAGGCGTTTCTAAGCCAATGGAGCATGCTAAGCACTGTTGTGTTTTCTGCATTTTGAAATGAGACCAGCCTTAAAGAGAGGTTCATAGGTGGTTCTGCTAGAAGAAAAATACAGCTATTTATTTTTGCTAAGCCTCCACAATTCCGCCAGTTACCCATCCCTGTTTCAGACAATAAAACAGTAACAAGCTGTCACTGATGGGGAACACACCCACACCTCACAGGTGAGCTCCAGTGCCAACACCACCACAGTATTTCAACCCAGCACTCTGAGAAGGTGCTCCCTTCAAGCTGAAACGCTGTCTAAGCAAGGAAGATTTTACACCAGCCTGCAGAAAGGCTGGGATGTCACCTGCACCATGGTTTTGCAAAAAGCCTTCAATATACCTTAACAGCCTTAAAGATAACTTAAGCTCATACATGGCTCCACATAGGAGCTAATTGCTTTAGCTCTAAGGAAAATGCAACAAGATACTAAATTTGCTGCTGACTTGCTCAGTCATTTGCACACCTGATCCCTTTTCTCCTCTCATCTTGGTGTTACAGTAGCACTACTGAAGCCTCCCAGCACCTGCAGCCAACACACTGATGCAGCTGTGTTACAGAGCTCAAAACAAGCCTGTGCCACAGCACCAGCAGCCTGGTAGCAGTGCCTGGGATGGGTCAAGAGTATTTTGGCAGGAATCATAACAACAACTCGTTTCCCCCAACATCTACCAGTTAGTTGCTCACTGCACAGCAGCTCAACTAGAGAGAGCAACCCACAGCCTCTGCACCACCCTCAGCCACATCTCCCACCAGCTCTGCATCTCAGCCCTTCCTCCTCTTCCCATGCGGTGGGAAAACCTTTGAACGAAGAGGAAAGAGTTTATCATTTGTGGCCCTGCGATGCCTCTTAGGGACAAGAGTCTGCCACAACAGGCAAGTTCTGCACCATTAACCAGGGCTGTGAGCTCTCTAGAGAGGGAGCTTGCCCCAAAATATAGAGGTTAAATGCTGCCATGAAATACACCTGGTTCAGCTAACAGAGCAACTTAAATATTCTAAAGCATCAGAGATTATCAGGTATGTAATCTAGAGGTGAAATGCTATATACTACATATTTTCAACCCTTCAGAAAGGTCTTATACAGGGAGAGATCCCTTCTTTTTACAGGAGCATGTTACACCTAAATAAGCTTGTGTAAGAGCAAAGAGGAACAAGCAACTTCATTCTCAGTGCAAAGCACCGCTGACAGGAGTTAATACCCAGCATTAATTTATTTGAGCATCAAAACTCTGCAAACATTTACTGTGCTCTGACATGAAAGCACCAGGATTTGGGGCATAGGTCGTGCTTTTACTATGCCTGGCACAAAAAAACTCTTGCTCTTCAACAGCATGAGAAAGATGTAAGACCAAGAGGCCAGAACAGGCTGTTGCATCAGATCCATCTCAGGGGTACAAGAACCACTGAAGACAAAATTTGCATCCTGGATTTCTTAACGCTAACTTTGTGGTCAAATTGAATGAGAACCACAGATTCACTGCTGCTGCCGCCACTGCTCTGGAATGAAGGAGCCTGTGCCAACTCAGCAGGCAGATTTCAGTGAAGTTCAGAACGCAGCATGTGCATGCCACTGTTTTGTAATTAGAGCAGTTTATTGCATCGCACCTTACATAAGAACTAGATTCCTAAATTTCATTCTTAGACCTAGTGAGCAAACCTGGCTTTATTTGCGGCTCATACATACACCTCCAATCATACACTTCACTCTGTGTTCCAGCATGAATAGCCATCTGGAAAAGGCACCAAGAGGAAGCAAGCAAACCCTGTTGTGCTCTTGTACAACCATGCAGAGTGGCCCAGAGGACATCCAGGTACGTGGGAAAAGTGAGTTTGACTGTTCTAGCCAAACATATCCAGTTCTAGCCAAACCTATCCAGTCCTTTTAGTGTTCACAACGCAGGCTGTGGGCTGAAAAATCCGGTCACAGCTTTTGTTTTTACCTGCCACTTCAAGACAAACAGTGTCACACATTCTAGAGACTAACAAGCCATAGCATCCACTTGTTTCTGTGTTTGAACCATGAAACAGGAAAAAGCTTTATACTATCTTAAGTGAGCAAAATCACAATAAACAGATAACACCTGGGAGGAGTATTTTTAAGGCACCCAGAACTAGGCTTTGTCAACCCTTTAGTCAGAAAGCTATATTGGAAAACCCTTAAGAAATCATGAACCATGACCTTATGTTGTCCCTTCAACCTAGCCTGTCTGGCATGTAGAACCTAGATCTTGGTCCAGACTGGAATCAGTAGAGCAAAACTGATTGAGAAAGTTTAAATTGGTGAAGAACATTTCTAAGCTTTTGTCAATTTGCACAAAGCCTCATATGAGGGATGCAGCCTGAGCAGACACATCCAAGAAGAGGGACTGCACCCCAAAGAGGCTGAGTGGAAGCTGTAGGAGCTCCTGACCTGGGGAAATCACCATGTCCGGTTGCTTCCCAGTGCAAGCGACATGTACTCAAAGCAAACAAACTTCTCAGAGGAAGGCACAAAACACCCACTTTCTTCGTTCTTTGCTGTTTGCAAATGACAGTATTTAGTGCTTGCCGCTCACAAACCAGGCAAGAGCAGGGTCTAGTTGAGACATCAACAGGACCAGGGAAAAAAAAAAAGCTGGGAGGGGAGTCCCAGCACTATGGACCCAGAACAAACCTGCCTTCATGCACAACACTGCCCAGCTCAACAGAGGAGCAACTGCTTGAAAGCTCTGCATCAAGGGGAGAATGCTCTACACCTGCCATTTCCCTCTCTGGAAATGCAAATAACCACACAGGCTGGGAGGCAGGTCTCCATCTTCAGAGGAATTTGACATGCTAATTGTTTTATCTGCCTTTCCTGCAGGACACAACGTGACATGCGGCTTGTGGCATTAAACAGCCTTCAAAAGCTTCCCTGCCATCGCAAATTAATCTCAAGGAGGGAAGAGCACACCAAAACAAAGCAGCCTCTAAGCAGAAATGCTGCCTCCGGGGAAGTTACGTTGCCTACTTCTCCTGCCTCCTCCATCTTACCCCTTCATAAAACTCTGGTTCAAGTCCCAACAGGCATCACTTAATGCTCTCCGAGCTGCACAAAGGAGCAGGGTACACGTGCTACCGAGCCAGTAACACACTGCCCCATCTCCTCCCACTCCCAGTACCTCCCCTTCTGCACCTCTGTTCACCCCAATTTCCAGGACACCAATTTAATGAAGATTAATGTGTACCCTCCAAACATGCACCATACGCTATTTCTGGAAAAGCGGCATCACCTAATTTTAATATTAAAGGATCATTTTTCCCCACCCTGAGCACATGAAGTTTAAGTACCGCTTAGCAGACAGCACTGTGTGCATGTTCCATTAAGTCATAGAAATCACCCCAAGCTCCACTTAAAGCAGCACAACTCTTTCTCCTGGTTTTTCGCCAAAAACAGCTGCATGTGCAAGAGTGCTCTAGGTACAATCAGCTGGCTATTAATCATAGGGCATTAAGAGGATGCAAAGGCAAGAATAACTTCACGTAGCATCAGATGGCTTGAACAAGATAAACATACAGCAATTCAAAGATTGATATTTTTCTTTGATAAGCTTTTTCTTGATGACTAGCAGAATCATGAGCTGGGCATTTTGGTTGTACTCCAAAGGTGACCAATATTGCCAAAAACCTCAGATATTTCTCAGTATCTGGAGCAGGGGAGAAAAAACAAGACACAAGCTAATTATCAGCCAAACTGGGTATAACCAAAGATCTGAAACCTGTATTTGTCTAAGAGTGAGCTCAAACCATCCTTGCACTGGTCCCATAAGTAAAGCAACTTAAGCTTTCCTTACTTGGGGTCTGAAGAGCCTGATACATCCCAGATTCTCAGCCTCAAATAGATGGTTACACCATCTTTAGGACTATTCTTCCACTTCCACACCATTTTAGGACTTGCAGGAAGCATAACAACTTGGCCATTAGGACGTCCAAGTCCTAACTAGGACATCCTAGCCCTGCCTCCTCTCACTTTGACTTCAACCCACTTCTAATGCTCCCAAACTCCTCCTGCACCCTGCACCATGACCAAGCACTAAGCTAAAGCACAGGAGGTGCATTTCCCTAGACTTTTGCTCAAATTATTTATGTATCTCCTTGCCTTGAAGGTACTTTGCTCTTTAGCCTATAGTCACTGGCACAGTACTGGAATTAGCTGGCCTGTTTTGCCTCTTTCTGCTTGGAAAGGCAGGAATTTTCACTTTTACCCCAGCTATACGATCAATCCTGTGTCTAGTTACAAGGGGAAAAAAAAAAGTCTTTGCAATCTGTAACAATCTCATGATTTAGAATGCAGCCTTGTTTGACTAACAAGTGCAGAGCATGAACAGCAGCCCTGAGAGTGCTTTTTGGGAATACGCCAAATTCATATTTCTGTCACTTTCCCCATCTTGCATGTCCATATATCCATTTATACTCATTTCATTAGTAAATCACCCTATCCATTTACTTAGCTATTTGTCAGTGTGGCTGTCACTTTAATTACCTCTGTCTATGCGGATTGCTATTATTTGTCTGTCTTGTTTGCAATGCACCATCTACCAAAATACATTCTTCCCTTCATGATAGACACTGATGTTATCTGTGAGCCTGACCTAGGGAGCAATGCTCTCAAGACAAACTGTTTCAAAGCAGATTTGTGAATTACACTGTCTCATTAAGTACTAACATCAATGACACCCCTGGAAAGCCAGTCATCACCACTCCCTTGGACAGTAAAGGAGTTTCACACAACAGACATCACCCGTCTCTACAGCTACATGGGGCATGTGGACACAGTAACAGGGTCAGGCACAGCTACCTGAGCTAGCTGCAATCCACAGACACACAGCTCAAGCGACGTGGACAGTCATAAAGCACCGAGATTTGGCTAGACTGGGGTTCTTCTGCACATACCCCTCTTGCTAAGCTTTTCTCATGTGCATCTGTGGGATGGAGCAGAGCTGCTTTGTTGTGACACTGCAGGGATGTCCCTTTCCCTGTGAGATACCCAAAGGAAACACTGTCACTCCAAAAAGGTGATACCCTGCCTTAACTCTTTCCCTACACATTCCACTCTATCCCTTTCTCCGGAACATTTTTGAAGGAACCTTACAGATTTCTTCCTAAAACGAATAGCTTTCTTGCTCCACTGCTTTTCCTTTTTCACCAAGTGGAAATCAAAGCCAAACGCATTGGAATTAATCCAGCTCTCAAATGCAAGAGCATTCAACTGGATTCAAGGAGGAGACTAAGCACCTTTTGCCAATAAGCAAGCACACAAGCCACCTCGCACACATCTCCATGCCTCTTTTGCCCATCTCTCCTCTTCCACAAAGTCTCCCATGACAGAAACATGCCAAGAAGTGTGGTGGAGATCCCTCATATGCCTTCGTGCTGAAACTGGCAGCCTCAAGCCTGCACACTTGGATCAGGTGTCAGTTATAGGGAAATCCCATTCCCCTCTCTAGGAAGGGACCTCTTATGCAGCAGCTATGACAGAGTTAATCTGTGGGGTGCAAGGTGCTCAGCAGAGCAGCAGCCCATCATCCACACAGCCTGTTCAGCAAGATTTGCTTCAGAAGGCACCACACCATGATCACGCTGCCCACCTGGAGTGCTTTTCTCTGTCTGCTCATCGCACAAATGAGGATTGACTCAGACCTGTTGACAGAGACCCTGGGCACCAGCTAGTGATTTATGGATAAGCACCAGGGAGAGCACAACCGTTTTCAACAGATCATTCCAGCTGTGGTCAGTCCACATGTCTCAGCTTCTGCACGCAGCTTCCACCCATGGAGCCATACACAGCACCAGCTAGGAGGCTGCGTATCTCTTTGGGTCTCAGTTTTAATCTGCACATACTCATGCAGAAATCAGTTCCCTCAACTCCTTGAAGTATAGCTTATAAAACAGCTCCTCTAAGCCCAGCGGTAGCAGTCAGACCCCAGGTCAGAAAAGCATCCTGACTCTAGCTAGGACCTTAGCCCACACATCTTTCCCAGCCTCCAGCTGTCTGTGGTTAGAGTCTTGCAGTGCTCACATGTGCATCCAACCCTGATATTTCAGCACAGAACTGCTGAAGTCACCCACTTACTGTATCTACATTTTCTTGGTGGTAACACCAGCTGGATCACTGCCCACCTCAGTGTCTTGCAGGCTCTGCACCAGTCTCCCATTAGTAGGGCAATGCTACGGACTTCAATACATTTTCTATGTGTCCTTTCCTTCTACCAGGTTCTTCTCCAGCAAGATCTGTCCCACCTAATGTGCCCCACAGACAGCAAGGTCAGGATGGGACACCTTCAGCTGCTCTTGCTGCTGATGGTGCAACAACTTAGATCTCAGCAGGTATCAACAGCAAGTTTTCTTCTCCCTGTGATCTCTGGGAGAGAAATTCTTAAAACAGAAGGACTCCTAGAAATACCATCCTCTTCCCAAGCCAATCCAGCCCCTTAGGACAAGCTTAAGGGTTCAGTGGAGAGACTAAAGGCCACAAGAACTAGTCTGTCACAGGGAAGCAGCTGCTGAGATCAAGGGCACAGCCAGTGTCTGAGGTCCATAAGAAGGTGGGAAATCTTCTCAGTGAAATAAATGCTAAGCACGATCTTTAAGGTATAGAGAAGTGACAGTCTTCTCTAAGGCAGGCAGAGGAGTTCACGTGATCTTTTCTTGAGAGGTACATGCATGGGTGGAGGCTGAGAAAGAAAACCCTCAGCCCTGGAACGGTGGAATACTGCCAGTTGTGATGGGTTTACGATAAGCTAAAAAACATCCATAAGCATTCAACTTCAAACACAGGGAAAGAAGGAGGGGAGCTGCACAGAGTCAAATGCCTGGGGCATCCCATTTTCAGTCAGTGTAGGGAGGCTATTTTTAGAAAGCCTGTGTACACCTACAGAAGTATGAAGGCTGGAAAGGAATTAGTCATTTTAATGGTCCCCTTCTTCACACCACCTGTAAGGTGGTGTGGCATTTCTACAAGAGCCCCTCCACCCTCTGTCCCTAAGGAAAGCAGTCTGCAACACGTTCTCCCTAAATAAATAAATTAAAAAACAAGACAAAAGGCATTAATTACCAAAAAGCCATTCCAAATGTAGATGCAGACAAGCTTCTAGTCAGCCTTCTTTTTCCCTCTGTATGACAGACTCCTGCCCACTTCCCATCTCCAGTGGTAGTTTGCATTAGCCTGTGGGAAAAACCACCAGAATACCCAATGGAGACCTACAGCTATGGTCTGCCATGGGAGACACAGACCAGGTGGGAAACCTGTTCATGAAAAATAGGCACATGAGACACCTGAACTGCAACTACTGCACTAGTTGCTTCAGGCACCCTGGAAAGCCGATGAGTACCGGATCCAAACTAACATTTTCCAACACTTCTTCATATTAAAGAACCACCAGCTCCGAAGGTTACAACCTAAAAGCACATGCTTCGCTCAGGCCAAAGACAGTATTGCAGTTTTCTGTAGGGTGAAGTGTATGAGGGGGCCATGGCTTGGTCTGGGGGTTAAGGTGCTTGGTTTTTGGTTTATTTTGCTTCCAGTTCAGAGGGACATGTTGCCATCAAGACAAAACAGCTGGGAAAAGATGGAGTAGAGTTATCCACCCCACCATTGACCATTTTAAGATGTCTGAACACAATGAGAAGCTGGCCAAAGGGGAGACCTGTAGGACACAGCGGCTATGCTCAGATGCCACAGAGGCCATCAGAGATGCCCAGTCTCCCCAGAGTCTGAGCCTGGCATCCCCTTCCCTAGACCGTCACCAGCTGAAAGGATGCAGCAAACATCCCTACACCTGGCCAGCAATGGAAAACAATAGGATGCTGCAAGTCTTTTCCTTAAGACATGCCAACTTTCACTCCAAGGAGCCAGCTATCTTAATCTCTTCAAAAAAAGAACCCCTAAGGAACTTGCCAGTTATTCTCTTTCCTTCTCCCCTGCACATATAAAAAAAAAAAAAGGATCAGCTAAGTGACAGAGTCCCCGTAACATGAATACATACTTCCAAACACTAGCCACCTAGAACACTGTATTCCCAATCCTTCTGTTTCTGCTAATCAGGAGAAATTACATCAGAGTCAATGAAACTGCATTCCACATTCCCAAAACCAATCCCAATTGATACCGCTTTGCACCTTAATCCATGAAGTCATCAAATGAACCGAAAATCCCATAGCCTCCCTAACCAGGAGCTCACTGTCACAAAGAGGTTAGTGAGGTCCAGAATTTGTATAGACATCTGTGAGAGTCTCTAGTAACACCACAAGCGATTCAGAAGAGCTATCAGCCCCAAATGCTTTGGGCTGACAGCCACCAGCTCAGAGGAGAGCTCATCCAAGGGCTAAGCTATCTCATCTCCCTGTGACAATTTTTTCCAGGGGATTTTTCATTTCTGCTGCTGCCGCAACACAACAACCAACCCCTCTGTCCCTCAAAATACATACAACGGTGCAAGGTGGCACTGCTCCACCCCATGTCCTTAACATTGCTCCGTTTCTAGTTTCCACAAGTCATACAAAAAGCGCACAAAATAAACACTTGCTAAAAAGCAAGCTACTGTTCTTTGTCCTTGCACACAGCTGTTGAAGGTATAGGTGCAGTGAAGGTGGGGGGCATAAATGAGGTTAAAGAAACCTATTTTTCTTCCCAACTTTCTCATCAAAACTAGTCTGGGACCAACCCACCCTCCTCTGGCCACTACCTTTTCCATCACAAAGGAGCAGGACATTTTCTTCCCCTCCAAGTGACCAGGGAAACACTCTTCAGGAATTCCTGCTTGTTCAATATTTTAAGACTGCAAGAGAAATCTTCCCTTGAAAGCTTGATAGCATCCCTTTAAATGAGCATTGTGGTTTCAGCTCAGCATTTTCTTCTTGTTTGCATGCTAGACACACACTTGGATGGCATCATGTTTCCCAGCTGAACCCAACCACATCCCTGCACCTGCATAGCTAGCAGCAACATGAGAAGTCTTCAGCACGCAATTCAGATAGAGATCTATTCAAGCAGCTTTATTGATGTTAATGGAGTTACTTGGGATTTACACACACGTAAATCAGAGCACAGGTGGATGATAAATTCTTGCAACTGGCAACAATATAGGGAAGGCCAATTTCACCCCTGGTATAACACTACTGATGTCAAAAGCCATGCACCAAGCAGCAGCTGTGTTCATAAGCCACCTTAATCAGGCAAATCAGTTCATTGCAAATAAACCTGCAAATTCACGCAGCATCACTTGCTAGCTCCAGCAGTGAGCTACACAGGTCCAGGACCCCACCCAAGCAGATTCTAAAATCATAGAATTATTCAGATTGGAGCAGACCTTTAAGATTATGTTGCAAGTTTACTGCTTTAAAGTACTGCCTTAAAATAACATTTTCAGACTTGGATGTGCAACAGGCAACCACATTTGTGCATGGTCCATTTGTGCATCCTTTGCAAAGCCATCACACCTAGACATGGATCATTTTGTAGTAGCAGTTGCATACTGTTTGGTGAAGTATAACCCTAACTAGCCTTCAAAACAAGCCTGCCAGTCTGACATGCAAGTTGGCAGCTGGTAAGGACCGTCAACCAAAGACATTCCTGTGCACACCACCGCTCATTCCTCAGCACAGCCGACTGGGAATCAGGATACTCTGTCCCTTGCATTTTAAGCCTTTGCCTTCTCACGTTGGAGTTGGCAACCCACTTCCTAAAGTGGATTTAGACTAAAGACCTGACAAGTCATTCAGCAGTGTCTTCTGCATTTTCATCCTGTTTCAGAGACCTATAAAACACACCAGTTTCCTGGACTTTTGTATGACCAGAGAGGCAAGAAAGTCAGCTTGCAGTAGAGCTCACCAGTACATGAGAGGAGCCCAGCAGCAGTTGACTAATGCTCTCAGAGACCAGTTAACCAGCAGATCCTGAGGCTAACTATGACCTAGGCAGCACAGGTGGGAAACTATGAAGGTCAAATATACAGGAGAGACGGGAAGTGGCCAAACTACAGCTTCTTCCCCTGGCTACAGGGCACAAGCCTGAGTCTTACAGCAAGACTCAGGACCTTGCAAGTCAGACAGTCAAGGAGGTCATAACTAATAGGGACAGCTAGAGCCACATCTGTGAGCGGATTGCAGAAATATGGATTGTTGAAGTCCCAGGCTCTCAACCCTTCCAAACAGCAAATTCATGGGCAGGTGGCCTCAAGATGTCCTCACTTCTCCACCTGGCCACCAGGGTGTATTCACTCCCCAGAGGCCACCACTCACACTCCCAGGGTTTAACCTCCTACTCCATTAATTGTTTGCCACCCTGCCATGACTAATCTGGATTTACAACCCGGAAAGCAGTAGGGAAAAGAATCTGATCAAAAGGATGATCCTCACAGCCAGAAAACAAGAAAGAGCTGTGTAGCCAGTTGTTCCAGGACACTTAATCCATCAAGCCTTCGCCATTCTACCCTTGGGCTTAGGCTGAGTCAGTTGTGATTTGCTTAAAACCATGAGAATTCCCTCCTCCTCTCAAAAAAAAAAAAAACACCCAGTAGTAAAGTTTGTCAAGAAGGAGGAAAAAAAAAAAAAAACCCAGGGACTCACGCTACACTTTTACATTATGAGTCAGTGGCTGGTGATTAGCCAGCTGGCAGCTCTCCATCTGTGGCATCTCCATGCTTCTGAATGCCAAAGCAAACACTTTGTTTTATCTAAAAGCCTTTGCCTTCAGCTGGGCAAATTTGTTCTTATGCTGCCAGTTATACTGCAGGTCCAGGACCACTTAGTCCCACAAGAACCTCCCTCAACATCTTTTGGAGCTAACAGCTACAAAACCACCGGAGTGAAGCCTTGTTGCAGTTATCACTTTCCTACTGGGAAGAAAGTGGGAGGTTTGGGTCCAAATACTTGAAGCAATAGATATATCATAGCAGAAGCCAAGCCAGCAGCACGAGTCATGAAGCATCAGTCATTTCCTTTTACCTAATAGAGGATATCCCAAAAGACCAAGAGGAAACGGCCAGTTCATGAGCTTCTCAAGTACCCCCAGTACATAGGGCTTTTTCCTTCTATCCCTTAAATCCCAGCTTCTACCATTTTGGGTCAATCACTTGCTCTGGCACTAAGATCCAGACTTTACCAAGACTTTTCCACTCCCAGAAGTAGAGAATTTCCCTTGGCTTCTAGATCTAACAAGCTGGGCTCAGCCTTTCTCCAGTGCCCTCTGCACTTTGGAAGTGATCCAGTATCCCCCAGAATCACAGAGGTTTTTGACTGGTTTTACTGAGTTCTGGATAAGGGCCTTAAAGAGGTTTTCTTGCTTTTTTTCCCCCACAGCTTAGCAAGTCAGAACCACTTTGCCTGCAGTTTTACAAGAGCCAGCTGGTAGAAGGTTAGATAACCAGACAGCACAGCCAAACCTAGGGGAATCTAAAGAAACCCCCATTTGTGGGCTTTTATGCCAAGTTATTGCTTACAATGTTATTTTTCAGGAAAGGGCTGTCTATAAGCCAGGAGTTCCTTTCCTTTTTATCTAATGATCAAGTACCCTTTACAAGACAACTCAAAGACACCAACCAGATGTTCATTTTAACTGCAAGTTCATGGGAAAAATTGCAATAATCTACTGCAGAAGCATCAGGTAGGAAAACTGCCTAGCTTCCAAAGTAAGATCAGTCTTTCTTCACGCACAACCTTCTAGACCGTGTTCATCTTAAGACTGCTTTTAGCTGAAGACTGGACAATGATCTGAGATAAGCAGGTTGCATTTGCAGCAGAGGTGCTTTCCTGGCCCAGCAGGAAATGTGAACACCTCATAACATCCCCAGAACGCCTTCGGATTCCTTGGCAATATGAGGCAGAAACACATACAGCACCTCTGTACACCAAGCAGGCAGAATTTCAGGAGTCTCAGAGCAACAATGCCCACCAAACTGAAACAGAATATTGTTTTCCATCACACTTACAGGAGAAACCCCTCCTGAGTTCCCCATCCCATCCCCCCCTCCCCCAGAATAATTCCAGGGAGGAATTAATCCTATAGTCTCCAAAGCAAGCAAACAATTTTGGGTGCCTTCTTCAGGGGTTAAGACTGAAATCCCTCTGAAAACTGATTTTAGAGTCTGCATTCAGCATGTTATAGGTCAAGGGAAAAAAACATCAGTCTCCTTATAAACACTTCACACAGATGCTGTCACTGAGAAAAAAACTAACTATGGAGGTCTTGAACAAAAAACAAAAAAAAAAAAATCTTAAAACACCAGGCAAGATATTGTCTCACCCAAGTTCTTTGCTTTTCAAACACTGGATGCTCTTCTCTGGACCTCAGATAGGATCCCAGAGATTGTAGCAGCCAGGGCTTTCCTATGACTTCTTCCACCTTCTGGACAAGCTCACACACTCTTCACTAACAGGGAGAGATTTAGAAGAACTTACTCTAAGAGTTACAGGCCACTTGAAAAACCTGCCCTAACACAAGTCTATTATTGTACGCCCTGTTTACTTAAATTCATTCCACAGCCTGGGAGACTTTGCACAAGGAAATTTACAGCTCAAGTTAATAGAGCAAAATGTAAAACTGCTGGCTTTTGGCTGAGGCTGCAAGCGAAGGACAGGCACAGGTTGTGACTGGGGGTGTTTTCACAGGGCCACTGACACAGAATGTGTTTTCAGGGAGTATTTATTTTAAATAAGGAAAGTTTATACAGCTTGAGAAAATTATTGGGAAGGAAATTAAATCTCATTCTGTTGCTCTTCCGTCTCACCTTGACACTTGCAGTTCTCCTCCCTCCCCCAGGGCTTGGTTAGGGCAGGTTTCACTTGCAGAAAATTGCCTTCCTCATGCATACTGATTTACAACCAGCTCACGGACCAGCCTTCTACACCCACTTTAGGGGAGAAGGGGCAAGCAAGACCCACTCCTACCCTACCCTAACCCCAAGCTGCAGTTTGGGAGCACAGGGATACATGGCATTACATGGAGGTTGCATCCCACCCCAAGCAATCTGCAAAGACACAGGTGGGACCCATTAGTTGGGATCCCCCCTTAGGCAAAACTACCCCCAGTCAAGCAGGGGATGGGAAACAACCAGCTTTCTTCCAAAGCTCCTCCAGAAGCAGTGGAGCTCATGCTAACCCCTGCCTGGGAACAGCTTTGCTTAGGAAACCGCGGCACCAGCAGCACTGCTGGCAGAGATCAGCATTCCTTCTTCCAGCCCAGGCACAGCACAGCCTGCTCCTCTCCTGCCCCAGACCCCACCCCACCCCAGCCAGCCACACCACAAACCCCAGCACCACACACACGCAACCATGCAGCAGGGTCCTTTGCTGCAGCCCTGTCAGTACGTAGAGGTCCCTTCATCTTTTTCCTATCCTCCGAGTTTCCTCCCCACCTTGTGGTGCTACTTCCAAGTGCTCGCATGAATATGGCAGTAAAAACATGGACACTGGACACAGTTGCCATCATGCTGGTACTATAGGGTGGGAACGTCACAGAATATATGGCCAAAGGAGCCATTTGAGGCAACACCACCCCAACGTCCTCCAGGCACAGCAATCCATGCTGTTCTCCATCCCAAAGGGCCCACTGAATGCTCACTTCCCCCTCTGCATCCATCATGCACACCACAAAACACTCCTCAATCCCCCACATTGCTAAAAGGCCTGAAATTGAAGAGACCAAAAGCCTCAAGATGCACCATGCAATTAGCTGGGTGAATTCCTAGCGCTCAGCCCCCATAGTGCCTAAATCACAAGGGATCCAAACCTACCACTAATAACCTACTGTGTGACCTAATAAACTCAGGAGCAACCAGACTAACAAAGTCTGGGAGGAAAATCCTCATAGCCATCTGTTGGTAGCTTCACTTGCCTAATCCCACAAAACTAGTGGTCTGAGCAAATGTTCAAGCACTGCAGCAGGACCTGCACCCCACAGAACAGGTTCAGCTCAACTCCCAGATGCTCAGGAATCATTCCTGCTCTCTTCTGCATTTCACCTTCCAGAAATTCCTCCTCCCACAGGTAAAAAAAACACTGGCTGAGATCTTCAGCAGGTGTCAGGCAATACATTTCACTTCCCATCAAGCACAGCAGCAGCGAGACAGATTGATTCAGCAGGTACTTGCTATGGTTCAGCTGAAATTAAACCTCCCTGACAGAAAAGCAGCAAAATCCAACGCATTGTAGCTTTGCTGAATCCCCAGCCTAAAAGGGCTCAATAGCAGAATTCAGTTTATCTGTCAGAGGGAATTTATTCAGTGAACAGCTATTTTTCAGGACGCTCTCTAGAAACAGTGCTGGGAGGGAAATAAAGGCTCTGAATTGATATTTGGGGATGGGCAGCGGTAAGATGAAGCTTTTCAGGGAAAAAGCTCCTGGCTACAGAGACAAGGTGTCTCAGGCTTGTCAATCCCTTTCCAAGACATGCTTAACTGGATTTATTTATGGTTACCCAGAGGCTCTTTCCCTAGCAGACGTTATTTCAGCTCACACCGGTTGTATCAAGACCAAAAGAGGGGTATTTGTCTTGTGGCTAGTATCTGGATGAAGTGTCCCAAACTGAGTAAGTTCAGTTGCGCCAGTTGGAGCACAGAGCTGGATTTCCTAGGATGAAACCTGCATTTCTCACCTGAAAGAGCTGAGCTCTGTCCTGGGGTGCTACCACTGACAGCCACATACAAAACTGCAGCTTGTCCTGAGGTTTCTATCTGAAACATCTTTTTATGTTTTCTCTTGAGCAAGAGGTCTTGGAAGAGCCCTCATCCTTCCTCTTTGACCAACTCCTAAATCAAACTGCTTCTAACAGCATTGCTATTCCCTCCTGTGCACCATCAATTCCTGCTGGCATCAGTCAGCAGGCACAACAGACATCTCTTAGTATCTTCTGAGGACCTCAGCTTGTGTTCTTCAAAAAGCAAAGCCGTTCAAGAGACCTCATCCTTCAACATCAGTCACTCTGGGAGATAGGAGGCAGCAGCGCCTTGTAAATTCAAATAATAGATTGCACAGGGTTTTTTTCAGAGCACTTGAAACCTGATGAGTAATTAACTCTGACACCCTTAGGTGTTATTAATCCCACTAAACAGGGGGGTAAACCTAGAAAGGAAAACCAGACAAACCCTTGGACCCATTCCAGTTTGCCTCATGGGCAAAGCTTGGCTTGGAAGAGCAGCACCACTTGCCTCAGGCCCCACAAGGAGTCCATATCAGAGGAAAGAGGGACGCAGCTTCCCTGTCTGCAGGAGCGCAGGTACTTCCCCGGCTCGCGGCAAGGTGCAAGGCAGGGAAGCAGCCTCAGCAGCCCCAAGGGGAACCTGCCCCGCAGCCTTCCTTGGCAGCACTCACCTGCCCTCGGCACTGCAAAGCCTCCGAGATCTCATCTCAGTGCAGACTTTTGTGCCAGCACGTCCCAGAAAGCTGACTTTGTGGCAGCTCCAGACAGCTCCTTCCCTCCCCATGTTTGCCCTTTTAACTGGCTTATGCAGCAGCCATCCCCCCCTGAAGGACCACCAGGCCAGGCTCTCTATGGCATGGCTCAGCCACCGTTTTACGCTTCCTCGGGTTAGCTGTTTTTCCTATCTCCTCCATCAGTGAAGCTCCATTCATTAAAACCTCTAAAGGAGCTCATCAGCACCCCAGAAAGAAGCACTGCTCAGCTGTAACCATCCACAGCTTCACAGCCCTCCAGCTCCCAGAGGATCAGGTTTGGAATACAGGCCGTAAGCACATTGCAGGCTCTACACCCCCCTCCTAACCCAGGGGAAAGACCATTTGCTCCCTTAGAACTGAACACAGTGCCCGCATTTCCTTCCAGATGACCTGGAATTATACCAGGACCTAAATATTTAGCTGGGATCCTACTTCTAATTGAAGTAAGAACTATATCCAGAACATGACACTTGGTTTCTCCTAGACAAGTCAGCCTTCAAGGTTCCCTTGCACAGTGGTAGCAAGGAAAGGCACCTTGCTCCAGCATCCCAGCTAGAAGGCAGACACCTGAAGAGCAGCCCTAAGCCCACGTCCCACCAGCCAGGCCAGCAGGCACCAGGGGCTTACTCACAGGGCTGTACGTGTCATTGACCCTAACTAGCAACTATGGCTGAAGTCACATGTTTGGTTTTAGACAGAGGGTGCTGTTTGAGTGTTAGCCAGGGCTCCAAGAAACCTGGCTAATTCTCCAACCTACTTAGGACTGTGACACTCAGACGGCCTGCATGCAGGCTGTAGAGCCACCTGCATGTGCCAGGTTTGCTGGGCTGCCACCTGTTTCACTGGTGGGTGCTGACAGGGCACCATGCTAGAATAGGCAGCTGACGCCATTCTTATGGGGCACGAGGTCAGAGCGGGCAGCTCATGCCATTCCTCGGAGGAGGCACCACGCCTGTGTGCTCCTGCACCCCGGAGCACGCTCCCAAGGCACAAGAGCCGGCAGGCAGCGTGGTGTGAGCTGGGGCTGGGGGAGCCCGGAGCTCTGCCCTGGCGCTTTCCCAGCAGCGGTCGGACCGCGCTCCCGCAGCGGGGATGGAGCCCGCCCGAGGCTGCTCCCCGCAGCCTGCACCGGCTTCTCCCTGGGGCCACCTAGCGGCGTACTGTCGTATCGTTCCTTCGAACACAAGCGCGTTCGCCGGGGGCTTATGCAAACGTGGCTCGGTGAGAGCCTGAGAAGCATCCTCCTGCACCTGAGCACAACCATCTCCTCCGGCAGAAGCTCCCAGCTGCCTCGCCAGCACCAAGCCCTCCCTCTGACAGACCAGCAGCAGCACATCCTCCCTTTCCTCCTCTATTCTTATTATCTTTATGCATAGAGCACGTAAGGTTTCTTACTCCAAAAAGGTGCCTTCACCAAGGTGGCAGGCTGATTCATGGTGAGAAAGCCACCTGGGCTGCCAGGCCAGGCACCTCGCAGCCAAGTCAGAAGAATCAGAACCACTAACTCCAAGGGTGGTTTTTTCTTCTTCAAAGTTAAGGACTTAAAGACCTGTGCCTCTACATCCATTCTTTTGCTAAACCAGACGTTTTCCAAATTACACTTCGCATAATGTGTACATAGCTGTTCCTGTGCGCTAAGCCCTGGGTCAAAAATAACCTCCTTTTGCCTGAAGTGATTTAAATTGAACCAGAGATTCCGACAAATCCCAACCAATTCTAGAAAAAAATGTTCCCTAGTCTAGATGAGGCTACACAGGTATCAAACCAGTGAAAGGTTAATGATTTTCCTCCACACAGCAGTGGAGAAAAGTACCAATGTCTGCAGACCCTGGTCCCAAGAGCCAGCCCCAACTGATCCCAGCCACTAAAGTGGCACAAATCAGGAGGATGAGGGCAGTCCTGCTCCTGCACACGGGTTGCAGTGATGCAGCAAGGGACTCAGGCCAGGTCTGCCCTTTGTAGGTGGGAAGAGATGTCAACAGGGACTAGAAAAAAAAAAGTTATTCACAGAGTGCTGTTGGGCTTACCAAGGAAGCAACACCATTTCTCTGGTCACAACCTCTCAGAGCAGAGGAGACAACGAGCCCAGCAACAGCCAGGACTTGACCCCTTCCCATTGCTCTGTTTCCACAGTGCCAAGGCAGAGGGTTTGAGTTTATTTACCCATTGTAAACCTCACAGCTGGCTCTTCAGCCCTCAACTGGAAGACATGTCCATAACGAACATTCTCCTCACCATCTGGGACTGATTGGTCATCAATAAGTCAACAGGACACCAGCATTTATACAATGGATTGGCAACAGTTGTGCAGCTCCTTCCTAATGCCCTTCTGCAAGGCAAATAAGCTCCTAACATGAAGACAACAGATATTATTATGCTTCTAGCTGTCACCAGCATTTATGCAGATGTATACTATTGGGAACATAACAGCCTAGAAGATTGTGTGGTTCACTCCTACATACAACATCTTCTAACAAATGAAAGATTAATCCAGTCCATTAGTTTTCTTGGAAAAATAAATATTTCCTTCAGTGATCAAGTATCTGGTGTTGCCCTGTGGCAAAGATGAACACACTCTGCAGCCTAGTGACAAAAGGCACAAGAAGCAGTATCTACAGCTCTGAAGATTGCAACAGCAAATAAGACCCTTCAAAGGGATTATTAACCACTAGAATTAGTCACTGAAGTGAGGGCCTGCCTCTCTACAGTTTTGATATCAAGTCAGGATGGACCTCTAGAAGACCTTTATCAGGGTCAAACAAGAGCAGCTGGATGAAGCTGAACAACACCTAACACAAAAGGTCAGATTAGAACAGAACCAGCAGGGGTCAAATGGTCCCATCAGTTATATTCCCTCACAAATTAGGAGAGGAACAAGGTCAGGGAGTTGTCAAGCGAGCCAGGTGCTCAGGATGGTCTGACAGCCTGGCAGCTTTCCTGCCAGTAGACAGACTGGGACCTCCTCTTCCCAGAACTACCTCCTCTCCTGACACAGCAAGATAGAAGTCAAAAGCACTTCTCAGCAATGCCTGCCCGATGGGAAGTAATGCAGATCTTAAATTTGAGACTATTCCAGGAATAACACCAAAAGCTACATGTGGCTCTTGGAGCCCTGCTTTTCCCCACCTCGTGTCTGAGTAGTAACACGAGTGACTGCAAGAGAGCTACAGCAAGCATCATTCATGTCCCTACCCACCAGTCCCATACTCCCGACCCTTGAAGGTTCCCTACTCTAGATCAGGTAGACATTACCCACCCACTCCCAGCACCAAACAACAGGTCAATTGGACAGAGGTGGGGTCAGCTTCCAGATCAGTTCTGGCAGAAGTTTGGTCCCGCTTGCCTGAACTGGATCATCCAGCTGAAATAGGCTTCACATTCTTCAGTCCATATTAGTGCCATCACCTCCTCCACACCAAAAAACAGTCTGTATGACAGAGAGCCTGAAGAACAAGACCTACAGCATCTTGAAGCTCTTCTGGACTTAGACAACCAAGGGGACATGGCATATCCCACACACAAGTTGCTCCTGTTCATCTTAGACCCCTTAAAGGCTGATCACCCTCCAGACCTGCAGAAAGGTCCCCAGATAAAGCCTTTGCCCTTCTGTTTGCAATTCAAGCCCACTTGCAGCTTCAGGCTCACATCACATGCAAAAGCTGTGACAGTCAGATGCAGCCATGCTGCCAACAAGAAAGGAGTTTTTTTGCTAGTTCATGGCTCCTAACACAACCAGCGTCCCGTGCAACACCAGGCTTTACTGGTGGGAGGAGAGCCACCCACAACTGTAGTATTAAGGAAGCTGAGCCAAGAGCTTAGCCAAAGTTGAGGAGTCCATTCTTTGGTGCACACTCTCATGCATTTAAGCTGCCTAATCTTTTGACCCAAGGTACTGGCATTTTTCATGCCTACACCCTGATTCTCTGCAGTGCTGGAAGAGGAAAGCCCACCCCACAAGTCCTATTACATCCTCAAATTCAACCCACAAACTCCAGACTGCTCCCACTTGTACCCACAGCTCAAGGAGCCCCGGTGTCCCAGGAACCTCTAGAGTCAATAACATAGGAGATCATGGACACTCTGAACTCTTCCCTCAGGGGGACACAGCACAGATCCCAGGGCAAACCGGGTCTTAACCAGAAACTGCAGCTAAAGCCAGCTCCAAGGCGCTAGTATCTTCAGGAAAAAGATTTCAGAAATACTGCAGGAATAAGGCTTATTTTCACTAAAGCCAACACACTCACTCATGCAGAGGTTCGTTAAGTAACTCTAGCAGAAGGCCTCATGGTTATTTCCCGCGCCCCCCCCCCGTGTTCTGCAGAGCCAGGACAGGGAGCTGAACTGCCCAGCTCTGCTTTGCAGGCCATTAAGCACACTGCAGCGAGGGGAGACTGAGGCTATCAAGCACATCAGTGTAGTGAGAATGAAAACTGAGCAACCCAGGTTTCAGCCCAGCTTTGGAGACATTAATTCAACTCTCTACCCAGGCACAGCACAAGTCACCGACTCTGTTCCCAACCCATCTGGCAGTTAAACATCACAGAAAAGGTAGCTGGCTGGCCAAGCTGGGCACAGGGAAACTCACCCACTGAGGAGCAATGATATTCAGCCAAAGCTGCAAGCTGCAGTGGGGGGATAGCTAGGATTAGGAAGAACAGACACCAGAAAAACAAGGTGGCTCCATCCAGACTTTCCCTCCACATCCTTCCAAAGTGTTTTTCATTTTGCTACCTTACATCTCTAGAGGGGGTAGCAGCTTGCTTTAAAACCAAAAGCTCACAGTTGCCTGGGAATAGTTTCTTAAAAACAGTATTTATTTCTACTCCATCTCAGACCAAACAAGACCATAGTGTTGAGTAACGCCCAGAAGCTCCTATCACAGCTACTACCGTATTCCTGTATGCTGGTTACTGGCAGTACTTGCCCCCGAGCACCCACAGCCCCAAGTAGCAATCCTTATCAGCAGATGACTGTCCCAGATCTACTGGGGTGTGCCTCACCAAGAATGGAAAATTACACATTGATATTTTACCTGACTGAGGGCTGTAAAAATAAGAAACACCACAGGTAGTCTGGGGACTTCTCACATAAGAAAGCAGGTGTTGAACGGACCAGCCAGGCTGGCAGATAAATGCAGGATGATAAAAGGCTGCCAGGCCAGCCAGCAGCAGCATATCACTCGTTTATCAAGTTCCTGCCCTTCCAGCCATACTCCTGACTCTGGAACAGAATCTTTGCCACACTCATCCCCGAGTTTCGACATCCTTCCCAAATACAGGCCACCTCCTTTGTTCTCCAGCCAAGGAACTCCAAAAATCAAAGAGCACAAGAGACTGATACCACAGGACCCCATGCATAACTCAAATGCTTTCACATCCACTTTCAGGTGCAGAACAGATTGGCTACAAGCTCTCTGCAAAGACTCATTGGCACCTGGGGACCAAAACCCAGGTTGGGCTTCCTTAGGTCTAGTTTGAGTCCCACAGACAAGCAAGGTTAAGTCTGGAGGAACATCAGCAGGGAAGGAAACCAGCTAAATATCTGCACCGGCACCAAGGAACAGCACAGACCCCTGCTATTCTTTAACACTTTGCCTGACTGGCACTCACAGCCATGAGACAGAGGCCAGCAGACCCTGTATCAGCTGAAGGACCCAGGCAACCCAGCAGCTCAGGTAGGAGAAGCAACACCACAAGGGGCATTTACCAGCCACCCCCCACAGGTTTTCACATGCACACAGATTGCAGATTTGCACAGAGCAGCTTTCTCAACACTTCAGTTCCATGTAAATCACATTACTTGTGTCTGCTCATCACAACAGTCCCCACAGAAGCAGAAACCAGAAGTGCCAAGTCCCTGGAGCCCTCTGAGCCACAGGGAAAGCATATCTAACACAGCAGAACGCCCTCCAGCAAAACACCCACCTCACAGCTCTTCAGGCTAGCAAAGAAACCACACAGCAACAATTTCCAACACTGTGCCCACACCACATCCCCATCGCTTCTGACACAGCCTCCTACATCCAGAGTGAATCCAGACCTACCCATTGCAGCCACCACAAGTCCTCTCACCAGCCTCTGCCACCTCACAGCTCCTCAAACGCTGCAGCCCTCCAGGAAAGACCCTTCCCTGGCTTGAACCAGGCTTACAAAGACTCAGGCCCCCCTTCCTCCCTGCAGCAAGTTCACACCTTAATTATAACTCAGTCACAGCTGGTTGCCTTTGCTCCTGCTGGGTCATGGCTCGCATGGGTGCAAAGCCTGAGGTCTGCAGCATCTGCAGCACATGGGGTAGCACTACACTGGCAGCGAGAGGCCTTGCTGAGATGCCAGCGCTGCGGTGCAGGGCCCCGAGGCGAAGCTTTGTGCAGGCCCACGGCCGGCCAGAGACATGCTGAGTCCCGCACAAGGGTGGGGAGGCATTTGAGCGGGGTGTTCAAGTGGTGTGCAAGGGATAAAGGGCAGCCTTCAAAGCCCTTGCTGTCTGAGCTTAGAGAATGTGTGTGTGTGTGTCTGTCTGTCTATCTGTCCCTCTATTTTTCTGTGAGAAATAAAGTTTAGCCCCAAAACGGGTGTTGTGTCTGACACAGCTCCATTCAACACAGGACTGGGGTAAGCCCCATGCGCACGGTGCTCGGAGAGCTGGGGAAAGCAAAGAGGTCCCCAGGCCATGAAAGCAGGTTAGAAAACATCACCCTCCATCACTGTGTCCTCAGGGCTGGGGCCCAACCCCAGCGTACATGGCCAAATCAGACCTTGGCTGTTATTTCTTCCATCAGTTGCTCACATGAACACCTAAAAAACAGATGGAAATACTTTTTGAAGGGAAACCTCTGTGCACTTGGAGCAGTCTCACCCCCTGATTGCACCAGGGTGATGTGATTAAAGAGGAAGCCAAAAAAGTAGCAATTGATTACCCATAAAACAGGGTTATAATCCAATAAATAAATGATAAATCAGCGTGTCTGGTCTAAGCAAGGAGCTGGAGACCCAAAGTTCCCCTTGAAAGAGCTGAACAGAATATCCATTATTCAAACCGATCGCAGCTACCCAAGTGGAAAGTGCAGCTGTGTCTTCATGTTTCCTGACACTTTTTCTTGTGCGTTACACCATCCCCTCTGAAAAAGAAGCGATTTGGACTTGAGATAACTCATTAAGGAAAAGCAGGGACAGCTGTTTTCCAGATTACCTAACCCCTGTCAATTCGGATCAGAACCCAGCTCCCAAGGAGCAAAGTGGGGTTACTTTGATACATCTCAAATTAAGCCTGCCGCTCCCAGCGAAATCACTGCCCTTGCAGTTGTGGATTCCCCCAGAGCTCTGTTCACACGGTTTCCCTAAACATTTGCAACCACCATCCTGTCTGTACCCACCACTCCTGGAAGCACTGAGACTCCGAGCGTTTAACTCCTTCAGAAACCTTTCAGGCCACTGGAACCCAGGAATTAACTTCTGCAGAAACTCTGCCCGAACCTCCCTGCCAAACAGCTCTGACGCCGACATGCACATACACAATTCAGGGGCCTTAATGAGAGCGCGCACTAGCCTGGGCAGAGACAATGGGCATTTCTCATCACTCATCAGAGACAGTCAGAAAGTAGGACAGCACTTTATTTGGAAGCTCTGCTAGACCTGGAAAGTTACTTCCCTACAGGAGCCCCAGGATAAGGTCCCCTCTGCACTGGTCCAGAAGTTTCACTGAAACATGTGCGTCTGCTACCAGTTTCTTAAGCAGGGCAGCAAGTGTCTTTTTTTTTTCCCCTGGGAAGGCTTTCTTCCCCATTGTGTGACCACTGCACATTAAAAGGCAATCAATATCATTCCCATTGTTTACCCTGAAGTTTGATGCATGTCTTCCTGCTTTTACATCCTTGTTCTCACATTTTAGTGCCCCCCGGTTCCACCAAAACAAGTTGATCTCTAGCCCGGAGCAAAGTGTTTCATGTGAAATGGCAGTTTCTGGTGCAGAATAGTTTTGTAATGAGGGAGGAGGCAGCAAACAGAAATAAGGATAAGACAAACTGCTTATGAAGAATAGATGTGTGTTTGTGTAAAAGAGAGCAAAAACTGTAAGACAAGTTGGAGGAGTATGAATAAAACAATGAAACGAAATGTAAAAAGACTAGTTTTGTGCTTGCATTCATTCATAAATGTTTATGAGTGATCAAATGGTGAGGTTAGTGTATGAGAAAAGGCAAAAACACAGAGGAGTACGTGTGTGTGTGTGGCTATGTGAGGGAGGGTAACAGAAACCCACCGAGACAAAGCAAGGCAGCCCTTGTGCCATGCAAACCAGCCTACCAGTGCAGCCGGGGGAGGGTGGCAGTTCATTTTAAGACCCTGCCTGCTACAGAGCACAGCTACACACACACCTGTAAAACTCTGCGAGCTTTCCTACAAAAAGGCCAGGCCTAGTGCCCCTTCCCTACGGGTGCCTGGCACCAGGGTTCTCATTCGGAGTCCACTGAAATCACCAGGAGCCATCACGCTGGTGGTGACAGCAGTCCTGCACACATGCTCACAGCACCCCTACCACCACCCCCGATTATCAGTGAGCAGAGGGAGGGTGGGCATGTGGGATTTCCAGGTGAGGCTCGTCGTACTTGGACTCTGAAGAAGCAACACTTTCGACTCATGCATTTTTAACGCTGCTACTCGCATCCTCCGCGTTTCTCACGCTCAGGCACTTGAGGGGACCCCCCAACACACCCACCCGCCGCCGCTGCCCCGCTCCCCCCGCCAGCCTTGGGGCGCCGCTTCCCGGGGGGCGGGCGGCCGCGGGGGACCCCGGGATCTGGGCCCTGCCTGTGCTGCCGCCTGCTCCCACCAGGTGGCACTGCAGGAGCGGCGGAGCGGCGCGGCACGGCCCGGCAGCGGCCCCGGCCGCGGGGACCCCCCAGCAGCAAGGCGCCCCCTCCGCCTCCTAAACACGCGGGCTGCTGGCACGGGCACCCAGGTCCTGCCGGCTGCCATCGGTCGTGGGTCCCTCATTTCGTGATTTCGCCATTCCGGGGGGGGGGGGGGGGCAGCAGACGAGGGGGCAGGCTGCAGCTCGCTCCCTGCATCTCTGCCCGACGCTCGCAGGTAGCCGGGGACAAGCCGGGCGCAGCGAAGCGCTCCCGCACCCTCGCTCCATCCTCCCGGGCAGCACGGGTTTGGAGCCGCGGGATGCCAAGCTGGGGAGAAAAAGGAGGATTAAATTTATGTTTTATCTCTCTTCCCCACCCCGCCCCCGGTTAAATATTTGGCAGAGGGAACAAACCAGAGAGCCGGCTGTAAAAAGGGGTGTGAACACAAGCACCGGGGCTGCGGGCCGGCAGCGGAGCGGGGAGGGTCCCACATGCTCCCCACTCCTCGGGGGGCGACGGGCAGGAACACCCAGAGCTGCCCCGGGGGTGGCGAGAGATCCCGGGCCAGCTGCTCTCTGCAGGAATGAATTTATGGTAGCGCAGATAACGCGAAGCTGACCGGGACGCAGCTACCGAGCACACCGGACAGAGCCCCCGGCCCCCAGCCCGGTGCGGCTGTGCTCGGCCAGGCGGGACGGAGCCTGGGAAAGCCGGGGCCGGGGGGGCTTGCGTGCGGGCTGCGGGGGAGGGGGCGCGCCCTGCCCGGGGTCCCGCACCGCACGGCTCTCGTGCAAAGAGAAAAGAATGCGCCGCAGCCTCCTGCCTTTACATTCCCTTTATATAACACCACCCATACGTTTGTATTTGAACACATGTACAAATCCGTGAAATATATAAAGCTGCTTGGCGCGTAATGCTTATTTACGTACGGGGAGAGCGATATCTAAATAAAGTAATATGCAGCTACGGAAAGGCTCTGGAGCTGCGCGGATGGTATGGCTGCCACCGGAGAAATGGGGGCACGTAGACCCAGCCGGTGGTTGCGGGTGCCGGGGGCTGCTCCCCGGTGCGCCACGTCCGTGCCGGGGACGGCGGCGGCTCGTCCGGCTGCCCACGGGCTCGGGCGGCTGCTGGGGCTGCCGGGCTGGTGGGGGTTTTTTCCGCTCCGTAATCGTTAAGAATATTGGAAAAGATAGCCAGGTTCATTAAATAAAATTTCTGCTGGCCCAAGCCGCCCCTTTTCCCGGGAGCAAACCTTCGGGGTGCAAAGCACAGCCCCGCTTTCCCAGACCGAAGCAGCCGCCTTTTCGCAGGGGTCGTCCCTCGCCAAGCTCCCACGCGTGTCCCCTCGTGTTTCACCAGGGAGCCCTCCCGGGACAGGTTATTCCTCCGCTTCTGGACAGGTTCCTGTTGAGAAATTATATTTAAAACAAACCAAAGAGCCACAAGACCTCCAGCACCACCGTGGTGCGGCTCTCGGGTTAACCCCCCCACTAATGACTGACGGCTGGTGCCACTGAGACAAATAAATACATCGTAAGGAGGGCAATGGGTCGCGAGTCGTTTTGGCCCTAAGGTGAGATTTAAGCAATGACCGCCCATTAAAACAAGCTTTTCACTTTTCCTAGGGGTAGCCCCTACCCCCACCCTCTCCAGCAAGCGGAGCGGAGGAGCCTCCTGACCTGTCTTATAGTTGTATTTAAGGTTGGGGCAGGGGGGATGTCTGTTTGTTTTTTAGCTCGGAGCAGGGAGAAGTGGAAACCGGCTAAAATAGGACTGAGAAGAGCGGAGGAGTTGAAAAGTGCCCCTCAAAAATCCACGGGGAAGGCCACGAACGGAGAGCAAAGGAAAGCTGGAAAAAAATTATTTTTTTTCAAGAAACCTGTGGAAAATAAACGCAAGAGAATCTAGGAAAAGTTCACGGCAGAAGGGAAATAATCCCGCCAGAAGACGGCAGTGACCGATGCCCCAAGGACCTCCATGGGGCAGCACGATCGCGGGGGGCTGCGGCGGTGGGGACCCCCTTCCCTGCAGAGGGACCAGAAACGTGACTCCACGTTTTGCACAAAAGCTTGGAGCGAATCCTTCCAGCTCCCTCCCTGCCACCGCCTTCTGCCCCAAGAAAGCCTCCCTGTTTCACCGATCCTTCAGCTCGGTCAGCGGGATACCCTAAACCGGACCCCCTCTCCGCGGCCGGTCCCCCCCTTCCCAGAGCCGCTCATAGCTTCGCTGGAAGGAGCAGGTCCGGGGAGGGGGGGGAAGCACCATTGCCTTTTGCCGTCGAGCTAATATCCTTGCTAAATTTATTTTGTCAGTGGCACTTTGGCGGCTCACAAGGATATAAAGCTTGAAAGGACTTCGGAGAGAAGCTGGAGGCAGATGGGGCTGCCCCAGGAGGGGTGGGGGTCGCAGTGTCCGTGGGGTTGGGTCGGGCTCCTTAGAGCACAGCTCGCTTGCCATCAGGGGGTTCATTTTTTAATGCTTTCTCCAGGAAGGGGTTTACTGGGGGGGGGGGGGGGGGGGGGGGGCGCGTGAGGAGAAGCTGAGTTTAGTGAGACCAACGTGAAATTCAGCAGGAATTATGGCCGCGGTTACCTGCGCTAGAGGTCGAACTCTGTTTCGGCTGAAAGCATTAAAAAAAAAAATCTCTAGAATAATCAATTTTTAAAATAATAATAAAAAAGAGGTGGATGAGAAAGGGAAAAGCCCCAGCGTCGGTGCCTGCGGGCTGAGCTCCCGAGGAGCGGTGCGGGGGGCGCAGCTCCGCAGCCCCCAGCGCCCCGTAGCCGGCCCGGCCCCGGGGTTCACCGGCGGGCAGGACCCGCTGCAGCCCGGCGCGCCGGGGCGAGGAGCCGGAGCCAGGATCTGCAAGAGCGCCTTGAACGGCCACTTCAGGCTAAAGGGCTTCGCCTTGCTGTGTTTTTACACGCCTTAATTGTTCGCTAATAATGCGGGGTTTGGGGAGAAGCGCGTGGGAAGTTTGGGGCTGGCTGGAAAAGAAAAAAAACCCACCACCCAACCCAAAGAAACCCCAACAACAAAAAAACCCCAACAACAAAAACCCCAAACCAACCCCATGCATCCATTATCCTCCAGAACTGGCTCCCTGGGAGCCGCTGGCTTTTTCTCTCCGCCGCTTCAGGTGTAAAGGGCCGCCCTCGCACCGCTGTGAGATGGATGCACGGAGGGGCTGGCTGCGGGGAGAGGTCGGCGGGTCAGGGCGATAACGGGCTGGAATGTCCCTGTGTGGGGCTGTTTGCGCTCCTGGTATGTGCCTGTACGGTGTGGAAGGGGGTGAGAGCTCGGGGGTGCCACCGTGTCCCTGGGGACGGGGGTTGCTTTGCAAGGCGCGGCTGTAGGTGCCGAAGGAGGGAGGTTTTTCCCTTCCGCCCCCCCCGCCCAAGCTCACCCTAGCCCCGCCGTCCCGGCGCCTCCAGCACGGATCCGCCCGGCTGGCTGCCCCCGCTGTCCCCCCCTCCCCCCGAGGCCGGGGTGACAGGGACCGGGGAAGCGGAGAGGCGCTAGGCGGTCCCCGCAGCGTGCCACGGCTGCTCGCCTCCGCCGGGTCAAGCACCAGCGCCTCCAGGCAACCACCGCATCAGGCCCTTTACCCTCCCGAAAGGGCAAACACCCGGCCCGTCCGTCCGTCCGTCCATCCATGCATCCATCCATCTCCCAGCCCCGGCCAGGGCCGCGCGTGGCCGTGCGCGGAGCACGCGCTCCGGTGACCGCTTCACAGCGTCCCTGGCACCGGGCTGCCCGGCAGCAGGAGCAGGGACAGGGGGGGTGAACCCTGCCTCCCTCCCCCCCCCCCCCCCCCCCCCCCCCCGCACACTTGGGGCTTGGGGCTCTCCTTGGCCCTGCTCTTGCGATGGTATTTTTGGGGACACATGTCCGAGCGCAGCCCCCGCGGCTCAGGCTCCCACCCGGGACGGGGGACGTGCTCCTGCAGACACATGGCTGCTAAATTTCAAGCAAATCCTCTACTTTTCACCCCCCTTTTTTTTCCCTCCCTTCCCTTCTCCCGAGCCCTCTCTCTGCCTTCCCAAAATCGTTTCCCGGTGCAATCCTGCAGCCTGAGGCGAAGGAGGAGGCGGGATGGTCCCTGCTTCCAAGACTTTTACGAACAATCGTTAAAGAAATCAACCTTTCTTTTTTCTTTTCTTTTTTCTTTTTTTTTTCTCTTCTTTTCCCTTGTGCGGAGGCCGGAGAGGTCCCTTTGATCTGCGAGGCCTGGCGTGCTACGAGCCCGCACGCCGGCTGCGTGCGGGGAGGGGGCCCTGCCACCGCGGGACCCCCCCGAGCCGGGACATGAAAGGAAGGGGGGGGTGAGGAAAGGAGAAAAAAAAAGGGGGGGCGTCCAGGGTACGGGAGATCGACCGAAGGGCTTAAATATTTCATATTCCTGGAAGCTGTCAAGGCCAAAAACAACAACACGCCTCCCGCCTCCCTCGGAGTGTTTGCAGAGGGCAGGAGCGTGTGTGCGTGCGAGGGGGCCGGGAGCCGGGGGGGGGGGGGGGGGGGGCGGGTAGAGGGTCATAAATTTTCACTTGTAATCAATCAATAATTAACTAATAGCGGAGCGTGGGCCGAGCAGGACGGCGGCGGCTAGTGACTGCACCGTCGGGCCCCACGGGGTGTCCGCGTCCTCCCCGGGTCGCTGCGGCTCCGGTGTCCCCCCCGCGACGGTGCGGTCCCAGCTCCGCGCTCCTGCCCCGCTTTCCCAGAGACTTTGGACTCGGGGCTGAAACCCCCATGGGTGGAACCCGGCTCCGCTCCCAGCAAAGCCTGGGCCGAGCTCTGCCGCACTGCTCGGCCGGGGGTCCGGGGCGGGGGGCGGCTCCCCTCCCCACCCGCGGCGATCAGCCCCGGTGGGTGCCGTGCCCCGCTCCCACGGGCCGTGGGTCCCCTGGGGGGCGGCTCGGCACTGCTGGGGCTGCCCGAGAGGTGGCGCCGGCGCCCCGCCGGACCCCCCCGCCGCCGGACCCCCCCCACCCCAGCGCCGGGTCGCCTGCATCAGCCATAAAACCATTGAGGATATCAAGACAGGCGCCAGGTGAGTAATAGACAGGATAATCCAGAGAGATTGCTCGCTGTTTACCTCCATCCACAAGCGCCACAAGAGTTACTCATTAACGTTACTATATACAAATAAGATACACAAGAGATAAAGCCATTTGCAAGTCAGAGTTACACCTGCGGTACACGGATTTCTTGCAAGGGCATGGCGAGGGGGAGGTCACCATTAGGCCCCTGGAAGGGGGGAGGGGGGCGTTAAATCAATCAGGCTGCACCCTCAGCCTTTAAAAATATTAAATAAATCGTGACCTCGAGTTTCGCGGCGCCCCAGGGCTGCCAGTGCCCGCCTGGCCTGCGGGGTGGCTACTGGCCCCCTGGGCCAGCAGGAAGGCAAGCCGGGGGGGTAGGGGTTTTTTGGGGGGTGCTCGCTTTCCTCTGAACATCAGTAGCGAATTTCCTCGCCAACTATGAAACTACCCCCCTGCACGCACAGACTGTAACCGTTGTCCCTCTGTAAGAAAGATCTGGGGGTACCAGCAGCTGGGGAGGGGCAAAAAAAATTAAGATTCCCCCATCGTTCCTGAAGCCTAATAAATGAGAGCGCGGTGGCTGCGCGGGGGTCTGTTACACACGGAAAGGTGTCTCTGGGCTGCCTCTAAGGCCGGAGCTCGGAGCAGGGGAGAGAGTTGAAAGGCATAGTGGAGGGTGGTTTTCCAGCCCGGAGGGGCTGGCAGCATCTGCCCCCTCCTCTGCTCCCTCACCCCGGTGCCCAGCCCCCCTCCCGCAGCGGCCCCAGCTCCCACCCGCGTCGAGGACCCGGGTGGAAGCCCGCTTGTGGGGCTGCAGCCAGAGGGCTGGCTGCCTGCTTCTTGGTGTGTGTGTGTGGGTAATTTCTTTTGCCAGACCCGTCCCTAAAATCCCCACCTCGCCCAGGCCAGCTCAGAGAAGCATCAGCTAAAGTGACATCCCCAGTAGCCATCACCTTGGGTCATCCCAGGGTGGGGTAAGCGGGAGAGAAAAAGTCCTGCTCAGCCCAAACCTTGCCCCCACACCGCGGCTTTAAAATGCAGACGCACACCAGCACCACCACCACCACAAAGCTGAAATGGGAAGGGTCCCGTCCCCCCAAGAAGGGGAACTGAGCAGGGTTTGATGTGCGTGGTGGGGGGATCCCGCTGGGGACTTGTTAAAAAAACGGGGGAGAAAAGCTCCATCGCCACTTTCACCCACTGAGAACCTCTTTATCTCGCCGGCGCAGAGGCCGGGGCCCGAGGGGCAGGCAACGCATGGAGCAGGATACAGGCTGGAAGTACATCCTTATAATATTTATTACTGGCGGAGGATGAATCGCTTTCCAATATACGGGCCACTAACTATTGAAGGGAGGGGGGGCGGGAATCTCTCTCACAAGGAGAAATATATATGTTCTGCTAAAGAATGCACTCATGGACTGGCAAAGGTGCAACCAGCGGCTGCCAGCTCTCCTGGATTCCCAGTGACCTCCCAGGCCACTGGTCCAGCCTGCCGCCTGGATGCCTGTCCCCGTTTCAGCCGTTTTCTACCTTAATCTCATCATATCATCAGCCCAAGGGAGAGAAGGGGCGATTCCAGGGGAGGGGTGTGTGTGTGTGTGAAACCACGAAAACAAAACCATGGATTTCCAGGTGGTAACTAACTGGAAAAGGCAATTCCTCTGCCCGGACGGGAGGGAAAACGATCCCAGCAGCACCATCAACTCCTGAGTACTTTACCTGGAAACTTTGGAGGAGGGCTGTGCATTAAAATTTAACCGATCTATTCTCTCATTCTTCACTTTTGCGTTATTAATTTATGACAGATAAAAGCATAGCTGAGCCTTTCTCATTAACTTTTCAAATGCCACTTAATATTGTTCCATTAAAAGACGTGACTTCGTAGCCTCTGGATCGACTTTAAAAGCGAGAGGAAAAGGTACAATAAACAGCTTGCTTAAAACTCGTCCTTCCCCACCAACAATTCAAACGACACCATCCCGACTGGTTCGTACTAGCTCCTTCCAGGAGAAATATCTTAATATTGGGAAGGGGATGGGGGGTGGAGGAGGAAGGCAGAAGAGGGACATATATCTTTCAACCCCTCCATCCTCCCAGGCACTTTTCGGGAGGATTGGGGTGAAGGCATTTCACAGTACGCCCAAGACATTTCAATAAAAATTTATTGAAACTTCAGTGACTTTTAAAAGGGAAAGAAAAAAAAAAAAGTACAGGAAAAAAATAGCAAGAACTTCTCAACATTTATATAACACAAAATATACCTTCATTTTTTTTTCTTTGAACCAGCTCTGAGCACCTGACTTTCAAGCCAAGAAAATATGCACTCACTCAAACAAAGACAACAATAAGCACAGTAGTAAAACTCCATCGCGGGGTTGTTTTTTTGACACACCAAGGAAACGGGGGAAAATAATACAAAGTAAAGAAAATCCTAGAATCTTCATCTTTTTTTCTCTCAAGCCACTGGAGAAGCCTGTTGTCGTGTATTAACGTATATAATTTTTTTTGTCGTCGACATCTTATGCGGAAAGTAGCGCTTTGAACACTGAAGAAATCGAGGATTAAAAGCTACCATGGCACACTGCTTTTTCTTTTATTTTTTTTAAAGGACTTTGATTAATTTTGTTACTGCTTTGCCTTTTGCATTCGGCTCCTTTACAAAAGGACGAGGTCAGGTTTTCTGGGGTGAACTCAGATTTAAAAAGTGAGCTCTCAGAAATGGGGGGATTTCTCCTCTGCGTCGGGGTGTATGTTTAAAGGAATTATGAAGCTGAAATGAAAACGACTAAAAATAAAAACAGAAGGAAAAAAAAGACAGCTGCAGTCGTATTTACAGAGATATGTACAATGTCAATAAATTAAAGTTTAATTTCGAGTATTCATATTCCACGTATTTACAAGTTATCAAATAATTACATAAATACTTTAATAATAGCGTCCGCTCTTTTCTTCTTCTCAGTATGTTTAAACCTTGTTATTGCATATACAATTAAAGAGGGAAAGCTGTGATAAACCTACAGTCAAGCTACAGAGATTTTTAGATAAAATAAATTCACTTTTTTTTTTTCCTTTCCAACTACACTTCTTACTGTTGTTGCTACAGGGAGGATGTTTAAGGTAGAGGGACGAGGGTCTTATTTTTGTTTTTATTATTATTAATAATAATTTTTTCCCTGGGATTTGAAACGAGCATTAAAAATAAACAACAAAACCCCACCGAAATAAAAAAATACCCCACCCCACCCCGCCCAAAAAAAGCAGACTACTATGGAACATGCAAAAAAAGCCACCGACTGGCTCTCAGACATCACAATAATATTTTAAACACACAGCTTCCCTTAATATTGACTAAGGGGGTTGTCGTTAACAACCCGCCCAGGAAACAACTGTTGAAGAACCGATATGCAAGTTACTTACACGCTTTTCTTTCGGAAAGAAAAAAAATCACTTCTCTTACTTAATTTTTATTCATACGTTTGTTTGATTTTTTTCTTTTATTTTTGCTTTTAGGTGCTTGTTTTTCTGTTTTTCTGTTGGTTTTTTTTTTTCCTTTTTTACACAGTTAAAAAAAAAAAAAAATAAGAGAGAGAGAGGAGGATGCTACAACCCCGCCGGTGACCTGGCTCGGCCAGCCTGCTCCCTGCGAGCAGCCTCCAACCCAGGTCGCCCACCTCGGTTCCACTCCCCCATCCCCGACCCTCTCCCCACCCTCACCCCCCCTGCTTCGCCAGATACCTTTCTGTTGGTAAGCGCGCACACAACGCCGGGGGATTTTATATTAAAAAAAATAGAAAGGGAAGAAAAAACAAAATCAAGGAGGGGGGTAAAAAAACCCCACAACAACAACAAAACAACACACTCGCGGGGTGGAGGATGTGGTTTCTTTCAAACAAAGTGCACTGCGAGACTGATTTGAAATGAGCCCCCAGAGGGCAGGGGGGTTATGGGGAGCCGCTGCGGGATCTGTCCTGCTTGGGGTCGAGCCCACTGACCAGGCGCTGGATGTTTTGCAGTTCGCTGGTGGCCGCCTCCTTGTCGGCGCCCAGTTTGGGGGAGAGGGAGACGGAGCCGGTGGAGAGGGTGGACGAACGGCTGGTGAGGTCCGAGGCGGAGTCCAGGGGCACGGAGCCGGGGCTGGCGGTCAGCCCCCCCGCCTTGCCCTCGCCGGAGCCGGCAGCCAGGCCGGGTAGGGCGGTGGTGAGGAGGCTGCTGCCGTCGGGCAGGGGCACGGGCAGCGGGTAGGGGCTGTAGCGGAGCCGCGGCCGCACGGCGCTGAGGAAGGGGTGCCGGTGCACCGAGCTGGAGGCGGCGCTGGAGGCGGCGGCCGCCGCTGCCATGTAGGTGTAGGGGTAGGGGAAGAGGCTTCCGAAGGGAGACATGGCCAGGCCCTGCGGGAAAGGAGGAGAGAGAGGAAAGGGTTACCGGCCCGCACATCCCCCCCACGGGGGATGCTCCGCGGCACCCCCACGCCAGCAGCCCCCACGCACACGCCAGTTGGGAGAGCTGACAGCGGCCAAGCTGCTGCCCACGGGACGGGATGAAGACCCGTCCTCCCAGTACCGAGGCCAAACCCACCCGCCCCCCCGAGGCAGACCCTGCCGAGGCTCAACCCCGCACGGCCCCCACATCGCCTGCCCCCTCCCGCCAGCCCCAAGAGGGGCCGCAATGAGAGAAGGGCCGTGGTGTCTCTCTCCCGCGGGAAGATTTTCTTTCGCTGGGGCAAACGCTCTGTCCAAACGCTCTGTCCCGGTGGGTACGGCCAGTTCCGCCCACCCCCCTCCCCCCCCGGGCAGCCCCCCGCCGCTCCCCCGCCGGCGGCTCCGCTCCGCAGGCTGCAACGCGCCCTGCACCGCGGAGCTGCGCGCTGGGACTGCCCGGGGGGGGGGGGGCACCAAGCCCCCGGGGCGGCGGGGGAGGGACAGAGGTCTGGCCCCGGCACAGTGTCACGGAGCACGGGAGCCAGAGGACAGCGGGGTGGGTGGAAGAGCTCCGGGAGTTCAAGGTGGGCCACCCGCCCCTTCACACACACACACCGCGGGGCTTTCCCACCTCCCAGCTTTCCCCAAACCCGGGAGAGCCGGGGATGGGTGGGGGGGACCCAAAGGGGTGCTCCGCTGCCCCCTCCTTCCCCGGGACGGCCCCCCCTGCTCCAGAGGGGCAGCGGGGGGGGGGGGGGGGGGCGGAGTGAGCTACCTGAGAAGCCAGGACGTGCTGCTGCAGATGGAAAGGCAGCGCGGCCGCCGATGCTCCCGAGAGTCCCTGGGCCGCCGCGGTGGCCATGACCGTGTTGTCCAGTCCCGAGACACCGGCGGATGCCCCGGAGACGGTGGCGAGCAGGGGCCCCATCCCCGCGGCCATGCCGGAGAAAGCCCCCCCCATGGCGAACTGCCCGGGGTGCAGCAGCAGCGGGTGCCCATTCCCCAGCGGGTTGAAGAACTGCTGGCCGGCCAGGGCGGGGGGGAAGCCGAGGTTCTGCAAGTGTCCCTGGCTGAGGTGGGCCGCGCTGTCGGTCTGCACCGTCAGGGGGGCGAAGGGCTCTTTCCCCAGCAGCCGGTTCTCATCTACCTTGGGGCCATCCCTGAGGGGGCTTTTCAGTTCCTCGCCGCTCAGGCTTCCCCCCCGGGTGCTGGAAGAGATAGTAGCCGGGCTGTGCCGCGAGTCCGGAGGGGCTTTCTCCGTCCTCTCTCGGCTCCGACTCCCCGCTGAGTCACTGGGGAAGAAGTGGCTTTTGGAGGGGCTGCCCCCCTTCTGCCGGGGGTCGTCTCCGGCGGGCGCGGCGGAGCTGGCCGGAGCTGGGGTGGTGGTCGTGCTGATTTTGCCCGACTCGTTGGCTTCTAGCAAGGGATCGTCTTTGCTGTCTGCATCGCTGTCTCCCTCGCTGGGGCAGAGATCTGCAAGACAAAGGGAGCCCGGCGCTGGGATCCGGCGCTGCGCGTCCCTAAAGCCCCCAGTCCCCGTCGGGCTGGGCAAGGGGGCACAGAGGCTTCCACGCCGGCCAGAGGTTTAGATGTAAATACTTCCTTTTTTATTATTATAATCATATAAATATACACACACCCAGCTCCCACTGCCCGCCCCATCCCAGCCAGCCCGAGCTTTACACAGGGCAGCAAAACCGGCTGCGAAACAAAGCAGCGGCCCCGGGGGAGCGACCCCCAGCCGGGTGGGGCCGGGCCAGCGGAGGCTGGGGCTGCCTGGGGCTGCGGGGACCCCCCGGGGACCCCCCTCGGCCGCGGCAGAGGCAGCGGAGCGGCAGGGACAGCACCGTCCTGCCGGCGGGTTGGAGGGCCTTGGGGATGTGTCTCCTAAGAACTTTTTCCAAGCTTTCAGCCCTTTCAATGGGCAAACTTTGAACACGCACCCCCACCCCCGCGTCCATCACCCCCTGCACCCCCACCCCCCAATCGCATGCACGGCTTCGCCGGATTCCTCTGCACTTCATCTCTTAATTTCAGCGCCCCAGGTGCGAAGCTCTGGTTTGCTTTTCGGGTCCCCTCCCCTCAGCTCGGCAGGACTTGAAACAAACGAGTAAAGCAGCAACAAAAAAGAGGTTGTTTCCTCCTCCCCCTGCACCCCCCGCCCCTGGATGGATTAATACATGTGAGAGAGCTGCAGACAGCTCCCAACCCCGCACGGAGAGAAATCAAGGGTGACTTTTCTATAACAAAGTTCGGGACTGTATCCAGGGGAAAGATCCTTCCTCTAATAACAGATTCAGAGAGGAATATTAATGGAGTGACTCCAGTTTTGAACTTTTGCCCCGTGGTCTGTCTTTGCTCCCTTGACTTGGAGCTAGCTCCTTTCTGAACCAAGGAGGGGAGGAATGAACGTGCAGCAGAGAGAGAGGGAGAGGAGGAGGGAGAGGAAGAGTGAGGAGGGCAGAGGGAAAGAATGAGAGAGAAAAAGAAGGGGAGAGGGAAAGGTGCAAAGAAAGAAGAAGAAAGCAGGAAGAAGAGGGAAATAGGGAAAGGGAAAGGTGCAAAGAAAGAAGAAGAAAGCAGGAAGAAGAGGGAAATAGGGAAAAGAAAAGAGATAAAGTGGAGAACGAAGTGAGAGGACAGAAGAGAGTAAAGAGAGAAAACAGAGAAAAGAAGGCAAGATAAAGGAAGGAAGGAATGAAGGACGGAAGGAAGGCAGGCCAGTGCCCAAGGGCAGTGGTACGGGCCAGGATCTGTCCCCCCGCAGAGCAGGCACCCAGGCTCTCCCCGTGGGGGTCCTGGGGGACCCGGGGGCCGCAGCTCTCACCTTTGAGGCTGGAAGTGCCGACGGCAGGCACGGCAGGGCAGGAGGACTGGGCGAAGCACTTGAAGGCCGTCTGCTCGTTGGAGGACTCATCCGAGGTGGGGTTTTCCTTCTTCTGCCTCTCGTCGTACACCCGCATGGACTGCAGGGTCAGCTGCTTCCTACGGGCACACGCACCCGCTGGGCAAGTGGACCCCGGCAACCCCCCCGGGGACCACCCCAGGGACCCCCCATCCCTTCCCCAGCCCCTTCTTGCGATCTCATTTGGGGATGACTGGGGCAGGGGAGTTAAGGGCCAAGGTCCCCTCGAGGGGGGAACGCTTCTCGCAGGCAGGGCTTGGCTGCTAATAAGAGGAGATTTCTTGGAAGCGGTGAGCAGCAACTCAGTGAGGGCAGATATTAAAGACAAGGGGCGGAGGGGAGAGGGAAGCATTCCCTGGAGATTAGCTTTTAAAAGGCGAGGATGTTCCAGAGATATGAGCCATCTTAATGGTTGCTAAGATTGCTAGGAAGTGGTTATTTTGTTAGGCACTTTATGTAATCTTTTCACCAACAATTAACCCCGAGTAAAAATCTATTTATATTTAGAGAGAAATTAGAAATCATTTCCGTCCTGTGGCTCCAGCATTGGCTTTATTTTCACACTGACGGACAAGAGGACCTGGCATGTGCGCATATGCATGTGTGTGTGTGTGTGTGTGCACGCTGGGCTCAGTGCTGGGCAGGGAGAAAGGCCTCTTGTTTTACATTACAGTCGTGTGTCGTGTTCCCCCCCCCCTCCTTTTTTTAAATTTTTTGTTAAAAAAGGAGAAACAGATAGATTTATTCATTATCTAAATCAAAGTGCAAACAGCTGAAATATTCTGTCTGCTGTAACAAAAGATATATCCCTCACCAAAGGAAAAAAAAAATCACCCCTTTCTCAATTTTCCCCAATATTAAAAATAAAAATCCAGTCCCATTAGAACAAGTTCTGTCTAGCTGTCTAACTGGGGCACAAACTGCGTCTGGCTGCTTTTAGAAAAATTAAGAATCTTCTATCATTAATTACTTCCATATTCACAAGACACCTCTGTCAAAACACTTTATTTATATGTTTCTCCTCCACATTTTAGTCTTTTTGACATAGTCCCCGGGAAAATGCCAGAAGAGATTGAATCAGCGATCAGCTCTGCCCTCACTTCTCCCTCTTTCCTAGTCCCAGACACAAACTATAATGTAATGTTCCCTCTCAAAATTTTAAGGGAACCTTCTTTCTCCAGTGATATTTGTTTAATGTACCACCATCCCTTTGGCCAGCCATTCCCTGCGATGTGAAAAATAAATGTGGAAAGCAGGAAAGAATTCCCATGCAATCAGTTTGGCGTTATTAACGACAAGATCCTTATGAATTTTGGCGGGGAGAAGTGTGGTTTGGAGGCGAGGCGAGGTGATTTTGACCTGTTCATGTCCTGAGCTTTACACATGAAAACCAAACGAGGTGCCTATATATAATCTGTCCAGACTCACCTTTTTTCCCTCCTTCCATTCCCGGTGTCCCGAAAACCTTTGGCAAAGGGGTTGTTGTCAATTTTTAATTGAGTGATCTATAGGATGAAAAAAAAAAAAAAAAAAAAAAGGGCAGGGGGTTGGGGCAGAGATCAGGAGATTTTGTATTAAAAAGTAACAGCAAAAAACTCCTCTCCCCAGTCCCCCCTCCAGTACTGGCAGGACCCCAGGAGGAGCAGGACAGGGCAGGGGGCAAAGGTCCCTGGGTTTGGGGTGAATCTCCCTGTTTTCCCAAGCTGGTTTGGAGGCAGCTTGCCCTCAATCCCCTGGCCAGTGACCCGGGCTGTGGTGGCAATGAAAGAGCCCCGTGTTGCTGCCATCACATCGGAATTAATTGAGCCGTGCAATGCGATCCATGCAAGTTATGCCTGTGCTTAAAACTCTTTGAATGCCATAATTAAACCGCAAAGGAATCATACCCACCCCCTTGCTATAATAAAATACTTTATATAATCGCATTATGCTCCGCGTGTCTGTTGGGGTACTGGGGGTGCCAGGAGTTGATTTTTTTTTTGGGGGGTAGTAGTGTAAGGTTTTTTTGTGAATGTTTGGGGGTCTCCTCAAGATTCAGGTTATTGCAGGGAATGGCTGTTTCTTCCTGTGTTTGGAGGGACCGGGGGGCAGAGCGGGACACCCTGCAACTCCCCGTGCCTACACATATGATGCGCAGAGAGGGATTCAAAGCTCGGCCAGGGGCTCCCCTCACTATAACGGGATACCGGGGTGGGAAAGGGGATGCTGCCTGCCCACCATTCCGCTCCCAGCCCTGGTCCTGGGCCGGGCTGAAAGCACTGCAACCCTTCAATTTGAGAGCAGAGCCGGACCCCGAAAGCAAACCCCTGCCTGCCGCTGAGTGCCGGGCAGGACCGGCCCCGGCTCCCGAGTTACCCCCACCCCCCCACCCCCCCGCCGCACACGCAGGATCAGGAAAGAGCAAGAAACCCCACTGCTCAAAAGCAGCAGGACGGTTAATCCAGGTGATCCCGGCTGTGCCTTCTGACCTGCCGGCGAGGCGGCTCCCAGGGCGCCGGAGCCGAGAGCTCCCCGCCGCTCCCGCACGCCGCTTTCCAGGCGATTTCATGGCAATCAGACAAATATGCTCATTTCTGTCCTTCACCCAAGCCGGCCCCAGCTGATAGACCGGGACGAACAGCCCTGCTGATAAGTCCCAAAGCAAAGTCTACTCTCTGTACACACATTTTCTTTCCGTTTCCTTGCAAACGCCCGGCCGCAGCGAGAGAGGAAAATCGCCCGAGCCCCGAGGGAGAAGTGGCCTTTTGGAAACCGAGGGCAGAAGGGTGCAGACTTTTAAGAGTGAAGGATGTGAGGGGACAGAGAGCGGCACAGGGAAGCTGCAGTGAGTAGGGGCTGCACATCCAGACCCTCTGCGCTTAACGCACACGCACGCAAAGTTATAATTTATAGACAGAAAAAAATCAAAGCCCCTTTTTTGGCTCCTTCGCTTCCTTCCACTTGACTTAATTATCGTAAATTCACCATTTGCCACTCTCTCAAATATACCACCTTCGTCGCAAGCGACAATAAACCAGCAGAAATGGAAAGGCAGCGTCTGCAGTGCTGCAAAACTTTCTCACACTGGCTTTTTCAGACCTTCCAGCTAAATTCAAGCGAGATACCCCTCTCTGATCAGAGCATATTTCTGCACCACAAAAAATAATAAAACACTGCAGGATGCAAAAAAAAAAAATCATAATATAATAATAATAGGAACCAGACGTGCGCTCCAGCCTTATTGCCAATTGCTGTTAAAGGAGCTAAAACAGCACAAAGGCCAGGAAAAATTACAAAATCTCCAGCCCTGCTGCTCTCCCCCCTCTCTTTCGACACACGGAGCCGATTTTTTTTCCCTCTCTCTTTTTTTCTTCCCCTCTGATGCATCTTAGATTAAATCCACACTGAGAGCAGCGATCCCCACCCCATCCTACCCCTTTCCCCATACCGGGGAGAGGTACTGGTAAAAACCCAACTAAACAGCCCCCCCTGACCTCCCTCTAACTGCCCTCGGCGAGGTCGAGTTAAGAGAGTGCTCGACCCCCTCCCCCAGCGCCTTCCCGAAGTTGGATCAAGGAGGTTTTGGGGGAAAGAAGAGGTGAGGGAGAGAGAGAAGCGGGATGGGCTTCGTGATTTTTAAGGAACAATGCAGAGTAAAAGCTCTCTTAAAAGCCAAAACACGTAAAACAAATCCTTTCTTCATCTCCTTACCTTATCATTCTGGTATGCGGTCACTGCGATGAATTCAGTCTCCGGGAAAACGTAGGTCCTGAACGTGCTATAGGGAAGCTTGAGAATATCGTTGGCTCGGACGATGTGGAACCGGGGCTGGTACTTGTGCATGGAGTTTAAAATGGTCTGGGGGCGGGGGGGCAGCGGCCGGAGCAGAGAGGGCAGAGGAGGGGAAAGAAGACGGTCAGCAGGAGCAGCACCCCCGCCTCGCACTTCCCCCAGCCATCGGCACTTTCTCCTCCTAATTTGCCTTCCCTCTCCTTCCTCCCCTCACTCCTCCTCCCCGCCGAGCACACTCCAAACACGCACACGCCTTGCAGCATCCAACAAAAAGCACTGACAGCTCCAGCTCGCCGGAGCTAGGCTCTCCCCGCCGGACCTCTTGAAGGGAGAGGAGGGGGGCAATCCCAGCAGAACTCTCCTAGGAGAGCGGGAGAAGCTGTTTGGGTTCTGGCTGCAACGTCTTTTGATTTCAAAGTGAAAAAAAGTAATAAAATAAAATCAAGTAAAGCAGCAGCAGCAGCTACAATAGCAACGCCACCACGAGAGCCTTGGCTAGGTCTAATTGCTCGCCCCAATCCACTTAAGGCCTTCTGCAAAAGGCAAAAATGTATCGTCTAATCAAATCACAGCCAGCAAATGCAATCTTCGGCACATTAGAGATCCCCCGACCGCGGCCACCACCAGCAACCCCTGGCTCCAAGGCGGAGGCTTTCCCAGGAATAGAAAGAAATGGCAAGGATCGTCCGAGCACTTATCAGCAGGTTTGTTTGATTTCACTCTTAGGGTAAGTTTTTATCTCTGCACACCCAGTAAATGTAAAGGAGCGGACAGACATGAATGGGCAACTTGACCTCTGATTTTGGTCCCTGTTTATTTTCACTCCGGCTTGCTTTACATTATCCAGATTAATATATATTTAAATGTTTGCGTACTTAGGCCTTTAAGCCCTTTATACACATATGCATATCATTTTCCTACGCTTAAAAAGTATGATCAACTCTATTAAAAAAATAAAATATAGATAGAGATATATATGAAGTCACCACAGCTCCGAGAAATACCGAGTTGTGCTATGCTGGAAATGTATCGCTAAAGTTAATGCTGACTGGCACGGAGAGGTTACAGAATAAGCTCGAGTGTTTAGACCTGACCTCAACAACAGAAAAAATCACGGAATATTATAAAAGCGGGCAGATGCGCCTGGCGGGGGGATTCATTCCCAGTTTCCCCACACTCCAGCCACCGCGGGAGCTGCCAGCCGGGGCTGTGGGCACGGCTCCGGCCCAGCAGCCGCTGCGCTCCTGGGAGGGTCCCCCCCACCAGGACCCCCGCTCCGGCCAGGCAGCGAGGGAGGGGAAGGGGGGCACGGGGGAAGGTGTAAAAGGCACTCACAAATCCGTGCTTGTCAGAGATGTTGTTAGTGAGCTTCAGCTTGTGAAAGGTGACGACTTTGGACATCCATTGTTCGCCGGTGGCCGGGCTGTCCGGGTGGATGTACATTCTCTTTGGCATTTCAGGGTCAGCTTTGCCGGCTACCATCCACCGGGAATTATGGAATTTGTACCTACAATCATCAGCCGCCACAATATCCATCAACAAAATGTACTTGGCCTTTTTATCCAGTCCAGTGCATCTCACTTTAAATGGAGGAAACATTCTCCTATGGGCGGGGGGGGGGGGGGGGGGGGGGGAAGAGAGAGGTAAAGAAAAGACAAGACAAAAATAAAATAAAAATTCATTACAGCATTTAAATAAGCTCCTGAATCTCGGTAGCGTGTCTACCAAGCAATCGCTTCAGCTCTCAGAAGCAGAAAAGTCGTGTGTGTCGTCCCCCGCCCAGCAAAAAGGCTTCACCCCCGCCCCCAACAAAAAGATTTCTCAAACACTTAAAAGTTTCAGGAGAAAATGGTCCCTGGGATGGAAGGCGGAGGGGAGAGGTACGTGCTCCCTGGAAATCAGCGGGCGCCTACCCTCTGCCAGTCCTAAACTGCAAAGCCTCATCTGGGGCTCTCGGGTCTCTCCCTATTTCCCTTTTCGCCTGCTAAACAAAGACATGGGAACAGATTGCACCCCGAGAAAATAAATATTCCACATTATTATAACCTAGTCCACCGACGAAGAGTGGAGAGGGAAGTTTTCCCACTTTGCAGAGGAGGAGAAAAAAAAACCAAAACCCTACCGTGAGGGCAGAGTGGCTGCCGTGGCTTCCCACGCCACAGCCGGCCGGTGACACCCCAATCGTGCAGAGGGCTCCCTGCAACCCCGCTCCCCTGCACGCCCCAGTCCAGCTCCAAACTGGAACAGGATACCACAAATTTGCTGTTTATTATATCGAGCGGTTGGCATTCAGCAATCTCAACTTAAAAGGAAACACATGACTTTGCAACTTGTAAGAGCGCTTAACACTCGCCGAGGTTCTCCCGCAAAAACTTTTGACCACAATTAACAAAGAAAACTTCGGGAAAGCAGTAAAATGGGCGAGGGGATTATTTTTCCCCTCCTCCTTGCTGGTCTTTGTTTGTTTGTTTTTTTTCCCCTGAGCCTGTAGCCTGCAACTGGTGCTCTGCAAGTAGGTGAGGCTCCAGCAAGGCAGCTGAAGGCCATCTAAGAAGACTTTTCAGGAGTGGCTTCCTCGAGTTATTCTCCTGGCAAATTACACGCAAATTGTTTGGGAGGTTTCTAAGAGAGTCCCTTATAAAAACACCCGGGTGGGAAGGGGGTTTTCTCCTTGTATGTCATCACAGCGATAGGCAGAGTTGTAAAAGAGCACAGATGTCAATGAGTAGCGAATACAGAGAGGGATTTCAGATGGGTAAACCTATAAAAAGCAGAAATGCTGAGCGTGGACGTGCCGTGTATGTTCATTCATTCCCACGTGAAGATTATATAAATACAGGGACAGGCAGCATGGAGCTGCAAACCCTTCCCCGCCACCACAGCAGCGGCTGCAGGACCGCTGGGTATTTTCGTCAGCTTTTTGTGCATTTCCAGATCTAATTAGTCAGCACAAATGCACGCCTAGATCCCGGTAGAGAGAGAGGCATAAGCGAAGGAACTGATAAACCGATCCTATCTGCCTTTCTGCAGCTCCTGCCTCACCAGCAGCCATGCACCGCTCCACAGAATTTTTCCTTTATTCCCCTTTCTCTTTCTCAAGGAAGAAAAAAATACATGTAGCAAAGCTGAAGTCAGGCCAGCTCCTTTTCCAACCCCAAATTATTTTCTCTCTGCTACCAGCCTTCTCCAGAAAGCATTAAGCTACTGAACCATGAAGGGACCCTCTCACCCCCTGCACACGCTGAGCAGGGCCAGCTCGTGGTTGAGCCTTTCCCTGCAGCATGGTGCCCGAGATGGGCTTGGATCTTCAGCCGCCTAAAACTTTCTGTAATTCCAGGTGAAAGGAGTTTTATGGAGAAAAGTGCCGGTGAAACAGCCTTGCTTTGGAGCAGCCTGGTGGGGTGCAGGGATTGGGGGGGGGGGGGGGGGGGGGGAGAGGCACGAACCCCGACCCAGACCTACCTTCCCGATTTGGTAATCACCATCTCCGTGCCTCTTTTATGGAATTGCTCCCAAAGCTCTTTGGCTTCCAGATGCACTTTCGGATCATCTTCCACCTCTTCTTCTGGCTCCAGAGTTTTTAAAGGCCTCAGATGGGCTGCTGCCTGGTGACCCAGGGAAGAAAAGGGGATACCAGTCTCTGCAGCCCCCACTAACTGATCCATGATGGGTTTAGCCAGAGCCCCGGGAAGGGAGAGGGCGGCTGCCCCGTTGGGAGGTAAAGCCAGAGCCGGGAAGAAGGGAGGCTGATGTCCCAACACTGCGCTCATGGCAAAGTCCGGTGCCCGGTGAGGTAAAAAAGGATGATAAGCCATGCTTGTCCCAGGGATTACTGGATCTCTCATCGGTATATTCATCCACTCCACTCCTCGGTCTTCCTACTGCTGGAGTAGTCCCGGAGTGGTTTCTAACAGCACATCATGAAGAAGAAAAATTAAGATAGTAACAATAACAGCAATAAAGCACCAAAAAAAAAAAAAAAAAAAAAGGGTGGGGGGGGGAAACAAGCTCTAGAAAGCACAGTACATGGGGGGAGAGGCAGAACTTCTACAGCCTACAACTTCCCGAGCCGGGGCACATCCCCAGCCCTCGGGACAGCGGATTAACAGGATTGTTCATTATTAGTCTTGCTTTTTTTGTGTTCGGCCTCTGCGTTTGTTTTGTTGATCTTTTTTTTTTTCTTTTTTTTTTTCTCCGGAGTGGAAGTCCGTGCGCTGGAAAAGAAACGCCGAAGAAGGGAAAAAAAAAAAAAATCCACCGGGTTCGCTGTCTGCTCCTGTTGCCGCAGAAGGGCTGGACAAGCCGAGATCTTTTTTTTTCTTCTTCTTTTTTCTCTTAGTCTCAATCTCCCTTCTCTTCTTTCGTGGCGGAGGGTGACGGCTCGAAGCTGGGTTTTCTTTTTGGGTGGCTGGCTCTCCCCCCCCCCCTCCCCCCCACCCCTCCACCTTTCCTCCGTACGGTCAGGCTGCAGAGCAGAGGCTGGGAAGGGAGGGAAAGCAGAAAGAAGCAAACAAACCCACCCCCCCTCGCCGACCGAGGAAGGCTCCTGAGCAACCTTCAGCAGCAAAAAACTTGTAGGGAAATCTCGTTTCCGCCTCGCCTTCCCCCCTCTCCAAGCAGGAGCTGGTCAGGTTGCCCTGATTTCCATCAGGATCTCTTCTTTCTTTCACCCTCCTCCTTTCCTTTTTTTTTATTTTTTTCCCCTCTCTTTCTCTTTCACTCTGCCTTAAAAAAAAAAAAAAATCTGGAAGAATTACGCTCTTGTCTCCTCTCCAGCAGCGCTCCAGCAAAGGAGAGAGGGAGAAAGAGAGAGGGAAAGAGAAAGGAAGAGAAAAAGGGGGGGAGAAAGAGAGGAAAAGAGAGAGAGAGAGAGAGAGGGAGAAGGAGCCTCTCAGCTCTGAGAATTCCCTGTGAGCCTGTGCTCTGCGTGCACCGGATTGTATGGATGTGTTGTGGGTTACAGGGGAGCTGCAGCCTCCTTGATTGGCCCTTTGACGCTTTCGGACCAATTGTGAGGCTCCATAGGCGTGGTTTTGACAGGTCGAGTGGAAGGGGGACAGAGCCGAGTTATAAAAAGAAGGTGTCGGAAACTGTAACGCTGCAGCAAAGCATCACTAGTACTCCGGGCCGTGTGAATATGTCAACATGATCAGAGGGGAGGGAGCAGGCAGCGCCGGGGAGGGCGGCCGGCGGCACCCGCCTCTAGGGGGGGTGCTGGGGGCCGCCTCGCCCCCCGGCCCCGGCGCGGCGGCAGGCTGGGCACTTCCCTGCGCTCTCCGCCGGCCGGCCGCCCGGTAGGATCTTCCAAAGCAGCGGCTGCTGGCAGCGCTGGAGGGCGGCGAGGGCGCGCCGGGAGCGGGGGGGGTCCACGCGTGGGGGTGGGGGTGGTGGAGGGGTGGGGGTGGGGATGTCCGGCGCTGCGTGCCCCCCGCCGTACCGCACCACACCGCACCGTTCCGGGCGCTGCGGCCCCACCGTGCCCCCCCCCCTTCTCGCCCCAGACCCACCTCGGGCGGCCGCGGGGCCCGCCGCACCGCTCGCCCATCCTCGCCGCGTCGCGGCTGCCGCCGGTCCCCGCAGCCGCCGGAGTTGGTGTCACCCCCGGTGTCCCCCCCTCCCCCCGGGAAAGCTGCTTTCTTTACACGAGACAGAACCTCCAGGCCGGGGGCTGGTCGCCTTCCTTCCCCCCGCAAACCTTGGGACGAGCCCCGGGGGGTGGGAGCCGGCGCGGAGGCAGCTCTGCGGGGCTCCCTCGGCCCCGGCTGCCCGAGCGGCCGCGGCCGCCGTTATTATTGTCCTGGTGGGCGGCTGCGGGCTGCGGCGGGGCGGGCGGGGGCCGCCGCCCGGCTCAGCCCCGGGCCCGGCGGCTGCTAATCGCGGGGGGCAGCTAAAAAAAAAAAAGGGATTTTTTAAATTCATTATTCTTTTTTTTTTTTTGTCTTCTTTCTTTCCTCGCCGCGGAGGATTAAAGCCACTCGGCTGGCACCGGCGCCGAGAGGGTTACGCTCCCACACCCCTCCTCTTCCATGAGGTGCGCGGGGAGGAGACGGGAAGTGCGGCGTTCCCTGCGCCCGGCCGGGGCAGCGTCGGGGCGGGGGGGCCATCCCCGGGCTGCCCATCCCCGGGCCGCCCCCCACGGCCGGGCCCGCATGGAGCCACCCCCCCACCCCCCCGGGAAGGCATCACGCGTGGGGCTGCGCCGGCCCAATGGAGAGGGACGAACCGGGCGGGATCCGCCTGGGAAGTTTCTGGGAAGACACGTTCCCTGGGGGTGACAGTCCAGGGCAGCAAGAGGGGGCTTGCGGCTCTGTGCGTGTCGCGGGAGCCGTGGGCACGCAGGGCACGGGGCGCCCACGCGTGACAGCCCAGCGCGGGGAGGTGCCGAATCATCACCCACACCATCCCGGGGGGGGGGGGGGGAAGGGGCTGGGGAGTCTCCCGACACCCCATCCTGCTTGAAAGAGGGGAAGATAATCCTGCGGGAGCGGAGCGGAGGAGTGCGGGGGCTCGGCACTGGCTGCGCGCAGATGGGAGCGGAACCTCTAAAGTGATTAGCTCTTCTAACATTGCATTTTTGACGCACATGGTTAAGAGCGCTTGGCGCCAGCTTGGTGAAGTCCCTGTAGTAACCAGCGTCTAGGATCTCTTTGCATTCACCAAAATATCTCCCCTTTGGTCGGGAGTGGGGGTGGATGGAGAAAAGAGGAGGAGGGAGGAAAGGAAGCGGGAGTAATGCGTTCAAAGGGGGGGGGGGGGGGGGGGGCGGCAAGGCTGATGTGTTTCGCGAAGCCAGGAGCTTGGCTACCCGCGCAGCGCTGGGATGGGCTGTGGCAACTCGTTATCAATGACGAGTAGGACTCTTCCCAACCTCTGCTCGGAACCGGTTCTCGGGCTCCTGCCGACAGCCGCCGCGGCGGAGGGAACCCCCAGACCCAATGCCAGCCTTTTAACAGAGCCCACAGCAAACGCCTGGCGGCTTCAAGAAGTTTACCGCAATTTGCCCCAACCAGGCCACCGGTCTCTCCCGGGGACCAGGCGGTGCCCAGGCAAGTGCCCACGGGCTCCCGCAGGACAAGCATAGCCGCCCGGAGCCTCGCCGCGCCCGCACCCCAGCGCCCACCCCTCCGGAGCGCGCCCTGGGCGCGGCGGCAGAGGCCGGAGCCGCTGCCGCCCTCCGCGCCTCCCCGCACCTTGCACCGCACTTGGCACCCACCCGCGCAGCGAAATAAAATGTTTGCCGCTTATGATTTCCAATTTCAGCGTCTGGCTAATGGCGTGCAAACTTCCGCCAGTTCCGAGTGACCTCCCCGACGAAGCCCCCTGGAGACTCGTATTATGAAGGGAGGCTGCACTAATCTAAGATCAAAAGCGGGAAGGTGCGAACAGTCTTTGTCTCCCTTCGGCCGCCTCATTCCCCCTTCTGTGTGTGATAAATCTACCCTGGCGCCGACTGCGCGCTGGATGATTAATTTGCAAGCAAACAAAAGGGACCTGATGGCCAGCCATCTTAGTTAAATATTGGCCAGTGCTTCCAGCTACTTGTTAGCCGCCTCTTTGCCAGAAATAAATAAATAAGCGAGGCGCAGAAATAAATAAATAAGGAGTCCCGCAGAAATGAATGGCAAAGCGAAGGGGTGGAAGGCGGGGTAAAGAAAAAAAGGAGAGCGGGGCGGCCGACGGTGAAGAGCCGGGCGCGGGGCGGAGGTGGGGATGGGGCTGGTGGCGGGGGGAGGTCGGGTGAGATAGCACGGCGCGATAGCCGCTGCCCCCGCGCCTCCCGGCCGTCTGCAGGCTGGGCTTGCACCAAGGCCGACACTATCTTGGCTCTTCAAAGAGGCATGAAAGGTCCCCGCTGTCTCCCCGGAGCGCGGCCAGGCCGGGGCTCTCTGATCTCAGAGCACAAGAGCTAAAGGCCGGGGCGGGGGGAGCGGCTCCCACCTTCCCCAGCTCTGCCCCGCTCCCTGGGGCCGCCACCGCCAGCACCTCGCTGGGTTTTCCCTGGTCCAGTCCAGACCCTGGGCCTTTGGTGGCTGAGCAGCTGGGAGAGCCCCACTTGCTCAGATTTCACCCTCCTAAGCAACTTTTAGCGTTTGCACGAGAGCTCGGGGCGTGCAGCGAGCCTGCCCCGTGCGTGTGTTGGAGGTGTGGGAGGAGAGAGGTTCCGGCTCTCCCGGTGGCCTGAAGAGCCAGCTGGAGGAAGGAGGCAAGAAGAAAATAAAGCAGCCCAGCTTTTGGGCCCACACGTCCTCTCCCAGGCCTGTGGGAGCAGCTCCGAGGCGTGTGTGTGTGCGTGGAGGGGTTGTACGTGTGCTACACAACCTCTGTGTGTGTACGTGGAGGTGCTGTGTGGGTGCGTGCCACCAGGAAGGATTCGCGCCCTGGGGTACACCGCAAATCCCTGTTCCCATAGCAAAACCTGAGGGGTCTCTTGCAACCCCACGTGTGCTGGGTGCTCATAGGTGCTCTGCAGGAGAGGACAAACCTTGGTGCGTGGTGAACAAGGCCAACGTGCACAACCTAAGTGGGGTTTTGCATCCTATCGATGCATTTCCTTATCATGCTGCCGGTCAGGTCCCAAGGATCCCCAGGGGCTCAGACGCATCCTTGCCTGCCAGCCACCCTGCACCCTGCAGGATTCATCCCTCTCCTCCCTCCCTTTCCCCCAGCAACGCAGCCTCCACTCTGTCTCCAGCTCTTTGGAAGGCAACACCCCACCGTGGCTGCGCTGTGTTTATCCGAAATAAAACCCACTGGGCTGGTTTACTTTGGCAGGTTTGCAGTAAATACTGGCTGGAGTGCGGGGGGCGTCTGGAGAGCAGCGATTACACACTTCTTCCGAGGGAAACTCTTCCCTGCCCTGTGCAGGCCCTTCCCCAGCCCAGCAAAAGGTGTCAGGACACGGGGGCCGTGTTGACACAGCTCCATCCCAGAGTGGCACTGCAGGCCACAAGTGTAATGAAGTGGGTCCCTTAGGGAGTGAGTCTATATACTCGGACTATATAAATTGCTACGGGGAGAGGGGGTGTCACCACAGCAGCTCTTCGCTTCTCCCTTTAGTAGAGCCCTTCCTCTAATTGCCAGTTGAATTTCACAGGAAGCCTGGCCTGAAAACTTTGCAAAATAACCTGCCTGGGTCTGGAAGGGCATGGTAAGGCATTAGAAACAGCAAGAAGAAAAAAAAAAAACATGTCTCTCTGAGCAGGCTGGACCCCACCGTGTCCCACTGCAATCAAAGAGGCTGTTCCCATCTCTCTGAACAGAAGCAGAGGAGGGAGCTGGGGGTCAGGTCCCCTTCCCAGCGCAGCTGAGCTTTGTAGGGCTGGGGTGAGCCCAGAGACAACTTACATGTGTCTCGTTGGAGCACTGGAGAAAAAAAGAAAAGAAAGCAGCAGTTGGAGAGGTTTCTTACTCTCCAGACCTTGCCGGGACGCGACCCTCTGGGAAAGGCTGCTCGTGCCCCCAGCACTGACCACGTCAGAGCCACTGCAGGGTCAGGCACCACTGTCCCCCCCAGCCCAGGGTCACCACGGTGCTGGCAGCAGGCTGTCCCCTGCAGCCCCCATCTCCTCGCTCCTCCTGAGCCCCCTGGCCTGGCATGGCTCCTGCCAGGTGCCGGCTGTGGTAGAAGCGCAAACATCAGGGCTCCAGGATTATGGTTTTTCACTCCCCTCACAAACATCACTCGCACTTGGATCACCATCCCTGCTCCAGTTCCTCCCCTCCCCACAAGACCTGTGTTCAGCTTGTCCGTCCCTAGTCAGCTCTGATGCTCTCCACTTGTCTCCACGTTACCACCGATGGGAAAAGAAAATAAAGGATCACCCAGCGCTGCCTCCCGCAGGTTTCCCCTCTGCCTCCTGGCCAGGCCCAGCCTCACCGACTGGGGCAAATTAGGGCACAGCAAGGTTTAAGGACAGTCCTCTTCTCTCCCTCTTTTATCCTTTTCCAGCCGTTTTTGCACCACTCAGTTTCTCCTTGCCACAAGGCATCACCCGCTGCACACGTACCCCCGATGGCCCTTTCCACCCCTTCAGTCTTGCTCTTCTCACCAGTGTGCTGCTGGCAGAGGTGAAACGCAAGTCCTGCTCCCTCCCTTGCCTTCCCTACACCCATCCTTCTGCTTCCACCATCGTTGGCCAAGCAGAAATTGTAAATAGAGTTCACTATTTGGATAAGGGTGGGGTTTTTTGGTTGGGTTTTTTTTGTTTTGTTTTGTTTTGTTTTTTAAATAGCCAGGCGTATACATACAGTTTGCCGCTCAGGAAGTAGCACTAATTGTCGTTTCCTATAGTCAAACAGATCTATCTTTTCAATGCTGTCTTTGTGTGTCTGCGTGCGAGGGAGAAAGAGGGAAGGAGTGGATACGTTTATTCAATTATTTAAACACACACACCACAACAACAGTACCGAGGAAGGACGGTTCCCCCCGCAGCAGCCCTCCAGCTCTCCAGATGCGACACTGCACAGCCCCCCACCCCCACCCCCCCCCCCCCGCCTCCCTGCAGACCCAGTAGAACCAGGCACTCAGAGCACCCTCCAAAGAAACCGATTTTATCTGCTTTGACCATCAGCCGTGTTCTTTAACAACCCAGAACCAGAGTCTTTCCCATCTCCATCCCCCTCCCGGGGTCTCCTCCGTGCCCCCCGCCCCGCAGGGTGGGCGGGCAGCATCCCCCGGGGCTGCAGAGCGGTGCTGAGCTCCCCCCCGGGTACACGGTAGCCGCCGGGTGCCATCGGAGCAGGGAGGGGATCCGGGAGCCTCTGGCACCGGCGCTGACACGCTTTGCTCCCGTTTTCTTCAAGATGCCACCAAGTCAGCCGGCCATCGATTGATACCTCGGCCCGGGGGAGCGGGGGGAGGACCAGCTGTTGCAAAAGGACATGGTAAATCTAATAGGGGCTGCTGTCAATAGAGAAATGACAGAAAAGAAGAATCGGCTTCTTAAAGTCTGCTGAACTAACACTCATCATGGAGCTGCGGACACGTATCCTCCATCGCAGCCTGGTATCCATTACTATTTTCCTTACTAGGTTTCAATTAAAAAGAGCTGTAGCCCCCCCCCCCCCCCCCCCCCCCCCGCACACCCCAAGGCAGGAGGTGCACGGCAGAGAAGAGGAGGCAGCGGACAACTCCTGCCTGGACGCGACATTTGTCACCAGCCCCGAGCCCCGGCCGTGCCCAAGCGAACTGTGCCCGGGCCGGGGCGCAGCCGTGTCCCTGCGGGGCGGCGGGACCCCGCACCGCTCCCCCCGACGGCAGCGCCCGCCATGGGCTGCAGCACCGAAAACCTGCTACAAGTGGATGTTCCCGACGCATTTGGGCAGTGGAGGATGGAACCACGGCGTGACCGCGTCCCCAGGAATTTCATTTCGCTCCTTCCGTCTTGTGTGAAACACAGCCCAAACTATCCCCAGCGCAAAGAAGTAAAATGTACAAACCTCACGGATTTTCTGGGGGAGGAGGGAAGAGTTTTATTTTTTCAGTGCCCCAGTTAGGAGGTTTGAGGGCGGCTGGGAGCGGGGTTTTTTTTCCTCCCCTGCAGCCCCTCTGTATGTTTGACCCCTGGCATCTGCCTGCGCAGGGGAGGGAAGGGCTTCACCCGCCCTGCCTTCCTACGGGGGCTGCAAAAAGCGGCCGCAATGTGCCCCCGCAGCCCTGGGAAACTTCTGGGTAGCGGCAAGTTTCGCAGAACTTGGCCGCTTCCACCAGCCTGAAGCTGACACCCGACGGGCAGGGCAGGGGGCTGCCGGCTCCATCCCAGCGGCGCTCCAGAGGATGTAGTTGGAGGGGGAAAGTCCTCTCCTCCTTCCCCACCACTTCCCAGCTCTGGGGGCAATATCCCGCGGGGGCTGAGCCGTCCGGGGGCAGCCGTGGGTGGGAACCGGCAGCCCAGACTCTCACCCTTTGGGGGCTCCGGGCCGCCCCGCCGACAGCTCCCGGCCCTCCGGCACGTCGGGGCACCGGCAGCCCGCTGCGCTGCACCAGAGAGCTCCTTCCTCTCCACGATCCAGCAAAACCCTCCGGAGATCATTTCCGTGGGGAGCACAAGAAGATGGAATTAAAAAAATAAAAAAAAGGCAGACAAAGATTTAAAATACAAAAAAAGGGGGGGGGGGGCGGCGGCCCGCTCCTCTGTCTTTAGGGCGTGGGAGGTTTTGCAGCGCTGCTTTATTTTAGTTTAGTATTTTGAACAAACTTTAGAATGATTTCCGGAAAGCGCAAACGCGCACACATGGGAAAGTGAAAAAACCGGTCCTTCGAGGTCATCTGAGAAGGGGAGACGGGATCTGTATCCTCCCCCCCACCCCCCCCCCCACCCCCAAAAAAAAGTAACAGAAGGGGAAAGATCCCATGTTTTTATAGTTTAAAAGTACTTTGACTTATTTGCTTTTAATGGCACACGTGGCTGCAGAGAAGACAGGCTCTGCTTTCGATCTTGCACTTGCTCCTTGCTTTTCTATACATATGTATGTGTGTGTATACACATATACAAGCTTTACAGCCCCCACTCCATGGCCAGGTTTCTCTCCCCACGTCCCCCCACCCTTTCCCCTGGACCAAAACCAAGTGCCAGGCCACTCTTGCTCCTATGGTAATTACTTTTCTGCTGGGATTCAGAAACACGGGCAGAGCCGACTTCTACCACAGCGTTTCTCTAGAGCAGCAGGAGTGTTGTGAAAATTTATTAAACCCAGATGATCCGGGAGTTGGGGCAGACGGAAAAGATTTCCAATTAAAGCTGTGCGGAGCAGAATACAGCCAGCTTCGCGTCGCAGGTGTAAACAATATTTGTGCAGCTCTTGCTCCGCTTCCCGGAGCGGATCCTTTCCTCTCTTGTAACTAGGATTAGAGGAGAAAGGTTTGGGGTTTTTTTGTGGGTTTTTGTTTTTTTTCTTGGAGCAGGTTTTGCTGGAGAGCCGCCGGGCTCGCCCCTGCCCCGGCGCCGAGCTGTGCGGCGTGGAGCATCCTTCCCCACGGTCGATGCGCGCCAGGGCGGCTCGGTGCCTGCAGCCCCCCGGGGCCACCGGCCGCCACCTCCTACCCCTGCAAAACCCCCGCTCACCTGTTGCTGCAGCCGCTTCTTTTAATGGCATAGACTTAAAGGCAAGCTAAAACGCTCCCAGGAGGTCTCAGAAAAGCGGCAGCAATTATTCCAGTTAGACGGGAGATGGGGTAGGACGAAATAGACGGGGGGCTGGGGCATCACTCCTGACCCCCTGAACAAGCCGGGGAATGCGCTCCCGAAGAGCGCAGCCACTTGCTCACCACTTTGGTACCAGTTCTTGGCGGGGTTTGGGAGCTTAAATTCAGCCGGGAAACTGGTTCCCAGTTCATCAAATCACCTCGGGGTCCCACCGAGGGAGTCCACCCTCCCAACCAGCTTTTTCCTCGTTAGAGCAAGGCTGAACACACGCTCCGTGCACAGGACACCGCGGTTTTGGAGGTTACAGTATAAATAAGGGAGAAAAGCATTAATGAATGTTTAATCCGTGTTTTCTTTAAATACCATTAGGACAATCGTCCGGATCCCAGGTCTGGGAAAAATGCTGTTCAGTGGAGACAGGAAGGCGACGGGCTGGAAGGAGAAGGGGGGATTTTAAGAGCAAATAAGTGGGTGCACCGTGCACGGATCTCACCTTCTGCAAAGACAAGGCGTGATTAATGCCTGCCACTTGTGTAGCCGTTTGCCCCTGTCCAGGCTACAGAGGCAGCACAGATCCTGCTGCTCTTCCTCCGACAGCAAAGCGAGCAGAGCATATTGTCAAAGGCTGTCTGCACGCTGGGACGGGGGTGGGAGAGGGGGAAAAAAAAAAAAAGAAAGAAAATACAAGACAAGCCCATCCTAAGAGCTAAAGTGGGCAGAGTATTACATGCAGAAACATCCAAACAAGATTCGAGCAGTACAAAGCGTCGGAAAATCCAGAGCAGCCACATAAAAAGGGAAGTTAAGTAGGAAGTGGTGTAAAAGTGTGGTCATTTATTTTGCCTTCCCTTACAGATGTTCTGCATAAAGCACTATCTGAATGCGAGAGAGGGAAGGATCGGGGAGGGGAGGGGGAGCGGCGGGTGAACCTCTCGCTCCCATGGGGGGCGGGGAGAGGGCGCGGGGGTCCCCGCAGGAGTGCCCACCCCACGGAGGGCCCAGCTAGCCCCGCGGGGAGCTCCGTGGGCTGCGGCCACGGGATGGCGCCGCGGCCGCCGCTCCCACCTGCCGGCACGGTGCTCACCTGGGCGGCCCCGGCTCTGCCCCGCCGAGGGGGAGCCGTGGCACCGCTCATCTTAACGAATTGCAATAAAAGAGCTATTAGAAGTGACAGCCGGGCGTTTATGGGCTACGAGACAATGCGTGCCACGGCGGAGAGCATCTCTGCTTCCTCCGCCGGGGAACCGCGGGTGATGCAGAATAACCGGGCCCGGGGGTGGGGGGTGGGGAAGGGGGGGCAAGGGGATCGGGGGAGTTCAGATCCCGGCGGTGGGAGTGTGGCCGTGAGAGCTGCAGCGCGGGAGGCAGCCCCCGAGCGGGAGGAATAGCGCGGCACGGCAGGAGAAGTGCTAAACCGAGCTTAGGGACCGGGGCAAGGAAAGATCCAGTTCTACAAATAGGCTAGACTGAAAATATCCACTCCCCACCCCGCTCTCACATCTAAAGCTGGGTGAAAGTGTACGGGATCTAATATTTCAGGTGACATAAGATGGGAACAAACACCCTGACCAAAGCGCCTCTCATCCCGCACCGCCTGCTCCTCCGAAATACCCTGACCACCACCCCCAAGAAAAATCTCAAGCAAATAAATGCAGTCAGGTCTCGCCGTCAACCACCAGCAAGGGAAAAATAAAAATAATCGCGTTTCATGAGCCCTGCTCGTCCTAGCAAGAGTACGTAAGGAGCCGGTCGCCCCGGAGCCCCTTCCCCGGGCAGGTGCCTTCAGGTGCGCCCCCTCCCTCGCCGTCAAACGACAACCCCAGGAAAGCGCTGGGGACAGTAGCTGGGTTTAAGCAGAGAAAACCCCCTGTTTGCTTCTTTATTAGTGTCGAGCCTACTCTAATTACGAGAAATCGCTGCTCTCAGGCTGAAACGACATGTTGTCTTGTGCTTGTAAAATACATTTCAAGTAATTCTTCTCTGTCTATAAAATACAGTGGTGGCGGTGGTGTGTGGGGAGGCATATAAATAACCCGCTGTCCATTTGTTTAATGCTATTTTAGCCAATTTGACTGGCCGGATTGGAATTCGACATAAAAGCTTTAGTTTGCAAAACATCCGCACTGTAACGTCTGGGAGACGGCTTGAGCTCCAGCGCGACGGGCACGTTAACTGCATTAAAACCCCTCCGTACATTTTCTAGCTTTTGCTTTTCTTTCCTTTTTGCAGCACATCCACCCGCTCTCCTCCCCGCCTCCGGGCGCCCGCGCCTGTTTTTCTCCAAATGAAGTATTTTACGTGATCGATGGAAGGAGTCATTTGGCCCATAATTAGGTCAATAAAATCAATGTTTATTCCTCTGATGGCCTGAAAGCTAATAAATTCCTCTTTTATATTCGCTCCCTCCGAAGATTAGAAACGAGCTCCCCCAGCCCCAGCGCCGGCGGAGCGGAGCGGGGCGGGCGGCCCCGGCCGCCGGGGATGGCTCCGCTCCGTCGGGGAGCCACGCTCCGCAGCCCCAGCGCCGGCACCAACTGACCCCCCAGAAAAAAAAAAATTACCCCCAATAAAACATTTATCCCACCCCTATCCCTCCCCTCTGGTCTTTATTTTCCAAGACGAGACGTTTCACAGGGAATCCAGATTTAGTCTAACTCCTCATCACACGCACACGCGCTCCCCTCCTGTCTTGAAGATAACTTCATCTCGCTTGATTCCTTTCTGAGCCCCTGCTAAAAAAATTAACAAACAAACAAACAAACAAGAAAAACCACCAACCAAAAACCCAACCAAACAAACTCAAGCCTTTTCATGAACACCCAGAGAGGTCTGAAGGCGCCTTGGAGAAATCCTGTTAGAGCTGGGGAAAGGAAAGCTTTTGGGACCAAAAAAAAAAGGCGCGACGTTTTTATTTTGCACGCAGTAATAGCGAGAAAAAAGCATCCCGGTCCTAATCAGATCAATATAGAGACACGCAAATCTTTGCAAAGGTTTAGCAGTTTACAGTGGGTTCCAGACCTTTGACATACATTGCGGATTAATTGGGCACTGTCAAGAGGGGGGAAGAGGAGGTGGGATTCCAGTTAATTAGTCGAGAAATGAATAAAAACTAAACATTATCGGAATTGTCTGCGGGTCCCGGTTTGTTAGTGGGGATTTGGGGATCAGCTTTTGTGCGCCGTAAATTGGATCTGAGTAGCGTGGTGCTGTCTTACACTGTCGTTTTGTGAACTGGCGACAGCTCGAGTCCATGGGAAAACTTAAAGGGAACCTGGGGCCGGTCACGGAGCCTCATTATCTCATGTCGGATACCATCTTTCGGGGAGAGCGTTTAATCAGCAGTGGCACACAATCCTCCCCTCGCAACCTGGGCACACCACAGCACCTTCCCTCCCCTCCGCCTCGCACACCGCCTGCCGCCGCCAGGCGCCGGTCCGAGGGAGAGGGAAGAACCCAGCAGACCCCCGAGGGGGGGACACGGGTTTACGGGCCGGAGGGACGGCGGAGGTGCCCCCCCTCAGCCGGACACGTGGGGCTTTGCCCGTGTCTGCGTCCGGAGGGCTGGGTCCCCACGTTCCCCTGGGCTCTGCCTCCCCCCGAAGGGCAGGGAAGGAGCCGGGCCCGTCTCTGGAAGGAGTTTTCCCGGCGGAGCTGGACGGGGCGGTCCCCGCTGCCCACCCGCGGAGCTGCCTCGGCCGCCGCCCCCCGCCCAAAGCCTGGCACCGCCAGCCGGTGTCCCTGCCCGGGCTGCTTTCCTACGGGGGGTCATGGCTTTGTCACCCGCTGCCACCCCGGTCCGCGCGGCCAGCAGCGGGGCTCCCCGGGCCGCCCCGGGCCAGCTCAGCCCTGCCGGAGGGTCACCCTGAGCGGAGGAAGGGGGTTCCCTTCGCCCTCAGCAAGGCGAATTCCCAGGCGCTCTCCCTGCTGGGAGGGTCCTGCTGCCGGGAAGAGGGGAGAGGGGAAAGGAGCTGGGAAGGAGCGAGGAACCGGGCAGCACGGACCCCTCCAGCCGCGGGAGGGGAGTCCTTACGGGGGGAAAACCTCCGGCAACGAAGGCGACTCTAACTCTGAGCCGTGTGCCCCCAGCACGGGGCGGGGGGAGCTCCCAGGGGAGGCAGCCACCGGCCAGGGTCCCCCCGGTTCTGGCTGGGGCCAGCGCGGAGCCTGGCCGGGCTGGAGCGAGGGGAGCAGAGAGGGGGAGCCCTCAGCCCACGGGAGCTCACGGCTGGGTGCGGGTGTCCCCCCGCCCCGAGCCGCTGTGCGTGCTCCCAGGTGGGCAGGGGACCCCGCTGTCCCCCCGGACGCGGGGAACAAGGTGAGGGGTGTCTGGGGAAGGTCTGTCGGGGGGTCGGCCCGTGCCCCAGGCCCCGGTAACCCAGCGGGCCGGGGGGCACCTCCGAGCGGGACAGGGAGGGGATGGTTATGGCAGGACGGCGGGGCCAGGCACCCCGCCGTCCCGCCTGGGGCTGGGAGAGCTCTCGGACGGACAGACGGACTTTCCCACCGGTAAAACGCGCTGTAGCATGCTGCTGCCGTTACCGGCGGGGCCAGAGGGCGACCCCCGGTCCCCCCGCGCCCCTCTGCCGGGGCTGGAGCAAGAACCGGCCCCGGGGACGGGGCAGCCGGTCCCCCGGCGCTGCTAACGTCCCCCCGGCCAGCCCATCGTCCCCTCATCCCGCGACGGAGCTTGGCAGAAATGGGGGAGGGGGGGGCAGCTCCCCGGGGGGCAGCGCCGGGCATTCCTCCCGGAGCAGGGGCAGGGAGGAACCCCTCCCGGGGTGGAGGAAGGCGAAAATCGCCGGGCTTTTGGGAAGGGAAGCTTTGCAAAAAGCAATTCCCGTCGGTGCCCGGGAGCTGCCCTTCACCTCCCACACCTCCCGTGCGCGGTGGCACGGAGCGCAGCCCGGAGCATCCCCGCGGCCGGGCAGCAGCCTCGGCTCCCGGCCCCCCCCGGGCCAGTAATTGGGTGTGCTTAAAATCAACCCAGCTAACAAGCCTGTTGTCCTCCTCACCCCACCCCCGCGTGTGAAACATTGTCATTAGGCGTCTAATATCTCCATCGCTTCCAGGGGGGAATGGGAAGAGGCTGCTCGAAAAAAACCACAAACAAAAGAAAGTGTGTGAACTCCCAGCGCCCATATGCACAGCACAATGCAAAGCGGGTTAATATCAGTTAGCAGTTCTGCAGTGACCTGTAAAGTTGCCTCTCTGGAAAGATTCTTGATGTATTACTTAACATGGCTACACAGTTATCTGTCTCGGCATTAATGCGTCCATTAAATCACTGTTGAGTAGCATCAACCTACTCCCGAGTCTTTCCGTCCCCTGGGAATATGGTTTCTAAACAGGATCAAACATGCGATGCTGACAAGTCATGAGATAAGTTATAATTAATTAGAGTTTGCTACATCCACAGAATGGGTACTTGGGGGAGCGGGGATGGACCGGGCCATTAAGGACTTCAGCCGGGAGGGAGGATCTATAATATTGAGTTGGAAAACAAGAAGTAATAATCAAAGGTGGCCGAAGAAAACTGCAAACCTTTAGCTTTCAGAACTCAGTCAAGATTAAAGTTGTTCTTTGATGGGAAACACACCATCCCCTCCTTAATGAAAACCATGGGGAGACTGATGCTGCGGATGGCTTCTTAAAGAGGGAGAGAAAAAGCCTTGCTCCAGGTTTGAGGACAAAAATCAACGGCACAATTCGCAAAGGGAAGAAGAGGAGAGGAAGGAGTTGGGCAAAGGGACCCGCCTTGCCTGGCTGAGCAGGGAAACCGCATCTAAAGGTCACGTCCCCACCTGACACACACTTTGGGGTCGTTTCGCAGATGTTCCCCTGATTCACAAAGGCGCGTAGCATCCCCCCCCCCCGCCCCCTGCCTGCCCCAGAGCTCCCTAAAAGCTGCCAAAACCCTTCTCCTCCTGGCAGACAAATGGCCCCCCTTGCCCTGGGCTGGGGCCAGCCTCCAGCCCTCCCCCTGCCCTCTCTCTGCTGTGAATGACAGTTAAAAATCAGACTGCAAACAAGTGGATTTTGGTCTGAGCTGCAATAGCCCTTATTTGCTTTGCTTTAACAAACAGCTGGGGGGGGATTTACTTTCAGGCTGGCTGTAAAAGCCTGGCATGGGAGGGGAAAGGCAGAGGACGGAGGTTAACTGGCGGCATGGGGTGTCTTTTCATGCCCTTTGCGAGTCAAAGCGATGGCTGGGTTTATTTGCTTGCTCTCTGCAATAAATGGGAGCCCTTCAGGTGAGAAGATGCTGGAAGGGTGGAATGACAGGACAGATTTACACCTGTCCTTACAGCTTACTCTGACAACCCCTATAGCCTACAGAAATGACCAGTGGTGCCACGTAGTCTGGAGAAGCCAGCAGGTTCACCTGCCTTTTTGTTGTTTTTTCCCCTTTGCTTCCCCCTTCCACCCCCACCCCCCGGCTTCTTACTCCCTTTCCCCTTTTTCTTACAGCATGACATGAAACACAGAGAGATCGCCCTGACTGATATGCTCCTGCCATCCACCCGCTGCCCCAGGAAAACAAATACCACAGCCGACCCTGTGGAGCCCCTTCTCGGCACCTCCTTGGTGGCGCAGGGTGCCCAGGCTCTATGGCCACCACACTACAGCCTCCCGCTATACTGCTGTTTCATCACTGGCCTCCTCCAGTTTTCAGCTGTCCCCTTCCAGCCAAGAGGGCAGAGAGGAGATAAATCCCCCTTATGTTCTGCCCCCCACCTAACCATTCCACCTCGATGACAGAGGCTGTCCAGATCCCTCTGGAATCTGGCCGGACCCAGCTGCCATCTTCATCTGTGGAGAGGATGAAGGCTGCATTCCCCATCTCCCAACCCAAGGGCCTGTTGCCACCTCCTAGTGCCTGCTGAAAGCCCTCCTCAAAGCCAGCTCTCAAGTGTGGCGTCTGGTGGAGCCAGGACCACTCAGCCTCGCATTCAGCACTCCTGGATGAAGGGCTGGCTGCAGCCATTCAGGCTGAGGACATGGGGGCTGTTGCTGACGGTCCTGTCCCCTCTGTAGAGAGGGGTGGAATGAATTTCAGTAGCCCCTAGCCAAAAGCATCTTGTGAGCAAGCAACACAGCCCAACATTTCATCACCCAACTTCATGTAAACACCACTTAACAGGACCTTTGGATGCTGTCTTCCAGCATGGGTGCCTTCAGTTATATTCAAAGAGCCAAATATAAAAGCCACCTGGCATGGCAGTGTGTAACTGAGGTCTTCTGATGGATCCCACGTGCCCATGTTAGGTGCCCACGTTCCCAGGACAGAGCTCCTGAGCTGCACAGTGCTCAGGCACAGGATGCACAGGATGTAGGACACCACGCACAGAAAAAACACCAGATCCTAAGCTGCTCTGAGCATCTTTGTCTAAGGTTTGATAGATGCCACATTCTGCTCGGGATCTCCAACTGCAATTCTTTTCCTGCAGCAAGCAACGGAGCCAAAGTCACTCGTTCTCACAAAAACTCGGAGAAGGCTTCTCATCTCCCTGTGCCTCTTCTTAGGCTCATTCCAGTGATGATTTCCCAATTACACAAAGTCAAACAATTTCAACAGAAAAGACTGGGAATGCCTCACAGGAGGACTCTTGCCTCCCTAGGGCTAGGAAAATATCGAGAACCTGACCCAAGTGAGGCAAGCGTGGGGATTTGCAAACAGGTCCCTCTGCTCATGCTGACAGCCCTAAGCCCTGGGCTGGGGTTGTAGCCAGAGGCAAGCACTCGAGATTCTTCTAAAATCTTTGGGAACATCTAAGGGTTCGGCACTTCTGAAAATCTCTTAAGGCTTCCTCAGATGCCTGGAGAGAGATTTCACAGCTTGCTTCCTCTTAACAGCTGAGTTTTGAGTCTCTGGCCAGAAAAATAGGCTGTGCAACTTCAGAGTGCCTTCTTTAGGATAATTAAGATTAATAACTCATGATTTCACCTATGATACACACCATCATTGCACAGTAATGATGAGATAGTATCTTCTGTGGTAAAATTCATCCCAGTGAAGAAGATAGACAAGCATATCATGAAGGTAATATGGGAGACGGGGAGAGGAGTTAAACCTTTTACAGCCTGGAAGGAGCAGGGGTGCCTTTCCCTACTGCATTCCCTTTTGGAGGCTGAGCCTTACTGGGATGACTCTGCCAATGAAGACATTGCAGGAAGCGATGAGGCCAAGAATATCCTTTGGAAACTTCAATTAAAAAAAAAAAAGGTTTTGGTTGATTTTTGCTTTTCCATTACATTGTTTTGGATACCATTTTTGCAGGTTAGTCACAATGAGTAAAGCCGAGGCAAGAGTCAATGCCTGGGTAACAGTGCTAGCAGAGCAGCAGCAGCAGCGGAGCAGGGATGCGTCTGTTTTCTCATCTGCAGTGCGAATACTGCAGCTCTGCAATTTGCATACGACTGCTCTGTAGAGCAAATGCCTTTCAGGGAAGAAGCAGAGATGCTCTTTGGGATTGGCAGTGGGAAGAAGAGGATGGAATACAATACTATTTTGAATCATCTCTTTTCCAGCCACTCTGGAGTTGATGGGGTGGCATTTAAAGGGAGGCATCAATCCAGGTGCATGACCACGCAGCGTTAAGACACTGCAGCACATCTCTCCATGGAGGTACTTACTCAGCCATTGCTGGCCGGAATTTCAGATAGAGGGTGCATTACACCTGCTTCGCTGATCTCAGATCAACCACAAAGTCAAGTTCAAGGTCTCGTTCTCATTGCTTTAAACGACCTGGACCATGCCTGTCAGAGAAACCACTTCCCCTCCCATATGCCGGGATCACCAGAGGTGCTGGAGTTTATACCCGGAGGAGGTTGCAAAGGGGAGTGCTGACAGCAGGCTTTGCTGAGTGAGAGGCCCTTAGCAAGACAACCCACTTCTCACTTCCATTTACCAAAGCCTGGATGTGGTTACCTCCTGGTGGAGATCCACTCTTTTCCATCAAGGATTTCCCAGATGGGAACGCATGCTGCCCTGTCCTTCCTACTACTGCTCCCTTCTGCAGAGCGTACACAACACATCCAAGGCATCCCAGAAGTGCTGGGTTTGCTGCACCTCTCCAAGATGCAGCCTATCTGCATATATGCAATGACCACGTCTGGGAAGTTTGGATGCATTCAGCATAGACATTCCAGGCACAGAGAAGGGTGTGCTCAGAAACTTCAGACATTTTCTAAGCCTACTCAAGACCTGCCATGACCAGATAGTTTGTCCAGCCAAAGAAGTGCTGAAGATGGAGCACATGGTTGGGAAACATCAGATTTGGAGGAAGTTCAGGACATTCAGGAGACACTTCGGAATGTGCAGTTTTTCTTGCGTGACACACAGGGTCACTCTTGTCAACAAATACCCTATTTTAATATTTCATTAAACTTTCATGGTGTACTTTGTGTCCATGATATAGGCACAGTCAACAAACCTAAAAATCAATTAATCAGTCCCTAAGCGAGTACCCACTGAGAGAGAGAAAGGCTCCCATTAATTTCTCCAGACTTCAGGTCAAGCCCTAAATGTATAAAGATCAAAAGACCTGGAGATTAGCATTCAGCAAAGTCATCAGCAGTGGGATTTCCAAGGGCCACACTCAGCCCCTTGCAACTACATGGACAAAAAAATATTGACCCAAGATTTTTTAGTTCCCTTTTTTTGCAGTGTGGCAACTCTTGATATTTTTTTTTTTATTTAAAGAAAGGAAACGGTGAAAGAAGTTGTTTGCACTTTTCTCCACAAGTGACAGTTTTCCTAGAGGCGTATGTCTGCTTTGCACACACACATCACTCCTAGGTTCCTGAGAAGATGAGTGACAGCCAAATTGCCTTGCAGCCTTTGCTTTTTGCACATCTCCCCTGCCAGGTTTGCACTGAGAACAGGTGGCTTTCGCACCTAGTACATATTTCTCCTGGCTGAGTGTTAACAGTGAAATCAAATCCTTCCCTTTGACCTAGGAATTTTGATGGGAGAGGGAAGGGTGTCTTGTTTGAGGGGGTGTGGCACTTCTTTCCACAGGAACATTTATCATTTCTCTGCTGAAAAAGAGACCAATAATCCATACCCCGTGCCTGTTATTACCCTGTGAATTCAAAGGTGTCTCATTTTTAATGGGCCCTTAGCAATAATACAGGCACCTCATCATTTATCATCTTGTGCTGACATCTTCCTTGATGCAAAAAGCTTCTGAATGGCATTTCTAAAAGAGGTTTCAGCAGAATGAGCCATGAGGGGTCGTGTAGCTTTTCCTATAGTCAAGCAAAGGAAAGACCTGAGGTGTGTTTTTTGCCTTTGCACTGGAAAGAATGACAATATCAGATACCTTATGTTCTCCTCTCAAGTCTACTTCCAGTGCCAGGCACAGCACAGGGGATGAAAATTGACCTCTGAGGGCCACATCTCCCTTTTCAGCAAGGGCAAGAGGGACGAGACACAGCAGCCTGGGCAGGAGAGCCCTGCTCCCACCTCTTTCCCTCATCCCACAACCCACATCGGAGCCAGCACGGCACAGAGATGCCCCTGCGCAGGGCAGAGCTGACCCTAATTACTTCCCCTCCCTCCCAAAACACAGCAGAAACGAAGGGGTGAATCACAGCTTTGACCTACAATTTGGAGCCTGCTTTTTTCCCAGGGCTTTAAGGAAATCTTGTGTTAAACCCATAACTGAGTCCTAAGGGAGACAGGCAAAACATCCTCTGACACAGCTGACCTCCTTTCTCTCTCTCTCTCCCCCAGAAGATGTTTTTCAAGGAAAGAAGCCAAAAATCCAGCTTAGGGAAATGAGCAGAGCTTGGCTGGGTCGGTTGGGCTGCGCTGACTTTGGCCAGGCAGGCGCTGCCTCCTAACCTGCTCCTATGCAAATCCCACCGCCACCACCACCAGTCTCGCTCTGGCAAGGCTGCTCCTTCCTCCTAGCCAGGTTTGTGCAAATACAGTCTTGCCACAAATCCATTTGCAATGGCCTTAAATGACAACAGCTGATTTTGATGCTTGCAACAGTAAATCTTCCATTTTCCCTTCAGAGGGTTTGGCAGTGTGATGTTGATTTTCTTCTCCAAACCTTGCCTGGTGAAGGTTTCCCTATCTCATAGCCTCATGCAAGCACAACACTCTGTAATTACTGGGTCCGGAGTCTTTCATTCAAGTGCCTTCAAGGACTTTGAAGCATGAAGAATTTTGACTCGGGGGCCCCTGAGGCAAAAGCCCAAGGATTACTTTGCCCAATTTACTTATGAGTAAACTGAGGCACAGCAGAGAGGAACCTCTAATTTTCACGAGTCTGTTCATTCAGGGTTCCTCGTTTTCCACACTCCCAACTAAAAAATGCCCTAAAGGCTTCAGTATTCAGGGCTGCTGAGCAGCCAAATATTTGGCAGAAGGATTTTGCAGCACTCTACAAAGTCAACTCCATCATCTCCCAAACCACCCACTCAGAAAAAATCAGGGCATCCAAAACTGGTGGTTTGTTACACTCAGCTGATAATAGGGTGTGTTATTAATAAGCCCCAAATCTCAACCTTTCTGCACTTTCATTGAAGAGATATCTAGAGGGGAAAACAGGAAAGCAGGTAATATCTTCCCCCTCTTCTGCCCGAGAGCTCAGTGTGTGGGCAAGGGGTGGGAGGAAGGGAGGTGTTTTCAAACAGCTTCACAGGAGGATCAGTGCCTGCGCTCGCCAGGAGACTCCTCTGTTGCAAGAGGCACCAGGGCCACGGGCACCAGAACATGACGAGCGTGGCCTGGTTTCCAGCAGCTCTGCACCCACGGTTGGGTGCCCATTTTAACCTAAGGCTCAGGCATGAACTCATCCCTCGGTTGTCCCCAAGGGTGCTGGATGGTGGGTGGATGGACTCTCTGTTGAGCGCTTTCTCCAGCACCCACTAACGTGTGGACATCAGTGACAGCTTTATCACCTGCTCTGGGTACCAAGCAGCTGTGCCCACTGTGGATCCTCAGGCCTCTGCCCAGAAATGAGTGCTTGCTGTAATATCCACTGCTTTAGTGGGAATCACTAAAGGTCTCCTTCTCTAGCCCACTGCTGTCTATTTTCACAAAACTTATAGGAAACTTTCACCCTTCGATCAACTTTGACTGAAACCACCATTTGCATTCAAAAGGCACTAGGGGAAGGGGATGGAGGTGAAGGGCGAAGCCCCTGAAACCTCCTTTCCTAGCAACTGTCTCAAGAAAAAGAAATAATTGTGTATTATCCATATGCAGCCAGAGAAGAAGTTACAGAGAAGAATCCATCAAAGAGGGAAAGGAGATTCAGATATTCAAGGAAGAGATTTCCAAACTGACTTATGATTTTCCCTTCAGGATCTCATTGCAATAGGCACTGTGCAAACATGCAGTGAGAGACAATTTCCTGCACTAGATATATTAAAATTTAAGCTGCAGAGACAGAGTGTGGGAGGGAAAATGGGAGGGTTAAGCAGAATTGAACTGACTCACCCTGGGTTACTTATCTGGTCAAGAATAGAGGCAGGGAGAAATAATCCAAGGCTCCAGAGTGCCAGTCCAACACTCTGTCCTTCAGACAAGGTTGCTCCTACCTACCCCTTTGATCTGCTCATAGCAACAGCGGGCAAGGGCCACCTCCTGTCAAAATGAGAAGCCAGGCAGCAGCCAAAGAGCAGTAAACGGAGAAATACCACGAGAAGACCATCTGAGAATGCCAAACACTTGTGAGAATAAAGTGTCTGTTGCCAGCAAAAAAATGGTGGTGTCACACGCGAGCTGGAGTAAATCACCATGGTTCCCCAGCAAGCCAGGGCTCTGCTCATTAAGCATCAGCAGGATCTGCTCCACGTTATCAATCACTCGTGCCAGGTAGAGTGCAGGGGAGTTGTGAGCTCGTTCAAGGCCACAGCCCAATTAGGAGAGCACCAACATGTGGTTCCAAGCCAGTGATCTGGATGTGTTGGGCAGGGAGAGAGAGGGTTGATAAAAAAGGGAAAGTAATGCCAATATAGTGATGTAAATTAACCGCCTTGAGTAAAGGAAAAGAGAAGGGAATCTTGTCTTGGTAAAGGTGAATTAACCTTCCTTACCCCTATGAACCCCTGAAAGAGTTAACAAAATAGTAGGAAAAGGAGAACAGAGATTCTAATTTATGGATAGGTTCAAAGGGCTTTTGATAAAGCCCTTCAGTAAAGTCTCTGAAGGAAATTTTATAATCATGGGGTTGGGAGATAAAGTGCTGTCATAGATTAAAAACTTGTTGAGACAGAAAACAGAGGAGAAGGAAATAAATGGCAAATGACCAGCATGGAAATAATTTAGGAGAGGTGTCCCCAGGATGAATTTGGAAAGTGGTTAACTGTAGTATGACTTTATGACTAATAGCAATTAGACCTGGTAGAAAAATAAACAGAAGCGTACTAACGTCGAACCTGCACCCATTGCCTCTATGCGCTGCAGAGAAGAGTCTGATCTAGAACAACCCATCCGGGTTTTTTGATTACTTCGGGGGGGGGGGGGGGAAAGTGCTATTATTCCCATTCATTCCCCACAAAGTAAGAACAGAAACATTTCGATGACACCTCTCTGTCCCCACATTCCCTCCGCGGGCAGACATTTTGAGTGTGCACTGACAGAGACTACCTGGCACTGGGAAAGCGGAGGAGCAGGATTTTTTTGGCTTTCAAGTGCAATAAATTTTTCAGCGATTCCCTCCCCCTCACCTCTCCCTCCCTTCACCGACTGTCTTTCCTGAGCTCCTGTGGGCTGCGACCCACTGGCTGAGAACACCCATGGGAGAAAGGAAGCACCGTGCTTCGCTGGCAGCTAAAAACTATTTAGTTGAGCCGAGCCTAGGTGAGAATGCTTGCAAATACTAGGGGGATCCGGGGGTACTATACAGCAGGGTGCGATATCAGCAAGTAAAGCTGAGCAGCAGCTAGGTATCAGCCTAGACTGGACTTTCCTAAGTCAATCCCCTGAGTTTGAAAGGGATGAGAGAGAAATGGTCCTGCCACCAGCTACCCCTGGAGACCTGCTCCCACTGCCTCCAGGGAGCCCCTCCTGGCCCTTGCCAGCTCAGTCAGCCCATGGCTTGGGCAAGGAGCCCTCCAGAGCCAAAATGTACTTTGCAAGGAGTGAGGATGGGGATTTACTTGGCAGCAGCTCAGCACCAAAGCGAGCCTCCTGCATGCTGCTAGGAGATGCTGAGCTTCTGCAGGTGCCATGCATGGCACAGGGCACACGAACAAACACAAGGGCTGCCATGGCATCTTTTACCGAAAGAGGTGTAGAAAAGATGACGGTGAAACACCCTTTTCCTTTTCCCACTTCCCAAACGCAGGAAAACATCAGCTACCTGGGATGCTTTCCACATGCTGGCTGCCCCCCACCTCAGCAGCTCCACTCTGAGATGCAGACTTGGAAAAGATCCTCTGCACCAAGTCCAGCCCCTTGTTATTTGCACGGAAAATAAAGCAAGAGCACTGTGTGGAGATGAACCAGATTCAACCAGCCTTTAATCAAGTCATGCAATCTCAGGATAATTTGGAAACAAATGAAAATTAATACATTTTAGGCATGCTGAAGGCTGAGGAAGGGAAAGGCTGGATGCGGCTGCTGCATGGGCATGAAAGGCAGCATGGATGTTCACAGTGGGTCCATGCCCTCTCCATGCCCCCGGGGAAGAGCAAGGCAGCTGCTCTGAGCAAGAAGGTGCTCGGCATTTTAAAAGAACTGGACTCAGAGTAAGGAAACAGTTGCAGGAATATTGATTGCACAAGATGGCTGGTTGCCTGCCTTGTCTTTGTGAGTCTTTCTATTTTTTTCCCTTCCCAGCGCACCCACAACGCCAGCCCTTTTATGACAGAATGATTTTAGTGAGCCTAAACACAATGTGCCTTACAGCTGTAATTCTGGGACTCCTCGAGCGTGAATCATATGATGCACAGAGCTGATAGTGGGGGCAGAGGCATTTGCTTCGTTTCCAGACAGAGGGATCGAGTCAGACTCCATCCGGCTGAACCAGTGCTACCACTGCTCCCGCACCTTTTTCCAAACACTACGTCAAAGCAAGGCCAAGTACCTGTACGAGCCCTGTTTACTAAAAACCACCCTCCTGAGCCGCAGTGTGGCTGAAGAATCAAAGTGTGGCGCTGCCGTTGAGAGCTCAAGGCATTCCAGTCCCTGGTCTCTTGCAAAATCTCATGACCTTATGTAGGCGAGGCCACAAAATTCACTTGTTCAACTTCATTCTCAGACTTTCATTGAGTTTGACTCAGGGGAAAAAAACCCCAAACCATAAAGTAGCAGAAATAAAAATAATACCAAAGGGAACGGAGTTTGCAGGGAGGGAAATCTCACTGCCCTTCCCTCCTGCCCAGAGCTATGGCTGCTGGGGACCTGGTGGCAGAGGCACTGTGAGCTGTCACTGCAAGCGACAGCATGGCATGCAGGCAGGATCATGCCTATCCTGGGAAGATGGGCAGTGGGGGCTCCACAGGGCACTGCAGGGAAGCAGGGTGGGCAAACTGGGGGTGACTGCAACTCACAGCTACACGGACCCTCATTTTGGCTGCAGCCGAGGGGCCTTGGTGTTGGGAGCCTTAGTACCAGCCATTAAGTTTGTGGGTTTTTTAAAAATTTCCACCCATTTTTTTACTCCTTTTTAAGCCCCTCAAGTCTGAATCCATCTACCCAGCCCTCCCAAAGAAAAAGCAGGAAAGAAAACCTTGGGACAGAGATTTGAGAGGCATGGAGGGATATAAAAGCACGCACAGATGCTTCCCTCCAAGCAGGACTGTGCATTTCTCTGAGCCACAATGCACGCTGGCATCGTTCCACTGACTTCAGAGAAACCATGCTACCTTGGGGCCAGATTAATCTGCCTTAAGCAAACGCTCAAGACACTTTTTTTTCACTCACTTTGGTGGAAACCAGTACTGTCCCCACTGTCCTCCTGTTATACAACGCATCTCCAACACTTTGCTTACATTTTATTTATGTAGCCTTACTCAAAGGTCACTGGTGCAAAAAATACGCAATTTTTACTATTTGTAGGTCATAGGATTTCACAGGTATGAGTGTCCTTTTATAGCATAGAAGCAAACAGCTAAGAACATATTTTGATTACCCTTTAAAACTTGCAATAAAGGTGTTAAAAGGAAAGAGTGTTTTTACATGCCATGTCAAGCCTTAATCTACTCCATATCTCTCACACATGCTCTTCCAGCAGAGTGCAGTTGTTTTGAGTCTGTCTCTGCCATTGTTTTTTGCCCCCCCTAAGTAGCACTTGTATAACCAGCAAAGGAAAAGCAGAAAAGCCTATCTGCGACCGGCTTTTTAAAGTAGCAATTCAATGTTGTTCTCCTGCCCCAAGGAGTTAGGTATGATGCTGCTACTGCCTTCCCATGGGAGGTGATAAGAAAGTTTGGGCTCAAGTTACCAGCAGGAACACTGGGCTGGTCACAGCAAACCTTCAGTGTCCTGCTGGCAAGGAGCAGCTGGACGCCTGGCCCACGAGCCGCAGCTCCAACACTCAGCTTTCTCCTGCCCTGCTGCGTGCAGCTCCCTACAGCTCTACGTCAGCGCAGGAGATGGGGACGTGGGTCAAGCTGTGAGGTCCCTGGGCGTGTGGGTCCTGCAAAGTGCCCAGCCTTGTCTCCAGCCCCGTCTACAACACCAGAGGAGAATTAGGGGGCCTACAACTGGAATTAAAGAAGGCAAAGAGCTAAGCAAAGCAGTGGGAAACACTTAGGAGATAAGCTGGGCTTTGTCTCCCTTTCGCTGAGAGCTCTAGCAAAAGCAGGGCAAGGAAACAGAATACTTCTTTTTCCCTTTAGCTATCTGTCACGAAGCTGGGGGAGGAGGGCACTTAAATGCCATAAAACCATCCCTTAATCCCCCTCCCAGTAGACAGATAGTTGCCAGGAGCGCCTGTCTTCCCAAGCCTGCCAACAGCCCGCAAGTGACACCTCTGAGACAGAACTATCATTAGCTGAGATTCCCAAATGACTCCCAGAGCAGTCCCATCCCCGCATCCTGCACATCCTCTGTGCTCCTTGCCCCTACGCCCCGCTCAGGGGCTGCCTGCAGCCTCCGCCAGTGATGCTCCTGCTCTCTCACTAGTCCAGTTTAAAAGCCACATGGTCCGACTCCTGAGCAGCTTAAAAATAAACAAACAGTGACTCTCCTAAAACAGGAGAGTCCAAACAAATAATTATCACCTCCCCCTTGATGATGGCTAGCAGGGCCACAGAGAGCTGGCTGCTCCTTCTGCTTCTGTGTGGTCTCCCTTACAGACAGATGAACATAAAGGACTAAGTCACTGAAACTTAACGAGTTACTGCTCGTTAGCTGAACTGCATTAACTGCTTGCGTGCGTGCTCCCTATAGATAGTTGGGGCGAACTGATTTTATTTGTATCAGGCATGGGCTAGGACAGCATTTTGCAGCCTCAGTCTGAAGCTGGTTTCGAAGAGCTTTGCAAAGGTAACTGGAAAACAAACCACTTGTCACCAGAGTTAAACCACTAACTCAGGGATCCACACCCAATGCAAAAAAAAAAAAAAAAAAAAGCGTTAGAGGGCTGGCAGAGATAGAAATCGCTGGGCCAAGAGCATGCCAAGAGCATGCACTCAGCTGGTTAATGCAGCCCCGCTGATAAGTGGTAACTCATGATGTTTAATTGCATGCAACTACCTGTCCCTGCTTTTGTTCCCCGGGTGTGAGGAGTGCCTTGAGACAGTGCTGACTGCAGCAGCCCTGCTCTGCTCCACATGCAGCACAAGGGCACCCGAAGAGAAAAGAAATAAATAAGCAAGCAATTAATATGCCCATTTCAGAGGAAAGTTTCTACATTGTTGGAACTGCCAAAGATGGAGGGTCTGTCTACTCAGGAGAATAAACCGTGCTCCAGCTATTTTTAACCTAACCCTTTCAGAGTGCTGCAAACTGCGATGCTTTCAAAGCGTTTTTGAGGCACGACGAGTATTTTTAGGAAGAAGAAAGGCATAAAAAGTTATGTGGGGTGAAAAGGGAAGGAGGAGACTGCTCTGGGTGACTTGCCATTTGGGATGGGGTAAGAGCAGCCCCACGGACAGTTAGTGCTGAGCAGCTGACAGGCTGCGGCTTGTTGGCGTGGCCCTGCCCCTGTGTCAGCAGAGCTGTAGCTGGATAATTATACTTCTCTCTCTCTCTGGACATTTGCACAGAGGCAAAGCTCGAGGCACAAACCTAAAGCAAATTGCATGGTGGCATCTGTGTGCTAATAAGATGCCTCTGCATTTGAGAGCGTGAGAAATAAGCTGGCCGGGCTTTAAAAAGGATGAACGGATGGCAAATGTCATCCCCGTTCACCCTAGGGCTGTGGGTGTCCCTGCTAAGGAAGGGTTTCAACCCAGGTTAACCTGTCACCTGTCAAAACCTTCCTTATCCATCTCCCACAGGTGAACTCAGAGCTGAAGCCTCTCAATGTGGAGTCTGGGGGGGGTCTTGGATGTAGGACCAGGGCTTTGGCATGGGAATGCCAGCTACAGCAGTGCTCCCTCAGCCACGCTTCTGCCCAGGAGGGATTTATTTTACAAACAGATTTTCTTTCTACCAGCAAAGCTTTTGGAGAATTGGATTATTTATGAGTATTTGAAATCTTTGCATTGTTGATTTTTTTTCTGTAGCCTAACTTGGTTGGGATCTCTCATATTCTGCAAAATACTACAGTTTTATTTCAGGGTGGAAATTTCATATGAAATCCAATACTTTATGTACTTTATGATTCCCTTCTGTTGCCAGCTCTTTTATTTTTAATAACTTCTGAGATCAACGAAGCAATGCTGTTTTCAGAGAATGTTTTGTACAAACTGTCCAGATGTTCAAGTACCAATATAGAAGCATTCCAAGAAAAGAAGGCTCTATCTTCCGTCATTACAAGAAATATATTTGCTATCACATTATTAACAGATAACCCTGCCTTGATCATCAGTAGAAGTAAACATCAATTTTTATTTGTATTTTTGTAAATCTTTCTTTATACCATCTACCTAATGAACTCACCCCAAACAGCATCTCCAGCTCCATCATTTATACTGCTGAGCTAATAATTTAATTTTCATTGTGGGGGGAAGGGGGAAGATGGAAGGAAAGAGATGATTTTACTAAATTGCTTCACTTTGGATAATGCTCATCTTCTAGCCACTTCTGATTTATATCTGCCATTGACATTTCCAGTTTCTTAGAAATTAATTCCCTTATTTTAAGGAAAGAAAAATACCTTGACTGGCCGCGAAGCAGCTGAGGACCATGGGGGATGTGACAGGGCTCAGCAAAGCATCTCCCACATGCTTCCCTGCCCGAAGGGCTGGTTTCGGACCAGCCGCCTGTCTCACCCCACAGCTTCTCGGATGGGGATGCGGGCAGGAGCAGGAGCGGCGGTGGCTGCGCTGCCCACGGGCAGGGCCCTGGGCCAAGGAGCAGGTTTCTCCTCCTCCATCCCTGCCCTGGAGCAGGTTTCTCCTCCTCCATCCCTGCCCTGGGAAGGGCCCTGCGGGGCTGCCCCCGAGCGGACAGGGAAGGTCCTGCTGCTGGTGTGGGCAGCATTCTGCAGCTCCCTCGGGGCTGCCAGGAGTGGGGGACACCCCAAACCTCCCAAAAACCCAGGCTGTCCAAGTCGACCCCTCTCCTCAGACACCCCAGGCAGGGTACTGCGAGCTTGCTGCAACCCCCACCCCCCGCACAGATCTTGTCCTGGGCAGGTGCTGCTGGCTCTGGGCAGTGGGACAGGCAGGTCCCACATTGCCCTTGGCCTGCTGCAGGCTCTGGGGGAAAAGGAGAAGAGAGAAAAACCCAACCAAGGTGCCATTAAAGTTAATTGTTTTTTATTGCTGGTTTAACAGTGTCTTGTAAATCTTTTTACGACCCAGCCCAGGAACACCAGTGAGGCCTAAACTGGAGTTGGAGCAGGATGAGTAAGGGAGCGAGGACAGGGGAAGAGCAGCTCTTGCCCTGCTTTCCCCCCTGATCCCCATCAGGCTGGAGAGCTGCAGACTTGGGGCCACAACATCCAGAAGAGATTCTTGCCGGTGCAGAAGGGGGTGCAATAAGCCCTAAAATATTCTACACCCCTTCTCTAGCCAGCCAAGACCTGAAGGTCCCTTTTGCCCCAGAAAGCTTGGCTGGGCCCGTCAAAGTTTGTTCCTTGCAGAAACAGCACAGGAACACACGCATGTCCTGCAACTCGTGGGGACACCACTGGACATGGAGGAGGAGTGGGGTCACCTTGCTAAGGTCCCCGCAGAGCACAGGAAAACCCCTTTGATCTTGCGTACTTGCAAGGAGAAAGCTAATCCCATGTTGTGATATAAGTACCAGATGCTTCTTGGAAGAATTATACTGGGGCACAGGGTTAATGCTCCAGCTTTTCTTTAAAGTGTCCTGTGGATTATTCCCCGATTAAAAGGATTGTTCCCCAAACGGCTGGAGTGTCAGCCCGGCTGTTATTGTTGTTGTTGATACATTGGGCGCGGGAAAGGACATGGGGGAAACAGGGTGTTGGGATTTATTTCCTGCCTCAATAACCTTTTGCCCCCCCTTTGCCCGACCCCTTTTCTCCCTTACGAGCTCACTGGGGAGTGGGTTGGCCACTGCTGGAGCTGCTCACCCAGGAGGAGAGGGAGGGAGGCTGGGGAAAAGGGTGCTGGGAGGTTTTTTTACATTTTTTTCCAAGTTCAGTGTATTGGGCATCAACATCTGTGACTGAACTTGTGACACCGAGGTCGTGGTGGTGGGGCAGAGCGGGTAAAGAAAGGGCTCAGCCCCTGCGACAGCACATCCCCCTCCGAGCCCCACATCATCCCTGCTCAGCACAGGGGGCACGGGGGAAACGAAGGGGAAGGCAGAAGGAAATACTGTGCCTCTTCCTGCTCCTGCTGCCCAAGGCAGGCGATGCTGCAGGTCCCCCCCGCGGGGAGCCCCCGACTCTGTGCCCGTGGAGGTGTCCCCCACCTCCCGAGTGACCCGTGGAGCAGCCGCATCATTCTGCCTCACCCCCAGCTCCACTTTTTTTTTTTACTTTTTTTTCTTTTCTTTTTTCTTTTTCTCTGCCACTTTTGAGTCCCAGCCCCAGCCAGATCCGCATCCACTAGCCCATCGCCCCTGTCACCCGAGCATCCTTTGAGCCTCTGCCCCCCTGCCCTGGGGCCGCTGCCGCAGCTGTGCGAGTGGGCAGCCCCCCCCTCCCTCCCCAGGGCTGCGGAGAAGCTGGCAGTGGGCTCGGTGCCGGGCTCGGGTGGAGGGCGATGGGCTCCCGCACCCCGGGCCGGGGGGCGCTGCCAGCCGGGCACCCCCTGCCTCCTCCCGCTGCATCACTCGCTCTCCCCGCTGATCTCAGTTCAACGCACTTCTGCCCCCACGGAGAACAGGTATGGGACCTATGAACGGCAAATGTTTTAAACCAGGACGGTGCCGGGCTTGGAAGGGGCGAGGGAGGAAAATAGCATCTTCCCAAAAGCAGAGAAAGAGCAGCAGCTCCAAGGAGGCACAAACACAGCATCTCCTCTCTCACCACGGGCAAGGGGCGCCGGGGTCCCCTCCCGCGCGTCTCCCCAGCTCCCTCTCCAGGATGGGGGGGATCGGCAGAACTGCTATCTCCGGGTTAGGGAACATCACACCTGTTATTTCCTGGGGACGTAAACGAAATCGCCCCCTGCGAGGCAGCGAGTGGAGCGCACCCCCCGCCCGGCGCCGCCCGCGCGCTGTGTCTCCCGGGGGAGCGCAGCCCCCCGGACTCCCTGCTCCCACGTAACCGGGCTCCTTCCCTCGGTATCTCCCCCCTCCTCAACTACGGCCCTCCCCGATGCATCAGGGTTTGGTGCCCCTCGGCACTCCGCTCGTTTACATGGGGGTTGACACCTTCCCTCCCCCCTCTCACATACCCCGGGCCGCGTGTCCTGCCCGCCCCAGCTCCCGCCCCCCCCCAGCCAGAGGCTCGGAGCAAAGCGCTCCTCTGCCCCCCGGCGGGGCTGGCTGTTTCCCCCCAAAGCCGCTTCCAGCTGCCCGAGAACAGCCCACCGTGCGCGCCTGCCCGCGGAGCGGGGCGCAATCTCCGCGCCGGGCTGGGCGGGGGTCGGGCGGCCCCGGCTGTGGTCCCCCTCCGCCGGCAGCTGGGTCGCACGGCCCGGGACGGGGGTGCCTGTGCGGGCAGGGCCCTTCTCCCCCCTCGGCTGCCCCCGCCCTGCGCTCTGCGCTGCTCCGCGCCTCACCGCGCAAGGCCTGCGCCCGTCAGCACCAGTGTTAGGTGAGGTTATTCCTCTTCTCCTGAAGGACCCTGTGATCGCTGTGCCCCGGCAAACGCCACCGCGGCCGCTTCCGCAACGCCCCTGCGGAGCGGCGCGGTGTTCGCTCCCGGCAGCTCGCGCAGAGCGGCCGCGGGGCCGGGATGCTGCGGGGGATGCTGCCGGAGAGCTGCGCGTCGCGGGGAGCGGGCAGAAGCGGCGGCTCCGCCAGCGGCCCCTCATCCCTCCAGCCCGGCGGGACAGCCCCCGGCCCTGTCAGCCCCCAGACTCCCGGCCTAGTAAGTTCCAGCTGCCTGTTTGCTTCCTAAACTCGTTCAGTCTGCATCAGTATTTTCGCGTCCCCTAAACGCCCAGGCCGAGCACCCCCCAAACCACCCCCACAACTACATCAGTCTACATACGTTTTATGCATTAAGCACTATAGAGCTGCGTGTGCAGCCACATACAGAGACCTACAGCAAGCACCCATGGCAGCCCCCCCAGTTTTGCCATTGCTCTGCCCTCTGCCCCAGTGTCCCCCGCACGCCCACCACATTTTTCCCCTTAATGCTTTCACAATTTTTGCCCTTTGCCTGTCTTTTTGGGGATTTATAGTAAAAACATCAGCAAGGGAAGGGGGAGACACAACAGAAAGGCTGCAAAGAAGGGAAAAACGTCAAGGCCTGATAAAAAGGAGGAAAAAACCCCCCTAATATATCCTAGCAGGGACTTACAAAGCAAGCTATTTCTCCTCAAGTTGAGCACAGAAGGGACATTTTTTCCACATTAAGTGTTGGGAAGGCAAAACCAGGGTCCATAACTGGGAAATTATAAAAGGAAGTAAATCCATCAAAGCAAATGCAATTGGGAATACAATTAAGCAGAGGGCTGGAAGGACACGAAAGGAGGGAGGAGGGAGGGAGCTCTGCCGCTGAGTGACAATAAGCAGGCTGTGCAGGGGAAAAACACCCCAGCAAATGCGATTTTGTAGGAGGCTCTGGGCAAGGAATAAAATCGATAGTAACCCAGGGCGGCTTGCGGGAGGTGGGAGATGCGGGATGCCACGGTTCCCTCATCCCAAGGGTTGGGCTGGTTCTTTTTTTTTTTTTTTTTGGCAAGTAGCCTGGTTCTTAAGACAAAAGCAGCAGCTTTCTTTTTTTGGTGCGAAAAGGTGATGCCGGCCGGGGGGTGGGCGCTCCGGTCCGCGGGACAGCGCTGGGGACACGGGCAGGGGGACAGAGCCCCCGCGGGAACGGGGCCGCTCAGCGCGGTGGGGGCGGGGGGGCAAAGGGAGAGATGTGCCGTCCTGGCAGCCCAAAATTCGGCGTTTCCACCCCAATCCTTGCTCAGGACGCCCTCCCTCCTCCTTCCCCGGGTGTTAAGGGCAAGCGGGGGCTTTGCTCCGATGTCCCCTCCCCGCCGGTGCGCGAAGGGCTCCTGGCACCGCGGAGGGATTTTCGGCTCTGAAGGATGCGGGGAGGAATTAAAACTATCCAAACTCTCAGGCAACGCTTAACCCCCTTTCCCCTGTTTTTTTGGGGAACAGAGACAGGAAGGGCTGGATGGACCGTACTCACAAAAGTGAGGTTGTATGCGCTGTCGTTAAAAAAAAAAAAAAAGAAAAAAAGAAAAAAGCGCCGAATTTTCTTTTGTTTGTAATATAATCTACAGCCCAGCTCTGGAAACTTAAGGAAACTACTTATAAACCTCCGTGCACCTATTTATACAGCCTCTAATTGACACATATACGCGCGCAGAGCCTTACATGACACTTAATGTTCGGGGTTTTCTTAAAAACAATAGATCTCCCGTCAGAATTTCCTATTCCTCATGCTTCAACTCACCATCGTTTCCACTGGGGGGGAAAAATGTGTCAGGATAATCAGCGATTTTCAGCGGCAGTAATTTTTTTTCGATTGAGGGTTAAAAAAAAAAAAAGGCAAACGAGCAAAGGTAGCATCAACGTGCAATTAGATGACAAGAGTTTTTGCACAAATGAACTTAATGAGTAAAAAAAATTAATCTCTAGTTAAAGGCTTTGCCCCCTCACTGAACCAGATTAACAGTATTTGTTGCTTTTCTAACTATACAAAACTGCAGTAATGAAAAATAATCTTGACATCATTTAACTTCCTTAAGGTATCTTTCCCCCGCAGATGCTCTGAAAGCTATTAAAAAGATGAGACGAGGTTGTATTGAACTGCTATAACGTTCGCTTTAATCAAAATTAGATGGAATCGCTTAATATAATAATTAAGAAAAGCTCCCATTTAAAAAAAATAAATAAAAATCATTAGTTCCTAGCATCAGCAAACTTCAGCATTACCAGCCCGCTTTCCTCCAGCCTTGCCCGCGCCAGGAGACAGACACTGCAAATTTTGCGGACACAAAGGCTTTAAAATCCCTTTAATACGAACACGCCGGGACCTCGGGGCTCCTTCGCTTCCACCTTTCTCGCCGGCTCCGGAGCTGCTGCCCGGTCGCACCGCCGCGGGGTGGTGGCACCCCCTTCCTGCCCGGCCCCCCCTTCCCGCGGGCCACATCGGATGAAGAGAAAGTGATTTTAGCTCCTTGTAGGAAATCTGACATATCGCCGCTGTCACGGGGCTCGGACAAGATAAGTGAGTAGTCTGTACCACAGCATCCCGCAGAGTCATGTCAGCAGCTCGTCCCGCCGAAGGGGACCGGGGAAGGAGCTGGACCACAGCCCCCCTACCCGCCCCCCCGCCGGCTCAGATCACAGGGCTTTGGGCAAATTTTCTTCAAACCTCAAGTTTTTGTGAAGCTGCTAAGGGAACTCGGGATGGACCTGGACTGCGCCGCGCGTAGTGTAACAGCAGAGTTTATATTGTACCGTCGAGTAGGAATAGAACAGATGCGGTGGGGCAGTGCTCCTGCAGCCCCCGGGAACCCCTGGAGACCCTCATTTGGGGCAAAACTGGGTGCCCATGCATGGGAAGGACCGCCTGCCCACCCGCAAACCAGTCACATAACATTTAGGGTGGGAGGAGACACAGTGGAAACCCCTTTCTGGAAAACAAAGAAACAAACCCAAAAGAAACAAAAGAAAAGATAGAAACAAAAAAGACACCCCCCCAAAAAAAAAAAAAAAAAAAGGAAAAACAGAAAATAAAGAAAAAAACAGCCAAACAAAAAAAAGAAACAAAAAAAAGATACCCAACCCCCAAACCCCCAGTCTTTAGAAACAGCTGGATCGAGACGCCCATTCCTCCCACCACTCTCTGTAATCCAGGAGGAGAAGCTCAAGGAAATAAAAGGTGAGATCAAAAATAACCCCGGCAACCCCCTGTTAACCCCCGGCCAAGGCTTGGCGCATGGTGGAGAACATGTAAAAGCCGTGAGCAGAAGGTGGCCAGTGGGTGTGAAGCGGGGTGCGGAGGCAGGGAGTGCTGCCCCCCCGGCCCTGGGTGCCTAATCCCTGCGCTCCCCCCCTTCCCTCCTCCAGATCCGTTTTCTCCAAGGAAAGTCACAAGGTAACCACGGCTGGCTGTAACCTAAGAACTGAGGATGGCCGGGAGATTATTTTTACATTAAGAGCTGCCCAAAGATGCAAACGTGCCTTCTGATGAGTTTTGCACTTTGGATTTTGACCGAGGCATGCATAGTCATCTCCTGCTAAACGTCCTGCCCCCGCGACGGTGCTCACACACACACATGCACGGCCGCAGCACTCAGCGCAATCCCCAAGGCATGCCTACCCGGACAGAGCACCCAAGGTATAAAAAGAAATTTAAGCTTCTGCTCTGAAACTGATCTCCTTTCCCCTGGATCACACTTTTGATCTAATTTGTTTCTCTGTCCAAATGACTTGGCTCAGCCTTCCCCCTGAAAATTCGGTGTACAGTTGACATCAATCATGTCTCAGTCTAGGGAGGGATAAGGATAGAATATCAGAGAGGTGACCATGCATGCCACATGATTCAAATCATCTCAGCATTGATTAATTGGGTTCAATCTGAGTTTCAGAATCATAACAACTGTTGTTCCCCTTCACATAACATCAACAGGGCCTTTAAAGCAGAGTATCCGTTTACTCCAAGGCATGTGATGCATTAAGACCATCATCTTCTATTAAACCTGAAAGGCTGGATGAATTTTAGACAAACTCAATTAGCTCAAGATGGTTCTGCAGTGATTAGACATTGTTACCCCTTCCCCTTCATCAGGCATTTTTCTACCCCCTCTACTTTTTAATAGCGAGGACAAAGTATTTTGTCATATGGAAGATGCCTGCTCGCCTTCAGCCTGTCCTGTGGCTACTCTGACGGTGCAGGTAATCTGCTTCGACGATGGCAAATCCCCTCCAAAACTCATATAGGAAATATCTCCTAAAAGCATGACCTACTCCCCTGGACTTAAAGAAAAGCTGTTTGGGGCATGAAGCTGTTATCAAGATGAAGAAGGAGCAGACAGAAGACTGTGGTTCTGAGTTGGCCAGGAGAAGATTGTTGCTCAAGCTCCAAAGAAAGGAAGAGCCAGGCAGGACTCCAGGCCCTTATAAATAAAGTTATCCCTGCCCCCACATCCAATAACAAGTTGCGCCTGAGTTAGATAGTTGCTCATCAATTAATGACAGCTAAAACAGGAGAGAAACACCGTCTGGGTGGACGGGGGGTGAGCAGGGTTTGAGATGGAGACTACTTCTGCAATTCAGGTTTCCATATGTTAAGAAAGATGAGCCATATTTGTGTGTGTTTGATTCTTATCTACCAGCTGGGATCACTCATCCGGGTTGTAACTGAAATAATAATGATTAAAGAAAAGCATGCCTGCCTTGTAATGTTGCAAGTATGGGCCTCCACATCACATATACTCAGCCCCGACTGAGGAATGACCTATCACAAACGCAGCCTTGAGCAATCAGAGGAATATCATTTCTAATTACTGTTTTGCAGGCTGAAACCCTATTAAGTACTTCCCTGTTATGCCTATTATGACTGGTTCTATACGTAAAACAAAAGCATCCTTTTTTTAATCGTTCCACTTTCCATGGGAGCGATATCACTGCAATTCAGTTCAGGGATTGCTTTCTTATGTTTTTTTCTATTTACTTCTTAAGAAAATCTTGGAGGCTCTGCTTGCAGAGGTTGAGAGAGGTGAGTGTTGCATGAACGCCCCTTGTAGCAGGGACAGCCTAAGAACTGGGCTTAAATCCATTCCCTGATCCAAGGCATCACTATTTTCATGTAGGCAAATTTTACAACTAGATTTTTAGGCGAGTTTTAAGACAAGTTTACTTTAAAGCTTTTATCTGCACAAACTGCCCTGCTACCAGTATGCCAGCAGTGAAAACAGGTATATGATGTTTACGTGATATAAATGGATATCCCAGAACAAAACACATGCAACACAGCAGGGCCTTGCTCAGCAGCATGCTGGGGATCACACTGCCCTTCACAGCACCCAACGGTCACACAGCTAACCCAAGTACATCGTCCTGAACTGTATGGCTGACCTCTGGTTTTGACTGATTTTAGCACTAGAAACAGTGCAGTGGGGAATAAAACAAACCCCAAAGACATGGTAACAGTAAGTGCGCTACTGAAAAGCAGGGTGATGGTGGGAGATGGCAGCAAACACTCCAAAGGGACATCCAAGTGATGCTCTGCTTTGGGGCCAGGACTCTAGAGTAGGGAGCTGTCACTGTATTCACATAAATTAATCAAGGTGATTAAAAGTAGCTGTGCTGACTTCAGGCAGGATACTCAAGTGATTTGGTCAAATAACAGAAACTGTTGTCTGGACACTTATAAGGTCCACATGGGTTTTATTCATCACTCACAGAGTTTTGCTGTCTCTGGTATCACACCCAAAAAAGACAACTCTGCTTGTTTCTTTCCCAGATATAAGCCAGGGGGACAAACACACTTCACAGATACCTGAAGCCATGTTTGAAAGCAGTGGAATAAATGAGTACACAAAGATGGACAATAACTGATTTCAGGCCAGTTGACTTCCAGCTCAGCCAGAGCAGAAGCAGGCAGCTCCCATCACTGAATTTCTATGAGAACTGTGGGACATTCCATGATTGTAGTTCAAGGGAGAAACCCAGCAGAGATTCTTCCCTGACATCAGTCAGTGGCTACTACTGATGTGAGCAATGCTGGGATATGCGAAAGACCATAAAAAAGGAACTACTGTTAAAAATGTACAGCCCCCGGCCATTTCATATCTATAGCCCAAAGTAGCAGACACTTTCATCTTTTCTTTCTCACTAGACAGACCAAGAGTAGCATCCCCTTTTGTCCTAAGGGAGCTGAGAAAACAAACATCATCATTTGAGTTGAACTTGGATAGAATAGAAAAAGCAACTGGAGATTCACATTTCAGCCTTCACATCCAGACTGGCAGGGAGCGATGGGGACAGGGGCCAGAAAACCACAAAAAGCTGCTGATTCCCATTTCCCTTGTGTGCTCACGGAGGCAGGGCTGGGGGCAGAGCCGGTGCACGGCATTAAAGACCAAATTGTTCATCACCCACAGGAGCAGCCCCACACAGGATTGTACTGGCAACCCAGCACTGGCACTGTCTGACCTGCAAACCTTAACCAATCTGTTATGGGGCCACAGAGCAGCGGCAGCAGTCCTTTCCTATGGGATTAAATGCCTGGAGAATGGTCTGTTCTCCTGGAGAAGAGGCAAGCATCTCCCTCAGCCCTTTGCGCTCCCGGGGATGGAGGTCTCAGGTGCTGAGGGGATAAATCCCAACACTGAGACCAGCTACACTGGAAAAGCAAGATTTTCTTCCCCCTGCAAGTCTACTTATAGAGGAAAGATTTCCCAAGTGCTGGCGCCACGTGAAGAGGTTCTTCATCTCCCCGTAATACAAACCATCCATCTGCGTGGAGTGGATTCCTTGAGGGTTGTTTATTTTCTCTCACTTCTTTTTCCTTCTTTCACATCAGCTGCCCAGTCCCTTCCCCCAGCTCTTTCACGAAGTCTCAGATGGGAAACTGGAGATGGATGCATCCCTGAAAGCAGCGCCATTATCTCCTAATTTGTGGTGGGAAGGGAGCACAGCAGCACCTGCGCTTCTCAGTTTGGGCCAACTCTCGGGGATGACCCTCACGTTTCCCCCTGTAATGATACCCACCGTCCATCATCTCTGTAGGCTGCGAGTCTCCCCCCAGCAAGAATGGGATAAGTACTCACAGTAGACTCCTCCAAAGCAGCTGAAGGCAAGGAACTGAGAGAAAGAATGCACTGAACCAGACCTGGATTTGAACTTTTAAGTCTCCTTCTCGCTGAGCATAACTTTTCACTTTGAATTTGACTGATCCAGTAGCTATAAGCTATGGAGAAAGAGTGGTGTAAGGATGTATCCATCCCTCCGGACTTTCTGGGAACTCCAAGCTGGTGCTGCCCCAAGTTTCTTCTGAGCCTCAATTCATTTAGCATTCACCAAGTGAACTATTCCAGGAATGTGCAAGGATCAGTCCCCAGTAGAGCAGATTGAGAAAGGGGAGGCCGTACAGCAGCACAGCATTTCCCCCAGCTGCTTAAAGCAGATTTCTTTTCCCTGCCTTCCAGCCAACTTCCCCTATGTGACCTGAGAAGTTTCCCCAACAAAAATATAGATGTAACCTTATCTAAAGTGAGCGCAGCAAATGTACTATGGATAATGCGTAATTAATAACAGAAAAATAATGTTTCCCCTGTTATTAAATCAAGGCCTCCCCTGACCTCTCACCCTCATATAAGTGCCTTTAGTTTTATGACAGCAACGGACAAAGTTATTGTGTGTCCGTACGTGCATGCACATCCTAGCTGGCGAGGGGCTCACCTAACTAGTGCTGGAGTTAGTTTAGGGATTTTCCTTTTTTTTTTTAAGGTTAAAAAAAGAAATGCCTCCAGTAGTTTATACGATGCTTGGCCGGCGAATGAACTCAATCAGTGTATGAAACTAATCTGGTTCCACTGAGGAAAGATTCTGCCTCACGGTCTGAGCGTAACAATATCTATTTACACACACGCATGCGTATGTGGATTGCTTTTGAGCTCCCTAATGCATTTCCAGGCTTAGACGGATGCTCAAGGAATGTATCAATATTTTTATGCATTTGCAGCACGCAAAGAGAAAACAAAGAGCAGTCAAATTCCCTGGACAGGCTCAGCATTTTTTTGGTTGTAACGCAGTAAAGTCTTCACTGCTTACAAGGCAGCATTTCTTCCCTGGCTGCTTTTCTGGTTTTAATACTTGCAGACGCTCAGCCCCCAGCCATCACCACTGACAAAAACATATTTATACATTGGGAGAGATGAATTAGGGAAAATTAACAAGTTCGGACCTGAAAGCGCATCAAGACTTTAAAGAAATTAATAAATACAAGGCCAGCCTGTTTTTCTCTGCCATGCCCCTCTTTTCCAACACGCTGATTGTCAGTAGTGCTATCTAACTCCAGAGGTCATCGGGCTTGTCTGATGTATGGGCTTCCCTTCTGATTCATTACGTTTGATGCACGGCTCTTCCAGGAGTCAACTCAGCAAAACCCTTGGGTTAATGGAAGCCACACCAGCTCCTAATCCAGTAGCTTTGAATTCTTCTGTTTGTGTTGGATAGGCGCTGCGTGAAAGCCCGGTCTCCCAGGGTCAGAGAAGTTCCTTCTGATCATCATCAACAGTGATGTGAACCCCAGGTCACACATTTTCTACTGGTCCTCCGGATTTAACAGACAGCAGCAGTGGTGCTCCCTTGCCCTGCCACACAGCCCAGGGACCCACCACCACCCAGGGACTTGGGCAGGGAGAGAGGAAAGGGACAGGACCATGTCCCTATCATCACGTAAAGCCATTTGGATGCAAGCCCCCTTCTATTCCTGTACTTATTTAATTGTCTAATTTCAAAGCAAGTAATTTCAAGACAATTAGTTTCATGGCTCAGATGTTTGCTTTTTTGTCATTCTCTGAAGTGCTAAAAGAAGCGGAAATATTGGATTTCTTCAAAATTTTCAGCCCGATACTTTCTTTTAAGGAGGTGGAAAACTCTTTCCCTTAAACACACAGATGTGAGCCAGCCCCTGGGTCTCAGGATTTATCCATTCAGCCCCTGTGGTTTGAATGTATAAATCTGCGCAGAGATCAATGTGTCTTGCAAACGGCAGCCGTCCACACCAGTGCTCAAGGTAAACGCTCCTGTAAAAGCAGATATTTCCCCTGTCCTCCTCGCTCACACATCTACCTGCCATGCTTCTCCAGCTCTGCCTGCAGAAGGGTCAACACGGCCCCCGAAGTCAGGGAAGTGGGAGGGCACGCCGCGCTCCCTCCTCTTCCAGATTCATCGCTCACTTCGGTTTAATCATTCAATCAAGCTAAATCCTGCCACGTTCCTCCGACGCAGTATCATGCACCAGACTATAAATACCGTGCCCTGCCTTTCCCTGGTGCCCTCCCTTCCCTCAAAATGCGAGTTGAGGGCGTATCACTTTCTAGCCCGGCTCCAGCAAAGGCAGCCCCAGCCCAGTAACCTGCTCCCGGGAAAGGGGAGGGGGGACATTCATCTTCTGACTGATACAGGCACTTTGGGCATCCCGTTTGAAGGGGAGTTTTCCCCAAAGGGTAAAGACACAGGTGGCATGTGATACGTGTCTGAGGGGTGAGGGGCCTGAAGTTTTCCTCCTTTACTCTGTATTCTCAGAGGAGCACAGCTATTTTAAGAGGATAAGGGTTATTGGAGGGGGGAGCCGCCAAACCCAGGGAGCGCAAGCAGACGCGCAGCTTGCCGGGCTGTACAGTCCTGCTGCCTACCAGCAGCAAACTGGCTTTGCACTGGTCAGGATGATACCTGACTCGGGAAGGTTAAAATGGGGTCAAGGAGTCAGGGCCTCTCCTCCAAATGGCATAACACAGGTGATGGAAGTGAGTTAACCCCACCACCTTCCCACTGCTCACTGCTCTGTGTTTAAATCCCTCTTCAGCCGGGTGCGGGGAGCACCGACACACGCTCCCCTTCCCACCAAACCCTGCCATTTATTTACTACTTTAGTAACTCTTCTGTGTCCACACAGCACACCGACATGAATGGCTGCAGCTGCTTCAAAAAAGGCGCCTTCTGTCTTCCAAGTCACCATCGGGTCTCATAAATCTTACAAATATTTCATGGAGCACCAAAACACCCCCCCGCCAACGAGCTCCTTTCCAAGCACACAAATACTTTCAAGTTCAACAAAATGTTTCATTTCAGTAAGGGCAAGCTCTTTCATCTGGCTTTGGAGCTTCTTTGTTCAATTATTTCTATATGGATTCCCCTCTGAAATGAGTTCAGAAATGAAATAAAAAATAACCTTTCCAGTCTCAAACCATCGAAATACTATATTTTGCAAAGAAACTCCCTATTCCCCTTGGGTTTTTTTGGGGGGTTGGTGGTGTTTCTTTTTTCATTTCTTTTCGTTACATAAAGTTTTGCCATCAGCCATGACATTTTTTGAGGAAAAAGATGGGTTCCATCAAAATAGTATTTTCTGATGAAAACCCAATATTGTTGCATTTCCCCTCTCCACAGAGATCAGTCCCTGGGACTGAGCAACCCTCCACTGCTCCTAAAAACCCCTCTCCAAGAGCTATGCACAAACACAGCCAACCCCATTTTAGAAACAAATCTGCTCTGTTTACTTATAAATATTTATTCAGATATTTACCAAGAAAACATGAAAGGCAAATCGAGCATCTGTATTTCTAGTATCACTTGCCGGGGAATATCACTAAATACACTGGGGCACAGGCATCAGAGGGCAGCTTCGACATCACCTCCAAATTTATTTGCTTGTGCAAATCAGGTTTCCCCCCCCCTTAAAATCAAAGGTGAAATTCTGATTACTCTGCAGGCCACAGCATATCTGTCGGCTGAACGTTGCAGCCCTGCTCAGCTGCTCGGCAAAGCATTATGTTGTTATGACTCAGAAAAAGCAAAATAATGAATTCACATGCCCACGGGGAAAACCCAGCATGGGGGTGGCTGGGGGTACCTCCTCCTGGGGCAGGGGACCTCTCCCAGGACATCCATATGAGATCTGCAGCCGTTTCCATTTACAAAAATGCCCTGATGTGGCTTTTTTTCCCTGACTTGAGGTGAGTTTCTTATTTCTGATTTATGCCAGCTAGCAAGAAACAAGTGTTAGTTGGCATGACGCTGTACGGCACTTCTCCTTTTGCTAACATTACGGGCAGTTACTGCAGAATAACAGGTCTGAAAAGACCTTTGCTGCAGCTTATTCTATCAGATGAAGCTGACAGTGGTTTCATACGGATGGAGGAAATCAGCTACAGCAGCAGAGCTCCAAAAAATATTATAATGATACAAATACAAATAATAACAGCCTGAAAAGAAGAAATGCTCATGAACTCACTGCAGAAATGTTCCTGAGCAATGAAGTTCTGACAACTGCAAATCTTGAGCCTGCAAAGTTTTACCCCTGTACTTAGATTTAACTTCGCTTTCCTTGAAATAGAAAATAGCTCCTGATCAGAGTTCAGTCTCTGGTTTGAAGGCTTATAGCTGGAGTCTGCCAATTCTGGAGTGTCTGAATAGGCAGAAAATTACGGATTTTAGCTAAGGTACTGTCCTGCCAAACACCAAACCAGAATTTTCTCTTTACTGCAAATTGGTATTTATCTTTCTGTACAATACATAAAAAAGTAGATTAATAGCGCTAGAAGAAACAAAGCTGCCACTCCCCAAAATCATGGGAATAAGGAAGTATTCTGGCCAAAAATTACACACATTTTTTGCAAGAAAGGGGTTTTTATTTGTTTGTTTGCAACCAGCTATGAAATTCTGCAAAACCTAAGGAAATGCTCCCAAATGAGAGCGAAAATGATTGCCTCAGGGGTTCCTTCAGTACTTCGGGAATATGGAAAAAGAAAGAAAAAGATAAATTATGAGGTGGCACCTGAAAACCTGCTCAGCTTTCAGCGCAGAGGAATGTAAACATGTTGTTTTGCTTACTTTCATCAATTTCAGGAAGCGGGGAAGGCTGCTCAGAAAATGGTTCCCCAGCCTCAGCTACAATGCTGTTCCAATAATAGACAGCGTAGGCAGATGCTTAATCATCTCCAAATCATGTTTCGCTATGCCAGACCTAAAGCTCTTGGCCCGTGGTAGGACACAGTTAAGCTCCTGTTTAGCTGTAGAGTTGCTACAGGGCTTGAAGGCAGTTGTCCCACCACCCGGGCAGAGCCAGGCCCTGGATGCGCCGGGGATACGGGCAATCTGGGGCTGTGCCTGACAGGCAGCTTGGGAAGCTTCTATAGGAGAGGGGCTGTTAAGTTACAAACACCTCATAGGTCTGGCAAACTATTTTTCCTACTTCTTGACTAATTTTTGAGCCTTAAAATGCACACCTACACCCAGTGCCCTATGCTATGTACCCACCTCTGACACAGCACCCTTCCACTCCAAGGTACAAATGAGGTGACACCTCTCCTGGGGGAACCATGGGATCTTCAGAGATCCTTTCATGTTCCCAGCAAGATTTATGGCCTCATGCTCACCATCAACCTTCTTATTCCTGCTGGAGCTGAAAGAAGAGCTTGCTTGGGTCTGAAACCTGCTGCCTCCAAGGGGACATCAATCCACTGGCCTCTGAAGAACGGCTGTGAGACATCTACACACTCAGCCAGACCATCCAAGACAGGGCCCAGCTGCACTCCCATGTGCAAAGCTTTTGCTCGTCTATTTATTGCAACTGCCTGCTAGTGCCACGACACGTAGGTGAGCAAATACCACTGCAAAGGGCTGCTGCTGCTCCCACAGCTGGTGGAAACGGTGCCAGAGGGCGAGGGAGGCAGGAAGGGTTAAATAAGCCACGTGTCGTGTTATTGCGACTGGAGTTTGGCCAAGACGTGAGGGCTAATATTGCTCTGTCGGGATGGGTGCCATGGAATCCTTCCTGACTGGGAACGCTCGCGGCCTTGGTCTTGCATCTCACCCAAAAGGCACTGCAACAGCCCAGTGACCCCAGTTCAAAGCAATAATGGGCTGTTGAAAGGGATGGCCGCCAGCCTGTCTCCCAGCACATCCCACCACGCTGCCCTGGACAGAGCTGGGCTGCCTGGGCAGACCAAGGGGCCAGCACACATCCCAGCAGACTGGCCCTGGCGAAGGCTACTGCCAGTGCTGGGTCTGGCTAAGCCTTGCCAGCAGCTTCTCTGCAGAAATTGATAACAGAAGACAACGCTGGGAATGCCTTCATCTATGCCGCAGCAAAGGGACACTGCTTGCTTCCTCACCATCAGCCACGTGTCACGTCCACAACCCCTGAGGCTAAGTTTTCTGCTGTGGCTTTTTTTCTCTCCTTCTCCCACGGAGGGGAGCAAACTTTCACCCAGCTACTCCTGTCCTGGTAAAAGTAAGGGCATGGCAGCACTGAACGCCAGGCTGCGGCGCGGGGATGCCACCAGTGGACACAAGCTGGCGTGGACACATTGCATGTTTCATGGCTCTGGTCAAGGCCACCAGCTTGGCTCCTCCCCGCCAGCCCCAAGATGGACACCAGCATGTAGACAAGGTGTACAAATGCAATAAAATTAACACCTCTCTCCCTCCTACTCTCAGTTCTTACTTTGGGAAACAGGACACACTGGGAATTTTCTGCTCAGGATTACCAGGGTTTATGTGAGGTGAGCTTTCAAATGGGCTAGCCTGTGCTAGTACAGAATCTGTGTGATCCTCCATGCCTTTACACAGGGCTCAGGATCAGCCCATGCCAGAAAGTCCCCCCAGCAACAGGGTTTGAAATCTATCTGGTTGAAATAAGCAAACTCCTTAATAAAGGCTCTTTCTTCAGGTTCAAGGCTAGTATGTTTCGGCTTGGCTTCAAATAAATTTAGGATGCTGCTTCGAAAATGTCCTGGACCAAACCAACGTGAGTAGCAGCAGAGCATGCACAGAGCTCAGGGGTTCTTTAACCCACCTGGGGCTCAAACTGAGTTACCGCTGAGACCCGCTAATTGCGCACATGCATATATAGGGCAAACGACGGCTTGCTTAAACCTCTGTGAAAGATGTTTAAACTAACAGGTTTTACCTTGTATTTGTCATAGGCCAGGAATACCCCCACAGCTGGTTAATGCACAGCAGCTGAGCCCCGGTAACTTGATCGTGTGCCTGAACCCAGTTCAGAAACTGTCATACAAGAATTAAAATGCCGCAGTAAGTCTCATGTGTGGGGAAAAGCAGAGGAAGCCTGCGTGAGCCGGGGTGGGGGAAGAGCCCAGCAGCCTGCTGCAGCCAAACCCAGCGCTCCCACCCGGACCTGGCACTGGGACCTGACTCTGCAGTTGGCCCTGGGGAGGCCGGGCTTCCCTGATGCTGTTTTTGGGGAGGATGTAGCTTTTCCTAACTTCATGCCATTGCTCCTGAATTACACTGGCATGGGCAAAGAGACCTGACCTCTGCACTGGCCACCTCCACCTCTGCAGGAGCACAGGGCTCTACGTTGCCCTTAGCTTCAATAAGCGGAGCCGAGTAGGTAAACCACTTCTCTCTCCGATCCCTGACCAGACTGAGTTAGTTCTGTATTTCCAACAGGAAGGATTTGTTCCAGTATCCAGAACAGTGCCAAGCACTTCAAAAAGGTGAAAAATATGCACAAAAAACCACTCATAAATACCTCTGCTCAACTTAGGGCAAGCCAAGCAGACGGAAGCGTGACATTCGTGTAGCAAAATATTCTGGGAAACAATTAATGTGGGATCTGGATCAAAAAAAAAAATACGCTCGCTAAGTCATTCAAGTAGCAAGACCAGATGGCAGGCTGCTTCCCTCACTGGTGGCACTTGTCCATCGCACTGTCACAAGTCCCGCGCCGCCCTGAGCTCACCTGAACGGGTGCCAGCGGCTGGCAGGGAGCGGTGCGTGCCGGGAAATGCCGGCTCTGCTAGAGCCATCGCCAGGGGAGTGCCGAGTTGGCTACCTCTTTTTCAGCTGTGCAGTAAGTTGGGTAAAGAGTGTCAAAAATAATGACCTGGCCGGGGCTGGAGAAGGAAGGTTCAAGAGTTCAGCCTGCAAGTGGAGAGCCAGGAGAGAGTAACGACGAGCAAGGGGAAGGTTAGGGGGAGAATCCTCTCACTTGCAGGAAGCACCAGGTCGGGTTGCTGGCAGAAAGGTCTGCCCAGGTGTTACTAAGCTGTAATTCACAGGGCCAGCATTCAGGGGTGAGGATGCAGCCTTGCTCCTAGCTCAAGAATGGGAGCTTTGTCTGGGTATGGAGTGAAGGAAAAGGCAATGTTTCTTGCTGGGTCACTCCAGGCAGCCCTTGCAGTAGTGCCACTGGTCCAAAGGGACTTTTGGGGCACAGAGAACTGCCCCTGCCCTGCAGTGCTACCAGCATGAGGGGAAAGAGCAGTGTTAGTTCTGGGAAAGGCAGATGAAATCACCACAATAACCTCCCTGACTACAAAGCCAGCACCCACCTCTTGGTGTAGGTCGGACCCTTCATCTGTCTTTGGAGAAGAGACCCAGAGATCCTCTCCCTGTTACAGACTCACTCCATCAATCCGGAGAAACCAAGGGCAGCCTTAAATCCCCCTTCTTGGCATGGAGAAATTTTCCTACCCTGGGTAACGCATGGAGCATGCAATCCACCTGCGTCTGCAGGTGCCACCGCTCTGGCTGCCTGGCTGCAGTTAACCCATCGCAACCCCCAAATGCAGCCCAGGGTGCTGCACAGTGGCCCCAGGTGATGCACTGGAAATGACTCCAGCTTCGAAAGATCATTTGGTGTCAATGGAGTTTGTGAACTCGTGGGGTCACCACCTGTGGAAGAGCAGGAATGCCTCCTGCACAGATGCTTAGTGCCACCATAACCCCAGGCAAGTCTCAGAGCCACAGCGAATATCCCCGTGCCCCAGAGGTCTGCTTTTTCGGATGCTGCACACCAGTAACACTATCACCACCCTCCGCCCTCCGATCTAGAGCAGCTATTTTGAATGTATGATAGAAGGCATAAAAGCCACACAAGAACTCACAAGCCCCTCCGGTGGCCATGGGAAAGGCACCCTTGTTCTCACCAGCAACACACAGAGTAGTGCAAGACATCAAACTGCCACTCTCTCCACTGCTCCCTCCAGCTTCATTATTAATATTTGGGATTTCTGAGAAACTATTAATTGAGATTTTGCCTTCCAGGAAAAGCTCTAATAGGATTAGGTGGCCCCACTGCTCATTCCAAAGCACTTGCCTCCCCATTGCCCAGTTTATTCCGGTTTCTTCTCTTTCAGTGGACTTCCCAAGCAGGGACAAAGTTTGCACTACTTTTGCAGGGCATGTGGAAAAAACAGGAGCCATTGGCAAGCTTGAGAGGAAACGAGGGTTTCGCCTCTTTGAAACAAGTTGAAACCAACTCCTCTTGGCCTCTGCCCCTCCAGACGGCTTCTCCATGGTGCAGCCATGGGAGGCAAGCACAGACTGAGCAAAGGCTCCTCTCGCGAGCACCCCGGCTCTCATCGAACCCAGAGCCTTCCCCGCGGTGCAAGAGCTCAGCAGCGAGAGCTTCCAGGATCAACAAGATGTTACATGCAATAAGGACGAGGTGTTTGATGAATCATTTGCAGAAAGGGGGATTTTTTTTTAATAATAAAAAGAATTTACATCCCGCTGCAACACCTACAAGACAAACAAACAGACCAAACCATCCGTGAGCTCGGCTCACTGTGCAATCGCACGCTACCTGGCTCTTATAAAATACTGCTTAGAAGGGGAGAACCCCTGTCATTTAACACCTTGCTAAGATATTGGCTGTAGTAAATTAGCAGGTGTCTTTAAGAAACACTATCTCCCCAAGTTAATACGGCTGATAATTTTTATTTGTGGTCCTTCCTGAAGAGCTGTGATTAAAGCCATCAAAAGGCAAAAATGGAAATATGAGTATTTTGCTCATTTGAACTAAAATATGTCCCCACCACTGACACATATTCCTATCGCATTTGAAAAGCATGAGACCTAAAAATGGTAGGTAAAAGTCCTGAAATGAGTTTTGGCATGGGCCAGCTGTCCATACCCACCCATCACATGGGATCTACAAACAAGCAGGATTATTGCAGTTGTGGAGCAGCAATAACCTCACTTGCGATTTCGCTGGGATGATCGAGGAGCACACCGCCAGTGGAGAGGGAGGGAGGCACCGAAATTCAGTGCTGCCCATCCAAGTCTAACTCGCTGCACTTAACTTCATGTGGAAAAAAGCCACCGAGGGCGGGGAAGCAACACCGCACCCTCTGTTATTCATCTTCTACGCTGCTCTCCCAGTTCTTATCAAGTGGAAAACTACTTGCAGCAGCAGCAGCACTGGGGAAGGTGGAATAAAGCCCAACTTGTGCTATGCTCTTCATTCTAAAGTGATGTTCACATGACCACTGAGAAAACGATTAAGGAATTAAAAAAAAAAAATCACTACAAACTCTCAAGCTTCTTTCTCAGCTGGTCAGCATTTCTGCAGCGGGGCACATCTGTTCCTATCTCCCTGGAAGAGGATGGGGGGGGGGGGGAATAATTGGGATATCCACTTAGCATGGAGATAAAAACCTAACTGAGATGCCCAAAGCCACAGAAAGGTACTTCCCCCCACTGCAGGCTGTGCTGACCAGCCCAGCCCCACTGGGATGCTCCCACCTCCCATTGCCTTTAAAAACTTTCCAAGTTCCAGCCAGCCTTCCAGATTTATGACGTGTTTCACTTTTTGAACACCCTTGGATCAGACTGGGGTGATGAAAGCCCGATAGGTCTGTAGATAGCTTTTTGTGCAGAGAGAGTATAGAAAAGATATTGCGCCCCCCATACGCACACGTGCACTCTTCTTCCCCCCTCCCTTAAACGTGTCTTTTCAGAAAACTTCAGCCAAGTCCATCCACACCAAGAACCTTCCCACACTCCAATTCAGCCTCTGCTTTACTTAAAATTAATTCAGAGACACAGTACCAGGGACCACAGCCCTTGCTGAGTCTTAATAAGACCACAAGGAATAGGAAAGAGAAAAAAAAAAAGGATTAAAAAAAAAAGAAACATTGCAGCAGTTCTTGTAACTAAATCTGTTGGAGTTGTAAGTGTGGTAAATGCATGTTCCTGCACTATTTGGACGCCTCTGCTTTGCCTTTAGCAGCTGCTGTAATAAACTTCCCAGAAAGTATTGGATTCACAGAAGTGTTACTAGAAACCCTAACAGAAACCTAATGGAAATGATGTATCAGCACAGCAAACCAGGGAGATAAGCCCTGCTACAATAAAGAGAAATTTAAACTAGGTTTCCTTTACTTTAGAGAGAAAATAAAAATTGCCTTCTGCATTTCGGGGGGGGAGAAAGAAAAGAGGGGGGCTGAGATCTAATTACAAGTGTCTTGAAATTCCTTCTGCATAAAGTTTCCTTAAAGAGCTGCCAAAAAAGCAAACTCTGGGGGATGGCGGTTGAGGTGCAGCTCTCAGCTCAGCTGAAGCACACGCGGCTTTGCCCTGCGATGACAAAACATTTAATTACGACTAGCCCAATGTCTTCCACATTTGGAAACTGGATTCTTGACACACATAATATACCCCATGCTGACACGACTATTTGGCAAAAGCCAAGCCTGTGATCTCACATTAATTGCTACACAAATATACTTATTGTGGGCATGGGTTTTATATGGATGAATCCTCCATTTGCACATGTTCACAATAAAAACACCCCCCCCCCCCAATAACGATTAACTTTTTTTTTTTGAGAGGTTTGGGGTTTTTTTTGAGATGCAGTTTTAATGGCATGAGAACTGTCTGTCGGCTTCCATTACCCCTTTGTTCTCTTCGTCTCTTGCTTTATATGTATTTTTATAAGCCTTTTAAAACCAAGTCTCCCCGTTCTTAATTCTTCTCTCTCTTTACTTTTGTTTTTATTGTAGAGCATCAACAGAAACGGAAAGATTTTGCTGGATTAAAGATGCGGCTGTCACTTGAAAGCAAGTCCACTGATAGAGATCTTATAAGATCTCTCAGTTTCTTCCATCTAAGGCCTTTTGCAGGGAGACAGGAGGCCGGCAACATGTTTCCCCTTAAAGCGGTGGCTGGAGGTGCGAGATATCCATCAGCCTGTGGGACTCACCTCCCCCTTTACTCCACCAAACCCAGGTACATGCAGGTGAGCATTGGCCCCAGCATCTGCAGAGATTGCTCCTCAGTGACATCACAGGGCTCTGAGGTCACAGCTCCCGTGACCTCATGTGCAGAAACACGCCACCAACACACGTCAGGGCTCAGAAGCAGGGTGCTCATAGGCTTTCCCATTTGCTGTCTTGCCATAGGAAGACCTGTGATCTTCACCTGATCTCCTACTGAAGACCTCATAGAGGGAAACCAGGCTTTATCCTTTGGTCTTAAACCCCTTTTTGCCAAGCAAAACAGCACCAACACACCAAAATTCACCCTTCTCCAGCTCCTCCAGGGCACAGAGTAGCCAGGCCCTGAGCTACTAATTCTGGCTCTGCCGCTGATTTGCCCAGTGACGCAGAGCCTGCTACCGAGTCCCCGTGAGCCTTTCCAGATCCAGAGGCAGAGCAGCAGCTAAACAAAGCCATAAACCCCCACGAGGCTGGGGAAAATCGTAACATGCAGCAGGCTTGGAGATACAAAGCTGAAAAAACTATTTAGGGCTCGGAGCTATTATTTCCATCACCCTCCTCAGAGGAGGAAGGCTCTGACAGCCCTTGCAGAGCCCCAAGGGGGCTGCCAGCAGGTGGAGGTCCCCACCATGCCCCTGCTTACCCAAAAAAGCTTTGCTGCACAGCAATGGCTGCTACTTTTTTTTTCTTTTTTTTTTTTTTTTTTTCCCTCAGTACAAAGTAACTGTTTATTTAGAAAGATCAAGGAACCAAAAACATAGGCAAATCACTCTTCCCTTGGTAAGGCAGCAAAGCGTGCCCGGCCTCGCTCGTGTGTTTGCGCAGCAGTGCCGTGCACGCAGTGAGCTGGACACAGCCTCCCTTCCTGCAGACACTTTCATACTTATCCCGGTGTTTGTCCGAGAGCCATCAGCTCTTTCAAACAATGACCAATTTGTTCCCTGGGGTGGCATTTCCTTATGATTCATCCCGTTCTGCCGCAGGCGTGAGGGCTGGGATACTAATACCAGAAGGATACGCTCACGTGCTGGCCTGAGCACCGCAGCGGGAGTTTCCATGACCATCAGGGTTTTTTGTTTTTCCCCCACCTTCCAAGTGATGACCAGCCCCACGTGGGTGCTGGGACAGATTTTCCACAAGCTGGATCTGCTTTTTGATGGAGAACCTGCCGTTACAAATCCCAGATTTTGCAGAGAGTCACCGTTTTAACAGCCCCTCGGAGTGGAAATTGCATAAAACAGCAGTTGTTGTTGGTGGTATATAAAAAAAATCCATTTCAGCAAGGCAGAAGTGTCTCCCTTAAACAACAGGATGTCTTCTGTAAACACGAGCCTACCACAGCTGTTGGAGATCTAAAGTGCTGCATTAAAACGTTTCATTTTATCATTGCTGAAACAAAGTGAGAAAGCTGAAGGGATCAGTTTAGCCTTTCCTCTCCCCCTCACAACACTGAAAACCCACCAAGAAGGGTGAAGCCTTTTTACTTTAATGGAAGTTCATTTTCCAAAGGGCGAGTATGCCTCTAAAAAGGTTGCAGGCACTTCTCCCCCCACGCATATATATGGGTCTGCCAAGTCATAATTTTAACAACAAATCTTTTTATTTGCCTTTTTTTTGTCTTAAATCCCAAGCACTTAGGATTTATGCAGTGTATGGGAAGCAGCTTTCATGATGGGAGCAAGTTTTCACACGCGATGTTTGTGTGGTTTAAGTTTTTCTCTGCGAAACAGTGGTCCAGCAACTGGCACACAAGCAAAGAGAGGAAGATGAAGTATTTTTGGTCCCCTGATTACTCGGTATCTTATCGCATTTAACTAGTGGGGGTTGGCCACACCACGTGCATCCAGCCACCCGCGCAGCTCCGATAGCATCTGCAGCCTGGAGCCTCACACTTCATCTGCGGTGTCCATGGCCTGTTGGTAGAGTGCAAGGATTTCAAAGAATAAATTATCTTTTAGAAGTGACATCACGGAGACACATTCATCTCCATGAGCTGGACTGAAACCAGCTCCACTGGCTGGAAGTTCAAGTGAGGGCACGCACATTCACTATTTTTTTTTTTTTTTTGACCATACAATTTTGGGGTTGCAAAGCCAGACATTAAGCTGGCTGAAAATCTAGTCCTGCAAAGCATTCTGAGTTGGCAAAGTTTTGCTACTGATTTATGTGGCGCAACAGCTCAGGGCCTGGGATGCATCCATAACATTCGTTCCATCTGTCGTCAATGCAGATTCTGTTCTCCACCGCTCGTGTTGGCAGGGCTCGATCCGAGATCTGCTGCTCTCGGTGAGGGGGAGGAAAGGGGACGAGAGAAGAGGAAGCAGAAGTCTCCCATTGGTGCCAATGGCTTCACAGGAGGCCTCAAGTTCTTCAGATGCCTCTAAGCATTGTTGCTGGAGCGATAATCTTTGGCAGCCCATTTAGGAGAGGAAGGGAATGAGCGGTCACACTGATTTTCAGTATGATTTCGGAATCGATGTTCACCAGCAGTCTAATTTCAGGCCCACACATGCCTGCACTAATAAAGGATAAAGGTCCAGAAAACCATCTAGTCCTCTTGGTCTCCTATCCTTGTTCCTTCCAGGCAAATCTTCTCCATGATCAATCCACACAAAACACCAACTCCTTTCAGAGCAGTTAAAAGCCCCGCTAATCTATGAGTTATCTTCCAAGCCTATAAGCAATGCAGTCCAAGAAGCAAAGGGAGCGTTTATCTTGGGCACAAGAAAAATGTCCAATCTGCCCTGGAGATCTCTGGCACGCCTGGGGCTTGCTGAAGTTGACAGGGCTGAAAGCTCTATCCGCAAAGCAAGTGCTGAGCACCGCACTGGGATTCACACCAAGCGTAAGAGGCCTCTTCTAAGGACAAAGATAGCTGAAGCACAAGCCAGGCTGCAAGCCAAGATGCTCTTCCCTCCTCTTCCCCCCTCCCCAAATTCGGGAAGGCTGGGGATGGTCCCCCCCATGCACAACCCATGTCCCAGGCTGTGCTCAGGGTGGGGCGATGCTCCCCGCTGAAACGCTGATGATGCGATTCACCTCTGAACATTACCTTCTGGTTCCTTGCCGTTCCAACGCCTCCGACATCTACAAAAAGCTGGAATTTCCTGCCAGCTCAGTGGTGCAATTTCAAATGCTTTTTGGTTTTCAACTGCGCTCTTTAATCTCCAGCCAGCTGGGCCCGTGCGTTAGCGTGAAGGCTGAAAGCTTCAGAGCTTTGGGCAGTTAGTTTTCCAAAGATCTCACCTGTGGGTGGAATGGTTTGCTGCAGCTCTGCATTAAATTAAAAAAGAAACGCACATACAAAAAACATGTGGCTGAGGTGCCGTGTCCCCACTGCAGCGTGGAGGGAAGCTGCAGGCCAGCTCTGTGGTCTGATTTCCCTTCCAGAGAGGGAGAAATGCAGATTTAGCTCCTTGTGCGAAGAAGGGCAAGGAACAATTTGGAATAGAGAGCTCCAGGGGCTCGCAGGCATGGTACGGCACAGTGCAATGATGGTCCTGTCAGGGAAGGATCGAAATTGAATTAACCTGCCTCACCCAGGCATTGGGAAGGTATCTTAAAAGAGCTACTCTCTCAACACACTCTCTCAATGTTTGTCCCATTACACAGATGGACTTTATTCCCCTGTTTCCCATGAAAGCTGTGAAGAAGAATTCCATCAGAGACTCTACTGTGCTATTTGCAGCCCTTGGCATCATGGGAGACCTGTAGAGTTGAGGCCAAGGGCCACCGTCTGCAGCAGAATGAGCAACCCCAAATTTATATGAAGGCTTGGGCAAGATGTGTCACAGGTCCAGATGATGGGCACCGGATTATCAGCTGATGCAAGGTAACACTGTTGCTGAGAAGTTAATAAATTGGTACGAGTTCATCAACCAAGGATTTGCTCCAGGAGCGCAGAGAGCTAGAACCAGCATATGCACCTGCTGGAGCCACAACAGAAGCATCTGAGAATTAATCTTATGATGATAAGCCAAAAAAGGTGTGTGGCAGAGAAGAAAGGGAGGCATGAAGAAGTCCTGTTACTCTGCTCACTCTACCATTCAAGAAAAAGATCTGTTTATACAAAGAGATGTGACAAGAGCTACAGCAAAGTGGATGAGGAGCTGAAATATGTAAAAGGCAAAAGCATCACTGAAAATAAATTCAATTATTTGGTTTTGCTTAGAGAAGCAACAAAGTTTCTGACATGTTTGTTATTCAGTCTGTCATTAGCGCTGAAAGATGTCTCAATAATGTTGAAGTTACATTTTTAACATCCGCTCTCCTCCAAGCAGTTTGCATATTTTCCACTACGTTAGCTGATCAAGCCATTAGTTACAGTTACTTAAAAATAAATGAGCTCTATATTTTCCTTCCTCCACACTCCCCATTGGGGAGCTCAACAGCAGGGGAGGGGGGACAGGGAAGAAAAATATTTCATTTGCAATGAAACAACCCGACAATAATGGCAAATGCTCAAGTTCGACTGTGGAAGGCGAGTACGTCTAAGAAAAAGCAGAAGCATCTCTCATCAAGCAAGGAACTGATAAGGTCCTAAACAGCAGCAAAACATGCAAAACGAAAACCATATTGGTAACAGAAATTGCAGTTGGGAGGTTGATGGCATCTGACTAAATTCAGCAAGAACAGAGGCAGGGTGGAATTTTGTTGAGTATGCTGATATGCATTTACTTGCCAAAATGAGTTTTAGCTAGAACTATTCTTTCTGCTCTTTACCCTAATCCTCCCTCCTTCCCATAAAATGTCAAGTCAGTCAATTTTCATGAAAAGGTTTCTGTTTTTACCCATTACAGAAAAGCAGGTAATATTCATTCTTCTATCCCCTCTTTCCCAAAATTCAGCCATAAAAAAACCCCAAAGCAAAACCGACAGTTTATGTTTTGACTGTTGAAAAACAGAATCTGAAAGCAATTTTCCTTTGTTAATTAAGCTTTTAAAAAAACCTGCAGAAGATGAAGATATTTTCTTCCATGCAGAAAATAAAGGCAGCACATTTTCCCAACTATCTGTGGACAGGAGGAAAAAAAAATCCCCAACCCACTAATGAACTTTCAGGGTAAAGAAAAATCCAAGCATGCCAGGAAAAAAAAAGCAGATTGCACTAATAGGTCATTGGGCAATCCTAACTCAATCCAGGCTTGTTTGCAGGATGCAGATTTATCCAATATATTGACCATTGGGTCATAAGAGCAGTCTTCACACCCAACACTGAGCAAGTCTCCAACTGCTGCCCTCTCTGTACAGCCATCTCCCACCGAGACCCACTCAGCTCCCTTGTGCTGCTCTCATTGGCAGCTTTATCCGAGAATGAAATAAAAAAACCCTCTTGCTGCAATATATAATCTTATTGTTGGTCTCCCCAAGCCCTTTTACATAATAATCTACAGGTTTCGGTAACAGTAAACCATCTTCACACCCTATAGTGCAGCATAAGTCACCTCTCTCCGGGTGATGTCCTCAGCTCATGCTGTGCCACCGGCGGCTGCAGAGCACCACAGCTCACCTGTCCTGGCACAGCATCAGGGCTTCCAAAGCCCACAGTCAACACTGAACCACAAGCTCCTCCATCAACAAATCATTTCCCCACTGGACTTAACAACTACTTATGCGACAAAATCTGGATGAATGAAAAATCCGATCATAGTGGCTAAAATAACCCCCAACACTGCAGACCAACTTGGTCCAGGCTATGGCCTGGAGGCTGCTGCGTTACGGGTTTCTCCCTGACTTTGCAGCATGTGCTGCTGCCATGTGTCGTTCAACAGCTGAGGCTTCCCAACTTGTTTGCCAGTGGAAGATGACATGACTTCCAGTATAAGCCTGGAAGACCAGCGAATAGCGCTATGCTGCAGACCGTTTTTGAAATGTTTGAGGGTGCTTACAGATCTTCTCAAAAAGCCCTTACTTGTAGGGGGAGCTCTTGCCCTTTTTGAGAGCATTCCCCCCCTAAAGTCTGCCCTGCTTGAGTGCATTCTGGCTCTCTAACACCCAGGTTTCTGCAGGTCCTCTAACCCAGTGAGATGGGCAAGACTCCCAACCTCCGCACATCAGACATTCTTCTTTCGGCTACATCCCAGCACAAACTCAGTCACCCAGCTTTCGGGATGTTAAGGCCACACTGGCCAACCCCTGGAAATAGCAGGCAGTCCGAAGTGCCATGCTGGGTCCTGACCAGTTGTCCCAATTCCATAAGGGACAGTTTTGGGGGTCAGTCTGGCTTAGGCAGCATACACGAATCCCACACATGCGTCCTTCATCTTAACCGCACCCTCGATGCTGGGGTGTGAGAATGCTCAATCCCCTCCAGCTACAGGGGAATTCCCAAGCAGATGGTTAAACTGGATTTCCAGCTTCTCCGTAGTAGCAGAATGGGGGTAACTCATCAGGGCGGAGGTATGGAGCTGGCTCACATTGCCCAGTGCTTTGTGCTCTGAGCAAGTCACAGGTCTATCGGTCACCAGAGTTTCATTAGCTACGGGTGAGGTCATCCCTTGGCATCCACAGAGCACCTTGCCACCTTCATGCGAGTCTGGTAATTATGCAGAAATACTATATAAATAATGAAACACATTATGGAAATCAGTGCGTTTTGGCTGGGGGAGTCATAGGCACCTTCTAGGAACTAGAGATTTGAGCTTCACTAAAATCCCTGGGGAAGTGGGTACCTAACCCTCTTAGACCTTCTGAAGGTGCCAGGCACATTAGTACCGGACTGTCAAGTCCTGTGCTTCTGGAGTTCTGCAGCTCCTACGAGGCATGGGCAGCAGGCAGCAAGATGAATATTGTGGGCTTAAAACAAAGGCCTGCAAGTCAGTAAAGTTCAACATAATAAAGTCGCTCATTTTTTGCTGTCACTCACAGGTTGCTGCAGTGTTGACTCTGAAGGGTGGGAGAAAGGAACGGAAAAAGTATGTGAACAGCGAGAATGAGACATCAAGGGGAGATGGCAGCAGTGGTCACAGCCCAGCCCTTGCTGACAGGTGTGAAACGAAGGTCAGGTATTTGGGAATATTTCCTGGATCAGTGGTGCCAGCTAGAGAAAGAGGACCTAGGACCTCCTGTCCCAGCTCTGGAAATCCTCTCCTCGTATGCAGGACTCCAGAAGCTGCTCCTTCCCACAGTGGAAGGAAGGGCAAGAGAAAAAAAAAAAATAATCAAAAGGTAACCAAACAAACCCACACCATCAATGAGCCTCTCTGCTTCAGCTCAGACCTTTCTGCTGGAGCACACTAACCCATTGATGAATGCCTTTCCTCCCTAGGCTGCCTGCACTTTCACAGCTTTATTAACTTCATGTAGTAAGAGCCCAGGACAGAGAATCAGAAGACCTGTCCTGCTACTGGCCTCGATACGCAGGCCTGGACCCAACTTTTCCTTCCTCTTCCCCCTTCCATCCCTAAATCCGTAACAGGAGATTTGAGACCTCTGGGGTGGATGGGAAAACACAGGGTGAAGTACTGCGTACTTCATCCTTCCTTTCAGCAGCTTCTCCATTCCCATGGCTCTGTTCCTATACCTCAAGGCAACAATCCCTGTTACCGTTTCAGGAGCACCCATCACTGGAACTGGCCATACTCTTCCAACTCTCCACTACTTTTTTGTAGGGACATCTGGAAAGACTATGTAAATATGTTCTCTTGAGCCCCCAGGGCTTTTTGCCTCTATTCTCAGCACTAAATCCTGGCTCAGAAAGCTTTTCTCACAATATTTTCCATATTCAGTGTGTAGAAGGGTAGAAATAAGCAGTACAGAGAGCAGTGATGTCTACAAGAATCCTCCAGGCTATTTGGTTGAAAGGTTGAGGGGCTTCCTGCCTCCCCCCAAGACTGATCTGAACAGGCACTCCTAGTGTAAAAACCAAACCAAACCTTACAGCCCACGCTGAGTTAAGACATTTACATCTTCTGAGAACAATCCAACCCCAAATCACTGGGGGTGTCTGCACTGCAGGGGGCTTAAGCACACCCACACGCAGCTCTGAACCTCAGGACTGCCACTTATCTTCCAGTATCGTCCTGCTCTGAACCCGTGAACAAGGGCAGATCTTTGCAATTCACCACCAGACCTCGGCCCGAGATTTTAAGCTGGGGGTCAATGTGCTATATTGATGCATATCAGCCGAGCTTTACAGATTTATTCTAGCTGAGAATGTGGCCACTTACGACTTAAATAGTTTTCTGAAATGTATCCAACAGGAAATCCTAAATCAAGAACACTCTGCATTTTGAGAAGATTCCTCTCCCTCGGATCCAAACTCAACAAAAAGTTTTTCAACTATTTCCATTTTAGGAATAAGAGGCTTTCTTCTCCTATCTTCCTCTCCTCTCAAACAAATAATCAAGTACACAGGAGCCCAAAACATTTTTCCCCTCTGTTCACTGTATTCAGCCAGTTGACACTGAAGCTAGCATGTTTAAAACTGGCCAGCTGTGTTCTGACCAGCTGACACTGGAGGCCACAGCTGGGACAGCCAACCAGGCAATATTCCAGCTGCAAACAAATGAGGCAACACCTTCGGAGAAGAGATCGAACTCGGGGAAATGGCCACGATTCAATTCAGATCTTCCCTGCTGCTTTTCCAGTGACAGCTGCTGCTGAAGGCCAGATTCTGAGCAGGAGTAAACTGACCGTGGTGCTCTGACTTCCCTGGCTCTGTGCCAATTTACATCAACCCAGAACATGGCACAACCTGGTTCACGTTTGGGCTTTGCTCTGCTGTCTCCCTGTTATCACCCTTCATCTAGAAATAGCTGCATTACAGAAGAGAGAGAAGGAATAACAACCAAACAACCAAAATTTGTCTAGTCCAGAAATGGTTTCCTGGAACGTTAACTATTTTTTTTTTTTTTTCCTGAAAGGAGATAAAGTTGTTCATTGTTTGTCTTGGCTGCCTATAAACTCATGCTGCTGAGAGCAGCCTTTGATCACAGGGCTATTGGGAGGCTGACCCTTGACAGCCAACCCACTCCCTGCTCTTTCAGTCTCACCAGCCCAAGCCTGACTTCCTTTTTCATAAAAGCCTATAAAAAAATTTAAATTTATATTATCCAACAGCCCTTGCAGCAGTTTAGGGATCCTGATCTAACTAACTTACCGACATCTTCAGTACCAGGCTATTCCCCCCTTGTGATGGCAACGGGGAAGGAGGGAATGCGTGGTCTTGGATGTCCTGCTGCCAGTGGCAGCTCCTCCACCCAGGCCTGCCGTGTGGCAAACGTGCAGCAAGTTGTATCTAACAAATGTGCTCTTTAGAAGGGACAAATCGTAGCCCTGTCAAATGCTGCCAGAAGTCTCAAGTTTATTTTGCATCGTCTTTTCCCACTGAAAAGTTTTTCGACGTTTGTGTAAGGATGTGTGTGTTGCTGTGATCCGGCCGGAGCTCCCAGCTCTAGCTGGTTTGCCGCACATCCAGAACATTTTTGCAGCATGTGTTGCCCAACCGCGGAGGCTACAGGCATAAAGCACATTCTCTTCTGACACCTAGCAGGGAGTTTTTCTACGTAAGCCAGCCTGTGTAATGTGACTCACTGCTCCCACACTTCATGGAAGTAGCAGGCTTGGTTTATTCTAGCATACCCCAGCAAGGACAACCATGTTCCCAAAGCACCGGATTTACAAAGCTTGCATAAACGACCTGAAGTGTGAGCATGATCGGGGTGATGCTTCCCAGCAATTGCCCACAGAAGATGACAGCTCCAAGCCCTGTCTTCTTCCCAAGCTCAACAACATGAAAAAACAGTGCAGCTGATCTGTGAGACACAAGGCAGCCAGCAGGGATTTTTAGGAAATGAGAGGCACACATCTCTAGTATCTTTTTATCTACCAGCACAAACCAGTGAGCTTTGAAAGCTGGGGTGGTAGAACTGCCACTAACTGGCTTTATTAGCTGCCCCCTTCATCAAGGGACTCAAATGATCTGACATATATCAGATGACACCCAGAGGACTCAAATAATATCCTTATCATCTCCTACTTCTGATCCGCGAGTCGGGCTTTCGTGTTCTTTGCTCTTGAATTCCCACATCACGTTTGAGCTATTAACACCTGCAGTCGAAAACCAGTGCTACCCACATGTGCAGCCCCACAATCACGTTGGCTTAACAAAGAAGTTCCACTGGTGCAAAAAACCATGACTGTGAAGCTACCATTTAGACCAGAGTCAGGAATGAGGCATGTTCATCTTGTGCTCAGTTTTATCTGATACATTAGCTATGAAAATCATCAGACAAGCCAAATGTTCAGACTAACATCTTGCTGTTGCATTTGGCCACATAGTTTAAAGTCAAGTTCCAGTTAGCTGTGGTCTGAACAGATGCAACAGTCAAAAACCAGCTAATTATTCCCAATTCACAAATAACAATACCAAGGCAGAGGAGGGAAATATGTGACTGGTCTATCGTTTCTCAGAAAGCTTGAAGCAAGGCCAGGAAGAGAATCTGGTGCTTTCATAAGCTAGCCCAGCTTTAGCCGTGATATCTTCCCTTCCACTGCAAATCACCTAACAAAACCTGCACAAATCACCTACAGATACACACTCGGGTCTCCCATTTTGGTTAAGATGAAGCTATCACTGGGGACTATGGGACAGCACGGTTAAAAATCACAGAGGCCACATGCAGCTCTGCTCCTATTTGAGCATCCTGGCCATAGTAACACATCGGCTGGGACTCGCACGTTCACAAACTCCGTTCCAGTGATCACTGCCATGTATTTTTCCCCTCATACACCAAAACTCTTCCCAGCTCTTTTAAGAAAACTGTAAAAGCCACAAAACCTGCAACATACCACAGCAGAGCGTAAGAAGTATTACCAGCATTCTAAAGTGGATGTTATATAAAAATACCCAGAATGACAAAACACAAATATAAATTGACCCTTTTCTAGCTCTCCTTTCCCTGCCTGCACCCAATAATTTTTCTCTAACTATTCTAGGCTACTTACCCAAACCTCACCATTTCTATAGGACAAGCATACTGCGTGAATCATTTGGATGTCACAGAGCCATCACTGCCTTCTGGAAATCAAAATTAGGGCTGGTAATCCTGAATATATTGACTCTCTTTAAGGTTGGATGCGCATTTCCCATAAAAAGAGACACACCCAAAATCCAACAAAATAAAGACACATGAAGGGTCTGGCTGTGGGGACAGTGTGTCTAGGATTCTCATAAACACATGTTTTTCTTGTTAGGTTCTTAAGAGCATCTGTAATGACATAGGGAAAAAACCCTAAATAATGCTCCACAAAGTTATTCCAGGATGACGTTGCCATGACAAGGCACCCTTGTACCACTCTACTCCCTTGCAATGTCATTAGCAAAGTCCCCCCAGATGACCATGAGGTCAGATGTATAACAAACTGAGCTCTGACCCTCTAATTCCCTTTGGTACGTACCCAGAAGCCACAAGGAACGGCAGGAAAACAGCTGCTTTTCCTACTGGCTCTGCAGCTCCGGAGGGAGCTCAGGCTGCTGAGCAAGCCATAGGGATTGCTTCAGGCCTGTGGGATGGAGAGCTGGACCTACAAAGGAGAGTGACATGGGGGTCACCATGAGACCTCACAGCTCCAAGGACCGAGTGTCAGCTCCTAAAATAACGAAGATCCAAAGCAAGGCACAGAAGCTAAAACACCAAGCTAGAAACTGCCTAAAATAGGCAAAAGGAAACTCGGAAATAAATATACACTTAAACCACACCATCCTCCAGAAAGTCACACGCTAAATGACTGTGCATATGGATTGCTCATCCCCTAAGAGACCAGGGCTTCCAGCTCCTTCAGAAATTCTGGAAACTATTATTCTGTCCTGACCATAGTGAGGATTCTCCGTTAAGTCAGATAATTTAGTACCAATTAGCTTCTCCTTACCAAAAAGAAAGTAGCTATGTTCAAAGCTGCTAGAAAAGTTAATTATTACCAACTTTAAAGATCAGGGCATGGGACATCAGATGGGCCAGCCTTGCAGAGGGCTGAGGGACTTCTGAGGTTCAGGTGGCACCACCGTCTTGAGTTTAGCAGTTTCTGTGCCATCAGTTGGCTGTAGGAAACCCAACAGCCAAAGGGATGTTTAATTGTGGGCAGAAATTGTGAGTCAGAGGGATATCCTTGGAAGGTCTGGAGCTGGAGTCCATCTTTACTGTCTGATAGCTGGGTTTAAGCATCTTTCTAGTACAAGGACTTAACGTTATTTTTACAAGACCTCCTTCATTCCTTCTCTCCAACTCCGTTGCACGGGTTTGTTGCAGTTCTGATTAGAAGGTCTCCTTGGGCTCCCTCTGGGACAGCCAGGCTTGGAGGGGCTCCATCAAAAGGTATTTTCAGGATTCACAGTTTTTTGGCAGTTACTGTGTGAAAGCCAACCAACAACGGAGACCTGACTGATACCACAGCACATGTCACCGACTGTAGGACAAACCCCCTGGTCTTGTTTCCAGCCAGTCCCACACATGGATGAGGGAGCTGAGCACTAACAAACCTCCCTGCACTCAGCCAGGTCACCAGTGATCTGGGTCCTGCTTTTGGCTCTACCACAGAGCTGACGGATGTCCAAAAGGAAATCACTGTTTTGTGCTCTGGTTTCCTCATCTGGAAAACGGAGGCACTGATCTCAAAATCCTTAAGGAAATCATGCCACAAGCAGATCAAGAAATAGATAGTACCAAATCAGCGTTTTGCAATGCTGCATAGTTATGAGACAAAACAGCAGGATGTCAATGCAATTTTAAAGTGATGGAAATACACTGACAGAAACCTTTTAAAGTGTAACCGAGAAGAAAAAGAAGAAAGACCAACCAGTTTTCACATGAGGGAAAAATGGCAACGCTCCCTCCTCCGTGCCCTCCCTTCTAAGCAAAACAAAAACATAAGTGAACTACAAGAGGGACCTGTTGTTTCAAATCTGAACGGAAAAAGCAGGACAACTCTCCCATGGCACTCATGGAGCAGAGGTTAAGAATGAGGGGCACAGCAGAAAGGGGAGATGCAAGATAAGCTGCTTAGATTCACATCTCTCCATTTCCTCAACTTCGTAAGAACTGGGTCATATTATAAACTTATGCAAATGTGTTTACTTTACATTTTATTTTGGTCTAAGCCACGCAGTTGTCAGCCTGTATCAACATGTCAGTCTGTTTGTGGAAACAATCATTCCTTCATGGAAGGATTTCAGTAAAAACAGACAAAATGTTATGACATGCAAAAAAACTTCCTAAACATGACAATGAAAGAAAAGCCACTAGAAGAGGATATGTTTTCCCTACCAATTACACAGCTCAAACCAAAAGAAATCACTCAGTACATTCCCCCTCCCAGGGATAGCACAGTATGGGATCACATCGTGTCATATTCCTTCATGAAGTCCCACCCTGCATGGGGTGAGGATTTGCAGGATGGGTACGAGGAAAGGGACACGAAGCCCATGAGCACTACCCATGTCCACTCCAAGTCACCCAACACCATGAGCCTCTCCACCTCTTCCACATATAACACCCATGGGTGCTGGAGAGAACTGGAAACAGCTTGCTGCAACCGTTAGCAGTGGGCACCAAGTTTGGAGCAATATTAGCCCTGTTGCAAGGATGTAAGGAATGGGTGAGAGAGGAGATGGGAGGGATGAAGATGGTTTGGTGGCAGCTGCTGAGAGCAGGGGACAGGGCTGGACTGCCATCAACATTATGTTTGTCCTGGCGACAGCTCTCGGCCACTCTGCTTGCCCACTGATGTGGCAACACTGGCCCTGCTCTATTGTGTTCTCCTTTCGCGCTGTACCAGACTGCACCACTGGGCACTCCTCCACGCTCTCCCAGCCGCACAACCCCAGTGAGGAAGACTATGGCATCACAGCTTTGAGGAGATGCTGCACGGGGTCTCCAGCAATGTGCTTGTGGGTCACAGGGACAGAGATGGATCCCAGACCTGAACTCCAAAGCCTCTGGATAGATACGTGGGTTACGCAATGGTGATGCTGTGCAACAAGCAGTGGAGCAGCATCCTGCGCTGCTGGAACCCACGGGCCATGCTGGAGAAGAGATGCCCTCAGCCAGAGCTATCACCCCCAGATCAGCCATTTTTGACCCTTTCTCCCACCTCCCCTACAATCACGATTTCATGAATCTTAGAGGCAATTACCGTATTAAAACAATTCTGGACTCTCCTTACACAGTTCGCTCAGGTGAGACCAAGTCTGAGGCCAAGGAGGGAAATGAATTTGGTCCTTCCGATTTTTCTTCCTTGGAAGTGTGAGTTTGGTTTGTCAGGGACATCTGATAATGTTTTCTTCCAGGAAAAGAGAAGCAGTGGGTTCTCATTCCCTGCTCAAGTACTGATACTGAATGGGTCCTGAGCATCAGGGATTGCATAGTGTGACAAGGAACAACAGCAAAGGGCTGCAGCTACAGCCACCACCTCACCTTGGCAAGCCAGAGCCCCTTTTTTTTTAGAGCTACTTTGCTGCTCCTACAAATGAGGTTTTCTGCCTTCCCTGCGAGGTTAAGCACACCACACTGTTGCGAGGCAAAATAATAAGTGATGATTTAGAAGAAACAGCCAGTTCACTGCAAATTCCGTAGTGCTTGGTGCAAACTCCAACACGCCTGGAGCTGCCAGCCACCGAGACCCGCTACCAGAGTCACCAAGGAACCACCCAAGCACTTGGCACAAGCTCCACTCTTGACGCAAGGTTCAGCTATGACTAAGTCGAGGGAACGTACATCCATAGATGCCTTCAGCTAGGAAACACTGATTGAGGCCTCTCCATTACCCTAGGAGCTCTCAAAATCTTCCAAAAAATAATTAAAAACATTTCTGAGCGTGAAAGCACCCCCGTCTGAGACGGCAAACAGGCTAATGGCAGCTCCCAGCTTACCTCCTCGCCGCAGAGCTCCCCCAGGCAGCTGGCACAGCCGGTATCGCTGCTTGGGTGCACCCAGCATGGCCGCTCCAGTGCACCCAGCGTGGCCGGGGAGCCACGGCCAAGTTCCCCCCAGCACCACGCTTGCCTGCAGGCAGTGCCGCCAGTGCCACGCAGCCTCACCCCGCTGCAGCCCCAGCCCTGCCAGGGAAGCGGGGCGGCTGGTGCTCTGTTCCTCCGGAGCCTACAGAGGGCATCCTGGGAGGGCTGTGGAGGATTCCCAAATAATTCAAACAATTCAAGTCTCAGCTGGCGAGTGGGTTGGGTGGACAGTTTGGGTGAGGCGCCCTGTTGGCACTGCTGCGGGCTCTGGGGGCGATGCCTCGGGGTGCTGAGCCGCTGCAGGTGCGGGGGGGACACCGCTGTGCTAAGTCTGTGGGGAAGCAGACCCACACCACGAAGAGCATGAGGTTTTCTCCCTCCCTGCCACGCAGTCTATGCCTTTGTTGCGAGGGATTTCAGCTAATGTAATGAGAGTGGTAATGGCATGGAGGCTAGTTTATACACAGGCTGCAATCTCGTTATTGTCAGCGGGCTGAAGCTGCCTGGGGTCAAGAATCACTAATTAACTACTAAATGAAATGTAGCTTTCGGGGCTCAGGTTCTCCTGCTCTGCACACGTGGCATATGAGAGCGGTGATGGCTTACTCAGGCACACGGCATTGCCCAGCCAGCCCGGCATTCTGGGATGATCCCCTCCTGCACTCAGAGCCGTGGCACCACTGCAAACAACCCAGTGCCTTCCTTCTCCCAGGCAGGCCTGAATGCTCAGTACACCACAGTGACCAGTCCTGCAAGGTGGGGTGGCCAAAGCTACCTGAGACCTCCCCTGAACACAAAGATACGATTTTTTTTAAACTGCTGAACCACCTGGCAAACTTTGTGGAGGTACTGCGCTCAGCTAGCAGCCTCCCTTGGTTCTCAGAGCAGGGAAAGCAATATTTTTCAAGCCTTTTTCTGGTGTCCCAGAGCATTCCCCAACACCACGGTGGAGAAACTGACTTTAGCGGGTGGCAGACTTTGTACATACCCACCTTCTTCAGGACCCTCAGGGTGGTAGGAACAGTTGGACTCTGGCACTGGTAGAAATCGGTGCCTGTCTGCTCTAAAAATAGATTGTTTCTTATGCCCTGCCACAGGTACCCACATCATTCTGACTCAGATGAGACACAGGCTGGGGGCTGCCCAGGGCTGGCTCATCCCAAAAGGCACCCGCTCAAAAGTAAGTTGAACTGTAAGCTGTTCATTTAATTCTCCATCTTACTATTTGAAACTTATACAAGCTTTCGTGAGCAGATGAGGTAGGAACTGGTACCTGACCATACCACAGCAGGAAGGAATTTAAAGAGTAAGTGCACCTAGAGCTCTGCAAGCCACAGTGACATCTGCCCTGTGCACACTGTCCAGCCTGGCACAGCAGAGCTCAGGAACAGAGCAACAGCATCATGATTTTAAAGACCAAACCCAACATACAGCCCATGCATTTGGGTCCAAGAACTGACTGAAATTTCCAGCAGCCCAAACTCTCAGGATTTGTCTCTGCAGAGTCCCTGCAGCTGCTTTTAAGACCTGGCCCATCTTCGAAACTGGAACTGCTACTTATAGTTGTGTTCCCAACCTATTAGAGGGAGAGGGTCTTGGCTTTTGCCCAGGCTCACTGAGAACCTCTTATCACAAGAATCTAAATTAGAAAACTAGGACAAGACTTCAAAGTTATTGATAAAAGGAAGCCAGTGACCTAATGTCATTTGAGTTTCCAGGCTATGCATTTCCATGGTAAGAATATTTCTTTTGTATATTTTGGAAGAAAATGTGTTCTTTTTCTAAATAAAGGTCTCAGAAGAATAGTAACACTTCACTTCTCAAAATATTCTCAGCTCTTCAGCGTTATTTAAAAACCTTCAGTTTCACAACAGGCTGGAGTTACCAGCCACTGAAGTCAATGGAAGTGTCTTCCTGGGGCAGCCGGAAGACAGAATTCTGGCAACACTATTAACTCCCACTGAGGGACAGAAAATCAGTTTTAATTCTTGATTCATCTTCTTGCCTCATTCTGCATCTATGGGCTCTACTGCACCCCCAGAGGTGCCGCAGAGACGACATGTGAACCAAGCCAACCTTGGTTTCATTAGCTTTTAGAGTCTCATGCCCCTTTCCCTGCGCTGTCATCCCCCTTCCCAGACATTAAAAGCTTTGCCTGTTTCCTGAGAGAATAAATACATTTTGTAGCTTGAAATTTACTCATCAAATACCAGTACTGGCAGAGCTGTGAGGGCATAGGCAGAGCAAACTGCGGAGCAGACTGCCTTTCCGTGTGGAATGGCGCGGATACCGGGCAGTAACACCTCTGCTGGGCAACAGAGAGGTCAACTAATGTGCAGAGAGAAGCCACTCAAAGACACCAACACTGAACCTGCACCAAAGCTTTAGGTGAAGGTGGAGTTGCAGCTGTGGTCACTGAGCCATCTGAGCAATACTCTGGCTTTTGTGAGCAGAGATTGCAGCAAAGAATCGGTGGTGTGGGATATGGCTGGGATGGGAGCACTGCCAGCCTGCAGGTCACTCTGAAGCATGCACTGCTGGGTCTTCACTGCAGTTACGATCCATAGAATGGAGATTCGCTGCTGGTACCGACATGCCCTCAGCTCTTTTGGAAATGCATCCTTAGACTCTGCTCCCAGCTCTCACACAGAAGGTTTCAGGATGCATTGCTCTAAAGGTTTAAATGCCTTGGATTCATATATAAATAAGGTCTTTTTCCTCTTTATGGGCCCTTTTGAACACCACCCAACTCTAAATGGCCCCACACAGGAGGGGAGGCTGTGATCAGCCATTAGCAGTCGCAGTGTCAGTCTTGTCTCCTTGCCCAAAAAGACATCCAGATTTTTTGAGCTGCCTCAGGCTGTGTAATTCTCATCCCTTTGCAAAAAACAGCAGTCCCATGTCTCCGAGTTACAACTGAAACGGTTGCCTCACCTGAATTAAGCCAGGAACAACTGAAGTTAACAGATATATCATAAGGGCACTGCACTCTGCTATGATAAAAACACAACACATCCTCTCAGAATGATCTTGCAAATTTGCAAAGTGTTTTAAAAGCAGAGGGCACAATGCAAGGTAACTCTTGAGTCTTAGAGGTGTCGGGAGGATGCAGCAGTTTCCTGCCAGTTTCTGGTATAAGCCAGGTCTTGCCTTGCTCCTGCTCTGTTATTTTCTCTAAGCCTGCAGATTATTTAATATCGAAGGGAAAGGCTCCAACCTGGTTGAGAAACTGCAGGAATTCAGAGTGACCTGGAGGGAATTACAAGAATGCTGCTTGCTGATCAGATTAAAGGGAGAAGTGGCAGGGCTCCCAAGGGTCTTCTTATTCAACCTTTGCTGCCTACAATACCGTGCTTTGTCTCTGATTTCTGCTCTTTAAAATGATTCAGGTTACTGCACTAGAAACGTGGCTGCCTTGGGAGGCTTGTCTGCATCCTCGTTTCACTGGGACAGCAGGAACACCTGGCAGAAGTGAGACCGAGGGTGGATACTCAAGTGCCAGTCCTAGCACATATTTTTGCTTCCCGTTGCCCTTGATATGATCAAAGCTCTGGCATGCACTTCTCTAAAAGAGCAATAACATTTTAAAATCGTCCATTCATCCTCCTCAAGGCCAAAATTGCAAATCATGCTATGAAGAAGGAAGACATCTCCAACGTTTTTTGCAAGTCTGGAAGATTTTTGAACTAGCAACCTGGGCTGGCCTCAAGAGCATAGCTTCACAGGAGTAGGGATGCACATTGGGGTATTTCCCCTCCTTCTTTAGGGCCGAAGCATCATCTGGTACCTCTACACCCCCATCTGCCTCTCCAAAGGAGAAAGGGGTCCTTCTTGAGAACTACCTCCCAGAAGACTTCATCAAACACATACAATGCGATTAGAAACTCAAACACAAGGATTGCCAGTTGTGTTCCTGTTGAATTAAGCTGGCTAAGTAGACAGAAGGGTAGAAGAACACTTCACCAAACAGTCAAACAGAAACAGGAGACAGGCTGTTAACATGGTTGTTGTTCATGGGCTAGGAGCTATAGGAAGAGCTCAGAGTGGCAGAAGCTGGCGTGACAGACAATTACACACATCTCATAGTCTGAACAATTCCCTCTGACACTCTCAGAACTCCAAACTGCAGGTTTTTTCCCCTCCTAAGAATCCTTTTCAATGTTAATACAGATATCCAACAGTTCAACCTTAACAGCAACTTCCATCAAGTACTTCCACTCTACGCCTAGAGGTCAATGCCTCTTGCTCATCCCTCCAATGAAATAATGAGTCAAAAAGGTAACTATGTGGTTCTGCTTATTTTCCTACTCAAAAGCCAATCCCAGGATCCAAATATGCCCCGATTTAGGGAAACTCATCAAATTCTACAGCATGTCACAACTGTCCATGACTCACTGCTACTCCTAAGCATCTTTGAAAGGCAGGGCATGTTAAGCCAGATCCATCTCTCAGCTCCAACGATGCTACTTCAGCAGGATAAATCTGACTCACTGAGCTGTTTGCCGAAGGCCACATGAATTTGGTGCACTTCCTCCTCATCCACAGCTCTCTCTTGTTCTACCCAACGCATTTAGGTAGCAACTTTTGGTGGAGAAGCCTTTGATCACTGAAATTTCTGCTCGGTTTCTGTGGCGACAGGTATAACCCGCACGACCATGAATGAACCCTATTGTGTTCCCCTTATTGCTGCCTTCCCAAAATTATTCCTACCTGCTAATGTTAGCAAAGCGAGGCCATCTGCACAGCTTCCACCTAACCTGAGAGAAAGATTAACTGTAGAAATTTGCCTTCCCCTCCAACTCCTGGAACATGAAATAACTCAATGACTCAGAACGATTCCCTGAAGGAGGGCAGGTAATTCTAGGGTTCATTACTGGGATAAGGACGCTCTGGTTTACCAGCCACCCCCTCACCCCTGCCTCTTTCAAATGAATAAGCAGAATATTTCCCTTGCTTCTGTTTTGAACCCTGCGTCTGCATCGTCCTGGTTTCCACCATTAGTCTAATGAGCAAATTCAGCATCGCTCCATCCCTCTCTGCTCCCAAAGAGCAAGGGGGATAAATTTGCATTGCAGCGGGGTGTAAATGGGTTTGAACTACATGGAGACAAGAACCCGGCTGTACACGAGCTGTAGGGCTCGGGGTGCTTGGTGTGCCGGCTGCCTCGGCAGCTTCTTGGGGAAAGCACGACTCCGGGTGAGCACAGCACAGCAGGGCTTCATCATTACCCGCCATGAAACTCAAGAGGGGGAGAAGCAAAATCAAAGGAGAGCAGGAGGTGAAAAGAAGGCAAAAGGGTGCCTTCAGGGCTCCTTTCATGCAGCTCGCTTCACGATCCACCAGTCAAGGCTCCTAAGCAGGAACAGAGACACCATTCAGGACAAATCTGGATGTTATCCCAGGGCACCAGGGACACCACTAAAGGGAAAGTTTTGACAGGTGAAATGACCTTAATATAATTAGCCCTGCCAGCCCCTCCTTCCTCTGCCTCCTTCACCTTGCCATGAAAACGGTAGTCTTTTAATGAGATCCTTTTTCTCCCTGTAATGCAATACCACTGGTTTGCCAATCTTTTGCTTGCACATTTCGAATGGGACATACATGATCTCCTCCATCTTCACTCCCCCCTCTCACAGCCGCCTAGATGGACATCTAGAGATATTGTCATTGATTCCTCTGCTGCTGACTGGGGTGGGTTTTTTGTGTGGGTTTTTTTTGTGTTGTTCTCTTTTTAAGAGAAAAGGCTGAAAGGAACGCTGGTAATAGAATGATTTGGCCTGTAAGTCAAATCCCCCTTGATGAACAATCAGACACAAATGTCAATAACAATTAGATTGGCCAAGGGCTCCAGTCACTTAGGACTTCAGTTTTCCATCTACAGTGCTCAAAATGAAACCCTCAGTACTGTGATCTCCAAATCAAGTTTGGCATCAGGAATGAAAAGACATCAACAATAATAAAAGGCTGATGGCAGAATAAGAGCAAAAGACAGACAATAGGGTTGTGTGTGTGCGTGCGTGTATGTGTGCGCACACACATGCGCACATAAGAGGAGGAAAATAAAAAAAAAAGTGAGAGCTGATGTAAAAATCCATCAAGACATGAAATCAGTCCTGCCTAAAGAATGATCTCCTCCCAGACAAGTTCTGCTCCTCTGGGCTTTAAAATTTCCACCTACTGCTGTCCAACATATCAAGCACGGGAAGCAAACGAAGGGAGGAAAGCCCTTAAGTGCAGGCTGTATTTTTTCCTGTTCCTAAATTGTAAATATACAGTGGAGGCAAGAAATGCCCAATCTAATTAAGAGCAGTTGAGAAGTATGGAGACAGGGTCCTCCCAATGGGAATGCTGCAGGTTAAAGAGGTTAAAAAGAGGAATGTTCTGCCTAATGAGGGAAGTTTAACATCGTGAGCATACTTCCCACTGGTGAGGCAGGCTGGGAAGAAAGGAAATAAAGCTGTGGAAGATGCAGCTCCATGGCAAAAGCAGGTGTGTGCTTGGCTACAGTGATGACTGAAGTGAGGATGAGATGTTTTAAGGTTTGCAGCTCGGGGTAGCAGCTCAAAACATGGTCCTGAAGGGATCCTGCATTGAAGCCATTATCCTAAATTAAAAGCCAGCTTGCCTTGCTTCCCTTTCTCCCCACAAGTGTGGAGCTCTGAGAGGTGACTCTGCCAAACCAGCCACCATCAGTCCCTTGCTGCCTCTATTGGGGACACACAGAACAGCTAACACCTGGGCACACAGTGCTAACTCCACCAGCAGGACTATTGCTCCTAAGAGGAGCTAATAATGAAAATATTTCAGTTCTTGGTTCACTGCACACAAGCTGGAGCACACTGTAGCTGAGTCTGGACTGACAGCCACGGTACTGGAAGGCAGGACTGACCCACAGCCTGGCTACGCGCCCCGGCCGTGGGGATGCTGCATCTCCCACCCCAAACGCCCTCTCCTTGCCACCACGTACGCAGGCAGGGTGGGAACCAGCAGGTCCCTCCATCCAACTGGGCAGAGCACTGGGATGGTGGCACACTCCACGGACTCCATCTGTCTGCTACGCAGGCACAGCCTACGGGTCTGGGCTGCAGCAGGTGAGGGAAGGAGATAGGGAGATCTTGTTGGGTGAACAGAAAAGAAATCACACTGCGTGGGGGAGACAAGCATCAGGCAAGGAGGAAAACCCTGAGGACCGGAGATGCTATCCTAGGGGATCTGAGAGGATGAAAGTCATCTCCACAGACACGCCTGTGGGCTCTCATGCAAAATGTATAAGCCGTTTCCTATAATGCAGTTCTTACAATGATGTATACTTAGTCCTGCTATTCGGTGATTTCTGACAGCACATTCAATGCCTCGTGGAGCCCAAAGTGAGCCTACACCTGCGCGGAGCACATGGCTGTCATGTTACAGGAAGACCTTCTACCTGTTACCAGCACCAGGAAAGCAAAGGTCTCCCACTTTCTTTGCCACGCTTTAGCCATAAAGAGACACTAAAAAAGCCAGGAAGGCTGCAAGGTGCAATTCTTCACTTATGCAGCATCTATTCCCTGATAAAGCACTCCTCAAATTTTTCTAGCTGAAAAAACCGCCTCTCCCCTTTCGGGTGGAAAAAACAATCCATGTGCAGGCTGCGGCTCAGTATTACTAGACAGCTGCAGGACATACAGACACAGAGAGAAGGATGAATAAAGCACCTAAATAAAAATATTTTTTCCTTTCCTAGAGTCATTTTTCTACTGTGATTGCACTAAGCTTTTCAATGAGGCCCAGCAATTAGGAGAAGGCTGGATTTGTCCTGCTTAGATGTCCAGGTCTGCAGCTAATCTATGTTTTGGGGAGGTCACCTGAAGCTGGTGTACCAAGAGGTTGAGCCCCACTAGGGAAATCATTTAACTGCTTTGCTTTGCTTTACCTGCATGGGCTTCACTATTAATCCTTTCAAAATACACAGTGTGTTAGCCTGTATTGCAACTGATTAAAAGCAGAGAAAACACAATTTTTATTTAACTCATTTACTGCTGGAATGAAAACTTTCTCAAATAGGCTCTTTGAGGGACATTCACCTTCTTCTGAAGGCAGTGGGAGCATCAGTCATTTGCCTGATTTTTGACTTTAGGCTAAAGGATTTTATTTGCAAAGGGCAAGGAAGAAGAGCAGAAAACTGGTTGGGCTTTGTTCATTTTTTCAGTTGTATAGCTACTAGGTTAAGGGAAAAAAAAAAAAAAAGAAAAAAGAGAAAGGCTTTCCGTCTTCCCTCTCTGTTTTTCAGTGGAATTCCAGCTTCTTGGAGATACCAAATCCCAGCTCCCATTTCATACCTTGAGCTGATGGAAAGCCTTCATCCCCAAACCACCTGCACATGAAATGAGCTGAGGGCCCAGCAGCTCTCCCAGCCCCCTCCCTGCTCTGGCTTGGCACCTTCAGTCCTGCGCCGAGGGGCAGGATCCCTGCCGTAACCACCCGCCCCCCCTACACCACCCTCACAACCCCTGCGATGGAGGCGCTGCCACTCCGCCTGCTTTGGTGACTGGAGAGGGAAGGAGTGCCACGAAGCACCTTTTTGGAGCCCCAGCTCAGGGTTAGAGCTTTACTTCCCACGGACTTAACTAGGACAATGTGCCTAAATCCCTGGACCAGAACTCGCCTGGAGGGACACAGGAGCTGGTGGCAGTGCACAGATCCCAGCCTCGCTCTGCCCAAGCTCTCCAAGGGCTTTGATATCTCCTACAGTTCCTGCAGTAGATCAGAGATGAAATAGAAGTGCAAGAATCCCAGTGTAAGCAAGCTGTTTCCCTGGAGCCCCAGGAAGGAATTAAACACACAACCAAAAAACCCCTAAAAAACCAGAAAACGTGAAGCTGTGCAGAGCAAGGAGTTTGGCAGCAGCACCGGGGAGAGGATGGGACCTCCCACCCCCCCATCCCACCGCCCCAGTCACCCCGTCCCCACACCAGGCAAGTGCTGGCCACGTAGGGATGGCGGTGGCCAGCCCGTGTCCCCAGCCCCACGAGGGCCCCTGAGCAGGAGGCAGATGGCCTGCAGACTGCTCGGCGACACGTCTCCTTCCCCGTTCCCTCAGTTGTGGCCGGGTGTCCCCGCTCACGTGGCAGCAGAGGGGAGAACGCGCCGTGTCCTCGCGTGCACGCTCGGGGACTGCAGCAGCTGGGGACAGGCAAGCTGCTGGCCCACGCACAGCCCTGCTGCCTCCCCAGTATCACCAGCCGGCACTGGGCTTGCTGGTCCTTCCAGCCCCTTGGCTCACCGCAACAAGACGGCTGGGCAGCTCTGCTCAGCCTTGCTATGTAAAAGACAGCGTTTTTCCCAACGTCCTTTCCCCAGGATAATGGCTGCTGCCCAAGAAAGTTAGCAATGAATTCTTGGGAAGTGGCTGTTGTTGCATAAATAAAGTATCCATTATTGCTAAAAAACTTTTTTCATCTTTGAGGGGAAAACACATACCACATGATTTCCAAAAAGGAGCTGGTCTGGTTTACAAATACAGTACATTAATAGCTTTGTAAACATTTATTCAGTATGACAGCTGACTGCAACATGTGGCATTAATTAGAAGACTCAGCAATGTAGCATATTAAGAGCTAAGTTAAATCTGAATTAGCTGGGTTTGTTGAGACTAAACACCCGTGGGGGAAGTCCTCGGATCTAATACATTATGACTCACTTGACACGGGAGACCCACAGGCCTGATTCCCAATACACTGGGGGGCCCTTATTCATACTCCATCTCCACACAAGAGCTGCAAACTCTCCAGATACCATAGATCAGAGGGTGTTGATGTTGGGATGTTGCGACAGAATGGGGCGCATGAATCCCTGGCTCCCAGCTCCCCCAACCTTCCTAAGGAGGTAGCGAGCGGAGAGAGCACGAGCTCGCCTCTCCTTTCCAGGCGCACAGAAAGAGCACAGACAGGAAGAAAAAGGATTTTACGTTCCCCTGGGCTTAAGGATCTTGCTCAACACTCCCACGCGGTCACCTTCCCGGGCATGGGTGACACAGCTTCTGCAGCATGTGCTGCCGAGAGCTCTCAGCTGGCGGCATGGCTGCCCAGGCTGCCCTGTGGCACCGGTGCCACGAGGCGCTGGCTGGCGGCATTGGTGCCCCACGGTGCTGGCTGGCGGCACCGGTGCCCCGTGGCGCTAGCTGGTGGCACCACGCATGCCGCCGCTGTGTGCACTCCAACCTGCAAGCCCAGCTCACTGCTCTGAAGTCAGCGAAGGGCAGGCATGTTAGCTCAGGGGATCGAGACACCTTCTGGCGCTCTGCTGCCTTGGCAAGGTTTCAGGACAGCCTGTTCAGGAGCTGCAGCAGAGGCTCCAGAGATGGGGAAACCCATATTCTTGGTTCCCCCTCATCCTCACCTGTCCTGCGGCTCAGGGCACTGCTGGACTCCTGCCCCTCACTTGCTTCCTCTGAAAAAGCAGTGAGAAATACTTGCTTTGCTACCCTTGCAAAGTGTCACCAGGACTATTACAACTGGCAAAGCATCGGGAAAGGCACAAAGCACCACGTGAGCGTACCAGCACTGGTGGGTTCTTACCGCAGCTGCAACAGTCTGAGCCAAGGCCAGCCAGCTTGCAGCAGCAGTGCTGGCCGAACATCATCCATTAGGCTATTTCTACCTTTCAGACCCACTTCTTGTGTCACTTGCATTATGTCACATCAGGACAGCTCGCTGACAGCCAGTGAATTTACATCAGAGCAGAACTTTCTGAATTTCAAGGAAGACCAGAAGCAAATTCTCCTTCTCAGATCAAAGCAAGAACTAGCTGAGATGACGTTGTTGGGTGAAGATGGACCAGCGCAGCCCAGAGTGTTATAAGCTACCATGTCTCAGCTGATCCATGGTAACAAACATACTGATCCCTGTTTGCATGAAACCCTGGGGTACATATACAGGTTACTGTATGTGTTTAGGACAAATGCAAGACAAACCACCTTGGTTTGTATTCAAGCTGATGCAAGATGATGCTTTAAGTGATTTAAGACACTGTAGCCCCCCACAGTCCTCTTCCCTCTCAGAAGGGGTTGGCAGAACAGACCACGAAGTCACCCATCAGCCCTGCCAGAAGGCAGATGGAGTCTGAACTTTGAACCTGAGCTGGGAACTGAAGCAACGGAGGCAGCAGGGTCCCTTCCACCAAGCCCATGCAAAGCAGGCAGGCAAACGTGGGCTGGGGAACGAGCAGCTACCTTAACTGCTAAGGGTTTTTTAATTCATAAGCAATGCCTAGACGATGCCTGAAAGCAAAAATAGGGTCAAAAATAGGGTCCGGTCACAACTGGCTGGTGCCACAGGATCCCATCACAATTACTGGTTCACAGGGGAAGGTAACGAAGGCGAGAGGCAATGGCAGACAGGTTGGTACTTCACCAGCAACGTGTGATTTCACCTGGTAGTCCCACCTAAGCACAGACGTGTTGAGCAATGCAGCTATGAAACATCCAGAGCAGGTCTGTTTTCACCTTACAGCATTAAAGCAAACTTTTCTTGCCCTGGGCTCCTTATGTTGGAAGCCTAAAAGTTATTTGATTAGAAGCACATATGAGAGTACCTCCAGAGCTGCTGAGTCCCCACAGCCCCCACTGATTCAAGCCCTTGTTATCAGAGCTGGACAAACGATCTCAAAAGCAGTAACATTATTATTTGTGGCAGTTCCAGTTTTGCAGATACAGTATTACTAATGCTAATTGCCAAAAGCAAATCAAATAAATCTCTGCGTGGATCTGTCTTCTTCATTATCCTGGATAAGATCCTACCACTCTTATCCAAGTCTCTCCCCCTTCATCCCTTCACACACGATTTTATCCACCATAGATCTGCCAAACAGAGAGTAAAACTACTAATGTGTGACATAGCTATTTCTACAATTTAAGCCTCTTTATTCTTATTAATGTTGCATCAAAGTATGCTCTCCATTGGCCTGCAACAATTGTTTTTGAAATAGGTCATCAATAAAAGTGAAAAGCAGAGAACAAGTAAATAAGAATATATTTATTACCAAATATATTGTTTCACGGTGTTTCTATTAATAATCTTAACTTGAAATAACAGAAGGGGCTGGTCAAAAGCTGAAGGTTTGTCCAGCAAACATCTTCGGAGATATCTACATTTCAAGTAAGTGGCTTGGTTTCAAAATTGGCATGAAAAGTCCAGACCCTCAGACTTTGGAAGAGATGGCAACTAATGAAAACAGTTTGTTGCAACCCCCCTCCCAATCCTTCTTTTCAGTAAGAACTGACTGTCTAATTTCCATTTCAGCATTTAAAATGGGGCTCAGCTCTTTCATCACTTACATTATAAATAATGTGTAGCATAATGGAAGGCAGAATTGAGTCGAGAAGAAGCTTCTCAACTTCACCAAAAAGAAGCATTTTGCTGTGTTCCAAATTTTTTCCAGTAAAATAAATTCTCACAGGGGAATAAAAACAACACCTAAACTGCTGTTACAGTAGCTATTAGTAAAACTAATACACACCAGTGATAATTCTCTTTCCACGGCAATTTCAAAGCTATCTAGGTCTCATACATGAATAAAGTCTTCTCTAAATTATAAAGTAAAACAGAATTGCCAGCTCACAACTTTAACATGAATCTCTGGATATTTGATATTTACTTAAAAGGCCCCAACTCCATGAAACAGTTCAGTGAGAGTCTCAGTTCTCATTAGAAGAAAAAAAAATATTTTTAAATAAGCAAGTTTCCTTACTGTTGCTAGAAAAATCTTGAAAGTATGACCCAAGTACATCCCAAATGCACAAAATCCAAAATAAATAAGACTTCTTGGCTATTAAATCTTATCAGGTTTTGATGCCTATCTCCTGGTTCTGTAGCATTTCACACGAGCAGAAATGACTACCGAGTCTTAATATGACCCTGCAGATAATTTTCCTGCTCCTTTTCTTACCCTTTGCCCGTACTTCTACAGAAATTGAGGTCCAAAGTGCAGTTCCCCTTGGACAGTATGTTTGGAAATCCAGTAATTTCCCTACATTTTTCTGAAACAAAGAAAATAAATTTAAGAGCATCAGGAGGATGAAGCTGATTTCAATGCATGGTCAAACCTGTCAACCCTAAGTCTGAAGAACAAAATCTTATTCAACAGCTTAGGCACAGCGCTAAAGAACAAATCTCCCAGCAGCAGTTCCGTGCCTAACAACGCTCTTCTGCACAAGCCTTCTCCATCAGGATCTCGACATCGAGGCCCACACATCCGACAGGATAGCGACCACATGGGACCACTAACTTCCCTCACAAAGAACCAAGCGGCTCTGGTGACTCACTCGAGCATGGGGTGAGACAGCAGCACGCTGTGGGGGTCTCCTTTTATGCCAGTAAATCGACTCCATTTGCAGACAGAGGAAAACAGGCGGTTCAGCTGTGTGACTCCTCTCCACCTAATGAAGCCATCTGAAATAGAGCAGCTGAATCAGGCCCTAAAAGTAACCGTTTCCCTTGAGCATAAAAGACAGGCTACGACTTAGATCTCCGTCTCTGAGCAGATGCATGGCGGTGTAATGTCTGTGTTCATGTACACAGAGAAGAAATCTTCTGTGACGCCCAAAGCTAGGGATGGTGAATCCTGCAGTCCCTTCAGATGTGCCTGTGTCCATCTCTCCAACGGAAACTGCTACCTACCCTGTTGCTGAATCTGGATGAAATTAAAGATCTCCAAGTGACTACAAGTTTCATATAAACCGACAAGTAGGAAAAGGAAAACACAGGATACAAGCACTCACATTGTTCCCCACTAATATTATTCAATCTCCAAAGCTCAAGTAGTGCCACTGAAATACTCTGGAGGTAGGAAATTGTGTATGAAAAACAAAGGAAAATTTAGAGTCTATCTATGGCTGCGCATACACAAATTATCACTTGCCATATTATCAGTCATTTCAGATGCTGAAACTTTAAAAGCAAGAACACTGCAAGGTTTCCAGCAACATGCACAATGAGATCCTCTCCTCACTGAGGGATACCAAGGGTGGTATTCCCCAGCCCTGCTTTAGTTTTACTCTTTCACTCAAAAAGAGCATGTCAGTGCTTTAGAGCATTGCCAGTACAACCAGAACCTCGCTCAAGTTTATCATCTTTCACCAGGACAGTTGCGCTATGAATATTCCCGCAGCATGAGCGCTGTCGTGCCAGCACTAAGAGGACTTGGGACAAGTTCACACGCGTGTGCGCCACTCCATGCATTCAATATATCCATGCCCGGGGAGGGGAGCAAGTTCTGGGCGCGGAGCTATTCTAACAACTCCTACATGTGGGAGTGAATATTCTCCACTTAAATATCCCCATATGCCCAGAGCCATCTCCCTTCCCGTTGAGGAAGGGGGACTTAGTACAGCCTAATGCAATGCCTTTACCAGTCGCGAAGCCCATTACAGTACTGGTCTGTCACCCCAGTCCGTATGAGATCCAGTCACCTTGAAGGTTAACCAGTTTCCCAAAATTCCCAACCTCCCTCTGCCTGCTAGTACTGCCGAGGAGGAACCAACAACCAGTGCAATACATAGGCTGTCCTTCCTACAGAAGCATAGCTGCCCATCATAAACACAGCTCCCGCTCCTCCATTCTGAGGGGGAACAGCCTCAGTATTTTCTATTTTGATGGTCTTTAACATTGCAGCGCGACTCTGAAGATAGGAGCCAGAAAAATGTTACAATTGCAGAAGACTTGAAACCTAGAGAGTCAAGAGGTCTGGTTCTAATCTTCAGTTTAACACTAGGGTGTAACTTCAGGCAAGCCTGGGTTTCTTTTTCATTCTTTGATTGTTTTCACTGTAAGCTCTTTGGGGCAGGAACTGTGTCCCATTGTGTTGTTACAGGGTGTAGAACAATGGGCCCCTGACCTCAGCTAGGGAATCAAGAGATTATGAGAATTATTTAGAGGAAATCTGCGGTTAAACAAGGGATTGGAATCAGACCTCAAGTCCCTGTCAAGTGCCAGTACCAGATGACTATCCTTTTTTACCCTTCGTTAAAAAAAGTCATCATCCGCATTTATTGTTGTCCAACATTCACCATTTTTCACACGTCTGCTTGCCTGCCCAACATCTAAGAGCCTCCGCCTTCCCCCGGCTCTGCTGCCACGCTGGGGCCGAGCCTCTCGCCTCGACAGCCTCTGCAGTGGCACTGCAGCTCGTTCTGCTTCTGATAAAAAGGGTATCTGGGGAAGGAAGCACAAGAAGGAAATCAAAAGGAAATGCAAGGGCTCACTGTGTTTGTGTGTGCGCATGGGATTCTTCAGCTGTACATCGGAAATTAATTCCAGCCAGGGTGAACTCTGTGTGGTCTCACTAGCCATCCAACTCAAACTCCAGTTCACCCCGGCTGCCAAGTGGAGTTGTGGAGGAGAAAAAGGTTCAAGACAACGTGGAAAAGGAACAAAGAAGCGGAAAAAAGTGAGCTGGTGGTATTTTTCTCCAAGTTCCCTCCCCTCTGCCTATTTTTTTTTTTTTAAACAAATCACCTAGATTTTAAGATCTCCAGAATCCCATTAAAGGGCTTTTACTCCTTCATGAATTGGAGGCGTTTGATGAAAAGGGGTAAGGGGAGAGAAGTGTGTCTGCCTGTGGGAGGGGGAGAGGAGGGGGAAGAGGGGGAGATAATGGGGTATGGGAGCCCTTAATTTCTCCTGTCTCCCCTGCCGGTAATAGGGCTGGATGTAAACACTGCTCTGGTGAATGTTGGAGAGTGATTACAGGATAGCTGGGGAAGGAGGAAGCATTTTGAAACCACAAGTAGGAAAGCAGCTCTTTGATGGAGGGTTAGTAATTTCTTTTTAGTCTGTGCCCTCCTCCCTCGCGCTGCAGCCCCCCTTTCCCTCCACCCTCCACCTTCTGTAAACACAGCAGCAGAAATTAGATGTGGGCCAATCTGTTAAACGTTTGAAGGCAAAGTGGGCTCAGCAGTCACTCTCCTTCTGTAGGATGCAAAAGAAGAGGCTAATAATGCTGTAATGGGCCTTTCTGGTCTTGGCCATGGAGCCAGCCGGCCTGGGTGGTGCGCAAGGAGCCGGAGAGGAGCGAAGACACAAACTGCCGTGATGGAGAAACATCATGGAGCAGGACGAAAGTTCAGAAAACGAAGGCTGAGTGTTCTCAGCAGGCATCGCGGTGCTGACGGCTGAGCAAAGAGCAGCTCCAGGGTGTCTACCTACATGGAAGGTCCAGAGATGACCTTACCAGAGCAGACCTGAGGTTCACCCAAGCCAGTAGCTGCTTAAGGGGAACATTATCATACCTTAACGCCCTGATGGGTTCTGGAGCCTGATGTTCGAGTTCTGGCCTTGGTAAATCACCTATTTTGCTCTGCTTTGGTTTCCCTCATGAGAAACAGGGAAGCAATTAATCCTCTGGAAAAAGCTTGCAGCCAGTGGCTGGGAAGAACTGGGCACTACTGATCAGGCTCTGCATGGACATGCTGTTCTAGAATAAATCACATATAGGGGAAATCCCTCAGCATAAACAAGTTAGCCACCTGTCCTCACACAGAAGGTATCAGTGTTCCCAAATACTGGACATGTTTTTGCAGTTCCCAACTATACTCACAGGGAAGGGCAGAGAGAAAAGAACGGGGGACAGCCTGTCTTTTCAAGAGTTTTACAAGATTTGGGGCAAAATTTCCTACCTTAGCCCTGTTTGTCCTGCAAGGGCTGCTCATTGTTGCTCTCTCCTCCAGAGCAGAACTGGCAGGAGCTCTGTGCATCCTAAATTCCGTGTTTGCTTTCTAGTACACATCAGAGAGCAGTTTTTCCTCCCTGAGCCAAGTCCACTTCTGGCAAAGTGTAGCGATTTTTACAGGATCAGGGATGTATTCAGCCTTCAGGTTGTTACTAACCACTCCAGAGACTATAATGGGAGTTAAACACTCCCGTTCTACAAAATTCCATAGGTACTGGGTATCTAACTGTCCTAGCCTCCACTCAAAAGTTTTTCACGGATCTCAGGCCATTCAGCTCTAATCAGTTTTTAACTGAATATACTCTTTAGCTAGAAGGTATCATGATGGTCTTTTAATTAAATGCGCTGCTTAATACGCCCACCCCCCAACACATAATACTTTTTGCCCCAGGCTCATAATGTTTTCTTGCACAACAGCACCACCACGAAAGCCTCCATTTAAACAACTGTAAATGATGATGAGTACACATCCTGTACTAAATACACATGGTTTACAAGCTGGAACAAATACACCAGACAGCTCTGTTGCATGTACAGAGCAATATCTATAAAAAGGTCATTATATTGCTATTGTTTATTCATGTAAGTTTGCTTAACCAATATATATATATATACATATAAGGCAGTCCAAATGCTATTTATAGGCAGGCCCTGAACAGTACTTTGTTAGGTCTCCTTCAATGCAAGAACTTGTGCATTAGCTATAGGAACTGACCAAAACTGGTAACATGAAAACTGAAAGAAAACGTCCTACAGATGAGGTGGAGCAACCCCACTTCTCCCAGACACCTACCCACTGTTCATCCTTCATGCTTTTTCTCTCTTCAGCACTGTTCTTAGGCTCCTTGGTCCATACAGCTGGGACAGTCAAGATTCCAGGCTATAATTAGAGACTTCCAACTACAGTGCAGCTAAACCTCTCTTTTGTGATCATCACAGCTACAGAGTTCATTGCTGCCTTTGGGTATCCACCATCCCATGAATAAATTAGCTACCAACAAATCCCCCCAAAACCCCTCAAATAACTTCTGAGACTTTATTTCAGTTTTTATCCGTACAAAGGTCTCTTGTGTTTTGTAGGCTCAGCAATGATGCGAGACTAAGCGATGAAGAAGCATAGTTTTACACTGACAGTTCCCAACCTTCTTTCCTTTCCTTCCTGTCCTTTACCCCCTTCCTCCTCTCCCTAGACCAGATACATCAGTGTCTCTGAATAGGGTAGAAATAAAAAGGACGAGCAGCTAGGAAGCCACATCCCCTGGCCTTGGTCTGCTTATTTCTGGTATTTGAATAAACCCTTGGAAGGTGGGGAGGGCTAAAAAAAAAAGTCTTACATTTAGCTATTCTCTTCTCTCTACAGCCCAAATTGACCATTTTTAAAGGAGCAAACTCCCTCTTTTAGATACAACTGAGGGCAGATGAGCCCATGAGCCAGTAACAGGGAAAAAAGGTACACAGAGACTTACAGCAGCCTCAGGCAGGACAGGCGACGCTTCCTAGTCATCCCCAGATCTTGTCCATCGCACTCTTGCTCTAAGCATTTCCTCAGTCCACAGCTACCTGGGACCAAGACAAGTCTGTAAATGCCATCTGAATCTTTCCCATCATCAGAACCAGAACCACCTCATCGCTGGGATTCACCATGACAGAATCCTCTTCTGGACAGTGAACCAGATGGGTCAGGGCTCTCCATCACCAGACAATCTACCATCACTCTGACGTCACAAGAAGGGCTGGGACCACTTTCAAGAAGTTCAACCCTCTAAGGGAGGATAGGACCTTCTTTTTCCTACCTCTACCCCTTGGAAATGGGACTTCCACCCTCAGAACCACCAACCCCAAATGCAAGTCCTCCTTGCAGCCTGGGCAGGCAGGGCAAAGGTGGTGTGCTGCAGGGGAGCACCGCTCTAGCAGGCGGCAAATAATGACAGACAGGTAGGCAGAGGCGAACAGCAATGCAAAGCAGACTGCAAAGGGTGATGTACAGCAGGACAAAAATAACTATTGTATGAGAGCTTAATAATTCGGGAGTTGTTTGATACCACGCTCCTTTAAAGCCACAGCATACTATGGCCCTGGCATTTCATTGCTCCCAGCACCAGAGCCCTGTACTGCAGAGAGATGCTCTCCCTCCATGTGAGGTTTCTCCGCAGCAGCACTGCACAGAACGGCCACAGGAGCCAGCAGGAAGTTTGCTGTCTTTGCGATTGCAGGTACCTCACTCTCATTCCCCTCCACCATACCAGTCTGCTTTACCTTCTCCTCTGTCCCAACTTGGCACACGGTCCAATGCTACGTTTGTTAATGAACAATCATGACTTAGCCATAAAACAATAAATGGCGCCATGAGCTCATCAGACATTAACACCACACTGAAGTTCAAGCATGTTATCTCCACCAGAACATTACAGGGAGCGCTTATCACTTGGGGAAAGCGGAGTTCTGGGCTCCCAGGAGGGTTCAAATGCCATCCATGGAAGAGGAGGGCGGGAGGCAGAGTAACTGGAGATGATCAATCTCAAAAAGGCAATAACTGAAAACTTCAGATATGAAGGTGCATTAGTTCCCACAAACGGCTAAGGATTGAACCCAAGCACAGTTATAGCCAGGAGCATACAATCAGCCAAGGTGCTATAAAGGCGTGATGTTATTACTTCCAAGGGATGCCATTAAAACTCTGTTTACAAACCTAATGTGCCAGGGAATGGGTCAAGGAAAGAATTATTAGCAACAAAGCTATTTGATCTCTTTTATGATCCAATGAGTCATATCACTTCATACACTAGAAGGTGAATAATGAAAACCTCAAGCCTGTTGATTTATACATGTGTCCAGAATCTTGTGTTCTTTAACCTCAGATGCCCTCTTAAGTGTGATTCATCCTAAATCAAATGGGAATCGGGTGCTATCATCCACACTCTCTCCTCCCACTCACTAATTGAAATGGTGATTGATGTCCTGGTAGAATAAAATACCAGTGCCCAGTGACGGATGGCCAGGGCAGAGGATGGGGTCAAGATACAGGACTTGCAGATATAACTCTATCCTCCTCCCCACATGGGATGGTCCCAGTTTCACCTAATGCTCCCTCTGGAATGCTAGAGACAGAGTCACTGAATAATTTAGGCTGGAAGGGACCTCTGGAGGTCATCTGTCCATCTGGACATACTGTAGTGGGGCAGATCTGAGTGGATGTAAGATCCTTTCTTTTCATGATATACTCATTACTACAGCTTCACCAAAGGCATGTAACCCACAATCCAAACTGGTCCAGAAATGGTATCAGAAAACTGTTGAGTCCAAATGTGTCAAATACCAAGATGTTCCTTAAAGGCATGCTGGCCTCAATAAAATCCTGCCATAAACCACGTGGGTTTCCAATGGAAAACTGCTGCACCATCAGCCAGCTCGTTCTTCCAATTTCTTAGCAGTCTGCTGCTGAGCAAGCCCAGTTTTTAGGTTCCCACATCCCAGCAGGCTTTAGGACTGTAGGAAAGGCAGATCAATCTGCAACCACAGTATCCTGGGTCCACAGGGTAAGTCCAGAGCAGTCATCGCAGAGAACTTCGAAGCCCCAACTCATCCCTAGAGCTTCTTGCCATGATTAAATGTCTGGACTCAAGGCAACTTTGGAGGTGGATACAGAGCTGGGGGAGCATCTGAAGAAGTTCAGGACACAACTTCATTTCAGCAACAATAAAGACAATAATCAGAAAACCGAGGGAAAAGAATTTGTTTTGTAGCGGTTTGTTTTTTTCTTTTAATTTTAAATGTTTGCTACACATTCCAAACTCCAGGTAAAATCTCTCTTCTAGTGCCCAGTAAATGGTGCCGTGCACCACGGGCCACAGTCTCGCTAAACTTCCCAGCTGCTTCTGCTGCTGTACAGAGTTCAGAATTAGTGCTTTGCACACACCATTTACTAGTGCCCAACTAGCCTGTAGGGGTAATTTTCCCAGGAAATAAACTACTCTGTGAACTTCATGTGTTTGGAATAAGGAAGTCACAGGTATTTCCCCCTGCCCACCCCTCCCTGCCATCCCCCTGGCCACACAAACACTTACAGAGGCGACGTTCCCAAGTTTTGTGAAAGCACTTGGGTCAAACATCTGTTCCTCAGAGGTGAATGTCACACCAAGTGTGAGCACGTTCGGTAAGAAGGCAGCTTTCACTCTGAGTTATGGGAAAAACGTGGAGGGTGTAAGAATCTGTGTAAGCTGTTGAAAAATTAACTCAAAAGCAGCTGAAGGCTACAGAAAGCAGCGAGCTGCTTTCTTTGCATGATCTAACTTTCTACCAATGTCATTATCATAAAGCTAAATATTGCTGAAACATTCAGTTTTGCAGATTTCCTTTTTCTCCACTCATCCCCAAGATACCCAGGACAACTCAAGAAAATACCACTGAAACAATCTGAAGGGAACCGAAGGCCTTACATTTTCCAGCATGTACTTATTTCCATCATATCTGGAGGCATGTCCAACCCTGGAGGTTTTGAAGGGTTTCCAGGACGCGCAGCACAATGTGCTGTGTATCGCTGGGCCTTGATCAACTGCTTTTGCTGCCCAGCAGAGAAATCAATGCAGGTCACTTGTGATTTTTCTGGTCTGTTCCACATTATTGTGTCTGTTCTGTTCACTTTCCACTGTGCTTACAGCTCGACAATAGGTGTGAAGCAAATTCAGAGACACTAGGAATGCTTCATTTTTGCAGACTGGAATTCTTTGCCTGAGAGGCCAACAAAAAATACCCAAACCTGACCCATTGGGTTTGCCTATATCCAGCCCCTAGAGTCCATCCAAGATTGAGACCACGGTCATGTTTTTCTTGTGATGGGTGAATGCAATGAATCCTGACATTGTGAACATGACATTCTGCATTACAATACAGAGTTTTATTGTTATTTTTCCACAGCTGAAGCCAGGAAGAAAGAGAAGCTGGGCTGAAGGAGCAAGGCCACGTTTAAACTTCAGTTTGTTAAGAGAGCTGAGCAACCAACCTGGGATACCTCTTTTGCCTTGCCAGTACTTTTAGTTTCCTTTTTCAAACAGTCATGAATTTTTTCCTTTTGATAAGAAACTTTCACAAATGCAGAGCAGAACCAGAAATGTGGATTAGAGAAACGAGAGCTGTACTAAACATCACTTTTGAAGAAGGTGCTAACACTGTGGGATTAAATAACCTGAGTTCACCAACACATGATGCTCCACCTTCTGCACTAGACCCAGTTTTTCAGGATTGGAACAAATGTGATCTTTTAACTTTTAAAGTTTTGATCAGGATTCAAAGCACACATCTCCTTGGGCTTGTCCCTGCAATGTTCCACGAAATGCTGAAGTCAGTACATTCCAATTCACATTTCAAATAAATTAATCTACACTTTAGATGCCAAGTTTGAAGATGGGCTGATCTGCGTAAGCATATTCCCTACTCACGACACCATTTCACCAAGCTGGTCAAGTGCTGCCCATGAACTTCATAGCTGCAGCTGCTGCAGCAAGAAATGTTATCTTCAGCAGGAGTGGAGGAAACATTGAATATGGGATCTCAAGGAGTTTTCAATGAAGATTTACTCACAGATCACTACCAGAGAGGAATCCTACATCACAATTTAGATCAGACTTAGACAGCTGTTGGGAACAGCCAATCTTGTTCTGCTGCTTATACAGAAAACTTTTCCCTAGTATCTTGAAAATGAGGCCTATTAGTACTTGTCCATCCTCAGACCTGGAAAATTATCTTTATAATACCCTTTACAAGCCAGAAAGCCCTCGTAATGCAGAGTGCAACCCAGGAATTTCCATGTTCAGTTAGACCCAAGAGCCATGTAGTTCCAGTTAAGAGTATTGGACACCAGCCTGCTATCTTCATTCTGTTTGGCAGGACCACACATGAGCAGGATTTAAATATTTATTTTCACTTCTTTGCCATCTAATGTCAAACGTAACAGCCACATGTAGTAGTTAACAACTGTGCTGTAAGATATGAGCAAAACCACTGAAAACTGGGGCTTAGATTTAACCTGCATCCACCACCATTGATCACTGTGAGTCACAAATTACATCATTTCAGCAGTGGAGCTTACTGCCAGCAGAAGGATTAGCAACATCAATGGTAATGAGCCACTTCATTTTCAAACAACATTTAGAAATCTACAGTGCCTGGAATCGCAATGATTAAATGGATAACAGAGTTAAATACACCCGGATACGGATCACTTCTAATTTTCCACTTGTATCCAGTAACCCATCCTAAACTATCCAAAGTCCTTTGGTCTTCATTTCTTTCACACCAGAATATTCAAACAAAAAAAGATGATCCGTCATTGAAGTTACAGTAGTGGAAAACCAGTAAGAGATAAGAAGCTGGCCACAAATTCCCAGACTTAGATGTTCTGTTTCCTATTCTGGCTGTGTCGGGAAGAATTAAGAGAAATGCCAATGAAGTGACACAAAAGTGAAAAATTAAACCAGACCTACAAAACATGAATCTTATGACTTTTTCTGATTTAGAGAGTCTATACTTATGTATCCAGTCTTACAAAATTCATTATTCTCTATTCCCATGAGTAAAGACTGGTCACATACCTAGGGACCAAGACCTCGGATGGAGAGCACAGCTGGTTTAAAAGAGTTGAAACAGAGTCATTATCTTAAAAGAGCAGAGATCTAAAGGGAAGTACTGATTTTGATGACTTTTTTTCATGGAAATGTCAGAATGTTTGTTACATTTCTGCATTATTTACCACAGTAAGAAAGTTCAAGTGACTAATCCCCCTGACAAAGTCTTCTGCTAGTATTAAATCCATATTTTAAGTGGGTCTGCAGGACACGGTAAGTTTGGCATTTTATTCCAACTGGGAACAATCCCTTCGTCCCTCTCAAAGAAGAGAATTTCTGAGGGAGCAGAAATTCTCTTTGGTACCTTCTGCACTACATATGGCTACAAGGAGGTCCTTTACATGCGTTTCTAACGTTTCCTTTGCAGTTTGAGCCACTTAAGCAATTACGATGCTATTGTCTCTTTTTCTTTCCTTTTTCAATCCCCCGTCAAATCTGCAAATGCAGCAATGCCTCCGAACGGCAGCAATTCCGCTGTCATACCCTTCCCTTCTTCAGCTTCACTTACACTAACATTTAAAGTTTAGTTACACCAAGTTTATTACCGACATAGTAGTTTGGGTCAGTTTTAATCCAATCCACCTACCATAAGCCATGACCTCCCCAAACCAGGCCAATCCACCTGGAAAAATTAATGCTTCTCTCTTTCTTTCCACATTAAAGTAATGACATAAAATAATCAGATGCTGGAATGTGTCTTGGCATGAACAACAAACACAGGCAGCTGGCTTTATTAGCTGTTTCCCTGGAAGAAAGCTCCAAAGGCCCTACACATATTTACTAATGTGCACTGTGAATGACCTCAGATCTTCCAGGCCAGGCCAGGGCAAAAGCTCCTTTAAACATCTTTATAACTCGCTTTATGCTTTGCTTCGTTCCTAGGAGGGAAGGATGGAAAAACATTCCCACTGCCTGGGAAACTTGTGGAAAGGGAGATGATGTATTGCAAATGGGGACTTGGCATAGCGATGTCTCCCAAACCGCCTGCCACGGCGCGTGGGTTTTTTTCTCAGCTGGTAGCATTTAACGGGCATGCTATTTCAGGGACAGAACAGCTCGGGATCTGGGCAAATGTCTCTGTGGAACTTGAGGGGTTCCTGGTTCCTTCTTGATCTTGGAACTGGCAGCTTTTCAGGGGAAAGTACCAATATAGCCTGCTCTGGGGAGAACAGGTACACCTTTGGGGAAGAGCATTCAGCAGAAATTCGGAAAGGGTACCTTGGTGTTTGGACAGCAGAATGCCTTTGTCCACAAGCCTCTGGCAATAGCTTGGTGGGCTGGCTCAGCAGACCCTGCCTGCAAGGCAGAAGGGATCGTGCACGTGAAATTAACTGGAATTACCTAAAGAGCAAGCACGGAAGCAGAGGGGAATTGGAATCGGCAGCTCTTATGGGACCTATCACCAGCTCTGCTTCCCTTGCATCATGAAGCAGCGTGTCGAGAAGCTAACAGGGATCTACACCATCAGAGTCAGGAGCAAGATCTGGTTTGTTTCTGTCCTGTGGCAGGAAAATCCCAAATGGGGGCAATTTGCTTCAACCAGCCACACGCACAGCATCTGACCAAGAGGAACGCTACTGTAAATAGGACAAGATCGCAGGAGGGAGGGATGCAGAAGCATAGAAGGAGGAGAGAAAGATAGTAAATTTGAATATGGTTCACGCAAGAGGGAAGAAAAAGCTGATCCAAAGGTAAAGAGAGGAGCTGGATCACGGCAGACAGAGAGTAGAGCAACACATAGACCGAGGCAGAGATGGAAGAAAGAGGTGTAAAGCAGAGCTGGCTTTTCTTTGAGGAGCTGGGGTCAGCTGAACTCTGTGTTCATCTAAATCAGTAACACTCCCCAGGGAGGGCAGGCACCAGCCAGTGCTGAAGACCTGCAAAAGCAACCTTGTTCAGGAGGGACACCTGGAACGGGACCTGCTCCTACGACAGCCATCAGAAGCCACTGGAAATGGTAGTGTGCTCTGCTATGGGGAATCTGAGCAGGAGCTATGGCCCAGGGAGGGCTTTAACTGTACCAGACAAGAAGCTGTACTGCTTCTCAAGCCGTTCAGGCAGGTTTCTGTCATTTGGGCCCCACTCTCTGGCTGACCTGGGATTATTCCTCTGTCAAGACTGGACATCAGTGTCACTTCCTCAGTCCTCTAGGCAAGGTGTCTGCTGCAGACAGCTATCGGCTATCCGGAGATGTTTCCAAGCCTACCATGTTCCGTACCACTAGATCTCAAAAACACTTTCCAAAAGCAGCCAAACATTCCTGTTTACACTACACACTGGCAAGGCTCTGCTCTGGTTTCTTCAAGTTCACCCCACAGACCTAAATTCAAGTCCCAACCCAGTGCTCTGACCGAAAGGGAACATCACCCCTGTCTTGCATGAGACAGTCTTGTTTTTGTTGAAGCACATGCTGGACCATGGATGGCAACTCCGGGGGTCATGGAATAAGGGATCACTTAACAAAGCAATTCACTGAAAAATGAAGCCCCATGAGGGCTTCTGACATTTCAGACATGTGCATAAAACCTTGAAAGCAAAACACTGTACAGCCTGAACCTTGAAAGCTTTTCCCAAAGAAATACGGCTGCCAGGGCCTGATGGACAGAGCTCCTTACAAAAGTCTTCTAACCCAATAACTCCATTCATGCAACGGCATGGCTCCCCATGATGTCAGTACAAATATGAGTAATGACAAGTCTCACAGTCTCTGGGGGGAGGTTTAGAAGTCTCCTCTTTGAAGACTCCTCATAAATGAAGCCTCAAAGTTCCATTTTCTCCCCAATTCTTAGTCTGCCACATACACAATATTTCAAAAAAAATCCAGCACTTGCATAAATAAAAATATAAATGGCATCCTGTGTTCTCTCCCACACCCCATTCTTCCTCCCTCCTCTTTCCTCATTGTTTGTTCAACAGGATGTTGGCTTCGCTGCGAGGTACACCAAGCCATCTGTCAAAAACATGGAAACAGTTAACAAGACGCGCGCACACACAGAGGCTGGAACGACATGTTACGGAGCCTATTTAAGGTCAGAATCATAGGCTGGGCTTTCGGGGAGCAATCCAAGCCCCAAAGCTGCGTCTGCTTAAACCAAGTTATAGCTTTTCCCTTTTTACAAAGGGAATGGCACTTTGCTGAAGTGGTAGCTCATCTGGGATACACCAGAGCTGACAGGACAGCATTGTGGGAAAAGCAGAACCTTGCCAGGAAGATCTGGCACATGTAGGAGCAACTGGAGTAGTGTGGGCTATTGGAACTCAGAAATAGCGTCCTTCTTGTACATACATGAAGGTACAAGGGCACAGGAGTGTCATAGGAAGGTTTTTGGAAGTGGTTCTACTGGAAATAAAGGATAAGAACAAGTTATTAGAGGTTTTTAAACTTCAGTGACCTTTTTAAAACCTACTCCCTGCAGGCAGGCCAGCTCTTCACACAGCATTGCTCTAGGCCAGTTGTTGGCTGCTGCCTGTGAATGTCAGGGACTCCTAACAAATCCTGACCTGCTCTCAAGATGGGGAAGACGGAGCTGGCCGATTTTGAAACGAGTGGTTTGAAGCCACATCTTGATTTGCTAGACCCTCCCAAGGAGGGTGGGGGGAAGGGAAAAATAGCTGATCCAGAACTGCAATCACACATCAGGTTGATTTGCTTGGCAGAACTTTCAGCAACTTAGTGCATCTCAGTGCCAGGCTGAAATATCCTATCTAGAAAGGGACCAGCAGGTCACTCTGCAGTTTTTTAGTCCTTGACCCTGCTGAGGCCATCCAACAGAGCTGCCAAGTACCAACCGTTGCAGAAGCATTTGTTCTTCTGACTTTAGAGAAAAAAAGTGACCCCCCCACTTGTTCAGTGGTGGGAGAGAAGAGCCAGATGGCTGGACCTGAGCAACGCATGTGACACTGGAGGTGGAGATCTAGAGGTGAAAGGTTCCATAAACCGATTACCAGGAAAGCACACAACTGGAAACAAATGGTAATAAAAATTGCAACATTCAGAGATCAAACGCCTTAAATCATCACATTTCTTTAATTTAAAAATGTGGGATAAAAGAAACTACAACGGCTCTGCAGTACATTTAAGCCAACCCAGTGTTTTCCAGGCGTGTCCCTAATTTATTTCACAGCACAGGTCTAAGAAAGCAGTTATAAATTATCACTAAGCACAGATGGAAGACTTGTTTTTTATAAAAGCACACCTAAAGAGTTGTTCTCTCTTTCAAAAATGACATCAACAAAAACCTTGTAGCATTAGAAGATGTACTTCATCCCAGAGCTTAAGTTGAAGGTATTCAAGTCAGAATATTTCCGTTTTCTTTCAGCAGATTTCTATTGGCTTCAAACCCAGACATCCCCAAGAACCACAGTAACCCCTTATTCAAAGGGTCTTGTAAGGAGCTGGCCAAGAGACAGCAAAGATAACTAGACCTAGAGGTGCTCTCCAGGTCAGGTTTTTGCCTTTATTACACTCAAAAAAGTGATAAAGGAAGAAGTTAGGCCTTTATGTTTCATGCAGCTTCCAAAAACCTTTTGGAGGTTTTACTAAGTCATGGAAATGTCAGTTCCTGGGCACGTCAGAGCCCCCTCTAGCCCAAGCTCCCTGGTTTTGGGGGCTTTGCAGAGATGCCCATACTCTGTTCATACCCTCAGCACACAACGATCACAAACAAAACCAAGGCAATGCTCTAAACGCAAGCACTAAATAGAATTAGTTGCAACAAAGTTTAACAAACAAAAATACAACTGAAATGCACAACAGCATGTGGGGACTCAGGGCTAATCAGAACCAGCTCCCCTGTACTTCCAGCTCCCACTCAGTTTTCAACCACTGGAAATGAAAACCTTTCCATTTGTAAGAAGCTACAATATCCTGACAACAATTTGACTAAAGTCAAAGAGTTTGCTTTGGTTGATTATTTCCCCCAAGGAATACTAGACTGCTCTTGACTGGTTTACAGAGCACTTCTGTATTTGGAGGAAGAAAAAGGCCCAAGTAAAATTAGGTCCTAACAGCATCTCTGCTACCTGGCGAGGACGTAGGCTTGAGCACTACCTGGTCCAAGCTCCACAGACTCATGTTTCTACATGTGGATTGACACCTAAAGCCCAACGCAAGCTCCTGCAGAACCTTCCTGCCCTTGCAGCAAGAGTCTTGCAAGCCCTTTTAGGATCCTAGAAAGATTTGATAATACTGTAAAGACAGATTTACCCAGAAATTGAGAAGCCAGATATCCAGAAACCATATCCAGAAACGTACACATCTGGGTTGCTGTTGAGGAACAGCATGGCCCATTTCTCTTCCCTGGTGTTTCCCAATGAGCACACCAAGCTTAGCCTAGACATGGCCTTACATCAGCACAAGTCAACATGAAACAAGGTCAGACTCCAACCAGTGCTCAGGTCTGCGCTTAGAATACCTTTGCAGATGTAGCTCGTATCTTGCTAATCACCCAAACCTACATCTGAGTGTTGTCTCCTCCCCTCTTACCCAGTAACAGCATTAACAGAACAGGGAAGGTCACCGTTAGTTTCAATATGATTGGAATGAAGGAGGCTTCGCGTAACTGCGCCCAAAACAGCTCAGTTCTGGTAGCTGCCTGGCCTTATCTCTCCTACTGGCCTTTGTTTGCAGATGGAGAAGATACTTGAAGACTTCCAACATGAGGTTTGCCAAATCAGTAAATTATGGTCTTATTCATGTATCCTTCCAGGCCCTTCCACATGCCCCTGGAGGATGGCAGAAGTTGCAGGACCCTCATTTGTCATTTTTGTCATTTGTTTTTTTCCTCCAATGACTCCCCTGCCTCTATCTAATCAGGGGGACGTTTCCTGTCTTTGTTCTCAACCATTCATCCTGCGGGAATGATTATTATCATCAAACAGCATTAAAATAGAAAGCCTGGAGCCAGCACCCAATTAGCATGGAGTTAGGGAGTCCTGGAAAGGAGCAACGGAAGAGACCACAGACAGTGCAACAGCAAAAACGGGCATCGACTTATGTGCCATTCAACCACAGAATTGTCCCACCTTCAAAAATAAACCTGGGTTTCAAAAACCCAGCATGGGCCAAGCTTGAAATGAAGAAAAGTCACGTACACTTGGTATGTCACCAGTAGGCTTAGAGAACAACGCCAGTTCATCCACCAATTTAAACCTTACATGGACTGGGAGACAACTGCTCCAGATCTCACAACAGGAGAAATTATTCAGATTTCCTTTGTGCATCAAATCTTTGCTGCCAGGAAGAAATCGCAGTTCTCTCCCGAAGGAGCAGCAAGATAACAGAGAGGTCCTCAGAGTGTACAGATTATTTTAAGCCTTAGATCCATATTAGAAAAAACCCCTATTTCTGCCTGTTGCCTGCTCAAATTCCCCATATATATCCCGTCCTTGTTAGAGCTGACGAAGTCTGCACTTGTACTTACTTCACAAATATGAGTGACGGACCAGTGTTAAACTGGAAGACTCTTCCAGGTTGTAGGGAATTGTGGATAAGATACGACCAAAAATTTGGCTGACCAGTCATTTTTTCCTCCAGAAGCATCCCTTTCAGATAATTTTTTCCTTCTTAAGAGAATAATCCCCCCAACATTTATGATTTTGCTTTTTATTCTTTTGTAGAAAGACCTATCAGCTTACCGAAAAACCTCTCTTTGCCTTGGATTTCAATTGGAAATCAGATTCAGTAAATTAAAGAAGTTTGTAAAGTCTTTTTTAATTTTTTAGCATTGAAAATATTAATTATTTGAGGTGAAAAATAAATCTTTTTAAACCAGGCCAGTCTTTTAACCCTTGAGAAATTAAGAATTTTTCCAGTCTTTCAGCAAACAATTTTCATTGAAGTCAGCTAGGACAGTGCAAGAGCTCCTGCCTCCCCATGGCCAGGTTACTCCATCACCCTGCAGGCACAACGCTGAAGCAGAGCTGCCGGGACACACTGTCCCACTGTCCCGCTTTGCATTAGCACAACCTGTCCCTCAGCACACGGAGACACGCTCCAGGTCACGTACACAGGGACAGGCATGAGGCTGGGCCATCCCTCCTCTTCCTCTGAATTATCTCTGGTTTCAACTTGCCTGCTCAGTTTCTTCACCTGTTAAATAGGGAAGATATTTCATTGTATGCTATAAAATAAGTGAATTTCTTACAAGGATGGCTGTGGTGTCCCAGAAGGCGGCTACAGGTATTACTTGGGTGGAAAGAGCAGGAGCAGCAGCATGCAGCTGGACAGTGACAGCCTGAGCTGGAATCTTGCTCAGACTTTCTGCATGGCTTTGGGTAGAAAATGAATTTCTTCCTCAGACATCCTGTCTGTAAGCCAAAGATCACTATGTATCAAAGACTTTTGAGGGGATGCTGCTGGTTGAGAGCCCTGAAAGCATGAAGCACTGAGTCGGCTTAGCTGACCCAAGGATTTGTCTCCCCGCATAAAATTGCGGTCATTTACTGCAGAGATCCCAGGACCTGTGGATCACAATGGAAACTTCAAAATAACCTCAGCAAAGGCTGAAGCTGAAGAAAAGCTTCTCCTAGAATCCCATATGACAAGGCCAGTGCAATTTGCAAAACCCTCTGTGTCACTGGCTCTTGGCCCTCAAGTCCCACATTATCATTTCAGCTCATTTTAGGAGGTAAATTCCACGTGTTGACCTCTAAGTAGCAGGGAAATCCAGACCCAGTTGTTGGGCCTGTCACTTTGCTGCTGGCTGGAAAAGAACCGAGTCAGGTTTAAAAATACAAATATGTTCATAATTTGAAAGTTTGCTCTTGTGATTACGTTCAGCTTATTTCTTTTCTTTTTCCAATTGTTTTTTCCACTTTCTAATTGGAGGATAATAAGAAGTGCTTGCATGCTTAAAAAGTACAAGCCTGCAAAACTGAATTTTTTTTTTCTTACTCATCTTTATACACCCTGGCGCCAAAGCCTGCCCTGGTGTAAATCATGTACTTGTTGGGAACTTTGCTCATTTATATCCAATGCGAATCCGGTCTCCAGTGTCTCCAGATAATGATCTTGTTGTGTTTAATACTGTATAAACACATAGGATGATGCGTTCCCTGTCTTTAAAAAGTTTGTTTAACTTTTTACGTCTCATCTTCAGTCAGAATAGCAAACAACGGGAGGGAAGGGTGGAGAAAGAGCGAGATACTAGCAATGAGATCATGCAGTGCAGAGTCTGGTAAACTCGAGGGTGAGAAGTCTTTCAAACACAAGTCTATCTCTGCAAAATCAATAGGAGGAAAAAAAAGAGGCTAAATTTAACCCTTATTCTATTTAAAACCCATATGCAGCATCTCACATAATTGCATTATATAAACACAATTGTGTTGTATTTACAGTTCAAAACAAAACACAAACCCCTCGACCGCAAGGCTGAACGTCCCACCCTGCTGCAGCATTTGCGTGCTGAAAAAGCCATGAAGAGGGAACAGTCCTGAAGCCCAGCGCTGTGCCAGACCCTATCTGGGGCTGTGCTGGCCGCCCACCTTGGCCACAAAGCAAATCCAAGCTCCAGGAGCAAATGGCTCCCAGTTTGCTCCCAGTCCTCCTGGGATGACCACTGTGCTGCAGGTGCAGTAAGCCCTGGGCACCTGACACAAACTGCTTTGGTGGTGCCAAAAAAGCCACCCACCAGCAAAGGGGCATGGGGAGAGCCCAAAATGTAAGTAAGGCACCTGCCTGCAGCCCAGCCACGGGATAGGGCCCTTAACAAGCCACTCAGCAGAATTTCCAGTCCTTCTGCAAACAGCACTGGAGGTTTCAACAGAAAAAACACCAACCACTCACCCCCAATGAAATGCTTAGCTGCCCACTGAAACATCTGCTTGCCAGAGACATCCAGCCCCGCGTGTGTCACCGCTGTCTGAGTCACACAGGAGGCCCATACCAGTTTCTCTGCATGGGTTACACAGAATTACAGCGTACAATAGGGTGGGAACATCCAGCACCCAACAGATTGTAGATGCAGAACTACAGCCATCGCTCCAGTTCCCACAGTGCCCTTTGTATTTGGTGGCAGGGCTCAAGGTCACCAGGCAGGAGCTTCCCAAGGTGGCTGAAACATTGATTCATCAGTTGTGCAACACGTGACGCCGTCTGCGGCTGTATCAAAATAAACCTTGACCAATGTGACACAGCAGCCTTGGCACGGAGATGCCGCTATAAACGATTGCCCCGTGGGCCACAGAAACACTACCCAAGTGAAGGAGGATCTCTTTGGGAGAGGTATACCAGGAAACCCACAAAGCCCTATTTCTCCATGCCACTGTCCTGGTTTCCCTACTCCAATTAACTCACAAATCAGGTTGGATTTATAGAGGACTTTCATATTCAGGCTCTTGCACAGGACAGAGAAGTCCCTCTCTCTGGATCACTGGCACACGGACAATGAGCTCCTTGTCCTCACTCCTGCTTCTACCAAGCTCTGCTGTGGCTTGATCCACATTGGGGTTTCTTTTTTTTTTTTAAAATTAAATACTTAAAGACAACCTTAACTTTGCAAACACTATTCAGTGCAAGCAGCATTTTGGCTCCTCAGTTGCTCTAAAAAAAAAAAATAATAATCAGGCTTTTGTTTTCTTTCTTGGGGGTCTGACACTGTTTAATCCCAGTCCTCTCATTTTTTTGCAGTAGATGGGGCCCAAAAGCACAACAGTTGTGTTTATTTCTTTTCAGTTTGCCTTTGCAGTTTCTACTTGAACGAGGCATTCTGCAGCTGATGGTTAGCTCTGCTCCAGCTGTTTCTAGGCAAAAGAAGTGGCTAATGGGATCAGAGACCCGACCTTGGCACTCCAGGCATGTAAGCATTTAATTCTGCCACCCGATTTATAACCTACCAGACACTCCTGTGGTGATACCACTTTGCAGCAGCTTCGCAGCCACCAACATAGAGGTGATAGAAGCTGCATTTTAAAAAGACATCAGCTCTTCAGGGAAAAGCAGGAATCCAATTATAAAGAAAATTAATTTCTTTTTTGCCATCATTATCCTCAATCTGAAAGAAATCTCAGACAGAATGACTAATCAGGCTCCAGCCAACACAACCTCAGCTGTTGGCAGCAGGGAGGCAGCCTGGGAGGGGTGCAAGCAAAGCAAAATGGTCATGGATCCCCCATGCCAAGCAGGGGACCCTGTGCAAACCACTCGAGAAAAGGGGGGAGTGCCAAGTCCCCCTAGAACACAGCAAAGAAGAATAAAAGCTGCTCCCTGCCGGTGGAAAAATTGAAGGAAAGTGCTCCGCGGACTACACCACCTTTGAAATACATCCTCCGAGGGGTCCTGCAACATCAGCTGGTGGAAGATGGTGCGAACTCCAGCTAGAAACGCCAGCAAGAGCAGCCAGGCTGAGAGCAAGGAGGCCAGCCAGCCACCAGGGTCTGCGGGTGTTTACACATGCACACGCTAAGGCAGTGAGAGCTTCCCGAAACGCTGCTCCCTCCTTGACTTTAGGCTCTGGCTAAATAATGCTGCATTGTTTTGTATCAGGTTCTGCTCCCGCAGCCCCGCTGTGGCTGAAGAACAAAGGGGGCTTCATGCAGGACAAAAGGGGACTGTTCTACCTAATGAGGACCAGTTGAGAGGTATGGAGACAGCACCCTCTCACCATCGGATCGAGGGCAGCGAACAAGCCCTATCCTCTGGCTAATGAAGAGCAGTTGAGAGGTGCGAGCGGGAGACAAACAGGAACGTCTCTTAGCAAAGAGGGGGCTGGTCTCGGGAGACGCCCGCGCTGCCGCTTAGCGAGGGACAGCCTGGGAGAAGGGAACATGTTTAGGTTCATCTGTCACCGTGATGGCTCCTGACCCGCCAACCTCCCAAGCCTTGCTCTCTGACCTCCGAATGTGACCTCTCCAAAGAGGCGCTGGTGCTCAGCCAGAAGTCCTCTATTGACTACCTGTCAGAGGGCACCTGCTTAAGGAACCCCATAGAAATTAAAGTCACAAAATGAGTCACGAGGGACAGTTTGAGCAGGGAAGCCAGCATTAGTCCCTGGCTGGTAAACCAATCTCCCTAATTATCTGTCAGAAGAATCTCTCTTCTTTCTATTTTCTTTTCTTTCCCCCTCCCCCCCTGCTCCTGCCCCCTTCCCAGTCCTCTCTTCTCTTTGACTCATTATCTTAATTTCACATTAACCAAAGGGATTAAAAGCACCTTGGGAGGGGAAGGGAGGGAGGGAGAGGTGGAGGCTGAAAAAAGAAAGAGACTTCAAGGCTTCCATGTTGGGTGTTTGCAGGAGCTCAGGCAAGCAGACCAGCAACGCCGTGAGCCACAGAGCTGCCACGCTGGGTCATGTTTTCACGTAGCCCCCGTTGCCGCAGTCCAATCTAGTATAAAAGAAAACAAACCCTCGGCATAGCAGTGTAAACCAAGCCCTGTCCGAGGGAGGATGTATGGCTGTTCTTCATTTCCCCACCCTCCTCCCCTGCAGTGTAATTTTATACAGCTGCACTGGAGTGTCTTTGCTGTTTGCTGGTGTTTCTTGTCTTGGGCACATTGCAAAAGGCTGTCGTGGCGCCCGGGGTCCGGCTGCGCTCGAGGAGCTCGCTCCGCTCCTGGCTGAGCCGGGCTGGGCAGCGCTTTGTCATGCCAGGGCACTGTACCGAGCGGCCCCGGCCCCTCTGCGGTCCAGCCTGCAGCCCTGCGGCTGAAGGTGACTCCTAAGAGTTCATTAAAGGAAGATTTGTGATCCACAACTGTTTATGAAGTTTGTTTTTCTTAGATAATGCTAAGGCACAGGAATGGCATGATTCACCAGGTCTGGATCCCTCTTTCTTTTTGCAACCTTAAGGCTGCTTGCAGCCTGATCTGTGCAGCAAGGGACCGGCCAATCTTCCCTTGCTCTGACAGGACATAGCTGGGAGCACTGCTGTTCCCTGTCCTACAGCTGGGCTGCAGGTGGTGGAGAGCAAGCCAAAAGGTGGGTTTATTTTCTTTAATTGCCTTCCACACTTTTTGGTCCATTGATACGCAGGAAAGTGCATCAGCCAGACACAAACAGCGAACTGCTTCCCCACTTTTACAAGGTCTAAACTGTGTGTGTGGTTCCCCCAAAACTCTCGATCCAGCACTCTCGATCTCAATTACATCTGAAGTTCATCAAGCACCATGTTACCAAAATACTGTTGAAACCAATGATAACACTCCTGCTTTTTCAAACATTTTTTTCCTTGTGTTTTCAAATAGAAGAAAATGAGGTTAACGGTACTCACTCACCCACCCACCAAGGAAGTGGAACTGAAGCCGGCACATCAGTTTCAGAAAACTCCAGCAAACCTACCTACAATTTGAGTGGAGATCTGAGCAATGCTCTCCTACAGATAAACAGCATCACCATCAGACCAAAGATCCCTTCCCAGAAAGTGCGACTGCCTCTCCCATGGCTGCATCTCCCAACAGCCCATGGCACTCAGCACCAGGCAGAATGCCCTGATGCATTCAAAAGCTAATTCTCTGGAAAGACAATTATTATGTCCTGAAATATGCAATTACAACAACAGTGAACAAATGGAAGAAAAAAAGAAAACACCCTGACAAAAGTCCCGACCTGGGATGGAATCTGTTCCCAGCTCCAGCGGTCGCTCTGAGAAGCGAGGCCAGGTGGGCCTGACCGCCTTTCCCCAGAGGATCACATCTGAGGGTTTACAACGAAGCCAGCTAGCAGGGAATTTTCACATGGGTCTAGGTTTCATCATGAAAAATTTTGCCCTGTTACTACTCCCAACCCCTCCAAAGGCCAGGACTGCATTTCAATTTTATTCACAAATCTGGCTGTAACCCATTACTCTGTTAAAAGGCCAAAGATTTAATAGTATATAACTCCACAGTTAGTCCCACTGGATTCCACAGGATTACTTTTGCAGCCAAGTACTAGCATTAAGTGTGAATAAAGACATCAAACTACAGCCTTAAGTGTTGATGATTCATCGGCAGAATTCCTAGAAGAGAGGGAATCCACACAACAGGCTCATAGCTGTGAAGTGACCTAACTAATACGTTGTTACGCAGATAGCAAAGCCACATCCATCAGGAGAAATGGGAAAAATATATTGCCTAGTGGGGAAGTCACTGAAAGCGAGAATGTTTCTTGCCCTGTTTCTGTGCAAGATCGTTATGAGCTGCCAAAGACTCCCTTATTCCTTTGCACGGCTGCTCACAGCGGGAGCCCCAGCACAGCCCAGGAGAGGTGACACTTGCTGCCCTTTCCTGCCCAAGCGATGGGGGAAAGGAGGAGCTCAGCAAAGTGCTGGTTGCTCCTCTCATTTACCTGCAAGCAGAGCTGAGCTCATGCCCAGCAAGCAAGCTCATGCCAGCACAGCTGGTTTAAGCAGGTGAAATGTATCTCTCTTTCCCTGCCCCATAACATCACTAGCAAGCAAATAAATGCTGGACTAAAGCACAGCTCCCCGAGCCAATGCTCCTCTTGTACTCAGGATCAGGTATCTCCAGTCATACCAGTTAACTCTTAATGAACACATAAGGGTTGGCCTTTGTTTTATTGGGTGACAACATCTTCTCAAGCTCAAATGCTAAGGAAGCTTGATGCAATGGACGACAAAGGACAAAAAAACCCCAAACCCCAGCAGTGGTGAAAAAGACATTTTGCACATATTTCCTCTCCCACATCTTCCAGGAAACTGATAAAACTGGTTTCAGATGGAGTTTTCATTCAAAATGCAACCATATATCTTTGAATTGAGTAAAACCAACGCCCTGGTGCAGGCACTGAGGTAAGGCAGCATGCCCTGCTTAATGGTCCACAGCCATGAGAAAAGACTGTAACTACACCCAGGAAAGAAGCAGCAGAGTTCCTCTTCACCTTCCCCACCGGCACCTACCAGGGGGATAAAGTGTCTCCAAAGAACTGCCTGTACTTTTACTAGTGGTACCTGCTGAGAAGCGAACTCACCCTATGAATTTAGAAATGCAGAAAAGCAATTCAGCCTCAGAAATGGGAAAGTCATCCTCTGGGCTTTAGTTTGGGAACACCACTGTGCATGGAAACCAAAGAGCCATCAACAGGAACTCATCCCACCTTAACATAAGCACCTGTTCTTGCAGCTTGGTCTGCCTTTTCCCCCCATCGAGGACACGGGGGAAAGATCTATCTTTATCCTCCCAGGGAAACTTAATACATTTAAAACAGTATCATTTAAAATAAACCCCTTGAAGTGGAGTGTTAGGATTAAAAAAAAAAAAAAGATCACCAGCATTACCCATGGGACACACTCAAGAGCCCCAAAGCTGGGGGAACAGCGCTCCTCCAAGCCTTGGAAGCACCTTTATTTCAAACACTTCTGTGTGGATTAAAACCCAACCAAACACTTTTGCTGCAGTCAAAGTCAGCTTTCCCTGGGAGCGTGTCAGGGTTTTCAACACCGGCTGCTCTTGGGTGCTGCAGCGGGACACGAAGCAATGTCCCCTATCTGTCACAAGTTCCAGTGTGACAAAATGCACTTAAGATTCCCATTTGGAAAAAAAAAAAAATATCAGTCGAGATTTTGAAGTTTTCTACAAAGTAAAAAGTCCCGGGGTTTTCTATTAAGAAAAAACCACACATGTTCTGGCAAAACCAAAGCCCTCCCATGGATGAGGACAACTCAGCCCCACTTTGGTGCTCAATACCACTGACTGTAGAGGCAACCGGCTCCTCCTCCGTGCTCCCTGTCTGTAAGTCACCACACTAGGAAGTCCTACCCTACCTCTGGTCACTTTATGAAGCCATGGTCCCCAAGTCCCTTTTGGAAGAGGTATACAGGCATCATCCATTCCCTTTAAAGGTCTGTTACACCTCGTGCGGGGTCACCAACCCGCTTGCTCACTGCAACACTGAAAAGTTTATTTACTATGATAGAGAAGCCAAGATGAAGTGAAATGCTAGTGCTGAAATGACAAGATCCTAGTCCATTGAAACAAGAGCCTTTTGATGTTATCCAAACAAAACATGAAAGCTAAAGGAAGTCATGCCAACTTCATCCGCTGGAAAATTTAGTTGAAGCTGACAGTCTTAAAAAACATTTTAATTTTAGCCAAAATCTGTTTTTTCTTTTCAGTGTAACCTGTTACACCGAGAATAAAGAAAGGCTGGGCCAGTTTTACTGGGAACATGCTAAATGGAGACCACGTACTGTGCTGAATTTTGCCATAGAAATGTGGACACAGCTTGGAGGGCACCTCCAAAAGACGACGGGGTGCCAGGACCTGCGTTCCTCTGCCCATGCCTGAGCTGGCTCCCATCCAAACAGTCCGGGGCAGGCCAGGGCCACCTTTTGTCTCCTTGTACCAGCCTACATGGAGCTATTCTGCTTGCACAACAGTAATGAAATCATTAGGAAATTTTTTATTTTCAACAGTCAGATTGGGAAAATAATTCAAATACATCTGTTGATAGTGACAGTCACACACCTCAGAGCTGATTAGGAAGAGCAATGCTGCACATTTTTAAAACCAAGCATTCGTGTACTTCCTTCCCTTCCAATATTTGGAAATGAGACAATACAATACCAGTAGAAACACCTCTTCCCTGAATGCACAGTAACGATAAACAAACCCCCAAATTCCAAATTAAGAGTAAGGAATCACACTAAGGTGGACAGTTTGACAAACCCAAGTTTCTACTGAAGCACCCACTCAGCCAAACTGTATGTGTTTGGAGAATGTTGGGTCTCAAGTTTAGTACAGACCAAAAGTCAGAAATAGCAAAGTGTCAAGTTTTACATGTAACAAGGAAAACAAGCGTAGTTAATACCACGGGTGAGCAAAGCAGCTGAATTAATGATGCGTCAGCCTACTTACAATGCGAAGCTTCCAGGCTATGCGGGTTGGGTTTCCTGGCCTTAATGTTTCATTTAAACTACTTTTGCAAATGTAACGGGCCAGAACTGTCCCCTGTGCTCAGAGGACATGTGTCCAATTTGGCTTTTGGCTGCACAGCCTGAGCTGTTAGTTTGAGTTGCAGAGAGAGATGTGATCATGGAAATCCCTGACACGGGGCACTGCAAGAGGAGGAATTCACTAGGAAACTGAATTGCTGAGGGGCTCCCAAGGCTTAGGGATGACCCTTGCCTTCTGTCCAGGACCACACGACTCAATGCTCAGCGCCTCAAGAGTCATGATTTTTCAGGAAAGTCTTCTGCAGAAGAGCCACGTTTCCTACCCTAGCCATACACTTGCACGTGTTGGGCTCCAGAGTCTCTTGACTCGGGTTCAGCTGCATGACCAAGGGACAACTACCACGTTAACATCTGCACTGGGACCTTTCTAACCCCTGCTCAGAGGACTACAAAAGCAGCTCTCTCTGTTCCTGGTACCCCAAATAAAAAATTCACACTGCCTCCCCCTCCTTGCCCTGCCTCTGCCTTCCCGTGTCCCCCAGATGAGAGCCGCTGCAGATGTGGAGCCGGCTCCACTGCAGCTCAGCTCAGACGCAAAGCCCCGGGGTGTCGTTACAGGCTCTTTCTGCCAGCCATAGAGATCCAAATGCAAGGAGGAAAGCAGCCCAGAACCGAGTTTCTTTATCAAGAAGATGTTTTTTCATCAAGAAAAAGGTAAAAGCAACACTCCTGCTCAAGCATTCGAAGGATGCCCTCGAGCTGCTGAAGCCCTTGGGTCCAAGTCCCCCATCTGCATCCCTTTAGATGTTCCTCTAAAACACACTTTTTTTTTTTTTTTTTTTTTCCACCCAGACTCCTCAGTCATCTCACTAGTGGAATGAATGATTCACGTTAAAACACTGAAGCCAGTTTAAAGCTAACTTGCAATGTAATGGATCCTCTTTCCCTCCTGGCTCCCTGCGCGGCACTGGCTGAGGCTCCCGTGCTGCTGCCGACCAGCTGCTGCGCTCCATCTCTCGGGCAGTGCTGCTGCCGCCTCAGGCAAAGCCATCCTCACCCTGTCCACCACCTGGCTAGGCATTTTTAGCTTTAGGCATGCACTTAAATTCCACCAAATACCTGTAGAATCAAGGCCACACAGGGTCCCTCGGCTATCTCTAACATGTACGCAGTGGCTAAAAGCAGCTGAAAAGGTAAATGGTTAAATGAAATTTTGGGATTCTTTTTTTCCCCCTGTACTCAGTGCCAAACGATTGCTGAGCTCCCTTGCAAAAAAATAACAAAAAACCCACAAGAGGACGTGTTCCAAATCAGCCACATAGCACAGCAAATAAATTCAAATGCAGAGGATTACTCCCCCAACACCATAAATAATAAAAACAATATACCTAGACTACAGATACCAAACCAAGTAAGAAACAAACATGCCTTGAGCCATAGATTGATCTATACATCTGAGTATCTATCATCCTTCTGCTTCTGTGTCTACTTTGGCATGTGGCATTAACCAGATCTTGAGACATGACCTTCAATTTGCTCACTCTAAAGCAAGTCTGTCGTGCCAGAGACTTAACAGATGATATACTCTGGCTCCAAGGAGTCAGCGCTCTGGAGTCTTTGAGCGTCCCACTCCAGATCTGGGATAGAGCAGGACTAAGCGCAAGCACGTAATACTTCTATCACTCCCCTTCGGGTCCTTTGGACTCATGTGGTTATTTACTACCTGGTCTGGCTGCTGAACAATCTGGGGAGGACTCAGAGCCTCCTTCGAGGACCCTCTGGAGTTGTGGTATGCCCCAGGCTATCTCCTGGATTACGGAGTTTCCATTGTGTTTTCTGGGGGAGATGGTGGGGGAGATTAACAGGAAAAACATTGTCACAAACCCGAGCCGCTGTCATGACTCAGTGCTCAGCCCCAGCCAGCCCCTGCGTCCCCCACCAAGGCAACAGCCCAGAGGCTCAGCTGCGTGCTCTTTGCTGTGGTGCTTTGAGATCTCGGGATGCATGCTGCATCTAGCTGCAGGCTCCCCTCCTCGGCCGGCTGTTGGGAATGCTTGGGCTTGCACCCCTCCTCTAGCACCCACCTGAGCCAGGCATGACGACAGGGGCTAGCCGGGCTTCCCAAACCCCCTCCCTCCTTCCAACCTTGCTCACAATCCCTTTTTCCCCCCAGGCCTGCCTGGGAGGCTTTGTTCTGCTCACTAGGTAGGAGGGGAACTCTTCGATCTGTACACGGAGATGAAGAGAAAGAACATGACGTCCACCCTAAAACCCAAACCCTGGGAGTCATCTCCTCTGGCCAGGGATCAAAGGCTCCGTTCCATTTTTAACCGCTGCCCTGCCCCACCTTACTACTGCAGTGCATCCAAGCATGTTTTCCCATAATTTCATTGTGTGCCAGAGGATAAACAAAAGCCACCCCCTCAGTCCGAGGGAAGGATGCATTCTTGAGAACTGCTAACCCTCTTCTACAGATAAGTGCCTTTCCCACTGCAGGCTGCGACAGCTACTGTAAACCTTGACTGAGCCAGTTTTCCTGAGCTTACATGACAGAAAGGCAGGCCAAAGGAGATGGATGGCTTTATTTTTGTTAAGAACAAATCTACAGATGTTGGTTTTAACCAAAAGGAAAAAAAAAATAAAAAAAAATAGGCAAGCTCTGTGGGTGATTGAGAGGCGGTGGGAGGGGGAGAAAGAACAGTCCAGAGATACATACAGAACAAGTCATGTATACAAAGTGCTTAAAAAATAACACCAGTGGGAGCTGACATCATTTGTTTACTAACGGCCTGCTTGTGTTTGTATAATCACAGAAAGGCCAGCGGGGCCCACGGGGTCTCACCCCCCCCCCACCTGGGTACATAGATTCTTGCGGGGGACAGTTTACACCAGGCTGTATCCATTCCCCTGGATGGATGGGCAGGGCCAGGGGAACCCCTGTTAGACACAAGGTTAGAAATCCCCCAAACACAGGGGATACTGAAGGATGCTCAGTCTTGCACATCCCATCAGGGGGATGGCGTCCTCCATGGATTGCTGCCCAGTGGCTGCAGCGTCTCACCTGGGGACCACAACCAGCCCCACAGCTCAGTCATCTCTGTAACTGGTTCTTTATCCCATCACCACCCCTCACCATGCCTTTGACCAGAACCAACAAAATCTACGCTTGGGCATCTTCATTAGGAGCCACCTTGTTCCTAACTATGTCCTAACTACCAGGTCTAGAGAACACAAAATGGTGAAAGAACACATCCCCCAAGCAACAGCCTTTTTCTTAGGCTTCATCCCAGGGGCTGTTTTTAGACCCATGATGGGAAGAGCAAGGGCAGATATCCTAACTGAGGGAGAAGCAGAGAGCATACCGATGGTCTAAATCCATTATCAGACCTGGCACAGGGCCAGCACCCACAAACTCCTGAATTTTTTATCTTGGATTTATCTGCTCCTTCATTTCGTTTATCTCTACCTCAGTTTCCCCAGCTAGAAATGGGGATGATGGTGCATCCCTGTGCTACAGTCACATCACAGATGCATTAATAAACAAATGCTTGTAAAATGTGCTCTGGGTTCTGCTTAGAACTGCTGTGGGGAGGGGGAAAAAAAGCAGTGACATTATTTTAAACAGAAAGCCCTGTGCCATAATGCCTTTGCTTTGTTTGCAAAACATAAACCTCAAATACCTCGCAGCTTTGCTGAGGGGTGAGCATCTGAAGAGGAGGTCCTTGCAACAAAACATTATTCCTTATAGACCTCAGTACAGATGGAAGATGTCTACGTAAAACCACCGCTCTAAATTGGCCCACTGCTTTCCCACCTCACAAGTTTCTCACACGCTGCACATGCCAGGATACTACCTGATAAAGCTCCCAGCTAGAAGCAAATGGGATATTTCACTCTTGGACTCATCCAGTCATTGGCAGAGGCTGCCAACAAGGCTGGCAAGCAGCCAGGCTTTATGGTGTGTTTGTGTGCGTCAGCCGCAGATACCTGACTACCAGGAAATGGAGTGAGACCATCAACTCATTACACATAAGCCATCAGATGGTAACAACTTTCAGTCGCTGGTATGGACTTGAGCTGCAGTTGAAAAGGCACTGGTGAGATGAAAGGCTCTGTATCCCATTACTAATCCCTTGAGCTATCCAGTCCCCCAAATTTTGTGGAAGTTTTAAGTTTCACCATGAAATGTTCATAAAATGAAATGCACATTTGTTGCCAACTCTACTTATTCCTACCCAAGCATTTCCTCAAATTCCCTCCCTGGAAGCATTAGCAGCAAAGACTTGCTGCTGCTGCTGGAGGCTGCTCCTGCGCTCCCACCTCCCGGCAGCCCCGTGCTCCCCGGTCTCTCCAGAAACCCTTGGGCGCTGGTACCTGTCAGCCCGTGGTGACCCCATTAGCTACCTACAGAGGAGCTAACGTTTCTCAGAGGGCTGTCAGGAAGTTAAAGCCTTTCTACAAACACATCAGGGCCACAGAAGGATCTGGGTCCAATGCCTGCCAAAGTCCAGGGTCCCACGCATGCTGCTGGCTGCGGCCATGCGGCCCTCAGCACCCTCTTCCCCACCAGCAAACATGCTTCGCCACCCACAAGACTGCTGTCGCCTCGTCCACGCAAGCGGCAAGTTGTGATTGCATGTGTCATTCATCGGGGAATCTCGTTTACATTTTGGAGGCCTGTGTCATACAGCTGGAGTCCGGCAGAAAGCTGGGAACAATGTGGGAACGCAGGCAGAAACATTCACGTCCCACTGGAAGGCCTTTTTTTTTTTTTTTTTTTTTCCCCCCAACTCTATCCCACCCCTAAAGAGGAAGGCAAACACAATGCTTATTAGCAGCAGGGAAATCTCTCACACATTTTCTCCAGCTACAGACCAGGGGGCAAAGCCCATTCAGCATTGCTCACATGGTGCAGAGCATCTTCACACCCATGCAAAGGCTGCTTCTAAATAAGAAACAGTCCCACTAAATATGGACACTGCAGAAACCAAACTGGCTTTGGGATATTGTTGCTCAAGAGAACAACCTCTTCCCAGGGAGATAATGAAGAGCAAAACAGCCACAGGAAGAGCAACGGTTGGAACAGAACCGGATGAATATCATTGCACCCATTGGGAGTCTTTTTTGGAAGTGCAGCATCCTCCCTTAAGGAAGGGTGAGAAACCTTCTGATAGTTGTTCAGCAGAGTGCTGTGGTCATTCGCAGGAATTCTGCACATGCCCTAGTAATGTGTCACTGCCCACATCCACACGCACAGCTCCGGTTCTCCGGCTTCTCCCTGTGGACTCACAGCTGAGAGAACAGGACAGTGAGCTTTAGTACAGGAATCCTGGCTGTCCCTCTCCAGGGAGAAAACCCTTCAATAGCGCTTATGAACCCAAATAAATCCTTTTTGTCCACACCCCTCTGTTGAAAGCCATTCTGTGGTCATGGTGTCTAGAGACACCGATTTCATGGTTAAAAATACTACACCTACAAATTACAGCATTTTGGGATGCCTGCAAAGAAGAGGGCAGAGCTGATGACAATGTTGAACTGAAGCTGCCAAGAACAAAGTGTTGGAAGGACTGCTGGGCTAGTCATGAGAAAAGGCCAGACTCTACCTCCTTTGCTCATGGAGCACTCATGTAACCTGTCCCTGCTCGGAAAGAGCTCACCGGTGCCTGCTCACCACCCGCTAACCCGCCTGTATCCCCCTGCCTTCTCCAGGGTCAGATCTGGCAGCAATGAAAGTGCAGAATGGATTGGATCAGCAAGCTGATCAAACAGGAAATTTTTTCTTTCTTCACTGGTGGGCTAATTTTTCACAGGATTGGCGGATTTACACAGTCACTGTGACAGCAAGAACAGCACGAGGGAGGCAGGGGGAGTACATGGGGAAGGGGAGCAAGGGCAGGGCACCTGCCCACAGGCACCAGATTGTGTCTATTCCTGGTCAGAAGCGACTGCTTGGCGCATTGAGCTACGGGTACGCATGTCTGCATCAGGTCAAAGCCAAAGACAATATTCTCTGAGCAACGATATCAGCATCTGGGCCAGAGAACAGGATTTCACTCCTCCAGTGGTCATGGCATTTTCTCTGCTGCTCCGATAGACTTGTGGCTCCTTGTGGAAAAGCCTTGGCTCCACAAACATTTCTTTCGGTGGTAAGCCCAGCTTATCCCATCACACTCCCCCTCCTTTCTCAATCACCACTCACTCACTCCCAAATCCCATTCACCCCTCAATTATGCCAATCCAACTATTTATGGAGCCACATGGTGAACCAGCCAAGGGAGCTGATCCTGCAAAAAAAATAAAATAACCTTGCAAAAAAGGAGAAGGAAAGAGAGAGAGAAAGAAAAAGTGTTCAGTAAGAAGGGGTCTTAACAAGAACTGTAAAAATCCATGGGGCAAGCTAGATTTTTAAAGGGTAACTCAGTACTGCAACTACTGCCCTCACATCTGTTTACTGTTATCCCAGCACAAGTGAGGTTCCGGATACCGGCGCTACAGGGGCTGAGGCATAATAACGCATGGCACTTGGGTTTTCTGCTCCTATTAGAGCTGATTACAACTGTCTGAATTTCAGTGTTGGTGATCATGTTTGTGGGGAGAGAACTGGGGGCTTTTGAACTATCAAAAAAAAAAAAACAACTTAGGAAAAGTTTTCACAAGGAGCTTTCAAATATCTCATTTTAAGTACCTGATAGCTACGTTTCCCCACCCTGATTATCCAGTGGGCTTATCTTTAGGGAAAACCACTGCGTTCATAAAGCCCTGACCCCCCCTCCACATTAATCTGTACAGGTAAATGGAGACATTTGACACTTGAGTGGTGGGGGAAGCAAGAGGAGTGGAACGGAGCTTGTAGACATATCACCAAAACAAAGCCTTCCAAAAAGTACATTTTTCTTTGTATGGAGAAGCTTGATATAAACACGTACCTCTGCCCTCCAGCTCCTCCCTTCCAATTCCCTGACACAGACCTTATTCTTCTATGATAAAACCGATGGATTTATGGAGTCATAAGGCTGGCAAAGGTATGAATTTGCATTTTAATGCCTAAAATCTACTACTACCAACAATACAGTTCTGCTCAGGTGACAGTCCATCACTGCTGTCCCACCCCACTCAGCAGGAGCACAAGCAGCCCTCTTAGCAGTAGGGAAATCTTCCCTCTGCTTGGAATTGGCAGGAGGAATCTGGTTGTGGAGAGACAAGAGTGGAAAGGCAGAAGAAGGGAATTTCTGTGTTGTGGGACACTTTCAATTTACTCAGTTTGATCTTCAAGTTTTCGTGGTCATGCTGAACAAGATCATGTTTGAGTTTCACAAATGACTAGAAAGGGAAAGCTTGTTTGTTCTTTTTTTTTTTTTCCCGAGCTCAAAGGGTTTACCACGGAAATCTATGGCTACAATGCAAACATCAAGCAGCCAGAGCAAAGGAACAAGGCGAAAACCACCACCACATATTATCTCCCACAACAAACACTGGTTAGCAGGAAGCCACAACAACGGGAGGCAGAGCACAGTGGTGGTCTCCACGGCTACACGATAACCAAAAAAAATCAGAACATGAAAACACAATGACCACAACAAACAAGCAGCCAAAGACACAACAAGCACAAGAACAAACCCATCACCACACATCACAGGCAGAAATGATGGCTACAGCCTGAAAACATCTCCATCACTGACAAGTCACTGTCAGCCAAATATGCAGCACATCTCAGTACGGAACATTGCAGTAACTCATCTCACACGACCAGCCAAGACATCACCCAATCTTAGGAGAGAATTAAAACAAAACTCTTAAGACATTTACAACCATTACCCTATAAAAGGGGAAAAACACATGGCCCATGGTAACAGAACACTTCATGTGATCAGTCACATTTCCTGGCCAGTCTAGGAAATTAAGGACACACCACTTAGTAAATGAAGATATGCTCCTTTTTTCAGCCTAGAGCCTTTGGATTTTGAGGAAAGCTAAATAACACAGTTGGGGAAACTCCTGAAGAAAGGAAAAAACCTGCCAGGTAAGTATGGGGACCACCTCCAGAAAGACAGCAGAATGACTACATGCAGCAAGGCTCACTGGTTGTGCAAAGGACATTAAATTAGCATCAACGGCGACTGATGAAATAAGCTCACAGGTAACGATGAGTAACCAGGGAGAAGTTGGGGATGAAGAGAGTGAAATATCATTTCCCACAAGAGGACCACGAGAAGCAGGGGTTGCGTCAAAGCAGCGAGTCCGTCTGCTGAGTATTTTAGGTGTCTGCATAGTCATAGAACTTTAAGGGTAAAACACAGGGAAATGGGAAATCTTTGTGCAATGTTGACATTTTAATTTGAGGATCAATCAAAAAGGAGGAATGGAAATAGTAAAGATTTTTTTTTTTTTCCACCTACTGAGTCTTGATGGTGGGAGAACAGGGCTGCACATGGCACATGAGAGGTACCACCCAGACATCCAAAGCTCACAAGAAGTTTTTTTTCACCTACAGTGAGAAGAACATCATATTAGAAAGACTTTCTGGATTACAATGTATCAATAAAACTTCCCTGTGTTCTGCAGATTGCAGCCATGTGACCAGCTGTGCAAAGTCGTGTTAAGCCTTGTGTTTAGTCGTGCAAAGTCGTGCTAAGGCCACAACATGGCCCTGCCCTGCTGCAGGACAGATGTGGCACGTCCCCGAGGCTTGTGCTCAGGGACTTCCCAAACTCAGAGACTCCCTTTGCCACTGGCTAGCTGATGGAAATGGAAAGTCACTTATATTGAATGAGAAGAGCAGCATGTACCCCGTCAAAGAAGAGCTGTCAAAACTAATTTACCGTTTCAGTTAGGACCTCGGCTTATATCAAAGCCATGAACACGTATGGCCAAGTCAGTCTCTGGCTCCACAATAAAACAAACTACAAAACCTTTTCTCTGGCCTTTGATAAAGCAGGCAAAAGGTCAAAATGGTCCAGTAACCTGTACAAACCTTTCCTCCATGGGTTCAGTCAATGAAACGTCCCTGACATTAGAAACCAGGCAGCTCACCCTGTGCCAAGCCCAGAGAGTGCGGATAGCAAAGCAGAGCCTGGCGGCCTCACTTCTTCCTCCCCCTGGGGCCGGGAGGGTTAGTGCTACACAAAGGGGGCAACGGTAGGCTAGTCCCCCCCCTCACACTCCAACACGGCATGTCCTTATTCTCCTTGCTTGGATTTTCTAGCTACACCTGAGTTTCCTTCTTTCCTCCGTCCTGCTGCGATGCCCTGCCAGGAAGAAGGGGTGCGACTCACTTTGGCATCGAGAGACCAAGAGGAGGATTTCTTTACAATGCTCAGCATTTCATGAAGTTCACCAGAGTGTTCACAGACTGATGTCAGGGTCCCAAGCCAACCCTGGCAGCCAGGGCTCCAGCTCCCCCGTGCTGAGGAGGGCACTTGCTGGCAGCCCCCCGCCACCACCGGAGGGACTCTCCTCCGCTGGAGATCATCAAATGCAGCCACAGCAGCTGAATCTGTCTTCCCACAGCAATAGCTCATTTACAGCTAAAGGAAAGGCCACAGCACCCTGCAGGTTGCACCTGGTAAGGAAAGCACTGACCCCATTCAGTGGATGAGCTGGGAAAGTTCTCAGCTTCCTTGTCCTACAAACAGTAGCAAACTCCCCAAAAGTCCAACGTAGCTTAAAGCAGATGAGCGACAGACCTAAAATGCAACCAAGCGACTTACAGCAGCCTCACTACTAGAGCTGAACATTTCTTAACCATTTCCTTGATGACCTCTGGTTTTACAGGGGTTCCCAGCTGTTGATGCCAGCCAAACCTCCCAGACACGCCAGAGGAGCAGCACAGGCAGGCATGGCAGAGACGGGAGATGGGATTGCGCAATGGCAGCGCCAGCTGAGGATGCTCATGGTCAGCTGCCAGCTCGGCAGCAGCATCTGCTGTAAGCAGAAGGCACTCCTCACACCAGGTCTCAGCTCTCTCGCTACTAGGAACAGTTAATCTGATTTTCCTCTCATCTGAACTGCCAGTCCATTAGGGTAGGGCAAGCTGTCTGGGACAGAATCATAATCCAGGCTTATAAACGAAGCACGGCATGAAGGGGAGCGATGTCTAGTCAGCCTCTTGATACTGCTTTATACAGCCATAATGAAGCTTGGCCAAGAAGAACTTGGGATGGTGGAAGTCCAGAACGAGAGACAAAAGGTCAAATTCTTTTCCTCCAAATGACATTTCCAGGTGGTAGAAGAGGCTCAGTTATGCAACTAGATTTGTGTAAATTTTGTCACAGAAGTCACTCATGTAAGGAAAACCAGAGCAGGTGGGCTGGGATTTAGATCCACATCTCCTCCACACCTCTTTGTAACCTGGTTGGGCCACATTTCCCAAGAGCTTGGGAAGAGATCCCAGCGAACAGAGGAGAAGCCCTCAAGCCAGGCAAAAAGAGAGATCTGTTGCCAAATTTCAAGTTTAAGGTCAGAGCTCATCCCACCTCTAAATTCCAGCAGAAGCGCCAGAACTATGAACCTTCAGAAACAAACCCATCAAAGGCTTACTGTGGACAACCACAGTGGGGTATTCCTCCCCCAGAAGATGCCAACAGCCAGACTGGGACTTTTCCCTTTGCAGTCAGAGAGAAAAAGCACCAGAGAAGAGTAACCCACCTGCCCATGGTCAGACACCCACGGAGCCTACGGCGTATGGACCCACGGATGTACCCCCTCATCCATGAGCAAAGAGGGAGCCCAGAGCCATCTCTCTGACAGATTCCCACAACACGGATGTTTCTGCAGACCCAGACAAGGTACTCCCCAGCTGGCACGGGAGCAACTTGCGTATTTTCACAGATAAAATGCCGACACCCCTGTTTAACAGCCACCAGCCTGGCAAGTCTTCCCAGTTTGGCCCAGCACAATGCACAGAACTCGGCAGGATTTTTGTGATTGATTAATGTGACACAAATGACAAGCACACAGTATGTATAGCTCTATACCACAACTTCCCCATTTCACCTCTTTGCGGTTTTTCAGGTTAAATAATGATGCAGAATATGAATAAGGGAAAAATCTCTCTCCCAGTATCTGTATCTGAGCTTTTGGAATGTGCTATTTTTAGACATCCTCCTACCACTTACAGCTTTATAATATAAATGACTGCTCTGAGCATCTTGGAGTAAAACAAATTAGTTTTGTTTAAAAAAAAACCCATGATTTCCAGTGACTCGGGAACAGCATCTGACAGTCAAATAACTCAGGGCTCGGAGTCCCCAAGTGCCCATTGACACAGAAGTCAGAGCTGGCTTCCAGTGCATGAGAACTCTAAAAGGCACAGAATAATACTATAAAAACATGTTTTTTTTAACTAAATAAATGACATCCTGTAATGCAAAAAACAGTTTTCAAACTCGCGCACATCTGCCCCATTACTCCTCTTGCTCTCACACTTACTCTCCCTTCCAGAAAATCTATTTATTTCTCCCACTGGTCTCAGGATGTTTTGTTTCTTGTTTATCTATAAGCATATCCACTAATAGCTTTGGGAGATTGCGTGATTAGACCTATGCGAATTTTTTTTGCACTGTTTTTTTTTTGTAGAAAAAGCCTTTCAGGACTAAAACGCATGTTGATATTGCTGACTTGAGGGTTTTATATTTTTATTTTCTGCTAAACCTAAACCCATCAAATTCGCAAATTTCAACACTTTCAGAAACACAGTTTCTCTTTAAAAAGACTCTTTCTTTGTATTTTTTTCCTGAAATAGTATTAAAATAGTATCAAACGGCATTAAAATATTAGTTTTATTGACACTGTACCAAACAAAAGATAATTAACTTCTCTTTGGATGTTTTTAACTTTCCTTCCAAATTAATCATTGCTCAAGTTGTTTTTTTTTTTTTTTTCCCTCAAGTGCCAATACATTTGATTGTTTTATATAGGGTTTTATTTTTTGTTTGGTGCTGCCCCATACCAGCTATGAAACAGAAGCTGAAGGCGTTGGTACCAAACTCTGAGTTCGTCCAAAACCAGGTAGAAAAATAATGTTAATTAAGAACGTGGAGCAGTCTCTTGCCCTTTATAAATGAGTTGCACTGACATAAGCACCACATCCCCATCAGGAGTAAACCAGGCAGGTGGTCCTATCAGCAAGGGGAAAACTTCGCTGCTCATACTGAGACGTGGTTCATGGATCCAGCATATATGATTGCAGCAGGTGAAGCTCAGCACCCTGGAAGCAGCCCAAGCACCAGCAGAGTCTGCAAACTGCAGCGTGAATAACAGCCCCGCTGAAGAGAAGGCAGCAAGGGCTGCAGCCGCCACCAGGCTGGATACGAGCCTGCAGCACACTCTCATTGCACAGGGCAAACCATTTATTCAAAAAAGCATGGCCAGCAGATCAAAGAAAGTTATTATCCACCTCTGCTCAGCACTGGTAAGATGGTATCTGGACTAGAGCCTCCAGTTTTTGGGTCACTGCATTCATGGCGGGTGGCAGGAGCTGGAGGAGGTCCAGTCACCCAACGTTTCTACAGTTTTATGATCCTTTCATTTGGCCAAGCACCGACAGTCAGAGAGATACAGCACCGACAGAGCTCAGCAAATAAAGTCAGGGACACAACAGAGGGACCGAGGCCAGGCTCCAAATGTGGAAAAAGGGGTGGGGGAAAAAAAAAAAAAGCCAAAGAATGTACCATTGAAAATGATGTTTCAATTAGCACGGGTAACCAGCAACTGCGTGACATGCACAGAGCACATGGGCTCCGCACGCAGCTGGGCTCATGGCACATGAGGGAAGATTAAAGTCACAATAACCAGCGTGGCAAAGGGTGCTTGCCAGCGTGGCTGGTCACCTGCAGCGAGCTGGGGCCGGGCAGCACATCACAGTGCCAGGCAGAAAGCTGACCATGACCTCCTTGTCCATGCGCACCTTCCCTGCTCTCCTAGGGTTCACCGCTTGCATGTGTTTCTGCACCTCCAACTGCCAATGGTACTGAATGATGTGGAGAAGCTCCTGCCTTTCATTTTACTGCAGTCTGTGTCTTGCCCCTTTTCTAAAGGGAAACGGGAATTTTTGAAGCAAGAGGTTCTTGGTTTCTCAGGGCAATGCCTATCATCCCCTTCAGTTCTTCCATACTTGTGACTAATCCCAAATCAACACAAATCACGTTAAAGTGCACTTCATCCACTGAATGTGTTGCTGGGTGGAGAAAAAGAAGAAAAAAAGCCAGACAATAGAGACAAATCATGATTTCTTGTTATTATTTTTTTAATTCAAGATTGAGAAACTTCAACCATATCTTCAGCTGGCAGAAAAAATAGAGAAATACATGTGCATTTTATCAAAAAGGTGTCTATTTTCCCTTGGCTTTCAAAATGTCATCAAAATAACCACCACCACCCCCCTCAAACCCAAACCCTTCAGTTCTACACACCTTTGATGTAACTGTCCCTTCTGGCCTTACAAATCTGTGGATTGCTACCTCTAACTTATCTGCCTATCAGTCTTGCTCCTGCATCCATATATATACAGATATTATCTATCTGTCACATACAGTATGTGTCTAAACACACACAATAGTCTTTCTTCTCTTTTTCACTGGGAAAGAGATAACAGGTAGGCAGACAGATGAACACATGTAGAATATTAGCTCTAGGTCCCTGTAAGCTTATCTTATCAGTTGAGTCTAAATCTCAACTCAGAGCCTTTTGCTCTGAATTGCAAGTGAGTTGAAGCTTTAATTTGGAAAACGTGGCATTGGGAAGAGAACCCTGACATTTGGCTTAAGAGCTCAGGAGCAGTGCTATCAGCTCCCAAGCTGCCTTGCTGCTGAAACCACAGCCCAAAGGGAAGATGAAGCCATCTATACGCTGAAATCTCAAGGAGAAATAAAAAGGTTGAAAGGGAAAGCAATGGCTTGGGATAAAATGGGAAGTTTTAGATCTCGCAGGAGGAATGCTGCCGAAAATGAGAACCATTTGAAAGCTCTAGGGGTTATAAAGTGGAATTCCCACTCATACAGTACACAAGAGTTATTAAGTGTGTATATGAGACTCCTGTTTTACTTCATGTACATGATTATTTTATACAGGGAAGTTTGGAAAGAATTATAGACTGAGCCTGAGGCCAAGCCAAGAAGCAAGATGAGCAGCAGCAGCAACTAAAGGAGAAAGGTTGAGCTGGCAGTGGAGAAGCAGCCGGCCAGACAAGGGTTATTTATAGTGCCTGGAGCATGGGAATGTTAATTGAAATCAATCAGTGGCCATGAGGACACTAAGTTGGAGTGTCAAGCTAGAGCAATTAAAAAGCCCATCTCAGGGGACGAGCATGTCTTTTTTTTTTTTTTCTGTTTTTTTTTTCCATGAGATGGAAATTAAACAGCCATTCACTTCAGAGTGAGGAGGACACAAGACGGTTGCCCTGCACATATCTAAGCCAGGAACTGAGTCAAACTACCGTTTAAAATCACCCACCAGTAGCGCAAACAACCGTGCTTTCCCTTGTTGGGTATTTTGAACAGGAAGACGGTGGGTAGAAGACTCAGACGGTGCTGCAACATATAGGAAAATGGCCAATAAGCCAAAAAAAGGGGAAAAAAAAGTTGCTTTAAATTTTATTTAAGTCCCATCTCCTCCTCTGTTTGGCAACACTGACATTTGGCAGCTCTGACATCTGACCTAGGGCAGGCTAAGGACAGCCAAGCATTTAAGGCATCCTTCAGTCTGCTGCTGTTGTAACTGAATTGTGTCATTACTAAGTAAAAATTGTATTTAAAAAGCAGGGACATTGGAGTGTCCTGCAACAGGCAAAGGAGACCAATATTCGGCCATCAGGGCAAAGGACCTTAAACTGAAAGCTACCAAAAAAAGTTTGCAGGGTCTGTGGCTGGGTGGTACCTCAGGATTTGCCAGATGCCTGGGAAAGGAAGCGCAACAGGAAAACTTCATGCTTTAAGAACTGGCACCATCACCTTGGCTAAGCTGGGTGTCAAAAACGGCTTCAGCAGCAAACTGATATGAACCTAGTGCAAGTGGAAAAGGAATCGATACATATTTTTAATTGCACTGTTTAAATTGTTGACAGAACGCTTCCCATGTCTTCGCCTTCAGCGAGGGAAGGCGAGCTCTCTGTTAGCTCTCTGATAAGGGCTGTGTGTGCCTTGCATCCTTTTATTTATCAGGGTGATAAGCCTTGACTGATGAGGTTACAAATATTGGGAAATCCACAAACTGTATTTTAAGTGCTGTTGGAAGGGGGAGGATGGAGGCTTGGCAGCACCGCAGGTTGTTTGGAAAGAGCAAACAGATGATTTTCCCCTCTTTGGAGGGCCCAGCACATGGGCTGCAGGAGCCCTGCAGGAGGATCTCCTCACCACCAGGTTCACTCCACGTCCTAAGAGCAACATCTCCACACACTTCAGCTGAATACAACTCATCAGTTATTCACTAACGCTAAAGAAGTCCTACAGCTGTAAAGCCACCATAGAAGAAAAAAAGAATAAAAATGAACATCTTTTGCTCCCCACCCCACACCCCCCCCAAGACTTTTTTTTTTTTTTTTATAAATCTTTTAAGAAAAATGTATATAATGGCATTTTCAACCCTTGAAAGGGTTGAAAAGGAACCAGATTGAACTGGAAAGGTTGCAGCTCCAGTCCTGGGGATGCTGATCCTCTTAACACACTAACATGACTCCCTTTGAACCGGGACCTTTCACAGAAAAGGAAAGCCTCTTCCAGAGTCTGCCTGCTCTCCCCTGCCTTCACCGACCTCAAACTGGGAATGCAACCAGCCCAGAGTCCCCAGGAACACGCAAACATTGGCCATGACAATCACCTCTGGATCATCTCTCCAGCACAGCTGGATCCCTGCATGCCAGACCTCAGCACCGGCCAGCACTTTGTACATAATTAACCCTCCTGATGTTGCAACTTGAAGGAAGTTCAATCCGACTGCTGGCAGCAAAACACCCAGAATCTGCTGACACCAACAAATTACACGGTGAAGAAAGCTTCAGGATTTTAGGTTCGGCAACAAAGGGTGATTCTTTTCTTCCGCCCACACTTTGGAATTTGGATGATACTGTTGACTCAGTTGTGTTACTCCTGCTCATCAGAGGAGGCTCACACAGGGAGTGTTTACTGAGGTGCCTTCCCCGAGCAAGCAGGTGCACCAAGTACTTCATAAAGCAAACGCAGCAACAGACAGAAAGTTGGGGCTCATGTTCTCAGCTGCCTGCTAGAAAAATGCCTTAATACAGATTTTCTAAATACTCAGCAGCAACCAAATCAAGAGCAACAGAGTGCGATTTGGCATCGCTCATGCCAGGATTCCTAGGACTGAGTCAGCAAAACGGTTTGCGGCAACAAGAATAACTTATGTGCTACAGCTAACCCTGCTCTTCTCATCCTTCAGAAAAATCTATTTGCAGGAGATAAGTGCACACATGTATGTATGTGTGTGAGAGAAAAGAAAACCTCTTCAACAGAGGTTTCTGTAATTAAGTTGGGGTTTGTTTTACCATGGCACCTCCACCTGCTACCCCTTGGCCACCCAAGCTGTAAGCTGTTTTGTTGACTTTAGGCGTTTCCACTTTTTTCATAAGCAGACTACATTACTGAGGAATTTTCATATGAAAATCTTTCATTTGAAGAGATTTCCAGTACTGCAGTGACAGTGAAATTTAGTGTCTATTAGCAGAACATGGGAACACATGTGATTTTGAGGGCATATAAAATAAGAAGCATGTTGTTCTGTATGTGTAAGTGGGGGCAACAGAGATTAAGGGCAGAAAAGCAACACATGGCAAGAAAAAGGCAGAAAATTGCATGGCTCACTGGGAATAGTCATATTGCAACTGTGTTTATTTCAGACAAATTTACTTTTCCAATTCCTTGAATCATATTAGTTTTACATCCAAGACCAAGGAACTGGCACAGATGTAAAGGAATGGCTCTGCCTCTGTGTTATTTCCTCATGAGCATCCTGAGGCATCGCTGTGGCATCGTTTAGCAGCAGCATATTTTGCATTTCTCCCTGGTGTTATGGCACAATGAAAAGGACAAGCCAAAACATCTCATCAGGGTTCCTGGGATTATCTGATTAAAATTCTACTACCAAATGAGGGACTTTGCCCTGGCCTTTCTGATACTCCTCCAGCCCCGGACCAGGAGTTTAATTAAGGGCACCACACCACAGATGTCCTTACATGTCCTCTTCTTACCAGAGACTAAAATCAATCTTGGCAAAGACACAGGTATCGGGATATTGGTTTGCACAGCAGCTCTAGACACCCAGATACCTGGAATACCACAGTGCCATCAAGCCTCTGGCACATACCAGATCCAGAACACACGTGCTGCTCTGCCAATCCATGCCTGCTTCCAGTGCATCTTAGTTGGATTGATTATGCACACACCCCTACACATCTGCCTATATAATTCTGTCAGGAAACCCAGGCAGAAACACACAAGCACTGGGGTTCATCACTGCTGTTTCCCAGTGACTTAGTGCAGATGGGTCGGGAAGTTTCAAGAAATTCTTACAGGGGAATTCACCTGCTGGCAGCTGTTTTCCAAAACTTACTTTCAGGGAAGGACATACCTCGCAAACACACACAGGCAGACACTTGCAGACACACACTCCAGATTGCACAAACTGAACTCTGCGCTACACTATCAGTGCGCTTTGTGTATTTTTCGGGAATAATGTATAAACATTTCCAGCAAAATAGCCTTCATTAAAACTTGTTTACTAGGTGATGCTCCCTCCTTCCTCACTCAGGCTTCTGAGAAAACTATGTTTAAACAGGAGCAGAAGTGAACTGATACACTGCAGCCTCACTCCTTCGCCCATGCAACCCTCCAACTCGGGATTCAACATCTCCTAACAGATGGGAAATGGTAGAAGACCTTGTAAAAATCACAGGTGCAGAGAAAGGTGCCAGAGGCAGTTGTTGTACCTCTGTTTATGAGATGTACTTGTTCTGGGATGTCCTTCCTCTACCCTGGCACTAAAATAGGTCCTTTCAAAGTGTTTTTGACTACCACAGTGATCTGACGCCATGTTTCTTCAGATGCTGGTGTATACTTTGCTACTGCCACACTGGTTTATGTCATTGGAAAATAGCAGTAACCTTACTGCAAGAGCAGCAGCCTGCACACAGGCTGGCTGGTAGCACCCACCCTGGGCATTGTCTGTTTTGCTACCCGTGCAAACTGAGCTCAGGCTAAGGGGAAGGATGGCTTCCAGGTTTTCCCCTTTGCTGGAATACCCCGAAGTTCATCATGCCTCCGTTTTGGAGGGCAGCCCATGCTCGTAACACAGACAGCAAGACTGATCCGAGCACAGGCTTGGGTCTGAACACCATATCAACTCCAGGTTTATCTCGAGAGCAACTGGACAGATTTTGTTCTGTAACACACTCCCCAGAGACATTATTTTGTGCAGATAAGGGGTCTGAACACTGGCAGTAATGGCAAGGTAGATCCTTACGCACCCTCACAGCTTCTTCAGATGCCCACCATCTGATGCACAGCACCAGGCTTACACAGGCGAGCCTTCCACTTGAATCACTACTGAGTAGTACCTTGAAGACCAAATCCAAAAATCACCTCTTAATACCACCACCTGCCCCGGCACGGACCTCTGCACACAACTGCACCCACCTGAGAAAGGTGCAGCGCCTGCTGCTGACTGACACACAACCCTCCTGCCCCAGCTCTCCAAGCAGAGCAAGCGGTGCCTCTGGCTGAAGGAAGCAGGATCCCAACAGCACAAGCACAAACGGTGTAACCCAATGCCCACGGTGGCAGGCTGCCTGCATTCGTACTGTGCCTCTCTCCGCGTGCCGTGCCAAAACCAGCAGGATCTCTCTCATCAGTACAGGGGACCACAGCAGCGCTATGCTAAAGAAACCTCTTTGCGTGTGTAAGATGCTAAATAGTTCAATGGCTATCAAGCCTTGAGACAGAGGTCTGGTGAATATGGCACAGCTCCTGCCATCAGAAATGGCAGGCTCCAGCTTCTGGATTTGCCTATTTTGCTTCAGAAGCCCTGGAAGGGCAAACAGCAGCTACTCACAAACCCAGCTAGATTGCCCACACCACCAGCGCACCAAAAGGTTTACCTTTCCCATAAGGATACATATTGCATTGTCAGGCTTTGGAACCAGGCAATGGCAAAGAAAAAGCGGCAGGAGACAGTTAATGGAATGCATTAACGCAATCCTTCTTGGGAAACTCCATCCCTTCAGTGGGAGAAGTGGAAGATGATAGAGACTGCCGCAAACTCGCTCCTACAGGGACACCGAGATCTGCACAAGCCCCAGACCGATGAAATGGCCAAGAACAGCACGCCAAGACTTACTACAGGATTCGGTTCACTATTTCTCAAACTCTGAGCCTCTTCAGTCATTCCTAACCTAGGGATCCCTGCAGTTCTCAGCCTGACCACGAGCCAGTGGCCATCCAGCCCAGCCCAGCACGCATGCTGCCACCTACTCGTATTTTTACGCTGTTGCCTGTCTGACCTCTTGCAACTCCCAGAACACGCCGTGGGTCTAATTCTGGAGCTCTACTTAATTGCAGAGGAGATTTTTAGCTGAATAAGGATTTAAGTCACAGCAGTACAAAGGCTCCAAGTCCTTACCAATGGACCGCACTGGGACTGCACTGGCTCGGTCTAGCAGTGGGGTGGAGGCAGCAGAGCCAAGAACCATCCCTGCCCTGACCTTGTGCTCCCACCAGCATTCCCCACTCCTGTCCCCATGTTAGGAACCAGCTGAGTGACCCTTTTGAGGGATAAGCCCCTGAATTTTATGCCTGAAGGACAATTTCTTTCTCTCTCTGCAGTTCCCTCCCACTTCCTCTCTCCTCCCTGAAAGAAAGATAAATGACTTTGCTGGAGGAAAGGGTGAAATTTCATCCCGGATCAAAACCCATGAGCAGAATACCCATGTGACGGTTCACAGAATGTGTTTTGCATGCAAATATCATACATGCAAAGTGAAAATGAGTCATTTCACAGCAGCTCTGGCTCTAGGCACCGAGTGACTTCTCCTCTGTGACTCCTACACTTGTCTGCTTCCCCTCATCCACTAGTCCCAGCTCCTGTGGTTTCCTTGGCCTGTTTGCCTGCTTAGGCTCCAGTCACTTTAGATAGGATATTAGCTAGGAAGGAAGGAGGAAGGTTGGGGTTTTTTTTTTTGCGCTCATAGATTTGTTTTATATTCTGGTTTCTGCAGCTTTGAGGTTTTTGCTTGCTGCTTTCACCATCGGCTTCAGTCACTTGTGTGTTGGCTCCCAAAATCCAAAAAGGCCAACAGTTTCCAAAACAAAGCAGTGGTATTTGTATTGGCTTCTAAACTTGCTTGGGCATGGACATGGCTTGGCTTGCTCTCCTCATATACATGAGCTGTTTTCTTTCGTTATGGCTGCTAATTGTTTGCTTTTGAGATCTAGACACAGGGGCAAATCCATTTTACAGTAGGAACGATCAAAAAAATGGGAGGAAAAATGTTAAGTTCACCACCAGGTTTGTCTTGAGCTGATTGCATAAGCTCAGAGATCAAGAGCAGAACGAACCCTCTGCACTCCCAGTCTGCGAGCAAGGGAGAGGGGAAGCTGGAGGTTTTGGCTGCCTGGATGGAAAAACAAATACCCTCCCACAAATGAGCTATTCTCACAGCCCTGAATTAGTGCTGGCAAAAGCCACCTAGGAGCAGCCTCACTGAAGGCAAGGGGTCTGAAAAGATCATAGCAAAGATCCCTGCAGAAGGTTTGCAGCCACAGCTGGGACAAGATGCACAAGAGCCATGGCGGACGGCAAGGAGCATGACGATAAAGACGCTCCCTCGCTTCCCCAGAAAACCCACAAACCAAACCCCTACTTCTCTTAAATCAAACAGTAGCTAGAACAGCAAAAGGGAACCCAGGTTTCACTTTGAAAAGCAGAGCTTTAATATTACCCAGCCATTTTTCTGGCAGCACTGCAAACCCCAAAGCCAGTAAATAGCAGAAAGAATAAAACCCGACTGTAAAAAGGAGCAACAAGCCTTGGCTCTCACGCAGGCGTCCAGCATGGCTGAACACACAGAGGGGTTCAGAGCAGCCATCGTGTTCAACCGCAAAGCTGAAACTATTTGTCTGTTGTTTACCTCCCCACCCCACGTCCCCCCCTTCTTCCTCCGCACCAATTCCTCCCCACAACTGACCTCCTCCTCCTCCTCCCCGCCAATCAGCCAAGCCTGCCAGCATAAGGGTTACAGCATGACATAATTGCAACATGCATAAACAACATTTGCCATTAAGGGATACTTTTAATGAGAAACAGAGCTGCGAAGGGGAAGCATCAAAGTGGCTCACGGAAGGAAACCGCCTGGAACAAAATCCTACTTGATGCCCCAATTAATATGTTCCCTAATTCTATTTCCTGCACTTGTGGTCCCGCAGCCTCCTTGCTTTAATTTCTTTGGGAGGATGGAGAGGAAGGAACCTGGAAATGCAGCGTCTTCATGGCTGACTTGATGTGCAGGCAATGCGCATATTAGAACAAATTAGAGAATTAAAAAATAACCGACGACAGACTGAGGAAATGTCATCCCCAGGATAATAGTATTAATTGAGACCTGGGTTTTGCAGGCCAGGCCAGCTTTAGAAAAAAAACAAAGCCAAAAGCTGGAGTAATATGACTGGATTAATTACACTGGGAGGTTTTTTACTCCACCTCTGTGTTCTGCCCAGCTTCAATCTTTAAACTCGGACACTGTTGTGCGCATTAGCAGCATCTTCTCGGCACAGCAAAGGCAGATGTTACTGGCTCACAGGCATGGCAGGAGAGAGGTCCACAGGGTTCCTGTGCTGAAGGATGAGCAGGACAGCTGATCCATACCGGAGCCTATGCAAATGCAAGTGCATCCCAAGTGACTTCAAGACAACATCTCTTGCAGATCTGTCATGTTGTGAATGAAGCGCAGCTGAGCACCTTATGTTCTCCTGACCCTGAGTTTGACTCCACAGAGAAGGGTAGAGTCTACTGCGAAACACGTTGTATACAGCTGACGGACTCTGCATTCAGAAACTAACTTGGTCTATGCATCAGATGTCACTCTAGCAGGCATGTCGGTCCAACAACTCCCTGGACCCAGGTGGAGTCTCAGGGATATATTCAGAGTGGGGAAGAAAAAAAAAAAAAAAATAGACAACAGTTCCTATCCATTAAATGCTCCAAAGCTGAGCACGGAAGGAGAGAAAGAAACAAATATCCTTATGAAAGGAGAGATATTTGGGAAGAAGAACCATCTGGTGAACATCTCTGTCTAACCTTCACCAACAGCTTGAAGCTAAACAGAGGCAGAAGATTCAGAAATGATGTAAGCTTTTTTTTTTTCCTGGATTCCTATGGAGACAAGGCCAGTGCGATCAGAGCCTGTCTACCCACAATTACCTCACCATCTTTGAGCCACAGATCTTTATTTGGTTGAAATACTAAATTTTTCAACGCAGTAAAGATCTCATAGTTACACAGCTCCTACAAGTATTGTACTATAAGGAAGCCAGGTGGAAAAGAGCTCCCATAGTGTTCCAAAAAAAGGGAAAACCCAAACTCTTAGCAGCCACCAGAGAATCCTACAAGGTAGAAAATCACTGCAATTGAGGCTTAATTTGCTCGTTACACAATTCTTTTTAGAACAGCTCTTCATTTCTCTGTGAGTCCAGGCTGTTTACTTAGATGACAGCACCCAAAATTATCGCTTTTGAAATGCTGGCAGAAAAGGAATAGAAAACTTCAGAGAAATCTCACATTAGAGCTTGCTTCTTGCAAACCTTCAGCCCTCTCCAGAGGTACAAACAGCCTGAATGACTTTAGTTAAAATCCCTAATTATGATCACAGAAATAAAGGCTGCCTTCTTCCACCGGTGAAGCACTGCCTGAGTGATAACCACGTTACAGGATATCCACAAATCTATCAGACAGAGTAATCTATGGTAGCCATCTGTACCAGGGCAGCGCAGGCCACAGGAGCAAGCAAGCAAGCTGCGTAAGCACTGCTCAGAATCCTCATCTATGTTTCCAGGGCTTTGATCTCAGCACTGCAAGAAAAAAGGATATGGGGGGATACAGTCCCCCACATTCCAGGGATGCCATCAGCTGGGGTTAGGACTTGGCAGGGGGGAGAAGAAAAAAACAAGCAAATAAAAAAAAATCCTAAACAAAACCCACAAAAACCCAAACACACAAACCCCAACAAAACAAAAACCAAGAAAGAACAAACTTGAACCAAAGAGACTGAGGAGCAAACTGGTCCTGGTTCCCAGCTGTTACAAAGTTCCAAGATGTTCAAAACTCTGCTTACATGTGACACTGCCCCAGTCTGCATCCCAGTGAGTGCCGCAGCACCGCAGCCACCGGGACATGAATAGCTGGGCAGGTACAGCCCCACGCCTGCCCCACACACAGCAGGTTCTCTCTGGGTCTAACACACCCATCACAGAGTTGCATCTCCTCTCCTCCGGGATGTGGTGTATGGGATTTCACTTCCAGCCCTAGGTGCTCTCGCCAGAGGTGCAGGCATAGAGCCCCCAGCAGCTTTCTGTACATGCGAAGGTTTGCGCAGGAACAGCCCCAAAGCCACGCCAGACCTGCTGGCTGCGGGATGGCATCTGCACTGCAGACAGCCAGCCCTTGCTTTTCCCATTCTCATTTTACCCATTTGAGATTTGTTAGGGAGACCAAAGCATTTGTTTATGGATACAAAAGACAATGACAGCTGGCTTAAATTCTTGGCATGAAAAGTGTTTTATGTTGAAATCAGTCTTTTTTTTTTTTCTCTTCACAAAATAAATTTTTTAGCCAGAATTTCTCTTTACTGTTGGCATTTTCCAAAGCCTGTTGGATTCTTTTGGAGTAATTTATCAATATTTTAACTAAACTTACCAAAATAGTTTGCAAAACAAAAATATATTCATTTTTTTCTCATTACCACAGCTGCTGTTTTCAGAAAGCAAAGTTTGCTGTAATCAAAGATACGGTGGCTGATTTGTAAAATTAGTTTGCTGAAGAGATTAAAAATGGATCTAGCTTCTACAGCATTTCAAACCTTGTAAAGCAGAAACAATGTGAAATGACAGCTTTTAAAATATTTTTGATAAAATCTGTCACCAGCTCACACTGGAATTTGTTTTGTTCCTGAGAAAATCTTTCTCCTTGTGGAGTTTCATATTTTAATCTCTTCCACATTGAAACTGATGGAAATTAAATTTCAAAGTACATTTTACAATCTGGGCTCGAGTCTTTGCAGAGAATCTCAGAACATAACACTGAGCATTAGATGTTAAAAAAGTAAGTTCTGAACATTTGCAGACTCTGCTATCCAGAAATAATTTCAAAACGGCTTTATTAAATACCAGGTTCACTAGGAACACTGGATTTCCCACTTACTGAGAAAATACTTAACATATGGGAAACCATTAAAATGGTGCACAATGAAGCAAGAATCTGGGCGAGATTTACCCCCTGTTTAGGTTGAGATCAGGACTACTAAAAGGCGCAGCCTCCAGCCAGGCTTTGGATCACAGGCTGCCCGGACAGCACCCAGGTTGCAGATGTACGATGCTCTCCAGGGAGATCACCTACGTGCAGGTTTGGTACTGCAGAGCTTTCTACAACTACTTAGGATGCTTCCAGTCCTGGTCATTCTGCTAGGACTGCAGTCAGCTCCCTGGGGAAATGTAGAGAAGTCATCTATTGTTGGCCTGGATCCCAGCAAGGTCAGTTCAAACAGAGTTAAGGTGATTTTTGAGTTGTACTAGACTCAATTTTGGAAGGAGTCAGGCCACATTTTCAGAGACCTGGACCACCTAAGAAAACCACCATCAGTTTCCAGATCAGCACAAAGCTACAGGCAATTCAACTGTTTCTGTCACTATAGAGACCCAAGCGAGGATGAAACTCACTACTTCGAAGCAACTTTTCAAATCCCCTGACTTGGAAAACCTAATTCTCCTTAAAACAGGGGATACATTACAGCACTTCTTAGACAAGAATTGCTGCCATTCTGTCAATACCCAAACCCACCCATTCATCTAGGGAGAAACATCAGCAAGCTGAAGGCCTTGGGTATAGAAAACCTGGTCATAAAGGAGATTAAAAAAAAATATAGATGCTCCCACCCCTACATCAGCATTTTCCTTCAGTGATTTTCCCCCTACCTTGTGTATTGCTTGACACATCATTACCTGGTAATAGGTCTCTCAGCTCTGGGTGGGAATGGGAGTGGAAAGAGCTGCTGGGAACTTAAGGACCACGGCAAGCCGTGTGCTTAATAAAACCAGAGATGCATGTCTGGAAAAGGCAGAGCAGACATATAGAATTGCAAAAGAGGCCCTTGCTTGCACGATCTGGGGCTCAGCCCTGCAAAACTGTCGAATACCTCCTGCAATGAGTGGGAGTGAAAGGTGCTCACATGACGTTACTGGATCAGTCGCTCATTCATTACTTGACTCCTGGTTTTACTATTCTCCTTAATGGACTCCACTTCCTCCCTTCTCCCTGTATGTGTGTATTAAAAGGCTTGGACCTCTGCATGTGCTGACTCTCAATTGAGAAACACCCCATATAATCACAGGGAACTTTATCTCATCTGCAGCCTGCGACACCTTCCCACAGAGGATGTGCTTTGTACTGTCCAGTCTGGATTAAAAAAAAATAATTGCAAAACACAACAAAAAAAGACAATCATTTTCCTTGTTTAGATTTCACTGGAGCTGCCAGAAAATCCAGCTGGTTGAAGCATACTAAATGTGTTTTGCAACTATTTTCCTTAAAGTTTTCTTTTGTAAAGACTTGTGAACATTTCTGTTGTTGCCTTTTCACAAAAAACCCACAACTAAAGACAATTTCTGCAGTTGTTTCTTTCTAAACCTATTCTCAAGAAAGGAAAACTCAAAAGCTTAAAACAATTTACAGTTTTGTTTCTTATGTAGATTTAGATTTCAACTGAAGGTCAGGGCCTTTTTAAAGGTTTTCATTCTTTAGGTGAGCAAACTTTGAATACCAGCCTTCAACCAACTGTGAATGAACGAAACTTTTTTATCTGGGTTGCAATCTTCCAAGACACCAAACTCCCAGCTGAAAAATGGATTTATCGATCCTAACTTAGGCCTCGTATTTAGAGCTAGTAACCCTGGTTGATGTGGTAGCTCATGAAAAGAAATGGACAAATCAAGAGACATGCAGAAGAACTGCCCTCCTGAGCCACCTGCTTCTCCCCACTGGCACTTGTGGGAGATGACACCGGCTAGGTGACACTGAGCTGCCTACTACCAGAGAAGCAAAGCCCATCAATCCCATTAACGCTCCTGGCACGTAGACAACCCAGTAAATCCACAACTGAAGAGCCTGCCTTGTGCTTTCTCTAGCTCAAGTCAGAAGTTAGCCACCCAAGGTTTACTCGTTGCCTTCCACAGCCCCCAGTAAAATTTCCAGCCTCACAACCCAGACACTGGGAGTCGCTCCCCAGCCTCCCCCATGTTATCAGCCACATGAAATGCCATGGTGGCCTGGTCTCACCCAGCAAGGCAGCCACACCGCCAGTTAATACTGCTTGTCACTCTGTTTTCCAAGGGACAAGTTGATCCTCTAGAACAGGCAGTGAGGCTGCATGATGGCCAGTTCAATTTTTATAACTGGCTCGCATCTAGTCCTCTCTGCCTTTCCCCTCCAGCATGAGCTGACCCTCCAGCAGCAGCAGAGCTACACCTTCTCCTGATGAAGGGCTGAGCGCCGCCTGCCTTCATGCTTGCAGGGCTGAAGCAGGGATCCACGCTCTCCTCCTCACCCAGGGTCAAAATGTTTTCATAGAAAGCATTAATACTACCAACAGTGAACCCACAAAATATGGGCATTCCAGTCCAATCTGTTTAATTTGGAAAAGAATCAAGAAGATCCAGATTATCAGATTCTACAACATCTGGAACACAACAACTCCTGTTGTACAAGCTTAGTGTTTCTAACATGGCCCCAATGGTTCCCAGGAAATGTGGTGCCCTCTCCTCAACTCCCCCCCACCCAACTGTTTGGAGCCTATGTATAAGGCAAAAGCTTAGTTCAGATGTACATTTTTAGAAGCCGCTTCACTGTTTCGCCAAGAGCTTTTCACACAAGTTTCTTCCCCAGTGCCCGTCAAAATCACTCCTAAGTAACAATGGCATGCCTGGAGATGCTAACAGTTCTTTGAATTCCCACTGTTTCAAACTTGATCCTCCTTTGGTGGCCCTCATCGCTCATGTGTACCTCAACTGCCAGCTGATGGAAGCAAAACTCTGGAACGTATCCACCATCTAAAAACTTGCAGGTGATCTAACCTCAGCCTGTGCATCTGTGCAGCTCTGTAAATACGTGAATCGGGAATAACGGGAAATGAAACATCTCAGCCCTACATGACTCACGTTTGCTGATCTGAAATCACTTTCTTCTTCCTTTGTCCTTTATCAGTTTATAATACTACACGAGGAAGAAGAGAGGGGGACTTGAACCACTGAGATTATACATAAGCATACGTATCTTCCTTCACGGTCACTTGGTGCACGACAGGGCTGACAGGCCTTGCCAAGCTGCCACACGAGGCAAACCCCGCCAGCTGGGGCCACCCCAGCTCAGCCCCCCATGCCACAGGGCAGTGCCATGCCCAAGGCCCCTGCCAGCACCCCAGGGTGCCTGCCCACTGTGGGGCTCCATACCTGGCCCCACCACCGCTGGAGAGCTCTGCTCCCCAACAGGTTCGCTAGATGTCAACAGCTTTTGCATCAGCAGTTCTCATGCTTGCTCCTCCACCCCCCACCCCATGTGCCACCCCTGTCACTTCCGCAGGCAGCAGCACAAGCCTTGTTTCAAACCTCCAATTTGTCTGTTTAGTGTCTTCATAAAGGAGGTAGAAAATGAAAGAAAGAGGCTGGGGGAAGGGGACAGGATGACTAAATCAGTAACTTGTCTCTTTAATTTCTCTGCCCAACCCCCCCCCCCCCCCCCCCCCCCCCAAAACATCCCCTGGGGACACAGGCTTCAAAGTGAGCTACAAATATTTACTAATTCTATTAACAGGATACAAATTGTTTTCAGGGGAGCATCAACCACACAAACTCGTGTCATCCCCCCCTGCTTACAGACCCCCAGCACACAGCCCCCACCCTGGAGCAGCCACATGCATTATAGAGGCAACTATTCCTTCCCGCCTCCCCAATTTTTCCTAAGTTCAAGATGAGTTGAAGGGTCAAAAAGGCAAAGGGTGTTTCAGAAGTTTAGCAGACAGCATTCAGTAAGGGGAAGGCAGTGGGAGGGGGCAGGGGGAGAGAAGAGAGAAGGAATCTGGCATGCATTAGGCTGAACAGTTCCAAACATCCATCCTCCACAGACTTGTTACTTTCTTTCTTTCTCACAGGATTTTTTTTTTTTTGTAATTTGTGGTTTATTTAAGTTATTTTTTCTTTTTTTTTTTTTCATATCAGCCAACAACTGTATTTTAATCTCCTTCCTCCACCCTCCTATGTTGCCTGCAAAACCACACGCTCAACTTGCGATATTTAGACTCAAGCACAAGTAGGATGTATCCTGCGTGCTTTGCCAAGTAGCTGCTGCAAGAAGTTTGCAATAGTTGCTGGAAACTTAAAAAGGCAAATAAAATGCTCCATCGTGGGCAAGAAAGGAGCTTGACACAGTGAGGTGCTCCATTCCCACCAAAATGCAGCAGAGAAGGAATGGTGCTCATTCGCATGGGCTTGTGTCCCAACGCATATCCAGATGCAATGGTAGTGGTGAGCTTTCTAGCAAGGAGAACAAGGTCTTAGGCAAAGGCCAGAGTTGCTGCTGCACAGTTCAATGGAGTATAATTAGAGTTAATACCAGCTAAGCCTTCGGCTCCACAAAGTCTTCCAGGATGTAATTTTCCACAGGATTTAAATGTTGACCCATATATCGTTATGTTTTATGAGCCCCAAATAAGAACAATACAGGCTACATATTTAAAAGAAATAACACTTCCCAAATGTCCAGCTACCTAAAGCAAATCCATCTGGCTGACCAGACAGATGACCAAAGCTCTCACAAATATGTCAAGATGATGTTAGTTGGGACCGTGGCATAGAAGTGGGCCATGGACCTTGGAACACCACCTCCTCAACCTGGAGAAGAGTGGAAAACTCAGCCAGGCAAGACAGTGCTGTGGGACAACAGCATGGGAAAATACCTATAACAGATATGTCCCTTTGCTGTCACTGGACTGTCAGGTGTGACACAAAGACTGTTCACTCACAGCGAGGTGATGTCATGGGGAGGAGAAGGCTGTGCATCACTTTATTTGTTAACCTTTTCTGGCATGCCAAATATTTTCACTTTTGTTCCGGGTCAAGGAGTACTGAAGATGGAGCAGAGTGTTCAGCACATTGTGGAGGAGCTGTTGAAGAGGACCTGCCTTCTGCCAACCAGATGTGAGAGCTGAGAGTCGTGGTACGTGGCGATTAAAAGAGAACAAAAAACCTGACCGCAGATTCCCTCAAGCTTCACTACAAATCTTGTTTCTTTGCTTCTCATAGGATATGACCCTGCCAGTCCTCCAGCATTTTTTCCACCAACAGGAAACAAGTAGATAAAAACTTGTATTGTAGTGGAAATCTCCTTCCCCTTCAGAAAAAAAGCCAAACCCAATCCCAACCCAACTCCCCCAACTTTTGGGGGAGAGATGGAAAGGGTGTATGAATACAAAAGCAGAAGAGAAAAGGAAGAGCACCGTGCCCTGTGGCATCCACCCGGCTTCAGGCAGTTATCTCAGACACACACACACACATGTGAGAAGTCACATTGCCCCTGGCTTATCAATGAAAGAAACAGGTACCTCCGGAGGGCAATTTAAACCTCAGGTGGATTAAAGTGCCCTTTGGCACTAAGCAGTTCAATAGTGCCTGAAATTAACCAGGATGAATCTGGGCCTTAATCAGCAAATGGACTTTTCATTCCACAAAAAGTGTCAAGATTGCAAATTATTTTTCATTTCAAATGAGGACCAAAAAAATCCCACCAACCTTTCATTTTCCCCATGATTTATTTTAAAATTCCTTTGAGTTAATCAAAATATGTATTTTCAGTCCCCTCAAAGCATTCCCATTTAATTTTACACCTCTTTAATTTGTCTGAATATAAACTGCATTTGAAAAATTAAAACTTTTCCCCCAAGGAGGAAGAATAAACTCCTTCGGTTTGCAACTACTGAAGCCAGACCTCTGACATTATTTCCCTCTTACATTATTTAAAACAAGAATTCCTGAAAACATAGCCATTTGCACACAGAAAAATAATCAGTTTTCATCAGAGTGATGGCATTTTCTTAGAAGAAACTGGTACAGCAGCATTTTCTGAACAACTTGGGGTTGGCATGACTTAACCACCCTATCGAGGAAGGTAAGTCAATGGCTGGACAGGGCTTTAACAAGTGACAATTTGTCCCAGTCCAGGATGCAGAGAAGCTGAACACTGTTTGCTTTTACTAGCAGTGAATGACAAGGTACCCATCTTCCTCAGTACGTGCTACCATGTTGGACTATTGCTTGAACAATGTGGCTCTGTTAGGAATATCAATCTACAGCGAGAGTCTTCTCACACGCAGTGGAAGAGGGAAGGAAGGAGGAAAGGAAAAAAACCATCCACCACCAAATTAGTTCTCCAATAGTTTTTGAATGTTCAAAATGTCAATCTCCTGGCAACACCTGCACATGGCACATAGACCTTGGCTTTCTAGAGTCCCTGTAGCATCTTTTCAAGTAATCTACGGGAGAATAGAAGGATGTGGCCTTGGAAAAAAACCTCTAAGTGCATAAACAGCTGTGGCCACATTTCCTACGTCTGACATCTCAAGGTTGCTGCAGAAGGGGAGAATAAGGACAAACAAGGCTCTATAACAAGCCCTCCAAAGAAAAGTATTTCCCATGTGTTAGTTATTCGTTAAGGAGTTCAGCAACCGAATTTGTAGGAAGATTTTAGTAGCTTTCTGGTAGCTGCTTTTTGCAGTAGCAGTGGTGTAGAGAGATTTCTGTGCTGCCTATTTGCAAATACCTGTGGAAAACAGGGTACATGCTATATGGATGTTTGGCTAGATAAAATTATAGATGTGTAAAAGAGTCAAATATCCTTCCTTATATGCGTGGACTTACAAGGATGACGAGCGTTACACAAAGTGACCACAACAGTCAAAATTATCGCTGAAGCACAGGCATCGTGCTAATAGAAGATAATCCTGAGGATAACCTGCAGCAGCTTGTTACTGTCATAGCTACGCCACGTTTAATACTTGGTATCGCACCAGTATGACTGAGGAGGCCAATAATTTCCAAACTGGGAATGAAACAGTCCTTCTCCTGGCCAGATCTGACAGCACAGGGCTCACCTATGAAACGGTGCAACGAATCCAAGTGGCTGGTGTAGCCATTAGTGCTCTCTGGTTAGCTCATCATAATGCAGCATGACCTGAGCATCGACTGAAGAAGGGATGTCTGTACAATGCATACTAGTACTGACCCGAGTCTGCGCAAGGGGCCAGGGGACTCATCCTAGACCAGGAGTGATCTCCAATAAGGCCAAGCAGAACACCTTCGGTCCAGAGGGAGCGCAGGCACTGGCCAGCCTCTCCTGGAGCTCTAAGCTGTGCTTCTTCCATGCCTGGCTGGGTGTGGGGAACGAGAATCATCTATTCACGATTCAACATCCACTGGTACCGAGACCTCCACCCTCTCCCAGTCTTCACCGTGGCCTCAGTCAGTCCTCAGGCAGCAGAGGTTAGAGAAGCATGGTGAAAACCTCAGATGCTGACCTCCAAGGAGCTGCTACAACAGTCAGCAGCTGCTGAAGTGAAGCCTTACTCCTTCTCAGAGGCTACAGGGGAGGACAGTGACAAGCTGGCAGGGATGGCACCAGAGACAGTACCTGTAGCTGACACAGAAGCAATCTGCCTACTGAGCCTGGACTGACCGCATCCCAGTGAAATTGTTCTTAAAAAAAAAAATGTGTCTCGCTACACTCTGTAGAAATCCAAGCCCTGGTTTCCTCCTAGTATTCTGTTTGACTAAACCCCACACTCCACATGCCATCAAATGCACAGGTAACACTGAATCTAGGATGTATCTCCTAAGCACAAATGTAATTAAGACATTTAATAGAGGCAACACTGTTTGCTGAGCACTTCATCAGGGAGCAGAAGAGCTGCTGGGGCTGCGGCAGGTGAAGCCAGCTGTTGTGGAAAATGAGCAGAGAGCAAGAGACCGAGTCTCCATCTATTCCCCTTGCTGGGCTCAACTCTCCATAATCCTTAAAAAGGGAGGAAACAAAACAAAACAAAGCCTCTCTGCATCAGCCTGTTTTGGCCATACATCCTCCCTACTGCAATGGCACTCAGACCATCACAGCAACCCAATGAAGTGTTGCTGTAATTAAGGTTTAATGGAGCTGCAAGACTGTGTCATAGCAAAGAGCCTTATAACAGAGGTGGAATGCAATTTACTACCCACCAGGTATAGAGCAATAAATCTGCAATATTTATTGGCAAGAGAGAGAAATGTGATCCAGAATTCCATATGCTGGGTTGGGGGAGGAGATGAACATCACTTCCAAGGGGAAAAACTTCCTTGGCTGCTTTTACCCTCTTACTGTTGTGTCCTGGAACAGGGATAATATTTATGTGCTGGTAGCCATTCCCAAGGATCCCAACGTACCTTCCAAGCTGAACGCAGAGAGCACCAGGGAAGCCTGGCTGCTCCGAGGGCAGGGAGTGGCAGCTGGTACCCTGTCAGTTAAGGAGGGGAGGGGATACTGGAGCTAGCACATCTGGCCAACCCTGCATTCTTGCAATATGAGCCCCAGGATAATGTGAACACAAAACTTCGGGGCCAGTTCTACAGCTGGTGTAAGCTAGCAAATGCGTACTGATTTGCACCCACTAAGTGGCTGGCCTCAGGGTTTTTCACCACTCCCCCCCCTTCCAACTTAAAACTTGTGGGCAGGCAGTAAACTGCACGTTATTCAATTTATTGCCCTCAGAAGGGGGAAAGGCTGAGCAGACTGTGGAGCTGAGCCTGCTGTTCCCGAGGAACGGAGGCATTCCTAGCCTGCTGCTCAAGACCATTAAACTATCCCTTCTACTGTTGAGACAGACTCCAGGGAAGCATCTGTTGCACTTCCAGTACACTGGCAAATTTGGGTCACAAAAAAAAAAAAAAAAAAAATCTCACACTTCAGTGGCACGTTGAAGGCAGTGACACTGGAAGTAGTGCTGAGAGGATGCCACTAACCTGTGCTTAAGGCACACAGATGAAGTAATTAGAGAAGATCCATGTTTCTCAAAGGTCTTAAACTGCACAAATGTACCAGCAGAAAGCAAGTATACACACATAAAGGAGACATGCATCCAGCACAGGCAATACATGGCTTTCTCCATTAATTTTTAAGCTGAGAAGAAGGGCTACATGTGTGGGAATAGGGCATATCATATTTTTCACTGTCCTGAAGTGGATGGTCAAATGTAAATGTCTGAGAAATACTACTATTAGATAAAAGCAAAATGCAGAACTACTGCCAGGTGGAAAAACAACCAGAGAAAAGCCAGTGCCCCAGTCCTGGAAGGTGCTGGGTACCTGTGCTGGAGACTGTGGGAATGACAAATGGCTAGTCCCTCCCAGGAGACTGGATTAGTTGTTTCCTATGTGTCCAACAGACATTTTCTCTTTGAGCAAAACAACTAGCAGGTGGCTAGTCCTGCCTTCCGAATGGGCTGTGGCAGATGCAGGGCTGTGCTAAAGGGGAAGCTAGGGTTTCACATCCTTTAATTCCCTGCTAGCTAACTGGGTTGTCGTAGGGTCACCGAGATTTGTTTGTGTGCATGTGCGAGTGTCAGAGACCAAGCAACGCACAAGAGAGTTTTCCAGCAAGATTAATCCTCTACCAGAACTGGCTCTGTCCCAAGAGTGACTCTCAGAAATGCTGGCATAAATCTACAGTTAATGCTGTTTCCTTCAATGGAGTTGCTTGAGAAGTAACTGACAGCAGTGTTTGGCCCACTTGGTGCTGATCCCATGGCTTATGCTCTCATTTTCCCCCTCTCTGAATGAATTTCCCACAGGAATTTCTCACTTCTCTCTGCAGTTTTAAGTATTTAGGGCCACAGAACTACATCACTCTATAGGAGCAATTCCCGTTGAAGCCCTCAGAGAAGATGCGTTGGCAAAGATACAACTTGTACCTGGTACCATCTGTTGTAACTTGGTGGTGACGTTAGCGCTCTGGCTCCTTTCAGCCAGGAGGAGGCTGAGGTGACAGGGCCACAGGGCCCTTCATGTGGTTTCAGCATTTCAGCATAAGCATGTTGCAGAGCCTGGCAGCACTTCAAGATAGCGTCCAAGTTCACTTCAGACATGCCAGGATGATAACCTTGGCCATATCTGCTGAGGCAAAGGTTTCAAAGGCTCCTCATGGGTCTAACTTCCAAGTTGAGAGAGTCCATCATTTATTGACTTGGAACGAGGTCGTTACCAGCTGGGCGCGTGCTCGAGAGGCTGTCATTCAAGGCACCCTGAAAAACTGTACATCTCCCCAGAAGGCAGACTCCTGCCCTAAAAGGTGTTGTGTTAGCAGGCAGCTTTTTAGTTCACCCCTCGGCATAGCAGCATGTCTCTGTTGTGTTGGTAGCTGTCTCCCAGCCTATGAAGGCAGCAAAACGCAGCAGCTTTCACCATCTATTTCTTGAACAACTCAGAGCAAGCTCCTCCCTCCCCCCACCGCCCCACCAGTTTGCATGTGTAGAAGGTTCTTGTGGCTCTGGTGTATTCAAGTACCATACACACACGCGGCAGCAATAGTCTGTGTTGTACTGACAGGGTGCAGAGGGGAAAACAAGGGTTTTTTTTCCATCCTTAGGTTTAGACCATAATTCTAAGGTAGTGCCAGGTCCCATTGGGATGCCCTGGGGTGTACCTCTAACTGCTGCTGCTTGAGCTACATAGTTTTGGGAAGTCAGGGTTGTCTGGGAAGGCTGAAGCCTTATTTCCTTGGCATACAGGAAAGGAAAATACAAGGGAGGCAAGACCTATAATTTCTATAACACATTCTTTGCAAAAATCTCTTTGGTTGTCCCAAGATTTCCACAGTGATCAGGGCTCAGGTCACACTAAGGCGGCAGGGGCACTCAGGGACCCCATCTCAGCTCTCCAAGCACTACAGCGAGCCCCCAGGACACAGGCTTTTGCTTTGGTTTGTTACACTTCTGCTTGGCTTTTTTTTGCCACATACAGTGCACAGTGCCAGAGGCTTCCTATGAATCCTTCCAGAAACTGAGACCCCTTTTTGGAAATGGCAAAGGACACAAAGGAGCTGTCTGGGATTGTCCACAGCATCTTCCCTCAACTGCTCTGAATGCCTGCACTGTACTGTCTTCCCTGCTCGTCCCTTTCTGCCACGGCTGAGGGCTGGTTATGTTCACAACAGCCATTTTCAGCCTTCAGGTCCCTACAATTTCAATGCTAATACCAGACTGCCCATATGAGTCAGCTCAAAGTCTCCATTTTGTCGGTCTAGATGATCTCCAGGGCTGTTCTCCTCCGAGTCAAACCATCTCCATCCCCTGGAGCTCCCACACCAGGGCCTGGCTGTAAAGCACTGAGGGCTAATCATCCTGAAATGAGCCATTTCTGCTCCGAGAAAAGTTCAGTCTCTGGCTGAGGGCGGACACTGTTCCTCCTTCCTGAAGGCACTCTGAAGTGCTCTGTGCACTGCCTAAACACAGCAAAGACTTTGTTATTGGGTTTGTTTTTTTCCCCTCTCTCCTTCTCACTGCCTACAGAGCCAAAGGGCCTGTTTGTTTTCCTGTTACTTATCAGAAAGGTTTATTTGCAATTGCTTGAGAGGGGAAGAAAAACCTCAGTAGCCACAGGCAGACAAGCTCAGTGCTCAGGAACATAATGGCTGGAGCCCGTGGGCCCATATGCTCGCCATCCTGTGAGGTGGAAGGCCAGCTCTGATCACATCCAGCTGCTCAGGGTACAACTGATCAGGTATGGCTGAATGTCAAAAAAGCAGGGTCAGGCTGACTGGGGGTTGTGGCAGGGAGGGGAATCAGCAAGGAGCTATTTAAAGCGTGTTGCAAAACTGGGAATTTTCCTGTTTGGAGATGTCAGGGCTGCAAACCCAGACACATACACAGTCCCCCTGAAGGGAGGGAGGGAAGGAGGAGGAGGTGGTTATATTTCCCCTGTCAGCTGCTATAGCATCCTCTGAGCTTCATGAGAGAAAGAACTAAGCTTTCATACTGCACTGAATAATTCCTGCATTTTTAGGTTCCTATTTCCTCCTCCCCAATGAATTAAGACCTAGGAATTCAGCTTGTTTGTTGTTGCTTTTGTTACTGAATATCCATGAAAAGCTCAATGTCCCCGGGAACTAATTAGGTATTAACCCTGCATTATGGCTGCATATCAGCCATGGAAACATGCCATTTGGCTAAATCTCCTTGAAATATAGAAATATTGAAGGATCACGTGGAATGTCGAAAAATAAGTTAAAAGATAGGAAGGTTTCTGGTACAGGGGAAAGCAAAGGAGGAAATATTTCAAGCAAAAGCAACTACATTATAATCTCTTCTACGGTTTCTGTCAAATTCTAAAAAGAACTACCAGATAGGAACAGATCTAAGGAAAAACGAGTCTCAGCCACCACTAGGAACTGAGTCTGGGAGAGATGTGGGTGAGGTAGGGAGCTATATGGGATCTATTCTAGCTTAACCTCAACTGTTTTACTTGTTTTGTTCTTAGCACCTCACCACACCCCTGATGTTTTTGGGCAAGAAACTTTTGGAAGACCACCTCAACCAGATCTTATCTTCAAAGACCTGAGCCTTCAGTGATGGCAGGCAATAATTTTGTATTTTGGAGTATCATTTTGCTTCTATGCATTGCAACCTTTCACCGCACTCATCACCTGACACAGAAGCAGAGACCACTAATGGCATGATATGAATAAGTGTGTACATATCTATTACTCAAGCCATTTCAGAAATCCACAGATAATTAACTCTGAATACTTAATTATCTATTTTCCCTCAAAAATCTTCGCATTTGACTTAAAACCCTATTTGTGGTCCAACCAGCAGCACACTTTGTCAGACTGAACAGGGTTGTAGAGCAGCTTTGAAGAGGCCTTAAAATATCTGAGGAGTATGAAATGAAGTCATCAGAAATAGGATTGCTCCTATCCAGCCTTCCCTCGCCACAGTAAGCTGCACACCCCTCTCCCCTGTCTCAGGACAGACAGCAGAGCTCCTGACCCTTCCAGTGACAGGGGATACCCTCAAACCTGCATGTTTCTACAACACTGCGTCAGCCTAGACAAACACTGACTCAAGTCAACACATCACTGAACCAAAATATTTTGATTTGATAAAACAAACTCAACAACTGTTTAGACTTTGGCTGACCAGACTCACAATGGAGGTTTCCTTTTCCACTTCCCTAGTTATTCTCATCTCTGCCATCATGCAGTTAGGTGACCATAGCCAGATCTAGTCCCTTCTCCTTTTCCCTGAATCCCCTCCCTGCCCATTCAGATGGCCAGTCCCCCTGGATCGTCTTCCGCTGCACGCTTGCATGGAGCTAACACAACAGGGCTGTAGACTTCTTCAGGAAATCCTAACACATGGCTATAATGAAAAATTACTATTACAGTCTCTATGTTCAAGTTGTTGTACAAACACTTCCCACAAACCCAGTATGGAAGTGAAAAGCCTCATTTCAATTGTTAATGGGATTACAGAATTCAGCGGTCCTCCCCAAAACATCCTTGTCTCCCTATTATGATAAAATAACCCTGCCCCGATCACAGCTACACCCAGCCTCCAACTCCCCTTGCACAAAACAGACTCTTGACTGCTCACAGTGGGAGGTCTATTCTCACATCAAATTAAAGCCAG